>NW_027491022.1:2400000-4800000 GCF_021521415.1 Bidens hawaiensis
TCTAAATGGAATCGAGGTAGGGTCAATCGGGGTTACCCGAATACGAGCAGTCTGTCGGACTCGTGCAGTAGCTGAAGTTGTCGGCGACAGGTGAATAGGTGGAGTGTGTGATCTGGCTACTCTAGTAGGTGAATGGTACTGACTGTTAACTTCGTTTTGATCTCTACGAGGTGACCTGGCTGGATAACTATCGCATCTATAGCCGGACAGATCAGGCACATTTCTGGGTAGCTGTCTACAAATAACTTCTTCTTCCACCTCTCCTCCTTCGGTTCCTCTTCTGGGTCCTCCTCTTCTGGATCCTTCTCTGATTCCTCCTCTGATTCCTCCTCTGGATCCTCTTCCTCAACAGAGATTACCGGTTCTTCTTCCCGTACGTAGTCGTTATTCCTTGACATGACTCTGCACAAAGGTTAGTTATAAGAATAATATTTATTGCTAGCGCTAACAATTGTCGAGAAGATTAATTAATTAAACCAAATTTAATATTAATTATATTAGAATATAATATTAGTTTTATTAAAATTTTAATTTTAATTATTATTAAAATTAATACTAAATATAAATGAATATAATATTCATAACAAGATTTACCGTCATCAACAGTATCGTACGTACACGTATTTATACACCTTGTTCCAATTAAGCACGTATGTGTGTTACATATATATATACTTACACATTACCTTTTATACACATATGTTGCCATTTTTACCTAACCACACGTTCCGCGACTTTTCCTCGAATTGCCACGTACAAGCAAGTCTGTTATTATGTTTCGGACCACAATAACTCACTTGCCCTACAAGTTCATCCCGACATCCATCAGAATATAATGTTAATTTATTATTTAATTATTTTCCCATAGTTAATCGAGCCTACGGTTATATTTTAGGTACCCTAAGGGATAACCTAATCCTTTATAACCAATGGCTCTGATACCAACTTCTGTCACACCCGACTAGCACAATGTGGAAGCGTAAAACGGGAATATAACAGACATCTTTGGTATCAACCAACAGTAGTCTCCTTCATGGTGGTTTTGATTTGAATAATTTTTTTTCTGCCTTTCGGCATTTTCATTGCCTTTTGGCTTTTTGCATTATTTTTTTGGAAAAATTCACCATGTTGGACGATATTACAGACTGCATCAAGGCTCAGGTCTGCGCCACCGCGCAACAAAGGGCCGAGCAAAACTGTCTTCAGCTATTTGCAGGAATAGATACGTATACATAAGATTATACATATAAATACGTATACAAAAATTAGGTTTTTATATAAAGGTGATCATATGACTCGAGGCTTGAGTATAACCTGGCTTTTCATTCCAGTCCTGTTACGGGCTTAGTTAAACAAACAAAACCTAAGATGTTTCCCACTAAATTCAGGCCATTTAAAAGGTTCAATTAGGTCAACAACCAAACCGCCCTTTCATTCTCAAAGGCTGAGCCTACCGACACATCGAATACTGAGTCTAAATTGTTCGGTTTCCATACATAACGTGTGGGACTAATGGGCACTGTTCTTATTTATTATATATATATTTTTTGAAAACACCAAGAATTTATAAAACAAACACTACCCGGTAATAATATCATTTCCTGTTTAACGCAGAAAAACAAGTTTCAACAGAAAAATTTTCAAATTTTTCAATTTTTTTATTTATTTTTTTTATTTTTCTAACACTAAGTAAAATAAATCCCATCCCCAAACTTAGAACGAAATCGTCCTTGATGAGAACAAGGAAAAGAAATAAAAATAAAATAAAGATGAAACAAAAATAAAAATATAATATACAAGAATAAAACAAAGAACGGGTTACTCCCCTGGTTTGTGTGTAGAGTCTTCAATAGCTGAGAAGCAACCAAGCGACCGTATAGCATTTCATTCGCGGCCGCAACCTAGGGAGAACCAGTTCCAAAACGCCATCGTAGCTACCATGCGCATAATATAATCTGCAAAACTCAAACTTGCTCGCATGTAACGGCGTACAACAGAAAACAAAAACATAAAGAAATAAAAGTATTTTTGTGTTTTTGGTTTTTATAATTTTTTTATTTTTATTTTTATTATATTTTTTTTAATAAAG
This sequence comes from Bidens hawaiensis, assembly GCF_021521415.1. Taxonomy (NCBI): domain Eukaryota; kingdom Viridiplantae; phylum Streptophyta; class Magnoliopsida; order Asterales; family Asteraceae; genus Bidens; species Bidens hawaiensis. The sequence goes on from NW_027491022.1 coordinate 2,402,090, forward strand.
GAACACCCCTTAAATCAACCGACTCGAATGGAGATTGAGTACGAGCGGTTTCATTTTGGAATATCTTGAAATAGACAAAAACAAATAAAACAGATAGCACAGACAAATAACAGAAATACAAACTATACAACTCGGGCAGTCTCCCGAGTGATGCATCCAGTGCGTCTACGTCTCGGAGAGCGAGTCAAGGTAGAATACTGATGTGCGTCGGATAACCCACACAACTAAGCTTTAAATTAAAACGAAAATCCTAACCACACACACCCGGCAAGTGTACCGGTCGCAAGTAGTTTAAACCTAGGAACTTCGAGTATCGAACACGAAGACACGTAAGAACGCTAATGATCACTAACCCTAGACAAGACCTACCTAAGAATAATATTTAATTGATTTTTGATTTTTAATTACTTAACTGGACTAACTAGACTGACTGACAAAAGTTACCAAAAATAGAAAACTTTACGGGGAACTAACTGTGTTAACTTCGGATGGAGAAAAACGTCTACCTAGGTCTGAATCAAACTGTAGGCCTAACAAGTAAATAGATTGAATTTTATTTAGACACCGGTCCGTAAATATGACACGACTAAGGATCGCTCGGGCTCACTGGATCACCTCTCGGTCTCACTCAATAAACCTTAACTACTCTTAACCGGCTAAAACGACCAAAACGGGAAACAATTGTTAACGTGTTCTAATGCTGACTCGCCTCTCGGTCTCACCAACACTCGACCCTAATGGCAATGAATACTACACAACCAAGGATAGAGGAACAATTCAACTTAAACCAAAATAGATCAACTAGTCGCTCAAAACACCTAAACTTGACAAGAAACGAACTCGCTCTCGCGCAATCCTTATTCTAGCATGCAAAGGCAATGAGACAACCCTAACTTCTTATCACCTCTCGGTGTCTAAGAAGGTGCCTAACCGCTGTACTTTTACCTCAAATTCACGCAACAAAACCCTACGGTTGTACCTACCGCAAGCAAACCCTAAACACAAAGTCTAGAATCAAACAATGCACCGATCAATCAACACAAAAGTAATCAACTAACGCAAGGGGTTTAAGCAATCAATTGTTATAATTTCCAGCCACTAAACACAACCTATTTCATGTCTAAATCAAACTTTACACTAACAATTAACATCTATCAATCAAACAATCCAATAAACTCATCAAAACCTAACAATTAACATCATTCCTAGGTAGAACCGACAAGATTAGCCTCTAATCATATTTGGATAGCCATGAACACTCAATAAAAACATCATATAACTCATCTCCATAATCAATTCAATCATTCAATGATCAACAATACTCAATAACAAGTCAATATCTCAAGCAATTGCAAAACTAGTTAACAATTAAGCAAGAAAATCAAAGTTGTTGAACAATGTTTAAAAAGAAAGGATATGGAGATGTTCCGGGCTGCTCCTTGGCTGTAAAAACTGATGGTGAAGGATCCCGAGCCTTGGTTCTTGCCTATTCTTCCTTTCTTAGCCGCCAAAACTCCAAGACTTAGCCGCCCCAAAAAGCGTTTCCTCTTTTCTTTTTCCTGCTGACCTGCGATCGGAATAGGGCTGCTAGCCTTAGGGGTTTTTTATTCTTTTTTTTATATTATAATAATGTTGTAAATCTTGGGCTTCCATGATGCAAATGGGCCGGGCTTTAAGTTGTTTCTTGAAATCTCATGGTATAAGGCTCGTAAACTCCTCGAAAAGTCCGGTTTCTTCATTCTTTCACCCATAACCTACAAGATAAAGATTAATATGTAAAACCTATATAAAACAAGTTAAAATACCTAAAATATAATATAATACGTAGATAAAAGGTGCAGAAAATAAGTTTGTTTTAAAACACATCAAATATCCCTACACTTAAAACTTTTTCGTCCCATAAAAAGATTACTACACAGGATCATAATCGAGTTCAACCGACAACTCTTGGTTTTATTTATTTATTTATTATTATTATTAATATATATTTTTTTCTTTTTAAAGAATTAGAACAAGTGACCCGTTACCCAAATATTTCTTCCAACTTTCACCTAATAAGCTAGATCAGGTCGATTGCCGGTATTGCTATCCACTTAAACCCATGCCCCCAATTCTTACTGAGGCAAATAAGGCGTGACAATTTCATTAGTTTATATGACTAAGTGGGACCCACACTGAAAGCCCTGCCGCCACTTCACCACGTTCCATTATGGTTATACCGGGCCCGATCACCCCAATTTGACTTAAACCTATTGCCACATGATCAAAACATTTTCGACGCAAAACCTATAAACTCTAGCTTGGTCCTTGATCGACCGACAGTAGTTTCCTTCATGATGGTTTTTATTTGAAATATATATATATTTTTTCTTTCTGCCTTTAAACTTTTTGCAATTTTTTTTTTTGAAAAGTCCACCATGTTGGACGATATTACAGATTGCATCAAGGCTCAGGTCTGTGCCACCGCGCAACAAAGGGCCGAGCAAAACTTTCTTCTACTATTTGCAGGAATAGATACGTATACATAAGATTATACACATAAATACGTATACAAAAATTAGGTTTTTATATAAAGGTGATCATATGACTCGAGGCTTGAGTATAACCTGGCTTTTCATTCCAGTCCTGTCACGGGCATAGTTAAACAAACAAAACTGTAAGATGTTTCTCAAAGGCCGAGCCTACCGACACATCGATTACTGAGTCTAAACTGTTCAGTTGCCATACATTACCTGTGGGTCTAATGGGCTCTGTTCTTATTTATTATATATATATATATATATATTTTTTAAAAACACCAAGACGTTATTAAATAACCATTACTCGGTAATAATATCATTTCTTGTTTAACGTAGAGAAAACAAATTTCAAGGGACTATTTTTTCAAATTTTTCAATTTTTTTTCTATAACTAAGTAAAATAAACTCCATCCCCACACTTAGAACGAAATCGTCCTCGATGAGTACAAGGAAAAGTAATAAAAAATAAAATAAAAATAAAACAGAAAGTAAAAATATAGTATACAAGACTAAAACAAAGAACGGGTTACTCCCTTAGTTTGTGTGCAGAATCTTCAACAACTGAGTAGTAACCAAGCGACCGTATAGCATTTCATTCGCGGCCGCAAAATCGGGAGACCTGTTCCAAAACACCATCGTAGCTACCATGCGCCTAATATAACCTAAAAAACTCAAACTCGCTCTCATGTAGCGGCGTACAAAACGGAAAACAAAAACATAAAGAAATAAACGTATTTTTGTGTTTTTGGTTTTTATGATTTTTATTTTTATTTTTCAATAAAGGAACACCCCTTAAATCGACCGACTCGAATGGAGATTGATTACGAGCGGTTTCATTTTGAAACATCCTGAAATAGACAAAAACAGATAAACAGATAGCACAACAAAAAAAACAGAAATACAAACTCTACAACTCGGGCAGTGTCCCGAGTGATGCATCCAGCACGTCTACGTCTCGGTGAGTAAGTCAAGGTAGAATACCTCGACAGTCTGATTAGCCATCGGCTCGCCAATGTAGTGCTTCAGTCTATGACCTTTCACCTTAAATTTCCCGCCTTTATCCTCTATCTCGACAGCGCCATACGGGAAAACCTCAGTGACCGTGAACGGTCCGACCATTGGGATCTCAACTTTCCCGGGAATAACCTCAACCGGGAATTATACAGTAAGACCTGATCCCCACACTTGAACTGCTTGTTCCCCTTCAACTTCTTATCATGCAGTTCCTTCGTCCGCTCACCATTGGGATCTCAACTTTCCCGGGAATAACCTCAACCGGGAATTATACAGTAAGACCAGATCCCCACACTTGAACTGCTTGTTCCCCTTCAACTTATTATCATGCAGTTCCTTCGTCTGCTCCTTATACCTAAATGACTGCGCGTAAGCATGATCTCTCAGCTCCTCTAACTCGTGAAACTGGTGGAAACGAGTGCTCTCTGCGGCAGACATATCAAAATTGACCCTCTGTAGGGCCTATGAAGCACGGTGCTCCAGCTCAACAGGCAGGTGGCAGGCCTTCCCATAAATCATCCGAAACGGTGTGGAACCGGTCGGAGTCTTGTAGGCTGTACGGAAGGCCCACAACGCATCATCCAACTTGTCGGACCAATCCCGACGATTCGAACCAACCGTTTTCTGAAGAATAAGTTTGATCCCCAGATTACTCACTTCTACCTGCCCACTAGTCTGTCGGTGGTAGGCGGTTGCAAGCCGATGGGTTACCCCATGGCGTCGCAACGCCTTCTCCTTCTGCACATTGCAGAAATGAGTACCTCCATCACTAATCAATGCATTCGGGACACCAAAACGAGCAAAAGGGCCCTTGAGAAAAGGAGTACAACTCGGGCATCATTTGTGGGTAAGGCCTTGGCCTCAACCCACTTCGAAACATAATCTACCGCCACGAGTATGTACTTGTTCCCACGCGAAGATGGAAACGGTCCCACGAAATTAATGCCCCACACATCAAAAACCTCACAAACCTGAATAGCATTCTGGGGAATTTCATTTTGCGAGGAAATGTTGCCGACACGCTGGCAACGATCACAACTCCTCACAAACGCGTGCACATCCTTAAAAATCGAAGGCCAATAAAAACAGCAATCAAATTCCTTCGTCGCTGTCAAACTCACACCGTGGTGACCTCCTGTCGGTCCATGTAAGGCCCCGAACCCCGGGAACCCCACAGTTGGTATTCATACAAAGTACTTATTGAAATGATTAAACTTGAAAATGGTTTCTTCCGTTAAAACAAACATCTCAGAGTGTAAATTCAGCGGAAAACATAAATCGTAAAACAAGTTCCCTAAAACCCGGAATTTTGCCCAAAACCAATTTTAAATATAATTCGTAAAACTAATTAAAATAAATTGTTCAAAATTCATTCTTCCATCCGTTTATGCCCTTCACCGTCCAAGTAGCTTCGTGCACGTCCAAGCGATAAGGCATCCTCTTCCTAACCTGAAACTCACACTAACATGCACACAAAGTCAGCTTGAGTTGAGTGAGTTCAAGTTTTAAATAAATAATATCAGTAATGGAAATTATGATAGTCATGCCAAAAGTTTAAAAAAATTTAAAAATAGTACATTCATTAAGTCATCATTACCGAAGACTAAACATTCTCATACATATGTACATATACAATATATACATATATAAACATCCTTTAAGTACATTCCTATATATATAACATCCACGTATAACATTCAGGGTCGAGCAAACGTACAACCCAAACACGTAACATTCAACGCATGCAAACACAAAGTAGGCATACGCAACATTCAGTAGTCGAGACGACTACAACACCCGATAAACCCTAGTTTTCGAACTAAAATCGATTGACCGACCTAAACACCTTCGATGAATATGGTTTTTAAGTATGATGTACCACACATACCTAGGAGGATTTTGGTGCAAAAACCTCACTCAATACAGTCCCGGAAACGCTCAATTGGACAGCCACCCGGTTAACCTAAAACAAGTCGTTTATCGATCAATACGCGCAATATAAGGATCAATTAGAGTGTAAAAGACTTGGGGAATCATAAAACTGACCTGGAATTAAAGTTTTATGGCTTAATCACGGCTGCAAAAAATAAAAATCGTGGGTTCTTGGGTCTTGCTTCCTGCCGATCGGACATAGGGGGAGGCTAGGGTTTATTTTATGATATAAAATAAATAATTACACTCTAGTCCCTCCAGTATGAAGTGTGTGGCAACTTGGGTGGAAAGTGAAGTGATTTAACGTACCGGGAAGGTGGTCGGGTCAACGAAAGATGCCGGACAACTCCCAAGAAAATATACATACTCTACACGTAGGAAATCTTTAAACCGACAAATTAGCTGGCATTACAAGTCCACCCCCTTACAACGGGATTCGTCCCCGAATCCCGATGCGACAGGAACAACTGCGGATAGTGCTTCATCATTTCGTCTTCAGACTCCCAAGTAGCCTCGGAACCCCTACGGTGCCCCCACTGCACCTTCACCTGCCTAACCACCTTATTCCTCTAAGTTCTTTCCTGACGGTCAAGTATAGCAATAGGTTCCTCAACGTAGTTCATCTTACTATCCAGCTCAATATCATCAAGGGGCACATGGATCTCCTCATCGGCTAAACACTTCCTCAGATGGGACACGTGGAACGTAGGATGTATCCCCGCGAGCTCATCGGGCAGCTCCAGTCTATACGCTACCTCACCAACACGGGACAAAATACGGAACGGACCTATGAACCTCGGACTAAGAACCCCTTCATATGAAAACGAATAATACCCTTCCAAGGAGAAACCTTAAACATAACCTGGTCCCCAGCCTCAAACACAATAGGCCTTCGCCTTTTATCCGCATAAGACTTTTGACGATCCTGAGCGGCCTTCATAAAAGCCTTAATCTTATCCAGCTTTTCAGTCATAGCCTCAACCACCTCCGAACTACCCAGCTGTTTTTGACCAATGGAACCCCAACAGATTGGAGTCCTGCACCTCCTACCATACAACATCTCAAACGGTGGCATCCCAATCGTGGCGTGATAACTATTGTTATACGAGAACTCTACCAACAGTAAGTGACGATCCCAACTACCACCAAAATGGATTAAACAGGCCCACAACATATCCTCAAGAGTCTGAATGGTCCTCTCGGATTGACCATCCGTTTGCGGGTGATAGGAAGTACTAATAAGGAGTTTGGTACCCATCTCCTCGTGAAACTTTTTCCAAAACCTGGAGGTAAAACGCGTATCCCTATCCGAAACAATAGATACCGGCACCCTGTGCCTAGAAACGATCTCACGAACAAACACATCGGCCAGCTATTCAGAATTAAAAGTCTCTCGAATCGGCAAGAAATGAGCGCTCTTGGTCAGTCTATTCACTATTACCCAAATGGTGTCATAATTACTCCTAGTGGTACGAGACAGTTTAGTCACAAAATCCATAGTAAGATGTTCCCATTTCCACTCAGGTATTTCCAATGGCTGAAGTTTCCCAAACGGCTTCTGATGCTCGGCCTTAACCTGTAGACACATCAAACACTTACTCACATACTGAGCCACCTCAAACTTCATCGCAGGCCACCAATAATTCTTCTTCAGGTCTTGGTACATCTTGGTCGCGCCTGGATGAATGGAATAGCGCGACTTGTGCGCTTCATCTAAAATCTTACTTTTGAATCCTTCATACCTCAGTACCCATAAACGCCCATCCTTATACTTTACCCCATCACCGACGTCCTCCAACAACTTTTCCTAACCTTAAATACGTTCTGACATAATCCATTCCACCTGCAGTGCTTCATTCTGGACGTTGGCTATTTATTTCAAAATGTCGGGTTTGAGAATAAGCTGATAGGATTTCACACGAATAGGTTTTGGTCTCTCCTTCCGGCTTAACGCGTCGGCCACCACGTTAGCCTTACCCGGATGGTACATAATCTCCAAATCGTAGTCCTTAATCAACTCCAACCATCGATGTCGCATATTCGGTTCCTTTTGCTCGAAGAAATATTTTAAGCTCTTATGATCGGTATAGATAACGCAAGGAGCACCGTACAAATAATGTCTCCACAACTTGAGCGCAAACACCACCGCCGCCAGCTCCAAATCGTGGGTAGGATAATTCGTCTCATGAGGCTTCAACTGCCGTGAGGAATAAGCGATGACTCGACCTCGCTGCATCAAAACACACCCAAGCCCCTGATAAGAGGCATCAGAATAAACCACCAGATCATCGGTGCCATCAGGTAGAGCTAAAATCAGGGCATGTGTTAACCTGTTCTTCAACTCGAGAAAAGCCTACTCCTGCTCAGTATCCCAAACGAACTTAACACTCTTCTTAGTCAACTTGGTCAGTGAAGAAGCAATTTTCGAAAAGTTGGGAATAAAGTGGCGGTAATACCTCGCCAAGCCCAGAAAGCTACGGATTTCTGATGGAGACTTAGGAGATTCCCATTCATTCACGGCTTCCACCTTTGCAAGGTCAACCAAAATACCACTCGGGTTAGTAACATGACCCAAGAATTGAACCTTACGCAACCAAAAAGAACACTTAGAAAACTTAGCATACAACTTGTTCTTTCGAACAGCTTCCAAGACTTCCATGAGATGACCGGCGTGATCGGATTCATTTTTGGAATATACCAGAATGTCATCGATGAATACTATAACTGAACGGTCGAGCATCGGTCTACACACCCGGTTCATAAGGTCCATGAACGCAGCCGGTGCGTTGGTCAAACCGAAAGACATCACGAGGAACTCATAATGCCCAAAACGAGTGTGGAAGGCGGTCTTAGGAATATCCTCCTCCCGGATTTTCAGCTGATACCTGGACCTAAGGTCGATCTTCGATAACCAACTAGCTTCTTGGAGCTGATCAAATAAGTCGTCGATCCTCGGGAGAGGGTACCGATTTTTGACAGTGAGCTTCTTCAATTCACGGTAGTCAATGCACATCCGCATGCTACCGTCCTTCTTAACGAACAGGACCGGGGCACACCACAGTGAGATGCTCAGTCGAATGAAGTCCTTGTCGAGCAAGTCTTCCAACTGGGCCATCAGTTCTTTCATTTCATTCGGTGCTATACGGTAAGGGGCTCGAGCAACGGGTTTTGCGCCCGGCACAAGGTCTATCTGGAATTCGACCTCGCGGTCCGGCGGCACATCTGACAAATCATCTGGAAATACATCCGGGAAATCCCGAACAACAGGAACATCATTGACGGTAGTCACATCGGTTTTCATATTTATAGCATACGCCAGATACGCCCCGCAACCCCGCTGCATCAATCTCCCCGCTTTAAGCATAGATATGATATGTGGCGTCGCACCATTCCGATCACCGAAGACAGTGATTTGGGTCTCATCCGGGGCCCTCAGATGAACAAGTTTCTGACCACAAATGATTTGAGCATCAACACTCGCGAGCCAATTCATCCCGAGCACCACATCGAAACAACCCAGCGGCATCAAATACAACCGCACCAGAAATCTATACCCAGACAACTCGATGGAACAACCCTGAATAGTCCTAGACACAGACACGGATTTTCCTACGGCGACTTCAACCTCAAACACATCGACTACGCGCTCGGGTGATTTATTCAACATGGAACAAAAAGCGGTAGACACAAAACTTCTACTGGCGCCCGAATCAAATAAAACTGACGCCTGTAACTCATCAAGAAGAAAAGTACCTGGGATGATACTATACTACTGCTTAGTTACACAGTCAACACATACGATTTCAAAGGAATAAGAAATTATAATGGTGGATTGAGAGCTAAATAAGGAAAAGTACCTGAAACGACATCCGCATCCTCTTTCGCTTCCTTCTTGGAGATGTTGAAGGCCCTCGCCCTGGCCTTCGGCTTCTCATCCATCTCCCCCCTCGAGGAAGTCCCCTGACCCGACCCCCCTGCCTTACTGGAAGGACAGTTTGATGCCAAGTGACCCGAACCCTTACAGTGGAAACAATTCAATGTCGGACAATCAAAATGGGGGTGTCCAACCTTATCACAACGAAAACAGGTGCCAGACCCACTCTTACATTCCTCCCTGCACTTCTTGCAATTAACGAACGCCGCATCCCTCTTAAATTCAGAAGTCTCAGTCTTTACCCTTTTCTCAGATGAATTAAAATTATTTCCCCCGGGCCACTTACCGTACGAATTTGAGTTCCATGTCTTCCTAGTCTCGGTCGGCGGTAACTTCTCCCTTTGATCATACAACGTACCTGCTAGAGTAACCACCGAGTGAAAAGAGTTCATGTCGGTAGTCAACACACCCCTACGAATATCCACCGGAAGCCCCTTCACATACTTCTTAATCCACTTGGCTTCGGGAGCAACCAGATCGGGACATAATAGAGCCATCTTGTTAAAATTGGTGGTATACTCCCGATGCGACATAGTACCAGCCTCCAAGGTCAAGAATTTCTTTTCTATCTTATCCAATTCATGCGGAGGACAAAACTGATCGAAAACCAATTTCTTCAACTCATCCCACGTCATCCTCCTAATCGAACGATCACCCATAGCCTGCGCCAAGTTATCCCACCAACACAGTGCCTCGGAACGAAACGAGGCAGTAGCATAAGTCACCATGTCATCCCCCTTGCACTTACTAACCCTCAGAACGGCCTCCATCTCTCTCACCCACTGATGTGTTGCCAAAGCATCATTTGTGCCATCGAAAGAAGGGGGTCACACTTCCTAAAGTCACCATACGAGCAACCCCGAGTAGATACACTAATAGTCCACACCTCATCTTCATCCCCTCTCGGCACATACACTTCATCTTCCTCATCGACGTGCACCTCCTTACTCTTCCTTTCCTTATCCGAACCATTACCAACCAGTGACTCCTCCATGGCCCTAATGGCCTCAGAAACGATCTCAGGAATGGTGCTATGGAGCACCTGGTAGAACTCATCCGCGATAGCTGCGCGCATAGCAGGATCCAAGCTGGGGTTATCCCCCTCCTCATAAATCAGGGTCTCCTGCTGGGGAGTAGGAATCCCACTCTCGGCTTCGGCACGTGGCTTACGACCACGGCCGCGGACACTAGGACCACCTCTCTTAGCTGCTCGAGTATTAACCATGACTTATCCCTACAAAGACAGAATTTTAACACGATTAAGTACAAGTGGCATTTTGAACATGTAAGGTTGATCAAGTGTAATTAGTCGTTTACTTTACCCGCCCGTCCTAATCACCCCTTGCCCCTAACCATATTAGCACTCTATCTAACACTTAACAATTAATCACATACGAGGAATCTTAAATGCAAAGGAATGACTAAATAATTTAAAGTTACCTCTTAGCGTGCAGCTACTCGCGGTGGGCATACTGGTCTCTTTTGTTACAGTTCGAGTCCAAGCATTCGGGGATGCTCGGATCCCTCGAACCATGGCTCTGATACCAACTTGCAAGGCCCCGAACCCCGGGAACCCCACAGTTGGTATTCATACAAAATACTTATTGAAATGATTGAACTTCAAAACGGTTTCTTCCATTAAAACAAACATCTCAGAGTGTAAATTCAGCGGAAAACATAAATCGTAAAACAAGTTCCCTAAAACCCGGAATTTTGCCCAAAACCAATTTTAAATATAATTCGTAAAACTAATTAAAATAAATTGTTCAAAATTCATTCTTCCATCCGTTTATGCCCTTCACCGTCCAAGTAGCTTCGTGCACGTCCAAGCGATAAGGCATCCTATTCCTAACCTGAAACTCACACTAACATGCACACAAAGTCAGCTTGAGCTGAGTGAGTTCAAGTTTTAAATAAATAATATCAGTAATGGAAATTATGATAGTCATGCCAAAAGTTTAAAAAAATTTAAAAAGAGTACATTCATTAAGTCATCATTACCGAAGACTAAACATTCTCATACATATGTACATATACAAAATATACATATATAAACATCCTTTAAGTACATTCCTATATATATAACAATATATATATATATATATATATATATATATATATATATATATATATAACATCCACGTATAACATTCAGGGTCGAGCAAACGTACAACCCAAACACGTAACATTCAACGCATGCAAACACAAAGTAGGCATACGCAACATTCAGTAGTCGAGACGACTACAACATCGCCAAATAGAAGCCAAACAATAATGTATATATATATATATATATTAACATCCCAAGGCCTACCATATACTAGCAAGCCTATATACATCCATTTAAAACATTTCATCAAGTAAGAAAACACTTAAGTGTGCATGCTAGCCCAAAAGTAAAAAGAGTAAAAAGGGCATCATGAACTCACCTGAAATCAACCGAACACCTGCAACGAGCTAGGAAATCCCTAAGTGCACACTCACAGGTAAGGGCCTGTAAATTGTACACAACGCGTCACTAAACTAAACCGTAAGAACACACTTGCCTAATGGGCCGTTCAAGCCCAACACTTTGGCCCGATGCCCAACAACTTGGCCCGAGGCCCAACCCAATTACTTTACATTAACCAATCCACCCTATGATCATGGTCGGGGCTAACCATGATAAACAACTCACCCGTTGGTATGCAAATCGAGTCGAATACGCGCGTACTAAATCTTAAAAACCAATTGTCAAACAAATCAGCCCCAAATGGACCAAATTCCCATCTTAACCTTTTCATACATCATAATTATGTCCCCCGAGTTGATAGGGTCGACGATTCCTTTTTACAACACTCACTTTAATGTTTAAACGACAATTTGCGCACAACCGACTCGATTAACTAATCTAATCAGCCCCGAGTACCAAAAAAATAATTTTCCCACAGCCCTTAAACCCCCCTAGGGCTGTACAAACTGATTCGGTTGGTCATTCAACCGATTAACGCATCAAACTCAACAATTGACGATTCTACACCCGATAAACCCTAGTTTTCGAACTAAAATCAATTGACCGACCTAAACACCTTCAATGAATATGGTTTTTAAGTATGATGTACCACACATACCTAGGAGGATTTTGGTGCAAAAACCTCACTCAATACAGTCCCGAAAACGCTCAATTGGACAGCCACCCGGTTAACCTAAAACAAGTCGTTTATCGATCAATACACGCAATATAAGGGTCAATTAGAGTGTAAAAGACTTGGGGAATCATAAAACCGACCTGGAATTAAAGTTTTATGGCTTAATCACAGCTGCAAAAAAGAAAATCGTGGGTTCTTGGTTCTTGCTTCCTGCCGATTGGACATAGGGGGAGGCTAGGGTTTATTTTATGATATAAAATAAATAATTACACTCTAATCCCTCCAGTATGAAGTGTGTAGCAACTTGGGTGGAAAGTTAAGTGATTTAACGTACCGGGAAAGTGGTCGGGTCAACGAAAGATGCCGGACAACTCCCAAGAAAATATACATACTCTACACGCACGAAATCTTTAAACCGATAAATTAGCGGGTGTTATAGTCCAACATGACAATGGCTCAGAATCTGCCATCCCTCCTTAACATCAACACACCTCCTGATCAATTGGTCAGCACCTATACGAAAGGGTTACGGGTCGTCCCAAAGGTAAAACTTAACATCAACAAAGAATTTCTTCTTTTGCTGGTAAGACATCTTCGGGTAGTACCCGTCCGCAAGATAGTTTGCGAAGTCGGCGATCCATGGAAAACCCTCATCCTGAGCTGAAACAAACATGAGACTCTCTGTCGGGAAGTGGTCATTAATCCTGACCCCCGGCTCTCCTAACTCAGCTCCCTTAAGACGTGAAAGATGATCGGCTGCCACATTCTCGGCCCCCTTTTTATCACGGATTTCAATACCAAACTCTTGAAGCAACAAGATCCATCGGATAAGGCGTGGCTTAGCATCCTGTTTGCTAAAGAGAACGAATGGCAGAATGATCCGTGTACACAATCGTCTTGGACAGAACAAGATAGGACCTGAATTTATCGAATGCAAACACCACAGCTAAAAGCTCTTTCTCGGTGGTGGTGTAACTCTCCTATGCACCATTCAAGGTCCGGCTAGCATAGTATATCGGATAGAAGTGTTTATCCTTCCGCTGTCCAAGAACCGCTCCGACTGCGAAGTCGCTCGCATCACACATCAACTAAAAAGGATGCGACCAGTCGGGAGCAATCATGATCGAGGAGTTAACGAGTGTGTCTTTTAAAAGATCAAACGCCTCGATACACTGCTCAGAAAACACAAACGGGGCGTCCTTCTCCAGGAGTTTGGTCATGGGTCTCGCGATTTTGGAAAAATCTTTAATGAACTGACGGTAGAACCCGGCATGACCCAAGAAACTCCGGATGGATATCACAGAAGTGGGTGGGGAAAGATTAGAAATAGTCTCGACCTTCGCTTGATCAACCTCTATCCCTGCACTCGAAATATGATGCCCCAAAACGATGCCCTCACGTACCATGAAGTGACACTTCTCCCAGTTAAGGTCTAGGTTGGTGTCAACGCATTGGGCCAACATCCTGTCAAGGTTGGAGAGACAATGATCACATTATTTTCTTAACATTCATGTCCCCATGGTCATTACATATAGTATTTACCACGTATCACCAAATACTGTGGCTCCCCATCCGCCCACAATACGCATAATCACATTATTTTCTTAACATTCATGTCATAATCAAGTAAGTTCATTTAATAAGTTGCAGCAGAACTTGGCTCATAGGCCATACTCAACTTTAGTTTATAAGTTGCAGCAGAACTTGGCTCATAGGCCATACTCAACTTTAGTTTATAAGTTGCAGCAGAACTTGGCTCATAGGCCATACTCAACTTTAGTTTAGTAAGTTGCAGCAGAACTTGGCTCATAGGCCATACTCAACTTTAGTTTAGTTCTATTGTGGCTCCCCCTTCCGCCCACAATAGCCCCATGGTCATTACAGACCACGTTATTCACCAATGGCCATTACAGACCACGTCATTTCCTCAACCTATTGTGTTTAGCATTATATAGCGTATTTGTATAAACAGGTTGTCACGTATGATTTCATTATGTTTTGGCATTCGTAGTGTTTCCATTTAATATATCAATCACGATAATAATCACCTTTCCTCAGCACGTAGTTTATCATTATGTTTGTAGGAATTTTTCATATATGAAGGTTCAGGTATTTTTCGTTCTGAACCGTTTTCAGATAGATAATGCATATGAACATGCTTTTCACCCCAAAAGTTTGTAAACAGTTTGAAAAGAGGGGTCATGAAACCCACGGTTTTGTAGGCACTTAGTGCGAGATCAGCACGGGGTTCGTTTCCCTTGCTATCACTTAGTCCCTATAGTCCAAATTATAATAATATTAATATTTTAATAATATTATAATCTCAGTACTAAACTGGGTTGTATAACTAATCTGGGTATAACTGGAACGCCCAGAAAGTGCAAATAGGCTTAGGTTGTGATGTTGTTCAATGTCTAATACTTAAAACCGAACTTGGCTCAGATTCCCGTTTTCCCAGCTGGGCCAAGTTGTTTGTTTACGCGTTCAGAAAACAGTTATGGGGAAATAAGCTTGGGTGAATGTATTGGTTAATAAAATGATTAAGTTATAAAGAAGGATCACATACTAGGGTACCGGATTAGCCTCGGGACCCGTTTCTGTTTGTTCAGTTTGATTTAAGAAGAAACGCGCACAATCTATCCGGATTGTCCAGGTTTCTCATAGAAAAGTTCGTTTTTACTTAATTAATCCAAAAATATGATTTTTGGTCACTCTTGGTGTTTGGATAAATACTTCTGTCACACCCCGTTAAGCGATTTGCGGAAGCGTAAAACGGAAATGCAACAGATACAACTGGTATCAAATACATTGTTCATAAAGTAACATTACTAACTAATTTACAATATATTACATCGTTCTAATCTCTTTTAGAAACTAGGTGATACAATCAAACTGGTTCTTTAATTACTTTACTTCTAACTCAAATGCCCACGACATCAATCATCAGTCAGACACGTAACGCATTGGAAATTACTTCTCATATCTGATTACCTGAAAAGCATGTTAAAACAGGTCAACTACGAATAGTTGGTGAGTTTCATAAGTTTAAAGAAATCAGTTCTGCTTACCACACAGTCATAGTTTGTATGTACGCGCGTATGTAAAAGTATGTATTTACTTTTGTATAAATATGTACAGCCATATCCTTTTGTGTGCATATGCACACATTTAAGTTCATAATATGAATTCAAAATTTCGGTAAAATCATGATTGTTTGTTCGTACTACTTGTTTCCAATTTCCGTGTTTAACCAACCACTGTGGCCCCCTTCCGCCCACTACGGTTCCGCGTTAACATCAACTACTGTGGTCCCCCTTCCACCCACAATGATTCCACGTAAACTCAAACATTATATAGTGTATACGCAAATAATTAGTATACTCTACACATAGTATTTCCTACAGCTAATCACATAGCATGTATATAGACACATATACACATATAGTATTTATCACGTATCACCAAATACTGTGGCTCCCCATCTGCCCACAATACGCATAATCACATTATTTTCTTAACATTCATGTCATTATCAAAGTTAGTTCGTTTATTAAGTTGCGGCAAAACTTGGCTCATAGGCCATACTCAACTTTAGTTTAGTAAGTTGCAGCAGAACTTGGCTCATAGGCCATACTCAACTTTAGTTTAGTACTATTGTGGCCCCCCCTTCCGCCCACAATAGCCCCATGGTCATTACAGACCACGTTATTCACCAATGGCCATTACAGACCACGTTATTTCCTCAACCTGTTGTGTTTAGCATTATATAGCGTATTTGTATAAACAGGTTGTCACGTATGATTTCATTATGTTTTGGCATTCGTAGTGTTTCCATTTAATATATCAATCACGATAATAATCACCTTTCCTCAGCACGTAGTTTATCATTATGTTTGTAGGAATTTTTCATATATGAAGGTTCAGGTATTTTTCGTTCTGAACCGTTTTCAGATCGATAATGCATATGAACATGCTTTTCACCCCAAAAGTTTGTGAACAGTTTGAAAAGAGGGGTCATGAAACTCACGGTTTTGTAGGCACTCAGTGCGAGATCAGCACGGGGTTCGTTTCCCTTGCTATCACTTATTCCCTATAGTCTATATTATAATAATATTAATATTTTAATATTATTATAATCTCAGTACTAAACTGGGTTGTATAACTAATCTGGGTATAACTGGAACGCCCAGAAAGTGCAAATAGGCTTAGGTTGTGATGTTGTTCAATGTCTAATACTTAAAACCGAACTTGGCTCAGATTCTCGTTTTCCCAGCTGGGCCAAGTTGTTTGTTTACGCGTTCAGAAAACAGTTATGGGGAAATAAGCTTGGGTGAATGTATTGGTTAATAAAATGATTAAGTTATAAAGAAGGATCACATACTGGGGTACCGGATTAGCCTCGGGGCCCGTTTCTGTTTGTTCTGTTTGATTTAAGAAGAAACGCACACAATCTATCCGGATTGTCCAGGTTTCTCATAGAAAAGTTCGTTTTTACTTAATTAATCCAAAAATATGATTTTTAGTCACTCTTGGTGTTTTGATAAATACTTCTGTCACACCCCGTTAAGCGATTTGCGGAAGCGTAAAACGGAAATGCAACAGATACAACTGGTATCAAATACATTGTTCATAAAGTAACATTACTAACTAATTTACAATATATTACATCGTTCTAATCTCTTTTACAAACTAGGTGATACAATCAAACTGGTTCTTTAATTACTTTACTTCTAACTCAAATGCCCACGACATCAATCATCAGTCAGACACGTAACGCACAGGAAATTACTTCTCATATCTGATTACCTGAAAAGCATGTTAAAACAGGTCAACTACGAATAGTTGGTGAGTTTCATAAGTTTAAAGAAATCAGTTCTGCTTACCACACAGTCATAGTTTGTATGTACGCGCGTATGTAAAAGTATGTATTTACTTTTGTATAAATATGTACAGCCATATCCTTGTGTGTGCATATGCACACATGTAAGTTCATAATATGAATTCGAAATTTCGGTAAAATCATGATTGTTTGTTCGTACTACTTGTTTCCAATTTCCGTGTTTAACCAACCACTGTGGCCCCCTTCCGCCCACTACGGTTCCGCGTTAACATCAACTACTGTGGTCCCCCTTCCACCCACAATGATTCCACGTAAACTCAAACATTATATAGTGTATACGCAAATAATTAGTATACTCTACACATAGTATTTCCTACAGCTAATCACATAGCATGTATATAGACACATATACACATATAGTATTTATCACGTATCACCAAATACTGTGGCTCCCCATCTGCCCACAATACGCATAATCACATTATTTTCTTAACATTCATGTCATTATCAAAGTTAGTTCGTTTATTAAGTTGCAGCAAAACTTGGCTCATAGGCCATACTCAACTTTAGTTTAGTAAGTTGCAGCAGAATTTGGCTCATAGGCCATACTCAACTTTAGTTTAGTACTATTGTGGCCCCCCCTTCCGCCCACAATAGCCCCATGGTCATTACAGACCACGTTATTCACCAATGGCCATTACAGACCACGTTATTTCCTCAACCTGTTGTGTTTAGCATTATATAGCGTATTTGTATAAACAGGTTGTCACGTATGATTTCATTATGTTTTGGCATTCGTAGTGTTTCCATTTAATATATCAATCACGATAATAATCACCTTTCCTCAGCACGTAGTTTATCATTATATTTGTAGGAATTTTTCATATATGAAGGTTCAGGTATTTTTCGTTCTGAACCGTTTTCAGATAGATAATGCATATAAACATGCTTTTCACCCCAAAAGTTTGTGAACAGTTTGAAAAGAGGGGTCATGAAACTCACGGTTTTGTAGGCACTCAGTGCGAGATCAGCACGTGGTTCGTTTCCCTTGCTATCACTTAGTCCCTATAGTCTATATTATAATAATATTAATATTTTAATATTATTATAATCTCAGTACTAAACTGGGTTGTATAACTAATCTGGGTATAACTGGAACGCCCAGAAAGTGCAAATAGGCTTAGGTTGTGATGTTGTTCAATGTCTAATACTTAAAACCGAACTTGGCTCAGATTCCCGTTTTCCCAGCTGGGCCAAGTTGTTTGTTTACGCGTTCAGAAAACAGTTATGGGGAAATAAGCTTGGGTGAATGTATTGGTTAATAAAATGATTAAGTTATAAAGAAGGATCACATACTGGGGTACCGGATTAGCCTCGGGGCCCGTTTCTGTTTGTTCAGTTTGATTTAAGAAGAAACGCGCACAATCTATCCGGATTGTCCAGGTTTCTCATAGAAAAGTTCGTTTTTACTTAATTAATCCAAAAATATGATTTTTGGTCACTCTTGGTGTTTTGATAAATACTTCTGTCACACCCCGTTAAGCGATTTGCGGAAGCGTAAAACGGAAATGCAACAGATACAACTGGTATCAAATACATTGTTCATAAAGTAACATACTAACTAATTTACAATATATTACATCGTTCTAATCTCTTTTACAAACTAGGTGATACAATCAAACTGGTTCTTTAATTACTTTACTTCTAACTCAAATGCCCACGACATCAATCATCAGTCAGACACGTAACGCACAGGAAATTACTTCTCATATCTGATTACCTGAAAAGCATGTTAAAACAGGTCAACTACGAATAGTTGGTGAGTTTCATAAGTTTAAAGAAATCAGTTCTGCTTACCACACAGTCATAGTTTGTATGTACGCGCGTATGTAAAAGTATGTATTTACTTTTGTATAAATATGTACAGCCATATCCTTTTGTGTGCATATGCACACATTTAAGTTCATAATATGAATTCAAAATTTCGGTAAAATCATGATTGTTTGTTCGTACTACTTGTTTCCAATTTCCGTGTTTAACCAACCACTGTGGCCCCCTTCCGCCCACTACGGTTCCGCGTTAACATCAACTACTGTGGTTCCCCTTCCACCCACAATGATTCCACGTAAACTCAAACATTATATAGTGTATACGCAAATAATTAGTATACTCTACACATAGTATTTCCTACAGCTAATCACATAGCATGTATATAGACACATATACACATATAGTATTTATCACGTATCACCAAATACTGTGGCTCCCCATCTGCCCACAATACGCATAATCACATTATTTTCTTAACATTCATGTCATTATCAAAGTTAGTTCGTTTATTAAGTTGCAGCAAAACTTGGCTCATAGGCCATACTCAACTTTAGTTTAGTAAGTTGCAGCAGAACTTGGCTCATAGGCCATACTCAACTTTAGTTTAGTACTATTGTGGCCCCCCCTTCCGCCCACAATAGCCCCATGGTCATTACAGACCACGTTATTCACCAATGGCCATTACAGACCACGTTATTTCCTCAACCTGTTGTGTTTAGCATTATATAGCGTTTTTGTATAAACAGGTTGTCACGTATGATTTCATTATGTTTTGGCATTCGTAGTGTTTCCATTTAATATATCAATCACGATAATAATCACCTTTCCTCAGCACGTAGTTTATCATTATGTTTGTAGGAATTTTTCATATATGAAGGTTCAGGTATTTTTCGTTCTGAACCGTTTTCAGATCGATAATGCATATGAACATGCTTTTCACCCCAAAAGTTTGTGAACAGTTTGAAAAGAGGGGTCATGAAACTCACGGTTTTGTAGGCACTCAGTGCGAGATCAGCACGGGGTTCGTTTCCCTTGCTATCACTTATTCCCTATAGTCTATATTATAATAATATTAATATTTTTATATTATTATAATCTCAGTACTAAACTGGGTTGTATAACTAATCTGGGTATAACTGGAACGCCCAGAAAGTGCAAATAGGCTTAGGTTGTGATGTTGTTCAATGTCTAATACTTAAAACCGAACTTGGCTCAGATTCTCGTTTTCCCAGCTGGGCCAAGTTGTTTGTTTACGCGTTCAGAAAACAGTTATGGGGAAATAAGCTTGGGTGAATGTATTGGTTAATAAAATGATTAAGTTATAAAGAAGGATCACATACTGGGGTACCGGATTAGCCTCGGGGCCCGTTTCTGTTTGTTCTGTTTGATTTAAGAAGAAACGCGCACAATCTATCCGGATTGTCCAGGTTTCTCATAGAAAAGTTCGTTTTTACTTAATTAATCCAAAAATATGATTTTTAGTCACTCTTGGTGTTTTGATAAATACTTCTGTCACACCCCGTTAAGCGATTTGCGGAAGCGTAAAACGGAAATGCAACAGATACAACGGGTATCAAATACATTGTTCATTAAGTAACATTACTAACTAATTTACAATATATTACATCGTTCTAATCTCTTTTACAAACTAGGTGATACAATCAAACTGGTTCTTTAATTACTTTACTTCTAACTCAAATGCCCACGACATCAATCATCAGTCAGACACGTAACGCACAGGAAATTACTTCTCATATCTGATTACCTGAAAAGCATGTTAAAACAGGTCAACTACGAATAGTTGGTGAGTTTCATAAGTTTAAAGAAATCAGTTCTGCTTACCACACAGTCATAGTTTGTATGTACGCGCGTATGTAAAAGTATGTATTTACTTTTGTATAAATATGTACAGCCATATCCTTGTGTGTACATATGCAAACATGTAAGTTCATAATATGAATTCGAAATTTCGGTAAAATCATGATTGTTTGTTCGTACTACTTGTTTCCAATTTCCGTGTTTAACCAACCACTGTGGCCCCCTTCCGCCCACTACGGTTCCGCGTTAACATCAACTACTGTGGTCCCCCTTCCACCCACAATGATTCCACGTAAACTCAAACATTATATAGTGTATACGCAAATAATTAGTATACTCTACACATAGTATTTCCTACAGCTAATCACATAGCATGTATATAGACACATATACACATATAGTATTTATCACGTATCACCAAATACTGTGGCTCCCCATCTGCCCACAATACGCATAATCACATTATTTTCTTAACATTCATGTCATTATCAAAGTTAGTTCGTTTATTAAGTTGCAGCAAAACTTGGCTCATAGGCCATACTCAACTTTAGTTTAGTAAGTTGCAGCAGAACTTGGCTCATAGGCCATACTCAACTTTAGTTTAGTACTATTGTGGCCCCCCCTTCCGCCCACAATAGCCCCACGGTCATTACAGACCACGTTATTCACCAATGGCCATTACAGACCACGTTATTTCCTCAACCTGTTGTGTTTAGCATTATATAGCGTATTTGTATAAACAGGTTGTCACGTATGATTTCATTATGTTTTGGCATTCGTAGTGTTTCCATTTAATATATCAATCACGATAATAATCACCTTTCCTCAGCACGTAGTTTATCATTATGTTTGTAGGAATTTTTCATATATGAAGGTTCAGGTATTTTTCGTTCAGAACCGTTTTCAGATAGATAATGCATATGAACATGCTTTTCACCCCAAAAGTTTGTGAACAGTTTGAAAAGAGGGGTCATGAAACTCACGGTTTTGTAGGCACTCAGTGCGAGATCAGCACGGGGTTCGTTCCCTTGCTATCACTTAGTCCCTATAGTCTATATTATAATAATATTAATATTTTAATATTATTATAATCTCAGTACTAAACTGGGTTGTATAACAAATCTGGGTATAACTGGAACGCCCAGAAAGTGCAAATAGGCTTAGGTTGTGATGTTGTTCAATGTCTAATACTTAAAACCGAACTTGGCTCAGATTCCCATTTTCCCAGCTGGGCCAAGTTGTTTGTTTACGCATTCAGAAAACAGTTATGGGGAAATAAGCTTGGGTAAATGTATTGGTTAATAAAATGATTAAGTTATAAAGAAGGATCACATACTGGGGTACCGGATTAGCCTCAGGGCCCGTTTCTGTTTATTCAGTTTGATTTAAGAAGAAACGCGCACAATCTATCCGGATAGTCCAGGTTTCTCATAGAAAAGTTCGTTTTTACTTAATTAATCCAAAAATATGATTTTTGGTCACTCTTGGTGTTTTGATAAATACTTCTGTCACACCCCGTTAAGCGATTTGTGGAAGCGTAAAACGGAAATGCAACAGATACAACTGGTATCAAATACATTGTTCATAAAGTAACATTACTAACTAATTTACAATATATTACATCGTTCTAATCTCTTTTACAAACTAGGTGATACAATCAAACTGGTTCTTTAATTACTTTACTTCTAACTCAAATGCCCACGACATCAATCATCAGTCAGACACGTAAAGCACAGGAAATTACTTCTCATATCTGATTACCTGAAAAGCATGTTAAAACAGGTCAACTACGAATAGTTGGTGAGTTTCATAAGTTTAAAGAAATCAGTTCTGCTTACCACACAGTCATAGTTTGTATGTACGCGCGTATGTAAAAGTATGTATTTACTTTTGTATAAATATGTACAGCCATATCCTTGTGTGTGCATATGCACACATGTAAGTTCATAATATGAATTCGAAATTTCGGTAAAATCATGATTGTTTGTTCGTACTACTTGTTTCCAATTTCCGTGTTTAACCAACCACTGTGGCCCCCTTCCGCCCACTACGGTTCCGCGTTAACATCAACTACTGTGGTCCCCCTTCCACCCACAATGATTCCACGTAAACTCAAACATTATATAGTGTATACGCAAATAATTAGTATACTCTACACATAGTATTTCCTACAGCTAATCACATAGCATGTATATAGACACATATACACATATAGTATTTATCACGTATCACCAAATACTGTGGCTCCCCATCTGCCCACAATACGCATAATCACATTATTTTCTTAACATTCATGTCATTATCAAAGTTAGTTCGTTTATTAAGTTGCAGCAAAACTTGGCTCATAGGCCATACTCAACTTTAGTTTAGTAAGTTGCAGCAGAATTTGGCTCATAGGCCATACTCAACTTTAGTTTAGTACTATTGTGGCCCCCCCTTCCGCCCACAATAGCCCCATGGTCATTACAGACCACGTTATTCACCAATGGCCATTACAGACCACGTTATTTCCTCAACCTGTTGTGTTTAGCATTATATAGCGTATTTGTATAAACAGGTTGTCACGTATGATTTCATTATGTTTTGGCATTCGTAGTGTTTCCATTTAATATATCAATCACGATAATAATCACCTTTCCTCAGCACGTAGTTTATCATTATATTTGTAGGAATTTTTCATATATGAAGGTTCAGGTATTTTTCGTTCTGAACCGTTTTCAGATAGATAATGCATATAAACATGCTTTTCACCCCAAAAGTTTGTGAACAGTTTGAAAAGAGGGGTCATGAAACTCACGGTTTTGTAGGCACTCAGTGCGAGATCAGCACGGGGTTCGTTTCCCTTGCTATCACTTAGTCCCTATAGTCTATATTATAATAATATTAATATTTTAATATTATTATAATCTCAGTACTAAACTGGGTTGTATAACTAATCTGGGTATAACTGGAACGCCCAGAAAGTGCAAATAGGCTTAGGTTGTGATGTTGTTCAATGTCTAATACTTAAAACCGAACTTGGCTCAGATTCCCGTTTTCCCAGCTGGGCCAAGTTGTTTGTTTACGCGTTCAGAAAACAGTTATGGGGAAATAAGCTTGGGTGAATGTATTGGTTAATAAAATGATTAAGTTATAAAGAAGGATCACATACTGGGGTACCGGATTAGCCTCGGGGCCCGTTTCTGTTTGTTCAGTTTGATTTAAGAAGAAACGCGCACAATCTATCCGGATTGTCCAGGTTTCTCATAGAAAAGTTCGTTTTTACTTAATTAATCCAAAAATATGATTTTTGGTCACTCTTGGTGTTTTGATAAATACTTCTGTCACACCCCGTTAAGCGATTTGCGGAAGCGTAAAACGGAAATGCAACAGATACAACTGGTATCAAATACATTGTTCATAAAGTAACATACTAACTAATTTACAATATATTACATCGTTCTAATCTCTTTTACAAACTAGGTGATACAATCAAACTGGTTCTTTAATTACTTTACTTCTAACTCAAATGCCCACGACATCAATCATCAGTCAGACACGTAACGCACAGGAAATTACTTCTCATATCTGGTTACCTGAAAAGCATGTTAAAACAGGTCAACTACGAATAGTTGGTGAGTTTCATAAGTTTAAAGAAATCAGTTCTGCTTACCACACAGTCATAGTTTGTATGTACGCGCGTATGTAAAAGTATGTATTTACTTTTGTATAAATATGTACAGCCATATCCTTGTGTGTACATATGCAAACATGTAAGTTCATAATATGAATTCGAAATTTCGGTAAAATCATGATTGTTTGTTCGTACTACTTGTTTCCAATTTCCGTGTTTAACCAACCACTGTGGCCCCCTTCCGCCCACTACGGTTCCGCGTTAACA
The DNA here is from genome assembly GCF_021521415.1 of Bidens hawaiensis. Classification (NCBI taxonomy): domain Eukaryota; kingdom Viridiplantae; phylum Streptophyta; class Magnoliopsida; order Asterales; family Asteraceae; genus Bidens; species Bidens hawaiensis. The sequence continues at coordinate 2,426,985 of NW_027491022.1, forward strand.
TCAACTACTGTGGTCCCCCTTCCACCCACAATGATTCCACGTAAACTCAAACATTATATAGTGTATACGCAAATAATTAGTATACTCTACACATAGTATTTCCTACAGCTAATCACATAGCATGTATATAGACACATATACACATATAGTATTTATCACGTATCACCAAATACTGTGGCTCCCCATCTGCCCACAATACGCATAATCACATTATTTTCTTAACATTCATGTCATTATCAAAGTTAGTTCGTTTATTAAGTTGCAGCAAAACTTGGCTCATAGGCCATACTCAACTTTAGTTTAGTAAGTTGCAGCAGAACTTGGCTCATAGGCCATACTCAACTTTAGTTTAGTACTATTGTGGCCCCCCCTTCCGCCCACAATAGCCCCACGGTCATTACAGACCACGTTATTCACCAATGGCCATTACAGACCACGTTATTTCCTCAACCTGTTGTGTTTAGCATTATATAGCGTATTTGTATAAACAGGTTGTCACGTATGATTTCATTATGTTTTGGCATTCGTAGTGTTTCCATTTAATATATCAATCACGATAATAATCACCTTTCCTCAGCACGTAGTTTATCATTATGTTTGTAGGAATTTTTCATATATGAAGGTTCAGGTATTTTTCGTTCAGAACCGTTTTCAGATAGATAATGCATATGAACATGCTTTTCACCCCAAAAGTTTGTGAACAGTTTGAAAAGAGGGGTCATGAAACTCACGGTTTTGTAGGCACTCAGTGCGAGATCAGCACGGGGTTCGTTTCCCTTGCTATCACTTAGTCCCTATAGTCTATATTATAATAATATTAATATTTTAATATTATTATAATCTCAGTACTAAACTGGGTTGTATAACTAATCTGGGTATAACTGGAACGCCCAGAAAGTGCAAATAGGCTTAGGTTGTGATGTTGTTCAATGTCTAATACTTAAAACCGAACTTGGCTCAGATTCCCATTTTCCCAGCTGGGCCAAGTTGTTTGTTTACGCATTCAGAAAACAGTTATGGGGAAATAAGCTTATGTAAATGTATTGGTTAATAAAATGATTAAGTTATAAAGAAGGATCACATACTGGGGTACCGGATTAGCCTCAGGGCCCGTTTCTGTTTATTCAGTTTGATTTAAGAAGAAACGCGCACAATCTATCCGGATTGTCCAGGTTTCTCATAGAAAAGTTCGTTTTTACTTAATTAATCCAAAAATATGATTTTTGATCACTCTTGGTGTTTTGATAAATACTTCTGTCACAACCCGTTAAGCGATTTGCGGAAGCGTAAAACGGAAATGCAACAGATACAACTGGTATCAAATACATTGTTCATAAAGTAACATTACAAACTAATTTACAACATATTACATCGTTCTAATCTCTTTTACAAACTAGGTGATAGAATCAAACTGGTTCTTTAATTACTTTACTTCTAACTCAAATGCCCACGACATCAATCATCAGTCAGACACGTAACGCACAGGAAATTACTTCTCATATCTGATTACCTGAAAAGCATGTTAAAACAGGTCAACTACGAATAGTTGGTGAGTTTCATAAGTTTAAAGAAATCAGTTCTGCTTACCACACAGTCATAGTTTGTATGTACGCGCGTGTGTAAAAGTATGTATTTACTTTTGTATAAATATGTACAGCCATATCCTTGTGTGTGCATATGCACACATGTAAGTTCATACTATGAATTCGAAATTTCGGTAAAATCATGATTGTTTGTTCGTACTACTTGTTTCCAATTTCCGTGTTTAACCAAACACTGTGGCCCCCTTCCGCCCACTACGGTTCCACGTTAACATCAACTACTGTGGTCCCCCTTCCACCCACAATGATTCCACGTAAACTCAAACATTATATAGTGTATACGCAAATAATTAGTATACTCTACACATAGTATTTCCTACAGCTAATCACATAGCATGTATATAGACACATATACACATATAGTATTTATCACGTATCACCAAATACTGTGGCTCCCCATCTGCCCACAATACGCATAATCACATTATTTTCTTAACATTCATGTCATTATCAAAGTTAGTTCGTTTATTAAGTTGCAGCAAAACATGGCTCATAGGCCATACTCAACTTTAGTTTAATAAGTTGCAACAGAACTTGGCTCATAGGCCATACTCAACTTTAGTTTAGTACTATTGTGGCCCCCCCTTCCGCCCACAATAGCCCCATGGTCATTACAGACCACGTTATTCACCAATGGCCATTACAGACCACGTTATTTCCTCAACCTGTTGTGTTTAGCATTATATAGCGTATTTGTATAAACAGGTTGTCACGTATGATTTCATTATGTTTTGGCATTCGTAGTGTTTCCATTTAATATATCAATCACGATAATAATCACCTTTCCTCAGCACGTAGTTTATCATTATGTTTGTATGAATTTTTCATATATGAAGGTTCAGGTATTTTTCGTTCTGAACCGTTTTCAGATAGATAATGCATATGAACATGCTTTTCACCCCAAAAGTTTGTGAACAGTTTGAAAAGAGGGGTCATGAAACTCACGGTTTTGTAGGCACTCAGTGCGAGATCAGCACGGGGTTCGTTTCCCTTGCTATCACTTAGTCCCTATAGTCTATATTATAATAATATTAATATTTTAATATTATTATAATCTCAGTACTAAACTGGGTTGTATAACTAATCTGGGTATAACTGGAACGCCCAGAAAGTGCAAATAGGCTTAGGTTGTGATGTTGTTCAATGTCTAATACTTAAAACCGAACTTGGCTCAGATTCCCGTTTTCCCAGCTGGGCCAAGTTGTTTGTTTACGCGTTCAGAAAACAGTTATGGGGAAATAAGCTTGGGTGAATGTATTGGTTAATAAAATGATTAAGTTATAAAGAAGGATCACATACTGGGGTACCGGATTAGCCTCGGGGCCCGTTTCTGTTTGTTCAGTTTGATTTAAGAAGAAACGCGCACAATCTATCCGGATTGTCCAGGTTTCTCATAGAAAAGTTCGTTTTTACTTAATTAATCCAAAAATATGATTTTTGGTCACTCTTGGTGTTTTGATAAATACTTCTGTCACACCCCGTTAAGCGATTTGCGGAAGCGTAAAACGGAAATGCAACAGATACAACTGGTATCAAATACATTGTTCATAAAGTAACATACTAACTAATTTACAATATATTACATCGTTCTAATCTCTTTTACAAACTAGGTGATACAATCAAACTGGTTCTTTAATTACTTTACTTCTAACTCAAATGCCCACGACATCAATCATCAGTCAGACACGTAACGCACAGGAAATTACTTCTCATATCTGATTACCTGAAAAGCATGTTAAAACAGGTCAACTACGAATAGTTGGTGAGTTTCATAAGTTTAAAGAAATCAGTTCTGCTTACCACACAGTCATAGTTTGTATGTACGCGCGTATGTAAAAGTATGTATTTACTTTTGTATAAATATGTAGAGCCATATCCTTGTGTGTACATATGCAAACATGTAAGTTCATAATATGAATTCGAAATTTCGGTAAAATCATGATTGTTTGTTCGTACTACTTGTTTCCAATTTCCGTGTTTAACCAACCACTGTGGCCCCCTTCCGCCCACTACGGTTCCGCGTTAACATCAACTACTGTGGTCCCCCTTCCACCCACAATGATTCCACGTAAACTCAAACATTATATAGTGTATACGCAAATAATTAGTATACTCTACACATAGTATTTCCTACAGCTAATCACATAGCATGTATATAGACACATATACACATATAGTATTTATCACGTATCACCAAATACTGTGGCTCCCCATCTGCCCACAATACGCATAATCACATTATTTTCTTAACATTCATGTCATTATCAAAGTTAGTTCGTTTATTAAGTTGCAGCAAAACATGGCTCATAGGCCATACTCAACTTTAGTTTAGTAAGTTGCAGCAGAACTTGGCTCATAGGCCATACTCAACTTTAGTTTAGTACTATTGTGGCCCCCCCTTCCGCCCACAATAGCCCCATGGTCATTACAGACCACGTTATTCACCAATGGCCATTACAGACCACGTTATTTCCTCAACCTGTTGTGTTTAGCATTATATAGCGTATTTGTATAAACAGGTTGTCACGTATGATTTCATTATGTTTTGGCATTCGTAGTGTTTCCATTTAATATATCAATCACGATAATAATCACCTTTCCTCAGCACGTAGTTTATCATTATGTTTGTAGGAATTTTTCATATATGAAGGTTCAGGTATTTTTCGTTCTGAACCGTTTTCAGATAGATAATGCATATGAACATGCTTTTCACCCCAAAAGTTTGTGAACAGTTTGAAAAGAGGGGTCATGAAACTCACGGTTTTGTAGGCACTCAGTGCGAGATCAGCACGGGGTTCGTTTCCCTTGCTATCACTTAGTCCCTATAGTCTATATTATAATAATATTAATATTTTAATATTATTATAATCTCAGTACTAAACTGGGTTGTATAACTAATCTGGGTATAACTGGAACGCCCAAAAAGTGCAAATAGGCTTAGGTTGTGATGTTGTTCAATGTCTAATACTTAGAACCGAACTTGGCTCAGATTCCCGTTTTCCCAGCTGGGCCAAGTTGTTTGTTTACGCGTTCAGAAAACAGTTATGGGGAAATAAGCTTGGGTGAATGTATTGGTTAATAAAATGATTAAGTTATAAAGAAGGATCACATACTGGGGTACCGGATTAGCCTCGGGGCCCGTTTCTGTTTGTTCAGTTTGATTTAAGAAGAAACGCGCACAATCTATCCGGATTGTCCAGGTTTCTCATAGAAAAGTTCGTTTTTACTTAATTAATCCAAAAATATGATTTTTGGTCACTCTTGGTGTTTTGATAAATACTTCTGTCACACCCCGTTAAGCGATTTGCGGAAGCGTAAAACGGAAATGCAACAGATACAACTGGTATCAAATACATTGTTCATAAAGTAACATACTAACTAATTTACAATATATTACATCGTTCTAATCTCTTTTACAAACTAGGTGATACAATCAAACTGGTTCTTTAATTACTTTACTTCTAACTCAAATGCCCACGACATCAATCATCAGTCAGACACGTAACGCACAGGAAATTACTTCTCATATCTGATTACCTGAAAAGCATGTTAAAACAGGTCAACTACGAATAGTTGGTGAGTTTCATAAGTTTAAAGAAATCAGTTCTGCTTACCACACAGTCATAGTTTGTATGTACGCGCGTATGTAAAAGTATGTATTTACTTTTGTATAAATATGTACAGCCATATCCTTGTGTGTACATATGCAAACATGTAAGTTCATAATATGAATTCGAAATTTCGGTAAAATCATGATTGTTTGTTCGTACTACTTGTTTCCAATTTCCGTGTTTAACCAACCACTGTGGCCCCCTTCCGCCCACTACGGTTCCGCGTTAACATCAACTACTGTGGTCCCCCTTCCACCCACAATGATTCCACGTAAACTCAAACATTATATAGTGTATACGCAAATAATTAGTATACTCTACACATAGTATTTCCTACAGCTAATCACATAGCATGTATATAGACACATATACACATATAGTATTTATCACGTATCACCAAATACTGTGGCTCCCCATCTGCCCACAATACGCATAATCACATTATTTTCTTAACATTCATGTCATTATCAAAGTTAGTTCGTTTATTAAGTTGCAGCAAAACTTGGCTCATAGGCCATACTCAACTTTAGTTTAGTAAGTTGCAGCAGAACTTGGCTCATAGGCCATACTCAACTTTAGTTTAGTACTATTGTGGCCCCCCCTTCCGCCCACAATAGCCCCATGGTCATTACAGACCACGTTATTCACCAATGGCCATTACAGACCACGTTATTTCCTCAACCTGTTGTGTTTAGCATTATATAGCGTATTTGTATAAACAGGTTGTCACGTATGATTTCATTATGTTTTGGCATTCGTAGTGTTTCCATTTAATATATCAATCACGATAATAATCACCTTTCCTCAGCACGTAGTTTATCATTATGTTTGTAGGAATTTTTCATATATGAAGGTTCAGGTATTTTTCGTTCAGAACCGTTTTCAGATAGATAATGCATATGAACATGCTTTTCACCCCAAAAGTTTGTGAACAGTTTGAAAAGAGGGGTCATGAAACTCACGGTTTTGTAGGCACTCAGTGCGAGATCAGCACGGGGTTCGTTTCCCTTGCTATCACTTAATCCCTATAGTCTATATTATAATAATATTAATATTTTAATATTATTATAATCTCAGTACTAAACTGGGTTGTATAACTAATCTGGGTATAACTGGAACGCCCAGAAAGTGCAAATAGGCGTAGGTTGTGATGTTGTTCAATGTCTAATACTTAAAACCGAACTTGGCTCAGATTCCCGTTTTCCCAGCTGGGCCAAGTTTTTTGTTTACGCGTTCAGAAAACAGTTATGGGGAAATAAGCTTGGGTGAATGTATTGGTTAATAAAATGATTAAGTTATAAAGAAGGATCTCATACTGGGGTACCGGATTAGCCTCGGGGCCCGTTTCTGTTTGTTCAGTTTGATTTAAGAAGAAACACGTACAATCTATCCGGATTGTCCAGGTTTCTCATAGAAAAGTTCGTTTTTACTTAATTAATCCAAAAATATGATTTTTGGTCACTCTTGGTGTTTTGATAAATACTTCTGTCACACCCCGTTAAGCGATTTGCGGAAGCGTAAAACGGAAATGCAACAGATACAACTGGTATCAAATACATTGTTCATAAAGTAACATTACTAACTAATTTACAATATATTACATCGTTCTAATCTCTTTTACAAACTAGGTGATACAATCATACCGGTTCTTCAATTACTTTACTTCTAACTCAAATGCCCATGACATCAATCATCAGTCAGACACGTAACGCACAGGAAATTACTTCTCATATCTGATTACCTGAAAAGCATGTTAAAACATGTCAACTACGAATAGTTGGTGAGTTTCATAAGTTTAACGAAATCAGTTCTGCGTACCACACAGTCATAGTTTGTGTTGGGTCGGATTTCTTAATAAAGAAGATTGGATTCTTCTCAACCTCCTTAGAAACGGCTAAGTATGGAATACGAGCAATCCCAGACGATCGAGCATGGTTTTTACTAATTCGAGCAAGGTTCTGAATCTTTAATGGTTGATTCTTCTAAGTGTTGAAGGCTTCGAGCAAGCTACACTTCAACGAGCAAGGGTATTCTTCTATCGAGCATGGATTGCCAATCGGCAAACAGCTTGATCATACAAGTTCCAGCCAAGTGTTACGAGCACAGGATGATCAAGCACATGGGGACGAGCATGGATGCAATAAGAGGATGTCACGTGAATCAAAGCAAAGACTTCGAGCACAGTTCAGTTACCGAGCAAGATTTATAACCGAGCATGATAAAGATTGCTGAATAAGAAAAGCTGAAGACATCAAGAAGAATGAGCTTGCTCGATGGACTTATTCGAGCAAAGTTTGAACAAGTCAAGAGGAATGAAGTTTACTCGAAGAGAATATGTATTCTCTGGAAGAGAATATATTTAAAGTAAAGTATGCTCGAGGACACTCTCCGATCACACCTTGTATAGGAAGCTTGCTCGAGCAAGGTATATACCTTGCTCGAGGTCTGAAACACTTGTATTAGATTTATCTTTCATTATGTAATGTCTAGGACGTATACATGGAATGTTATGGTCTATATATAGACATTCTAGGGTATGACTATCAGACGGTGTTTTTTAGGGGTTTTTGGCACACATACTGACAATCTTTGCAGACGAATATCAAAAGCCGCTGTCACACAAAACCCTAAACATTCCATTCACTGTATCATTGACGTATCATTTAATATAGTGAATCTTTGTCGTTGAAATAGTCTTTACCGATTATCATTTATTGTTTTGTGTTTGATAATTCTCCACAAGCTTTCATTCTCAATCATTGAATATCCTGATTCTGCCGGGATACTCAATCGGTCTTTGAGTAATTAAGTCGGTGTGTTCTTGTCAAACCTTTGCTAAGGTTGCACCCGATAGACGGTCCTGACAAGTGGTATTAGAGCTTGAGTAAGCTCACTGAAGACCATGGGACTGAAGGTTTGTGAGGAAAAGTGAATATTAACTGTGCATTGCTATTGATAACATCAGATCTGATAAAATGGAAGATCAAGAAGTTTCAACTAACAAGATTCCAAGATTACTTGGACAAGAGAACTTCATAAAGTGGAAGGTGTTGTTTGAGGCTGCTGTGAACTACAACGATCCAGAACTTTGGATGGCTATTACTGAAGGGAATTACACTCCTTCAGCCGCTCCAAATAACAGTGCTGCGGTAGATCTAAGAATGACAAAGAGGGATGACAAAGCACTGTCCATGCTGAAGTTGGGACTTTCATGGGAGATTCTAACCACTGTAAATCATCATAAGAATGCTAAGGATATGTATGATGCAGTGATTGAAATGTTTGAAGGTAATACTGAGTTAAGAGACATAAAGAAAGATCGACTGAAGCAGCAGTTGGACAGGTTCAAGTTTAAGGAAGGAGAAAGTCTAAAGTCAGTGTTACAAAGGTTCATGACCATTGTAAATGAAATAAGGACCACTGATTTGCAGATTTCTGACTTTAAGCTTAACAAGAAGCTTTTATCATCTCTATATGGGGAATGGTATACTGCAAGCAAGTTCATAAAGGAAAAGGCAAGTTTTCCTACCTTCAAACTAGATGATGTGATTGCCTTCCTCAAGGCTGCTGAACATGAAATGATAGAGAATCACATGATTCGAGAGGACAAGCCAAGCTTCCAAATGAACAATGCACTTGTGGCACCCATGGGCAACCTCTCTGTCAAGAATCAACAACCTATTGTTGAGGAACCATCAGATGCACACTCCTCATGTAACAATCAGTCAAGATTCAATGTGCAGCTGATTGAAGATGACCACCCATCTACTGGAAATGGGCAATCAAATTCTGCATATCACAACCAGACTCAAGGAACAGACTATCAGGCCTTGTTCTCAATGTTAACTGAGTCTTATCATGCCTTTGTGGCCAAGAATCTGATAAACACAAGCATCGTGCAAGAAGACTTAGAACAAATTGATGCTGATGATTTAGAAGATATTGACATCAAATGGCAAGCGGCCATGTTGGCAGTAAGAAGTAAAAGATTGTATAACAGAACTGGCAGAAGTAGTTTCAATGGACCAAATGAAAGAATTGGATTTGACAAATCCAAGGCCATCTATTATAACTGTCAACAACCTGGACACTTTGCAAGAGAGTGCAACATGCCAAGACAGTTTGGAAATCAACTCAATCAAAGTCAGTTCTATCAGAATTAGAATCAGAACTTTCAGCAACAAAGGACTCAAATGCCCAATCAAAATCCCTATCAAAATCAGAACAGAACCCAGCAAAAAACATTTCAATATCAGATAACTAATCAAATGCAGGTTCATACAAATTAAAGCAAACCATCTCAAAATGGTGTGAACCAGCAAAGAGATCAAGGGAATGTGGCCGTTGCAAGGGTGGCTCAGGATGGAGAGTTTGACTGGAGTAATCATGCTGCTGAGATGGAAAGAGCAAATGTTGCATTCATGGCCAAAATTAATGAGAAGGCTGAATCTTCAAACACTCAGGTACATTCTGATACTTCTATTTATGATCTTCTTGCAAAAATTGAAGAATTAAATCAGGATGTTGAAAAATGGAAAACTGAATGTGGTAGGAAGGATGTCTTTCTAAATGTGTATGCTGAAAGTGAGGCTATATATGAAAGTCAAATCAAAGGTTTGGAGGATGATTGCATGGTAGCATATCAAGCTCAATCCAGAATGAGAATTGAGATAGAAGGACTGAAGAAGATGTCTGCTGAAGAGAAACTTAAGAATGCTGATTTGTTGATTGAAATTGAGTTTTTAAAAAAACCTAGTCTCTACTGGAAACATTGTTGGGCATGTTGAAAAGATGAATGAAGAACAGAAGTACAAGAAGGTTCCACCCCCGTTCTGTGATAGTTACCCATTGAAAGTTGATAAAGAGAGCAGAAATGAGTATCTCAAACAGTTCAAAAATGTGTTTGATGATAAGCCAGAATTTATAAAGCAATATGATGATGTGATGGTAGATCAGAATGGAGAATTTGTAATGAAAAAGGCTGGCAAGCAAGAAACTGTGGTGGATGAACAGCTTCAAGGAGAGAAAAAGAAGTGGAGTGAATACTCCAGTGAAGAAAGCAATTGTAGCTGTGGAAGCTCTCAGTCATCAAAGAGGAAGAAGAAGAAAGGAGCAAAGAAGAAGAAACGTGACAAAATTCCTCTTCTGCCACCTATGACATCAAAGGTAAGAGAACATCATGAGAAAATGAGAAAAGAGCATGTTCCATTTGATATATGTGCTAGATCACCACCAGACATCAAGAAGAGAACATAAACATAAAGCAAATTCTCTTATGATCAAAGTGGTCTACCTATCTACCCAGTTTTCTCTAATCATGAATTATTTGATGTGGGTGATGTGGACTATGCTCCAAGAAGAAGATGTACAAAAGAACAAGAGGAAAGTTCTTCACAATTGCCATCTAAGCTGAAGAAGATTGTTTTTGTTAAAGAAAAATGTTCCCAACCAATTGATCTCTGCAAGCCAATCAAGATGGACTTTTCCAACACTTTGTACTCAAAAACATCTTTAGGGTTTGACTTCCCTAAACCAAGTGACAAGATCAAGGACAAGAAACTTCTTGAGGATTTGGGAAACTTTGCTAAAGTGTTCTGCACAAAATGTGATGCATATGGGCATCACACTGACTCTTGCTGGATTCTTGAGGATAGTTTTGAAATTCCAGATGTGGTTAGTGGCTATGATATGAAAAGCTACAAAGAAATGTATGAGAGATACTTGAAGGGAATAAAAAATCCATCTGAAGAGAAGAACTATCAGTCTGTGTTGGACCAAAGAATCAAAGCAAAATTGAAGCTTAAAGAAGATGATAGAATCCTAAAAACAACAGACAATAACAGAAGATCTCCAAATGAAGAAAAGGCTAAGAAGAGATTAGGTGTTCTTAATGGTGATGAGAAGTTTCTGGTAAAACAAGGATTTGAACCAAGAGGATATCAGTGGAAAGTAAAGAAGGAAGTAGAAGGTGGGAAGGAAAAGGTGATGGAGGAAGTTGATGGAGGCTTTACAGTGTCTGCAGTTCACATTGGATCAGAATTAGACACTAATGATGAGTGTGAAGTTGTGTATGAAGATCCACCACCAGTTCCAATTCCAACTTCTGTTACATCCTCCACTTTCTCTGAATTACAAACTGATGGAGTTTGTAACTCAGAATCAAACTGATTTCTTCTGTGTGTGGGCAGGATCAGTCCATGAGCAAAAATGATTTATGGTATATGGACAGTGGATGTTCAAGGCACATGACATGTGACAAGTCTGCATTAATAGATTATGTGAAGAAGTATGAGGGACCAGTTGCATTTGGGAGTGATGAAAATGGAGGAAAATTTGTTGGCAAGGGAACACTCACAAATGGCAAGGTATCCTTTGAGAATGTTCTACATGTTGAAGGACTACAGTACAATCTGCTGAGCATTTCTCAAGTTTGTGACAAAGGATATAAGGTTGCCTTTAATGATGAACATTGCCTGATTTTGAAGCCAGAGTTTGTGATACCAACAGAAATGATAATGATGATGGCTCCAAGAAATGGCAATCTCTATGAACTGAGAATGAATACTGCAACTTCAAGAGGTGGTTCATGCTGTGTATCAATGTGACAATCGTCAATTTCAGGTTAACTCCGTTAACTCAACTCCGTCAATTCAAACTTAAGATCACTGAATCTATAACGCACACTTCATTACATTTAAACTAGGGTTTAAATGACGCTTAACACTTACTACATGTATAGTCTTTCGGGAATTGCACCGAAACGCAAACGAGTTGACGCAAACGATTGATGAATAAACGAAAAACGTCAAAACAGTAATTATGTGATAATTATGTGTTAGACTTATGTGTTGTGTGATAACATGGTTATAAACGTTAACTCAAGATGTAAACGAGTTATTTAAGTTAGAAAAACAACAATTGATAGTGGAGGGACTTAAGTGTAACTTATTATTATTATAAATATATCATTAACAACTAAACCCTAACTTATTTTTTTTTTCTCCCAACCCCGATCGGAACCCAAGCCCCCTCCCCTTGGCTGCCGTCGACTTATACACACATATACACCATCAAATCAAGCCCTTGATTGAAGAATTAGGTGCTAGGAAGGTATAATCGATTATCCTATACATCCTTATTACTTGATTTTGATGTTTAATGGGTTAATTGAAAACCCTAATGAGCCGATTTTGTGTGTGTGTATAGTTAATATGATTGTTGTTGATTGGGTAATGATTTGATAACTAGTATTGATATTGTTACACGTTAATTGTTGTGTCTTTGATTTGAGTTCAAACAAAAACCCTAATCATGTATGTAATGTGTAATTGATGTGCATGGATGGTGTTTATGGAGTCTAGAGTGTTATATGAATGCATGATAGTTCATAGATTGTTAATATGTTGAGTTTTGATGCAAACAGTTTCTGGACAGAATGTGTTATTGATGTTTAAGTGACTGTAACGAAGTGTAAATATGAAAATTGGTTGATATTATTGATACTACAGTAAACTAGGTTGAGTCTAGTTTCTAAAGAATATAAACTTGTAATTTTTGGACAAGTAGAAGTTAACTTTTATGATTTTACAAGAACGGTGTGCAAAGCTGAGCTGTTAGACCTGCTGTTAGGTTGTTTTGTAAATGTTATATCTCATGAACTACGAGACCAATTGGGTTGGTTCCACTTCTAGAAGTTGACTCATTGAGTTAGGAACTTAACCCAAGTGGTCTTGCATTAATTGGATTTTTCTTTTAACGGGAATTTCAAATAACATTCTGTTGCGCATGAATTTGACTGTTATGAGTTTGCTGTAATGATTTGATGATTGTGAGAAAACTATGTGGAATAAAAATATAATAAAATATGTTCTGGAAACCTAAGACATATATGCTTCTGTGATGATTTTTGGTAAATTAATTGAGATGCTATGATCGGTGGAATAGTACAATCTTTCAAGTAGAATTTCTGTCTCGGTGAAACTAGCTGCTGAGTTTTGTGAAAACGCATGAAACATGATACTTGCTATATAATTGTTATGTTTTGACCAAATTGCCCTTGCGGGGAATAATTGCTGATTGATTGTCATGATTTGACCAAATTGCCCTCGTGGGGAATAATGGCTAGTTAATTGTTATGTGTTGACCAAATTGCCCTTACGGGGAGTAATTGCTAGTGATGTACTTTATGAATACATGACACGTAAATGATTGCTTACACATGTAACGTATCACAAATACACATGTTAAAGTCACACACGATTCACAAACGAAACACGAAACATGTTATGTGCATAGGTATTATGTGCCGGGTCTAGAGACTCGATAATATTCCGACACTTAGAAAAATCTCTTTGTTGTTTTAGAACGCTAGAGAGAGTTTTTCTGTGACGCGCATCTTGGTGATTTAATTTGGGAATTTCTTCGCAAACAGTGAGTTTCACTTTCCCCTTTTAAACTTTTTAAACGCTTTTCACTTGGGGGAGATAACATACTCCGAAAACGCATTTAAGATTTTGTTAATATAGATTATATATCACTTGTAAAGACTAAGTGGCAAACGCGTTAACTAAAGTCCTTCATTCACATTGAACCGTTTAATATTGGATAATAGCGAGTCATTGTTGAGTAGTACTACTGGGTTCGACAAACCCCACCCAACGCTAAACTCGACCGGAGGTCGAGTGGGTGTAATCTTGGCTAAACACATACCATGGTCTGGATGACCTGGTGGCAAGGCAAATGATAAACAGTCAGCTTCGATGTCGAACACTTAGTGATACTTGTTTTATAGGCTAGCTACCTATAGATATATAATTGACATAACACTATCTGGTAACGCAAAACGCTGTAACGCAAAACGCTTAACGCAAAACGCTGAACGCAAACGCTAAACGCTTTATTTTTATTTAAACTTGTGAACTCACCAACCTTGTGTTGACACTTTTATTATGTTATTCTCAGATAGCCGAGGCGGGCGCGCGGTTTAGGAACATGCATTGCTTGAAACATTTTTAATTATGCAAACTTATTTTAAACTGTGATCATTGGGTTTTAAGTCGTCCTGCGTGACGTAACATTGTTTTCTATGGTTTTACGCTTCCGCATTTAATTACTCGTAAATGTTTTCATGGTTTTGAAACTTTGTTTTATGGTTTGATTATAACTAATGATTCCGATCCTGTTAGTTCACACCCTCTGACGGTAAAACTCCGTTAGTGGATTTTAAGGGTGTGACAATCAAAGGCAACTAGAATGAATCTGTTTTATGGCATAAGAAGATGTGTCATGTAAATTTAAAGAACATAAACAAGCTAGTGAAAGGTGAACATGTTGTTGGTCTTCCCACAAGAGAGTTCAAGCTGGAAGACAAATGCACATCTTGCCTTATAGGAAAACAACACAAATCCTCACACAAGAACAAACAGCAGTTTGCTCCAGAGTTACTCAAGGACTTGTTTGGTCCAGAACACAATTGATGAGGTTTTGGAACTACTTCACATGGACTTATTTGGTCCAGTGAGTGTTCCAAGTGTTGGAAAGAAGAGATACTGCCTAGTAATAACTGATGATTTTTCAAGGTTTATATGGGTATTTTTCATGGGTAGCAAGGATGAGACTCCAGAGTTACTCAAGGCTTATGTTTTGAAGATGGAAAATCAACTTGAGAAGAGAGTGAAAGTGATTAGAAGTGATAATGGGTTAGAATTCAAGAATGAGACTATGAGTGAATTCTGCACTTCTAAGGGTTTTTTCCAGCAGTATAGTGCTCCTAGAACCCCTGAACAAAATGGTGTTGCAGAAAGGAGAAATAGAACTTTAATTGAAGCTGCAAGGACCATGATTGCTGATGCCAACATGCCTGTTACTTTCTGGGCAGAAGCAATAAACACTGCATGTTATGTGCAGAACAGGGTTCTACTCAACAAGGCTCAAAACAAGACTCTCTACAAGAGAAAACCTTATGTGAAGTTCTTGAAGCCTTTTGGATGCAAATGCTCACTCTTGAACACAAAGGATTATTTGAATAAATTCCAGTCCAAATCACTTGAATGTTTCTTTGTGGGCTACTCATCTCACTCAAAAGCTTATAGAGTCTATGTGAAAGAGCACATGGTGGTGATTGAATCGTCTGACATTATCTTCAATGAAAACCAGTTCAACAATACTGATGGTCCTAAATGGTTATTAGATCTTGAGAAAATTATCAAATCATTTGTTGGTGCATTTTGTGACCGTCGCTATGCAATTCTGACCAGCGGAACGCCACAGGCGAAGTTAGAACAACTTCGCCATAGGCGAAGTTAGAACAACTTCGCCATAGGCGAAGTTAGCACAACTTCTGCCATAGGCGAAGTTATATCAACTTCGCCATAGGCGAAGTTGTAACAACTTCGCCTACAGGCCCAAGCCCGTGAAGTTTATATATATATATATATATATGTGTGTCGTGTTTAGGGTTAGTAATCCAGAAATCAGAGTATTGTGTGATAAGTTTAATTAGCTAGAGAGAAACCGAGAGAGTGAGCCGTGTGGGACGGCCCGAGGTAGAGCTCACCTCGGGTCGGCCGTGTCATTTGTTTTCATGTTTGGTATGTAAGTGTTTTGATTATTATATAAGAATCTGCAGATTTGATTATCCCGTTATTGTATTTGTTCGTGTATTTGTTCGTGTACGTGTTTGTGTTCTTCATCTTTACACCAATAAACGAGTCTAGGAGGATTCCGCACTCCTAGACCTCGTGCGGATCTCGTATCGATCGGCGACGCCCCGGGGGGTCCTACATCATTTAAAATCTACAATGAAGACATGGATGATAGTATGTACAAACTCAGCTTTGAAGAAAAAAGAAAAGCAAAGCAAGTTGATCTGGACAAACTATGGACCTTAGTTGCGTCTGAAGCAAATGGATTTACCTTTAGAGGTACTATTCAAGGAGAAGATGATCTAGAGAGAGTTGGACAAGAGGCTGAAGTTGAAATCTCAAATGAAGGTCCAAGTGTTATTGAAAGTGAACTCATCCAAAGTCAACAACCTTCTCAAACTGAAGAAATGTGTTAGTGTAACATCCTAAAATTTTTATATGATAAATAAAAGAAAGTTATGTTTAGTAATTTCACGTTTTAGTTATTTAATGTCGAGAAAGGAACGGGTCATGGGCTTAAATTACGTAAGATGGGTTAAATGAGAATGGGCCTTGGGTCCGTGGGCTCGAGAGATATAAATACCCATCCCGAGCCCAAAATACCATTTCACTAACTCCCTTTCACACCCACACCCAAACACTCTCAATTCTAGAGAGAGAAACAAGAGAGAGAAAGTTCTCAAATCACAAATCCGAGTTCACAATCTTGTTCCTAGTCGTTTTTGGTAAGTCCCTCTCGAAAATCATCCGTTTTCATAACCATTTTCGGCCTCAAACCGAGCAAAAACTCCCATTTTCGTAACTTGAGTTTTCGGGTCAAAAACCGCCTTGTTTTGGTGTCAAAATGCAAGCTTTTGTGTTTAAAAGTACTAGGAATCGATAGCCCTTTCAATCCCGAGCATTTCCATGTCAAAAACTTCGATTTTGGGTCAAAAATCTGGAAAATCTGGAAAACCCGTAGTTTTCTCCGTCGCCCAGCTTGAAGGAGTCGAATCAGACTCATTCGATCGAATCAGTCGATCGAATCAGTCCATTCGATCGAATGTGTAGATCGAACAAGTCCAGTCGACCGAATAGGGAAGCAACCGAACGGTCTCCATCTTATTCGACCGAATGAGCTTCATATCCGACCGAACGAGTTCCTATTCGATCGAACAAGTGCCATGTCCGACCGAACGAGTTTTCCCAACTGGTTCGATCGAGTGTGTGTCTAGTTCGATCGAGTGTGTCTCAGATTCGATCGAATATGTCCCTATTCGATCGAATCAAGCCAGAACCAAGTTGTTTCCAAGATTCGCCTGAAGTGAAGTTCGTTTATGAAATAAATTAAAAACCTAATGGAAAATGTGTTAAGGCGGTTATCGAAAATGAGTAGTGGTAATAGTAGTAGTAGTAATTGATATGTGTAAATATTATACAGTTAGCCGAGCCCAGTTAAAGAAAGGAATTACAATCAACGGCGAGCGTAACAGGATCCAGGTGAGTTTCTAGCCCCATTCCTTGTTATGTTTTCGGGGCTGTGTGCATACTTGATGTGTTGTTAATACATTTATCCAAAGTGATAAGTGTATGCCATAGGTGATATATGTGATATGTATGAATGATTGCTTGATGGTTCGTGAACGATCTTCGGATATTGCACGTACTGTCAGGTTGTAACGTTATAAATATGGCAAGTATGATATGTATGTTTATGTGTATGAACGTAAGAAAGTTAATAAAAGAAGGAAATGACGGTTGTATGGTTGTATGGTTACGAAAGGGGTACCAAGCCCTAATAATACTCGAGGTATGATGTATGGTTGTATGGTAACGAAGAGGGAATCGAACCCTACTAATATTCGAAAACATGGGACCAGACCCTAATAATATCTGTGGTGTTAGGGACCAGACCCTAATAATATCTGTGATGTTAGGGACCAGACCCTCATAATATCTGTGATGATAGGGACCAGACCCTTATAATATCTGTGATGTTAGGGACCAGACCCTTATAATATCTGTGATGTTAGGGACCAGACCCTTATAATATCTGTGAGGTTATAGGGCGAAAGGCTCTTTAAAACGTATGATTATGAATGTAAAGAAAGTATGTAAGTAAGAAAGAAAGTATGTAAGTAAGAATGAAGGTATGAGTACTTATGTGTGTATGAAAGAAAGTTATGAGGTTAAGTACGTATGTATGTAACAAGGTATTGTATGGTAGTGTATGATTAACTAGAACTCACTCAGCGTAGCTGACTTTTAGTATGCACGCAGGTGAGTAGGATGAGACAGCTGGCTTGAGTGGAGGACACATGGCAGAAGACTAAAGCCTGGCATCTGAAGATCCGATATGTTTTATAAGTTACGTTTTGATTTTGAAAGACAAGAGGAATGTTTAAAGACATGATTATGAATTGATATGTAATGTTTTATGAAAGTTTTATATTCCGCGTAAAGATTTTAATTAACTCTGATATTTAGAACTGTGTTTATGAGTAAATCCAACACGAAAGTAGGGTTACCGGTAACGGGGCCTTACAAGTTGGTATCAGAGCCAGGTTCGAGAGATTTAAGCATCCTACATGCTTAGACTCGAACAGAGAATGGGATTTAAGTAAGAAAAGAAAGAAGATGCCAGTTCAAGAATGCCATGTGTCGCTCAAGCAAGATCAGTAAAGGTAAAGTGCATGATTAAATGATGTATGTTAATAAGAAAGGATATGTGAACGATAGGGATAGGAATAATTGACTGTTTAAATTGACAAACTGCTTAAGTAGAACCAGCACAAATAGACTCATAAAGGGAAGTGTATATGACACGGAAAGTAACGTGATCAGCTAATCACAACTGGCCACTGTTATTACCTGTTAGCCTTACTATCCTTGTACTAGATAGTTCCTTGAGTGATGATGTTTGTGTTTTCTCATATAGGATACTGATGGCTGGAGCTGGAGAATTTGTTGAAGCTGGGGGTCGCACAGGACGTCGTGGCAGGCCTCGTCTTGTCCGGCAACCCTCGGTAGAAGAAGCTTCCCACACCGAAGATGAAGGAAGCGCAGCTGGAGGAGACCAGAACAACAACGAGGAAGTTCAACTTAGCCCTGCAGTTCAAGCAGCCATTGTTCAGGCTGTAGTTGCTGCTGTGAAGAACCTGAATCCCGAAGGATCTGCTGGAAGCCGTGAACGAACTGCTGAAGGAGCGGGTGGTGATGGTAGAAGGGATGGGGAAGGTGAAAGAGGGGCCTCGAGTGGGGATAAGTCTGTGAAAGTTGATGATAGGAGAGGAGGACAAGGTGGGTGCAGCTATAAGTCCTTCAAAGGTTGTGACCCGCCTAAGCTGACTGGTTTAGGAGACGCAATCGCTACTCTCCAGTGGATAACCGCTATGGACAAGGTTATCCGCATTAGCGAATGCCGTCCCGACCAAGCTGTGGGCTATGCTACTCAGTCATTCATAGATGAGGCTATGTATTGGTGGGAGAGTGTGGAGCAGAGGAAGACCCGTGAAGAGATCAAAGGGATGAAGTGGGAAGATTTGAAAGAGTTGGTAATGAAGAAGTTCTGTGCAGATGCCGAGGTTGAAAGAACGGAGATGAAGTTCCAGAATTTAAAAGCCGGTATGATGACGCATCGTGAGTATACCACGGAGTTCAACCGACTATCTAGGTTGGTGCCTGACATGGTTGACACTGAGGTCAAGAGAATCAAGTGTTATGTGAGGGGGTTGCCATAAAAGGTCCGCATGTTAGTCAGGGCGATTCAACCTGCTACTTTTGATTCGGCTGTTGGACTCGCGGAAATGGTCTATGCTGACGTGGCCGCGGATGATAGGGTGGAAAGGGACGAAGAGAAAGAGAAGAAGGGGGTCACTCCTGCTAAACGACCAGGTACTCAGTTATGGAACTCCAGGGATAAGAAACAAAAAGTGTGGGAGAAGGGATCGTGTAAGACCTGCGGAAAGAGGCATGGTGGTGAGTGCAAGTGGGGTAAAAGTTCTAATGTTTGTCTCAAGTGTGGAAAGGCTCATGGTGAAGAATTGTAAGATAGAGTTAGAGGGACATGAGTTCCCTGTTACTTTGTATGTTATGGCCTTAGGAGGGTTCGATGTAGTCTTGGGTATGGATTGGTTGTCTGAGTTTGAGGCTCAGATAGTATGTAAAAGTAAGATGATAAGGTTAAAGTCATTGGATGGTAGTGCGGTGACGGTTTATGGTGATAAGGAGAGTTATGGACTTAATGTCATTTCGATGATAAAAGCCGAGGGTTTGTTAAGGCGAGGGTGCGGTGCCTACCTGGCGTATGTTGTCAACGCTACGGCCGAGACGAAAGAAATGAAGAATGTTCCTATTGTGCTCGACTACCCAGAAGTATTCCCTGAGGATCTTCCGGGGTTGCCACCTGAGCGAGAGATAGAATTTCAGATAGATCTAGTACCAGGAGCCCAGCCCGTCGCGAAAGCGCCTTACCGTCTAGCACCGTCCGAGATGAAGGAATTGATGTCACAACTGCAAGAACTCCTCGACAAGGGTTTTATCAGACCGAGTGTTTCTCCATGGGGCGCACCGGTTTTGTTTGTGAAGAAAAAGGATGGAAGTATGAGAATGTGCATAGACTATCGTGAGTTGAATAAGCTTACGGTAAAGAATAGATACCCCTTGCCTAGGATTGACGATCTGTTTGACCAACTGCAAGGTTCGAGTTGGTTCTCACGAATAGATCTCAGATCAGGCTACCATCAGCTGAAGGTGAAAGAGGTAGACATCCCTAAAACAGCGTTCCGAACGCGGTATGGACACTACGAGTTCCTTGTAATGTCATTCGGTCTAACAAATGCTCCTGCAGCATTTATGGACATGATGAATAGGGTGTGTCGACCGATGTTGGATAAGTCGGTTATCGTCTTCATCGATGACATATTGATTTATTCAAAGAGTGAGTCTGACCATGCCGAGCATCTGAGAGAGGTATTGGAAGTTCTGAAGAAAGAAAGGTTGTACGCCAAGTTTTCGAAGTGCGCGTTCTGGCTAAGAGAAGTGCAATTTTTAGGTCACGTGATTAATCCTGAAGGGATTACCGTGGACCCAGCTAAGATTGAAGCGATAACGAATTGGAAGACTCCGCAAAATCCGACTGATATACGAAGTTTCCTAGGGTTAGCCGGCTACTACAGGAGATTCATCGAAGGTTTCTCCAAGATAGCCGCACCGCTGACCGGTATGACCCGAAGGTCGATAGTATTCAGCTGGGGAAAATTTCAAGAAGAAGCCTTTGAAGAATTGAAGAAGAGACTCACGCAAGCTCCAATCCTTACTCTACCCGATGGTGACGAGGATTTCGTTGTTTGTGCTGATGCTTCGCATCAAGGATTAGGTTGCGTGTTGATGCAACGAGGGAAGGTGATAGCTTACGCGTCCAGACAGTTGAAGGTCCATGAGAGTACTTATCCGACGCATGATTTGGAGTTAGCAGCTGTAGTGCATGCTCTTAAGATATGGAGGCATTATCTGTACGGCACTAAGTGTACTATCTATACCGATCATAAGAGTTTAAAGTACTTCTTCGAGCAGAAAGAACTGAACATGAGGCAGAGAAGATGGTTAGAATTGATAAAGGATTACGACTGTGAGATTAAGTATTACCCCGGTAAAGCTAACGTGGTCGCTGATGCGTTAAGTCGGAAGAATGAGGAAGTCCTTGCAACAGTGAAGTCATACAAGTTGATCATGAACCCGAGTCTTTTTGAAGAAATCATCAAGGTGCAGTCAGAAGTGTTAATAGATGAAGGGTTAGTAAAGAAGGAAAGGATTTATGGCCAGCAAGATGAGTTGGTGGAAAACACTCATGGAGTTAAAACTAGGTTCGACCGTATGTGGATCCCACGCCATGGTGATCTTAGAAGTCGAATCTTAGATGAAGCTCATAAGTCAAGGTACTCAATCCATCCAGGAGCTACAAAGATGTACCAAGACTTGAAAAGAGATTACTGGTGGCCAGGATTGAAGAGCGATGTAGTGGATTATGTTGGTAAGTGCTTAACTTGCTTACAAGTCAAAGCCGAACACCAAAAGCCTTGTGGGAAGATGCAACCGCTAGAGATACCTGAGTGGAAATGGGAACACATCACCATGGATTTCATAACTAAGCTACCTCGTACAGCTAAGCAACATGATACCATCTGGGTGATTGTGGACCGTTTGACCAAGAGTGCTCACTTTCTGCCCATACGAGAGGCCATCTCGTCAGAAA
This sequence comes from Bidens hawaiensis, assembly GCF_021521415.1. Taxonomy (NCBI): domain Eukaryota; kingdom Viridiplantae; phylum Streptophyta; class Magnoliopsida; order Asterales; family Asteraceae; genus Bidens; species Bidens hawaiensis. The sequence continues at coordinate 2,449,072 of NW_027491022.1, forward strand.
CGTTAGCAAGCTTGTTCATTAAAGAAATTGTAACCAAGCATGGAGTACCGTTATCGATCGTGTCTGATAGGGATACACGGTTTACTTCGAGGTTCTGGAAGAAATTTCATGAAGCTATGGGGACGAGGTTGAACATCAGTACGGCGTATCATCCTCAAACCGATGGACAGTCTGAAAGGACGATCCAAACCCTTGAGGATATGCTACGTGCTTGCGTTTTAGATTTTGGTGGAAGTTGGGATGATCATCTGCATCTGGCAGAGTTCTCCTATAACAACAGTTACCATTCGAGTATTGGTATGCCACCGTTTGAGATGCTGTACGGTAGACGATGTAGAACCCCGGTGTGTTGGGGTGAGATTGGTCAGAAGGAAATGGGAAGTATAGAAGTGGTTCAAGAAACGTCTTCAAAGTTCGATCAGATCAAAGCAAGAATGAAAGCCGCTCAAGACAGACAAAAGTCTTATGCGGATAAGCGGCGACGACCAATTGAGTTTAACGTTGGCGACTATGTGATGCTTAAGGTCTCGCCTTGGAAGGGGATCATCCGTTTTAGGAAAAGAGGAAAGTTGAGTCCGAGGTACATTGGACCGTTCAAGATTGTAAAACGTGTGGGTGAAGTAGCTTACAAACTGGATTTACCCGATGAGTTAGAAGGAATTCATTCAACCTTCCATGTTTCTCATCTAAGGAAGTGTCTAGCTGATGACACGTCTCACGTGCCCTTAATGGACATCGAGGTTGATGAACAATTGAACTACATCGAGCAACCGATAAAGATCGTTGATCGCAAGGAGAAGCAGCTTCGTCACAAGATTATACCCTTGGTCAAAGTGATATGGAAACACCGCAAGGGATCAGATGCTACTTGGGAAGTCGAGGATGAGATGCGCAAGTTTTACCCTAGTTTGTTTATGTAATAGTTAGGTTTCGGGGACGAAACCTCTTTAAGGGAGGAAGACTTGTAACATCCTAAAATTTTTATATGATAAATAAAAGAAAGTTATGTTTAGTAATTTCACGTTTTAGTTATTTAATGTCGAGAAAGGAACGGGTCATGGGCTTAGATTACGTAAGATGGGTTAAATGAGAATGGGCCTTGGGTCCGTGGGCTCGAGAGATATAAATACCCATCCCGAGCCCAAAATACCATTTCACTAACTCCCTTTCACACCCACACCCAAACACGCTCAATTCTAGAGAGAGAAACTAGAGAGAGAAAGTTCTCAAATCACAAATCCGAGTTCACAATCTTGTTCCTAGTCGTTTTTGGTAAGTCCCTCTCGAAAATCATCCGTTTTCATAACCATTTTCGGCCTCAAACCGAGCAAAAACTCCCATTTTCGTAACTTGAGTTTTCGGGTCAAAAACTGCCTTGTTTTGGTGTCAAAATGCAAGCTTTTGTGTTTAAAAGTACTAGGAATCTATAGCCCTTTCAATCCCGAGCATTTCCATGTCAAAAACTTCGATTTTGGGTCAAAAATCTGGAAAATCTGGAAAACCCGTAGTTTTCTCCGTCGCCCAGCTTGAAGGAGTCGAATCAGACTCATTCGATCGAATCAGTCGATCGAATCAGTCCATTCGATCGAATGTGTAGATCGAACAAGTCCAGTCGACCGAATAGGGAAGCAACCGAACGGTCTCCATCTTATTCGACCGAATGAGCTTCATATCCGACCGAACGAGTTCCTATTCGATCGAACAAGTGCCATGTCCGACCGAACGAGTTTTCCCAACTGGTTCGATCGAGTGTGTGTCTAGTTCGATCGAGTGTGTCTCAGATTCGATCGAATATGTCCCTATTCGATCGAATCAAGCCAGAACCAAGTTGTTTCCAAGATTCGCCTGAAGTGAAGTTCGTTTATGAAATAAATTAAAAACCTAATGGAAAATGTGTTAAGGCGGTTATCGAAAATGAGTAGTGGTAATAGTAGTAGTAGTAATTGATATGTGTAAATATTATACAGTTAGCCGAGCCCAGTTAAAGAAAGGAATTACAATCAACGGCGAGCGTAACAGGATCCAGGTGAGTTTCTAGCCCCATTCCTTGTTATGTTTTCGGGGCTGTGTGCATACTTGATGTGTTGTTAATACATTTATCCAAAGTGATAAGTGTATGCCATAGGTGATATATGTGATATGTATGAATGATTGCTTGATGGTTCGTGAACGATCTTCGGATATTGCACGTACTGTCAGGTTGTAACGTTATAAATATGGCAAGTATGATATGTATGTTTATGTGTATGAACGTAAGAAAGTTAATAAAAGAAGGAAATGACGGTTGTATGGTTGTATGGTTACGAAAGGGGTACCGAGCCCTAATAATACTCGAGGTATGATGTATGGTTGTATGGTAACGAAGAGGGAATCGAACCCTACTAATATTCGAAAACATGGGACCAGACCCTAATAATATCTGTGGTGTTAGGGACCAGACCCTAATAATATCTGTGATGTTAGGGACCAGACCCTCATAATATCTGTGATGATAGGGACCAGACCCTTATAATATCTGTGATGATAGGGACCAGACCCTTATAATATCTGTGATGTTAGGGACCAGACCCTTATAATATCTGTGATGTTAGGGACCAGACCCTTATAATATCTGTGAGGTTATAGGGCGAAAGGCTCTTTAAAACGTATGATTATGAATGTAAAGAAAGTATGTAAGTAAGAAAGAAAGTATGTAAGTAAGAATGAAGGTATGAGTACTTATGTGTGTATGAAAGAAAGTTATGAGGTTAAGTACGTATGTATGTAACAAGGTATTGTATGGTAGTGTATGATTAACTAGAACTCACTCAGCGTAGCTGACTTTTAGTATGCACGCAGGTGAGTAGGATGAGACAGCTGGCTTGAGTGGAGGACACATGGCAGAAGACTAAAGCCTGGCATCTGAAGATCCGATATGTTTTATAAGTTACGTTTTGATTTTGAAAGACAAGAGGAATGTTTAAAGACATGATTATGAATTGATATGTAATGTTTTATGAAAGTTTTATATTCCGCGTAAAGATTTTAATTAACTCTGATATTTAGAACTGTGTTTATGAGTAAATCCAACACGAAAGTAGGGTTACCGGTAACGGGGCCTTACAGTTAGTTACAATCCCTGTTTGACTCATTGCAGCTAAGAGGAAATGAGGCATCTACATCAGAACTCAATCTTGTTCAAACTTCTACTAAGACTCAAGTCACATCTGAAGATAAATCTGTTGAGTTAAATTTGTCAAATCTAGAAGAAAAAGTGTGTGTACCTCCAGTTGTACAAAGTACCTCAAATGAAAGAAATCATCCCCTAGAGAACATTATTGGAGATCTATATGAAAGAGTTACCAGAAGTGCATCTGAAAATGTTGGTGCATTGTGCCAGTAGTTCATTTGTCTCGAATATATCGTGTCTGTAATCATTACGATGTTTGTTTTGTCTTGATAAACTAGTTAGTTTTGGTTTTGGTTTTGGTGAACTTAGCTTCTGGCGAAGTTAGGGACAACTTCGCCTAGGGTGTTAGGCGAAGTTGTCGTGTTATATTAACCTAACTTCCGCCGTCAGTTAAAACAAGGTTTTTGAGTGTTCGTCTTGTAAGCCGCAGTAGGGTTTCGGTGTGATTGGCATTCACCTCTATACGAAGTTATTTGGTGAAGTTATTATATGGTGAAGTTATTCTTTGGCGAAGTTAGTCTTTGGCGAAGTTGTTCTTTGGCGAAGTTATTCTTTGGTGAAGTTATAACTGGCGAAGTTATTTGGTGAAGTTATTATTTGGTGAAGTTATTTTTGGCGAAGTTAGTCTTTGGCGAAGTTGTTCTTTGGCGAAGTTATTCTTTGGTGAAGTTGTGCATTGGCGAAGTTACTTGGTGAAGTTATTTGGTGAAGTTGTGCATTGGCGAAGTTACTTGGTGAAGTTGTTCTTTGGCGAAGTTGTTCTTTGGCGAAGTTATTCCTTGGTGAAGTTATACTTTCTTCGTCTTCACGAAATACTGTTTCATTTGGTTCCAGCTCCTGTTTCGGTTTAAAAATGACGTCAATAAACATCACTGAACTGGTGAAAATGGAAGTTGAAGCTGGGTCAGCGACTAAAGCTCCAAAGTTACTTAAAGTCACTGATTTTGTTGCGTGGAAAGACAGATTTAAGCAGTATGTGAAATATCAAGATGCAAAGATGTGGGTATGCATTCAGGATGGCTATATCCGTCCAACAACTGAGTTTGAAGGACATGAGCAACTGAAAAAATATAATAAGATGGAGGACTATGAGAAGAAGATGTACGAGGCAGAAAGTAAGGCAGTAGCTGCAATCACCATGGCACTACCTCAGGAAATTCTTCATACTTTCCGAAAGTACAAGACGGCTAGAGAATTGTGGGAAGCATTGGAGAGCCGCTATGAAGGTAACGTCGGAATTCGAAACTCCAAGATAAAGTTACTAAAAACTCAGTTCTAGGTATTCAAGTATTTTTAGAATGAATCGCTTGATGACATCATTACAAGATACTATCACTTGATGACCGAATTGGACAACTACTTCATAAGGTATTCTGAGAGTGAGATTGTGGAAAAACTTCTTGATGCTCTTCCATCAAGATGGGAGATGTACACAGTTCTGATGAAAGAAGAAAGAATTTGATAGTTTTGATTTAGAGAAGGTGGTTAACAAGTTATGTAATTATGAGCTTAACATGTTACGAAAAGAGACGCCTACTGATCAGGTTCAGGATCCGGGAATGTATGGTGCAAAAGGCTCTGCAAACTCAAGCTCTAAAACAGATTCGACCGCCTATTACTCAGGCGGGGAACCAAATTCTACGCAAGATGGTCATGTGATGATGAATATGGATGGAGATATATTCTTTGTAGCAAGTGGAAGTGGTTCTTCAAAATCTCAATCTTCAGTCAGTAATTCTTCTACTAGTACTTCAAATGTAAATTACTCAAAGATGCCTATGAGTGTAAAATCTGCTGAACAACAATTTGCCCTTTATGCCTCTTTCATTGCGTCTTATGAAAATTACATCAAGGGAAAGATAGTTGACCCTGCAACCTTGGATGAGGACTATGATCAGATAGATGCTGATGACATGGAAGAAATGGATCTGCAGTGGAAAATGGCGATGATAGTAAGAAGGGTAAAACGGTTTATGAAGAAGACTGGACGAAAGTTCGTGGGAGAGAGACCGGGATTTGACAAGTCAAAGGTTCGTTGCTACAACTGTCAACAGAATGGACACTTTGCGAGAGAGTGCCCAAATGAGAGAGTTGAACAGGGTCAGAACAGGCCTACTCAGCAGAATGGGAATGGAAGTGAAATAAAAGCCATGGTTTCTCAACAGAATGGTGGATATAATTGGAACATCAAAGTTGAGGAGGTGATTGAGCAAGCCCATCTGGTGAACATCATGAGTGAAAGAAGTGACAAAGAACCAGTGGAGGATCAAGCATACATGGCAGAAGTGAATGATCAGCTCTCAGAGGTATGTTCTGAATCTCATTGTGAACAATGTGAAAAACTGTCTGATCAATTAAATGCTTTAACTGATCAGTATGTAAGTTTGGAAAAAGAATTAAAAATTATAAAAGAAGAACATCATTACTCTAAACAAAGGGAAAACAGTTACTCAGTCAAAATTAATGCTGGTGAAAAAGACATAAGATGCCTTAAGGCAACATTAGCTGAGAAAATCCAAGTAATCGATCTAAGTTATGAAGTTGTGGAAGAAAAAACCAAACTTATTGCTGAAAAGGAGAAACAGATAGCTGATTATCAAGTGAAAGTGGTGGAACTAAACAGAAAACTTGAACAGTTTAGGAACTCTTCAATGATGCTTAATCATGTCCTAAGTGTTCAACGTTCTCCTAACGATAAAGGAGGAATTGGATACAATGCAGTTCCACCACCTTTTAACAATAACTACACTTATAATCCTTGTAATCAGCCACCTTTCTTTGTTAAACCTGATCAGACAGTAACGGGAAATGTCAGCTCCATCGACTCACCCGTTAGAGTTCAATCAAGCAACACCAACGTTAAATCGAGCAATTATGAGAACCTCAATAAAGATGTTAATGAATCGGTTCAGACAGAATCGGCAGTTATGGATCAAGACTCCACGCATAAGGAGTCTGTGAACATTCGCAAAGTGGATGATGAAGTTGTGTTACTCAGAAGGGGGGAGAGTGACACTTTTAGCAAAACGAAATCTTCTCTAAACCCATTCGTTCCCCCTTATGTGAAACAAACTGTCAGTGAAGTAAATTCATCCTTTGCTGCAACTTCTGAAAAGAATGTTCGGATAGACACAGATTGTCCAAAGAAAATTAATTGTCCGAACAAAAGCTATTTTTGATGTAACAAGGTAGGTCACTTTGTCAGCAACTGTCCTCTGAAGAGGAAGAAATCTAAAAATTTGAGGCCAACCAAAGCTGAAAATGGAATGAACACTAAAGCTGGTACGGGTAAAAATTCTAATGCATCTAACTTTAATCGTTGGACAAATTTAAGATTTCAAAAAAAACCAACCTCGTTTTTTCCCAGTTAATCAAAGAATGGGTAACTTCGAATCCATTAACGCTAGAAAATCAAGGATGTATGGATGGCCTCATAATCTGTTTTCTAGAAATCCATTCAGATCAAATGAAAATCTCTCTCAAGGGAACTTTGGGCAACCAAGAAGTTGGATTCCGTTTGACAGGTTTGACCAACCCAAGACTAGAAGGGCTTGGGTCCCCCGCTTTTAATTCGTTCCTTTAGCTGTGCAGGAACAGTCGAACAGGGCTGTGAACAACATGTGGGTTGTCGACAGTGGCTGTTCCCGGCACATGACTGGTAACAAGAATTTGTTACGTGATTTGAAAGCTGTACAAGGAGGAAGAGTTAGTTGTGCAAGAGAAAGTGGAGGAAGAATTTTTGGAGTCGGTACTGTTACTAATGGGAAAATCAAGTTGGAGAAGGTTAATTTTGTGGAAGAGTTAAAGCACAATCTTCTTAGCGTCTCTCAGATTTTGTGGAAGATTAAAGCACAACACCTATTTGCATTGATAACACTGCTGCTATCTCAATAACTAACAATCCCGTAAAACATAGTAAAACAAAACATATTGATATTCGTCATCATTTCATACGGGATTGTGCTGAGAAGAAATTAATCGTGCTTGAAAAGGTTGATTCACTGGATAATTTCGCAGATCTTTTTACAAAAGCTTTTGACCGGTCCTGTTTTCAAAACATTATTGAGCTTAATGGGATGATCAATCCCGAGTAACCATGTTTTTCCTTTTGTCTTTAACCTAAAAAAATAAAAAAAATAAATAAAAAATAAATAAATAAAAAAAATAAAAAATAAATAAAAAAAAAACTTCACTATCGCTGAAAATTATGTCAGTCGCTCAAGTTTGAAGAACATGTTCTTGAATATGTTTGGTCCTTGTATCTACGTGTAGATTCAAAGGATAACCACTAACCTTATAACTGAAAGCCACTGGGGCGGTTGTGATGAGTTTTTATTCCTTCGCTGAAAATTATGTTAGTTACACTAAGTTGAAGGGATACATATGTGTATGTGTTTGGTCCTGCTAATCCACTGGATTTTTGGGATAGCCATTTACCCAAAGACTTGGAAGTGATCGGGGCGTCTGAATATAAAACCTTTTCTTAAAAGGGACATGATATACTTTTTCAGTCTATAGCTTCTCATGAAGCTTCAAAATTGATGTTAAATTGAAAATTAATCCAACCTTTGGAAAATGATAGATGAACTGATTTTGTGCGCCTAACGGGTGAAGTTATTAGGCTTAAAAGACTTTAGAACAGTCATTGTTTGGTACGGTAGCTTTCCATGGTGCGTAAAAGTAAATGTGATACAAATTAAATCTGCTCGATTTACTGTGGAGAGTCATTTTGAAATGTGCATGTCTCCACATATATCTCTCCGAATGATAGGCAGAAAAGTGATTACCCAGTCATACACGAGCCTGTTAGTGTCTTGATCCCTGCGTATATTGTGTTATCCTTCTGCAGTGATCCAGATTCGGGACTTGCAAGTGTTTGTTAAAGTTCTCAAAAAAAAAAAAAAAGGGATTATTATCTCTTATTGCCTTTGAAATTCACAAAGTCTAAAACAACATGGATGAGGCAACAACTGAGTCTTGTGCAAGATGTACATTGTTTAAATCAGACACTACAGGTCGAATTCAACTCAGGGTGATCTGGGGAAAGCCAAATACGCCTTGAGAATTGATAGGAGGCATCACAGTTCCTTAAATGATGTCTATCTAAATTTTGAGCCTAATTGGACCTAATCCGTGTCACTGAAGCAATAAGAATCATGCTAAGTTTTATACCTGCCTTCAACCTGTTTCTCTATGTCATAATAATGTTGAACATGGACCCTTGTGATAGCCTCTAAATCAGTATGATTCCATGTTCGGATCTTTTCTTAAACATGCTAGGTTCTCTCAATGTTAATTTACTTATGTTTATTTTATATTATTATACGTCTGTCTTATGTGAATAACATAGAGTCTAGGGTTACTCGTTTTTGGTCTTTTCTTTCTCTCAAAATTAACTTCGCTTGAGTGGCGATGTTACCAAACTGGCGAAGTTATCATAACTTCGCCACTAGGCTTTTTAAGAAAGTATAAAAGGCAATTCTAGTCCACGTCTGGTCAAACTAAACACAACACACCCACTGAATCCTCGGCGAACTTGTCATCTGAATCAATTTTCTTATACTCTACTTCGTGACTACCACTAAGGTGCCGTGATGTATATTGATTCATAATTAACTTGTGTGGTTAATCAACTTCATAATGTAGGTTTTTTTTTAATCGGGTCTATTGGGTTATTCCTTTTTGACAATCAAACTCGATATTTATGGATGTATTGGTGGTGTCTGGATCTCCGAGACCTCAATCGGACATCCTTATACCTATTGTCAATCTCTGATTGTCCGTATATGCTACTGAAATGGATCTTGATTGTGGCACTGTGCGTGCAGCGAAGTTCACATTTGGCGAAGTTATTACAACTTCGCTACTTGAGATCAACTTCGCCGATACCATCTTCGCTACCTCTATGCTTGGCGAAGTTACACACAGATTAAGCATTTATCTAACTTCACTCGTTTGCCTTGCAGGTATGGCTGCTGTAGCAGGTGCGGGTGGTACAGGTCGGATGAAGGTGATGAGGATAGGAGAAAATTCTTTCCGGGTCACAACATGTACGTGACATTGGACCCAGATGCTCGTGGAGTAGAAGATTACTCGGAGATCATCACGTTTCTAATACGATCAAGGATTTTTCATGCTATCACTACAACTCTTCCGATCTCTTTACCAAATATTGAAGACTTTTGGAACACAGTGGAATATGGTTGTCGAGTGGAACCTCCAGTGATACGTGCTACAGTCAATCGTTAGGAAGTACAGTTTTATGCAAATCAGATACAGGAGGCTCTACAGTTTGGAGATGAAACTACTCAGGACCCCACCGAGTTTTCAGCCTCTTTTAGGAATGGGGAATTTCTTCGTATGGGATACTCTGGTCCATTGGAAGACTCACAACGCCGAAAGGGATTTCTATTGGATCAATGGCGTTTCTTGATGCATGTGTTGATTGTTTGTATGTCCGGCCGCAAAGCAGGAACTGATGGTATGGGTGCGACAATGCAATCTGCCATGACTGCGCTGACATATAATAAACCATTTAGCTTCAATAAAATGGTGTTCTACGAAATTGATCGTCAGCGGAGGGCTGCTGACAGGGAGCGGTTCTTAATGTATCCGAGATTTTTACAGATGATTCTTAATCATGTTGCTCCTATTCTGCCACAACGTCGTCCTATCTCTTTTGTGGAATGTATCAATAAGAGAATTTTTGCTCAATGTCGATCATCGAGCGCACGAAGTAATCCTGAACGTCGTCCGCGACACACTGCTTTATTTGGGTACCTTGTAAATCCTAACTTCGTTGCTTCACCAGAGGATGAATTTGCTGATCCTGCACCGGCACAAGCTGATATCCCACAACCACCTCCCGTGGTTCATGTTGCTCCAGTTCCTGTTGATCCTGTTTAAGATGCTCCCTTACTGGATGATCCAGTAATAGATCCTGTTATCTCTGCAGCAGAGGGGATAGATCTTGATATTGCTTTGCGGGTGCAAGGTATTTTTTGTACTTCCTCTGAAGTTCGGGTTTCTTCAATCGCAGTGTCTGGGGTACCATCTTCTTTGATTGTCGGTTCAGTTGGTCAATCTCGACCTTCAAGAGAGGATTCAGAGGAAACTTTATCTGATTCTTCAAATGATGAAGCTGCTGAAGCCAGAGAGTTTTGGTTACACAAGAGCGGATTCAAGGAAAACGAAAGAAAGATTCGGATGATAGTGAGTCGGATTATGAACAGGAGTTGTATGCCTTGGTATGAAGATCAAAGAGAGCTAGAGCTGGTGAAAGCTTAAGTGTTGTTCAATTTGCCCCTCCACAGTTATCTGGTATGTCTATAGTACCTCCCTCTTCATCTGAACCATTCACAGTGACATCTAGTGGTCAAACAGTGGCTTTGTCAGTACCTTCTTGTGTTCCATCTACGGTTGTGATGTCTATGCCGGCAATTGTGTCTCTACCACCACGTACTGTTGCACCGTCTGAGGTTGTGTCTATGTTTGTTGAATCTACGGTGATGGAAACTTCTACGTCCACTGTTTCAATTCCTACTCCAGTCACTAGTCCACCATCATCAGAAACTCCAGTGACACTGGGTATCCCTCCGCCGTATGCACAAGACATTTCTCACATGTCATTTGCTTTTGATGCTTCATTGTCTGATTCAGAGCGGATAGCGGCTCTAGAACGTGTCGTGGTTGAGCAGTCAAGAATTAATCTCATTCAGACACAAGCTATTCAACGGCTAGTGGCTGAGAACCAAATTCCGTCATCTCTTCTTATTGAGCATGGTAAACTTTTTGATACGCTTAAACAGTTCTTAGCATCTCAGGGGGAGACCAGTTGCAAAGGGGATGAGTTGAGAACCAAGAGGAGAGAGGACAGAGATGATGATCCCAATGCTTCGAAAGATGCAGGTGGTGAGCTGCCAAGAACAGAACAAACCCTTGGAGCTTCCACATCTCGGGGGAGTCTACAGGACCATCTGGCAGTGCAAGTGGTGAGACGGTTGTGGTGGATGATGAAGCTACTGATCCATCTGGCAGTACAAGTGGTGAAACTGTTGTGGTGGATGATGAGGAAGATATGGATGAAGATGTGTTGCCTCTTAGTGAGATTGAAAAGCTTGGTGAACAGATTGAGATTGACAGTGGCTTAGAGGAAGGTGAGATACCTGATGATAGTGTTGAACATGATATTCCAAGTCAAGAACATGTGGGTCAAGATGATAATATGTCGGGTGATTCTGAGTTGGAGGAACAGCCACGGTGGAAAGAAGAATATGTTCATTGGTTTAACAAAACAAAGAACCCAGTGGTACCAACGATGTTCAAAAAGAGTTATAATATTAAAGGCTATGTTGAATCGAAAAAAGGTATTATATGTTGGTTGTATGATGATCAACTAAAAGTATTTGTGGTGAAAAGATATGACGGGATTCAGTATTTTCCTAAGAAGTTGAGATCATTCAATACGTTACCTGAGTGTGAGGTGAAGGACTTGGCTCGTTTAAGGTTGATTAATAGGAGTGGGGACAACTTTGCTAGTTGGGTTGGTAAAATAGTGTGGAGTGAAGTTGTTAAGGAGAAAAAGTTTGAGTTGTTGAAGCCTCAAAAAGGGAAGTTGGTTGAAGATACAGATCAAGGAATGCGGGCTGATGGCAAGCCCTGGATGGTGATGAAGTACAAACCGATTCGTTGTATGAAAGAAGTTCCAATGAAGACTATGCCTCAAGATGTGTTAAAAGATCTTAAATGGTGGTATGTTGATTGCCAAACTGCTGAAGCCGTGATGGAAGATCAAGATGAACAGGAGATCTTACGGGTGTATGATCCTATGCGCTTGGTTAATTTGTCTCAAGCTGATATGCAGGTACTCAACGAAAAGAAGATTTTTTATATTCCTGCTTGGAAAGACGAAGCGAAGAAATATCAAAGGGTGGTCTCAGTTTGTGTGAGACAAGGTGTACATGCTTGAAGATGGAAGGTACGGCTTTTTGGATTACATGACGAGACGAAGATGTAAGAGAAATGAAGCTACTGCCAAGGGGGAGTCTGTTGGTGCATTGTGCCAGTAGTTCATTTGTCTCGAGTTTATCGTGTCTATAATCATTACGATGTTTGTTTTGTCTTGATAAACTAGTTAGTTTTGTTTTTGGTTTTGGCGAACTTAGCTTCTGGCGAAGTAAGGGACAACTTCGCCTAGGGTGTTAGGCGAAGTTGTCGTGTTATATTAACCTAACTTCCGCCGTCAGTTAAAACAAGGTTTTTGAGTGTTTGTCTTGTAAGCCACAGTAGGGTTTCGGTGTGATTGGCATTCACCTCTAATAGAAAAGCAACCTATGTCTTACGTGTTACGTGTTCCTTTACGTGTCTCTCGTTTAAAACACTCGTATCGTATACGTAGGGGATTCCGCACCCTCGTGTTACGAGATAATCCTGTGTTGATCCGGTTGGGAACCTACAGAAAAAGTAAATATCTGCCTGTATGCCTGTTTTCTATCCCAAGTTGAACCAAAGAATATCAATGAAGCTTTAAAGGACAATAGCTGGGTGGAAGCTATGCAGGAGGAATTAGCTCAGTTCAGAGACTTACATGTGTGGGACTTGGTGGACAAGCCCAGAGGAAGGTATGCAATTGGTACAAAATGGGTCTTCTGAAACAAGAAGGATGAAAGGGGATAGTGATAAAGAACAAAGCTAGATTGGTAGCTCTAGGATGTTTACAAGAAGAAGGAGTAGATTTTGAAGAGGTATTTGCTCCTGTTGCAAGACTAGAGGTTATTAGGATTTTTCTGGCATATGCAGCATCAATGAACATTAAAGTCTATCAGCTTGATGTAAAATCTGCATTTCTGAATGGAAAGATAGATGAAGAAGGGTATGTCACTCAACCTCCTGGATTTGAAGATCCAATTCATCCAAACAAAGTCTACAAGCTCAGCAAGGCATTGTATGGATTACATCAGGCACCAAGAGCCTGGTATGATGAGCTGTCTAATCATCTGTTAGAACATGGTTTCTGTAGAGGAGCCATAGAAAAGACTTTGTTTTACAAAAGGAGAGGAAAGGATCTGCTGCTGTTGCAAGTATATGTGGATGATATCATTTTTGGGTCAACAAATGATCAAATGTGCAAAGAATTAGAGCAAGTGATGAAGTCCAAATACCAAACGAGTTCAATGGGAGAAATGAATTTCTTCCTTGGATTGCAAGTGCAACAGAAGCCAGATGGAATTTTCATTAATCAATCAAAATATGTTCAAGAGATTCTCACCAAGTTCAAGTGTCAAGACTTCAAGACAGTGTCAACACCAATGGACACACATGAGAAAATGGTACCTGATGAAAAGGGGGAGCCAGTTGATCAGCATGAATATAGGGCCAAGATAGGCTCATTGATGTATCTTACAACATCTAGGCCAGATATTATGTTTGTTGTGTGTGTTTGTGCAAGGTTTCAAGCTAATCCAAAGGTGTCACATATGCTAACAGTAAAAAGAATATTCAGATACTTGAGAGGAAAACCAGACCTGGGAATTTTTGGTATCCAAACAACTCTTCCTTTGATTTGATGGCTTACACTGACAGTGATTATGATGGATGCAACATGAGTCGAAAATCAACCTCAGGAGGATGTCAGTTTCTTGGAAACAGATTGGTGTCATGGCAATGCAAGAAGCAAACCACAGTGTCAATCTCTACTGCTGAAGCGGAGTACATTGCTGCATCTGCCTGCTATGCACAGGTTCTGTGGATTCAAAACCAACTGCTGGATTATTGTCTGAATTTCTTACTCACACCTATTTTAATTGATAATACGGCTGCTATGTTCATTGTTAAGAATCCAGTTCAGCATTAAAAAACTAAGCACATTAAAATTAGACATCATTTCATTAGGGATTGTCAGGAAAAAGGGCTTATAGAAATGAAGATGGTAGATACATCTGATAATTTGGCTGATTTGTTCACCAAACCTTTAGATAAGACCAGATTTCATTTTCTGTTAAAATGTCTAGGAATGATTAATGCTGATGAAGTATGATTTAGGATGTGTGCTTAAGTGAGGTGCTTACTGATGCTCCATGTTTCTCACTGTGAATGTTTGCATGATTGATAGTTGTGCTAATCTGAATTTTCTGTTTGCCTTCATCATGTGTGTGACTGTTCTGGGTGTCATAATCATGTTTGTGAATGTGTGTATGTCGAATTTCTGTTAAATCTGATATTTACAGCTGTTAGTACTTTGATCTGTGCTTGCATGATAAATTTTTATGATTCTAAGTTCTTCGAGCATGAATCTGTGCTCGATGTTGTGTTTATTGCTCTTCGAGCACAAGCATAGGCTTCTCAAAGACAATTCTAACTCATTCGAGCACAGATGTCAGTTGCTTAGTTTCTCGAGCACAGACTTGCTTTGGAAAACTTTTCTAAGTATTTTGAGCATGGTTCTGTACTTATGGTGTTTGTTCTTCGAACACAAACAAACCATATTTCGAGCACAAATGATATGTTTTGATGTTCGAGCATGGACATGTACTATATAAAACTTTCTAAGTATTCCTAGCACAAGTTTCTTGCTCGAGCATAATGTACAACTCTGTCGAGCACAAACTCTGTAATGATACATCTTAAGGTTGCTACAGACTTCCGAGTATGCTCGATGGATTTCTAAGCATGCTCCACTGTATTGTGTGCTTTGCTGATTGAAATGTGTGATGTGAGTATTATGTATGTGACACTTGTGAAGTGTCTGCTTGTCAAATGTGACTACAAGATTATACTATTTTCAGAATCTAACCTTAAAAATGACCTATCAAATAAATGATTTTGAAAATGTAACATGTTTTATGATAAGCAACACTGTTTTGGTGATCAAACAAGAGAGATGATAATATTATCCAAATTCATATTCAGAAATGAATATTGTTATTCAGGTGGAGATTGAATCCAACTAATATGGGAAATGATAGTATATTGTCTAATCACCTAACTCATGGATTATAGGCTTAAAAGATTTCTGTTCAGTAAACTGACAATTTGTGTAGCTTCTTCTCATGAGTGCAATGAACTATGTGATAAAAATACAATAATCATGCTAAGTTTGATGTGGTGATTCATTTGAAAACTAAGGTATGTTTCCTTGCACATCTCTCCGAATGATAGGCAGAAAGGCAATTATCCAATCATACACGAGCCTGTTGATGTTTTGGTCTACCAAAAACAGTTTGTCAAATTCTGAGCAGCTACTAAATAGCTATATATATTTGAAAGTTTATTGTCACACCCCGACTAGCACAATGCGGAAGCGTAAAACGGGAATGTAACAGACACCTCTGATATCAACACATTGTTTATAAAGAAACATTACAAACTAATTTACAATATACTACATTTCTTCGTTCTATCATTGTTTTACAGTCTAGGCGATACAAACAAAACTAGTTCGTTAACTATACATTCTTACTACTATCGCCCTTGCTTCTATTCACGTAGCATCAACCACACACTTCAGGCAAGTAACAGGTCACCAAATTACTCCGATTTAGGTACACCTGAAAAGCAGTTTAAAACGGGTCAACTACTAGAGTTGGTGAGTTTCACGAGTTTCAAGAAAACAGTAATGAGTATTCACAAGTTAACACTTGTAATCATGAAATAAGTATGTATGTATGTAAATGATGTATGTGATGTAATTATGCTAAGCTACAGTGAAGCCTGGACTGTTCGTGATGCGTGCCTCCATTTTCCACGCTCAATCAACCACTGTGGCTCCTTTCCGCCCACAACATGCCCCGGTAGCTATGTCTAACACTACATAGCGTGTTTGTATAATTATGGTCATGTGCAAACGGTTTTGGTGTCTCGGCAAACCGTGCCGGCTCCGTTTGGGTTTGTCAAACCAATAGTACTATTCACAAGCCACCGGCTCGAAGTTAATCACTGTGATCGTGGGGACTTTCGTGTGTTAGCACTTAGATAATTCACATCATCACATGTTTCAGATAAGTATATAGATATAATCAAACATGCTTTTCACCCCAAAAGTTTGTAAAACAGTTTAAAAGTGGGGTCATGAAACTCACGGTTTAGTAGATATTCAGTACTGTATCAGCTCGTGGTTTGTTCGGTCCGCTATCAGTAGTTCCTATAATTAATATTATAATAATATTAATATTTTAATATTATTATAATCTCAATACTAATCTGGGCTGTATAACTAATCTGGGTGTAGTTGGAACGCCCAGAAAGTGGAAATAGGCTTAGGTTGTGATGTTGTTCAATGTCTAATACTTAAAACTGAACTTGGCTCAGATTCCCGTTTTCCCAGCTGGGCCAAGTTGTTCGTTTACGCGTTCAGAAAACAGTGATGGGAAAATAAGCTTGGGTAAATGTATTGGTTAATAAAATGATTAAGTTATAAAGAAGGATCACATACTGGGGTCCCGGATTAGCCACGGGGCCCATTTCCGTTTATACAGTTTGATTTGAGAAGAAACGCGCACAATCCACCCGGATTGTCCAGGTTTCTCATAGAAAAGTTCATTTTTACTTAATTAATCCAAAAATATGATTTTTGATCACTCTTGGTGTTTTGATATTCTCGTAGATTCACTAGTCGCGAACTTGCCTGTTGTTATAAAAACTGAATTTGTTTAATATTCAAATTATCATAATTAATTAACCATTAATCATTAAATTATGAAAATTAACCACTTATCAATTAAAATATGTAGATTTTTATAAAAATATTTCTGGAATTTATTTACTGATTTATTAATTTATAAAAATTCGTTTTATCAGCTACATTTCGCCTGAAAATCGTCCGTTTACCCCAAACAATTTCTAAAAATTCCACAAAAATTTCTGAATACTCAAATCATGTCCCAAAACAACCTGTATCAATTATAGAATGTAAAAAGCTCGTGCAATATTCTTTTCGGTCCAAATTCGCCTGTAAAAATTCACACGAACGAAAATAAACAAAACACCTTTAACCTTCTCCAAATGATCCCAAAATTCATATGTGATCAAAATACATCAAATCTAAGTTCCCAGAAAAATTTTATAATTTTTGAAGTATTTTAGCTATTTTTCCCAAATAAACATCCCAATTCGGTAATAAATTCGCCAAATGTTCTCGGATGGTCAAAAAATTACCAAATTTGAACAGGGACTTATTGACATGGTCCCTGATGTCCCTGAAATATTTCAAGTCCTAACAATATGCACATCACAACCTTAACCTAAATAGCCCGTAAGCGAGTGTTTCGGCATTACCTTAGCGGGTTTGGCTCGTTTCCGACCTTTTAATCAAGTTTTCAGGTTCTTGTGCTTCTAATCAAGCTAGGTACAAGTCCTATATCACAAACCAAGCAATATTTCAACAACATAACAGCCCTTAAGTTAGGGTTTCGTCTAGTGTACAAAAACGAACTTTTGAACCGTAAAAACGTCGTTTCAACCCTTTAATCCGTGTTTATGGCCAAAAAAACTATCAAAACAGGTTCCTTACCATGTGTATGATCAAAACATGTTTATGGACCATTTTTAGGATTTTTACACGGTTAGGAATGATTTTTAGTAACCAAGACATGTTTTTATGGTATTAAACAAGTTTAAACAAGTTCAAAAGCTACTTATTTAAGCTCTTACCTTAGGTTTTCTTGTTGTTTTTGGCTGGAGAAGAAGTTTATGTCCAGAATTTTCAAGAAATAATGTTGAAAATATCTTGTATCTAGTTTAAATGTGAAAGAAAAAAAAAACGGGGGGGGGGGGGGGGCTGCTGCTGCGATCGGACCATCATGGGCCCACTTTGGGCCCATTTTGGCCCAAGTTTCTGATTTCTCAAGCCCAAACACGAAAAGCCCGGTCCAAATTTAGTTCGGGTTCGGTTTTTGGAGCGAAAAACTTATCGGGTGCGTTAAACACCGCGAAAACGAGTGTTTTTCGGCTAGTTTTGTGTAAAATTATAAAAACATACTATATGTTTGTAAAAATCAAAAATATTTTCATGGATCACTTAAAACATTTCAAATAAGTGTTTGGTAAGTCTTTTTCGGCATAACGGATGATACAATGCTTGGTTTGTAACTATCTTTCGCGTTTAAATCTATAGCGGGTGGTTAAACGAGCATGTTTTCGTTTAACTTGTTTGCTATCAAACTAAGACCATATTTCTAATATTTTAGCTTGTATAGATCGTATATCACTTATAGATGGCCCCCCGAGATATCTGGGTCATAACCCGACCCGTTCGGTTAATCGTTCGTTTGTTACGCAAAAGGCGTTTATTTGCTTAATCGGTAAATACGTATTGAGGTGTACCTTGTTTTGGCTCAAATGTCACATTTGTAATCGAAAAAAATATATATAAAAAATATGCTTCAAAATTATTAATGATAAATAAATATATCATGACCTAAAGGGGCATTAAACGAACTACAAGAGTGGGACATCCAAATAAGTCCTAAACACTCTGAATGAAAGGCATGTAAGTCCGGATGGCTTGTAAGTCCAACATTCAACCTTATGGTCTGATAACTAAGTATCTTATTATTCAATAAACTGCTCGAAAAATTAAAATTTTTGACCAACGCATCAGGGGGTCGAAGTCAATTCGGGGTGATTTGGAGAAAGCTAAATAAGCTTTGAGAAGAGATAAGGAAGAACTAAAGTTTAAAGTGTGACCATTCTAACTCAAGCAACTAATTGAACCTTAAGAATATCACAAAAATTCATAAGAATCATGCTAGGAACCTACACCTAGTGTCAACCTGACTTAACTCATAATATGGCTGAAAATGAAGTGGTGTGACAGTTATTGGACTATCTGATCCCATGTTGAGATCTTTCCAATGAATTAACCTACTTTTTAAACTTGATTTTGATCTCTTGTTCACCTCAAACCCAAACTTGAGCAAACTGAATGATTTCATTAACTTGTAATCGTAATTATTGCAAAGTTTGAGTGTGATTTTTGTCTTAACTTCTAGGCAAATGATTTTGATTTCACCACTATTATCTGTGTTTGTTCTAAGTATTTTCGAGTATGATCTAGGATATGACTGTACTTCGAGCTTGCTTTTGATGTGTTTTGTTATCTTTGATATTCGAGCATGAAGATATACTTTGTTGTTTTAATAAGTATCTTCGAGCATGAGTGCATAAGTATGATTTCATGTCTACGAGCACGACAACTGAATGATAGGAAACATCTAAGTGTTTCGAGCAAGGTATGTGCTAGGTGATTATTTAGTGTTTCGAGCACATTAGGGTACCAGATTACTATGCTCGAGTATGGGAAATGTATTTTATTTAAGGTATTCGAGCACAATGTTCTTTGAGCACCCAGAAATGCATCTCGAGCATAGGGAACTGATATTTTTAAGTATACTCGACAAGCATTGTGTACAGGGGGACCCAGCCTTTATTTTGGCTGTATACTCGAGCAAGGGTAGTAAATGTGAATTTGAAATTAAATTACTACTGTTGTGTGCTAGACGACAAAACAACGTACTATACCACCAACTCGTTAGGTATAAAAAGGGGACTTAGAAAGTTTTTCACACTTTTCTCTAATTAAACCTAAAGGAAAACCCTCTTGCTCATCTGTCGCCCTCTTGCTCGTCCTGTAGTCCTCTTGCTCGCTGATCTTTTACACTCAATTTCACTTAGATAATTGACATTAGCTCTGTTTCGACTTCGGTAAGACATTGTTGTTCGATAATCGTCGCACCGTTTTTGAAATTAGGGTTTCCAATTGAACAAACTGACTTAACTGTTTACTTGTTTTGCAAGTACGCATATTACTACGGAACAGGTTAATTGAAGACGCCATTCATCATATCTTTTCTCATATATATTAGTTCTGCAACTTTGTGTACTGACAACTCTTCTTGTTTTTGCAGAACTGATGGCATTCAAATTCGAAAAACGGCATAATATGTGTGCTCGGTTGGAGATAGATGATGACAACAGAGAGTTAGAGCCAATGATATTTTTTTTGAGAAACTCCAATCTACGGGTGGCTTTAACCAATGACCCCACAATATACAGGAATCATATTATGGATTTTTGGGGGTCTGCAATATATGTGAATGATGTCAATGGGGAAAGAATTGAGGCGTCAATACTAAATCATGACATTGAGATAACAGAGCCCTCAATTAGAGCTGCACTGAACCTTGATGACAATTTTGTGGCTCAACTGTCCTACTCCGTCCCTAGGTTACTAAGAGTATTTCAAGAAATAATGGGCTATCAGGGAGGAGTAAAGGAGGGTCAGTTTCAAAAAGGAAGTTTTCCTTTATTATACAGGTTTTTGATTCATCATGTCATCCAGTCCTTATCTCCTCGGAGAGGGACTTGGACTTTGTTGAGCAGAGAGCTAAGGACACTCACAGTCGCAATTCTTTACCTGCAACCATTCAATGTTTCGAGACTCATATTTCAAGGGTTGATTTCAAATGCTGAAAGGCCACTCACTCAAAGATTCTTAATGTACCCACGTTTTCTGCAGATCTTAATAAACAGAGACTTACCAGAAATTCAGAGGACAGGGCAGATTTTGAAATTGCAAGACTCAAATATATGCAAACGGATGAAGGATGCTCAAAGTAAGTTCATTGAAAATGATGACTGGGATGTACTCCCATGGTTAATCCTACCTGCACTGGGTGCGATTGATGTTCCAAGGACCCTCGGTAATAGTGATGAGGAAGATGATGATGGTGATGATAATGAAGAGGATGATACTGACGATAATGATAATGATGATGGTGATGATGGTGGTCCTGAAATGTTGATTGGTTGTGATGAGAGACCGTTGATTCAACAAGCTGAAGATGAGGTGGTTACTAATGATATTCATGAACAGGGAGAGTTAACTGAGCCTATGGATGAAGATGTGCTTGTTGAACCTATTCCTACTTCACCAATGCAAGACTCCACTTTTTATGACCCTACCGCTCAATCTGAACCATCCACTGACCCAGTTCCAAAACCAATCGCTAAAACCCCACCATCAACTCCAAACCTCTATGATATTGTATGTGAAAATGCCAAACTGGAGTTTGAGAACATAATGTTAAGAGAGAAAAATACCATTTTGGCTACAAAGAACTCAGCATTGGAAGCTGCACTGAAGGAGGCTTTATTGAAAATTCAAACCCTTGAGGGTCAGTCTGAGGTTGAGAAGACCTCAGATGCACCAAAACAGGGGGAGAATATTAATGTTGAACAGGAGGTTGGACCATCTGATGCACTAAACATGATCAATCAGCTATATGATGATGAGTCAGAAGTTGAATGGGAGAATATGGAAGATAAAGAAACTGAGGAAGAAAGTTTAAAAAGAAAAGCAAAAGGCAAAGGGGTTGCAATGACTGAAGATAATCTACATCCCCTGCCTAAGCACCCAGTCCAATCAGAAGATATCTTGTTTAAAGAAAATGTTGTTGATCTGGATGTAGCTGAAGCTGAGTCTGTAAATACTGCAATTAATTTAATGAATGAAGAGCTGGAAGCTCTGGAGAGGGAGCAAATGGTGGAAGAAGCGGAGGAAATCCCTCAGGAAGTTATAGAAGCTTTAATTGATATGAAAGAGAGGGAAGCTGAAGAAAAGAGGAGATTAAGAGAAATTGATGAAGCAATCAAGGCAACAATTGATGCCTTGAAAGAAAATTTGAATGATGATAAACAAGAAACTGAACAACAAAAGGCTGCAGAGCCCTTGATCACTGAGCCTAAAGAGCTTCAAGTAAATGAAGATGAACTGGGACTAGGTCCTGTAGCGAATGAAGAAGATGAAACAGTTGAGGTTTCAGCTTTTACAATGGTCAAATTGGTGATAATGAAAGATATAACACTCATACTGAACAACCCAGAAAACCATCACCCAGACATTGTAACAACAGCAAAGAAAGCACAACAAAACTTCATAAATATGTGCAAAGAAGAAGGATCAAGAACTGCAGAGCAAGTTGATCCAACTGAGCCCATTATTCAAGAAGTCACTGAAAATTCTGAAGAGATACATATAGATAATCCTGTTATTGAAGAATCAGAATCAGTTAATGAGGAGATCATAATGGAAGGGCCAAAAGATCAAGTAACTCAATCAAGTTCTCCTACTTAATCTAAATCATCTCTAAAAAGAAAAGGCACTGATGATGTTGTAACACCAAAATCCAAAAGACAAAAATCTGTCAAGAAAATGGTGTACAAATTGAGGTTAGACAAACTTGAAGAAGATAGAAGAGATCAATCCAAACAAACTGATGAACCAATGATTGAGGCTCTTCATGACCTTGAAGAAGTAATTGAATTAAATAGGTGAAAGTGAAAATGAAGAAAAATTGAAGAAAGCCGAAAAGGAAAATGAAGATGAGGAAAAATTGAAGAAGACTGAAAGGAAACAAAATAATGAAGAATATTATGAATCTTTGAAAGCCAAACACAAGGATATCAAATTCCTTCAGCTGTATGGCTACAGCTACAACTTCTTGATAAATCTTTCTCATGGAGAATTGAAAAGAAAAATTCAACAAATTAAAGACTCTCACAAAGATCAAGCAAGTCGAGAAAAATTTGAAAGAGAGCAGGAGTTGAAAATGAGGTTACAAAGGGAAAAGGATGAAGCTAAAAAGAAAAATCAAGAATTAAAGAAGTGGTTTGAGGACCCTCAGAGGGTAGAGTTGTTAAAAAGAATTGTGATGGAAAAGGGTGTGTCAGAAGAACAGTTTCAAAACATGCCTCTTGATCAATTAATGGAGATATATAATAGAGAGCAGAAACTATATCTTGAAACCCAAAGAAAATTACAGGAGGAAAGGAGGAGAGTTGAAGAGGAGGTATGTGCTGAAATGATGGGTGCTCTCCACAATAAGGGAGTAAGAATGTCAAATTTTTTGGTACAAACAGATGAAACGATAAAGAGATGGTATGTTGAAGAGGGTCTTGATAAGATTAAGAAAGTTGAAAAGGGGAGCTCAAGTGGAACCCATAGGTCAGAGAGTGTGAGGCCTGTGCAGCCAAGAAATTGAAATTTTCCCACACATCTCTATTTTGACAGAAGATCAAAGACATTAAGGGTTGTGACTGAAGATGAAACAGAACATCTCATCATCTTCAGAGATGATTTGAGAAACTTTTCAGAAGAACAACTGACCAAGATGGCTGAGCTGAATTTATATGACAATCAAGTAAGAAGTCAACCATCTGGTCAACAGAGGAATGATCTCTCAAAGTTTTTAAAGGATCAAGCAGAAAAGGGATTCCCATTTCTGCAGCAAAAGAAGAGAGAGATCAGGAGTCAAGCAGAAAAAGAGAAGAGGAGGAAGAGAATAAGTGAAGTTCACATATCCGAGCTTTCCCTCTCTAAATCAAAGAAACAAAGAACTCTAGCAAGCAGCTCTCATCAGAAAAGGAAGACCTTAAAAGAGTGCTTGGCTACGAGAGAAGTGATGAAGGAACCCAACTCAAGAGTGCAACAATTTGGAAGAATCACATACATAACGTACAATCAAAATGATGATTCGACCACTTTGAGAAATGAGTCAGGGATACCTATTGCAGTCATAAGGGAGGATGATGATCTGCATTATATGCATCCACAAGATTTGATTGATGCAAGATTCCCAAGTGATGCCTCTGACTCATCTGAACTTGACATGCTGAAGCAAAGAGCTGCATATGTGAAGAAACTGAAAGAAAGGGCTGAAGCCAAGAATAGAGGAAGAAGATAACAGAATGGAGCTAATGGATGATTGATTTTTAATTCTGTTTATCTTTATATTTTGTTTGAGTTGTAAAAATTTAGTGTGAAATGCCTATGTGGCAAATTCCAATTATGTAATGAAATGACACGTTCTTAAATGATTTATCTAGAAATCTGATACATGTGTAACTCTGTTCTGATATGTTTTGGTGCATCTGAGCTTGTTCCAATCTAGGGGGAGATTGTTGGGTCGGATTTCTTAATAAAGAAGATTGGAATCTTCTCAACCTCCTCAGAAACGGCTAAGTATGGAATACGAGCAAGCCCAGACGATCGAGCATGGTTTTTACTACTTCGAGCAAGGTTCTGAATCTTTAATGGTTGATTCTTCTAAGTGTTGAAGGCTTCGAGCAAGCTACACTTCAACAAGCAAGGGTATTCTTCTATCGAGCATGGATTGCCAATCGGCAAACACCTTGATCATACAAGTTCCAGCCAAGTGTTACGAGCACAGGATGATCGAGCACATGGGGACGAGCATGGATGCAATAAGAGGATGTCACGTGAATCAAAGCAAAGACTTCGAGCACAGTTCAGTTACCGAGCAAGATTTACATCCGAGCATGATAAAGATTGCTGAATAAGAAAAGCTGAAGACATCAAGAAGAATGAGCTTGCTCGATGGACTTATTTGAGCAAAGTTTGAACAAATCAAGAGGAATGAAGCTTACTCGAAGAGAATATGTATTCTCCGAAAGAGAATATATTTTAAGGAAAGTATGCTTGAGGACACTCTCCGAGCACACCTTGTATAGGAAGCTTGCTCGAGCAAGGTATATACCTTGCTCGAGGTCTGAAACACTTGTATTAAATTTATCTTTCATTATGTAATGTCTAGGACGTATACATGGAATGTTAGGGTCTATATATAGACATTCTAGGGTACGACTATCAGACGGTGTTTTTTAGGGGTTTTTGGCATGCATACTGACAATCTTTGCAGACGAATATCAAAAGCCGCCGTCACACAAAACCCTAGACATTCCATTCACTGTATCATTGACGTATCATTTAATATGGTGAATCTTTGTCATTGAAATAGTCTTTACCGATTATCATTTTTTGTTTTGTGTTTGATAATTCTCCACAAGCTTTCATTCTCAATCATTGAATATCCTGATTCCGCCGGGATACTCAATCGGTCTTTGACTAATTAAGTCGGTGTGTTCTTGTCAAACCTTTGCTAAGGTTGCACCCGATAGACGGTCCTGACAGTTTGTATGTACGCGCATATGTAAAAACATGTATTTACGTTTGTATAAATATGTACAGCCATATCCTTGTGTGGGCATATGCACACATGTAAGTTTATAATATGAATTTGAAATTTCGGTAAAATCGTGATTGTTTGTTCGTACTACTTGTTTCCAATTTCCGTGTTTAACCAACCACTGTGGCCCCTCTTCCGCCCACAACGGTTCCGCGTTAACATCAACCACAGTGGCCCCCCTTCCGCCCACAACGGTTCCGCGTTAACATCAACCATTGTGGTCCCTCTTCCACCCACAATGATTCCACGTAAACTCAAACATTATATAGTGTACACGCAAATAGTTAGTATATTCTACACGTAGTATTTCCTACGGCTAATCACATAGCATGTATATAGACACATATACACATATAGTATTTATCACGTATCACCAAATACTGTGGCTCCCCATCCGCCCACAATACACATAATCACATTAGTTTCTTAACATTCATGTCATAATCAAGTTAGTGCGTTTAATAAGTTGCACCAGAACTTGCCTCATAGGCCATACTCAACTTTAGTTTAGTAAGTTGCAGCAGAACATGGCTCATAGGACATACTCAACTTTAGTTTAGTACTATTGTGGCCCCCCCCCCTCCCGCCCACAATAGCCCCATGGTCATTACAGACCACGTTATTCACCAATGGCCATTCAGACCACGTTATTTCCTCAACATTTTTGTGTTTAGCATTATATAGCGTATTTGTATAAACAGGTTGTCACGTATGATTTCATTATGTTTTGGCATTCGTAGTGTTTCCATTTAATATATCAATCACGATAATAATCACCTTTCCTCAGCACGTAGTTTATCATTATGTTTGTAGGAATTTTTCATATATGAAGGTTCAGGTATTTTTCGTTCTGAACCGTTTTCAGATAGATAATGCATATGAACATGCTTTTCACCCCAAAAGTTTGTAAACAGTTTGAAAATAGGGGTCATGAAACTCACGATTTTGTAGGCACTCAGTGAGAGATTAGCACGGGGTTCGTTTCCCTTGCTATCACTTAGTCCCTATAGTCCATATTATAATAATATTAATATTATTATAATCTCAGTACTAAACTGGGCTGTATAACTAATCTGGGTATAACTGGAACGCCCAGAAATTGATAATAGGCTTTGGTTGTGATGTTGTTCAATGTCTAATACTTAAAACCGAACTTGGCTCAGATTCCCGTTTTCCTAGCTGGGCCAAGTTGTTTGTTTACGCGTTTAGAAAACAGTTATGGGGAAATAAGCTTGGGTAAATGTATTGGTTAATAAAATGATTAAGTTATAAAGAAGGATCACATACTGGGGTACCGGATTAGCCTCAGGGCCCGTTTCTGTTTATTCAGTTTGATTTAAGAAGAAAAGCGCACAATCTATCCGGATTGTCCAGGTTTCTCATAGAAAAGTTCGTTTTTACTTAATTAATCCAAAAATATGATTTTTGATCACTCTTGGTGTTTTGATAAATACTTCTGTCACACCCCGTTAAGCGATTTGCGGAAGCGTAAAACGGAAATGCAACAGATACAACTAGTATCAAATACATTGTTCATAAAGTAACATTACTAACTAATTTAAAATATATTACATCGTTCTAATCTTTTTTACAAACTAGGTGATACAGTCAAATCGGTTCTTCAATTACTTTACTTCTAACTCAAATGCCCACGACATCAATACTCAGTCAGACACGTAACGCACAGGAAATTACTTCTCATATCTGATTACCTGAAAAGCATGTTAAAACAGGTCAACTACGAATAGTTGGTGAGTTTCATAAGTTTAACGAAATCAGTTCTGCGTACCACACAGTCATAGTTTGTATGTACGCGCGTATGTAAAAATATGTATTTACGTTTGTATAAATATGTACAGCCATATCCTTGTGTGTGCATATGCACACATGTAAGTTTATAATATGAATTCGAAATTTCGGTAAAATCGTGATTGTTTGTTCGTACTACTTGTTTCCAATTTCCGTGTTTAACCAAGGCCCCCCTTCTGCCCACAACGGTTCCGCGTTAACATCAACCACTGTGGCCCTCCTTCTACCCACAACGGTTCCGCGTTAACATCAACCACTGTGGTCCCCCTTACCCCCACAATGATTCCACGTAAACTCAAACATTATATAGTGTACACCCAAATAATTAGTATACTCTACACATAGTATTTCCTACGGCTAATCACATAGCATGTATATAGACACATATACACATATAGTATTTATCACGTATCACCAAATACTATGGCTCCCCATCCGCCCACAATACGTATAATCACATTACTTTCTTAACATTCATGTCATAATCAAGTTAGTTCCTTTAATAAGTTGCAGCAGAACTTGGCTCATTGGCCATACTCAACTTTAGCTTATAAGTTGCAGCCGAACTTGGCTCATAGGCCATACTCAACTTTAGTTTATAAGTTGCAGCAGAACTTGGCTCATAGGCCATACTCAACTTTAGTTTAGTACTATTGTGCCCCCCCCCCCCCCCTTCTGCCCACAATAGCCCCATGGTAATTACAGACCACATTATTCACCAATGGCCATTACAGACCACGTTATTTCTTCAACCTGTTGTGTTTAGCATTATATAGCGTATTTGTATAAACAGATTGTCACGTATGATTTCATTATGTTTTGGCATTCGTAGTGTTTCCATTTAATATATCAATCATGATAATAATCACCTTTCCTCAGCACGTAGTTTATCATTATGTTTGTAGGAATTTTTCATATATGAAGGTTCAGGTATTTTTCGTTCTGAATTGTTTTCAGATAGATAATGCATATGAACATGCTTTTCACCCCAAAAGTTTGTAAACAGTTTGAAAAGAGGGGTCATGAAACTCACGATTTTGTAGGCACTCAGTGCGAGATCAGCACGGGGTTCGTTTCCTTTGCTATCACTTAGTCCCTATACTCCATATTATAATAATATTAACATTATTATAATCTCAGTACTAAACTGGGCTGTATAACTAATCTGGGTATAACTGGAACGCCCAGAAAGTGACAATAGGCTTAGGTTGTGATGTTGTTCAATGTCTAATACTTAAAACCGAACTTGGCTCAGATTCCTGTTTTCCCAGCTGGGCCAAGTTGTTTGTTTACGCGTTCAGAAAACAGTTATAAGGAATAAGCTTGGGTAAATGTATTGGTTAATAAAATGATTACGTTATGAAGAAGGATCACATACTGGGGTACCGGATTAGTCTCGGGGCCCGGTTCTGTTTATTCAGTTTGATTTAAGAAGAAACGCGCACAATCTATCTGGATTGTCCAGGTTTCTCATAAAAAAGTTCGTTTTTACTTAATTAATCCAAAAATATGATTTTTGATCACTCTTGGTGTTTTGATAAATACTTCTGTCACACCCCGTTAAAGGATTTGCACAAGCGTAAAACGGAAATGCAACAGATACAACTGGTATCAAATACATTGTTCATAAAGTATAATTACTAACTAATTTACAATATATTACATCGTTCTAATCTCTTTTACAAACTAGGTGATACAGTCAAACCGGTTCTTCAATTACTTTACTTCTAACTCAAATGCCCACGACATCAATCATCAGTCAGACACGTAACGCACAGGAAATTACTTCTCATATCTGATTACCTGAAAAGCATGTTAAAACAGGTCAACTACGAAGAGTTTGTGAGTTTCATAAGTTTAACGAAATCAGTTCTGCGTACCACACAGTCATAGTTTGTATGTACGTGCGTATGTAAAAATATGTATTTACGTTTGTATAAATATGTACAGCCATATCCTTGTGTGTGCATATGCACACATGTAAGTTTATAATATGAATTCGAAATTTCGGTAAAATCGTGATTGTTTGTTCGTACTACTTGTTTCCAATTTCCGTGTTTAACCAACCACTGTGGCCCCCCATCTGCCCACAACGGTTCCGTGTTAACATCAACCACTGTGGCCCCCCTTCTGCCCACAACGGTTCCGCGTTAACATCAACCACTGTGGTCCCCCTTCCACCCACAATGATTCCACGTAAACTCTAACATTATATAGTGTACATGCAAATAATTAGTATATTCTACACATAGTATTTCCTACGGCTAATCACATAGCATGTATATAGACACATATACACATATTGTATTTATCACGTATCACCAAATACTGTGGCTCACCATCCGCCCACAATACGCATAATCACATTATTTTCTTAACAATCATGTCATAATCAAGTTAGTTCGTTTAATAAGTTGCAGCAGAACTTGGCTCATAGGCCATACTCAACTATAGTTTATAAGTTGCAGCAGAACTTGGCTCATAGGCCATACTCAACTTTAGTTTATAAGTTGCAGCAGAACTTGGCTCACAGAACTTGGCTCATAGGCCATTCTCAACTTTAGTTTAGTAAGTTGCTGCAGAACTTGGCTCATAGGCCATACTCAAATTTCATATGTGATCAAAATACTTCAAATCTGAGTTCCCAGAAAAATTTCATAATTTTTGGAGCATTTTAACTATTTTTCCCCATTAAACGTCCCAATTCGGTAATAAATTCGCCAAATATTCTCGGATGGTCGAAAAGTTACCAAATTTGAACAGGGACTCAATGACATGGCCCCTGATGTCCCTGCAAAATTTCAAGGCCTAATAATATGCACATCACAACCTTAACCTAAACAGCCAGTAATCGAGTAAATTGATATTACCTTTGCGGTTTTGGTTCGTTTTTGCTCTCTTAATCTAATTTTCGGGTTCTTATGCTTCTATATAAGCTAGGTACAGGTCCTATATCACAAAAAAAGCAGGTTTCATCAATAGAACACCCCTTTAACTTAGGGTTTCGGGTAGTGCACAAAAACGAAATTTTGAACCGTAAAAACGCCGTTTCAACCCTTTAATCCGTGTTTATGGCCAAAAAACTATCAAAACAGGTACCTTACCATGTGTATGATCAAAACATGTTTATGGACCATTTCTAGGATTTTTACATGGTTAGGAATGATTTTTTGCAATTAAACCATGTTTATAGGATATTAAACTTGATTAAACATGTGTAAAAGTTGCTTAAATAAGTTACTTACCTTAGGGTTTGGTGTTTTTGGTGTAAGAACAGCAGGGAAGAAGTTAACTTCCTGGAAAATTTTAGACACAAAATATCTAGATTATTATATATATATTAATTAACTAATAATAATATTAAAGTTTTTTTTTCAACTTTGGCGGGCTGGGCTTGTTAGGCCCCCTTTTTGGGCCTATTTGGCCCACTTTTCTTGATTTACGTGCCCGAACGTGAAATGCCGAGTCCAAATTTATTTCGGGTTCGGTTTTTGGCGACAAAAATATATCGGGTGCGACAAACGGAGCTAAAACGAGCGTTTTTTTGGCTATTTTTGTGTAAATTTATAAAAACATACTATATGTTTGTAAAAATCAAAAATATTTTCATGGATCGCTTAAAACATTTCAAATAAGTGTTTGGTAAGTCTTTTTCGGCGTAACGGAAGATACAATGCTTGGTTTGTAACTATCTTTTGCGTTTAAATCTATAACGGGTAGTTAAACGAGCATGTTTTCGTTTAACTTGTTTGCTATCAAACTAAGACCATATTACTAATATTTTAGCTTATATTACACGTATAACACTTATAGATGCCCCCCCGGGATATCTGGGTCATAACCCGACCCGTTCGGTTAATCATTCGTTTGTTACGCAAAAAGCGTTTATTTGCTTAATCGATAAATACGTACTGAGGTGTACCTTGTTTTGGCTCAAATGTCACAGAAAATGTACAGAGAGAAGAGAGGAGAAAGATTTTGTGATACTTGTGAAATTATTTCATGTGAAAGGGAGAGTCTTGTGGTCTTTCAAAGCACCACCCAAAGGTCCAATGAGAGTCCTTGCATGTTGCCACTATCTTTTGAAATAATAATAAACTAACCCTTCCTTTCTTTTATTGTTATTATTATTTTCAAACCTTCCATATATAACTTATATATATGTATATATATTTTGTGTTATAAAAATAGTTACATTGTGTTATAAAGATAACACAATATGGGCAACATGCTAAGTAACATTATTCACATATTGTTACTTAACCATCTTAAATAACACTATGGAATGCTCTCTCTAAAAGTATAAATCATCCATATGATTTATTCATTTCACAAGTATATTGTATTTAGAAACCCTTTCCAAATAACACAAGTGTCAATATTAATTTACTATGATCACATCATAAATAAACAAATATAATTGGTGTTTGTCTAGCTTGTTATTGGGTATGACCCGACTTGGATCATAACGTACTAGCCACATCAATAATAATATGTGTCTTGGGCAGACCGAGACCAACAGATTAAATATCAAAGACCTAGCAACATCCAAGGGAGAGTTTGTTAGAACATAATGTCTATTGCTAGGATCTTAGATGAAGTAGATATGATTGTATAGGGCTTAAAATGTAAAATGTATGTTTTGTATATTGTGTTTAACGCATAAGTCATATGGAGCGCATATGTTAATGCGGCGCATAACATATGCGCCGAATATCATATACGTCCCATATGTTATTTCATGTTGTTTTTTATAAATGGAGGACTTATGTGTTATTCAGTAGACTTTTGGTCAATGTTAGAGTGAAAGAGTAGAGAGAGAAAGTAGCCAAAGTGTCATATCTTGTAATCTTTCAAGTTATCAATGAATATGTGCTTAATATTTACTTTATTATGTTCATTCTCAATGGATTCTGCACATTGAGTTATAGGCTGTAACATCTAGAGATCCTAAGTGTCATCTATATCAGCATTCCAGGTGATTTCACTCGCCACTACCAGCTTCGCTAATACCGCCTTCCCCACCTCCACGTTCTCCTTCCCCACCTTCGCCAACACCAACTTCTCGTCATGGGAAGAGGATTGTTAGGAGCATCACAGCTCCTGACGTGGCCATAGGTGAGCCACCCATCTTCTTTAGGAAAGGCAACGGACCTCTACAAATGAGGTGTGCTAGGAAGAATCCCCCACTCCACAATAAGAGGAACTTAGCTGCACGAGATGAGCCAGAGAAGACTAAACAACCACCAAAGAAAAGACCTGAATATCGATCTGATGCAGGAGGCCGGGATGGATGCTATGTGCACTAGACCATTGGTGTGACCTTGAGGGTATTCCCTTTACCTTTGAGGTCGGTGAGTCCTCTCAGCCACCACCATCACTACCCCATAATGGGGAGCCAATGGAGGTGACCATACCGACTCTTATCGCCAGGACTCACACACATGACAGGCAACTTGAGAGGATGATTAGAGATGTTGAAGCTTTGCTATCTGATGTGAGGAGGATGAGACATGATACTACTAGGATGGTGGGACATGATATGGACAATTTACATGGGATGCTACGCCAGATTAGGCATACTGCCAAGTCCGAGTTCCGAGAGATGAGGATGACTATTGGACCACTTGAGAGGTCTACTCGATTACTACAGGCGAGTCATACTCAGATCTGAGATGACATTGATAGGATTCGACTCTTGAGGGCCCATGACTTTGATCTACTTCATGAGCTTCATGGTGGGATTATGGAGTTGGAGGTTCGTGTAGGGAGACACCAGATGATGACTAGAGCTAGCATACTTGTGGCTGGAGTAGTTATGTTGTGTGGGATGTTTGAAGCTTATTTTACCTAGTTGGGTGGGGTGTGCCCATGCAATATTATATGTATGAAAGCTTTGTACTGATGGTGGGTATGTGCCCATCCATTTTGTATCGGCTATGCAAAACTATGTAGTAGATGTTTTCTCTTGATATATAGTATTGTATAATATTATGGTGTATTTATATTTCTTGTTCATGTGATGACGTTATTATTGCTATTATATATTTGTCTTATTTCTTTTAATTTTCTGTATTAGAAAGAAACTCATGGCACCGAAAAAGCAAAACATCCGTACCGGCCCAATGAGCCCTGAGGCGATTGACCAATTGGTAGGACAACGTGTAGCATCCGTGATTGCACAATATGAGGCAAATCGAAACGGAAACAACGAGTCTGGAAGAGGTACCATAGGAAATGGTACCAGAGGTAACGAAGCTGGTACAGGCGGAGGCACCGGATCAGGAGGTACCGGAGAAGCGAACAATAATGAAAAAGGTTGTTCCTACAAGACCTTTTTATCCTACAAACCGAGAAACTTCCGTGGAACTGAAGGTGCAATTGGAATAATTTGTTGAATGGAAAAGATGGAATCTGTGCTCAACATATGCAATTGGGCTGCTAATTTTATGGTGAGATATGCCACGTGTACCCTAGAGGATGAGGCACTAACTTGGTGGAACTAACAAGTTCATACTTTGGGTATGGAAGCTACACATCATTTGACATGGGAAGAATTAAAAGTGTCACACCCCGTCAAAACGAAAGCGTGGGTGTGTGACGTCATGCATACCGTAAGCATATGATTGTCGCCAACATAGTAGCTTTAGGATACCAATAGTTTAAAAGCGTTTACAAACCATAAAATGTTTTAAATAAATTATTTTAAGACAAAATTGGGATTTCTTGTATATGACCCTAAATATCAATAGGGTTATACCAGCGAAACCCTTCCAAAATGTATCATAATTATGTCTTGTGGTCCCGTCTTCATGATTCCTTAAGTGCTTGTTAATTCACTGAAAAAAATACGCTTTAAAAAGTCAACACAATGGTTGGTGAGTTCACAGGTTTTGAGACTCGATATGAAATCATGTTATTCATAAAACGTTGAATTAGTTCACAAGTATACAATAATCTATTGAAACAAATACGATGATCCTCCGTAGACTATCTAAATCTAGAAATAATATGACGAACCGTAAATCTACGAATAATATATATATATATATATATATATATATATATATATATATATATATATATATATATATATATATATATATTAGTACAAATTTGTATATTTTCTCAACATGTCTATTTCCAACCAAAATTAACCATAGTTATATATTCACGTTTTCATATAAGAAAATCCATTTTTTTTCTTTCCTTTTTTTTTGAACATATTTTATGTCTATGCATATTAGACATTTTATAAACCAAGCATAAACCATAAACTCACTTTACTAACTATGTTCATTTATTTTAATTTTTTTTAATATATTATTTAGCACACTAATATTCTCTTGTTATGTAAAGCTTGTTTAATTCATTTTAAACCCGTCTTTGGTGATTCTCAAGTATATTTACATAACTTTTTTTTCAAGCATGATAACTTTATGCACTTGTGGTTCGAGTTTCTTTTAAGATATAGTGTGTAGGTTGTTGTATTAGGTGAAAGCTTAGTATAACCAGTGTCTGTAAACATACAACTAAGTTTATGAAGGTGTAACTCACTTAGTTGAGATTTAGGTTTAGAGAGAGATTAGAAAGTCTTGAACTTGTTTCTCCATGTAAAGCATGTTCGACTTCCGGAAGAGGCCTCCTACACCATCTTGGTCTAGTTTGAAACACTAATATATAATGAGATATAGATTAGTTAGGATGTTTGAGAGTGTTTATATATGAACTGTAGAGAGATAAGAGTGTTTGTAGAGAGAAAGAAAGAGTGAACGTGAGTATGTATGTCATGTATTACCTTAGTGTGTGTGTATGTGTAGAGAGAGGAAAGGTGGTGTCTTGTAGTGGTTCACAAAGAGAGATCTTGAGTGGTTTTTTAGAGTGACAGAAGGTGGTGGTCGATGATGGTGGTTCTAGTAGCATGATGACGGTGGAGGTGAATACCAGAGGTGACGGAGGTGGCCACTGGTGGTGTCGGCTTGACAGTGGTGTATTGGGGTGGGATTACGGATCGTGACGGTGAAGTTGCGGTGGCCGCTATGGAAAAGGGAGGCGGTAGCAGTGGCGGTTAGGAGCTGGAAGTACTAAGGATGAGGAGAGGTGGCGGTTGATGCTTTGTGGTGGTGGAGCTGTACATCATGAGAGGCAGGGAGAACAAGAGTTGGAGTTTTTATGTCTTTTTAATAGTTATGGTTGGTGTTTGATGACTGGTTGTATTGGTTATAAGAAGCAAGTTAATTAGTATGGTTCTTTTCTTTTTCTTTTTATTTTCTTTTAAAATCTAAATAATACATAGATCATAACTTGATCAGTTGAGTGTCGTGTTAGTAGATTGGGGAAAACAATGTAGAGAGGATGGGAGTACAATAGTCAGGACAGAGAGAAAGAGGCAGGTGATTTGGTTGTGTCTTGAATGATTGAAGTGTATGTTGTGAAGCTTAAGTAATAATGATGAAATATTGATAAATTTTGATACAAGGGAGATGGCTTAAATTAGGTAGGTTGTGTAAGTTGAGAAAACAAGGATGGGACAGGTGAGTATTTACTTTTGGTATGTATGATATCTTTGTGAAGATGCGATATGTCTTTTTATTGTTGTCTGATTTGATAAAAAAAAGTTTGATAACATTACTAAAATAACACTACCTTTTGGAGCCATAATTTTGTATAAGGACAATTTCAAACACACCTTTAATCAGCTTGCATGTCATCTTATTTCCCCAGATGATGTTTCATATCACTTTGATGAAACACTTAAAACTTTTGCATTTAGTTATTGCCTTAAATTCCTTTGGATATTATTTTGATATGTTCTTCCGTATGTAGTTTAGAGTTTAAACCCACATAACCCTTTGCGGCGCAGCTTGTTGCCCGCTTACCTGCCACTTCATTGTAAATCGGTTGGTTGTTTTTGATTATTAATGAAGAGCCCGTTAATTTTTTTATGTATAGCAAAAATATGTGTATATTTCATATTATTCACTTTTGTTAATTTGGTAAATATGGCATTATGAAATTTTTAATAGCAGATAAAGGAGTCATGGCGTTTGGGTTAACGAGGATGAATTAGAGATAAGTTTAAGTGATTTATTAAGTGATTTTCATGGAGATTATAGGTTAATTATAACCTTAAACGCTCGTATGTTCGCGTACCAATAATATAGCGAAACGTAGGATTTTTAAGGTAATACTAAACGCTTGTAACCCGTTTCGTATTTGTTGTTTGATTTTTCTTTATAAAAATGGTTACAAAATGTAAATCGTATAACACAGAGTTCTAACCTTCTGGTTCGTTAAATATGTTTGAGTTGTTTAAGCAAGTTCTCATCAACACTTCCATCCGTCATATAGCATCCGATAGTTAGTTTGAGTGACTATTATAATTTACTTAATGCAGACTAGCATACATGTGAGAGCTTATGCTAGAATCAATCTGGTTAAACTTAACAAAATTTAATTTTAAGGGAATTAACATAAAGAACTCATGTTCAGTGATTGTATAGAAAATGTCTTAATTTACGGAGTGTCAAGGTTGGTACCATGACTGGCTCCGATGTTACTGTTTATACTACTCGATTCCAAGAATTGGCAAGGTTGGTACCTCATATGGTGACTCCTGAGTATAAACGTATTTGGGGTCTAGTTCCTCAAATTAGGAGTTTGGTTACTTCCTCAAAGCCGGCCCACCTTTAAAAGTGCTATGGCCTTGGCTCAAACTTTAACCGATGAGGCAGTCAGGATGGGTACAATGATTAAGAAAAACTCCAGTGATAAGAAAGAGGTGAATGAGAAAAAGGAAAATGATGATAAAAGGTCAGGTGATAAGCGAAAGTAGATTGGAAAGCCAAGTAACCAAAACTACAAACGCCATGAATCGGCTAAGGCATTTGTGGC
This sequence comes from Bidens hawaiensis, assembly GCF_021521415.1. Taxonomy (NCBI): domain Eukaryota; kingdom Viridiplantae; phylum Streptophyta; class Magnoliopsida; order Asterales; family Asteraceae; genus Bidens; species Bidens hawaiensis. The sequence continues at coordinate 2,485,984 of NW_027491022.1, forward strand.
AACTACTAAACCCAAAGGTTATGCCGGGAACAAACCTAGGTGCAACAAGTGCACAAGACATCACGATGGGAGATGCAATTTGTGTGGTAAATGTAAGCAATGGGGGCACCAAACTCAATATTGTCCCTCTACTGCTGCTGGAAAAGGGAATGCTGATAAAGGGAAACATCCTTGTTATGAATCTGGGAGTCCGGATCATTTCAAGAATAACTATCCCAAATTGAGGAACAACAACAATCAGGCTCGAGGAAGAGCATTTGTGATCGGGACAAAAGATGCCGCCATGACCCCTCAACTGCCACTGGTACGTTTCTTGTCATTGATCACTATGCTCATATATTGTTTGATTCTGGTGCCAATTTGAGTTTTGTCTCTACTAAATTTAGACCTTTGTTGGGAATAGAGTCTAATAAATTAAAAGATAAATACATCATAGAATTAGTAATTGGGAAGTTGATTGAAACTAGTGAAGTAGTCCAAGGATGCACTTTAGTCTTGGAGGGTCATTCGTTTCAAATAGACTTATTACTCATAGAGTTGGGAAGTTTTGATATAGTTATAAGCATGGATTGGTTGTCTAAAAATCATGCCCAAATTGTGTGCTTCGAAAAACTAGTGCGACTTCCATTATCAACTAGTGAAGTATTGGTTGTATAAGGAGAAAGGAAAACAAGTGCTTTAAATATTGTCTCTTGTATGAAAGCCCGCAAGCTCTTACGTAAAGGATACCAAGCGTTCTTGGCTCACGTTGTAGAAAAGAAACCCGAAGAACAAGGACTTTAGGATATACCGATCATACGAGACTATCCAGAAGTCTTTCCTAAAGACTTACCCGGATTGCCACCTCTTTGACAAGTTGAATTCCGTAATTATCTGGTACCGGGAGCTGCACCGGTTGCGCGCTCTCCATAAAGATTAGCGCCATCAGAGATGCAAGAACTATCTACCCAACTTCAAGAGTTGTTAGATAAGGGGTTCATTAGACCAAGTTTCTCACCCTGGGGAGCTCCGGTTTTATTTGTTAAGAAAAAGGACGGTTGGCATCAACTCCCTCGAATGTGTATTGATTACCAAGAGCTTAACAAGTTAACATCAAAAAGCAGTATCCACTCCGCCCGTATCGACGATTTGTTTGATCAGCTGCAAGGTTCAAGTTTTTATTCTAAGACTGATCTATGTTCCGGGTGCCATCAATTAAGGATATAAGAGGAAGATGTACCCAAAACAACATTTAGGACTCGCTATGACATTACGAGTTCTTAGTCATACCTTTCGGTTTAACTAATGCGCCTACTGTTTTCATGGATCTTATGAATAGAGTGTGCAAACCCTACCTAGACAAATTCGTAATCGTGTTTATTGACGATATCCTAATATATTCACGAACCAAGGAAGAACATGAGCAACATCTGAAGTTGATTTTGGAATTGTTAAGGAATGAGCAGTTGTATGCAAAGTTTTCAAAATGCGAATTTTGGATTCGAGAAGTCCATTTCTTAGGGCATGTGATCAATGAAAAGGGTATTCATATTGACCGGGCCAAGATCGAGACGATTAAGAATTGGGAAGCGCCAAGGACACTGACCGAAGTGCGCCAATTTTTTGGTTTAGCCGGTTATTACCGTCGTTTTATTCAAAATTTCTCCAAAATAGCCCAACCTTTGACCGCAATGAATCAAAAGGATAAAAAGTTTGACTGGGGCGAAAAGCAGGAGTCGGCCTTCCAATTGTTGAAACAAAAATTGTGTAGCACACCAATTCTATTTCTACCCGAGGGTGCGACAATTTCGTCATGTACTGCCATGCATCACACCAAGGTTTAGGTTGCTTGTTGATGTAAAATAAAAAGGTTATTGCATATGCCTCTCAACAATTGAAAGTGCATGAAAAGAACTATACCACTCATGACTTGGAATTAGGAGCCGTCGTATTCGCACTTAAGATTTGGAGACATTATCTTTATGGAACAAAGTGTATATCTTCACTGACCACAAAAGCTTACAGCATATCTTCGACTAAAAGGATCTGAATCTGAGGCAGAGTCGTTGGATCGAATTGCTAATTGATTATGATTGTGAAATTAAATATCACCCTCGCAAAGCTAACGTGGTAGCTGATGCTCTAAGCCGCAAGGAAAGAGTTAAGACTCTTAGAGTTCGTACATTAGGTATGACCATTCACACAACTCTCACCACCCGAATTCGTGTTGCACAACAAGAAGCCCTCAAAGCTGAACACTTGCAAAAGGAATCCTTGCGAGGAATGGTAAAACAATTGGAACCCATGGATGATAAGATCATTTATTTCTCGAACCTAATCTGGGTGCCACGTTGCGGAGAATTGCGTACGTTGGTACTAGACGAGGCCCATAAGTCTAGATATTCTATTCATCCGGGGGGCGACAAAATGTATAAGGATCTTAAAGAATTTCTATTGGTGGCCTAATATGAAGGGCGATATTGCCACCTATGTCGGCAAATGCTTGACATGCTCTAAGGTTAAGGCTGAATATCAAAAGCCGTCAGGACTTCTTCAACAACCTGAGATACCCCAATGGAAATGGGAGCAAATCTCAATGGATTTTATTAAGAAATTTCTTAAGACGTCAAATAATTGTGATACAATTTGGGTTATTGTTGATCGTTTGACAAAGTAAGCTCACTTTCTTCCGATCAACGAAAAAGACAAGATGGATAGACCAGCAAGGATTTATCTTAAGGAGATCGTTTCCTAGCATGGAGTGCCAATTTCTATTATCTCCTACAGGTTTAGCCGTTTTACTTCGTGTTTCAGGCGATCATTACAAAAGGCTCTAGGTACCCGCCTCGATATGAGCAATGCGTATCATCCACAAATGGATGGTCAAAGCAAAAGGACCATTCAAACTCTAGAAGACATGATTCGCGCTTGTGTGATCGATTTTGTAGAGAGTTGGGATACTCACCTACAGTTGGCTGAGTTTTTCTATAATAACAGTTATCACACCAGCATCAAAATGGCTTTGCTTGAAGCATTATATGGTCGTAAGTGCCGATCACCACTTTGTTGGGCCGAAGTGGGTGATAAACAAGTTACTGGCCCTGAAATTATCCAAGAAACCATAGATAAGATTTTCCAAATTCATGAAAGGTTAAAAGTGGCGAGAGACCAATAGAAAAGTTACGCTGATAACCACCGCAAATCGTTCAAATTTCAAGTAAGAGATAAAGTCCTGTTGAAAGTATCACCAGGGTAGGGAATCGCTCGTTTTGGTAAACAAGGCAAACTAAACCCGACGTACATCGGTCCATTTCAAATATTAGAACGAGTAGGTCTCGTGGCTTACAGACTTAAGCTACCTCAGGAATTGAGCAGTATTCACGACACATTCCACGTATGTAATTTGAAAAAGTATTTATCCGACGAAGCGCTAATTATTCCACCTGAGGAAGTTCAAATTAATAGTAGACTCAATTTCGTAGAGGAACCGATTGAAGTGCTAGACTGGAAAGTCCAAAAGCTTAGGCGAAGTCGGATTAAGTTGGTGAAAGTTCGTTGGAACTCGAAACGCGGCCCAAAGTTTACTTGGGAGCGTCAGATGAGAAGAAAGTATTCTCAACTTTTTCCTAACACGCGATTACGGATGACACGAATAGAATTGCGGGACGAAATTCTAATAACAGGGGAGAATGTGACACTCCGCTAAACTTTTCTTTTTCCGTACAATGCTTAATAACGATTTCTTAACATTAATTCCCGCATGATTAAATTTTGTTGAGTTTAATCACGACGAATCTAGCATAGGCACGTATATGCACGATACATTGCATATAGGTAATTTATTTCTATTTAAATTTCACGAAATTTTGGATTTTGTCCGACGGGCACGGACGTTGGTGATATTTTAAATCCCTTGAATATATTTTAAACGACCCAGAAGGTTTAAGTCTATGTTATATAATTATAAGTTATAATCGTTTTATGAAATATTTGAGCATCAAATGCGACATGATTCTTCAAAAGTATTATTATTTACTTATCAAACTATTATCGATTAACAAACATAATAACCCTTAAACTCATATATATATATATATATATATATATATATATATATATATATATATATATATGTATATATATGTATATCTAAACACATTTAAATTAAAGAATGATCTTATTTATTGAATTCTTATTGTTACTATGTCCAATTCTCTCTAGAATACACACACTACACGCAGTTAAGACCTAATAATCAATTAAACTATATCAAAGAACTAGATCGTAATAAGAATATGAATCAATAACTTATCTGCGATGGAGCAATTGGATTCTTCAACTCCAATGTGAAGATGACAAATTAAGAAAGTTGAAGAACAAGAACCATGACGATGATCCCAAGCAAAGACAATCTGATAAGCAACCAGGTTCTTCAACATTTGGTTCTTCTGTTGCTCTAGGGGAATCATCGGGTAAGGAGATTGTTGTGTACAAGAGCTCTACAAAAGCTCTCACAGTCAATACATTTAAAGTGAAGACGACCATGTTTGCTAACGAGGCAGGAGTGATTCAAAGCCAAGTGAATGCTGGTGATATTGAAGAGGGAGAGTTCGTTAGCCACTTAAAAAATTGCAATCTTGTTTGAGATGAAAGAGAAGAAGGTAGAGAAGTTGGTGAGAGAAGAGGATGTGGAGATTAAAGATTGTTTTGATGAGAGTGTTAGTTAGAACAGACCTGTTTCCAACATTTATTATGACGAGGTGGATTGAAAACGTAACGGCCGAGGATTACACTGATTTGTATACGAGCAATAACACCAGATAAATAATTCCTTTCTTTGCTGATGAAGTTGTTAAAGAGGCTGAGGAGAAGATTGAAAAAGGAAAGGGTTGATAAAGAGAAAGACTGTGTTCCTCCTGTTAACAAGCCTCATGCTTCTCCTATATTGTTTGATTATAATGTGAAGAAACTTAACAGTGACATTCTTAACAAAACCGGTTACACATTAGCATTCACACATCGAATAAGCGATTAACCGCTTATTCCGTAACGAACGAACGATTTACCGAACGGGTCTGGTTATGACCCAGATATCCCGGGGGGCATCTATACATGATATATGCTTAATATAAGCTAACATATCATTGTTATGACCTTAGTATGATAGCAAACCAGTTAAACGAAAGCATGCTCATTTAACTACCCGAAATAAATTTGGACTCGGCAGTTCATGTTCAGGTATGTAAATCGAGAGAAGTCGGCCAAATGGGCCCAAAAGGGGGGCCAACAAGCCCAGCCCGCCAAAGTTGAAAAAAAAACCTTTAATATTGTTATTAGTTACTTAATATACAGGAAACCTTATATATTTTTACCCATATTTTTCCAGAAGTTAAACCATTTTGTTGCTGTTCTTACATAAAAACAACAAAATGTTTTGATCATTTAATCTTTGTTTAATATCATATAAACATAGTTTGATTACCAAAAATCATTCCTAACCATGCAAATATCATAAAAATGGTCCAAAAATATGTTTTGATCATACAAATGGTTAAGAATCAGAATCATACTCTTTTTTGGCCAAAAACACGAATTAACGACATTTTTACGTTTCAAAAGTTTGGTTTAGAACCCTAACCGAAACCCTAACTTTCATGGCTGGTCTCTTGATGATACATGCTTGGATTGTGATACAGGACCTGTACCTAGCCTACATAGAAGCACAAGAACCCGGAAACTTGATTAAGAAAGCGAAAACGAACCAAAACCGCAAAGGTAATACCGATGTACTCGATTACGGGCTGTTTAGGTTAAGGTTTTGATGTGCATATCTTTATTTCATGAAATTTTTCGGGGACATCAGGGACCATGTCATTGAGTCCTTGTCAAGATTTGGTAATTTTTCGACCATCCGTGAATATTTGGCGAATTTATTACCGATTTGGAGTATTTATTTGAGAAAAAATATATAAAATTCTTGAACAATTAGGAAATTTTGTGCAGAACTCAAATTTGGTATATTATAGTCACATATGAAATTTGGGGTCATTTGGAAAATCCTAAATATATTTTGTGCATTCGCGTTTATTTGAGTTTTCGTAGTCGTTTTTGGCTTGAAAAGGATAATTGGCAAGATTGTTAACTTCTGGAAAATTTACAAGTTGTTTCGGGAAGTATTTTAATCACGCAGGAATTTTGTTCGATTTTTCGGAATTCGTTTTTTATAAACGGACGATTTTCAGGCTAACTATACCATGTAAAATGAATTTTTATAAATTAATAAATCAATAAATTATTCCAGAAATATCTTTATAAAAATCTACATATTTTAATAGATAAGTGGCTAAATTTCTATAATTTATTGATAAACTGATAATTAATTATGTTAATTTGAATAGTAAACAAATCCAATTCCGATAAAAACCGATGAGTTAGTGATTAACAAACCTGTTGGAATATCAGAATATCAAGGGTGATAAAAAATCATACTTTTGGGTTAATTAAGTAAAAACGAACTTTTTGTGAGAAATCCGGATAATTTGGGTGAACTGTCAGCGTTTTTCTCCAAACCAAACTAAATAAACGAAAATGAGCCCCATAGTGAATCCAAACCCCCAATTTGTGATCTTTCTTTATAACTTAATCATTTTATCAACCAAAACGTTTACCAAGCTTACATCCCCATAACTATTTTCTAAACGCATAAACAAGCAACTTGGCCCAGCTGGTGAAACGGGAAAACTGAGGCAAGTTCGATTTTAAATATTAGACGTTGAACAACATCACAATGTAAGCCTACTGACACTTTCTAGGCGTGACAGCTATACCCAGACTAGATATACAGCCCAGTCTAGTAGTAAGATTATAATAATATTAAAATATTAATATTATTATAATATTAACTATAGGGACTAAGAGATAGCAAGAGAAACAAACCCCGAGCTGACATTGCCCTGGGTATCAACTAAACCGTGAGTTTCATGACCCCTCTATTCAAACTGTTTACGAACTTTTGGGGTGAAAAGCATGTTTATATACGTTATCTATCTGAAAATGGTTCAGGATATAAATTATCTGTGCATTTATATATGAAAAGTCCCTGCAAACATAATGATTTACTATGTTATGATGTAAGGTGATTAGTATCGTTGATTGATATATTAAATGGAGATGGTACAAATGACAAAACATAATGAAATTACACGTGACAACATGTTTATACAAACACGATATATAAACATAACTAATTTTAGGAAACCACGTGGTCTATAATAGCCATGGGGATAACGTGGTCTGTGATGATCATGGGGCTATTGGGGGCGGAAGGGGGGCTACAACAGTAATAAACTAACGTTGAGTATGGCCTATGAGCCATGTTCTGCTGCAACTTACTAAACAAAAGTTGAGTATGGCCTATGAGCCAAGTTCTGCTGCAACTTACTAAACAGAAGTTGAGTATGACCTATGAGCCAAGTTCTGCTGCAACTAATCAAACTATCTTGATTATGACATGAATGCCAAGAAAATATTGTGATTATACATATTGTGGGCAGAAGGGGGGGCCACAGTGATTGCTGATACGTGAAAAATACTATACATGTGCATATATATATATATATATATATATATATATATACATATATATATATATATGTATATATATATATATGTATATATATATATGTATATATATATATATATATATATATATATATATATACTATATGGATAGGCATAGGAAATACTATAGCATAGGAAGTACTATAGGATAGGAAATACTAGATATATGTGTATACACTGTGTAATGGTTGACTTTACGTGGAACCGTTGTGGGCGGAAGGGGGGTCACAGTGGTTAGTTAAGAGTGGAAAATGGAAGCACGTAGTACGAACGAACAGTCACGATTTTATCGTAATTTCGAACTTTTATTATAAACTTACATGGATGCATGTGTACATACAGAGACATGACTGTACATATATACAAACGTAAATACATTTTTATGTACGCGCGTGCATACAAACTACGACTGTTTGGTATGCAAAATGGATTTCATTAAAACTTATGAAACTCACCAACTATTCGTAGTTGATCTGTTTTTAACGTGCTTTTCAGCAAATCAGAAAAGTGGTGTAGATTGCTTATGTGTTACATGTTTCGATTGTGATCGATGCTGTGAGTATTCGAGTAAGAAGTGAAGTAGTTAACAGACTAGTTGTGATTATATCATCTAGTTTGAAAAAGATGCTAGAATAATTTCATATATTGTAAATTAGTTAGTAAGGTTTCTTTATGAACAATGTGTTTGATACTAGTTGTGTCTGTTACATTACCGTTTTACGCTTCGGCAAATCGCTTAACGGGGTGTGACAGAAGTTGGTATCAGAGCCATTGTTTATAAAGGATTTAGGTTATCCTTTATGATACCTTTAATATAACCATTGGCTCGATTATATATGGGAAACTTAATAACAAGTAATGATCTTATACTAATGGACATCGGGATGAACTCGTAAAGCAATCGAGCTATTATGGTCCAGGAACGTAATAACCAACTTGCTTGTACGGGGGAATTCGGGGAGAATTCGCGAAACATACCGATAGGTAAAAATGTCAGCATACGTGTATAAAGGTGATGTAGAGAATATATTTATCATGCATGCGTGCTTATCTGAAACAAGGTGTATTGATACGTGTACGTACGGTACTATCGATAATATTAAATCTTATCGTAACGAATATTATATTCGATTATGATCAATATTAATTCTTACTATAATTAGAATTATACTTTATTAAAACTAATATTATATTTTATCATAATTAATATTAGACCTGGTCAGGACAAATAAAATATTTTATTTTTGCCTAATTAATAATATCGTTTACTCTAATCAAAACTATCGAAAAATGTTATTTTATGATTAACTGTTGCACCAAAGGATATCGAGATCGGATAGTTTTATGACAAATGAGGAACCAATGTTGCCTGTAAATGAAAATACGAGAAGGCTGTAACGAGTTCTAACTGAATCTTGTGATATGACGGAACCACAAAGGGGTTTAATATGCAAGGCCCATGAAATAACCATGGGTGGTGTGACCTACATACAACCCTTATCTTATATACTCGTTTTCAAATAATTAACTAAACTGCTTTTCGTTCGTCTTTTCACTTTTGTTTTTTCGAAGATAAACAATATTCCTTGGAAAATGCCTAGCGATGAGCCTGAACTATTGAATTAGAAATATAATAATTACCTTATTGAGCCCCAAATTTTATAACAGACCAAGACTGTAGTGCATACCAGATACTAACGAGACTTCAAAAAAAAATACTAATAATAATAATTCCCTTTACATATCACCAGTGTAACGGACTCTAATGAACCTCCCTAACTAGCAAACTCTTTAAACTATCTGTGTATGAGTACCTCCAACCACTCTTACATTTTCACCACTCGGATTGGTTTATTACAGAAATGAAACCCAATGCTCACGAATCGGTGGCATGCCCTGACTGGAATGGGACGTACTTACCCCCAACCAGTAAATTACCACTTTTAGCAAACCCAGCATTTGCGCGGAAACTGAATGACCTGGTGAAAGAATATATTCTATAGTTATATTTAACAACATCCATAGTTCAAGTGGAATATACACGTGCATTCCCATTACAACGCACTAATTAAACTCATAACAGACATATGTTTACTTGCGAGAGAGGCCGAACAAAAAAACAATTGTCCAATGATGGGATCGTACCGGAATAATTGTCGTACAAGTTGTGAACCGTTCATAATTGTTATAATATGTACTTGGATAGATAAGGATAGTACGATATTGTTGTGTATAGCCTCCGACACTCCATACAAGCATATATTGGTGTGCTATGCTGATATGGAGGACGATTTTGATATATCATTATAGACATTGACCCTTACTGGGTTAAAATTACTTGCACTAGGTGACAACTGTCGATATATATATATACATACTAGTATTTTGACCCCACCTGCGTTGCGGGGGCCGGGGCGAGGGCGGGGGCTGTCCATTTGAAAGTTTCCATTGATAGTTTTAAACTCTTAACTATTATAATACATTGAGGATTTTATAGACATGAAAATCATAGAAAGTTGACTATTTACAATGGATCTATTCTTCAAATGGACCAATAGGTATATGAGAGCCTAATGCTACTTGTTACATGCCATATCCCAAATTCACATTATGCCCCTCTTAATAAGTCGAAACCTGACAGTCTAATTAAGCCACTATATACCATCATATACTTGCTCAGAACCTTGATAGATTTTGACAAACACAAAACCTAAAGACCTCAATCCGATAAATCCGACCAAAAAACCTGAAAAAAGTCATCCTTTCACTCTAAGTAACTTTCATCCCTTTGATAAATCTGTCATGTAGTCAACAATGAGTGTAACTCCCTCACCACCTGCCTGAACCGTGCCAATTTTTAGTAATTTGGACTCAATAACTTGAGTAACCACCTGTCACACTCCATGAAATAATAGTGCAATAATATTACTCTAATTACCTTGCTCATTTGTGGTCGTTTGGAGGCTAAGTGTCAGCCACTTCAATCACCCTAAACATTTCGACTGCACATATTAGTGGTTTGGTTCATAAATGAAAAGTTTGACAGACCCGAGAAAACAAACATCTCATAAACATTCCATCAAATACTAGTTCATTATGTGATAATTGTTGGAGCCAAACTTAGTTAATTGCAAATGCATGTAACCTGATAATGTTTAGTACCACTTCAGATTGTTGTCATTTGTTGATGCATTTATGACCAAGTTTCCATAGTGATTTGCACAGGTTCGTTGTCATTTGTGGTTAATGGTAGAATTATCTCTTGATCAAACGGATCTTTATATCAGGTGTTGTATCATTTCTATGTTTTTTTTAATAATTTCACTATTTGGATTGAAAATTAATCCGATTAATTCTAAAACCGAATACAGGAACTTAAACCAAACCCAGTTCATTTTCGACTGAAAACCGAAAATGTAATTTGGTTCGGTTTTAGATGATTCTGGTTCAATTTGGTTTTCAGTTTCATCGACTTTAAACCAAATAATGAAGAACCCTACATCAAATGGCCAAAACCAAACTACTAACCGAACCGAATTTGGTTCAGATCGAGAGTTGAACCCAATTCCACACAGATCGTAAAGCGATTCAGAATCCAGTTCAATTTCAACTGAAAACAAAGTGGAACCCAAAACGCTTAAGTCGGTTTTGACCAAAAACCAAACCCACAACCTAGCTCGGTTTCGACCAAAAACCTAGCCCAATACCAACTCAATTTCAACTTGGTTCATTTCGGTTGTCGGTTAATATACATGCCTACCAGAGTGAAAACATTAAGCAAACCCAAAACATAGTCCAAAAACCATGCACATTTCGTTAGACAATTGGGTGCTACAAAACAAACAAACATAATGACCCTCAGGTCTAAATGCAACAATAGGAAGACGAAATATAAGAGACAACAAACGCACCAAACAATGACAAACTTAGAACACGGCGCAATTTCCGACCACCATCATCTGCGAAATGAAAACACGTTGTCGAATAAGCTAATACGAAAAGATTACAACAAAAAATTGAAATCAAGACGTAAGACAAACCGGAGTAGAAGCCAACTAAAGGAAGAAGACAATTTTCATAAAGGTGTGTCGGTGTTTTATGAGATATTAGAAGGAAGATGGAATCATAAAGTGGATAACTGTGGACTAACCAAAGAAAAATGACACGCACACAAACCACACACATTGGCAAAGCAGAAATAAGGGGACAAACGTACAAACAACAAAATACATAGTACAACACCAATTGCACACAGTCAGACGTAAATGTTATATGTATATATATATATATATATAAACAACGGCCTTTGTTAGGCTAAATCTATATGCTATCCTTAGTATGTGGACTTGGGTCAGATCCGCGTGACCCATATGTGTTATTTGAAATACCCGATTACTTGTTAATGTGATTCCTTTTGTGCTTAGTTGTGTAAGTGAATTGTTGTTAATTGTGATATAACTGGTTATTGTTATAGAATGGCCCCGAAGAAAGCAAACACATTGTCTGAGGCAGATGTAGCCGAGATGATAGCTCGGCAACTACAGACATTGCTTCCGACAACGACAATAGAAGCACAATTCGCTGCCGGTATTAGTACAACAATGAATAGAAATCAAATGTGAACACTAATGCGCCCGTGAATACTAATCCCCCGACAAATACAAATGCTCCCTTGATAAATACTAATACTGTCACAACTAATACTACCATGTTGAATACTAATGTTACTGTTAATAATAATGATGTGTTGTAAAACACACTTATTTTCCGCACCTTTTATCTACGTTTTTATATTATATTTTATGTATTTTAGCTTTTTTTATATAGGTTTTACATAGTTTATATTTATCTTGTAGGTTTCTGGTTAAAGGAAGAGAAACCGGACTTTTTGAGCATTTTACGAGCCTTTTAAGCTACATAATATTATAACATAAAAAAAATAAAAGAACCCTATCTTGGGCAGCCACCTGCGATCGGAACTCAACAGGCCAATGGAAGAGAGAAAAAGTTTTTTTAGTTTTAGGGTTGGAGCTTGTGGCGGCTAAGGAAGGAAGAAGGACACAAGAACAAGCCTAGGGGACGTTTCTCATCAGTTTGTAGCAGCCAAGAACAGCCAATAATCATCTTATATCCTTTCTTTTTAAACATTGTTCATCATCTTTTTATACTTGTTCAATTGATTACTAGTTTTGCAATTGATTGAAAGATTGAAGTGTTTATGAGTAGGATTGATAATTGAATGATTTTTGAGATGATTGGAATGAAGTATAAGATGTTTTTATTAAGTGTTCATGGCTGTCCAAATATGATTAGAGGCTAAACTTGTTAGTTCTACCTAGGAATGATGATAATTGTTAGTGTTTGATGAGCTTGTTGGATTGTTTGATTGATAGACTTTAATTGTAATTGTAAAGTTTGATTTAGACATGAAATAGGTTGTGTTATAGGCTGGAAATTTTGGTCATTCATTGCTTAAACCTCTTGCGTTGGTTGATTAGTTTTGTATTCATTGATCGGTGCTTGTTTGATTCTAGACTTTATGTTTAGGTTTGTTTGCGATAGGAACAACCGTAGGGTTTTGTCGCATGAATTTATGGTTAAAGTACAGCGGTTAGACACATTCTTAGAGACCGAGAGGTGATAAGAAGTTAGGGCTGTCTCATTGCCTTTGCATGCTAGGATAAGAATTGAGCGAAAACGAGTTTGTTTCTTGTCAGGTTTAGGTGTTTTGAGCGACTAGTTGATCTATTTTGGTTTAAGTTGAATTGTTCCTCTATCCTTGGTTGTGTAGTATTCATTGCCATTAGGGTCGAGTGTTGGTGAGACCGAGAGGTGAGTCAACGTTAGAACACGTTAACAATTGTTTCCCGGTTTGGTCGTTTTAATCGATTTTGAGTAGTTAAGGCTTGTTGAGTGAGACCGAGAGGTAATCCAGTGAGCCCGAGCGATCCTTAGTCGTGTCATCTTTAGGGACCGGTGTCTTGATCTCATTCAATCCATTATCTTGTTAGGCCTACAGTTTGATTCAGACCTAGGTAGACGTTTTTCTCCATCTAAAGTTAACATAGTTAGTTCCCCGTTAAGTTTTCTATTTTTGTTAACTTTTGTCAGTCAGTCTAGTTAGTCTAGTTAAGTAATTAAAAATCAAAAATCAATTAAATATTATTCTTAAGTAGGTCTTGTCTAGGGTTAGTGATCTTTAGCGTCCTTACGTGTCTTCGTGTTCGATACTCGGACTTCCTAGGTTTATACTACTTGCGACCGGTACACTTGCCGGTTGTGTGTGGTTAAGATTTTTGTTTTAATTTAAAGCTTAGTTGTGAGGGTTATCTGACGCACACCAAGTTTTTGGCGCCGTTGCCGGGGACACGGTTTTAGGCGTTTTGAGAGCGACTCGAGTTAGGACTTACCTTGTGTGCTACTTGTGATTATTTTTGTTTTATTTATTTGTTAGGATAATTTGGCTAATTTTATTGATTTGTATAGTTGTATGCGACATACTCGATCTCGTGGACCACCCGACACTGAAGCATTTCCGGAGCCTCTCGGACCGTTTCACCATCATCCACTTCATCATTTGTTGGCAGTTTATCCTCATCTCCTACATCTTCCGATTTCGTCCATAGGGATAGGATCATGGGCGACAATCCACCACCGAGGAGGACAGTTGCAGACCGGGCCCGTCCGGCCAATGCTAGCGCGAGATCCAGCATCGCATCACCCGCCATTGGGGTTAATGCGAACTGGCAGATTCCGTCGAACATTCTGAGTACCATTTTTCATTCTGCTCAGTTCCACGGGTTACTTCACGAAAACCCGCATCATCATCTCACTCGCATCGCGCGTATCTGCGACACCTTCTATCTTGCCAGCGTATCCGAAGACAACGTGAAACTCCGCGTTTTTCCGTTCTCGCTCATCGATAAAGCGAGTCTGTGGCTCGAGTCCGTCCCACAGGGTTCCATAGCTACTTGGGCTGCCATGCAGACCCAATTTCTTGAGAAATACGATCCTCCGGCTAAGGCCGCTCGTCTACGTAATCATATTCATTCTTTTTCAGATGGAGGACACCGAGAGTTTCTACGAGGCATGGGAGCGTTTTAAAAATCTTTTAGCGTTGTGCTCGAACCACGGCTTGCAAGATTGGGCGGTTGTAGAGAAGTTTTATAATGGAGTGACGTACGTGACGCAGAACATGCTTGACACGGCGGTGGGAGGAAAGTTGCTAACGACGAAGGACCCGGATGAGTGCATCGCTTTGTTTAATGGGTTAGCTATGAGTGGATACCAGCGACCACCCGCCAAGGGTGGTAAGACCGTCAACTCCATTTCATGCGGCATGCATTCGGTGGACACGACCACCGCGCTCACGGCACAGGTAGAGGCGTTAGCGCATATTGTGAAGGACTTGCAGACGAAGAGCCAGTTGTGCGAGATACACAGAGGAGGGCATGATACCGTTCAGTGCCCAGTCAGTTCGCAGGAGGACGCTGTAGACTTTATAGGAAATCCGAACCGAAATCCAAATTCTTTCAATTCTTAAAATTCGGGGTGGAGAGGCAAAAAGAATTCCAACTGGAGGAGCGGCAATCAGTCCGCTTTTCAGCAGCGTCAGAGTCTATTCCAGGATGCCGGTGAGGGAGCAAGCAGTGGGGAGAAGAAGCCCACTTTGGAGGACATGATGGCGCAACAGACGCAGATGTTGTCACAGCTTATGACGCGAGAGGATTCCCGACATAAGGAGACCCAGGAGAAGTTTCGCGAGCACGAGCAGTTCATGAGGAATCAGGGAGCGTCGATTAAGACTCTAGAGCGGCAGTTGGGAGATATCGCGAGTCGGTTGAACAAGAGGCCGCAGGGTACGCTACCGAGTAACACCGAGCAGAACCCGAAGGGATTCACGAAAGCTGTGACGACGACGAGCGGTGCAGGGGCACGAGATGAGCCTGTGATTCAGGAGTTGTCTAGAAGAAGAGTAGTCGAGGAGCCTGCAGTAGTTGTAGAGGATTAGGTGGATGAGGATATTCAGATGGAGTCTCCGCCGGCCCAGGTGCATCAGAGGAGCAGCCCAGGGAGTTCAGCACAGGCCGAGAGACAGCAGTTACCGAGCGAGCCACCGAGAGTTTACAAACCTAGAGTGCCATACCCCGGGAGACTCCGCAGAAATAGAGAAGAGGAGCAGAACTCCAAATTCCTTGATATTTTGAAGCAGCTTCACCTTAATATTCCATTCCTTGAGGCACTGACTCAGATGCCTAAATATGCGAAGTTCCTTAAAGATATTCTCTCGAATAAGGAGAAGTTATCTGAGGTCGCTTCCATCCCTTTGAGTGCTAGTTGTTCTGCTGTTTTACAGAGGAAGCTACCGGAGAAGATGTCCGATCTAGGGAGTTTCACGATTCCCTGCATCTTCAGTGATGATACGGTTATTCATGCGCTGGCTGATCTTGGTGCCAGTATTAATCTCATGTTGTATTCTGTGTATCGCAAGCTGGGTTTAGGCGAACCGAGGCCTACCAGGATGAGTATCTAGCCTGCTGATCGTTCTGTGAAATACCCTTGAGGGGTGTTCGAGAACATGCTTGTTCGTTTCGACAAGTTCATCTTCTCGGTGGACTTTGTCATTCTGTACATGAACGATGATGACAGTGTACCGCTGATCTTAGGACGACCATTCCTTGCCACTGCACAGGCTTTGATCGACGTTTGCGAGGGTAAGTTGATCTTGAGAGTTGGGGATGAGAACGTCACCTTTGACGTTCGACAGTCACTTAAACACCCGAAGTCTGCTGATGACTCCTTATACTTTATTGATACCATCATAGAGCATGTTGGGGACTTTTTCAGCGAGATCTATGGAGGATCTCCTCTGACACTCAGATTCTCGATAGGGACATTCCGGAGATTGAGTTGGTTGCCATGACCGATCAGTCAAAGGAGGATGACACCAAGTCACATACCCGTGAGTCTGAAGTGTCTGCTGGGATCGTACGAGATGATCCGATGGACCGACCTTCCGTCGAGAGCCCCCCTCCTTCCTTAGAGCTTAAGGAGTTGCCAGGCCATTTGGAGTACGCATTTTTGGACGAGGAGAGGAAGTTGCCGGTTATTATTGCATTTGCTTTGACGGAGGTCGAGAGAGAGAGATTGTTGAGGGTGCTTCGAGAGCACAAGGAGGCTATTGCATGGAAGATTATCGACATTAAGGGTATCAACCCTTCGTTTTGCACGCATAAAATCCTCATGGAGGATAATTTTAAGACTGTTGTTTAGCCGCAGCGACGGCTTAATCCGAAGATGTAGGAGGTCGTGAAGAAGGAGATTATCAAACTCCTTGATGCGGGGATCATTTTCCCCATTTCTGATAGTTCTTGGGTTAGTCCAGTCTAAGTGGTTCCTAAAAAGGGTGGCATGACTGTCGTCACCAATGAGAGGAACGAGCTCATTCCCACTAGGACTGTGACCGGTTGGAGAGTCTGCATTGATTACCACATACTGAATGATGCCACGAGGAAAGACCCCTTTCCTTTACCTTTCATTGATCGAATGCTATAGCGTTTGGCAGGTCAGTAGTATTACTGCTTCTTGGATGGTTTCTCTGGGTACTTTCAGATTCCTATTGCTCCTGATGACCAGGCAAAAAACACGTTTACCTGCCCATACGACACGTTTGCCTATAGACGTATGCCGTTCGGACTGTGTAACGCTCCAGCCACATTTCAGAGGTGCATGGTGGCTATATTTCATGACATGATCGAGGACTCCATGAAGGTGTTCATGGATGATTTTTCTGTGTTTGGGAGCTCTTTTGATCATTGTCTCTCCAACCTTGAGAGAATGTTGGCCCGATGCGTTGACACCAACCTAATCCTTAACTGGGAGAAGTGTCAATTCATGGTACGCGAGGGCATTGTTTTGGGGCATCGTATTTCGAGTGCGGGGATAGAGGTCGACCGAGCGAAGGTCGAGACCATTTCTAATCTTCCCCCGCCCACTTCTGTGAGATCCATCCGGAGTTTTCTGGGTCACGCTGGGTTCTATCGCCGGTTCATTAAAGATTTTTCTAAGATCCCGAGACCCATGAGCAAACTTTTGGAGAATGATGCCACGTTTGAGTTTTCTGAGCAGTGTATCGAGGCGTTTGATCTTTTAAAAGACAAACTCGTTAACGCTCCGATCATGATTGCTCCCGACTGGTCGCTTCCCTTTGAGTTGATGTGTGATGCGAGCGACTTCGCAGTCGGAGCGGTTCTTGGACAGCGGAAGGATAAACACTTCCATCCGATTTACTATGCTAGCCGGACCCTGAATGGTGCACAGGAGAGTTACACCACCACCGAGAAAGAGCTTTTAGCTGTGGTGTTTGCATTCGATAAATTCAGGTCCTATCTTGTTCTGTCCAAGACGATTGTGTACGCGGATCATTCTGCCTTCGTTATCTCTTTAGCAAACAGGATGCTAAGCCACGCCTTATCTGATGGATCCTATTGCTTCAAGAGTTTGATATTGAAATCCGTGATAAAAAGGGGTCCAAGAATGTGGCGGCCGATCATCTTTCACATCTTGAGGGAGCTGAGTTAGGAGAGCCGGGGGTCAGGATTAATGACCACTTTCCGACAGAGAGTCTCATGTTTATTTCGGCTCAGGATGAGGGTTATCCATGGTTCGCCGACTTCGCGAACTATCTTGCAGACGGGTACTACCCGAAGATGCCTTACCAGCAAAAGAAGAAATTCTTTGCTGATGTTAAGTTTTACCTGTGGGACGACCCGTATCTTTTTTGTATAGGTGCTGACCAGTTGATCAGGAGGTGTGTCGACGTAAGGAGGGATGGCAGATTCTGAGCCATTGCCATGTTGGACCGACAGGAGGTCATCACGGTGCGAGTTTGACGGCGAAGAAGGTTTTTGATTGTGGTTTTTATTGGCCTTCGATTTTTAAGGATGTGCACGCGTTTGTGAGGAGTTGTGATCGTTGCCAGCGTGTTGGCAGCATTTCGTCGCGAAATGAAATGTCCCAAAATGCTATTCAGGTTTGTGAGGTTTTCGGTGTTTGGGGCATTGATTTCATGGGACCGTTTCCATCCTCGCGTGGGAACAAGTACATACTCATGGCGGTTGATTATGTTTCGATGTGGGTTGAGGCCAAGGCCTTACTCACTAATGATGCCCGAGTTGTACTCCGTTTTCTCAAGAGCCTTTTTGCTCGTTTTGGTGTCCCGAAGGCATTGATCAATGATAGAGGTACTCACTTCTGCAATGCGCAGATGGAGAAGATGTTGCGACGCTATGGGGTTACCCATCGTCTTGCAACCGCCTACCTCCCACAAACTAGTGGGCAGGTAGAAGTGAGTTATCAGGGGATCAAACGTATTCTTGAGAAAATGGTTGGTTCGAATCGTCGGGATTGGTCCGACAAGTTGGATGATGCATTGTGGGCCTTCCGTACAGCCTACAAGACTCTGACCGGTTCCACACCGTTTTGGTTGATTTATGTGAAGGGCTGCCACCTGCCTGTCGACTTGGAGCACCGTGCTTCTTGGGCCCTATAGAGGGTCAATCTTGATATGTCCGCCACGGAGGCCACTCGGTTCCACCAGTTGCACGAGTTAGAGGAGCTGAGAGATCACGCCTACGCACAGTCATTTATGTATAAGGAGCAGACGAAGGAACTGCATGATAGAAAGTTGAAGGGGAACAAGCACTTCAAGTGTGGGGATTTGGTTTTATTGTATAACTCCCGGTTGAGGTTATTCCCGAGAAAGTTGAGATCCCGATGGTTGGGACGTTCAAGGTCACTAAGGTTTTCCCGTATGGCACTATTGAGATAGAGGATAAAGGCGGGAAATTTAAGGTGAACGATCATAGACTGAAGCACTACATTGGCGAGCCGATGAATGATCAGACTGTCGAGGTATTCTACCTTGACTCGCTCTCAGAGATGTAGACGTGTACGATGCATCACTCGGGAGACTGCCCCGAGTTGTAGAGTTTGTACTTCTGTTAATTGTTTGTGCTATCTATTTTATTTGTTTTTGTCTATTTCAGGATGTTCCAAAATGAAACCACTCGTACTCAATTTCCATTCGAGTCGGTCGATTTAAGGGGTGTTCTATTATATATATATAAAAAAAAAATTCAAAAAACCAAAACACAAAAATTGTTTATTTCTTATGTTATTGTTTTCCTGTTTTGTACGCCGCTACATACGAGCGAGTTTGAGTTGTTGCAGGTTATATTATGCGCATGGTAGCTACGATGGCGTCTTGGAACTGGTTCTCCCCAGGTTGCAGCCGCAAATGAAATGCTATACGGTCGCTTGGTTGCTACTCAGCTATTGAAGATTCTACACACAAACCAGGGGAGTAACCCGTTCTTTGTTTCATCCTTGTATATTATATTTGCATTTTTGTTTTATTTTTATTTTCTTGTTCTCATGGAGGAAGATTTCGTTCTAAGTGTGGGGATGAGATTTATTTTACTTAGTTGTAGAAAAATTTGAAAAAAATTGTCCCTTGAAACATGTTTTCTCTACGTTAAACAGGAAATGATATTATTATCGAGTCATATTTGTTTTATAACTTCTTGTTTTTTTTCATATATATATATATATATATATATATATATATATATATATATATATATATATATATATATATACATATAATAAGAACAGTGCCTATTAGACCCGCACGTAGTGTTTGGATACCGAACGGTTTAGACTCAGTAATCGATGTGTCGGTAGGCTCAGCCTTTGAGAATGAAAGGGCGGTTTGGTTGTTGACCTAATTGAACCTTTTAAATGGCCTGAATTTTGTGGGAAACATCTTAGGGGTTTTGTTTGTTTAACTAAACTCGTGACAGGACTGGAATGAAAAGTCGGGTCATACTCAAGCCTCGAGTCACATGATCCTCTGTATATTAGTTGTTTTATCTTTTGTATTTGTTTCTATTCATGCAAAGCTATGTACTATGAGTATCCAAAAAAAAAGGAGAATGCATTTGTAATTGCGTGCACTTGAAAGAGAGCTAGAGTTTATAGTTTGAATATGAGTCGAAATATTTTAATCATGTGGCAATAGGTTTAAGTCAAGTTGGGGTGACTTGGCCCGGTAAAACCATAATGGAATTGGTGAAGTGGCAGCAGGGCCTTTAGGTGTGGTTCCACTTAGTCATACAAACAAATAAAATTGTCACGCCTTATTTGCCTCGGTAATAATTAGGGGCATGGGTTTAAGTGGATAGCAATATCGGCAATCGACCTGATCTAGCTTATTAGGTGAAAGTTGGAACAAATATTTGGGTAACGGGTCACTTGTTCTAATACTTTAAAAAGAAAATAAAATATATTATTAATAATAACAAATAAATAAAACCAAGAGTGGTCGGTTTAACTCGGTTATGATCCTGTGTAGTATTCTTTTCAGGGACGAAAAAGTCTTAAGTGTGGGGATATTTGATGTGTTGTAAAACATAATTATTTTCCGCACCTTTTATCTACGTTTTTGTATTATATTTTATGTATTTTAGCTTGTTTTATATAGGTTTTACATAGTTTATATTTATCTTGTAGGTTTCGGGTTAAAGGAAGAGAAACCGGACTTTTTGAGCAGTTAACGAGCCTTTTACGCATACGTTTTCAAGAAAAACTCAAAGCCCGGCCCATATGCATCATGGACAAGCCCATTCTCTACATAATATTATAACATAAAAAACAAATAAAAGAACCCTAACTTGGGCAGCCACCTGCGATCGGAACTCAGCAGGCCAATGGAAGAGAGAAAAAGTTTTTTTAGTGTTAGGGTTGGAGCTTGTGGCGGCTAAGTAAGGAATAAGGACACAAGAAAAAGCCTCGGGGACATTTCTCATCAGTTTGTAGCAGCCAAGAACAGCCAATAATCATCTTATATCCTTTCTTTTTAAACATTGTTCATCATCTTTTTATACTTGTTCAATTGATTACTAGTTTTGCAATTGATTGAAAGATTGAAGTGTTTATGAGTAGGATTGATAATTGAATGATTTTTGAGATGATTGGAATGAAGTATAAGATGTTTTTATTAAGTGTTCATGGCTGTCCAAATATGATTAGAGGCTAAACTTGTTAGTTCTACCTAGGAATGATGATAATTGTTAGTGTTTGATGAGCTTGTTGGATTGTTTGATTGATAGACTTTAATTGTAATTGTAAAGTTTGATTTAGACATGAAATAGGTTGTGCTAAGGGCTGGAAATTTTGGTCATTCATTGCTTAAACCTCTTGCGTTGGTTGATTAGTTTTGTATTCATTGATCGGTGCTTGTTTGATTCTAGAGTTTATGTTTAGGGTTTGTTTGCGATAGGAACAACCGTAGGGTTTTGTTGCATGAATTTATGGTTAAAGTATAGCGGTTAGACACATTCTTAGAGACCGAGAGGTGATAAGAAGTTAGGGTTGTCTTATTGCCTTTGCATGCTAGGATAAGAATTGCACGAGAACGAGTTTGTTTCTTGTCAGGTTTAGGTGTTTTGAGCGACTAGTTGATCTATTTTGGTTTAAGTTGAATTGTTCCTCTATCCTTGGTTGTGTAGTATTCATTGCCATTAGGGTCGAGTGTTGGTGAGACCGAGAGGTGAGTCAACGTTAGAACACGTTAGCAATTGTTTCCCGGTTTTGTCGTTTTAGTCGATTTTGAGTAGTTAAGGCTTGTTGAGTGAGACCGAGAGGTAATCCAGTGAGCCCGAGCGATCCTTAGTCGTGTCATCTTTACGAAGTTAACATAGTTAGTTCCCCGTTAAGTTTTCTATTTTTGGTAACTTTTGTCAGTCAGTCCAGTTAGTCCAGTTAAGTAATTAAAAATCAAAAATCAATTAAATATTATTCTTAGGTAGGTCTTGTCTAGGGTTAGTGATCTTTAGCGTCCTTACGTGTCTTCGTGTTCGATACTCGGACTTCCTAGGTTTATACTACTTGCAACCGGTACACTTGCTGGTTGTGTGTGGTTAGGATTTTCGTTTTAATTTAAAGCTTAGTTGTGAGGGTTATCCGACGCACACCAAATAACAATCCCCCACCGAACTTGAGTAATAGTCGTAACAACTCAAATCTCCTACAACAGGGATATCAACTTAAGAACTTCATGTTATGTAAACCTACAGATTTTAGTGGAACTAAAGGACCGAATGGACTGTTAAGGTGGATCGAAAAGACTGAATCCATTATCAATATCACTAACTGTCCACCAGATTGTATTGTCAAATATGCTACTTCCACCTTTGTGGACCACGCCTTAATGTGGTGAAATGCGGTTATACAAATTTGGGGACAAGAGGTAATCAACCGTATGTCTTGGGCAGAACTTAAAGATCTTATGATAGAACACTTTTATCCGATAAATGAAATTCAGAAACTAAAACAAGAATTTTGGAATTTGGAAATGAAGGGTGCAGATCATTTGGGATACACCCACCGCTTTAACGAACTGGCCCGTCTAGTTCCATGGTTAGTTACCCCAGAATCTAAACATATTGAACGTTACACTTGGGGTTTAGCCCCCGAAGTCAGGATTCTGGTTAATTCAATTGCCCCCTTAACTTTCGAAAATGCCGCGTTACAAGCCGGCATTGTAGCTTCTGATTTGTTTAGAAGTGGTATGCTGAGAATGCTCGGGGAATCGTCTTGTACAAAGCAAACCGAGTATGGGACGAGAGTACAAGAAAGACAACTCAATAAACATGCATGCCCTGCAATACAAATTACGCTATGATCAGTTCCGATGTGAAGCAAGATAAGTATAACTGGCCTTTGCCAAGGTGTGGGGAATGTGGTTGTCATCATGTTGGTGAATGTCGGACCAATGTTTGTTCAAATGTGGGAAGGTGAGGCACTATGCCTGAAATTGTAGAACCGTTATGAATACTATAAACCAACCAACCCAATTTCATAATTTATAGCTACCCCGACCTTAAACAATCCGACAACAACCAACCTACCAAAACCAACCCATATTAAACCGTTACCCTGCCATGAATGTGGTAGTGTAGAACACATCAATAAAGATTTCCCTAAATGGAATCTAATTGCAATGCGAAGAGAAATGCAAGGACCGGCATCGAGGTCCAACCCAACTAGAGGTCACGTATTGTTAATAAATCGGATAGTGCAATTGGTAGTAACATGTACATTCTTAGTTCTGCCTAATATACTTTAGTTTCATTTAATACGGGCACTGATAGACGTTTCGTTCCTACAAATTATTACCTTGGAAAATATATCGGCTAGTAAAATAACAAATCCTTATACTATAGAAACCACGAAAGGTAAGACCATAAATACTAGCTATACTATTAAAAAACGGCCCTCTTAACCTAAACAACTAACTATTCCCTGTCAATGCACTCCCGGTGGACTAGTTAATTGAGTTTAGGCAGAAGGTATATATAGATATAGAACTGTTATACTGCCTCTTCTAGATAAAGAAGTGATCTAGTACACGGAACAAAACCTAGTACCTTATTGCCTTTCGTATCCCCATCTTAAATTATATATTATAGTAGTTACATCAAAGATTCATGTAGACCCCAGTGGGCTAAACACTTTTCCAGTATTACCTAAAATTTATCTTCCTAACTCAAAAAGGACCAAGATTATGAATGGAAGTGAAACAAATTAATAGCATATACCCCCAATGACTAAACACGGATGAGAAGAACTATAATATCCGTAACCGAAAATATGGAACGATTGCTTTTATACCCAAGATCTGGGGGCATTACTTGTATACTACTAACGGTACGAGTTACACAACCGTAAAGACCTACGAGTTATAAGTAATCAAAACAAGTTAAATAAGAGGCAATGGAGATTGGGTGGAATTGTTAAACAATCATAACTGTGAAAATTGAAGAAATTCCTTACTGCAAGAACTGAAACTTGAACTTCAAGCTTTTATAGCCTCAATGACCGCATTATGGACAAAGAAAAGTCAGTCTAGATGTGCTATTAGACCGAGTACTAGTGTAAGGTGTTAATATGTAAAGGAAAGTTATGGATAAACTGATATGAGAAAGATCGTAGTCACGTGTGTTGTAAAGACGTGCACTAAAATAAGTTAAGGTGGAATGTCTAACACCCTTGGGAACGTTACAAAAATTTTAAATACACCATTGGAGGGGGGCACAATTCTTAACACATATTCCTAAAACATCCCAAGAAAACAATGTGATCTGAATAATAGTTCACTGATGAACCCAATTCGCATACTCCCTTCCAATTTTTAACAATTTCATAACTAAAAAAGAAAAAAAAAACTCGCCTTATGCTAACAAAATCTCATCCTTGGTGAGTTGTGAATGAATCGTTAGATCCTGAGTAGACCTGATCACGTCAAACAAACGATCGAACCAAATAAATTATTCATACATTACAGGAAAATGGGAGCAGTACCATCTACTAGTTTAGCCCGTGCACACTAATAGTTATTGTAATATTATACAAGCGGCTATACTACATTATACGAGCAAAAATATAATTCGCCACCTTATTAAATTGAAAACTGACGACACTTAAAATACAAAATCTGAATCGATTTCTAGAACCAAAGATAAAGCTCGTAGTATTAAAAATAGATTGACAGCCGCCTAGGGCTAAACAGAGGACTATGCCGATATACGTGAGAAGTTAACAAATTTTGAAAGGTGTTGGTTGAGTTAATGAAACCGATGAGTTAACCCTAAAATACATGGAACAGTACAAAATTGCCTCGTAGGTTAACCGTGTAGCATATTAACCAAATACTAATTCACTGACAATATTTTCTATATATCGAGTCTAAACAAGTGCCTTATTGACAAGGCAGAAATTAGTATCACTAGAAAACTTACATACAACTAAACTTTGTAAAGAAACCAATGAAAATGTTGAACGGGAAAAATCAAACAATTACGACACAGTAAAATCTCACTAAACAAAGTTTGGTGGAATCCACAACAGGGAATCAAACACGGTCGAGGATTACCCTGATTTGTATACGAGCAATAACAGCGGAGAAAGAATTCCTTTCATTACTGATGAAGCTGTTAAAGTGGCTGAGGAGAAGATTTAAAAGGAAAGGGTTGATAAAGAGAAAGACTATGTTCCTCCTGTTAACAAGCCTCATGCTTCTCCTGTCTTGTTTGATTATAATGTGAAGAAACTTAACTGTGACATTCGTGACAAGATCGGTTAACATTAGCGTTCACACATCAAATAAGCGATTAACCGCTTATTGCGTAACGAACGAACGATTAACTAAACGGGTCTGGTTATGACCCAGATATCCTTGGGGGGCATCTATACGTAATATACGTTTTATATAAGCTAAAATATTATTGTTATGACCTTGGTATGATAGCAAACTAGTTAAACGAAAACAGGCTCGTTTAACTACCCGCTATGGATTTAAACGCGAAAGAGTGTTGCAAAGCAAACATTGTATCATCCGTTAAGCCAAAAAAGACTTATAAAACATTTATTTGAAATGTTTTAAGTGTCTGTACAAATATTTTTGATTTTTACAAAAAAATACTATGTTTTTATAAATTTACACAAAAATAGCCGAAAAACACTCGTTTCGCACTATTTGTCGTACCCGATATACTTTTTGCGCCAAAAACCAAACTCGAAATAAATTTGGACTCGGCATTTCATGTTCGGGCACGTAAATCTAGAGAAGTGAGCCAAATGGGCCCAAAAGGGGGCCCAACAAGCCCAGCCCGCCAAAGTTGAAAAAAAAACCTTTAATATTATTAATAGTTACTTAATATACAAGAAACCTTAGATATTTTTACCCATCTTTTTCCAGAAGCCAGTATGCTGCTGTTCTTACACAAAAACAACAAACCCTAAAGTAACCTTCAATGTTTTGATCGTTAATCTTGGTTTAAACAAGTTTAATATCATATACACATAGTTTGATTACAAAAATCATTCCTAACCATGCAAAAATCATAAAAATGGTCCAAAAATATCTTTTGATCATACAAATGGTTAGGAATCAGAATCATACTCTTTTTTGGCCAGAAACGCGGATTAACGACGTTTTTACGGTTCAAAAGTTTGGTTTATAACCCTAACCGAAACGCTAACTTTCATGGCTGGTCTCTTGATGATACATGCTAGGACCTGTACCTAGCCTACATAGAAGCACAAGAACCCAAAAACTTGATTAAGAAAGCGAAAACGAACCAAAACCGCAATGGTAATACCGATTTACTCGATTACGGGCTGTTTAGGTTAAGGTTGTGATATGCATATCTTTAGGTCATGAAATTTTTCAGGGACATCAGGGACCATGTCATTGAGTCCTTTTCAAGATTTGGTAATTTTTCGACCATCCGTGAATATTTGGCGAATTTATTACCGATTTAGGTGGTTTATTTGGGGAAAATATATAAAATGCTTGAAAATTTAGGAAATTTTGTGGGGAATTCAAATTTGGTATATTATAGTCACATATGAAATTTGGGGTCATTTGGAAAAACCTGAATATGTTTTGTGCATTCACGTTTATTTGAGTTTTCATAGTAGTTTTTGGCTTGAAAAGGTTAATTGGCACGATTTTTAGCTTCTGGAAAATTTACAAGC
Organism: Bidens hawaiensis; assembly: GCF_021521415.1. Classification (NCBI taxonomy): domain Eukaryota; kingdom Viridiplantae; phylum Streptophyta; class Magnoliopsida; order Asterales; family Asteraceae; genus Bidens; species Bidens hawaiensis. The sequence goes on from NW_027491022.1 coordinate 2,513,185, forward strand.
TGTTTCGGGAAGTATTTTGATCACTCAGGAATTTTGTTTGATTTTTCAGAAATCGTTTGTTATAAACGAACGTTTTTCGGGCTAACTATACTATGTAAAATTTTATATAGTAATAAATCAATAAATCATTCTAGAAATATTTCTATAAAAATCTAAATATTTTAATAGATAAGTGGCTAAATTTTCATAATTTAATGATAAACTAATGATTAATAATGCTAATTTGAATAGTAAACAAGTCCAATTCTGATAAAAACCGACGAGTTAGTGATTAACGAACCTGTTGGAATATCAGAATATCACGGGTGATAAAAAATCATACTTTTGGGTTAATTAAGTAAAATCGAACTTTTTGTGAGAAATCCGGATAATTTGGGTGAACTGTACGCGTTTTTCTCCAAACAAAACTAAATAAACGGAAATGAGCCCTGTAGTGAATCCAAACCCCCAATTTGTGATCTTTCTTTATAACTTAATCATTTTATCGACCAAAACGTTTACCAAGATTACATCCCCATAACTATTTTCTAAACGCATAAACAAGCAACTTGGCCCAGCTGGTGAAAGGGAAAACTGAGCCAAGTTCGATTTTAAATGTTAGACGTTGAACAACATCACAATGTAAGCCTACTGACACTTTCTTAGCGTGACAGCTATACCCAGACTAGATATACAGCCCAGTCTAGTATTAATATTATAATAATATTAAAATATTAATTTTATTATAATATTAACTATAGGGACTAAGAGATAGCATGAGAAACGAACCCCGAGCTGACATTGCCCTGGGTATCAACTAAACCGTGAGTTTCATGACCCCTCTTTTCAAACTGTTTACGAACTTTTGGGGGTGAAAAGCTTGTTTATATACGTTATCTATCTGAAAATGGTTCAGGATATAAATTATCTGAGCATTTATATATAAAAAGTCCCTTCAAACATAATGATTTACTATGTGATGATGAAAGGTGATTAGTATCGTTGATTGATATATTAAATGGAGATGGTACAAATGACAAAACATAATGAAATTACACGTGGCAACATGTTTATATAAACACGTTATGTAATGTTAAACATAACTAATTTTGGGAAACCGCGTGGTCTGTAATGGCCATGGGGATAACGTGGTCTGTGATGATCATGGGGCTATTGTGGGCAGAAGGGGGGCCACAATAGAAATCAACTAAAGTTGAGTATGGCCTATGAGCCAATTTCTGCTGCAACTTACTAAACTAAAGTTGAGTATGGCCTATGAGCCAAGTTCTGCTACAACTTACTAAACAAAAGTTGAATATGGCCTGTGAGCCAAGTTCTCCTGCAACTTACTAAACAAAAGTTGAGTATGTCCTATGAGCTAAGTTTTGCTGCAACTAAACAAACTATCTTGATTATGACATGAATGCCCAGAAAATATTGTGATTATACATATTGTGGGCGGAAGGGGGGCTACGGTGATTGATGATACGTGAAAAATACTATACATGTGCATATATATATATATATATATATATATATATATATATATATATATATATATATATATATATATATATATATATTCATACTATGTGGATAGGTATAAGAAACTCTATAGCATAGGAAGTACTATAGGATAGGAAATACTAGATATATGTGTATATACTGTGTAATGGTTTATTTTACGTGGAACCGCTGTGGGCGGAAGGGGGGTCACAGTGGTTGGTTAAACGTCGAAAATGGAAGCACGTAGTACGAATGAACAGTCACGATTTTATCGTAATTCTGAACTTTTATTATAAACTTACATTCATGCATGTGTACATACAGAGATACGACTGTACATATATACAAACGTGAATATATTTTTATATACGCGCGTGCATACAAACTATGACTGTGTGATATGCAAAATGGATTTCATTAAAACTTATGAAACTCACCAACTATTCGTAGTTGATCTGTTTTTAACATGCTTTTCAGCAAATCAGAAAAGTGGTTTAGATTGCTTATGTGTTACATGTTTCGATCGTGATCGATGCTGTGAGTATTCGAGTAAGAAGTGAAGTAGTTAACGGACTAGTTGTGATTGTATCATCTAGTTTGAAAAAGATGCTAGAATAATGTAATATATTGTAAATTAGTTAGTAATGTTTCTTTATAAAAAATGTGTTTGATACTAGTTGTGTCTGTTACATTACAGTTTTACGCTTCCGCAAATCGCTTAATGGGGTGTGACATTAACAAATGGCTTGATATGATCAGAAAAGCTTACGAGCAATATTATATTCAAGCCAAAGCCAACTTGCCAGACAAGAAGAATAAAAAGTATTTAAATTAGAAGACTTTAAAGGGTTATATAGTATCGTGGATGTATGAACAAGAACTGAAAGTATGTATAGTGAATTGGGAGAAGGGCATTCAATACTTTCAGAAGTTTACTAATATTGTTACAATGTCGTGATGGGATGAGGGCCTTGGCACACCTACCTTTCATAAACCAGGATAATGTTGAATGTTTAGATGGATTCATAGTCCCTTGGTTTATGAAGGCAAGCACGGATTCAAGTTCTTCCAACCGCAGGTTCATACAAGACACACGAGCTTAAAGGAGACAGACCCGAGAACCGGATTCTAAAAGTCAAACCACCTCGCATTATGAAGAAAATTCCTTTGAATAAAACGCCACAAAATTTTAACAAGGAATTCGATAGGTGGTACTACGACGAGAAGACCGGTGAAGTAGTTATTGTGTTGGGATCAGGAGCAGATGTGAAGTTTATTCGAGTATTTGGTCCTAGTTGGCTGGTCAATTTTTCAGAATCAGATATACGTGGGCTGTTCAAGAATCAAATCAGGCAGACAGTAAAGACAACGTGTTGGCTATGCAGTTCCACCGTGTAGTTCGTGTTTGTTTTGCTTTTGGTATACACGCTGGGAGAATGTGGAAGACCAAATGAACCTTAAGAGAAAAAGAAAAATCTTAAGACAAGGGAAAGTTTGTTTATGCATTTATGTTACGTCTTGGTCTTTGTAATCTAGATTTGGTCATTGCTATAACTTTAGGGGTTAATATAGTAATTATGTAAAGGCCATTCGCTTGGCTTGTAGGCGAATGGACCTAAGTTTTGTTCATGAGCTTAGTTGTTAAGCTATGATGGTTTTGTAAGGCCATGCGTCTTCGTTGTAGGCATATGGGCCATTCATTAGGTTGATAGGCCAGTCATTCGCTTGGTCTGTAAGCGAATGCCTAGGTAAATGGAGGCCATTCGCTGGGGAATGTCAGGGAATGGACCATCGTCTATAAATACCCTTGTATCTTATTTCTAAATTAACGAATGATCTTGTTTATTGAATCCTTATAGTTACTCTGTCCAATTTTCTCTAGAATACACACATTTAACACCTAATAATCAATTAAATGATATCAAAGAACTAGATCCTAATAAGAATATGAATCAATAGCTCATTTGTGATTGAATAATTGGATTCTCACATCTTTCCACCTTAAATTTGTTACTTAGGGTTTTGAACAAGTGTTTATTACCACAGGCGTGTTACTTACGAATTAGGCTAACAAACCATATTTCATTCCAACCTTGACCTTTATATATTTGATTCTTGAATGACGTACTTTCTTGAAGTGGCCTTGTTCATTGCAGTAAAAGCATTTTGGAAGAGTACCTTTAAGTTTTATACATGGATGTCTTATTTTCCAATTTCCCTTTCTTGACCTCACGTCTTCCTTCAATAGAAGATGCATTGTGTTCTTCATACCGACACTGTGATAATTAGATAGATCATGAATGAGCGAAGGGTTTGCAAGTGAATTATCAACACCGTCTTTGGCTTCATATGCATATTGGTGTTTCATGAACTTTACAGTTAAACTGTTTGATCTTCAAACACAAGGTTTTTATTTCTTTACTAATAACAAGAGCGTGTGCTCAACTACCAAATGTAGGGTGTATTCTTGAAAGTTTGATATTAATGAATGCCATCCTTAGTAAATGAAAAAAACAATAAACTTGAAATAAAGAGAGCAAAATAAACAACATTTATCTTTTACACACACACACATATATATATATATATATATATATATATATATATATATATATATATTTAATGTAGAAGTGAAGGACAAAACATTAAGACTTTAGATTTTAACAAATTAAAAAAATTCAATGCTTATGATACATCCTATAAAGCATGTAACATGGGGGCAAACTTGTCTATTAGAAAAAATGCACTACATATTAAAACTTGTTAATCGTGCATTGTAAATACTTCATATTAAAATACGTGTTTATATAAGAGAAATATTACCCCCTCCCCTCTTCGATGCAAATGTCAGGAAGCGAGTTATAGCTTGGACCATAAAAAGAGAAATCGTTGTTAAGATAGTGGCTTGGTAATACATCTAAAATCTAATCGTCAGTTAAAATAAACTGGAATGAGTGCTTCCATTGGGAAACCGTTTCTTGAGAAAAGTGAAAATAAAATTCCACATGCATTGTACTGACACGAAATATAGTCTTAGCTTACAAATATCCATCAGGAAACCTTTTCTTGTATAAAGTGAAAACCAAATTCTGCATTCTTTGAACATGCATAAAAGACAGGGTTAGCTGACAAATACGTAGCACCAAGATTATCACACCATAAGTAGAAACGAACTTAGCCAGGACTTGAAGGTCATGAAGTAGGGTTTGAAGCCATGTGATACCCGCTACATTATCAGTAGGGCTTTATATTTAGAATCTATTAATGTCCAAAAGATGTTCTTTAGTTTCGCGAAGACCATGAAACTAAGTTGGGGCCAAGATAGATTGCATATCTCTCAAGGATCGACGGTCGGCTAGGCACACTGAACCCGAGAAGCTAGTTAAGGTAATGTAAGATGAATCATGGCAAGGATGAACTATCGTTCCCGAATCGTGCATGAGGCGTAAATCAAAATCAGCAGTGCCCTGTAAATAACGAAGTATGCGTAAATCATAATTAGCCGCTCCATGAAGTACGTGTATACTTAAAATGCATTTCTAGGTGACTAGGTATAAAAAGGAAAGTAATGACAAAAGTCATTGAAATTGAGAATAGAGGAGACTCATACTTTGATGGCTCAGATATTAAAAAAGCTAAAACATTTTTGTCGTTGTATTAAACACATATTTGTAATATCAATTGAGTATTTATATCACAAGATTTAATAAAAATGAATATTTTAAGTTTGAAAGACTTCAACTAATAAAACGAAACTCTGATATATTTACAAAACTAGAACTAGCAATTGGTCATAGGTTCAGGTCCCCGAGATCAGGTGTGACACACTTTGTATTTGAAAACCGGTAAGAATCAGTAAATGAATGTGTGCTTGTATTAAGATTCTTCCTTGATTTGGGTATATCATAAAGAAAATGGTGTGTTCTTATGTAAAACCCCAACTAGAAGTGAAAGCGAAAAGAAAATGCAAAAGACATCTATGGTATCAATCACATTATTTATAAAGAAACATTAATACACTAATTTACATCATATTACATTATTTAAACTCCAGTTACATATTATCATAAGCCAGTTCTCGTGAACCGCTTTATTTTCTAATATCATGCTTCCATCTATTTACAATAGTATACGGACACAAATCTTGACCACATAGCACGTAAGCATTTTATTCCAATTTAGGTGTACCTGAAAAGCATGTTAAAACAGTCGACTACAAATAGTTGGTGAGTTTCACAGGTTTATACATAATCAAATACTATGTACACAAACAAATTTAACACATGTGATGTAATTATACTAAGCCCATAAGTGAACCCTTGACATGCGTTTCTACCCCATGGCCTCCACTAGCCACGTCCCGCCCAGAGTAGCTATGCCTAACACTACCTAGCGTGTATACCCTATGTGCATAGACATGTGCAATTGCAGTAGAATCTTGGCATTAGTGCCATCTCAACTGGGTTTGTCAAGCCAATAGTAATTTTCATATGCCATCGCCCTTGTGTTTGTGAGGACTTTTCGTGTGTTAGCGTAACTCAGATAATTCACACCAAGCAATATTTCCATGTGGTCAACTATGTACGTATATAAGCATGTTTTTCACCCTAAGTATTTATTAGAAACAGTTTAAAGAAAAGAGGCCATGAAACTCACTTTATAGCAATAAAGTCTGCAAAACATGCGTTTATGATATAATGCTAAATATATATAATTCCCTTGTATATTTTATATAATATTTAGTTTTTGTTCGGTTTTTAGTAGAATTTGTATATTACTAACATATTTGAATAATGTAGGTTTCGGAGGTTTATCGTGGTTAAAAAGAGCGAAAAATGAGCTAAAAAAAGCCAAATCGGTGAACCGGAGCATCAGAATTGAACCGGACCGGTTAGACCGGCCCTCCTACATTGTCGGAGCGCTGCGCGGCCAACAAAAGCTTCCCCGTCGCACGGCGCGGTGGGGATCAGAGTCAAGAAACTTCGAATTTTAACTGTTTTGGGCCCAGAAAACCTATTTAAACACCTCCAAACTTAACCTTAAACATAACTTGAATAACCTGGTCGTTTTGGACGAATTTGGGAGCTTAAGAGAGGATATTTCCGAGGGTTTGAAGGCTAGGAATCAGCCGGCTAAGTGCTTATTATTCAAGGATGAAGACTCCGGGTTTTATCGCCTTTAATTTTCCGTTCTTATTTATTTTCTCCATGAATTCTCTTATTATTGATTCGCTTGATTTTATGATGTTAGGCTAAACATTATAGACTGCCTAGGCTTATGATGAACCTACTTTGACGTTGTGTTTTGATTTGTGATTTATTTATCGTTATGGTTTTATGATTTAGTAAAAGGTTTAATTATATTAAATTGATGCGTATGGATATTTTGGATTGTTTGATTAATTGTTATTATTCCATAGTTACCTTGATTATTCTTTGTCATTATGATAGGTTGCTATTAGGTCATCTACTTTGTGTTTTAGACTATTTTATGATAGAGTCGTGATTAGATCATGGGAATAATAATTATTAATTAAATAAGCCTAAGTGTACTGCTAACCTAAATCTGTAAAGTGCTAGTGTTCTGATATATCTTTATTATTTGATCTTGCTAGATTTAGTTCTTCATAAGGAGTCCGTGTAGGTTTGATTATTTAATTATTGTCTATTGAATTAATTAAATATATTAAACTGCCTTTGATTTCTGCGCTGTAAGGTAGGATTTCGGATAAAGGAACTAAGTCATAATAATTAGGTGACCGTACGAAAACTTGATTTTTAATACTGGTGCGTTAAAACTTATTAGAAACCCATAGGTGTCTCTTGAGAAGGATCAGGGTCCTGTTCGGGTTTTCTCTTAGGTTTCTATTTTACGATCCCAGTCCATAACTAAATATTTTTCCGATTAATTAATAACTGAAATTTAGGGGATTCTAGCCTCGGTAGTTATCTCATCATCATCTGAATTAAGTCCAAGTTCTAAGGTTAGTCGTCTTTAGTTTTCTTAATTAGTTTAAATTAGTTTATTAGTTAAACCCCTTAAACAAATAATAAATAAATAATCGTGTCTGTAGTTGAGTCTAATTTAGCTAATTTACGTAATTAAAAGAGTTATGTGGGTTCGATATCCGGACTTACTTAGCTGTACTAGAGTCGATCGGTCCACTTGCCGGTTAGTAGTTTTAGTTCAGTTAAGAGTCTAGAATTTATTACTTAGTGTCTAGATTAGCGTGTTTTTATTAGACTACTTTTAGCACATCAAGTTTTTGGCGCCGTTACCGGGAATCTTGGCGATTGCGTTATTAGCTTTGATTACACTTACTTGCTACGTACGTGCTATTTGTATTTTGTTTTGTCTTTGAGTCGTAGGAGTTTAAGTAGTTTTTATTTTATTTTATTTTATTTTATTTTATTTTTTAGGATAATATTGTTTAGTTTAATTGCTTTAAATTAGTTTAGGTTTTTTTTTCTCTAATATATAGTTTATTTTATTACTATCTGCTGCTCGTGATCCTTTTCTGTTTAAGTTTATCTTTGCAGTGATCTTCATGGAGTGCTACTATGAGCCCAAATTTTGCCCGATATATGGTAGGATGGGGAATGTTGTTAGTTGTAAGGACTCATCTGGTGCAATGATGGATTACATACCACTTCCAGAAGAGCTATTAATGGATTTCATGCGTGTCGTCCATAGCATTAATCCAAGTACACCGCTTTGGAACATTGCGGATGAGTTTGAGTCAGGCTTAAAAAGTCGAATACAATTTAGTGTGCCGGTGATCGAGTTTGAGGATGTTGGTTTGCAGAATCAGATAGAGGAATGTATTCCCTCTTGGGAGGATGAGTTTCGAGATGAATTTGGTGAAGGGTTAGTGGATTTAACTGTCATGGATGAGAGAGATTTTAACCCCGAAAGAGATATTGAGGAGCTTGAAAAATTGTTATTCGGGGAGCCGGTTGAGAAGTTATGTCAAATAGGGATCACATGAGACATCCGAAGAGTTGAAGAATAAAGAACTGCATCTCATTGTGAAACATCATCCGCGTGTGCGCGGTAAAGCTAGCAGGTTTTTAGAAATACTAGTTCGTGGATCGCCAGGTAAATCAAGAGCGCAAAGAAGGAGGATATTTGGACATAGGAATCAAAGTGTGCCAAATATGTCACGTCCTCATATTTTCAATAATTGGTGGATCAAGCTGAATTCATATTTTTGTGCTCACATGAGTTTGGAAACAAATGTATTCCTAACTAGTTGTAAAAGGTTAGTGTTTAAGAGCACTGATGGGAAGAGGATAAAGGAGAAACCTCCTGATTGAGGTTTCGGGAACCAGTCCGGCTAAAGACTCTTTTTAAAACTTAGCGTTTCCCGGGAGGCAACCCGGTACTATGTTTTCATTTTATTTTTATTTTGGTTTTGGTTTTATTTCTTTGCTCTGTTGGATGTTGCTTCTCTTACTTGCAGGTTGTTCCAGGGTTGTTTATGAGATGGTTGATGAGATATGGTTTTAAACAAGTGTGGGGATGTCACTTGCTTCAGGATTGCTGCTTTTGTTCGTGAGAGATAACGTTAGTTGAACAGAGTTTGATGATAGCGTTCAAATTGGAAGGCATGAAACACGACTTACGAGGCATATCGTCAATTTACCCGGAGAGTCTATTCCAATTCATTAATTATTTTTGTTTTTTGCATAATTTTATTTGTAATTTCCTTTTTCTCACATTGAGGACAATGTGAAATTTAAGTGTGGGGATGGAAAATGGATATTTTTTGGCAAAAATAAAAATATGAAATTTTTTTTTTTTTTAAATGTCCCAACAATTTAACGATTATTTTTTGCACTATAATGGAAAATGATAGTATAATCGGAGATTGGTTTTTCAAACTACTAATAATATGAGATAATATAAAAAAAGAAAGCGTACTAAGCTTAGGTTGTGTCGGTAGACCCAACTAGTCTTGAAAGGTTTTCCATTGCATATTCTTAATAAACCTAATTAAATCTTAGATTTTGTGGGTTCTCATCCTAGGGGGGACAGGGAAGCTGAAATTCGATAAGGTATAGGGAGTATTATCATAAACTGATTACCCTAAGGTGGTGAGAATTGAATGCACTTTAAAATTAGCACGCCACTCCGTTTTATGAAAATAAATAAAGAGTGGTGGCGCCTCGCAATGTCCAATTTTATACGAGTTTTAGTCTTCAGTTATATATTTTTAGGTTAAAGATGCCTAAGTGCACAATAAAAAAAATAAAGAAATGAATAAATAAATAAATAAAATAAATAAAAAATAAAAGAAAAGGTGAGAAAAGTTATGTAATGAAAAATGCCAAAGAAGCATTCTTAAAAATAGAAAAAGAGGCCAAAGTGCATATACTAGACGAGACTGAGAGTTTACGTGTTACCAAGGGGATGGCGATTCTGAGGATACACTATTGGGGCTCAAAGTTTTTAGTCAACAAATATTTTCTTAGGGCATATATAGGACAAAGTCCAATACTATTTAGCGCATGCTCGTATGACCTCACTTGACCTATGATCCATAATTCCATCTAAGTTCATTCTCTTCCTACCATTAAGGGGTTCTTATCTTACGTTGATATGTTGAACCAGTTTGCTTCAACTTAATTATTTTTAATTTTCTTTACAATGCTTGAGATGGGGAAGGTGGATCTTAACTCCAAAGGTGTGAGACCCATAGGTTTTTGATATCACAGGAACTTAAATGCTTAATGTGCGTGGGGGCTTGATAGGCAGGTGGCTGGGTTTAAGTGGACAACAATATCGACAATCGCGGTTTTTACGTTTATCTAAGCTTTAAGATAACCTAATATGTTTTTAAGACCGTATTTCTCCGATTCTAATCCCATTGCAATTAGATTTTTTCAGGGATGAAAAAAAGATAAGTGTGGGGATATTTGATATAATGCTAAATATATATAATTCCCTTGTATATTTAATTAGTTTTTGTTCGTTTTTATTAGAATTTGTATATTACTAACATATTTGAATGATGTAGGTTCCGGAGGTTTATCGTTGTTAAAAAGAGCGAAAAATGAGCTAAAACAAGCCAACTCGATGAACCGGAGCATCAGAATTGAACCGGACCGCATCAGAATTGAACCGGAGCATTAGGAAATGAACCGGACCGCATCAGAATTGAACCGGACCTGTCAGACCGGCCCCTCCCACTTTGCGAGAGCGCTGCGCGGCCAACAAAAGCTTCCCCGTCGCGCGGCGCGGTGGGGATCGGAGTCCAAAAACTTCGATTTTTAGCTGTTTTGGGCCCAGAAAACCTATTTAAACACCTCCAAACTTAACCTTAAACATAACCTGAATACCCTGGTCGTTTTGGACGAATTTGGGAGCTTAAGAGAGGATATTTCCGAGGGTTTGAAGGCTAGGAATCAGCCGGCTAAGTGCTTATTATTCAAGGAGTCCGTCTAGGTTTGATTATTTAATTATTGTCTATTGAATCAATTAAATGTATTAAACTGCCTTTGATTTCCGCGCTGTAAGGTAGGATTTCGTATAAAGGAACTAAGTTATAATAATTAGGTGACCGTACGGAAACTTGATTTTTAATACTGGTGTGCGTTAAAACTTATTAGAAACCCATAGGTGTCTATTGAGAAGGGTAAGGGGTCCTATTCGGGTTTTATCTTAGGTGTCTATTTTACGATCCCAGTCCATAACTAAATATTTTCCCGATTAATTAATAACTGAAATTTAGGGGATTCTAGCCTAGGTAGTTATCTCATCATCATCTGAACTAAGTCCAAGTTCTAAGTTTAGTGGTCTTTAGTTTTCTTAATTAATTTAAATTAGTTTAAAATTAGTTTATTAGTAAAACCCCCTTAAACAAATAATAAATAAATAGTCGTGTCTGTAGTTGAGTATAATTTAGCTAGGTTACGTAATTAAAAGAGTCATGTGGGTTTGATATCCGGACTTACTTAGCTGTACTAAAGTCGATCGGTTTACTTGCCGGTTAATAGTTTTAGTTAAGTTAAGAGTCTAGAATTTATTACTTAGTGTCTAGATTAACGTGTTTTTATTAGACTACTTTTAGCACATCAGTTTAACAGCTAATGTATCTTGTCTCACATCCAATTCTAAGATCGCTACTATATGGTTAGTTACTAATATAACATCTAAATTGAATTGGGTTATATATCCAATCTGGGTATAACTATATACCTATAAACATATCAACAGTCTCAAATTGTGACATTGTACAATGTATGATGTTCAAAATCTATCTCGGCTTAGTTTCACCATTTTTCATGTTTGGCAAAGTTGTTTGTTTAGGCTTTTTTAAAATAGATATGGTCATACACACATTGGTTTACGTGCTATTTGGTAAAACGACTTGAACTGTGAAGAAAAATCAGGGTTTAGGTGTCCAGATTTGTTATAGGGCCCATTTCTGTTTTATACAAAGTGAAACAGAGAGAACAAGTGCAATTCACCCAAATTGACCAAATTACTTTCAAAAGTTTCTGTTCAGCCCAATTTATCTAAAACTATGACATTTGGACACCCTGTTGTCGTGAGATCCCAACAGATTTGCTTAATAGAATGTTGTTGGTTTTATCAAAACTTACATGTATAAACTTTAAAATTAGCACAGCTTTAATCCGAACACCTTCGAATTATGAAAATTCATATTCTTGATATTTTTAAGTATAGATTTTTAATAATTTTTTTTTTAAAATATTAAATATATTTATTAATTTATAAAACTCATTTTAAGTGTTCCTTTAACTGATAATTTATCCTTTATACTAAACGACATCTAAAAAATTCATATATTTTTTTGAGTGGCCCAAATAACTATAAGAGTCGCTGAAAATTTTCCAAAACCAAATAGTTTTGTTATCTTGTGTTTATGATTGACAAACATTCGTTAAAACTCGATTAAATATGAATCCAAAAAATCTGGCTAGTTTCACCCAATTAATCTAGAAATTTGTGTGTGATTTTTTCCCCGTAAAATATCAGAATATTCAGAACTCGTGTACTATTTTTCAAAATTAAACATCTTTAAATAGTAAAAAAATTCGTCAAATATTCTACATTACTGAAAATTCTCAAATTCGACCAGGGACCAATTCATCCAATAGATGATGTCCCTGAAGGTTTTCATGAGTTAACAATAAACACATCACAACTTGGTCTCTAACAGCCCCTAAACGAAGTTTCCGGTTAGTTATCTTTGAGCTTAACTACCTGTTCAAGCATTTTCTATCATTCCAAAAACCAAGATTTGTAAGTTGATATACCTACGAATCATGTACAAGAAACTAAGCAAGTAACAACTTAAATCTAGCCTTGTAACATATGATTCTGATTAAAGCTTCAAATCACGTTTTTGAGACGTAAACGTGGTTTAACCACTTCTAAATCGTGTTGTTTCATCAAAAGCATTTATGATTCAATCTTGTACACACGTTAAGCTTTCAAAGCGGTTTTAGATGTAGATTAAAAGATTTTCCATGGTTAACATTAATTTGTTTTGCTAAAATACCCACTTTTACATGCCATGATTAAAACGTGTTAAAACGAACTATTGGTTTGTGGTATGCTAAATGAACAAGTGTTCCACTAATTGTGTTGCACGAGATCGAGGTCCTGACAGTTAATCAAGATCAAGTTAGGTTTGAGCATTGCAACACTAATGAGCAACTTGCAGTTGCTTTAATTAAGCTATGGCCCGTGAGAAATTTGTGTACTTTAACCCTGACTAGAATCGTGAGGCATGGATCAAGGAGGGTGATAAATGTGATCCAAGCTTGTCTACTACATTTGAGTTGCTTGTTTTTGGCATAATTGTGAAGATTATTTGAATAAGTTATTGTTGAGTCTGCTTTAGATTTGAATAAACTAGTTATTTACTTGCGTGTTGCATGGAGAAATTGATCAATAAAACCCAAGCGTTGCAGCTGGATGTTAGTGTTAACACAAATTCATTCGATATTGACTATGCGCATTACATTACCAGAAATATAAGTTCGTCAAATTAACATATTTAAAATATAAAAACAAAAAAGTAGCGGCGCTGTATAGCGCATTATAAAAATCTTAACATATGTATTCTGTTGGTAAAGCCCGAGAATTGGTAAAATTTGAGCGTTATGGCGGCGAGTCAACGCAAATTCGGTCAGTATTGTTTACGTTCGTTACGGTATAAAAAATACTGGAAAAACTCAAACGTTAAAAGCCAAATAATAAATTCGTCAAATTAACATATGAAAAAACAAATATTTAAAACCACGTTTATTCAGTCGATAAAACTCAGTTGGTGGTAATGCACAAGCGTTTTTGTTTCTGAACATTAAGGCGGTAACTAAAAAAGCTTAGTAATTTTAGCATACATAAAATTAGAATAGGAAGAGAGTTCTTTTTCTTATTCTCGTGAACAAGATCTAAGAATCCATTTAGTATATGGAATATGATGGGGGCATGTAAGAGGATCAACCGGTAGGGCGTGAGGTGAATGCTTTTTCCTCGAACAGTTCTTTCAAAAAACCAATATATATGATTCATTAGTCTTAAGAAGACAACTAATAATCAGATTGAATTCAGTGGGTGGTCAAATTATGGGCCAATAAAGTATTTTTAGCTTCGAAACCCAGTGTAAGGGGTAGTGCATGAGAAACAAAATCATGCAGAGATGATTTGACTTTTTGGACACCCTAAAAATACTATGAGGTGTTTGAAAATGGTCAAAGTAGTTGAATAGGAGGATTATGATGACTATAGCCCTTGGTAAATTGGCCAAAGGCAAAAACGATTTGTTTGATATTATGGATGATTGGTTACGTAGGGAATTCAGCCGGTTTCAGTTACATTCGTTACGTAAAGGAACTAAAACAAAAATAAAAACTGAGGTAGACTAATGGGAAAGTGTCGGTAGGTAAAAGTTGGGCGTTAGTAAACCCGATATTTGTCGGCCCTGAATATTGAGGCTGTGAGTCTACAAGAATTCAGTCGATTTCCGTCATGTTCGTTACTGTAACGGAACTAAAACGAAAAAAAATCATTTGGTTACTTTTGTTACTGTACCGGAACTAAAACATTTAAAAACAATATATATATATACACACACACACACTAGTGGTTAACCGCACGATGCGGCGGTAGTGACAGTTTACAATGCTGTATAGGTTTTCTGTTAATTTGTCAATTCTTTCGTGATATATTTTATAGTTCTAGTCGATCTTAAGCTCACTTTGGCTCTGCTTAACTCGATTCTTCAATAACATTTAATTATAGTGCTCCTTGATGAATTGTGTCGGCACCCCTCTATATGCTAAAATGAGTATATTTTTAGGTATAATTTATATTTAGATCTTATTTTTGTAATAATAAATAAATAATTTAAATGAGTGTAGAAATTTAAAGGCAATTAATAATGTTATAACTTAATATTAGTTTTAGTATTCATTAACTTAACTTGAATTGAAATACTCAATATTGTCATAATTGGACCGGACATCGAACCGAACGTTCTACTGGTTCAGTGATCAAGCTAGTCGAACTGTCTTAAAAACCGAATGACATCATTATGATAATAAAAACTAAAAAACTATATGAAATTTCAATACAAAATCTACTTGTATTTAATCCTAATATATATAAAATAATTCCTTAAATGTATTAATTTGTAGTTGTGATTCACTTATAAGTTGTGTTTAGTCGAAATATGTGTTATTTGTTATTTACATGTAATTTAATGATGATCAAGCAACCATTTCAAATTAGTTGTAAGTGTTGAACTGGTAAATTGTTGTTAGCTACCTTGCATACATTTTACGGTTTTAAAAGTATTTTTTCGTAGCACATTGCTTGGAAGTAAAATAAAAACTTACTTAGGGGGTGTTTGGGATTCCTTATTTTAGTTACTTATAGCTTATAACATATAGATTATAAGTATAAGGTATTTGAAAAAGTTAGATTTTGCAAGTGTATAAGATATAAGTTACAACTTTACAACTTATAACTTGTGCTTTAAATATGTTATAAGGTGATAAAATAAGGAATCCCAAACATCCCTTTATAGTCTTTATAAACCATCCTTGTAATTTACTCAAAAGCAAATTAATATAAGTTATTAAAACATACTTTAAATGAGTGAAAACAACATATACATACTTTATACTACCTAATGCTTCAAAACATATATTTACTACACTAAAATACGAACAATTCATTGAAGTCGCTATTAACAACCTAATTTTGGCCTTCAAGCAATAATAACCGGTTTATATAGTAAAAACACATTAAACTTGCTGCTCTTTGGAACCCATTTAAGGTCTTGTAAATCCTCTAAAATCAGTTGCCACTTGTCACAATAGAAACAAAATAACCCATGAATGTAGCTGAGTTTTGCACTGATTTGCACTAATTCATATTTTACTGGTCAGTTGTGACTAAAAAGTCAACCATCTTACAAAAGTCAACGCTTCCAAAAAATTAATATTGGATGAAGTTTGGTCAAAACCACATTCATCTTTTTCATTGAATCCGTATTCGTTTTTCATCTGCAATAACTTGAGAACAATAGAAAAAAAAACAATTTTAGAATAACAAAAGAATGAATAAATTTTGACTTTCAAAATATATTTCTAAGAAAAAAAATAAGAATAAGAAACAGGGCTGCTCAAAACACTGACAACTTGATCAAATAGCTTGTTTGTAAATAAGTCGAGCCAAGGTAAGCTATGATTGTGGCTCGCTTGTTAGCTGCCTCATTGACTCTTTTAAAATTATAATCTACCATCATTGATAAAAAAAATTGCCTAGAAAAGTGGGCTGGGTACTTAAGTTGACCCAAAACTATATAATTAATTAATAGTCAAACTATTGAATAACTCTAATTGAAATGCACTTTTGGTGGCTTCTTGCCCGTATGAGATTAATCAACAAAGGCATTTAACTGAACCGAGCATTTAGTGAGCGAATCATGAAACGTACGGCCGGAAGTGCAATAAGGGAACTGTTTTAAAATATATGGTAGCAATCAATTTAAGCAACAAAGGAGATAAACAAATGTGTGGGTTTAAGATTTTGTTTACGAATCAAAAGGGCATTTCTGGTGCTTTCAAAATGAAGTTTCAATTAAGTTGTGCAGTTATGTGGTCATTCCGGGTCTTTCAAATCTATGTTCGCATTTACTTTATTCGGTGTTAGTTCAGTTATATTTATTAATTTATATTTAAAAAGTTTGATCCACATTCATGAACTGTTCGATTTTACTACTAACGAACGAACATAATCAAATATGAACACTGTCATTTTGTTAATGAACGAACATGAACAAGAAAAGCACGTTCGTTTAATTGTTGATGTTTGTTTGTTCATTTGGTCAAGTAAAATGAACAAACATGAACTGATAACCAGATCTTGTTTATGTTCGCTTGGTTCGTTTACATGCCTAAAAATAATGAGATGAAACGAAAACTCATTTCATATATGATGTATACTATACTATGTTAGTAAATACAATTAAAGTATTATTATAAGAATGCTAATCCAAAAATGGGTATCTGTTTGAAATACTTCTGGTCCTCTTTTGAAAGTTGTGAGTAATCCCAAGAAATCTAGGATAATTAACTCCGCAACTAACCTGTAAGATACAATCTGATCATAAAATTCATTTTTCTCATTACATATATAGAAAGATAATATTTAAAAAAAAAAAAAAAAACTCACCAAGGATACAAGATGAATTTGACTCACAATACTCACGAATCAATAACTTGGCTTTATCCATGCGCTAAGTCATAGGCAAAGTGATTCGATACCAGATTAGCATTAAGGCTTTGTAGCTTATGTTTCTGGGAATATTTTATGAACCCGGTTCACAAATTCAATTAACTATGTGCACATGGCATGGTGTACCATTTCTTGCCAATACCAATTTGCAATGAAACAAAAATGAAAATGAACATAAAATACTTATGAACGTACCAGTTAAGAATAACTATTAATAAAACACGAGTAAAATTACAGCATAACTCACTAATTCATATGTAAGTGACATTGAGCATTGCATTTTCCCGCAGAAGAACTTCAAGTGTTCCTCAAAAATCACTCCACTACAATCTAATTTAGCATCTAATCGATTCTGGTATTACAAATGCCACCATAATGCTAAACTGTTGCTATCTAGTAAAAACAATTAAAGTCAGTTCCTAATCACCTAAGCAAGCTAGGGTAAGTAGGGTGTTGAACCACGAAAACTTAATTCCTAAATTATGAAGTCAACAGTTATAAGTGCTGATCACACTAGCAAATGAATTCGTTTTAATATCAAACATGTAGTTAAGCAAAATTCAATCAATTAACAAAGCAAATCACACCCATGAATCCAGGTAAGTAACTAACAGTATTCTCATGCAACCTAATAGATTAATTATCCTTAGTCAACTACCGTAGGCATCAACAATCGCTAAAACATAGCACTGGTTATCAAACGGTTCCTGCTAGTGTGACTCAACTAAAGGCAATTTTATGCATTCTTGAAATTAACTAGTCAACACAACCCTACAAGCAAGTATTATAGCAACCGAAAAATTAATCGTTCTTATTGATAAAAACCTAAACTGACTAAATGCACAACAATACTAAACATCAATACTCATAGATGAACGAAAGACAATTACAATTAATTGTTCTAATACATGAGGAAAGTACTGAAAGATTATAAACTATACATCCAGGGTATGACTCGAGAGGATTAGCTGTGATTCGTCATCTCTTGGTCTTCAGTATCGATGTTATAGAGCATATAGATGACTCAGAGCTGGTTGGAATTGATGGGATACTTCTCTTCTACTCTGAAAATGATGTGGTAACTGCCTAATGATGAGAGGGTCGTGAAAGTATCATATTAATGAAACCCTAACTTTCCCATCAGTGGGACCCATCACGGTACGCGATGGGTCTCTCATTGTACCGCGATGGACTCCAAGTCAGCATTATTTTATTATTTTCTAGAATCACGTAGCGCGATGGCCCCTCTTCAATCCCATCGCGTATCGAGATGGGTGGCTTCATTAGCTGAACTCATTTTTCGTCTTGTTTCACGTGCTGGGCATCCCGTGACTTCATCCCGTGCTCGTACAGGTTCGAATTAACCTCTTTAAATACCTATGACTTGAATTACAATAAACACGTATGAAGTACCAAAGTTCCTAAAATAAACAACTAAAATAACCACAGAACTATATACAAATTGACCGAACATCACATCCCCACACTTACCTTTTGCCTGCCCTCAAGCAAAACTCTAAAGCAAACATCAACCTCCATCATATGTATATCAATTATCACCATTAATACTAGCAAGATTTAAGGTTATACCCAGTTTTCCAGACTGACACTTTCTAGATTGACAACCCACAAATACAGTTAATGCTACCATTAAACTACAGAATCGCCTAGACAAGTGTACTTTGTTTCCAGTTAAGGCATACATCTTCATACCCCTCACACTATCAACATTCCACTCGGTTAAAATGTATGGACCAGCAAAAGTGAGAGAGCCTAATACAGATCTAGATCTCGGATGACATCGTGTGATTTGTTGATTTGGTATAAGATTAGGTCGATGACGTTTAAGTTTGTGTACTGTGTGTGTTGAGAGGATATTTTGGCAGAGTAACGACACTAGAGGAATAATAATAAGAACTGATACTTTAAACATAATCTTACAAGGTATATATAGGGGATGACCATATTCATTAAGATATCCTTAACGAATGTGTTATTCGTTACATTAACCTAACGAATGAACATACTCATTCGTTAATACATTAAACTAAGCGTATAGCTCAACATTCGTTATCTCATTCGTTAAGCTTGGTTAACGAATGAGCTTACATTAGTACGAATGTGATACATTCGTTGTGGGGTAACGAATGTATATTACATTTAGAGCGAATGGGCATATTTACACAAGTAGCCCTTACATTAAACTTGAATTATAATAATAAACTAATAAAGACCGAGAAGATCAAAACATGTATCAACAAACTCCCCCTCGTCTCGAGTTCTTTATACTTTATTTCTTGAACATCTTTGTCTTCCAGTCTGTGTAACTGTGAATCTTGAATGCATAATAGACTCGTACAAATTTCCACTCGGTATCGCAAGATCGTAGTCGCTTACGATAGCAAATCTGATCTGACTATGAAATAACGTGTCGTTGTCAGACTCAGAAAAGTTAACGAGCCACATCAGATCGATCAAACGGATTATCCTCTTGTTAGACCCGGTGCCCAATACAATAACCGCTTCACCCTTCTGATTATCGTAGTACAACTTGTTGAACGTGGTAAACAGACTCTGAGGGAATATCTTCATTGGTTCCCTCTTCATCGAATTCGGCGGCTTTACCTGTAAGATCATCTTTCTCCAGCCAGTGCGCAGATCAATCTCGTCTATATACTTGTGTGTCGGCACCAATGGTTTGAAGAACTTGAAACCATAACGGGTTTCATGTTGCAAATGAGCATAGAACCACTCAGCCTTTCCTGTGATTCACAAACGGTCTATTGGCTAGTGTTCTAACATCCCATCTCGGCATAGATAAGATATTGTGGGGGAGCTTGAAATAATAAATACCATATTCCCACTTCACGATATATACCTTAAGTTCAGAATCATACTGCTAAGCGATCAAATCACCTTTCACATGTTTGACGGGCTTGTACTTCTTCATCAGGTTTGCAGACGCTTGAGACTTAGCTAATCTGACTTCCTCTTGTTCAAGATACCGAAAGGCCTCGATCATCTTGTTCATCCTCTTGACATCATGCTCAAACATACCATCTAAAGCACGTGTCCTTTTCCTCTCTTTCTCAGTTAGGTGACTTGTCTCGGCTGCCTTATTCCACTTCTCTATCTCTGCTCGCAAACGTTGTTCTGCTGAATCAAAGTGTTCTGTAGTAAAAATGGAATACCTGTATCGGTGTTGCTGTCTATATAGAACTCAGGATACTCCTCAGCAGTTACATCTTCCACCTCAACTTCTTCATATTCAGGCACATTCCCACGTGGAATGCTTGGATTTGTACTTTCCTCGAACTCAATATCAACCTCCATAGTCTTCCCAAGTTCCTCAACCTCCTCTTCATTTAGATCCCGACGCAGGGCAATTTGTTCTTTAGTCAATGAGTGATCAACAAACTCACCCTCTTCGATCTCATCCGCGTTCTCCATACTATACACGATCCCATCCATACCCACAAATAAAATCATGTTAGCCGGAATAACATCAATCGGTTTGGCTCTCGTGTAATCCTTGTATGGCACAATCTGCAAATTACTCCCCTTACTACCACCACCACCAGTACTCATATCAGCCTTATTACCTACCGACGGTGCAGAAAAACCGCTCGGTTGCTGATCAACACCACCTGTTCCATCCTTATCATCTTCATCATTCTTCAATTTCTTCAACTCCTCATCTTTGCACGTGAGCTGAAGGATGATCTCGTCTTGCTTATCAAGTCTCTCCCCCTGAGCAGCAACAAGGGCTCTAAGTTCCATGTTTTGTCGTTGAACAAACTGAATATGTTGATACATATTCCTCTGTGCTAACTCATGAGCAGCTCTGTCAGCTTGCATCTGTGTCCGTTGAAGATGCAACAGATTCATCATGTGAAACCACTGAGCCTGAGGAGACATACCATAGAAATTAGGATGCATTAGTTGCATTGGACCCTGAGGACAATTAAACGCCATGAAAGAATTCTCAGGTCTTCGCAACTGTGTAGGAGTAACTGGAGTTGTTGGCTGTGGAGTAGGCATACTTGCCAAGACAGTCTGAAGCACATCACCAAATACTGGATCCGGTCTTGAAGTAGTCATCAACGTTATAGATGGAGGTACAGGAGAGATAGGCATATGTACTAGAGTCAAAGATCGGGTCATAATAGGATCAGGAGATCTTGGAATACTCTAAGGCAATGGAGAAGTAGGAATAGCAGCTGAAATAGATACCGGTGGAGTCGATCGTTCAAACGGTTAACTCGGTATCTCGATACCCGAACCACGTCACACCTTTTGCTTCTTCGGTTTCTCCCCCTTTTCCATCATAGGTTCTTTACCCTTACGCTTACGCTTCTGGTCATACGTTAACTCAGCTTGTGGTCCTGGACCACCATCACCACCATCATCACCACCATTTCCACCATCACCACCACCCTCACGGTCAGAATCCGAATCATCATGAGCCTAACGATCATCGGATGGCTCTTGATAGTCGATATTGGCAAGATGGCCAATCAACCTCTTGTATCTCGGGCGAGCTTGAACACTTTGACCATGATAATGTAAGGCCCCGTTCCCGGAAAACCTACTTTGGCGCTGTAATTACTCATAAACACAGTTCTAAATCAGAGTTAATTAAAAGTTTTCGCGGAATAATTAATGTTAAACATTTTTATAAAACATAAGTACTTGTCCTGAAGTCTTTAACAATAACATAAACAACACATAAATATTTTGTCTTCGATGCCAGTTCTCATCCCCTTGCCACGTGTCTCTCCTCAAGCGACCTGCCTCATCCTACTCACCTGCGTGCATACTAAAAGTCATCTACGCTGAGTGAGTTCTAGTTTAACAGTTTACAGGATATTTCTTACACACTTGTACCCGTAGGTACCGTTCTTACCTTTATTCTGTTATTATTTTCTTTCGTCTCACATTCACATTATTTTATTCTTTCACGTACATATAATTATTCTTACACATTCTTTCAAACATACAGTTATTCTTACATTCTTGCACATATATTATAAGGGTCTGCCACCCGACCTCTTGCACAGATATTATAAGGGTCGGCAACTCTATTTTGCCCAGGTATTATAAGGGGCTACCACCCTGACTCTTACATTAGACTTTTACTATTCTTACCCAGGTATTATAAGGGCCTGCCACCCCGACTCTTACATTAGACTCTTACTATTCTTGCACAGGTATTATGAGGGCCCGCCACCCTGACTCTTGCATTAGACTCTTACATTACGTACTTTCTTGACTCTTACAATCGTGTTAAGTAACAAACTAGGAACACACAAATTCTAATAGCCCTCTTTCATTCTTGCATTAATCATTCACATTAATCGTATAAGTATATATGTTATTAGTCTTACAAGTATGCACACATCCCCGAAAACATTTCAAAGAGAAATGGGGCTAGAACTCACCTGTTGTCGGTTTCTCTCAGAGTTTATGATTACACCTCTTCTCAGCTGGGCACGGCTAACTGTTTAACAAGTTACAAGCATCAGTTATCTGTCTCTACCACTTCTTACATCTGGGTTAATGAGACCCACAACTACCGGGGGCAGCGCCCCTGGTAGCGGGGTCTAGGGGCGGCAGCCCCTAGCAGGGTCCAAGGGGCAGAGCCCCTGGCTGGATTAATAGGTTCTTTATCAAAAACGCATCAGAAAATGAATCACATGAAATTTTGCATGAGAATATCGCATGGAATTTTGCATGAGAATCTCGCATGGAATTTCGCATGAGAATTTCACATGAGAATTTCGCATGAAATTTCACATGAGAGTTTCGTTTCGCATGGGAAGTTTCGCTTCGCATGGTTATTTCGCTTCGCATGGTGTGCGATGCGAAATTCTTGGATTTCGCATGGCATGTGATGCGAAGCCCTTTTTCATGCAATTAAGACCCGATTACCTTATTTTGTCATTTTAAAACCATTTTACTCCTAGACTCTTCCCTGGAACCCGATTTGTTTTACCCTTTTTATGGGTTTTGGGTCATACCAACTTTTTATACCAGTGTTTTCAAGGTCCAGATATCACCGTTTTGTCTTATAACACCCCCGTGAGGTTATAACTCACCAAGTTTACGCTTTTCTTACGTTATACAACCCGATCTATCGTTCTAACAATTTGCATGTCTAAACCAACCACAAAAACTCAACCTTGTTGGTCAAAACTCACCTTTTTGGTCTCAGGTTCGTATCTGGACACATCCGAGGATCTTGGTAGTGTTTTTTGTTGTTTTATGGTGTTTACACCCAAGACTCGTTCTTCATTGTGCACGGATTTGGATCCGGAATGTGGAGAGAAAGTGTGTGTATTCTTGAGTGTATGTATGTTGTAAAGGAAGGAAAATGATGAAAGGGTGGAGGGGTTGGGTTTATATAGGGGGCTATGGGCCCCACAACCCACTCACAATTCCAAATCCAACTTTTTACCCAAACATTTACACACACAATCAAATTAATGACACACACTTAATAATAAATTTTATTTTATTTATTAATCTCAAAATACGGATGTTACAGATAAGATCTCAAACGTCTCATAGTCTCCGCATTCATGTGATCCAGCTTCGATAAATCATCCTGATCATTAACCAAATTCGGTTGAAGATCATTGATCATCATCTGCAAGAATCTCGGGTACATCAGGAACTTATGACGGCTTGTGAGATTCTCCTTCAAGTGATAATAAACCAATTCATAAAAATTGAATGGTTTGTTTAACACTAAGGCGACGAAGGCAGATTGTAGCATAACTCGGCACTGATCAAAACCCCCTTTACGTCCACCGAGACAATGTATCAACACATGAAGCAAATACTTGTATTGTTCGCACAAGTTTGCTTTGTTGTACATCGATTTACCCAAATCACCATTATACCTACCCCGTCCAAACAACCCACGAATCAAACCCTTATCGAACTCGCATCTATCATCCACTGTATCACGAAAGCCCAAAGAGTCTCTAATCATGCCAACATCAATCACCACTCGTTTATCCTGAATAACCGCTTCTATCTGATTCTCGGCGTCATTAAATCTAGCGGTATCCCAAAAGGCTCGAATAATGCCTTGATAAACCACAGTTTGTGTAGAGATGGCGTTGTATATCCTGGAGCGTATCAGGAAACTGATCATGCCCCCGAAGATCGGTGAGTCTTCAAAGTTCGTCTCCAAAAAGCACAGATGTTATGGCTTTTGTTCCACGACAATAGCACTGGAGCTTGTTCAGGTTTAGCTTAAGCCTCAGGTTGTTGCTCAGGATTATCTTCTGGATTTTGCTCAGGAAACAGGGTTTTGAATAATCTCGTCAGCCATTTCTGTTCAATTAATAATAACAAATCAGTAAACTGTTTAAAAACTTATACTGATTATTGAACAAGCATCTCATTCGTTATATTAATTGAATGAGACATTCGTTATACAATTAATGTTTTACATTCATTACCAATAAAGGATCAAACTTATACATTAAGACATTCGTTACAATAACGAATCTGAATGTATTACTTTAACGAATCAACTCTGATTCGTTACACTTAATCGTTATCAAATTGACTGTCCATTCGCTACCTTAACGAATCAGATAGTTATTCGTTAACTATTTAATGAACCAGATATCATTATTCATTAGACAACAAATGAATCTGATCAGTCATTCGTTATATGAAGAATAAATCTAACTTAAGTTTGCCATTTGACGAACACAAGTCAATTATACATTTAATTTTGACTAATTTCAGTCAAAGACGATGAGTATCATCGTTATACCCATTTGTTTTCCAGCCATTTTCACAATTAATCTCAATGACTATGATCAGAAATTGGTTTAAAGCCTTAATCAAGGATCATCGATCCTAATTTAGATCAAAATATGTGTTTTGTGAATGGTTAACTATTCGGTTTATTTCTAATTCTCATATTACTCAGTTAATCCATAAACACCGATGAAATTCCATGAGATTCATATCATAGATATCGCCTTTGCCTGTAGAACACACAGATGTTAATCAATTGAGCTAAGAAGCAGGCAAATGATTTTGGAAAAATTTTGCAAGAGTTCTTTTAGGTTGGCAATGAAATAGGAACAAGCGAATGAAGAGTCATTCGTCTGACATTGGGATTATAAACCCCAATAATTTCACGCATTCTGAGGTTATTTTTTCAAATTTGAACTAACGAATGGCCTCATTCATTAACTTACAATCTGATTCATTCAAGATTTTAAACGAATAAGATTCCCGTTCGTTAATACTTTAACGTATAATACTTTAACTCTTTCATTCGTTAAATTTATAACGAATTTGAGAGTCATTCGTTAAAATTTTAAGGAATGATAAATTATCATCCCATTCGTTAAGTGTTTAAATGAATGTCTTTCATTCGTTATGCACAACGGAAGTGAATGTCATTATAACGAATGAGAGTCTCATTCGTTATGTTTAAATAACAAAAGGCTTGACATTCGTTAAACCAATTTTAACGAATCACCAAAAAAAATCCTTAGCGAATGAGATAAAATCTCATTAAGGAATTAAATAATCATTAATAACAGTTAGGGTTTTAGCAAAGAATTAAATAATCATTAACACCAATTAGGGTTAATTGCATACATTAACATACCCGATCAATCAAAAGATAGGTAATGTTTAAATTAAGCGGATTTTATATTAAAAACCAACTGACACCAGTTGTGAATACGTTAAGAATGATTAACTTAAATTTTGGGGCAACAAAATTTCCTTTTTGTTTTGAATTATTCTCCGGCTCGAAAAAATAATGCAGAAAAAGTAAAATGTTTTTGGATTTCCTATATTTTTAAACCAAAATGAAATGCAGTAAATAAAAACAAACTAACATCTACCAAAGTAGTACATATTTTTGTGAGTTTGAGCAGGGAATCATATTGACGAAAACATTACTAAGTAACACTTCAATTTCAATGATTATTATACGCGTAACCCAACGATGATTGCATATATAAATGTCCTCTTAAACTTTACACAGACTTTTCAAAGACTTTACGATATGATTTAATTTTGTTCAATTAGGCATGAACCTTATGTGGACCCCATCTATCAGATATAACATTTCTATCTCTTATGCAGTGAATTTCACATGTACGTTTTCTTTAACATTTCAATTTTGATTAACTATGACTCATGCAAAAATAATAAAAAGAAAACAAAGCAGAACGTTAAAATTTTCCCTTAAGATCGGTATTACTACACGCAGATAAGGTTCCATTTTAACAAAAATAAAAAGATAAAAATAAGCAGAAGTTGAATAAAATCTTAACTCTCAATTCAGATAATCCCGTATTATCCCGCGGAAAAAGTCCATGATTTTATACGAAACACCAAGAAAAATAAAGCAGAATATTCAAATACTAACCTGTGACATTTGAGCCAAAACAAGGTACACACCTCAGTACGTAATTACCGATTAAGCAAATAAACGCCTTTTGCGTAACAAACGAACGATCAACCGAACGGGTCGGGTTATGACCCAGATATCTTGGGGGGCCATTTATAAGTGATATACGATCTATACAAGCTAAAATATTAGAAATATGGTCTTAGTTTGATAGCAAACAAGTTAAACGAAAACATGCTCGTTTAACCACCCGCTATAGATTTAAACGCGAAAGATAGTTACAAACCAAGCATTATATCATCCGTTAAGCCGAAAAAGACTTACCAAACACTTATTTGAAATGTTTTAAGCGATCCGTGAAAATATTTTTGATTTTTACAAACATGTAGTATGTTTTTATAATTTTACACAAAACTAGCCGAAAAACACTCGTTTTCGCGTTGTTTAACAAACCCGATAAGTTTTTCGCGCCAAAAACCGAACCCGAACTAAATTTGGACCGAGCTTTTCGTATTGGGCTTGAGAAAACAGATTTTTGGGCCAAAATGGGCCCAAGGGGGCCCAAACCATCCTTCCGATCGGACCAGCCCACCCCACCCCCCATTTTTTTTATATAACTTGTTTAGGAAGCTTGTTTATCCAATTTGGTTTATAAAATCTGAGGTCCAAGCAGCTGCATCCTAAAATTCCAGAAGACCTCCAAACCCTAAGGTAAAGGGCTTAAATAAGTAGCTTTTGAACTTGTTTAAACTTGTTTAATACCATAAAAACATGTCTTGGTTACTAAAAATCATTCCTAACCGTGTAAAAATCCTAAAAATGGTCCATAAACATGTTTTGATCATACACATGGTAAGGAACCTGTTTTGATAGTTTTTTTGGCCATAAACACGGATTAAATGGTTGAAACGACGTTTTTACGGTTCAAAAGTTCGTTTTTGTACACTAGCCGAAACCCTAACTTAAGGGCTGTTATGTTGATGAAATATTGCTTGGTTTGTGATATAGGACTTTTACCTAGCTTGCTTAGAAGCACAATAACCTGAAAACTTGATTAAAAAGTCGGAAACGAGCCAAACCCGCTAAGGTAATGCCGAAACACTCGCTTACGGGCTATTTAGGTTAAGGTTGTGATGTGCATATTGTTAGAACTTGAAATTTTTCAGGGAGATCAGGGACCATGTCAATGAGTCCCTGTTCAAATTTGGTAATTTTTCGACCATCCGAGAATATTTGGAGAATTTATTACCGAATTAGGACGTTTATTTGGGAAAAATAGCTAAAATACTTCAAAAATTATGAAATTTTTCTGGGAACTCAGATTTGATGTATTTTGATCACATATGAATTTTGGGATCATTTGGAGAAGTTTAAAGGTATTTTGTTTATTTGCGGTCGTCTGAATTTTTACAGCCGAATTCGGGCCGAAAAGAATATTGCACGAGCTTTTTACATTCTGAAATTGATACATGTTGATTTGGGACATGATTTGAGCATTCAAGAATTTTTGTGGAATTTTTGGAAATTGTTTGGGGTAAACGGACGATTTTCAGGCGAAATATAGCTGATAAAATGAATTTTTATAAATTAATAAATCAGTAAATAAATTCCAGAAATATTTTTATAAAAATCTACATATTTTAATTGGATAAGTGGTTAAATTTTCATAATTTAGTGATTAACGGTTAATTAATTATGCTAATCTGAATATTAAACAAATTCAGTTTTTATAAAAACCGACAAGTTCGCGACTAGTGAATCTGCGGGAATATCAAAACACTAAGAGTGATCTAAAATCATATTTTTGGGCTAATTAAGTAAAAATGAACTTTTCTATGAGAAACCTGGACAATCTGGGTGGATTGTGCGCCTTTCTTCTCAAATCAAACTGTATAAACGGAAACGGGCCCCGTGGCTAATCCGGGACCCCAGTATGTGATCTTTCTTTATAACTTAATCATTTTATTAACCAATACATTTACCCAAGCTTATTTTCCCACAACTGTTTTCTGAACGCGTAAACGAACAACTTGGCTCAGCTGGGAAAACGGGAATCTGAGCCAAGTTCAGTTCTAAGTATTAGACATTGAACAACATCACAACCTAAGCCTATTGCCACTTTCTGGGCGTTCCAGCTACACCCAAATTAGTTATACAGCCCAGTTTAGTATTGAGATTATAATAATGTTAAAATATTAATATTATTATAATATTGGTTATAGGAACTACTGATAGCGGACTGAACAAACCGCGAGTTGATACAGTACTGAATATCTACTAAACTGTGAGTTTCATGACCCCACTTTTAAACTGTTTTACGAACTTTTGGGGTGAAAAGCATGTTTGCTTATATCTATATACTTATCTGAAACATGTGATGATGTGAATTATCTAAGTGCTAACACACGAAAGTCCCCACGATCACAGTGATTAACTTCGAGCCGGTGGCTTGTGAATAGTACTATTGGTTTGACAAACCCAGGCGGGGCCAGCACGGTTGCTAAGACATTATCCCGTTTGCACATGTCCATATATTTTTACGAACCAGCTATGTAGTGTTAGACATAGCTACCGGGGCATGTTGTGGGCTGAAAGGGGCCACAGTGGTTGATTGAGCGTGGGAAATGGAGGCACGCAGCACGAACAGTCCAGGCTTCACTGTAGCTTAGCATAATTACATCACATACATCATTTACATACATACATACATACATACTTATTTCATGATTACAAGTGTTGACTTGCGAATATTCATTATTGATTTCTTGAAACTCGTGAAACTCACCAACTTTAGTAGTTGACCCGTTTTAAACTGCTTTTCAGGTGTACCTAAATCGGAGTAATTTGATGATCTGTCACGTGCCTGAAGTGTGTGGTTGATGCTATGTGAATAGAAGCAAGGGTGTTAGTAGTAAGAATGTATAGTTAACGAACTAGTTTTGTTTGTATCGTCTAGACTGTAAAACAATGATAGAACGAAGAAATGTAATATATTGTAAATTAGTTTGTAATTTTTCTTTATAAACAATGTGTTGATACTAGAGGTGTCTGTTATATTCCCGTTTTACGCTTTCGCATTGTGCTAGTCGGGGTGTGACATAACCCTCTAGTCGGACAATCTTATCGGGCAGAAGAGGATCCAATATTTGAATAAAAATAAAGGAAAAAATAAAGTTGAATTTCTTGGCAAAATAAAAGATAAAACAAAGTAGAATTTTCTTCATGTACTAGATCAATCCCGTCAATTTACTATCATTTTTCCTTTTTGCTCAAAAACTCATTTTGAGGAGCATTTTTCAATGTTTTTGAATTTTTCAATATTTGAATGTTTTTGGAGTTTTTAATTTTTCTGTACAAACTGAAAATCACAATCTTTTTGGATTTTTATATTTTTCTCCCCCTAAAAACGACAAATAAAAAAAAATACGAAAAATGAAAATGATTCAACAGAGTTGTTGAATATCTGTTAATCTTTTTAAACCGTTTATACCTAGCAAGTATTGAAAACATGTTTTATCAAATGCCTTGTTATAAATGTCAGCTTTTTGAAAATCCGTATGTATTTTTTCAATATCAATTAATTTCTTTTCAAAGCAATCACGTATAAAGTGATAACGGATTTCAATCTGTTTGATTTTCGAATGTTGAACCGGAATATTGGTGATAGAAATAGCTGCCGAATTGGCAATGCAAATAGGAGTAGTAAGAAACTTCAAACCGTACCCGCAGATGCTGCTGGATCCAGAGAACCTGTGAACAGCAACTCGAGGCCGCCACGTACTCCGCTTCGGCTGTTGAAGTTGAGACCGTTGTCTGCTTCTTACACTGCCAGGAAACAAGCTGGTTTTCTAAGAATTGACAACCCGCTGTTGTAGACTTGAAGTTAATCTTGCATCCTTCGTAGTCTGAATCAATAAAAGCGGTGAGATCAAACTTATCTTCCTTGGGGTACCACAACCCGATGTCGGGATTTCCCCTTAGATAATGTAAGATACGCTTTACTGCTGGCAGATGAGTCACTCGGGGACTTGATTGGTACCTGGCACACAAACAAACATCAAATATTATATTAGGACGAGATGCAGTCAAATACATAAGAGATCCGATCGCTCGATATTAGGTTGGATCAACAGTATCCTCCAATTCATTGGGCGATAAATTGTGACCCGCGGGAAGAGGTGTAGAAGGGATTTTGTCGTCAGATATCTTGAATCGGTCCAAGACATCGTTGACATATTTGGTCTGATGGATGAAGATCCTAGAATCAGACTGGTGAACTTGCAATCCCAAGAAAAAGCTCATTTCTCCCATCGAACTCATCTCGAATTTGGTTTGCATCGTCTTCTCAAAATCTTTGCACAGGCTGTCGTTTGTCAAACCGAAAATAATGTCATCCTCGTAAATTTGGACGAGGAGCAGATCCTCACCAATGTTCTTGTAAAACAATGTACATTCCACAGTTCCCCTCTTGAAGCTACTATCAATCAAATCCGCATAAGCTGTAACGCCCGCAAATTTTCGTTAAAAGGATCTATGTGTTGTAGAGTTTGTATTTTTACTAAGACTCGATCTGGCCTTCCTCGGGGACCTCTTTGTCTTTCTTGTAAGCCTATTTATTTAAAGTTTAATCCAAGATATCATAATTTACAAGATTGGGGACTGAAGTGTAAATATATTATAAAAAAACCCTAGTTTTCCCCCTCCCTTCTTTGGTCTGATAGGCGCCCCCTTCTCCAGCCCCCACCTCGGTTTCCGTGTAGCTCCAGCCGAGTTCCAGCCCTCCCGAGTCTAATTCAAGGTCGGTATTAAGTGTCTACAACTCTTTTTCACCTTAATTGATCATATTAACGCGCTTATTTGTCGTTAAGGTTGAGTTTTGATGATAACAGTTTGCTGACAGATTCGTATACGTTTATTGTAGGGTCTGTAACGCGATGGTAATCCATTTTTTTTATCTATTCTTGATTCCATGATGTTCTACCTTGAGTCTATTTTCAACAAAGTTATAATACGTAATTTTTGGACGAGATTTGAATGGTTTTTATGAATTTATAAAATCGAGTGTCAAAACTGATGCAGGATGCGGATTCTGGTCTATCTTCCCGACGTCATAACCTGTTTTCGACAGGTCCAAATTGGTTGATTCCACTTCTGGAAGTTAGTATTTTGAGTTAGGAACCAAACCCAATTAGAATCGTTTAATTTGGTTTGGTAATGAATTTTATAAAAATAAAACGATTTTATTGCGCACTAAAATAGCTGCACGTACCTTCTTGTGTTTGAGGAAGTTTTACAATTTTTGTGTCTAATAGAAAAATATAATAAATTTTTTTTATAAACCTAAGACATTTATTAAAGTCTGGTAAAAATTTAATAATTTATTTCAAAGGTTATCCTATGTAATTAAATGTATCTTCGCATGCTAAAATCTACACGTTTTACCAGTTATTAATCGATAAGTTCATTTTAGGCTTAACCGGTGGATTTGGTTAGTTGAAAGGTTTTTGGAGCTGAGGTAAAGTAATTGGGTATGGGTTGGGCCTTGGGCCAAGTTGTTGGGCCTTGGGCCAAGTGTTGAGCCTTGGGCCAACGTTGTAAGGCCCCGAACCCCGGGAGCCCCACAGTTGGTATTCATACAAATACTTGTTAAAATAATTAAAACTTGGAAACGGTTTCTTCCATTAAAACAAACATCTCAGAGTGTAAATTCAGCGGAAAACATAAATAGTGAAGTAAGTTCCCTAAAACCCGGGAATTTTGCCCAAAACCAACTTTTAAATATAATTCATAAAATCATTTAAAATAAAATTGTTCAAATTACATTCTTCCATCCACGTATGCCCTTCACCGTCCAAGTAGCTTCGTGCACGTCCAAGCGATAAGGCATCCTCTTCCTAACCTGAAACTCACACTAACATGCACACAAAGTCAGCTTGAGCTGAGTGAGTTCAAGTTTTAAGTAAATAATATCAGTAGTAACAACTATGATAGCCATACCAAAAGTGTAAAAATAAAAGAGTGCATCCATTAAATCATCCTTATCGAAAACTAAACATTCTCATACATACATATACAAAATGTATATATAAACATCCTTTCAAGTACATCCCTATATAATATATATATAACATCACGTATAACATCAGGGTCGAGCAAATGTACAACCCAAACACGTAACATCAACGCATGCAAACACAAAGTAGGCATACGCAACATCAGTAGTCGAAACAACTACAACATCGCCAAATATAGGCCGAGCAATAATGTATATATATATATATATATATATATATATATATATATATTTAACATCCCAAGGCCTACCATATACTAGCAAGCCTATATAAAATCGTTTAAAACATTTCATCAAGTAAGAAAACACTTAGGTGTGCATGCTAGCCTAAAACTTAAAAGAGTAAAAAGGGCATCATGAACTCACCTGAAATCAATCAAACACCTGCAACGAGCTAGGAAATCCCTAAGTGCACAATCACAAGCAAGGGCCTGTAAATTATACACAACGCGTTACTAAACTAGACCGTAAGAACACTCTTGCCTAATGGGCCGTTCAAGCCCAACACTTTGGCCCAAGGCCCAACAACTTGGCCCAAGGCCCAACACCTGGCCCAAGGCCCAACAACTTGGCCCAAGGTAATCAAATCGAGTCGAATACGCGCGTAATAAACCTTAAAACCATTTGTTAAACGAATCAGCCCCAAATGGACCAAATTCCCATTTTAGTCTTTTCATTCATCATGATTATGTCACCCGAGTTGATAGGGTTGACGGTTCCTTTTTACAACTCTCATTTTAACATTTAAACGAAAATTCGCGCACCGCCGACTCGATTGACGAAGCACTAACCAAAACAGCCCTGACCATCGAAAAATTAATTTTTTCCACAGCCCTTAAACCCCCCTAGGGCTGTACAAACTGATTCGATCGGTCATCCGATCAATTAAAGCATCAAACTCAACAATTGTCAATCCTACATCCGGTAAACACTAGTTTTCGAACTAAAATCGATTGAGCGACCTAAACACCTCCATTGGCCATGAAATTATAATATGATGTACATGTCATACCTAGTGGGATTTTGATGCGAAAACCTCACTCAAAACAGCCCCGGAAAAGCTCAATTGGGCAGCCACCCGGTTAGCCTACAACAAGACGTTTTTCGATCAATACGCGCAATATAAGGATCAATTAATGTGTAAAAGACTTGGGGAATAGTAGTACATACCTTGAATTGAAGTTCTAAGGCTTAGAATTGGCTGCAAAAAAGAAAATCGTGGGTCTTGGGTCTGCTCTTTCTGCTGATCTCAACAATGGGGGGGGGGCTAGGGCTAGTTTATGTTATAACATAATATATTACACTCTAGTCCCTCCAGATTGAAGTGTAAGGCAAAATGGAAGGAAAAGTGAGGTTCTTTAACGTACCGGGATGACGTAAAGGCTTCTGAGAAACGTCGGTTAAGACCGCCGTGTTATACATACTTTACACGCGCTAAATCATTAAACCGGAAGTTTTACGGGTGTTACAAGTCCACCCCCCTTACAACGGGATTCATCCCCGAATCCCGAGGCGACAGGAACAATTGCGGATACAGTCTCATCATCTCATATTCGGATTTCCAAGTAGCCTCGGAACCCCTACAGTGCCTCCACTGCACGTTCACCTGTCTAACCACCTTATTCCTCAAACGCCTCTCCTAACGGTCAAGAATAGCAATCGGCTGCTCAACGTAGTTCAGCTTACTGTCGAGCTCAATTTCATTAAGAGGCACATGGGCCTCATCATCCGCTAAGCATTTCCTCAGGTGGGACACATGGAAGGTAGGATGAATCCCCGCGAGCTCATCAGGCAGTTCCAGCCTATACGCTACCTCACCAACACGGGACACTATACGAAACGGACCAATGAACTTCGGACTAAGCTTCCCCCTCTTACGAAAACGAATAATGCCCTTCTAGGAAGAAACTTTTAACATAACTCGATCCCCAGCCTTGAACACAATGGGCCTTCGCCTTTTGTCCGCATAGGACTTTTGACGATCCTGAGCGGCCTTCATAAACGCCTTAATCTTGTCGAGTTTCTCAGTCGTAGTCTCGACCACCTCCAAACTACCCAACTGCTTCTGACCAATGGAACCCCAACAGACTGGAGTCCTACACCTTCTACCATACAACATCTCAAACGGTGGCATACCAATTGTGGTGTGATGACTGTTATTATACGAGAACTCTACCAGCGGTAAGTGACGGTCCTAACTACCACCAAAGTCGATAACACAAGCCCGCAACATATCCTCGAGAGTCTGAATGGTCCTCTATGACTGACCATCCGTCTGCGGGTGATAAGCAGTACTGATGAGGAGTTTGGTGCCCATCTCCTCATGAAACCTTTTCCAAAACCTGGAGGTGAAACGTGTATCCCTATCCGAAACAATAGATGCGGTGCCTAGAGACGATCTCACGAATAAACACATCGGCCAGCTGCTCAGAATTAAAAGTCTCTCAATCGGCAAGAAGCGAGAGCTCTTGGTCAGTCTATCCACGATTACCCAAATGGTGTCATAATTACCCTTGGAGTACGAGGCAGTTTAGTCACGAAATCCATGGTAAGATGCTCCCATTTCCACTCAGGTATTTCCAACGGCTGAAGTTTCCTAAACAGTTTCTGATGTTCGGCCTTAACTTGCAGGCATGTCAAACACTTACTTACGTACTGAGCCACCTCAAACTTCATCGCAGGCCACCAATAATTCTTTTTTAAGTTTTGGTTCATCTTGGTCGCGCCCGGATGAATGGAATATCGTGACTTGTGCGCCTCATCTAAAATCTTACCTATGAAATCTCCATACCTCGGTACCCATAAACGCCCATCCTTATACTTCACCCCATCACCGACTTCTTCCGACAACTTTTCCTGACCCCAAATACACTCTAACATAATCCATTCCACCTGCAAAGCTTCATTCTGGACGTTGGCTATTTGTTTCAAAATGTCGGCTTTCACACGAATAGGTTTTGGTCTCTCCTTCCGGCTTAACGCGTCGGCCACCACGTTAGCCTTACCCGGAAGGTACATGATCTCTAGATCGTAGTCCTTAATCAACTCCAACCATCGACGCTGTCGCATATTCAGTTCCTTTTGCTCGAAGAAATACTTTAAGCTCTTATGATTGGTACAAATAACGCAAGGAACACTGTACAAATAATGTCTCCACAACTTAAGCGCAAACACAACCGCCTCCAGCTCTAAATCGTGTGTAGGATAATTCGCATCATGAGGCTTCAACTGCCGTGAGGCATAAGCGATGACTCGGCCCCTTTGCATCAAAACACAAACAAGCCCCTGATATGAGGCGTTAGAATAAACCACCAGATCGTCGGTGCCATCGGGTAGAGCCAAAATCAGGGCATGCGTCAATCTGTTCTTCAACTCGAGAAAAGCCTCTTCCTGTTCCATACCCCAAACGAACTTAACACTCTTCTTAGTCAACCTAGTCAGTGTAGAAGCAATTTTCGAAAAATCGGGAATAAAGCGGCGGTAATACCCCGCACCCAGAAAACTACGGATTTCAGATGGAGACTTAGGAGACTCCCATTCATTCACGGCTTCCACCTTTGCAGGGTCAACCAGAATACCACTCGGGTTAATAACATGACCCAAGAATTGAACCTCACGCAACCAGAAGGAACACGTAGAAAATTTCGCATACAGTTTGTTCTTCCACAGAGCCTCCAACACTTCCCTGAGATGACCGGCGTGATTGGATTCGCTTTTAGAGTACACAAGAATGTCGTCGATGAACACAATAACCGAACGATCGAGCATCGGCCTACACACCCGGCTCATAAGATCCATGAACGCAGCCGGTGCATTGGTCAAACCGAAAGACATCACAAGAAATTCATAATGCCCATAATGAGTGCCGAAGGCAGTCTTAGGAATATCTTCCTCCCGAATCTTCAACTGATGATACCCGGACCTAAGGTCGATCTTCGAGAAGCAACTAGCTCCTTGGAGCTTATCAAATAAGTCGCCGATCCTTTGAAGAGGGTACCGATTTTTAACAGTGAGCTTGTTTAATTCACGGTAGTCAATGCACATCCGCATGCTACCATCCTTCTTTTTAACGAACAGGACTGGGGCACCTCAAGGTGAGATGCTCGGTCGAATAAAGCCCTTATCGAGCAAGTCTTCCAAATGAGCCATAAGTTCTTTCATTTCATTCGGTGCTAGACGATAAGGGGCCCGAGCAACAGGTTTTGCGCCCGGCACAAGGTCTATCTGGGATTCGACCTCGCGGTCCGGCAGGACATCTGAAAAATCATCTGGAAATACATCCGGGAAATCCCGAACAATAGGAACATCACCGACGGTAGCCACCTCGGTTTTCATATTTATAGCATACACCAGATACGCCCCGCAACCCCGCTGCATCAATCTCCCCGCTTTAAGCATAGATATGATATGTGGGTTCGCCCCACTCCGATCACCGAAGACAGTGATTTGGGTCCCATCCGGGGCCCACAGACGAACAAGTTTCTGACCACAAATGATTTGAGCATCAACACTCGCGAGCCAATCCATCTCGAGCACCACATCGAAACAGCCAAGCGGCATCAAATACAACCGCATCGGAAATTTATAACCACACAACTCGATGGAACAACCCTGAATAGCCCTAGACACAGACACGGATTTTCCTACGGCGACCTCAACCTCAAACACAACGACTACGCGCTCGGGTGATTTATTCAAGGAGGAACAGAAAGCGGTAGACACAAAACTTCTACTGGCGCCTGAATCAAATAAAACTGACGCCTGTAATTCATCAAGTAGAAAGGTACCTAGGACAATATTATACTACTGCTTAGCTACACGATCAACACATACGATTTCAAAGGAATAAGAAACTATAAACGGTGGGATGAAAGCTAAATAAGGAAAAGTACCTGAAACGACATCCGCATCCTCCTTCGCTTCCTTCTTGGAGATGTTGAAGGCCCTCACCCTGGCCTTCGGCTTCTCATCCATCTTCCCCCTCGAGGAAGTCCCCTGCCCGGACCCCCCCGCCTTACTGGAAGGACGGTTTGATGCCAAGTGACCCGAACCCTTACAGCGGAAACAGGTCAATGTCAGACACTCGAAATGGGGGTGTCCTACCTTACCACAACGAAAACAGGTGCCAGAACCACTCCTACATTCCCCCTTGTGCGGCTTCCCACACTTCCCGCAATTACCGAACGCCGCATCCCTTTTAAACTCAGAAGTCTCAGTCTTTACCGTTTTTTCAGACGAAATAAAATTGCTTCCCCCGGGCCGCTTACCGTACGAATTTGAGTTCCATGCCTTCCTATTCTCGGTCGGCGGTAACTTCTCCCTCTGATCATACAATGTACCTGCTAGAGTGACCACCGAGTGAAAAGAGTTCATGTCGGTAGTCAACACACCCCTACGAATATCCACCAGAAGCCCCTTCACGTATTTCTTAATCCTCTTGGCTTTGGGAGTAACCAAATCGGGACATAAACGAGCCATCTTGTTAAACTTGGTGGTATACTCCCGATGCGACATAGTACCAGCCTCTAAGGTCAAAAATTCCTGTTCTATCTTATCCAATTCATGCGGAGGAAAAAACTGATCGAGAACCAATTTCTTCAACTCATCCCACGTCATCCTCCTAATCGAACGATCACCCATAGCTTGCGCCAAGTTATCCCACCAACATAGTGCCTTGGAACGAAACGAGGCAGTAGCATAAGTCACCATGTCATCCCCCTTGCACTTACTAACCCTCAGAACGGCCTCCGTCTCTCTCACCCACTGATGTGCTGCCAATGCATATTTAGTACCATCGAAAGAAGGGGGGTCACACTTCTTAAAGTCACCATACGAGCAACC
The DNA here is from genome assembly GCF_021521415.1 of Bidens hawaiensis. Lineage (NCBI taxonomy): Eukaryota > Viridiplantae > Streptophyta > Magnoliopsida > Asterales > Asteraceae > Bidens > Bidens hawaiensis. The sequence goes on from NW_027491022.1 coordinate 2,551,764, forward strand.
CCGAGTAGATACACTAATAGTCCGCACCTCATCTTTATCCCCACTCGGCACATACACTTCCTCTTCCTCTTCTACCCGCACCTCCTTACTCTTCCTTCCCTTATCCGAACCTTTACCAACCAGCGACTCCTCCATGGCCCTAACGGCCTCAACAACGATCTCGGGTATGGCGCTATGGAGCACCTGGTATACCTCATCCGCAATAGCCGCACGCATAGCAGGGTCTAAGGCGGGGTTATCCCCCTCCTCATGAATCGGGGTTTCCTGCTGGGGAGTAGGAATCTCACTCTCGGCTTCGGCACGTGGCTTACGGCCACGGCCGCGAACACTAGGACCACCTCTCTTAGCTTCTCGTGTTTTAACCATGACTTATCCCTACAAAGACAGAATTTTAACACGATTAAGTACATGTGGCATTTAGAAGATGTAAGGTAAGGGTAAACTGCTAATGACGTTGATCAAGTTTAATTAGTCATTTACTTTACCCGCCCGTCCTAAGCACCCCCAGCCCCTAACCTCGTTAGCCTTCTCTCTAACACTTAGACGGTTAATCAAATACTAGAAACTTTTAAATTTAAAGGAATGACTAATAATTTAAATTTACCTCTAGGCGTGCAGCTACTCGCGGTGGGCATACTGGTCTCTTTTCTTACAGTTCGAGTCCAAGCATTCGGGGATGTACGGATCCCTCGAACCATGGCTCTGATACAAACTTGTAAGTCCCCGAACCTCGGGAGCCTCACAGTTGGTATTCATACAAATACTTATTAAAATAATTAAAACTTGGAAACGGTTACTTCCATTACAACAAACATCGAGTGTAAATTCAGCGGAAAACATAAATAGTGAAGTAAGTTCCCAAAAACCCGGGAATTTTGCCCAAAACCAACTTTTAAATATAATTTATAAAACCATTTAAAATAAAATTGTTCAAATTACATTCTTCCATCCACGTATGCCTTTCACCGTCCAAGTAGCTTCGTGCACGTCCAAGCGATAAGGCATCCTCTTCCTAACCTAAAACTCACACTAACATGCACACAAAGTCATCTTGAGCTGAGTGAGTTCAAGTTTTAAGTAAATAATATCAGTAGTAACAACTATGATAGTCATACCAAAAGTGTAAAACTAAATGAGTGCATCCATTAAATCATCCTTACCGAAAACTAAACATTCTCATACATACATATACAAAATGTATATATAAACATCCTTTCAAGTACATCCCTATATATATATGACAATATATATATATATATATGACAATATATATATATATATATATATATATATATATATATATATATATATATATATATATATATATATATATATATATATATATATATATATATATATATATATAACATCCACGTATAACATCAGGGTTGAGCAAACGTACAACCCAAACACGTAACGTAACATCAGTAGTCGAAACGACTACAACATTGCCAAATATAGGCCAAGCAATAATGTGTGTGTATATATATATATATATATTTAACATCCCAAGGCCTTCCATATACTAGCAAGCCTATATAAAATCGTTTAAAACATTTCATCAAGTAAGAAAACACTTAGGTGTGCATGCTAGCCCAAAATTTAAAAGAGTAAAAAGGGCATCATGAACTCACCTGAAATCAATCAAACACCTGCAACGAGCTAGGAAATCCCTAAGTGCACAATCACAAGCAAGGGCCTGTAAATTATACACAACGCGTTACTAAACTAGACCGTAAGAACACTCTTGCCTAATGGGCCGTTCAAGCCCAACACTTTGGCCCAAGGCCCAACAACTTGGCCCAAGGCCCCACACTTGGCCCAAGGCCCAACAACTTGGCCCAAGGCCCAACACTTGGCCCAAGGTAATCAAATCGAGTCGAATACACGCGTAATAAACCTTAAAACCATTTGTTAAACGAATCAGCCCCAAATGTTCCAAATTCCCATTTTAGTCTTTTCATTCATCATGATTATGTCACCCGAGTTGATAGGGTTGACGGTTCCTTTTTACAACTCTCATTTTAACATTTAAACGAAAATTCGCGCACCGCCGACTCGATTGACGAAGCACTAACCAAAACAGCCCTGACCATCGAAAAATTAATTTTTTCCACAGCCCTTAAACCCCCCTAGGGCTGTACAAACTGATTCGGTCAGTCATCCGATCAATTAACGCATCAAACTCAACAATTGTCAATCCTACACATGGTAAACCCTAGTTTTCGAACTAAAATCGATTGAGCGACCTAAACACCTCCATTGGCCATGAAATTATAATATGATGTACATGTCATACCTAGTGGGATTTTGATGCGAAAACATCACTCAAAACAGCCCCGGAAAAGCTCAATTGGGCAGCCACCGTGTTAGCCTACAACAAGACGTTTTTCGATCAATACGCGCAATATAAGGATCAATTAACGTGTAAAAGACTTGGGGAATTGTAGTACATACCTTGAATTGAAGTTCTAAGGCTTAGAAATGGCTGCAAAAAAGAAAATCGTGGGTCTTGGGTGTCACACCTCGACTAGCACAATGCGGAAGCGTAAAACGGGAATGTAACAGACACCTCTGATATCAACACATTGTTTATAAAGAAACATTACAAACTAATTTACAATATATTACATTTCTTCGTTCTATCATTGTTTTACTGTCTAGGCGATACAAACAAAACTAGTTCGTTAACTATACATTCTTACTACTAACACCCTTGCTTCTATTCACATAGCATCAACCACACACTTCAGGCACGTGACAGATCACCCAATCCTTACAATTTTGGTACACCTGAAAAGCAGTTTAAAACGGGTCAACTACTAAAGTTGGTGAGTTTCACGGGTTTCAAGAAAACAGTAATGAGTATTCACAAGTCAGCACTTGTAATCATGAGATAAGTATGTATGTATGTAAATGATGTATGTGATGTAATTATGCTAAGCTACAGTGAAGCTGTTCGTGCTGCGTGCCTCCATTTCCCACGCTCAATCAACCACTGTGGCCCCTTTCCGCCCACAACATGCCCCGGTAGCTATGTCTAACACTACATAACTGGTTCGTAAAAATTATGGTCATGTGCAAACAGTTTTGGTGTCTTGGCAAACCGTGCCGGCTTCGTTTGGGTTTGTCAAAACAATAGTACTATTCACAAGCCACCGGCTCGAAGTTAATCACTGTGATCGTGGGGACTTTCGTGTGTTATCACTTAGATAATTCACATCATCACATGTTTTAGATAAGTACATAGATATAAGCAAACATGTTTTTCACCCCAAAAGTTCATAAAACAGTTTAAAAGTGGGGTCATGAAACTCACGGTTTAGTAGATATTTAGTACTGTATCAGCTAGTGGTTTGTTTGGTCCGCTATCAGTAGTCCCTATAATCAATATTATAATAATATTAATATTTTAATATTATTATAATCTTAATACTAAACTGGGCTGTATAACTAATCTGGGTGTAGCTGGAACGCCCATAAAGTGGCAATAGGCTTAGGTTGTGATGTTGTTCAATGTCTAATACTTAGAACTGAACTTGGCTCAGATTCCCGTTTTCCCAGCTGGGCCAAGTTGTTTGCTTACGCGTTCAGAAAACAGTTATGGGAAAATAAGCTTGGGTAAATGTATTGGTTAATAAAATGATTAAGTTATAAAAAAAGATCACATACCGGGGTCCCGGATTAGCCACGGGGCCCGTTTCCGTTTATACAGTTTGATTTGAGAAGAAATGCGCACAATCCGCCCGGATTGTCCAAGTTTCTCATAGAAAAGTTCATTTTTACTTAATTAGTCCAAAAATATGATTTTTGATCACTCTTGGTGTTTTTATTTTCCCGCAAATTCACTAGTCGCTAACTTGCCGGTTTTTTATAAAAACTGAATTTGTTTAATATTCAATTTAGCATAATTAATTAACCGTTAATCATTAAATTATGAAAATTTAACCACTTATCAATTAAAATATGTAGATTTTTATAAAAATATTTTTGGAATTTATTTACTAGATTTTATTAATTTATAAAAATTCCTTTTGTCAGCTATATTTCGCCTGAAAATCCTCCGTTTACCCCAAACAATTTCCAAAAATTCCACAAAAATTCCTGAATACTCAAATCATGTCCCAAAACTACCTGTATCAATTCCAGAATGTAAAAAGCTCGTGCAATATTCTTATCAGCCCAAATTCGGCTGTAAAAATTCACACGAACGCAAATAAACAAAACACCTTTAAAATTCTCCAAATGATCCCAAAACTCATATGTTATCAAAACACATCAAATCTGAGTTCGCAGAAAATTTTCATAATTTTTGAAGTAGTTTAGCTATTTTTCCCAAATAAACGTCCCAATTCGGTAATAAATTCGCCAAATATTCTCGGATAGTCGAAAAATTACCATATTTGAACAAGGACTCATTGACATGGTCCCTGATGTCCCTGAAAAATTTCAAGTCCTAAAAATATGCACATCACAACCCTAACCTAAGTAGCCCGTAAGCGAGTGTTTCGGCATTACCTTAGCGGGTTTGGCTCGTTTCCGACTTTTTAATCAAGTTTTCAGGTTCTTGTGCTTCTAAGAAAGCTAGGTAAAAGTCCTATATCACAAACCAAGCAATATTTCATCAACATAACAGCCCTTAACTTCGGGTTTCGACTAGTGCACAAAAACGAACTTTTGAACCGTAAAAACGTCGTTTCAACCCTTTAATTCGTGTTTATGGCCACAAAAACTATCAAAACAGGTTCCTTACCATGTGTATGATCAAAACATGTTTATGGACCATATTTAGGATTTTTACACTGTTAGGAATGATTTTTAGTAACCAAGACATGTTTTTATGGTATTAAACAAGTTTAAACAAGTTCAAAAGCTACTTATTTAAGCTCTTATTGCATCGTTTCCTCGGGAGGTTTTTGGGAGAAGTGTTATAAAATCCATGGTAATTTGTTCCCATTTCCATTGTGGTATTTCTGGTTGGTGCAACATTCCCGAAGGTTTTTGATACTCGGCTTTAACTCTCGCACACGTTAAACATTTACTAACGTATGTGGCTATATCCTTCTTCATACCGGGCCAGCAATAATACTCTTTCAAGTCCTTGTACATCTTATCCGTTCCAGGATGAATGGAGTATTTGGACTTATGTGCTTCGTCCATGATCAAGTCACGCAGATTACTGAAAGTGGGAATCCAAACTCGATTTTTGTAGTATAGAATTTCGTTAGTTCTTTCTTCAAAGTTTTGTTCGGTTCCTTGTAAGTTTTCATTTTCCAAGTGATCTCCTTTCAGAGCTTCGTTTTGAGCAATACGAATTTGCTCGGTGAGGCTGGTTTGGACGATCATTCCTAGTGCTCGGACCCGTAGTGGTTTGATCATGTCTTTTCTGCTCAAAGCACCTGCTACTATATTAGCCTTGCCCGGGTGGTATCGAATCTCACAGTCGTAATCATTCAACAATTCTACCCATCTCCTCTGCCTCATATTTAGTTCTTTCTGGTCAAAAATATGTTGTAGGCTTTTGTGGTCGGTATATACTGTACACTTGGTGCCATACAAATAGTGCCTCCAGATCATAAGTGCGAAAATAACCGCGCCTAGTTCCAAATCATGGGTGGTATAATTCTTCTCGTGCACCTTTAATTGTTGAGAAGCGTATGCTATGACTTTGTTTCTTTGCATAAGTACGCACCCTAAACCTTTCCGGGACGCATCACTATAAACTACCAGATCATCAGTTCCCTCTGGAAGACTCAGTATCGGGGCTTGGCATAGTTTCTGTTTTAGCAATTGAAACGCCGCTTCTTGTTCTTCTTCCCAAACGTAAGCACGATCTTTTTGAGTTAAAAGAGTTAAATGTTGGGCTATGCTGGAAAAATTAGCAATAAAACGCCGATAATACCCAGCTAAACCCAAAAATTGGCGAATTTCTTTTGGTGACTTTGGGGCTTGCCAATTTTTGATGGCTTCAATTTTACTCGGGTCTACATGGATACCATGTCGGTTAACAACGTGCCCTAGAAATTGTACTTCTTGTAGCCAAAATTCACACTTTGACAGCTTGGCATACAACTTTTCCTACCTCAATAGCCCCAAAATAGTTCGTAAATGCTGCTCGTGTTCCTCCTTGGTTTTAGAATATATCAAAATGTCATAAATAAACACGATAACGAATTTGTCGAGGTATGGTTTACAAACTCGATTCATAAGGTCCGTGAAAACTGCGGGAGCATTAGTCAGTCCGAACGGCATAACTAAGAATTCGTAGTGGCCATAACGAGTTCGGAACGCCGTTTTAGACACGTCTTCCTCTTGGATTTTAACTTGATGGTAACCGGATCGAAGGTCAATTTTCGAGAAATAATTTGCCCCTTGGAGTTGATCAAACAAATCATCTGTTCGTGGAAGAGGGTATCGGTTATTGATGGTAACTTTATTTAATTCCCGGTAGTCAATGCACATTCTAAGACTTCCATCTTTCTTCTTTACGAACAATGCCGGTGCTCCCCAAGGAGAATAACTAGGACGAATGAAACCCTTATCTAACAATTCCTGTAACTGGTTGGATAGTTCTTGCATTTCAGAGGGTGCCGACCGGTAAGGTGCCTTAGCAATGGGCGCTGATCCTGGAATTAAGTCTATGCGGAATTCAATCTGTCGGTTCGGTGGTAATCCGGGTAAATTGTCAGGAAAGACATCGAGGTATTCACGTACAACGGGAATTTCTTCTATGCGTTTCTCATCAGGATTCTTTATAGTCACGTTTGCCAAGAATGCCGTACAACATTGGCGTAAACATTTCAACACTTTGAGATGAGACACGAGAGGTAATATCGAACTAGACTTCTCTCCTTGTACTACAATCACCTCACCTTTCGAAAAGGGAATTTTAACCGTCTTGTCGTTACACACAATCTCCGCCTTATACTTGGTTAACCAGTCCATGCCGACAATAACATCGAAACTTCCTAACTCTATCGGGAGTAGGTCAATAAGGAATGGGTGGTCATTAAGAATAATGGAACAGTTTTGGACTACTTGGTTGACAGTTATAGAGTTACCGTTAGTGAGCTCTATAGTATAGGGATTTGTTAGTTCACTAACTGGCATGTTACCCAGGGACACAAAACTAGAGGAGACAAAGCTTCTATCGGCACCAGTATCAAATAATACAGAATCATATTGATCAGAAACAGCAAATGTACCTGTTACTACGTTCGGGTCTTGTCGTGCTTCTCCTGACCCAATAACAAACGCACGTCCCCGAGACACACTTGAAGTCGATGCTTGGTTTCGACCGGTGACTGCTCCTCGATTCAGCTTGGGGCAGTCCCTTCTAAAGTGTTCCGTGCTCCCACATTCAAAACAAGCACGACGATTCACTACAGTTTAGTTTTGCTGAGCTGGTTGTTGACGAATTGGTTGCGGTCTCGGTAGTTGGGGACGACGGGGTTGGGTTGTCTGGGCTGGTCGGCTCACAATTTCTACACCTGCTCTGCAATTAGGGGCATAATGCCCAGTTCGACAACATTTCTGGCATACCGGCAATCTGCACTCTCCCACATGATGGTAATTACATTTGTCACACTTTGGCAAGGGTCCCTTATACCTGTCTTGCTTCGTATCGGAACCAGTTATAGCATAATTTCTGATTGTCGGACGTGCACGTTTGCTTGATTGTCCTCCTTGTGCTCTCGTCCCATAGTCAGTTCGTTTCATACCTGATGATTCCCCGACCATTCTCAACACTCCGCTTCTTACCAAGTCGAAAGTTATGATGCCGGCCTGAGTCACGGCATTCTCGAACGAAGTGTGACCCACAGAGTTCACCAAACTCCTCACTTCCGGGGCTAAACCCCAAATATAACGTTCAACTCGTTTATTTTCAGGAGTTACTAACCATGGTACTAAGCGAGCCAATTCATTGAAGCGGTTCATGTATCCCAAATGATCCGCTCCTCTCATCTTCAAACTCCAGAGTTCGTGTTCTAATTTTTGAATTTCGTTCTTTGGGTAGAAATGTTCCAGCATCAGTGTTTTGAGTTCAGCCCATGTCATGAGATTCACCGTATCTTGACCTTTTATCTGTACCGTAGTGTTCCACCACATCAAAGCATGATCCGTAAGAGTAGAAGCAACATACTTGACAATGTTTTCGGGTGGACAATTGCTGATATTGAGAACAGATTCAGTCTTTTCGATCCACTTGATTAAAGTTTTTGATCGAATATTCCCTTCGAGGGGAATTAGGGTTGTTATTATTATTGTTTGGGTTCGGTGGGGGATTATTTGCATTGGTAGGGGCATTTGTATTAGGTGGGGGAGCATTATTTGTAACTGTTTCATTGTTGGTTGGGGGAGCATTATTGTTTTGTTGTTGGTTTGTTTGCATATTTGCGTTTACACCGGCAGTTACTTGTGTTGTAATAAGTGGGATTACTGCCTGCATTTTCCGAGCAATCATCTCGGCTATTTCTGCCTCAGTCATAGGGTTTTCTTTCTTTGGGGCCATTCTATAATGATAAACAAATATAAGCCAATTAGTACTAATTCCAGCCTACGGCACTGTGTAATAGTAATCACAATAAATGTTGTACAAGTAAACCAAATAACATACTGACATTTCACAAATTGTTCTGTACATTGATAGTAAAAGGTATACAAACTTAGCCTGATAAAGGCCAGTGCTTGCATGTATATATCAAAATCTGTCACTAAGGGACTGTTAGACTTAACCCTATAAGGGTCAGTGCTTGTAATAATATACAAAGTTGTACCCCATATTAACATAACATACTACTATATACATACATGGGGTATCAAAAGATCATGTATACATAATTGTAATATTCCGAATCTATCCATACAGACGATAGGCTAACCACAAACATAAAAATAACAGCACCGTAATCACCCAGTAACAGTTCCACAGCTGATCTGTCACCCTATCCAAACACTAGTGGTGGTAGGCATCTGACTGTTGCAAGTTCAGTACTATCTGGTGTAACGTCGATAAGTACTGGGTCATGTCCCTCCTCTCCTGGTTAATGTTAGCTATGGCTATCGAGTGGTCTATCACACGGTCAGTCAGGACAGCCATCCAAGAGTTGTTTCTTGCGTTTGGGAGGTCAGGGCGAGGGGTAGGTATACTCAATGAACGGGAAGATGAAGTATCTACCCTAGGGCGTGAAGGTCCTCCCCGGTCATGGGTAGATCTGAATGGAATCGAGGTAGGGTCAATCGGGGTTACCCTAATACGAGCAGTCTGCCGGACTCGCGCAGTAGCTGAAGTCGTCGGCGACAGGTGTATAGGTGGAGTGGGTAATCTGGCTACTCTAGCAGGTGAACGATACTGACTGTTAACTTCGTCTTGATCCCTGCGTGGTGACCTGGGTGGATAACTATCGCATCTGTAGCCGGATAGATCAGGCACATTCCTGGGTAGCTTTCTACAGATAACTTCTTCTTCCACCTCTTCCTCTTCCTCCTCCGGCTCCTCCTCTTCTGGATCCTCCTCTGATTCTTCCTCTGATTCTTCTTCGGGATCCTCCTCTACAGATATTACCGGTTCTTCTTCCAGTACGTAGTTGTTATTCCTTGACATGACTCTGCACAAAGGTTAGTTATAAGAATAATATCTATTGCTATCGCTAACTATTGTCGAGGAGATTAATTAATTAAACCAAATTTAATATTAATTATATTAGAATATAATATTAGTTTTATTAAAATTTTAATTATTATTATTTAAATCAATATTGAATTTAAATGAATATAATATTCATTGTAAAATTTACCGTCATCAACAGTATCGTACGTACACGTATTCATACACCTTGTTCCAAATAAGCACGTATGGGTGTTACATATATATATATACTTTCACATTACCTTTTATACACATATGTTGCCACTTTTACCTAACCACACGTTCCGCGAATTCTATCCGAATTCCCTCGTACAAGCAAGTCTGTTATTATGTTCCGGACCACAATAACTCACTTGCCCTACAAGTTCATCCCGACATCCATCAGTATGTAATATTAATTTATTATTTAATTATTTTTCCAGAGTTAATCGAGCCTACGGTTATATTTTAGGTACCCTAAGGGATAAGCTAATCCTTTATAACCAATGGCTCTGATACCAACTTCTGTCACACCCCGACTAGCACAATGCGGAAGTGTAAAACGGGAATGTAACAGACACCTCTGATATCAACACATTGTTTATAAAGAAACATTACAAACTAATTTACAATATATTACATTTCTTCATTCTATCATTGTTTTACATTCTAGGCGATACAAACAAAACTAGTACATTAACTATACATTCTTACTACTAACACCCTTGCTTCTATTCACATAGCATCAACCACACACTTCAGGCACGTGACAGATCACCCAATCCTTCCGATTTAGGTACACCTGAAAAGCTGTTTAAAACGGGTCAACTACTAGAGTTGGTGAGTTTCATGAGTTTCAAGAAAACAGTAATGAGTATTCACAAGTCAGCACTTGTAATCATGAGATAAGTATGTATGTATGTAAATGATGTATGTGATGTAATTATGCTAAGCTACAGTGAAGCCTGGACTGTTCGTGATGCGTGCCTCCATTTCCCACGCTCAATCAACCACTGTGGCCCCTTTCCGCCCACAACATGCCCCGGTAGCTTTGTCTAACACTACATAGCTGGTTCGTAAAAATTATGGTCATGTGCAAACGGTTTTGGTGTCTCGGCAAACCGTGCCAGCTTCGTTTGGGTTTGTCAAACCAATAGTACTATTCACAAGCCACCGACTCGAAGTTAATCACTATGATCGTGGGGACTTTCGGGTGTTAGCACTTAGATAATTCACCTCATCACATGTTTCAGATAAGTACATAGATATAAGCAAACATGCTTTTCACCCCAAAAGTTCGTAAAACAGTTTAAAAGTGGGGTCAAGAAACTCACGGTTTAGTAGATATTCAGTACTGTATCAGCTCGTGGTTTATTCGGTCTGCTATCAGTAGTCCCTATAATCAATATTATAATAATATTAATATTTTAATATTATTATAATCTCAATACTAAACTGGGCTGTATAACTAATCTGGGTGTAGTTGGAACGCCCAGAAAGTGGCAATAGGCTTAGGTTGTGATGTTGTTCAATGTTTAATACTTAGAACTGAACTTGGCTCAGATTCCCATTTTCTCAGCTGGGCCAAGTTGTTCGTTTATGCGTTCAGAAAACAATTATGGGAAAATAAGCTTGGGTAAATGTATTGGTTAATAAAATGATTAAGTTATAAAGAAAGATCACATACCGGGATCCATTTCCGTTTATACAGTTTGATTTGAGAAGAAATGTGCACAATCCACCCGGATTGTCCAGGTTTCTCATAGAAAAGTTAATTTTTACTTAATTAGTACAAAAATATGATTTTTGATCACTCTTGGTGTTTTGATTTTCCCGCAGGTTCACTAGTCGCGAACTTGCCGGTTTTTTATAAAAACTGAATTTGTTTAATATTCAATTTAGCATAATTAATTAACCGTTAATCATTAAATTATGAAAATTTAACCACTTATCAATTAAAATATTTAGATTTTTATAAAAATATTTCTGGAATTTATTTACTGATTTATTAATTTATAAAAATTCCTTTTATCAGCTATATTTCGCCTGAAAATCGTCCGTTTACCCCAAAAAATTTCCAAAAATTCCAAAAAAATTCCTGAATACTCAAATCATGTCCCAAAATAACCTATATCAATTCCAGAATGTAAAAAGCTCGTGCAATATTCTTTTCAGCCCAAATTCGGCTGTAAAAATTCACACGAACGCAAATAAACAAAACACCTTTAAACTTCTCCAAATGATCCCAAAACTCATATGTTATCAAAACACATCAAATCTGATTTTCCAGAAAATTTTCATAATTTTTGAAGTATTTTAGCTATTTTTCCCAAATAAACGTCCCAATTCGGTTATAAATTCGCCAAATATTCTCGGATAGTCGAAAAATTACCAAATTTGAACAAGGACTCATTGACATGGTCCCTGATGTCCCTGAAAAATTTCAAGTCCTAAAAATATGCACATCACAACCCTAACCTAAGTAGCCCGTAAGCGAGTGTTTCGGCATTACCTTGGCGGGTTTGGCTCGTTTCCGACTTTTTAATCAAGTTTTCAGGTTCTTGTGCTTCTAAGAAAGCTAGGTAAAAGTCCAATATCACAAACCAAGCAATATTTCATCAACATAACAGCCCTTAACTTTGGGTTTCGACTAGTGCACAAAAACGAACTTTTGAACCGTAAAAACGTCATTTCAACCCTTTAATCCGTGTTTATGGCCAAAAAAACTATCAAAACAGGTTCCTTACCATGTGCATGATCAAAACATGTTTATGGACCATTTCTAGGATTTTTACACGGTTAGGAATGATTTTTAGTAACCAAGACATGTTTTTATGGTATTAAACAAGTTTAAACAAGTTCAAAAGCTACTTATTTAAGCTCTTACCTTAGGTTTTCTTGCTATTTTTGGCTGGAACAGAGTTTATGTCCAGGGTTTTCAAGAAAATGAGGCCAAAATATCTTGTATCTAGTTTAAATATGAAAGAACAAAAAAAGGGGGGGGGGTTTGCTGTTGCGATCGGGATATATATGGGCCCACCTTGGGCCCATTTTGGCTCAAGTTTCTGATTTCTAAAGCCCAAACAAGAAAATCTAGGTCCAAATTTAGTTCGGGTTCGGTTTTTGGTGCGGAAAACTTATCGGGTGCGTTAAACAGCGCTAAAACAAGTGTTTTTCGGCTAGTTTTGTGTAAAATTATAAAAGCATACTATATGTTTGTAAAAATCAAAAATATTTTCACGGATCGCTTAAAACATTTCAAATAAGTGTTTGGTAAGTCTTTTTCTGCTTAACGGATGATACAATGCTTGGTTTGTAACTATCTTTCGCATTTAAATCTCTAGCGGGTAGTTAAACGAGCATGTTTTCGTTTAACTTGTTTGCTATCAAAATAAGACCATATTTCTAATATTTTAGCTTGTATAGATCGTATATCACTTATATATGCCCCCCCGAGAAATCTGGGTCATAACCCGACCCGTTCAGTTAATCGTTCGTTTGTTACGCAAAAGGCGTTTATTTGCTTAATCGGTAAATACGTACTGAGGTGTACCTTGTTTTGGCTCAAATGTCACATTGGGTCTGCTCTTTCTGCCGATCTCAACAATGGGGGGGGGGGCTAGGGTTAGTTTATGTTATAACATAATATATTACACTCTAGTCCCTCCAGATTGAAATGTAAGGCAAAATGGAAGGAAAGTGAGGTTCTTTAACGTACCGGGATGACGTAAAGGCTTCCGAGAAACATCGGTTAAGACCCCCGAGTTATACATACTTTACACGCGCTAAATCATTAAACCGGAAGTTTTACGGGTGTTACAAACGTGTTGGGCCTTGGGCCAAAGTGTTCGGCTTGAACGACCCATTAGGCAAGAGTGTTCTTACGGTCTAGTTTAGTAACCCGTTGTGTACTATTTACAGGCCCTTACTTGTGAGTGTGCACTTAGGGGTTTCCTAGCTCGTTGTAGGTGTTCGATCGATTTCAGGTGAGTTCATGATGCCCTTTTTAGTCTTTTTACGTTTTGGGCTAGCATACACACCGAAATCCAATTTTATACGATTTTACCCGTCACAACTATTTGAATGGTATTACATTGTCTCACTCGTGATTGTGCATTTTGAAAGTTATATTTGAATTATTTTACATGCTTTAGGATATTTTAGACTTGTTTATGGTCTTGTATCCTTTAAGGTTACATACATTATTGATGGTCTAGACTCGAGGATGTTAATAAACTTGGTAGAAATTGAATACGAGTAAACCTATTTACTTGGTTCACGTTGGGATGTTTATATATATATATATGTATGTATGGAGGTATGTATGTATGTATGAGTATGTGTTACCTTATAGCCTACGGTTGTGCGATGATATTTAGTTCCTCGTGACTAAGAATGATGTGAGTAGGCTTATTGATGTGTGTGTGTATGGTGATCACGTCCGGGTCAAATATATTACTCGGGTTTTCAAATCCCGTGGTGGAGAGGCCCGTGTGGCGTGATCATCATTCTGGCGGGTCAAATATATTACTCGGGTTTTAAAATCCCGTGGTGAAGAGTCCCGTTGAATGTTGAATGTTGAGCCGTGATCGGGTCAAATATATTACTCGGGTTGTACCCGTGTTGGAAAGGCCCGTATCACGTGCTTGGATGTGTGAGCCGAGATCGGGTCAAATATATTACTCGGGTTGTACCCGTGGTGGAAAGGCCCGTATCACGTGCTTGGATGTGTAAGCTATGATCGAGTCAAATATATTACTCGGGTTTGAGCCGTGTTGGAGAGGCTCGTGTCACATGCTTAGGTCTTACTGAGTCCGGGTCAAATATATTACTCAAGTCTTGACTCGTGGTAGAGAGGCCCGTGTACGTGTGTTCGACGATGAATGTATTATTTGGTGAATTATATTAATTATTTTATTATTATTCTCTCTATTGTTTAGAACTATAATTTTGAGATAAAGTATGAAATATTGTTTATGAAAACTTGAACTCACTCAGCTCAAGCTGACTTTGTGTGTATGTTAGTTTGACTTTCAGGTTAAGAAGTGGATGCTACCGCTTGGACGTGCTGGATGCTACTCGGGAGGTTGAAGGCATTTCTGGTCAAGGATTTCAAATAAAACGAATATTTTATTTACAATTGATTTTGGATACATGTACCCGTGTTTTGGGATTTTTAAATACTTAAACTTTTCCGCTGTTATTTACTCTGAACTGGTTTAAGTACAAAGAATTGTTAGGTTTTAAATTTTTGTGAAATTATGGATGTGATTACCAACTGTAGGATTCCCGGGATTCGGGCTCTTACATAAGCACATACAATCGAATCATCAGAAGGAGATAAGTTACATTCAATCACGTCGTAGCATACATTAGCCAATTGGTTTCTCGTGTGAACCCCATCATTCACATCCCCAATTATCTGTTCCTGCTGATGGTTCGTGTAAATCCTTAATGAAGGATTCGCAGGCATATATACAATATCACCAAGATTGGTGACATTTTCCTCTGCTGTGTCTAAAGAAACAGATGATAAAACATCTTCGACTAGAATCGGCTCATTCGTTTCTTGAGCTTCATCTAATGGAATTGAAGACGAATCAACAAATCAACATCATCGGAAGAGTCAGAAACATCATGAGAAGTCTCTGATACGTTAGGAGAGTCATTTACATCAACGGACAAAGAACTTGGAACAGGAAGACATCGTTCTTCCAAATAAGAATGAATAAAGTCTTTAGCTATCACTTCAATCGTCGGTGTAAACGAATTAAATAACCCATCGTAGTCGAATATCCAATTAGGACCAGTACCGGCAGGAGGTTAGTGTAGCTTTGACAGTCTATATGATACCATTCTTCTATACATCCCGAAGAGATATTGAAGATACGACTCTTAGGAAAATTATACCCTAAAAAGTAACCCTCGAATGCCTTTTCATCAAACTTTCTGGCATCTCTCTTATGTACCGTACAAGGACACCCGAATGGTTCCAAATATTTTAAGTTCGGCTTGCGACGATTCAAAAGTTCATAGCTTGTTTTCATCAACTTCTTTACAGTTAATACACGATTCAATGTGTAACATGCCATATTCACAGCTTCGTTCCAAAATTGAGCCGGATGCTTAGAATCAGCGAGCATTGTTCTCGCAGCCTCTATCAACGTTCGATTCTTTCGTTCAGAAACGCCATTTTGATGAGGAACATACGGCGCACTGGATTCCCGATGTATTCTCTTTTGAATGCAAAAGAAATCCAATACGTTGTTTTTAAATTCAGTTCCATTATCACTACGAATTCGTATGACTTTCAGTTTGTAAAGTGATTCGATCTTCGTGATAAGGTTCTGAATTAAAACAGGCGTCTAATCCTTCGAACCCATAAATAAGACCCATGAGTATCTTGAGAAGTCATCAGTAACCACCAAGCAGTACAGATCACCCGCAATACTAGCACGTTTCACTGGACCAAATAAATCCATATGAACTCGTTCTAGTGGCGTGACAATCGAATTAATCGACTTACACGGGTGAGACTTCTTCTTCTGTTTCCCCTTCTTGCAAGCAACACAATGATCATTTAACTTGAAGTTCATGAGGGTTATACACCATCCACTAAATCGTTAGAGATTAAAATGGTTCATTTTTCGAATGTGGATGTGCCCCATGCGTCGATGCCATAGAATCGAGTCTTTCTCCGTGGCCTGGAGAAAATACACGAAGCCGAGGGCGAAACATTTACATTAACACTCATGTCAAGTAGATAAATATCATTTGATCAAGGTGATCCCATGACAACCATGACTTCATGAATTGTGTATCCCGGTTGAAAGATAACACATTCCTTATCTGTGAAAATTGTGGTGTATTTCTTGTCACATATCTGCGAGACGCTCAACAGATTATGATACACTTTTTCACAATAACTTACTTTTTCAAACTTAACTGCCACGTTTGATACTTCTCTTTCTTTAGTAATCATCCCATCGTTATTACCAGCAAACGCTATATAACCACCCAGAATATCTTTGAAGTCATTAAGAAGATCCAGGATGCCGGTAATATGCCGAGAACATCCACTATCCAATATCCACTTGTGATTTGACATGGACCTGGATGAAGTCTGCACAAGAAGGTAACATGATTAGTTAAAAAACGCAGCCCAAGCCTCAGTCTTGGGCTCTCCCTTTGATACTTTCGGAGATAAATTTAAATTAACACTTGCATTTGGTACTTGAGAATAGGTGTTGGGTTTCTTGTTTTACTTTTCAAGGTAACCATCACGTATTATTCCCGAATAAGTGTTTTTGTAACTCGGTTGAGCATGATCAACAAATTTGTTTGATGAATTAAAAGTTTCAACCCGAACCACTTTCTTCGGATTAACATTTGAATACATTATAACACATTCATTAATTTGATTTTCTTTAAAATTCTGATTCATTTCAGTCTTTCGGGTTGATGACGACTTGATATCATCAACCTTTGCTTTGCATTTCTTTGAGACATGACCAGGTTCACCACATTTAAAACACAAACGATTATCTAAAGATTTTTGTGGTGAAACACTTGGTTTGTTTTTATGCAAAGATTGAGGAATATCAACTCTAAGGCCCCATTCCCGGGAGCCCTACCTTGGAGTTGGATTATTCATAAACACAGTTCTAAGATCAGAGTTTGTTGATACATGTTTTGTACGTCTCGGTCTTTATATGTGTATTATTATATTTTAGTTTAATGTAAAGGGTATTTTGGTAATTGAATAAAGTTCATTTGCCTTTATTTTAAGGCACATTGGTTACCTTGTAACGAATGTGTCACATTTTTCCTAATGTAAGCTCCATTTGTTAACCTTGATTAACGAATGGAACATAACGAATGAAGGGCTATTCGGTGTGTAATGTATAACGAATAACTTGTCTCATTCATTAATCTTTTTGACGTAACGAATGACTCATTCGTTAAGGTTATCTTAACGAATTAGTTCATCCGCTATAAATACCCTGTAACTTAACGAGTAATGTAATAGTTCTGATTATTCACGATTAAGCCTCGTTATTCTGCCCAAATTCACTCTCAACACACATAGTACACACACATAATGTAATCAAGCATAAACGTATACCTAATCGACGAATAACTCGATGTCATCGTAAGATCTAGATCCTGATAGGCTCAATCAAGTGGTATCAAAGCAATTTGATCTGATCTTCGACTTCATTCGTTGTTTAATTGTATAAATCCATAAAGTATTATATCAATTACTCGATGAATTGTTATGAATAGGTGTTCGTTTAGTTCCGGAAAAATAGAGGTTTATGTTTTCTGGTAATTGTACTTCTCTAAGTGTAATGGATTGTTAATTAAGTAATACTCTATGAGATTTGGAGGTTTGACGTTGTATCGAGTTGGATTAAGTCTAGATTGATTTTGAATCAAGGAGAATTGAATAGGATATGGAAACGAAGAATATCGGACTTGTTAATTGAGTGGATTAGGTGTGGTTGGTGATTGCGGACTAGTGTAATCTGGTTCGGAATTGTGTTCACTAGCAGATTGATATAGAGTATAGGGATTTCGGGCGAATATGGAGATCGACCTAATGGTTTGAAGATTTGCATAGTTGTTAGCTGAAGATTGATTCATTAAGCTATTCGTTAATCATCTAAAAGCTCAAACACATTCGCTTAAAGTCACGTTCGTTAAACCCGTTCACACTCGTTACTATTTTCATTCGTTATCAATCCCATTCGCTTAAACTTCACATTCGTTACAAGACTCATTCGTTATCCCTCACATCGCCTGAATTGGTAACGAATATCTCTCCATTTGTTACTCATTAAACTTCACATTCGTTATATGTTCCATTCGTTTGAACATTAACCATAAGTTTTAAAATTTGACAAGTTTGGTCCTGAATTTCAAAACTTGTTATCTTATGGCTTCTCATAATGCTTCGTTCTATGCATTAGCATCCCAGAATGCTTTAATACAACAAATGCTGACGATGGACAACGAGATTGGTAGTCACAACAAGTGTCCTAAACTTCTGAAACTTTCAGATTTTACTCGGGGGGAACCGATGTTTTGTGCTCACTTGGGGTCGGTTCATCCAAGTAGTGTACGATTTCTCGATGTTGTTTATGCAGCACCTCTAGTAGGCAGTGACATTCTGGGTTGGACTCCAAAGGAATTTAAGCACTATGAAGCACAAGAATTGAAAGATTTTAATAGTGAGACAAAAGCTTATTCGACTCTCACAATGGCTTTACCCGAGCAAATCTTTCACCAGTATAGCACTATTAAGATTTGTGCTTCGTTGTTCTCAACTCTGAAGAGAAGAAGCTTGGGAAATACTATTGAGAGTAAGAAGACTCTCGTAAAATTTTAGTTTAGAAATTTTATTTTAATGAAGAATTAAACTGTGGAGGAGATGATTAATCGATTTAGTCATCTTGTCCTTGAAATGTCAAGTGTGAATCTTGAACCAACCGAAGTTGACAAAATTGATACTCTAAAGAATGCTTTGCCCTCATCATATTCTACTTTCCTATTTGTGTTAAAAGAAAATGGCTTCTTTGGTCACACAGAGCTTACTGTTGCACAATTTATCAACAAGATAGAGGAAAGGGAATTCAATCTGAAATGCGAAAATTCTTTGAAGGATAATCAAAACCAGAATCCTTCATTTTATGGAGGAGCAATGCCAGGAAACAATACTTCAAGTTCAAGTTCTGTCTCAATCACTACTTTCTTCACTCAAGCTCAAGATGAGGCATCTAATGTAAACAGATCACCTAATGTATGCTTTATAGCAACAGGTGCAAATTCTGGGTCAAACTCAAATACTCCAAGTTCATTTCCTAAAGTGAATCTTCAAGAAGCTGAATAGCAATTTGCATTTGTATATGCATTCATGACTTCATATGAACAACTGGTTGGTAGCAAGATTGCAACAAGTGAGTTGACCGATGAGGACTATGACCAAATTGATCCTGATGACCTTGAACTAATGGATCTCAAATGGAATATGGCAATGATTGTCAGAAAGGTTAAGAGGTTTATGCAAAGAATGGGAAAGGATCTTCCTTTTCTTAACAAGTGAGTTGGGTTTGATAAACTGAAGGTCAAGTGTTATAATTGCGGGGACTTTGGCCACTTTGCCAAAGAATGTGATAAACCAAGAAAGGAGTATTCTGGGGCAAGCAATGCAGAAAGAACCTCGGGAAAAAATTCATCGGGAAGTGGTCAAAGTAAGAAGAGTTCATTAGAAAGTGACAAATCCAAGTTGTCCAACACTCAAGCTCTTGTCACAAATGAAGGTGTAGACTGGTCTCAACGCTTATTGGGAAATCAAGCAAATCTGGCTGTTGTTGAACCGTTTGAGAAGTTTGAAGATGCAAGTAGTGATAATGTATTTGAAGAAAGCGACTCCTCTGACTCTGATTAGAGTTCGTCTGTGCAAATCGAAATTGATAAATCAATTCCTGATCAAGTTGAATCTTTTGCTTGTATGGCTAAGATCGAAGAGGTGTGTCCTAAATCTCAAGTTAATGTATCTAAAACCTCAGCTAGTGTGATTGAGTGTGCTGAATGTGCTGAACTCAAAACTAAACTTGAATCAACTTTAAATTAGAACATTACTCTCACAAAAGATCACTTTATGATCAATGAATGTTATCGACAGAAATCCAAATTACTGGAACAAACTACATTAAAAATTCAAAATTTGTCTGAAAGCAATCATGATCTCAAAGTTGAGGTTCAATGTAAGATAATTGTGGTTGAGCAACATTTAAAGGAGATTCTCCGACTCCGAACCTGCATTTCTACCCTGGAAAATGAAGTTTTAGAACTAAAAAACAAACTTGGAAGATTTCGAGATTCATTGTTTCTTTTAAATGAGATCATTGAAGTAAACCATTCTCACAAGAAAAATGGGAAAGCAGGTTTAGGGTATGTCGAGATTCCTCCTCCTTTTAAAGGAGATTACTGTAGCATTCTCGATGTGAAACAATATCCAGAAATGCATACAGTTGAATCTGATAATGTTGAACAAATTAAAGCAACTAAAGAACCGATTCACATTACAAGTAAATTTGTGTTTACCAAAAGTGAAATGGATGGTTATATTGAGGAGTTGTCTGAACTAGATGAGATTGTCAAAAATAAGAACATCCCTGCTGACAATCACATCTTATGTGAACCTGAAGAGTTTGAACAAGCAGTGTATGGTTCAAAACCTTTGGGTGATTCATCAAAAACTCCTAAGGTATCACCTAATGTACCTAAATCTGGCAAACTCTCTGTGTCTGATGAGGAGTTGATGCGGTTCATCAATCCTCAACCTAAATCTTCAAGTGGGAAGATATTTAAGTTAAAAGTATTGTCAAAAGTGTTTTCAGATAAAGAAGTTCCTTTGAATCTTCTGAATCCTGAAATGATTGACAGTGTCTATCAGGATGACACATCAATAATTATTGAGCTTGAACAAAGATTTATCAAATCAAAACTTGAGAATGTTCAAGAAAAGGCAAATGATAACAAGTTTAAACCTATAAATTTTGTAAAATCATCTGAGATGGAGAGTTCATCTAATTCTACCAACCTGGAATTTTATCAAAATAAAAGGGGATTTAAACCTGTTGTCTCAAAGAAAGTAATTTTTGAAAAATCTAAGATTGATGTTCATCAACCTGTGCATGAAAGTAAACCAAGTGTTTCACCACATAAATAATTTGACACCCGTTTATGCTTTAAATGTGGTGAACCGGGTCATGTTTCGAAGAAATGTAAAGCAAAGGTTGATGATATCAAGTTGTCATCAAACCGAAAGACTGAATTGAATCAGAATATAAAATAAAAACAAATTGATGAGTGAGTGATAATGTATTTAAATATTAATCCGAAGAAAGTAGTTCGGGTTGAATCGTTTAATGTATCAAACAAATTTGTTGACCGTGCTCAACCAATTTGTAAAAACACTGATTCGGAAATAATACGTGATGGTTACTTAAAGAAGAAAACCAAGAAACCGGTCACCTATTCTCAAGTACCGAATGCTAGTGTTAATTTATCTTTATCTCCGAAAGTATCAAAGGGAGAGCCCAAGACTAAGGCTTGGGCTGCCGTTTTGAACTAATATCTTTACTTTGTTGTGAAGAGGTCATCTAGATTCGTGTCAAGTCACAAGTGGATATTGGATAGTGGATGTTCTCGGCATATCACTGGCAACCTGGATCTTCTGAATAACGTCAAAGATATTCAAAGGGGTTATGTGGCGTTTGCTGGTAACAACGGTGGGATGATTACTAAGGAGGGAGAAGTTTCAAACAGAAACGTGACGTTTGAAAAGGTTAATTATTGTGAAAAGGTGGATCATAATATGTTGAGCGTACCACAGATATGCGATAAGAAGTTTACCACAATTTTCACAGATACGAAATGTGTTATCCTTCAACCAGGATACACGATTCCTGAAGACATGGCTGTCATGCGATTACCTCGATCAAATGATATTTATGTGCTAGACATGAGTTGTAATGTAAATGTTTCACCCTCGGCTACATGTTTCGTGTCAAAAGCAACAGAAAATGACTCTATCCTTTGGCATCGACGCATGGGACACATTCACATACGCAAGATGAATTTTCTCATTTCAAATGAGTTGGTGGATGGTGTATCCCTTAAGAATTTCAAGATTAATGATCATTGTGTTGCATTCAAGAAGGGGAAACAAAAGAAGAAGTCACATACGAGCAAGTCAATTAACTTGCTTGTTACACCACTAGAACGACTTCATACGGATCTCTTTGGTCCAGTGAATCGAGCTAGTATCGCTGGTGATCTGTACTGCTTGGTGGTTACTGATGACTTTTCCAGATACTCATGGGTTTTATTTATGGGATCGAAAGATCAGACGCCTATCTTAATTCAGAACCTTATCACTAAGATCGAATCACTTTACAAACTGAAAGTGAGACGAATTGATAGTGATAATGGTACTAAGTTTAAGAATAATGTATTGGATTTCTTCTGTATTCAGAAAGGAATTCATTGGGAATTCAGTGCGCCTTATTTTCCTCAACAAAATGGCGTATCAGAAAAAAAGAATCGTACATTGATTGAAGCTGCGAGAACGATGCTTGCTGATTCAAAAAGCTACCCGTTCAATTCTGGAACGAAGCTGTGAATACGGCATGTTACACACTGAATCGCGTACTAACAGTAAAAAGGTTAAAGAAGACAAGTTACGAGCTTCTGAACAATTGTAAGCCGAACTTAAAGTATTTGGAACCGTTCGGGTGTCCGTGTACTGTATTAAAGAGAGATGCTGAAAAGTTTGATGAAAAAGCTTTTGAGGGTTATTTTTTGGGATACAATTCTCCTAAGAAACAGATCTTCAATATCTCTTCTGGTTGTGTGGAAGAATGGTATCACGTTGATTGCCAAAGTTATACTACTCCTTCAATTGGTACGGGTCCCGATTGGATGTCCGATTACGACAAGTTAGTTAATTCATTTACGTTTGTGGTTGAAGAAGTACCTGAAGATTTTATTAGATAATATCTGGAAGAACAATGTCTTCCTATTCCAAGTTCTTCTTCTTTGGGTGATGTAAATGACTCTCCTAATGTATCAGAAACGTCAAATGAGATTTCTGAATCTGATGATGATGCTGATTTTGTTGATTCATGGTCTATTCCATTAGATGAAACTCTAGAAACAAACGAGCCGATTCTAATTGTTGATAAATCACCAACTGTCTCTTTAGACACTTCGAAAAAATATCACCAATCTGGGTGATAACGTATCTGTACCTGCTAATCCTTCCTTAAGGATTCACTCTAATCATCCGTAGGAACAGATAATTAGTGATGTGAACGACGGGGTTCGTACAAGACACCAATTAGCTAATGTATGTGATGATATGGTTGACTGTAACTTTCTCCTACTAAGGATTCGATAGTTTGTGCTTATGCAGATTTGCACTCTTCGGGTATCCTTAGTATTGCACAATACACCTGCTTCCTATCACAGATTGAACCGACAAGTGTCACGATGACACTTAAGGAACCGTCTTAGGTTGAAGCGATGCAGGAGGAGCTGCAACAGTTTATTAGACTGGGAGTATGGGACTTAATTGATAATCCCGACCGTGTGAAAAAGGCTATTATGACAAAATGGGTTTTTAAGTACAAAAAGGACGACCGCGTGGTGATCGTGAGAAACAAGGCACGATTGGTCGTTCTTGGTTACAATCAACAAAGAAGGCATTGAATACACTGAAATATATGCTCATGTGGCACGAATGGAGGCTATACGTATTTTTCATGCCTATGCAGCCTACAAAAATTTTAAGGTTTATCAAATGGATGTGAAATCGGCGTTCTTAAATTGAGCTATTCATGAGGAAGTGTACGTGAAGCAGCCTCCTGGTTTCGAGGATCCAGACTTTCCTGAGCGTGTTTATTGATTAAATAAGGCTCTTTATGGATTACACAAGGGCCCGAGAGCCTGGTACAACACATTGGCTGACCATTTGATAGCAAGCGAATTCAAGAGGGGAACTGTAGATTATACTTTATTTTACAAGAATGTTGGTGATGATTTGCTCCTCGTCCAAATCTACGTGGATGACATTATTTTCAGTTCGACAAACGACAACCTGTGTAAAGATTTTGAGAAGCCGATGCAAACTAAATTTAAGATGAGTTCGATTGGAGAGATGAGCTTTTTCTTAGGATTGCAGGTTCACCAGTCTGATACCGGGATGTTTATCCATCAGACGAAATATGTGAACGATGTCTTGAGCTGATTCAAGATATCTGATGGCAAGATTCCTTCGACACCTCTTCCCGTGGGTCACAATTTATCACCAGATGAATTGGAGGATACCGTAGATCCAACCCTGTATCGAGTGATGATCGGATCTCTTATGTACTTGACTGCATGATACGAGGTCGAAGACTCGCGCAAAAAGAAACCAAATACAACTAATTAGATAGTGGTAAATGGGTGTCGAACACGAAGAGTTTGTGGAATATGTGTTACTGAGTAGCTTACGATTAAACTAATATAAATGTAAATGACAGAAAGTAATTTTCAAAGTGGTTTTTGATTAGATTTTATAAACTATATAAACTAAACGAAGGTTGTAAACAATGATTAAATGAGCATTCCTCTTGGAGTTCAGTTATTAGGCAACTCTTTTGTTCAAGTTCAATGGATAAATCATAATATCTTGATTTCGTGTAAATGTAATTGTTTGTGATTAATCAAGAACTAAGTACTCGGATTCCTAGAATGCGAGGTCGTTACTTGGTTAATCAATCAATATAATCTTAACCCTAATTTCTTCTACTAAATCTCGATTGTCAACAACACCAAGAACGTATAGAACGAAATTAGGTTAAACGATATGGAAAAATTACAAATAACCAAACAAACAACGTGATTATATTAATCTAAACGATTCGATAATCGATCCAAGTGCACGAACAATAAAGGAAAAGAGTATTGCAATAACCTTACAACCAAGAGAAATACTTGAAGTTTTAGCCACACATAATTAAAATCATCACACCAAGTTTAATCCGAAGGAATCCAAGATTATGATGTTAATCCTTGATTCAAAACCCTCAAAAACTTATCCTCAAGCCCCAAAAACACCCCACAATTGTCTCTAAACAGAATACTCATGAATGGATCTCCAAAAAATCATTATAACATAAAACTCGAGTTGTAACCGCCACCAGCGTTAGAGTCCACCGTAAGCTACGGTGGCCATCGTAGCTTACGGTGGCTTTGAAAACCACTACGCCAAGCTCGATCTGTTTACGCCACTCTTCTACGTTGGAACCCTACCGTAGCTTACGGTGGCCACCGTAAGCTACGGTAGCTTCAGCTCCAAAATCCTTATTCTTCTTTAACTTATTGACTGCATTCACCAACTCTCAAATCCTTTGCTCCTCTCCATCATAGTTCACTTGAATCACCATTTTTAGCACATGTACCTGCAAACACGCACCATATACGGTAGTAACCTAAATCCTTGAAATAATACGTAAACGCTCATGTTTTGTTTAGTACTCCAATTAAGGGTGGCTCTACAATCCACCCGTCACATTCCCACACTTGCTCGTTGCTTGCCCTCAAGCAACTCTTCAAACCAATTGTTTTTATTGAACACCACCTTCCACATAAACCACAAGCCCCGCTTGGTTAAGGTCCCGAGTCATACCCTATTCCCACATAATTAGAGGTTTGCACTAGCTTACTTGATATTATATTTTAAAACATAGAATTCTAGTCAACCTTAACTTGCTTTCGGTCTTACTTTCACATAACACACCCACTCAATAGCTCACTTATCGGTGACCGTTCCAAATACTACAGTCATACTCGATTCTCCTCACATACGCTTGTACCACCGTCAAATCCTCACCTAATCGTGCTTGAACATAAATGCAAATCAAGAGGTCTTAAACGGGTTGTAATGAGGCTAGGGGTAAAGGTATGGAATGGGGATATTAAAAGTGATTCAAATGATCCGACCCGGCTTGTTACATCAAATCTAAATTAAACAATAAAACATACCACTATATACATAACAACTTTCATAACGAACTCGAACCACAAGGCTTTGAACATTGCCTCGACTTTTCCTTGTCATTTTCTCTCTTTTTTTTGCTCTCTTTTTTTCATTTTTTTTAACATAATAACTTGCATTAAAAATTACTACTACTCTCTATTTATTACTATCATAACAACTACAATCACAAAGAACAACCTACTAAGCCGGATCGTCTCACAATTACCTCGGGGTTTGATCAAATAAAATGAATAGGTCCAATAAAGTTTTCTAAGGGAACCAACCCCCCACCCCTCTCATTATCCACGCTCATATATGTAATTTATGAGGCCCAACCCCCAAAACCCACACTCACACTCTTCCTAGACGAGGCTTTAACCTAAATGCCTCAATCACTTTTGTATTTATGCCAAGCTAAGGTCTTGAAGTGCATTGATGGCACAAGTTCTAACGGAGAATAACCATTCCGTCACCACTCTTCGTTTTCCCAATACCCAAGTGACTGTGGCATGTTATGTGATTGGATAAACCGAAAGCATGCTAACCTTTCCTAGAATACTACTCGACCACACTTTTAACATAGCTAAGCAAACTTGATTTTTGGGGAATTATAACCATGAAAGGGGACCAAAACTTTGCCACGACAATCTTACCATTTTCCGGTGTTTTTCTTTCAAAAATTTTTTAAAATTTTTTTTATTTTTATTTTTATTTTTTTTTGTTTTTTTAGTTAATTTTATTTTCATCCCTCATCACCACACTTGAGATACATTGTTCTCAATGTAGGGTATTTAGGATAACAAAAACACCACCACGAGCACGATCCTTAAATTCCAACTTGTCATTATTCCACCCAACCTCCAAAAACCCAAACATAAAGAGAAAAAATAAGATACAAAAATGTACAAGGGAACACCTGATTTGTTGCCGACGCAGCTCAATAGTAACGTGGTTGAGGTGGTCCAAAAATGGACGTCATCACGTCAGTGAATTCGCCAAAACCAAATGCCCCCTGATCCTCTCCACCACCTTGACCTTCCTCTTAAGCTTGTCCTGAACCTTGAGTTTGTCATGGATCCAACCATTCTGAATAATGCAACGGTTGCATGGGATAATTCACCGTACCGTCGTATGGTGGTAATGTGGTGTAGTCAACGATCGGTGGGTCAGCCACCACCGGTTGCCCCAAATGCCATGCGGCGTGCATTTGTCTCTAACGGTCATCCTCATATCGATGGTTGATTTCTCTTTGTTCAGCATTAGCGTGGGTCTGGTTCCACACTTCTTGGCGATCATACATTTGCTTTTGAGCGCGCTCCATGCTAGCGCCGATGAATGTTTGGTGATCAAACAATGTCTGAGTTGTCTCGGCCCAATTATAGTAGTGTGCTGACCTGGTGTTGAATATTACATCCTGCATGCTGCCATGGTGTGCCCAATTTGGGTCAAATGTTTGCCTAGAAAAATCAAATGGTAAGGCACTTTCCCATCCCCGTCCTTGTGCACTTGAACTACCACCTACTCCTTCACTTTCCATCGCAACCCGCTCACCCGGTTCATCATCATAGTCATCCTCTCCACTCTCTCCCTCTTCATCATCACTCTCACTTTCATCTTCTTCTCCCGGTTGCAAAGGTCGAGCATCAACCTTCAATGCCCTCCATCTCTATCCCTCGCTTTTCAACATATGGTACCTGTCACTTGCTCGGTATTCCCAACCGACCCCCAACTTTGTCACATCGAACGGCTTGTGTTTCTTCCCAACTCCAATATCATTATCTCTAATAACACCAAACCGCATCAACAACGCGGTAATCAACCGACAATGTGGAATAATCTTCCTACTCACATTATTCCGGCTTATCCAAATATTGTTAAGTACTAGATACCGGAACGAAACAAGTGGTCCTCCATGCATCAAAGAGTATAGAATCGGGACATCGGGATACCGAACTTCTTGCATATCCCATCTTCTTGGCATGACATTGTGTAAACAAATGATGAGCAACATCTTTGGCTCAATCTTTAAATTCTTCCTCAATAACTTCCCATCATAAGTGCCGGGTAAAAACAATGCTTCCAACATCATTCTCCACGTTGGATGCCTGTCGGGTTGATAATATAAGTCATTCAAATCTGGACACACGTAGTTTCTTTGAGGCTTACTATCAAATCGTGCAATTTGCCTCAATGTTTCAAATGACATAGTGACCTCAATGTTGTTAACAGTTCCTATGAGCTTCATCCTTGAGGGTTTATTAAACGAAGGGCATCTCAAAGTTGCCATCCATTCTTCAATTTCATCGATGAAAACATACTTCTCGTTTCGATCATAACATTTGAGGGCTGTTTCCCAACCTAATGCCTTGAATCGATCAAAAACATCAAACGGACCAAACTCACATTCTGGGACCACTTTCTCACAAATAAATACGTCGTACTTCTTTGTCAATGTATTCATTTTCTCATGAAACAACTCTGGTTGCCATCTCAAATCATGATCTGTTAGTGGTCCATGAGTTCAATCTGGTTTAACATACTCCACCTCTTCTTCCCGTTCTTGTTGTTGTTCTAACCTCCGCTTTTTTACTTGTTCGGCAGAAGAGTTGCTAGATGAACCCGCAATCCCTTTTCCTTTATCCTTAGTAGAACGTCCCATCTAAACAATGACAAACATTAACCAAGTTACTATCCATCTCTATATACATTCCCACACTTGCTTGTTTCTACGGTTGTGAATATATGAAAGTCATAAACAGCATTTCGTTTAAACATAGACATAATCCGTCTTCAACTATTGTCAAACTTTAATTTTCCATACCATATTCACAACCATAACACAATTTAAAACTATCATCAAACTTTTTCACATTCAACAAGCAAGTATAAGCAATGTACAACATGTAATCTTAATTAATGAGTTTTGTAGCAAACGAGTGAAGAGAAACATACCTTTAAGCCGAATTAAACCCTCTAATCACTCTAATCACTAGTCACTTGCAAAACCCACTTGTTGTTCAAAATTTTCGGACCAAAAACGTCCAAAATCGAACCCCAAAAAGTTAAGATTAATGAAAACCAAGCAAAGAATGTGATTCCTTGAGAAAATCTAGTCAATTTAGACCCTAAAATCGTTGATTTTGGTTAAGATTTGAAGAAGTTATGAATTGGGATGGACAATTGTATTTGCGTTTAATGAATGATGTCTTTTATTTTAAAGCAATGCCGTCTGATGGCATTTTTGAATTTGGTCATGATAACACATCCTTTTATAACACGTTGTACCAATCAAGCACCAAGAAACTCAAAATGGATTTGAGTAAGACCTATCTTTGGCATTGTCGCCTTGGTCACATAAACAAAGATCGCATAAAGAATGGTCTCTTGAATCAAATGAAGATGATTCATTTGATAAGTGTGAATCTTGTTTACAAGAAAGATGACTGAGGAACCCTTTAGTGGAACAAACGAAAGGGCAAAAGACTTATTAGGTATCATACATTCGGATGTATGTGGTCCTTTTAAGGCAATGACAAGGAATGGTGAAAAATAGTTCATTACTTTTATTAACGATTATAGTCGTTATGGGTATGTATACTTGTTAAGACACAAAGATGAAGCTTTTGAAATGTTCAAACTCTTCCAAAATGAAGTACAAAATCAACTCAATAAAACCATCAAAGTACTTCGTTCAGATAGAGGAGGTGAATACCTAAGTGATGCCTTTCAAGATCAACTTAGGAGTTGTGGGATCGTCTCACAACTCACTCCACCTGGAACACCACAACATAACGGTGTGTCCAAAAGGATGAATCGAACTCTATTGGATATGATTCGATCTATGATGGCTAGAAGCACATTGCCTCTATCATTTTGGGGTTTCGCATTGCTCCCGCGGCCCGTATTCCAAATATGGCCCCAACCAAGTAAGTGGACATGACACCTTTTGAAATATGGAATGGAATGGTTCCATCATTATTATATTTAAAGGTATTGGGTTGTGAGGCTTATGTTAAGAACAACGCCCAAAACAAACTTGAAAGCAGATCCACTAAGTGTATCTTTGTAGGATATCTCAAAGACTCTATGGGATACTATTTCTACAACCCAACCGAGCAAAAGGTGTTCATTGCTCGAAAGGCCGAGTTCTTGGAAACTAAGTTCCTTATGGAAGGAACTAGTAGCATGGTGGAACTCGAGGAGGATCGAGAACCACAAGCCGATACATGTTTGGTTGATACTAGCAATCAACAAGAGGTTGTTGAGAATGATCAAATGGTTGATCAAGTCACATAAAACGTTCGCAAATCTGGTAGAATTAGTCATCCAACTGAAAGATATGGATTTTTCATGGATGGATGCTATGTGGTAGATTCGGATGAACCCACCACATACCATGATGCAATGTCACAATCTGATTGTGACAAATGGCTTGAAGCATGAACTTTGAGATGCAATCCATGCATGACAACCAAGTATGGGATTTGGTTTTACCACCCTCTTTATTCCAAACCGGTTGGAAGTAAGTGGGTTTTCAAAAAGAAAACCGATATGCATGGAAACTTGGATACTTATAAAGCAAGACTTGTAGCAAAAGGTTTTACTCAAACTCAAGGGGTTGATTATGATGAGACCTTCTCTCCCGTGGCAATGCTAAAGTAGATTAGGATATTATTTTCCATAGCTGCATATAATGACTATGACATTTGGCAAATGGATGTGAAAACCGCTTTTCCAAATGGGCATCTTAAATAAAATGCCTATATGGTTCAGCCCGAAGGTTTTGTTGATCCACAACATCCTAATAAAGTATGCAAGTTAAAGAAATCAATCTAAGGATTGAAACAAGTATCTAGAAGTTGGAATCACTGTTTTGATGAAGAAGTTAAGAAATTTGGATTAATCAAGAAAGTTGATGAAGCTTGTGTGTATAGGAAAGCTAGCGGGAGCATCATCACTTTCTTAGTATTTTATGCTGATGACATACTACTGTTTGGAAATGACATTCCAACCATGGAAGGTGTAGAAACTTGGCTTGAGAGTTGTTTTTCCATCAAATATCTTCGTGAAGCAGCCTATATTTTGGGAATAAAGATCCATAGAGATAGATCAAGGCGGTTGATAGGTTTAAACCAAAGTGCATACATTCACAAAATCTTGAAGAGGTTCAAGATGGAGAACTCTAAGAGAGGTTTGGTACCTATTCAAAGAGTAACGATATTGAGTGCATCTCAATGTCCAAGCACAAAGGATGAGCAAGAGAAAATGAAAGGAATCCCATACGCATCATCTATAGGATCCATCATGTATGCAATGATATGAACTAGTGGATGACAAGTAGATACCAAAAATATCCGGGAAGTAGCTAGTGGATGGCGATTATGAGTATATTGAAATACCATAGAAGGACTAAGAACATGTTTCTAATATACGGTTCTGGTTAGGAGGAACTTGTTGTAAAGGATTACACGGGTGTGAGTTTCCAAACCGATCGTGATGATTCTCGATCACAATCGGGATATGTTTTTGTTATGAATGGTGGGGCAGTCTCTTGGAAAAGCTCAAAACAAGATGTGGTAGCATTGTCCACCACAGAATCGGAATACATCGCTGCCTCATTGACAACACAAGAAGCTGCATGGATAAGGAAGTTCATTGCTGACCTAGGGATGGTCCGTACCATTCAGGACCCTCTAGAGATCTTTTGTGACAACGAGGGTGTGACTGCTCAAATCAAGGAACCTCGTGCAAATCAAAAGATGAGGCACATTGAGTGGAGATTCAACTACATAAGGGATGAAGTTGAGAAAGGAAAGATATGTATTCGCAAAGTTCACACCGATCAAAACATTGCGGATCCACTCACGAAGCTCCTTGAAAGGCCAAAGCATGAAAGTCACACTTGTTCCTTAGGACTTCGATATTCTAATGATTGGATTTGATCTATTTTATATTTGGATATCGAAACAATTGTTATTTTCACTCATTCATATGATTATGGTTTTTGATTATGATATTTTGAGTTATGTTCCATTTTAGCATGTTTAAATTTATGAATAAGTTAATTATTCTAAATATCCGTAGTCGCTCATATTTGTGGGAACAAGTATGAAGGTAAGACTATTATGAACTTGGATTGCTGGATATTCATAAGGTAGGAATATAGAGCAAGAAGTTGCTTCCAAGGTTCATAGATATTTATGGGATATAAATATTGGGCTGGCCCGCTCTCAAATGTTACTACATGGAATCTTTATGATTGATCATAAGTAAATTTGATTAAAGGCGAATTTCATAGTATTCTCCGACCTGAGATACATATTGGGTCTTGATATTCACCAAATATTATACTTTGACTTAGTTCTTCGCTGCTCTGAAACATGATGGTACATAAGGCTAAGATCAGGTATAGTACAAGGTTATTGAGAGAGACATATGTAGTCAAGAGGGGATTTGTTCCTCTTATTCATTGAGAGTAAGATGTCTAATGTCTGCAAAGTTAAATCAATAGAAAATGATCACTCTATTTCTCTGGATTTTACATGACATCTATGGCAAGAGGATAAATGATAGATTCACTTAAATCATTTGAAGTAAGGGGCTTTAAGGAGATGATGTTTATGAATGGCACTTCTTCATGCGTATGGTAGTAAACCGTTTTTAGGCGGTATTTGCTACTTGCATCAATATTCTATGTATCTTGTGCAAGTGGGAGATTGTTGGACTCGGTCTGCCCAAGACACATATTATAATAGATATGGCTAGTATGCTATGATCCAAGTCGGTTCATACCCAATAAAAAGCTAGATAAACACCAATAATATTTATTTATAGATGATATAATCATAGTAAATAAATGTTAACACTTATGATATTCGGATAAGGGTTTCTAAATACATTGTACTTGTGAAATAAATAAATCATATGGATGATTTATATTTTGAGAGATGACATTTTCTAATGTTATTTAAAGTTGGTTAAATAACTATACGTAAGGCTTATTACTCTTGCATGTTCTTGAACTATGTTATGTTACATTTTACAAAATAAACATACCATAAACTATAACAAAAAAAATGTTTTGAATTTTGAATTTGGGTGGGTGGAGTCACAGCCCGACTAAGGGGGGGTTATTTGTGACGACCGGTATCAACCAAACGCAGCGGAAAAATATTAAAATTATTACAATACTAAGCGTCTTTGTCCCAAATATAATAAACAGAAAGGAAATACAAAGTTTTTGAAAGTACTTGGATTAGCATGGAAATGATCTAGAACTTATGATTACGACGATACATAATGTTTATTAGTTATATGATTAAAGTTGATATACGTTCTGATCGATATGAATGATATTAGAGAATAAATTGGCAGAGTAACGAGAAAGGATTAATAAACAAACTGGAAACTTACATTAATGGATAATTTATAGACTATAATTTACAGACTATATATAGGGGATGAACTCTTCATTACTTAACAGCTAACGAATGTGTCATTCTTTACATTAAACCATACGAATGAACTGTTCATTCATTAATACATTTAACATATAACGAATAGCCCTCATTTGTTAATTTGGGTTAACGAATGAGCTTACAGATTAGACGAATGTGTTACATTCGTTACGGGGTAACGAATGTAACATTACATTAGAGCGAATGGCCCATTTAGCCATATTTACATTAAGATCCCTATACTTTAAACTAATTACATTAATGCCCTGATAAACACTAAGACGTACAAAACGTGTATCAACAAACTCCCCCTCGTCTTGAGCTCTTTATCATACTTTAGCGTTGAAACATATTTGTCTTCCAATCAACGCAGCTATGAATCTTGTATGCGTAGCAGACACGAACAACCATCTGAAACTGCATTGCAAGATCAAAATCCTTTACATTAGCGAATCTGATCTGACTTGTGAATAACACGTCGATGTCAGACTCAGATAGATTGACCAGCCACATCGGATCAATTACACGTAATGTCTTCGTGCGTGAACCCTGGCCATAAACAATAACCGCTTCACCTGTACAATTATCATAATACCAATAATTAAATGAGGAGAAGAGACTCTGAGGGAATATCTTCATCGGAACCCTCTTCATCGTCTTCGGTGGCTTCACAATTAACATTAACTTCCTCCATCCCGTGCGTGCATCTAACTCGTCAATATATTTGTGTGTCGGCACTTGAGATTGGAAGAATTTGAAACCAAAGCGGGTTTCATGCAATAACTGCCAGTACACCTAGCTAGCCCATTTATCGTCTCCACAATTAACAAACGGACGATTAGCTAAGGTTCGTACATCCCATCGAGGCATAGATAAAATATCGTGTGGGCGTTTGAAATAATAAATACCGTGCTCCCACTTAACGATATATACCTTAAGATCTGAATCGTACTGCCAGGCCACCATATCACCTTTAACGTCTTTAGCAGGCTTGTACTTCTTCATCTGGTATGCAGATTCTCGAGCTTTCTCAACTTTCACATCTTCTCGGTCATGATATCTGAAAGTCTCGATCATCTTATTCATCTTCTCAACGTTATGCTCAAACATACCATCAAAAGCACGTTTTCGCTTCTTCTCTGTAGTGGACACATGGCTCGATTCTGCAGCTTTTAACTTATCTTTTTCTTCCTGTAATCGACGCTCTGCTGCATTGAAATGCTCAGTTGTAAAGAACGGAATACCCGAGTCAGTGTTATTATCTGTGTAAAACTCCGGATATTCTTCAGCAGTAACATCTTCCACTTCCACTTCTTCAAAATCAGGTACATTCCCGTGAGGAATACCTGTATCAGTACTATCTTCCATCTCCACATCCACGTTCTTATCCAATTCCTCAATCTCATCATCATTTAGATCAAGAAGCAAGGCAATTTGTTCTTTCGTTAAAGAATTATCAACAAATTCACCTTCTTCGATCTCATCAGCATTCACCATACTGTATACAATCCCATCCATTCCTACAAATAGAAGCATGTTAGCCGGAATAACATCTATTGGCTTGGCTCTCGTGTAATCTTTATATGGTACAATCTGTAGATTACTAGCTTTAAACCCACCACCAACACTCGCATCAGTCTTATTACCCGCCGATGGTGTAGAACTTCCGCCCGATTGCTGATCTACCCCACCCCCTACACCATCCTTATCGTTTTCATTATTCTTCAACTTCTTTAATTCATCTTCTTTGCTGTCATTTGAAGAATAATCTCATCCTGTTTGTCTAACCTCTCCCCTTGAGCAGCAACTAGGGCTCGAAGTTACTTATTATCACGCTGAGCCTATAGAAGATGCCTCAGCAAATTCCATTGCGCTAGCTCATTTGCAGCTCTGTCTGCTTGCATGTGAGTGTGTTGTAAATGCAACAGATTCATCATGTGAAACCATTGAGCTTAAGGAGCCATGTGATAGAAATTAGGATGCACTGGTTGCATAGGACCCTGAGGACGACTAAATGACATAAAAGAGTGCTCAGGCCTCGGCAACGGTGTTGGAGTAACATGAGTAACATATGTCGTTGGCTGTGGTGTAGGCATCTGTGTCAATACAGTATGTAATATGTCTCCAAAATGAGGATCATGCCTCACAGTAGTAGCCAAAGTCAGAGTTGGAGGCATTGGAGACGTAGGCATCTGCACAGGTGTTGGAAAACGAGGAAAATCTGTCATTGTAGTAGGAGTGGAGATCGTGGAATCTGTGGAACTGGAACTGGAGAAGCAGTAGAAGAAATAATAGGAGTAGAAACAGCAGTAGAAGGCACAAACGGCTGACTCGGTATCTCAATACCCGAACCCCTTCTAACTCGTTGTTTCTTGAGTTTCTCCCCTTTTTCCGTCATCGGTTCTTTACCTTTACGCTTACGCTTCTGTTCATAACTTAACTCGGCTTGTGGTCCTGGACCACCATCACAACCATCATCTCCACCATCATTACCATCACCACCATCACGTTCTGAATCAGAATCGTCATGAGCCCAACGATCATTAGGTGGTGCGACATAATAAATATTCGCTAGGTGAGCAATCAAACGTTTATACCTTGGTCGATCTACCAAACTCTGACCTCTGCACGATCTCAAACGTCGCATCGTCTCTTCATTCATATGATCTAGCTTCATCATGTCTGCTTGATCTTTTTCCAAGTCAGGCACCAGATCATTTATCATCATTTGTAAAAATCTGGGATACATTAAGAACTTACGTCTGCTGGTGATGTTTTCTTTCAAATGATAAAAAACCAATTCGGAGAAATTGAATGGTTTATTCAGCACTAGAGCCACGAATGCAGATTGTAGCATCACCCTAAACTCGTCAAAACCTCCTTTCCGACCATCCAGGCAATGAATAAGAACATGAAACAGATACTTGTATTGTTCACACAAGTTCGCTTTGTTGTACATTGCTTTGCCTAAATCTCCATTATACTTTACTCGGTCGAATAATCCTCTGATCAACGCTCGATCGAACTCACATCTGTCATCAATAGTATCGTTAAAACCCAGTGAGTCTCGTATAACCCCAACATCTATCACTACCCGCTTGTTCTGAACAACCGGTACAATCTGATTTTCTGCTTCATTAAGTCTAGCAGTATTCCAGAATTCTCTGATTATTTTCTGATAAACGATTGTTCGGGTAGAGACGGCCTTGTAGATTCTTGAGCGGATGAGAAAACTAATCATACCCCCAAAGATAGGAGTATCTTCAAAGTTCGGCTCTAAAAACACACATATGTTGTGGCTCTTATTCCAAGACAGTGCCATTTCTGTTAAGAACAAACATACATTAGTAAAATATTCCAAAATAATCAACTATTTAACAAAAGACACTCACATTCGTTAAAAACTTTAAACGAATGGACATTCGTTATACATTAAAAGGTTCATTCGTTATCTTTAACAAATTATCCTTAATCGTTAAACCTATTCGTTACAAGTAACGAATCAAATTTAACGAATCACTCTGATTCGTTATACTTTAACGGATCCAATCTGATTCGTTATGAATTTAAACAATCCATTCATTACCTTAACGAATCAGACAATCATTCGTTAACTGTCTTAACGAATCAAGCTACATTCGTTATAAAGATAACGAATCATGCTTCATTCGTTCTAAAAATAATGAATCAGTCTAGAATGTCTGTTCGACTAATCTGAGAGTCAAAATACAAACAATTTTGACTATTTGTAGTCAAAATCGTCGTGTTCATATCAGAATCTGTTAAAATTCCTAACAATCTGTGTGATTAACCATTGAGTTTGTGTTCGGAAACCAAGTGCATGTAATAATCCATCAATTATCGATTCAAATGTAATCTCATATACGAATATTATCGATTTCTAATTATTCAATTAAGGTTCACGTCTTTAATGAATCAGTTTGATACTTAAACCACTGATAAATCTTCGTGAAACACATATGATGATTATCGTATTTACCTGCTGATCATAAAGATAACAATCAATTAGGCAAACATGCAAGTAATGGATTCTGATGAAATTTTGGCAGAGTTTCGTTTAGAGAAGGAAATGGAATAGGAATTAGGCGAATGAACCGTCATTCGTCTAACCATGGGATTATATCCAATAATTTCACGCGAATCGAGGTCATTCGTTCAAAATTTGAACTAACGAATGGCCTCATTCGTTAAATGTTGAATCTCATTCGTTAAAATTATCAACGAATCTTCTCTCATTCGTTAAATTGTTAACGAATTAACTAAGTCATTCGGTAATCTTTTACGAATAAATAATTCATTCGTTAATCTTTAACGAATCATACATTAACCATTCTCATTCGTTAAATGTTTAAACGTATGTCTTCCATTCGTTATGCACAACGGAAGCGAATGTCTATATAGCGAATGAGATAACTCATTCGTTATATTTAAATAACGAATGGCTTTACATTCGTTAAACATGCTAACGAATCACCAAACCTCCTTAATGAATAAGAAAAATAATTTCTCATTAAGGAATTAAATAATCATTAAAAACCAAATTAGGGTTTTCAAATGAATTAAATTAATCAATTAAATCCAAATTAGGTTTTAATTGTATACATTAAAATTCCCAATCAACAAGTATCGGTACTGATTAACTTAAATGGATTTTTCCGTTAAAACAACAATTGTTACCAATTGAAAATACGGTAAGCACGATTTAACTTAAACTTTTTCCGGGGTTTAACTCTTTTTCCTTTTCTCAATGATTAATTCGCTAGCTTTGCAAATTGAAACTAAAGCAGAAAAATAAAAAGAATATAAAATCTTTTTTTATATTTTGAAAATTTTCAAGTAGCAAAGAACTAAACACAATAAATGAAAAGCAGTACATATTTTTGTGAGTTGAGCCGGGAATCATATTGACTAATAACGTCCTAGACTACACTTCAATTTTGACATTATTATGCACGTAACCCAAAGATGATTGCAGATATAATTGTCCACTTTAAACTTTAGACAGATCCGTTCGTAACTTTACGATATATTTTAAGGTTCAATTAAGCGCAAATCTTATGTGGAACCCATCTGTCAGACACAGTTTCATATCTCTTATACAGTGAATTTCACATGTACGTTTTTCAGTTTTCTTTAAATTGATTAGCTGTGACTCATACAAAAATAATAAAAAGAAAATAAAGCAGAAAGTTAAAATTTTCCCTTAAGATCGGTATTACTACACGCAGATAAGGTTTCACTTTAACAAAAATAAAAAGATAAAAATCTTAACTCTCAATTCGGATAATCCCGTATTATCACGCGGAGAAAGTCCAAGATTTTATACGAAACACCAAGAAAATAAAGCAGAATATCCAAATCTTAACCCTCAGGTTGGATAATCTTATCGCACAGGAGAGGATCCAAGATTTGAATAAAAATAAAAAAAATGAAGTTGAATTTATTTGCAAAATTAACGATAAAACAAAGCAGAATTTTCTTCAAAAATGAACGCATGCACACACAGCAATCTTAAAACTTTTTGTTACCTAAGACGGATATTAACCATGCATCAAGATGTACCACCACTAGATTTGGCAAACATTTAAGTTTATATCTTTTCAGCACCTATACGATCTGTTAAGCCTATCATACACATCATGCAATTGATCTTACAGCACTTTTTAGTCTAGTTTATTCATGTGTTAGGTCCGCTAAGTCAATGTACTATCATTTTCCCTTTTTGCTTCAAAACTCATTTTTGAGAAGCATTTTTTTTATTGTTTTTGGATTTTTCAATATTTGAATGTTTTTGGATTTTATAGAATTTTTCTGTACAAACGAAAACACAATATTTTTGTATTTTTCTATTTTCTCCCCCTAAAAACAGTAAAAATTGAAATAACATAAAAAAAATAATCTAACCAAGCTTTTGAAATTCTGTGAAAGATTTTAAACCGTTTATACCAAGCAAGTATTGAAAACGCGTTTTGTCAAAAGCTTTGGTATAAAGGTCAGCCTTTTGAAAATCCATATGAATTTTATCAATTGATATTAATTTCTTTTCATAGCAATCACGTATAAAGTGATAACGGATTTCAATATGTTTTGTTTTTAAATGTTGAACCGGATTTTTTGTGATAAAGTTTGCAGCAGAATTATCAATAAAAATAGTAGTAAAAAACTTCAAACCATAATCCCGCAAATGTTGCTGGATCCAGAGAACCTGTGAACAGCAACTCGAGGCCGCCACATAATCCGCTTCGGCTGTTGAAGACCGTTGTCTGCTTCTTACACTGCCAGGAAACAAGTCGGTTTCCTAAGAATTGACATCCCGCCGTTGTCGATTTGAAATTGATCTTGCAACCTCCATAGTCCGAGTCAGTAAAGGCGGTGAGATCGAACTTATCGTCTTTGGGGTACCATAACCCGATGTCTGGAGTTCCCCTCAGATAATGTAAGATACGCCTTACTGCCGCCAAATGAGTCACTCAGGGACTCGATTGATACCTAGCGCACAAACAGGCAGCAAACATAATGTCCGGTCGAGAAGCAGTCAAATACATGAGTGACCCAATCATAGCTCGATATAGGGTCGGATCTACGGTATCTTCCAATTCATCCGGTGATAAATTGTGACCCACAGGAAGAGGAGTAGAGGAAATTTTGCCATCGGATATCTTGAATTGGCTCAAGACATCGTTCACATATTTTTTCTGGTGGATAAAGATCCTAGCGTTAGACTGGTGAACTTGCAAACCGAGAAAGAAACTCATTTCTCCCATCGAACTCATCTCGAATTTTGTCTACATCGTTTTCTCGAATTCTTTGCATAAACTATCGTTTGTCGAACCAAAAATAATATCGTCCCCGTAAATTTGGACGAGGAGCAGATCATCACCCATATTCTTGTAAAATAACGTACAATGCACAATTCCCCTTTTGAATCCACTTTCAATTAGATGGTCAGCCAACGTGCTGTACCAGGATCTCGGGGCCTGATGCAAACCATAAAGAGCTTTGTTTAAATGGTAAACACGCTCAGGAAAGTCTAGATCCTCGAAGCCAGGAGGCTGTTTCACGTACACTTCTTCATGAATTGCTCCGTTCAAGAATGCCGATTTCACATCCATTTGATAAATTTAGAAGTTTTTGTAGGTTGCATAGGCAAGAAAGATTCGTATAGCCTCTAGTCGTGCCACCGGAGCATACACTTCTGTATAATCCATGCCTTCCTGTTGATTGTAACCAAGAACGACCAATCGCGCCTTATTTCGCACGATAAACCCACGGTCGTCCTTCTTGCACTTAAAAACCCATTTTGTAGGAATCGCCTTTTTAACGCGATCGGGTTTGTCGATTAAGTCCCATACACCTAGTCTAACAAACTGTTGCAGCTCCTCCTGCATAGCTTCAATCCATGATGGTTCCTTGAGTGCCATTGCGACACCTGTCGGTTCTATCTATGATAGAAAGCAGGTGTATTGTGCGATACTAAGGATACCCGAAAAGTGCAAATCCGCATAACCACAAACAATCAAATCCTCAGAGGAGATACATTATGATCAGATTGATCATCACATATGTTAGACAATTGGTACCTTGTGCGAACCCCGTCGTTCACATCACCAATTATCTGATCTTTTGGATGTTGCGAATGAATCCATAAAGTAGGATTCGCAGGAACAGATACATTATCACCCAAATTGGTGATATTCTCCTCCACAGTGTCTAAAGGGACAGATGAGGAATCATCACTGATTAGAATAGGCTTGATAGTCTCTTGAGCTTCATCTACCATTACAGATGATGAATCAACAAACTCAGCATCATCGGAAAATTCAGAAACATCGTTTGACGTTTCAGATACATTAGGAGAGTCACTTGCATCAACCGAGGAAAACCATGGACTTGGAAGACATTGGTCCTCCAAATACGATCTAACGAGATCTTCAGGTATCTGTTGATGTAAATGAATTAAATAATCGATCATAGTCGAACATCCAATCGGGTCCTGTACTAGTTGGTGGAGTCGTATAACTTTGACAATCAACGTGATACCATTCCTCCACGCAACCAGAAGAAAGATTGAAAATCCGCTTCTTCGGAGAGTTATAACCCAAGAAATAACCCTCAAAAGCTTTCTCATCGAACTTTCCAACGTCTTTCTTCAACACAGTACATGGACACCCAAATGGTTCCAAATACTTTAAGTTCGGCTTACAATTATGTAGAAGCTCTTAACTAGTCTTCTTGAGCTTCTTTACCGTTAGTACGCGATTCAATGTGTAGCAAGCGGTATTAACAGCTACGTTCCAGAATTGAACAGGTAGCTTTGAATCAGCTAGCATTGTACGTGCAGCTTCAATCAGCGTACGGTTCTTTCGTTCAGACACCCCATTCTGTTGAGGAACATAAGGTGCACTGAATTCCTGATGAATTCCATTCAATATACAGAAGAAATCCAATACATTATTCCTGAACTCAGTTCCATTGTCACTACGAATTCGTCTCACTTTCAGTTTGTAAAGTGATTCGATCTTTGTAATAAGGTTTTGAATTAGCATAGGAGTTTGATCTTTCGATCCCATAAATAACACCCAAGAGTAACGAGAGAAATCATCCGTCACAACCAAACAATAAAAATCTCCAGCAATGCTAGCACGGTTCACTAGACCAAAGAGATCCATATGAAGTCGTTCTAGAGGAGTGACGATATCGTTTAGTGATTTGGTCGGGTGTGATTTATTCTTTTGTTTCCCCTTCTTGCATGCGACGCAATGATCATTAAATTTGAAGTTCTTGAGGAACACTCCATTCACTACATCATTTGTCATCAAAAAGTTCATTTTTCTTAAGTGAATGTGTCCCATGCGTCTATGCCAAAGAATAGAATCTTTCTCCGTTGCTTTAGACACGAAGCAAGTAGATGAGGGTGAAACTTTGACATCGTAACTCATGTCAAGTACATGAATATCATTTGATCGAGGTGATCGTATGACAACCATATCTTCTGGAATTGTGTATCCCGGTTGAAGAATAACACATTCTTTGTTGGTGAATATTGTGGTGAACTTCTTATTGCAAATCTGTGAAACACTCAACAGATTGTGATCCACCTTTTCACAATAATTAACCTTTTCAAACGTTATTCTACCGTTTGAAACTTCCCCTTCTTTTGTAATCATTCCTCCTTGATTACCAGCAAACGCCACATAACCCCCCTTGAATATCTTTAATGTTGTTCAGAAGGTCTAGGTTGCCGGTTATATGCCGAGAACATCCGCTATCTAATATCCATTTTTGACTTGATACGGACCAAGATGTACCCTGCACAAACAAGTAAAATGATTAGTCCAAAACGGCAGCCCAAGCCTCAGTCTTGGGCTCTCCCTTTGAAACTTTTGGAGAACTTAATAATTTAACACACGTATTAGGTACTTGAGAATAAGTGGCAGTTTTCTTAGTTTTCTTCTTAAGATAACCAT
This sequence comes from Bidens hawaiensis, assembly GCF_021521415.1. Lineage (NCBI taxonomy): Eukaryota > Viridiplantae > Streptophyta > Magnoliopsida > Asterales > Asteraceae > Bidens > Bidens hawaiensis. Next base: position 2,594,931 of record NW_027491022.1, read on the forward strand.
CACGGATTCTTTCCGAATCTGTGTTTGAACAGATGGGTTGAGCACGATCAACACATGTGTTCAATACATTAAGTGCATCAACCCGAATTACTTTCCTTGGATTGATGTTTGAATACATTATCATAGAATCATCAACTTGATTTTCCTTTGTGTTTAAAAAAGATTTAGTCTTGCAAGTTGAATAATATTTGATATTGTCGATCTTTTCTTTGCATCGTCTTGAAACGTGACCCAGTTCACCACACTTGAAACACAGTCGAAAGTCTAAACTTTGTTGTGATGATGTACCGGTCGGTTGTGATATCAAAGTTTTAAGATCATCAGATTTAGGTGTCTCAAAAGTGGCCTTCTTCGATGACTCATGTTTTAAACCCTTCTTCGTTTTGTAAAATTCAAGATTTGTCATATTCGATGAATTTTCCAAACCTGACGATTTTATGAATTTTATAGGTTTGAAAACATTTGTTTTTTGTTTTTAAACTTTACTAATTTTTGATTGAAAGAATTTCTTCTCAAGTTCAATCATTTTAGTAGTTTCATCTTGAAATACACTTTCAATCAATTATGGTTTAAGAAGATTCAATGGAACTTCTTTGTCTGAGAACACTTTTGAGAGACCTTTTAATTTAAATACTTTTCCAGTTGAAGTTTTCAGTGGAGGATTAATGCATCGCATTAATTCCTCATCAGACACTGAAAACTTGTCTGTGGAAGTTACATTAACATGTTCCTTTGGAATTACTTTAGGAATATCCTTAGGAACACGTGAATTATTTGAAGAAACACTTGAAGTTCACACAGAATGTGATTGTCAATTGGAATGTCCTTATTTTTAACAATCATATCTGTTTCAGTCAGCTCCTCGATTGAACCGTCCATTTCATTTTTGGTAAACACCTTTTTGCTTTCAATATTAACTGGTTCACGAGTCGGTTCAAATGAATCAACATTTTCAGGTTTATCAGTAGGCATATTTAAAGAATTTTCTGCCTTAGGAATGCTACTATAATCCTGATTAAATGGAGGAGGAATTTCGACGTATCCCAAACCTGCTTTTCCGTTCTTTTTATGTGAATGATTAACCTCGATTATTTCATTCAACAGAAAAGAAGAATCTCTGAATTTACTAAGTTTATGATTTAATTCCATTTTTTCTTGTTCGAGATTGGAAATGCAAGTTCGGACACGAAGAATCTCCTTTAAATGTTGATCCACTTTAATAATTTTACAATGAACCTTTGTTTTAAGATCATGATTACTATCTGATAATTTCTGAATTTTCAAATTAGCTTGCTTAAGCAATTTTGTCTTTTGCTTATAGCATTCCTTGATCGTAAAGTAATCATTAGTAAATGTATTGTTTTGAGTTAATGCTGTTTCAAGTTTGGCTTTTAACACAGCACACTTAGAACAATCCACCATTATTGATGCAGGTTCATTTACATTAATTTGAGGTGTAGGACCTACCTCATCAATCTTAGCCATGCAGGCATAAGATTCAGTTTTCTCAGGAGTTGATTCTGGTTGAGATGACAGAGATTGATCACTGTCAGTCTCCGAGTCAGATGAATCACTACTCTCCAATACATTATCGCTACCGGCATCCTCAAAATTCTTCACAGGCTCAACGATAGTAACGTTTGCCTGGTTTCCCAATAAACACTGAGACCAATCAACTACGTCATTTACCAATAAAGCTTAAGTAACGGGAGATTTGTCTTGATCACCAGAGCCAGCAGTGTTATATTTATCTCCTCCAGATGAAGACTTTGTAGAAGAACGGTCAGAATTGCGTGAGCCAGAATAATCTTTCCTCGGCTTGTCACACTCTTTGGCAAAGTGGCCAAATTCATTACAATTATAACACTTGACTTTTAGCTTATCAAACCCAACCCTTTTGTTCAACGTGGGAAGATCTTTTCCCGTTCGTTGCATGAATCTTTTAACCTTTCGAACAATCATGGCCATGTTCCACTTCAAATCCATAAGCTCAAGATCATTTGGGTCGATTTGATCGCAGTCCTCATCTGTGAGATCGCTCGTAGCAATCTTACTTCCCACTAGTTGTTCATATGAAGTCATGAACGCACATACAAAAACGAACTGTTGTTCAGCTTCTTGTAAATTAACCTTGGGTAAGCTTGATTTATGAGCATTTGAGTTGCCAGTTGCACCACTCGCCATGAAACATACATTATGGTGACTGTTTACGTTAGTATCCTCTTGGGATTGAGCAAAGAATGCATTAATAGGCACTAAGCTTGTCGCATTATTTGTTGGTAATGCACCACCATAAAGAAACGGGTTTTGAGTTGACGACTGCTGATTTTGATTTTCTTTCAAAGTAGATTGACATTTAAGATCAAATTCCCTTTCTTCGATCTTGTTAATGAATTGTACAGCAGTCAATTCAGGTTTCTGAAAGAACCCGTTCGCTTTAAGCACAAACAGGAAAGTCGAATATTCTGTAGGTAAAGCATTCTTCAAAGTATCAATCTTGTCTTGTTCAGTTGGCTCAAGATCAACAGAAGACATCTCAACAATCAAGAGGCTGAAACGGTTGATCATTTCTTCTACAGTTTCATTTTTCATCAGAATAAAGTTTCTGAATTGGAATTTCACTAAAGTCTTCTTGCTTTCGAGAGTATTGCCCAAACTTCTCGTTTTCAAGGTAGTAAACAGTGAAGCACAGACTTTGGTCGTACTATATTGATGAAAAATATGTTCCGGTAAAGCCATAGTGAGTGTAGAATATGCTTTCGTCTCACTTTCAAAGTCCTTCAACTCATGTGTCTCATACTCTTTAAAAGGTTTAGGAGTCCAACTCGTTTTGTCATTACCGATCAGTGGTGCAGCATAAACATCATCAAGAAAACAAACATTGCTAGGATGCACGGATCCCAGATGTGCACGGAATCTTGGTTCTCAACGGGCAAAGTCCGATAGTTTCAACAGCTTGGGACATTTATTATGACTGCCTATCTCGTTATCCATCGTCAGCATCTGTTGCAATAAGACGTTCTGTGACGCTAACGCATAATAAGATGAATTCTGAGCAGCCATGATAAACCAACTAATAAACTTCAGGGATTAACAAAGTTTACTGTTCACATAAATGACACAGTAAATAATGGTTTTTAACGAATGGGATATTCATTAAAACTGAGATACTTTAACGAATGGGATATTCGTTAAAAGTTGATTACTTTAGTGAATGTCTAAGATACTCGTTAACGAATGAAAGTTAACGAAATGGCTTAACGAACCAGGCTTAACGAAGAAGGTTGAACGAATAAGGTTTGATCTTAGCGAATAAGGTGACGAATGAGACTGAAATTGTAACGAATGAGCGATTAGGTCTTAGCGAATGAGTGTAACGAATCAGTCTTTATCCTAACGATAAGACTTCATCCTAATGAATAAGTCTTCAACGATTCAAACTTCCAATTTCAACTTCGAACTCGTCCGAATCTTGCCGAAACTACTTAAAACTTATATCAAAACAATCCAATAACAAATCTGAACCTATCTAGCCATGTCCGAAGTCACAAACATTCTTCAATCAGGTTCAATTTAACGAATAACCAGTCTCTGGTTTTGAACTTCAATTAACTCACAAAATCAATTAATTCATATTCGAAATTGATCAATTGATTACGGTTTTAACTCGATTATGTATCGAAGATCAGCTCCAAGCTCTGTTAGCACTTGAAAGTACTTGGATGAGCACGGAAAGGATCTAGAACTTATGATTATGACGATACATAATGTTTTGGTATATGATTAAAGTTGATATACGTTCTGATCGATATGAATGATATTAGAGAATAAATTGGCAAAGTAACGAGAGAGGATTAATAAACAAACTGGAAACTTACATTAATGAATAATTTACAGTCTATATATAGGGGATGACCACATTCGTTAACTTAAAAGTTAACGAATGTGTCATTCGTTTCAATAACCCATACGAATGAACTCTTCATTCATTAATACATTTAACATATAACGAATAGCCCTCATTCATCAATCTGGGTTAACGAATGAGCTTACAGATTAGACGAATGTGTTACATTCCTTACGGGGTAACGAATGTAACATTACATTAAAGCGAATGGCCCATTTAGCCATATTTACATTAAGATCCCTATACTTTAAATTAATTACATTAATGCCCTGATAAAGACTGAGACGTACAAAACGTGTATCAACAGTTTTCAATGAAATGAATTATTCATGAATTTAGTCTATTATTCTTCTAGATTCATTTTAGTTGTAACTTCGTTTCGCATCGTGCCTAAATGTGTCACACCTGAGTTATACCTGAAAATACATACTCAAAATACGTCAACAATATGTTGGTGAGAACATAAGTTTAAGACACATGACACAATAAAACAAATATGGTGCATATTAAAAAAGTTCACAATCAAACCTGTGTCCACGACCCGTGAACATCAAAATAAATACCCCTTACCCATAACCCTTATTGTTATGGGTCAAATTACACTTATGTCTGCCCAACATAAGTTACAAACGGCGCGGATATATGTCACAAGATATAAATTTTATCATTCAGCGGGTGGTCGTCCCATGATGTAGGCCCACTGTGTGCGGGGGTCTTCCACAGATAGTACTACCCATATATCACGTGGCTCCTTTCGAAGTTAATGATTGTGTTACAAAGTCAGGGATTGTTTAAGGCAGCTAAATCGGTCTTGGTTAATAATACACCAAATAATTATAAAAATATTTAGGAGTATGTATTCCATGTCCCAAAAAGATTTAAGTAAACAGTTGAAAAGGGGATCACATGAACTCACCTCTTAAACTCTTGATCACAATGCATGTCTTTTAAGCTTTTAAGAACCTATATTATATTATTGTTTTACAATATAGCTTATACAAAAATCTATCCTAGACGTGTTCGTATCCTAACTTGGTGTCGAGCCACATGCCAAAGACCTTATATAATAATTTTACTTACATACTTTAGGTAAAAACAAATATGTATATCTTCATATAAATTTCTTAAGTTTAATTTTACAGGTTCATTTAACAGTTTTTAGCCTGTCGGTTTTAACCAAATGCCAGTTATTAAAGGCCTATTTGTTTTAATTAATTAAAAATAAATGTTTTAATTATATTAATACTATATTAACTTATTTTTGATTTTATATTACTGTAAAAACACGTATTTTCATATTGTTTAATTTATTTTGTTATTTATCTTTAAAATTCAAATATTAAATGGTGAATAAATAAAAATACCTAAGTTTAAGCTAGATATTATAAAATTTAGTTTTTATACAGTATATTATTTCAAAATATATATACTTATATATTTTAAATAATTAATTTCTGTAATTTATTATTTTTATGTAAATTAGTCACTTTTAAAGCTTATAATTTGTAAAAATGTATAAAATTTATCAAAAAATATAAAATAAATTTTTATGGCTAATATACAGTACATATAGGTTATAAAAATTATTAGTTCAATTATTTGGTTGATTTTTAATGGTAAGGCTATTTTAGTCATTTCTAGGGTTATTTAGAGTAAATTGTTATAAACACTACAAATTTAAGACCTGCACCTAATTCATTATTTTTCCCATGTTTATATTCATATTTTTGATGTTCTAGAAAATTTTTATAATTTTTGGAGGTGTCTAACTATTTAATCCGTTTGTTGGCATTAAAACTCGTTTTAAATCGTATAAGTGTATATAAGAATATTTTTGAGTGATTCTTTTTGTAAAAGTATTTATCCAGGAACTAATTTTTCTGGAAAAATTGTGTTTTGTAATTTATTTAACAAAACTCCAGTTTTTGAATTATTTTGGTTTGTGAAATCCGGGTACAAAGGTTTTTAGTGAAATTTAGCGATTTAATCGAGTTTCTAGCCGGGTGTTGACACAAGGAGAGGGAACAAGGTTTGGTTACTATAATATTAGAGGTTCTTAAGGTGTTGGTCATGTGGGGTATAACCCGTGCCTACTTAGTGTGTAAAATTCAAAAATTAACGTTGTAACTATAAAGTTTCGGTATGGTTTTGTGTACCTTTGAGTTAGGGCTGGTAATACGCACGAGTGGATGACTTTAAGAATTTCAGTAACCTGTGATACTGTTGGCATAATAATATCAAGGGTTTAGGAAAGGCTACTGTAAAGTGAATTGGTTTCATATGCGAAAACAAAGAACTATTCAGGTTTCGGGTTACCGTTAGGTGTGGTCTAGAGCTGTTGTGAACACTTCTTGGGCGCAATTAAGACTAATACGGAGCGTGTATGGAAGGCCCAGGGGCTGTAACAGTTTCTATGACAACAAGTTTGGATGATTAGGATGTAGTTTTAGCGCATGAAGGTATTACAAAGTAAAAGTTTGATGTGGTTGTGTGTAGAAATTGAACCTGAATTTCTTGGAGGGTTTCTGAGCAAAATCACAGCAGCAACCGAGGCTTGAATATGGCTGGGAAAACATGTGGTTTGTCAGAGATCATAGAATCAAGGATTAAGGCAGATATTAGGCAATAGTTAAAGGTCAATTTATTGTGTCTACCTTGATCAGACATGATTAGGCTATATTCAAGGAGACTTCCAAGATTGATTGCCACCCTAACAGCCTGGAGTTTCCTTCTTGTTTTAAAAGAACACAGAGAATTTCTTGGATGGGTGAAGAAGGTTTGCATCACCAGGGGATTATTTATAGGAGGAGGAGATCCAAGGATGAAATCTTGAAAGTCTTTGCATGGGATTTGGTTGGTTGAAGGAGTAGGGTTTGACCTTGGTATCTGGAGATTATGGAAGATACGATTGTTTTGGGGAAGATACTAACAGAAAGTTGACCTTTGTTGATTTTCCATGAGATTTTGTAGACTTATAGGGTTTGACATTGAAGATAAAGAAATCGTAGGATGTGAGAGACGGTTTAGGGAGTTAGAGATTTAGTTTTTGTTTTTATTTTCCCATTATTTAGATAAGGATTTGATTAATTATTTGTTGTGTTGGTTATATATTGAGAAAGGAAGGAAATAAAAGAAAGAAAGGAAGAAAAATAAAATAGTAATAATTTAATCCTACGTTTTCTAATGAGAAGGGAATTTGGTTTTTAAATTTTGAATTGTTTACACTTGGTTAGTTTATGTACATGGTGTTTTGGTTTAGTATATGTAGCAATATGTTAGTTTTTATAATAATCTCCATGTAGTAATATTATTAAGTAATATTGTGGATTATTTAGTGGCTAAAGTATGGGTTCATTTATATAGTTGAGTTTTTGTATAGTGATGCCTAAATCGTTCGTAACTTTTAAATGATAGTGTTTTGGATTCGTCTGTTTGTATTATTTGGATTTGGGTTTTATTTATATGGTATTTGGCATGTTGGTTCAAGCTAAATAAACTATTGAAGAGTTGAGCCTATTCTATAACAATCTTATAGTTTTTACAAGCCTTGGATAATATTTTGTATAAGATTGTTGCTATAACTCTAAGCTTCTTTTCTTGACGGTCCATTATCTCCAGGGGTTCTTCTATGAAATGAAGCTTTTCGTCTATACGCACCTCCTCATGAGGTATTATCAGGGAATCATCCCCCAAACATTTCTTCGAGTTTGACACATGAAAAGTGTCATGAATACCACTAAGTTCTTCAGGTAACTCAATTCAATAGGCTACCGGACCAATTCGTTCTACGATTCTGAATGGTCCAATAAACCTAGGGCTTAATTTACCCTTCTTTCCAAACCGAATTATGCATTTCCAAGGTGAAACTTTTAGTAGCACTTTATCTCCAATTTCAAATTCTATTGGTTTCCGTCTCGTGTCGGCATAGCTATTTTGGCGATCTCTAGCGGCTATGAGTCAATCTTTTATTTTCATAATTTTATCTGTTGTTTCTTGAATTAATTCCAGTCATGTTAGCTGATTGTCACCAATCTCTTCCCAATACACGGGGGATCTACATTTTCTTCCATACAAAGCCTCAAATGAGGCACCTTGAATGCTTGTGTGATAGCTATTGTTATAGGAAAACTCAGCTAAAGGAAGGTGGGCATCCCAACTTCCACCAAAATCCAATTCTGTAACACCCGTTAATTCCGGTTTCAAGAATTAAGGATTGTAGAGTATGTATAATTCTCGGGATTTATCCGACGTTCCTCATAAGCCTTTACGTCATCCCGATACGTCTCATCGCTTAACATTTCTTCCAAGTTGCATTATTATTATTTTCCAGGGGCTAGAATGAAAAAGTTTTATGATATAACACTAAACAAAAAAAAACCTAAACCCTAGTTCAGCAGCAGCAGCGATCGGCCGATTCCATCCCCTCCCCTCTTTCATTGCTTCGAATTTTTGATCGATTCCAAGCTCCTAGAAGTATTTCAAGGTATATACTACAAGCCCCAACACTCTTTTTGTTCACCCCTAATCGTTTTGATACTCAATTTTGCCGAAACTTTTCGTTGGACAGATTTTCGGCCAAGGTGTAATTGACCCACTTCCCGTGGATAAAAATTAGAGTTTCCGGTGTAGAAAGATCCCCATGTATGGCATTTACATCATATTAAAATTTCTTGGTCATTGGAGGTGTTTAGGTCGGTCAATCGATTTTTAGTTCGAAAACTAGGGTTTATCGGGTGCGGATTTGCAAATTGTTGAGTTTGATGCGTTAATTGATCGGGTGACCGACCGGATCAGTTTGTACAGCCCTAGGGGGGTTTAAGGGCTGTGGAAAAATTATTTTTTTGATGCTCGGGCTGTTTTGGTTAGTGCTTCGTCAATCGAGTCGGCGGTGCGCGAACTTTCATTTAAATGTTAAAGTGAGAGTTGTAAAAAGGAACCGTCAACCCTATCAACTCAAGTGACATAATCTTGATGAATGAAAAGATTTAACATGGAAATTGGTCCATTTGGGGCTGATTCGTTTAACAAATGGTTTTAAGGTTTATTACACGCGCATTCGACACGATTTGATTACCCTTGGGCCTTGGGCCAAGTTGTTGGGCCTTGGGCCAAGTGTTGGGCCTTGGGCAAAGTGTTGGGCTTAAACGGCCCATTAGGCCAGAGTGTTCTTACGGTCTAGTTTAGTAACGCGTTGTGTATAATTTACAGGCCCTTGCTTGTGATTGTGCACTTAGGGATTTCCTAGTTCGTTGCAGGTGTTCGATTGATTTCAGGTGAGTTCATGATGCCCTTTTTACTCTTTTTACTTTTGGGCTAGCATGCACACCTAAGTGTTTTCTTACACGATGAAATGTTTTAAACAAATTTATATAGGCTTGCTAGTATATGGTAGGCCTTGGGATGTTATATATATATACATTATTGCTTGTCCTATATTTGGCGATGTTGTAGTCGTTTTGACTACTGATGTTGTGTATGCCTACTTTGTGTTTGCATGCAATGATGTTATGTGTTTGGGTTGTACGTTTGCTCGACCCTGTTGTTATACGTGGATGATATATATATATATATACTGTTATATATATAGGGATGTAATTGAAAGGATGTTTACATATACATTTTGTATATATATGTATGAGGATGTTTAGTTTACGGTAATGATGATTTGATGGATGCACCCTTTTACTTTTTTAAACTTTCGGTATGAGTATCATAATTATTACTACTGTTATTATTTACTTAAAACTTGAACTCACTCAGCTCAAGCTGACTTTGTGTGCATGTTAGTGTGAGTTTCAGGTTAGGGGGAGGATGCCTTATTGCTTGGACGTGTATGAAGCCACTCGAACGGTGAAGGGCATACTTGTATGGAAGATTTTATTATTGAACATTTTATTTTAAAAAGCTTTATAAAATACATTTAAATTGTTTTGGGCATAATATTCCCGGGATTTTGGGAACTTATTTTATTATCTATGTTTTCCGCTGAATTATACTCTGAATTGGTTATTTTTATGAAATGAATGTTTTTAAGTTTAATTATCTTTACCAGTGTTTTGTATGATTACCAACTGTGGTGTTCCCGGGGTTCGGGGCGTTACAAATACACATGCTCTCAACATATCTTCCAACGTCTGAATCGTTCGTTCACTTTGACCATCGGTCTGAGGGTGATATGCGGTACTCAGATCCACACGGGTTCCTAGAGCTTGCTGAAACGTTTGCCAAAATCATGATGTAAAGCGACTATCACGGTCAGATATGATTGACAAAGGTACTCCATGCCTTGTCACTATTTCATCCACATAGAGTTTAGCCAATCTTTCCATGGTGTAATCCTCTCGAATAACTAAGAAGTTAGCAGATTTTGTCAAGCGATCGACTATTACCCAAATGGCATCATGACCCTTTGACGTCCTAGGTAACTTGGTGATGAAATCCATGGCGATTCCTTCCCATTTCCATTCAGGAATCTCAAGTTGTTGAAGTAGACCATAGTGCTTCTGGTGCTCGGCTTTCACTATAGAAAAAGCCAGGCACTTTCCAATATATGCTACAATGTCTTTCTTCATTTTAGGCCACCAAAATTTCGCCTTAAGACTCATATACATCTTATCATTTCCCGGGTGAATTGAGTACCTAGATTTGTGGGCTTCATCCATGATTGCCATACGTAGGTTGCCATGTACGGGAATCCACACTTGGTTATTAAAACTCAACATACCCTTGTTGTTGGAAACTAACCTCTTTACCATACCATTTAGTTCTTCTCTCTTGAAATTGGCTTCTTTAAGAGCTTCACTTTGTGCATTTCGAATTTGAGGTACCAAGTTTATTTTGTTGGACCATTCGAAGTAGTAGAACGAATCGATACTGTAGCTTATCGCTTACATTTGTCAGAAGAAATGAAAAGTATACATGATACATTTCATGTTTCTAACTTATATAAGTGTCTAGTCGATGAAACATTTAGCTATGCTTTTAAAAGATGATGGAATTAACAAAAATTTAAAATTTACGGAACAACCCTTACAAGTTGAGGATTTCCAAAGCTAAGAAACTTAAACAACGGAAGCTAAAGTTAGTTAAGATGATATGGAATTCCCATAGAGGACCAGAATTTAATTGGGAGTTAGAATCGGAAATGAAAAAAAAAAGTATCCACATCTGATCTAGCGAATCTCGAGGACGAGATTCGTTTCAAGGTGGGGAGGATGTAACATCTCGAGAAATACCCTATTTAAGTTTCGGATTAAAAACGGAAATTTTAAAAATTAAAGGGCTGAAAATAAAAATTTTAAGTTTTCTAGACCCATCGCGTAGGATATGTTTAGCATCGCGCTACGCGATGATGTTTTCTAGAAAGTTACAAAAAAAGGGGCGTCGCGCTACGCGATAGTTCAGAAGGAAAGGGGTATCGCGCTAAGCGATGACCCGGTTAGGTAACCCAGTCCACGTGTCCAACCACGTGTGAACACCTGGCACAATCTTACGTATTACGGCGTCGCGCTACGCGATGGCCTATGGAAAGGCTCATCGCACTACGCGATGGTGGGCAAAACTTTGCCTATAAAAGGGGGCTACGGGTTTGAAGCATTCACATCCCAAAAACACCTTTCTTCACACATACACAACCTTAGGAGGCGTGCCCGACCATTATAAGGTTATGTGGTCCCGATTTCTCATAATTCGTGCAAGAACTGGAGTTTTAACGATCCGTAGATGTGTCAAGCGAGCTAGAAGCGAGATCCTGACGATTTAAGTTTCAATAAGTGATAAGGAAGTAGAAGTGCTGCCCGTGCAACACTTAGGCAATTAAAATACCCGCATGAGGTAGGTGTTCTACTTAAGTTATTATTTTATTATTATAAAGGCTTAGACTATGGTCGGAAGTATAGCCTGAACCTTGATTACTGATAAGCATAACATACATTTTCATAAGTAAATGTTATAGTCAAAGTATTGTTTTCTTTGTGATTAAGAAATGTGAGAAATAAAATAATATTTCTCTATGATTAAGAAATATATGTAAAGGTTATAGTTAAAATAAAGTTTCTTCTTGAAGAAGAAACCCAATATAATATAGATGTTTCTTCCTGAAGAAGAAACATAGTATATGATTAGACAAATGGACTAAAGGTCCAAATGTTTTAAAGAAATGATTGTCAAGGTTAAGCTATACGAAACAGACTATAGGTCTGAAACTAGATCATTGATCTAGATATTTATACAAATGTTGTTCTCGTACTATAGGTCCGGGATAGAAAGAATGCATAAATCAGAAAGATACACTGATCAAGAGCAAAGGTGAATACGTCCAAACCTTTTTATAGTGTGAAATATGTTATGACGTGAATACGTCCAACCTTTTATGAATGTTATATGACGTAAATACGTCTATGTACTGTTTTAATGATATTTATTTACTATGGAGGGTTATCCATAGATAAAGAGTTAGAAAAGATTTTATATGAGGATTGGTACAAATCCTCTATGTTTATGAAATATTTACTCTTATAAACTACGGACTTTTATCCATATGTAAAGAGCTATGAAAGTATTTGCATAAGGGTTGGTTCAAATCCTCAAAAAACATTTTGATACAAGGTAGTACCAAACACTCAGACTAAAATACATGTGTTTGGATCCATTCATATATGATTTGTAGTAGGCCACTACAATCATACTGACCATGAGGCAAGTGACTGTCTCTAGGGCGAGTGAAGTCCGATTATGTGGTCTATTGGTATTTTTAGTTCCGATGAGATGGGATGAGGCCCACTGAGTCGTTGAACACTATTGGTGTTGTATCATAACGAAGGTGATTTTGTATATGATTATATTATGATGAATTATGAAAATCTTTTATTGAGTCAGCTTTATTTACCAGCACATAGCTGACGTATTTTTCCCCTACATTTCACGGAAACAGTAAAGGTAGAATAGACAAGCAAGCTAGAATAGAAGATTAGGGACATAGTCATTAGAGGTGATCTGATGGCTCATATGTTTTAATAAAAATATTGTGAATAATCATAATTTAAAATGGCAGGTATTTGAAATATCAAAACGGGTATTAAATTCTCAAGATTTCATTATAACAATATTTTATGACTTCCGCTAAAAGAACCTAACTCTGATATATTTGCAAAACAGGTACCAACTATTGGTCATACGCCTAGGCCCTAGGCCGGGGTGTGACAAATACAACAAACAGAAAGGAAATACAAAGTTTACAACAAAATGAATTATTCATGAATCTATTCTATTATTCTTCTAGCTTCATTTTAGTTGTAACTTCGTTTCGCATCGTGCCTAAGTGCGTCACACCTGAGTTATACCTGAAAATACATACTCAAAATACGTCAACAATATGTTGGTGAGAACAAGAGTTTAAGACACATGACACAATAAAACAAATATGGTGCATATTAAACAAGTTCACAATCAATCCTGTGTTCACGACCCGTGAACATCAAAATAAATACCCCTTACCCATACCCCTTATTGTTATGGGTCAAATTACACTTATGTCTGCCCAACATAAGTTACAAACGGCGCGGATATATGTCACAAGATATACATTTTATCATTCAGCTGGTGGTCGTCCCATGATGTAGGCCCACTGTGTGAGGGGGTCTTCCCCAGATAGTACTACCCATATATCACGAGGCTACTTTCGCAGTTAATGATTGTGCTACAAAGTCGGGGATTGTTTAAGGCAGCTAAATCGCTCTTGGTTAATAATACACCAAATAATTTATAAAAATATTTAGGAGTATGTATTCCATGTCCCAAAAACTTTTTAGTAAATAGTTGAAAAAGGGATCACATGAACTCACCTCTTAAACTCTTGATCACAATGCGTGTCTTGTAAGCTTTTAAGACCCTATATTATATTATTGTGTTACAATATAGCTTATACAAAATACAAAAATCTATCCTAGATGTGTTCGTGTCCTAACTTGGTGTTGGGCCACATGCCAAAGACCTTATATAATAATTTTACTTACATACTTTAGGTAAAAACAAATATGTATATCTTAACATAAATTTCTTTAGTTTAATTTTACAGGTTCATTTAACAGTTTTTAGCCTGTCGGTTTTAACCAAATGCCAGTTATTAAAGGCTATTTGTTTTAATTAATTAAAAATAAATGTTTTAATTATATTAAGACTATATTAACTTATTTTTTATTTTATATTACTGTAAAAACATGTATTTTTATATTATTTAATTTATTTTGTTATTTATCTTTAAAATTTAAATTTTAAATGGTGAATAAATAAAAATACCTAAGTTTAAGCTAGATATTATAAAATTTCGTTTTCAGACAGTATATATTATTTCAAAATAGATACTTATATATTTTAAATATTTATTTTCTATAATTTATTATTTTTATGTAAATTAGTCACTTTTAAAGCTTATAATTGGTAAAAATATATGAAATTTACCAGAAAATATAAAATAAATTTTTATGGCTAATATACAGTACATATAGGTTATAAAAATTATTAGTTCAATTATTTGGTTGAGTTTTAATGGTAAGGCTATTTTAGTCATTTCTAGGGTTATTTATAGTAAATTATTTTAAACACTACAAATTTAAGACCTTCACCTAATTCATTATTTTTCCCATGTTTATATTCATATTTTTGATGTTCCAGAAAATTTTTATAATTTTTGGAGGTGTCTAACTATTTAATCCGTTTGTTGGCATTAAAACTTGTTTTAAATCGTATAAGTGTATATAAAAATATTTTTAAGTGATTCTTTTTGTAAAAGTAGTTATCCAGGAACTAAGTTTTTTGGAAAAATTGTGTTTTGTAATTTATTTGACAAAACTCCAGTTTTTGAATTATTTTGGTTTGTGAAATCCGGGTACAACGGTTTTTAGTGAAATTTAGCGATTTAATCGAGTTTCCACCTGGGTGTTGACACAAGGAGAGCGAACAAGGTTTGGTTACTATAATATTAGAGGTTCTTAAGGTTTGGTTACTATGTGGGGTAAAACGCGTGCCTACTTAGTGTGTAAAATTCAAAAATTAACGTTGTAACTATAAAGTTTCGGTATGGTTTTGTGTACCTTTGAGTAGGGTTGGTAATACGCACGAGTGGATGACTTTAAGAATTTCAGTAACCTGTGATACTGTTGGCATAATAATATCAAGGGTTTAGGAATGGCAACTGTAAAGTGAGTTGGTTTCATATGCGAAAACAAAGAACTATTCAGGTTTCGAGTTACCGTTAGATGTGGTCTAGAGCTGTTGTGAACACTTCTTGGGGCACAATTAAGACTAATACGGAGCGTGTATGGAAGGCCCCGGGGCTGTAATAGTTTTTGTGACAACAAGTTTGGATGATTAGGATGTAGTTTTAGCGTATGAAGGTATTACAAAGTAAAAGTTTGATGTGGTTGTGTGTAGAAATTGAACCTGAATTTCTTGGAGGGTTTTGAGCAAAATCACATCAGCAACCGAGGCTTGAATATGGCTGGGAAAACATAGGGTTTGTCAGAGATCAAAGAACCAAGGATTAGGGCAGATATTAGGCAATAGTTAAAGGTTAATTTATTGTGTCTACCAGTAAGACCCCGAACCCCGGTAACCAACAGTTGGTAATCGTACAAAACACTTGTAAAAATATTTAAACTTAAAAAGGATTCATTTCATTAAAATAAGCAATTCAGAGTAATATTCAGCGGAAAACATAAGTAATAAAATAAGTTCCCAAAACCCGGGAATTTTGCCCAAAATTAACATAGTTATCTTTAAATAATAATTTTCAAAAGTAATTGTTTAATAGTAAAACTTCAATTCCCGTATGCCCTTCACCGTCCAAGTAGCTTCGTGCACGTCCAAGCGATAAGGCATCCTCTCCCTAACCTGAAACTCACACTAACAATCACACAAAGTCAGCTTGAGCTGAGTGAGTTCAAGTTTTAAGTAGATAATATCAATAAACAATAGTTATGATAGTCATACCAAAAGTTTTTAAAAAGTAAAAGGGTGCATCCATCAAATCATCATTACTGAAAACTAAACATCCTCATACATACATATACAAAATGTATATGTAAACATCCTTTCAATTATATATCTATATATATCACAGTATATATATATATATAACATCCACGTATAACATCAGGGTCGAGCAAACGTACAACCAAAACATGTAACATCAGTGCATGCAAACACAAAGTAGGCATACACAACATCAGTAGTCGAAACGACTACAACATCGCCAGATATAGGCCAAGAAATAATGTACATACATATATATATATATATATATATATATTTAACATCCCAAGGCCTACCATATGCTAGCAAGGCTATATAAATTCGTTAAAAACCTTTCATCATGTAAGAAAACACTTAGGTGTGCATGCTAGCCCAAAAGTAAAAAGGAGTTAAAAGGGCATCATGAACTCACTTGAAATCAATTGAACACTTGCACGAGCTAGGAAATTCCTAAGTGCACGATCACAAGCAAGGGCCTGTAAATTATACACAACACGTTACTAAACCAGACTGTAAGAACACTCTTGCCTAATGGGCCGTTCAAGCCCAACACTTTGGCCCAAGGCCCAACAACTTGGCCCAAGGCCCAACACTTGGCCCAAGGCCCAACAACTTGGCTTAAGGCCCAACGCCCAAGGCCAAACAATTTGGCCCAAGGCCCAACACTTGGCCAAGGCCCAACGGTAATCAAATCGGGTTGAATGCGTGGGTAATAAACCTTAAAACCATTTGTTAAACGAATCAGCCCCGAATGGACCAAATTCCATATTAAATCTTTTCATTCATCAAGATTATGTCACCCGAGTTGATGGGCTGACGACTCCTTTTTACCACTCTTACTTTAACATTTAAACGAAAATTCGCGCACCGCCGACTCAATTAACGAAGCACTAACCACAACAGCCCCGAGCATCAAAAAAGTTATTTTTCCACAGCCCTTAAACCCCCCTAGGGCTGTACAAATTGATTCGGTCGGTCACTCGATTAATTAACGCATCAAAATCAACAATTTGCAATTCTACACTCGATAAACCCTAGTTTTCGAACTAAAATCGATTGCCGACCTAAACATCTCCAATGGCCATGAAATTATAATATGATATACATGTCATAACTAGTGGGATTTTGATGCGAAAACCTCACTCAAAACAGCCCCAGAAAAGCTCAATTGGGCAGCCACCCGGTTAGCCTACAACAAGATGTTTTTCGATCAATACGCACAATATAAAGATCAATTAACGTGTAAAAGGCTTGGGAAATCGTAGTACACACCTTGAATTGAGGTTATAAGGCTCGGAATTGGCTGCGAAAAAAGAAAATCGTGGGTCTTGTCCTTGTTCTTCATGCCGATCGCAACAGGGGGCTGGAATGGAGTTCAGGGTTTTAGTTTAGTGTTACATATAAAACTTTTTCATTCTAGACCCCGGAAAATAACAATAATGCAATTTGGAAAAAATGTTAAGTGATTAGACGTACCGGGATGACGTAACGGCTTCTGAGAAACGTCGGATAAATCCCGAGAACTATACATACTCTACAATCCTTAATTCTTGAAACCGGAATTAACGGGTGTTACAAGTCCACCCCCCTTACAATGGGATTCGTCACTGAATCCCGATGCGACAGGAACAACTGCGGATAATGCTTCATCATTTCGTCTTCGGACTCCCAAGTGGCCTCGGAACCCCTACGGTGTTTCCACTGCACCTTCACCTGTCTAACCACCTTATTTTTCAAATGCCTCTACTAGCGGTCAAGAATAGCAATCGGTTGTTCAACGTAGTTCAGCTTACTATCGAGTTCAATATCATCGAGAGCTACATGGGCCTCTTCGTCCGCTAGGCATTTCCTCAGATGGGACACGTGAAAAGTAGGATGAATCCCCGCAAGCTCCTTGGGAAATTTCAGCCTATATGCTACCTTACCGACTCGGGCCAATATACAGAATGGGCTAATAAACCTCGGAGTGAGCTTCCCCCTCTTACGAAAACGAATGATGTACTTCCAGGGAGAAATTTTTAACATAACCCGATGTGACATTTGAGCCAAAACAAGGTACACCTCAGTACGTAATTACCGATTAAGCAAATAAACGCCTTTTGCGTAACAAACGAACGATTAACCGAAAGGGTCGGGTTATGACCCAGATATCTCGGGGGACCATTTATAAGTGATATACGATCTATACAAGCTAAAATATTAGAAATATGGTCTTAGTTTGATAGCAAACAAGTTAAACAAAAACATGCTCGTTTAACCACCCGCTATAGATTTAAACGCGAAAGATAGTTACAAACCAAGCATTGTATCATCCGTTAAGCCGAAAAGGACTTACCAACAACTTATTTGAAATGTTTTAAGCGATCCGTGAAAATATTTTTGATTTTTACAAACATGTAGTATGTTTTTATAATTTTACACAAAACTAGCCGAAAAACACTCGTTTTCGCGTTGTTTAACGCACCCGATAAGTTTTTCGCGCCAAAAACCGAACCCGAACTAAATTTGGACCGAGCTTTTTGTATTGGGCCTGCGAAAATAGATTTTTGGGCCAAAATGGGCCCAAGGGGGCCCAAACCATCCTTCCGATCGGACCAGCCCACCCCACCCCCCATTTTTTTTATATAACTTGTTTAGGAAGCTTGTTTATCCAATTTGGTTTATAAAATCTGAGGTCCAAGCAGCTGAATCCTAAAATTCCAGAAAACCTCCAAACCCTAAGGTAAAGGGCTTAAATAAGAAGCTTTTGAACTTGTTTAAACTTGTTTAATACCATAAAAACATGTCTTGGTTACTAAAAATCATTCCTAACCGTGTAAAAATCCTAAAAATGGTCCATAAACATGTTTTGATCATACATATGGTAAGAAACCTGTTTTGATAGTTTTTTTGGCCATAAACACGGATTAAAGGGTTGAAACGACGTTTTTACGGTTCAAAAGTTCGTTTTTGTACACTAGCCGAAACCCTAACTTAAGGGCTGTTATGTTGATGAAATATTGTTTGGTTTGTGATATAGGACTTTTACCTAGCTTTCTTAGAAGCACAAGAACCTGAAAACTTGATTAAAAAGTCGGAAACGAGCCAAACCCGCTAAGGTAATGCCGAAACACTCGCTTACGGGCTATTTAGGTTAAGGTTGTGATGTGCATATTGTTAGAACTTGAAATTTTGCAGGGACATCAGGCACCATGTCAATGAGTCCCTGATCAAATTTGGTAATTTTTCGACAATCCGAGAATATTTGGAGAATTTATTACCGAATTAGGACGTCTATTTGGGAAAAATAGCTAAATACTTCAAAAATTATGAAATTTTTCTGGGAACTCAGATTTGATGTATTTTGATCACATATGAATTTTGGGATCATTTCTAGAAGTTTAAAGGTGTTTTGTTTATTTGCGTTCATCTGTATTTTTACAGCCGAATTCGGGCCGAAAAGAATATTGAACGAGCTTTTTACAATCTGAAATTGATACAGGTTGATTTGGGACATGATTTGAGCATTCAGGAATTTTTGTGGAATTTTTGTAAATTGTTTGGGGTAAACGGACGATTTTCAAGCGAAATATAGCTGATAAAATGAATTTTTATAAATTAATAAATCAGTAAAAAATTCCATAAATATTTTTTTAAAAATATACATATTTTAATTGATAAGTGGTTAAATTTTCATAATTTAATGATGAAAGGTTAATTAATTATGCTAAATTGAATATTAAACAAATTCAGTTTTTTATAAAAATCGGCAAGTTTGCGACTAGCGAATCTGCGGGAATATCAAAACACCAAGAGTGATCAAAAATCATATTTTTGGACTAATTAAGTGAAAATGAACTTTTCTATGAGAAACCTGGACAATGCGGGTGGATTATGCACGTTTCTTCTTAAATCAAACTGAATAAACGGAAACGGGCCCCGTGGCTAATCCGGGACCCCAGTATGTGATCTTTCTTTATAACTTAATCATTTTATTAACCAATACATTTACCCAAGCTTATTTTCCCATTACTGTTTTCTGAACGCATAAACGAACAACTTGGCCCAGCTGGGAAAGCGGGAATCTGAGCCAAGTTTAGTTCAAGATATTAGACATTGAACATCACAACCTAAGCCTATTGCCACTTTCTGGGTATTCCAGCTAGACCCAGATTAGTTATACAGCCCAGTTTAGTATTGAGATTATAATAATATTAAAATATTAATATTATTATAATATTGATTATAGGAACTACTGATAGCAGACCGAACAAACCATGAGCTGATACAGTACTGAATATCTACTAAACCGTGAGTTTCATGACCCAATTTTAAACTGTTTTACGAACTTTTGGGGTGAAAAGCATGTTTGCTTATATCTATGTACTTATCTGAAACATGTGGTGATGTGAATTATCTAAGTGCTAACACACGAAAGTCTCCACGATCACAGTGATTAACTTCGAGCCGGTGGCTTGTGAATAGTACTATTGGTTTGACAAACCCAAACGGAGCCGGCACGGTTTGCCGAGACACCAAAACCGTTTTCAAATGTCCATATATTTTTACGAACCAGCTATGTAATGTTAGACATAGCTACCGGGGCATGTTGTGGGCGGAAAGGGGCCACAGTGGTTGATTGAGCGTGGGAAATGGAGGCACGCAGCACGAACAGTCCAGGCTTCACTGTAGCTTAGCATAATTACATCACATACATCATTTACATACATACATACTTATTTCATGATTACAAGTGTTGACTTGTGAACACTCATTACTGTTTTCTTGAAACTCGTGAAACTCACCAACTCTAGTAGTTGACCCGTTTTAAACTGCTTTTCAGATGTACCTAAATCGGAGTAATTTGATGATCTGTCATGTGCCTGAAGTGTGTGGTTGATGCTATGTGAATAGAAGCAAGGGTGTTAGTAGTAAGAATATATAGTTAACGAACTAGTTTTGTTTGTATCGCCTAGACTATAAAACAATGATAGAACGAAGAAATGTAATATATTGTAAATTAGTTTGTAATGTTTCTTTATAAACAATGTGTTGATACCAGAGGTGTCTGTTACATTCCCGTTTTACGCTTCCGCATTGTGCTAGTCGGGGTGTGACAGAAGTTGGTATCAGAGATATTGGTTATAAAGGATTAGGTTATTCCTTAGGGTACCTAAAATATAACCGTAGGCTCGATTAACTCTGGGAAATAAATAAATAATAAATTAATATTATATACTGATGGATGCCGGGATGAACTTGTAGGGCAAGTGAGTTATTGTGGTCCGGAACATAATAACAGACTTGCTTTTACGAGGGAATTCGGGGAGAAGTCGCGGAACGTGTGGTTAGGTAAAAGTGGCAACATATGTGTATAAAAGGTAATGTGAAAGTATATGTATATGTAACACTCATACGTGCTTATTTGGAACAAGGTGTATAAATACTTGTACGTACGATACTGTTGATGACGGTACATTTTACTATGAATATTATATTCATTTATATTCAAGTATTGATTCAAATAATAATAATAATTAAAATTTTAATAAAACTAATATTATATTATAATATAATTAATATTAAATTTGGTTTAAGTAATTAATCTTCTCGACAATAGTTAGCGATAGCAATAGATATTATTCTTATAACTAACCTTTGTGCAGAGTCATGTCAAGAAATAACGACTACGTACCGGAAGAAGAACCGGTAATATCTGTAGAGGAGGATCCCGAGGAAGAATCAGAGGAGGATCTAGAAGAGGAGGATCCAGAAGAGGAGGACCCAGAAGAGGAACCGGAGGAAGAAGAGGAAGAGGTGGAAGAAGAAATTATCTGTAGAGAGTTACCCAGGAATGTGCCTGATCTATCTGGCTAAAGATGCGATAGTTATCCACCCAGGTCACCACGTAGGGATCAAGATGAAGTTAACAGTCAGTATCGTTCACCTGCTAGAGTAGCCAGATTACCCACTCCACCTATACACCTGTCGCCGACGACTTCAGCTACTGCGCGAATCCGGCAGACTGCTCGTATTCGAGTAACCCCGATTGACCCTACCTCGATTCCATTCAGGTCTACCCACGACCGGGGACGACCTTCACGCCCTAGGGTAGATACTTCATCTTCTCGTTCATTGAGTATACCTTCCCCTCGCCCTGACCTTCCAAACGCAGGAAACAACTCTTGGATGGCTGTCTTGACTGACCGTGTGATAGACCACTCGATAGCCATAGCTAACATTAACCAGGAGAGGAGGGACATGACCCAGTACTTATCGACGTTACATCAGATAGTACTGAACTTGCAGCAGTCAGATGCCTACCACCACTGTTGTTTGGATAGGGTGACAGTTCGGCTGTGGAACTGTTACTGGATGAATACGGTGCTATTATTTTTATGTTTGTGGTTAGCCTATCGTCTGTATGGATAGATGCGGAATATTACAATTATGTGTACATGATCTTTTGATACCCCATGTATGTATATAGTAGTATGTTATGTTAATATGGGGCACAACTTTGTACATTATTACAAGCACTGACCCTTATAGGGTTAAGTCTAACAGTCACTTAGTGACAGATTTTGATATATACATGCAAGCACTGGCCTTTATCAGGTTAAGTCTATGTACCTTTTATTATCAATGTACAGAGCAATTTGTGAAATATCAGTATGTTATCTGGTTTACCTGTATAACATTTATTGTGATTATTATTACACAGTGCCGTAGACTGGGATTAGTACTAATTGGCTTATATTTGTTTATCATTATAGAATGGCCCCAAAGTAAGCAAACCCTATTACTGAGGCAGAAATAGCCGAGATGATTGTTCGGCAAATGCAGGCAGTAATTCCGCTTATTGTAACACAATTAACTGCCGGTGTAAACGCAAATATGCAAACAAACCAACAACAAAACAATAATGCTCCCCCAACCAACAATGAAACAGTTGCAAATAATAATCCCCCACCTGATGCAAATAATGTCAACAACAATAATCCCCCACCGAACCCAAACAATAACAATAACAACCCTAATCCCCCTCGAAGGGAATATTCGATCAAAAATTTTATCGCTGTAAACCGATCGAATTCAAAGGTATTGAAGGGCCAAACGGGCTGATTAAATGGATCGAAAAGACAGAATCTGTCCTCAATATCAGCAATTGTCCACCCGAAAACATAGTCAAGTATGTTGCTTCTACTTTTACGGATCACGCATTAATGTGGTGGAACACTACTGCACAGATAAAATGTCAAGATACGGTGAATCGCATGACATGGGCTGAACTCAAAACACTGATGCTGGAACATTTCTGCCCAAAGAACGAGATACAAAGGTTAGAACACGAACTCTGGAGTTTGGAGATGAAAGGAGCGGATCATTTGGGATACACGAACCGCTTCAATGAATTGGCCCGCTTAGTACCATGGTTTGTAACTCCTGAAAATAAAAGAGTTGAACGTTATATTTGGGGTTTAGCCCCGGAAGTGAGAAGTTTGGTGAACTCTGTGGGTCACACTTCGTTCGAGAATGCCGTGACTCAAGCCGGCATTGTGACTTTTGACTTGGTAAGAAGTGGAGTGTTGAGAATAGCCGGGGAATCATCGGGTATGAAGCGAACTAATTATGGATCAGGGTCATAAGGAAGGCCTGCAAATAAACGTGCACGTCCGACAATACAAAATTATGTCATGAGTAGTTCTGAGGTGAAACGAGACATGTACAAGGGACCATGGCCTAAATGTGATAAATGTAATTTTCATCATGTGGGTGAGGGTAGACCGATTATATGTCAAAGGTGTGGAAGGACTGGACACAATGGTGGTCCCAATTGCCGAATCGGTATGGAGATTGTAAACCGACTAGCCTAGACAACCCAACCCAACCCCGTCATCCCCAACTACCGAGACCACAACCAATTCGTCAACATCCAGCTCAGCAAAACTCAACTGTAGTGAATCGCCGTGCTTGTTTTGAATGCGGGAGCACGGAGCACTTTAGAAGGGACTGCCCCAAACTGAATCGAGGAGCAGTCACCGGTCGAAACCAAGCATCGACTTCAGGTGCGTCTCGGGGACGCGCGTTTGTTATTGGGTCTGGAGAAGCACGACAAGACCCGAACGTGGTAACAGGTACATTTGTTGTTTCTGATCAATATGCTTCTGTATTATTTGATACTGGTGCCGATAGAAGCTTTGTTTCCACTAGTTTTGTATCCCTGGGTAACATGCCAGTTAGTGAACTAACAAATCCCTATACTATAGAACTCGCTAACGGTAACTCTATAACTGTCAACCAAATAATCCAAAACTGTTCCATTATTCTTAATGACCACCCATTCCCTATTGACCTACTCCCGGTAGAGTTAGGAAGTTTTGATGTTATTGTCGGCATGGACTGGTTAACCAAGTATAAGGCAGAGATTATGTGTAACGACAAGACAGTTAAAATTCCCTTTTCGAATGGTGAGCTGATTGTAGTACAAGGAGAGAAGTCTGGTTTGATGTTACCTCTCGTGTCTCATTTCAAAGTGTTGAAATGTTTACGCCAAGGTTTTATGGCATTCTTGGCAAACGTGACTATAAAGAACCCTGATGAGAAATGCATAGAAGAAATTCCCGTTGTACGTGAATACACCGATGTCTTTCCTGACGATTTACCCGGATTACCACCGAACCGACAGGTTGAATTCCGCATAGACTTAATTCCAGGATCAGCCCCCATTGCTAAGGCACCTTACCGGTTGGCACCCTCTGAAATGCAAGAACTATCCAACCAGTTACAGGAATTGTTAGATAAGGGTTTCATTCGTCCTAGTTATTCTCCTTGGGGAGCACTGGTATTGTTCGTAAAAAAGAAAGACGGGAAGTTTTAGAATGTGCATCGATTACCGGGAATTAAACAAAGTTACTATCAAAAACAAATACCCTCTTCCACGAATAGATGACTTGTTTGACCAATTCCAAGGGGCAAACTATTTCTCGAAAATTGACCTTCGATCCGGTTACCACCAAGTTAAAATTCAAGAGGAAGACGTGTCTAAAACTGCATTCTGAACTCGTTATGGCCACTACGAATTCTTAATTATGCCGTTCGGACTGACTAATGCTCCCGCAGTTTTCATGGACCTTGTGAATCGAGTTTGTAAACCGTAACTCGACAAATTCGTTATCGTGTTTATTGATGTCATTTTGATATATTCGAAAACAAAGGAGGAACACGAACAACATTTACGAACTATCTTGGAGCTGTTAAAGGAGAAAAAGTTGTATGCCAAGCTGTCAAAATGTGAATTTTGGCTACAAGAAGTACAATTTCTAGGACACATTGTTAACCGACACGGTATCCATGTAGACCCGAGTAAGATTGAGGCCATAAAAATTGGCAAGCCCCAAAGTCACCGAAAGAAATTCGCCAATTTTTGGGTTTATCTGTGTATTATCGGCGTTTTATTGCTAACTTTTCCAGCATAGCCCAACCTTTAACTCTTTTGAATCAAAAAGATCGCGCTTATGTGTGGGGAGAAGATCAAGAAGCGACTTTTCAATTGCTGAAACAGAAACTATGCCAAGCCCCGATACTGAGTCTTCCAGAGGGAACTAATGATCTGGTAGTTTATTGTGATGCGTCCCGGAAAGGTTTAGGGTGCGTACTTATGCAAAGAAACAAAGTCATAGCATACGCTTCTCGACAATTAAAGGTGCACGAGAAGAATTATACCACCCATGATTTGGAACTCGGCGCGGTTATTTTCGCACTCAAGATCTGGAGGCACTATTTGTATGGCACCAAGTGTACAGTATACACTGACCACAAAAGCCTACAGCATATTTTCGACCAGAAAGAACTAAATATGAGGCAGAGAAGATGGGTAGAATTGTTGAATGATTACGACTGTGAGATTCGATACCACCCGGGCAAGGCTAATATAGTAGCAGATGCATTGAGCAGAAAAGACAGGATCAAACCACTACGGGTCCGAGCACTTGGAATGATCGTCCAAACCAGCCTCACCGAGCAAATTCGTATTGCTCAAAACGAAGCTCTGAAAGGAGATCACTTGGAAAATGAAAACTTGCATGGAACCGATCAGAACTTTGAAGAAAGAACTAACGAAATTCTATACTACAAAAATCGAGTTTGGATTCCCACTTTCAGCAATCTGCGTGACTTGATCATGGACGAAGCCCACAAGTCCAAATGCTCCATTCACCCTGGAACAGATAAGATGTACAAGGACTTGAAGGAGTATTATTTGTGGCCCGGTATGAAGAAAGATATAGCCACATACGTCAGTAAATGTTTAACGTGTGCGAGAGTTAAGGCTGAATATTAAAAACCTTCGGGAATACTGCACCAACCGGAAATAACACAATGGAAATGGGAACAAATTACCATGGATTTTGTAACACATCTCCCAAAAACCTCCCGAGGAAACGATGCAATATGGGTGATAGTTGACCGATTAACCAAGTCCGCACACTTCCTTCCAATCCGAACCACGTTCACAACCAAAAAACTTGCTCACATCTACATCAATGAAATCATAGCCATTTCACCTCTCGTTTCTGGCAAGCCATACAAGAAGCTATGGGAACCCTAATTGACCTAGGTACCGCCTACCATCCCCAAACTGACGGTCAATCTGAACGAACCATTCAAACCTTAGAAGATTTGCTTCGCGCTTGTGTACTAGACTTCGGTGGAAACTGGGATCAACATCTTCCACTAGTCGAATATTCGTACAACAATAGCTATCACAGTGGCATTCAAGTGGCACCGTATGAAGCGCTGTACGGACGGAAATGTAGATCACCCTTGTGTTGGACTGAGGTTGGAGATACCCAAATTACACGATCTGACTTGATTCAAGAAACCACCGACAAAATCCGTAAAATCACAAGCAAATTGAAAATATCCCGAGATCGACAGAAAAGCTATGCTGATGTTCGTAGAAAGCCGTTATCCTTTGAAATAGGCGACAGAGTTTTTCTGAAAGTATCCCCGTGGAAAGGCGTCATTCTGGTTAGTAACTCTGTGGGTTAGAACACGAACTCTGGAGTTTGGAGATGAAAGGAGCGGATCATTTGGGATACACGAACCGCTTCAATGAATTGGCCCGCTTAGTACCATGGTTAGTAACTCCTGAAAATAAAAGAGTTGAACGTTATATTTGGTGTTTAGCCCCGGAAGTGAGGAGTTTGGTGAACTCTGTGGGTCACACTTCGTTCGAGAATGCCGTGACTCAAGCCGGCATTATGACTTTTGACTTGGTAAGAAGTGGAGTGTTGAGAATAGCCGGGGAATCATCGGGTATGAAGCGAACTAATTATGATCAGGGTCACAAGGAAGGCCAGCAAATAAACATGCACGTCCGACAATAAAAAATTATGTCATGAGTAGTTCTGAGGTGAAACGAGACAGGTACAAGGGACCATGGCCTAAATGTGATAAATGTAATTTTCATCATGTGGGCGAGTGTAGACCAATTATATGTCAAAGGTGTGGAAGGACTGGACACAATGGTGGTCCCAATTGCCGAATCGGTATAGAGATTGTAAACCGACTAGCCCAGACAACCCAACCCAACCCCGTCATCCCAATCGTGGCGTGATAACCGTTATTATACGAGAACTCTACCAACGGTAAGTGACGGTCCCAACTACCACCAAAGTCGATAACACAAGCCCGCAACATATCCTCAAGAGTCTGAATGGTCTTCTCGGACTGACCATCTGTCTGCGGATGATAAGCAGTACTGATGAGGAGTTTGGTGCTCATCTCCTCGTGAAACCTTTTCCAAAACCTGGGGGTGAAACGCGTATCCCTATCCGAAACAATAGATACCGGCACCCCATGCCTAGAGACGATCTCACGAATAAACACATCGGCCAGCTGCTCAGAATTAAAAGTCTCTCAAATCGGCAAGAAATGGGCGCTCTTGGTCAATCTATCCACGATTACCCAAATGGTGTCATAATTACCCCTAGGAGTACGAGGCAGTTTAGTCACGAAGTCCATAGTAAGATGCTCCCATTTCCACTCAGGTATTTCCAACGACTGTAGTTTCCCAAATATCTTCTGATGCACGGCCTTAACTTGTAGACATGTCAAACACTTACTCACGTACTGAGCCACCTCAAACTTCATCGCAGGCCACCAATAATTCTTTTTCAAGTCTTGTTACATTTTGGCCGCGCCCGGATGAATGGAATAACGCGACTTGTGCGCCTCGTCCAAAATTTTATCTCTGAATCCCCCATACCTCGGTACCCATAAACGACCATCCTTATATCTCACCCCGTCACCGACGTTTACCAACAATTTCTCCTGACCCCAAACACGTTCTGACATAATCCATTCCACCTGCAACGCTTCATTCTGGACATTGGCTAATTGTTTCAAAATGTCGGGTTTGAGAATAAGCTGGTAGGATTTCACACGAATCGGCTTCGGTCTCTCCTTCCTGCTCAACGCGTCGGCCACCTCGTTAGCGTTACCGGGGTGGTACATAATATCCAAATCGTAGTCCTTAATCAACTCCAACCATCGATGTTGGCGCACTTTTGTTCAAAGAAGTATTTTAAACTCTTATGGTCGGTATAAATAACGCAAGGAAAACCGTACAAATAATGTCTCCACAACTTAAGCGCAAACACCACCGCCGCCAGCTCCAAATCGTGGGTAGGGTAATTCGCCTCATGAGGCTTCAACTGCCGTGAGGCATAAGCGATGACTCGACCTTGCTGCATCAAAACACACCCAAGCCCCTGAGAAGAGGCTTCAGAATACACCACCAAATCATCGGTGCCATCAGGTAAAGCTAAGATCGGGGCATACGTCAATCTGTTCTTCAACTCGAGAAAAGCCACCTCCTGTTCCGTACCCCAAACGAACTTAACACTCTTCTTAGTCAGCTTGGTCAGTGAAGAAGCAATTTTTGAAAAATCGGGAATAAAGCGGCAGTAATACCCCGCCAAACCCAGAAAACTACGGATTTCGGTTGGAGACTTAGGAGACTCCCATTCATTCACGGCTTCCACCTTTGCGGGGTCAACCAGGATAACACTCGGGTTAATAACATGGCCCAAGAATTGAACCTCACGTAACCAGAAGGAACACTTAGAAAATTTCGCATATAATTTGTTCTTCTGCAGAGCCTCCAACACTTCCCTGAGATGACCGGCGTGTTCGGATTCACTTTTAGAGTACACAAGAATGTCGTCGATGAACACAATAACCGAACGATCGAGCATCGGTCGACACACCCGGTTTATAAGATCCATGAACGCAGCCGGTGCGTTGGTCAAACCGAAAGACATCACCAGAAATTTGTAATGTCCATAATGAGTGCGGAAGGCAGTTTTAGGAATATCTTCCTCCCGAATCTTCAGCTGATGATACCCGGACCTAAGGTTGATCTTCGAGAACCAATTGGTGTTAGGACCGATCGGGAGACGGTTTCCCAACGATTCTCGGGGGCAACGTGTTAGAGTGCGGAATCCTACTAACACGGCGACTCGGTGGTAATCAACGACACAAACGGTAGCAATTCCTAGGATGATATGACGACCAGGTGCGGAGGAAAGGACCGAAGGGGTTGACGGGCAGAGAGGATTTCCGGGGAACAGGTCGGCTGTGTATGTGTGTTATGTGTGCTCTCTCTTCTGAAAATCCCTAAGTAACGTTTATATATCGAAGACTCATTCGATCGGATGAGTCTCTCATTCGATCGAGTGAAGCTTTGTTCGATCGAATGAGCCTGGTTCGATCGAATCAACCTTTTGTTCGATCGAACCAGTTTTCGTTTGACATTTACAATACGTTAACTAGGTTTCACTATCTTTAGTCTCACGCCGACCTACCCTGATAGAACTGGGGACATATATATGACATTTCATGTCCTAACAAACTCCCCCTTGGAGCCAGTTCTATTTATGTTTTAACCAATCGAGATTTCTTGCTCGACTGCAACTCCCCCTTGGAGTTATCTCTCCCTCTCTGTTCTCAAAGCTAGTGGTGCCCTCATTGCATCCACCAAACTCCTGTCTTCATGGAGTTATCTCACGATCCAATGGTGCAGTCCGTCAGACTTACCATAGGTTCCACATATCATGAGATGCTGTCAAATGGAATATAAGATTAACATTTAAGCACAGTTGTAGTAGATTATCAAACATGAAAGTAAAGCATAATCTAGCACAATATTCCAAAGTATATTAAAATCACTCCAAAAACAATTACAACCAGAAGATAAAACTTTGAATTACAAAGAAACCAAATAAACAAAACATATAACAATTAATCACTGGTTCCCTGTGTATATTTCTTCTGTTGTTCCTTCCAGTTAGATCCTGCATGTATGTCATAGGCAAAACAGATCCTAATGACATTTCTGTACTTTAGCGCTTGCTCCATGTCGTCGGGGGCATAAAGAATTTCTGTCTTGTATAGAGTAAAAACATCCTCCCTTGACAAGTTGGTGAGCCACATAGGATCAAAAATGCGGATTGTGCTCCAATTACCATTGTCGTTGAGCACTATAACTGCTTCATGTAGTCTTCCGTCGTAGTACCAATGCCTGAACGATTTGTAGAAGTCCTGCTTCATCTTTCGTAGCGGAATCTTCTTCATTGTAAGTGGTGGCATGTACTTCAAAATGACTTTCGGCCTGTTGGTGATCGGATCGATCTCCTTTTTACTTGTATAACGCTTTGGCCTTTGCGGTGTAATCAATCTCCATTTTGAGTTGTATTCCTTTCGTAATACACTCTGATAGTACGATGCGAATGGAGATGAGCTTGCGTATAGCATGTCCAGGTAATTAAGACGATTAAGATCGTAAGTTGGAAGAGTCTTCAAGTCTGTGATTCGTTGATAGTACTCAACCCCCTTTTCCCTTTTGACAGCTACGCAGTTCAGGTCTTTCAGACACGCCCAAGCTAGGATTTCTCCAGAGGTTCTCCGACCCTTAGTATCATATGACTTTGTGTGAGGAATGGTCGGTTTCGCTTGGCGTTTAGACCTGATCTTTTCAAGAATAGCATTGAACGCTTTCTTGCATTCTTCTGTTTTGTCTTTAAATTCGGCTTGATCGGCTTCAGACGGCTGTTTCATAGCATTTGACCTTTCGTCAGCCTTCTTCTGCACTTCCTCCTCGTTTACGTTTTGAAAGAAGCTTGATGAGTTGGGAATATCGTCAGTTTGCGACGTGTAGTACTCAGGATATTCTTCCCTTGTCAAGTCTTCTATTTCGACATCTTCGAAGTGAGGAGGATCGACTTGTGTCGGATCAGCGGCCGTCGGTGATGGTGAGTCGGTTGAAGCAGCTGCAGCAGATGTGGATTCTGTTGAAGGCAAGGCCAGAACTTTGCCTGTTTCTTCGTTTGAAAACTCGAACATTTGCTCTAGCTCTTCTTCCGTGAAGTTGTGCGAAATCTCACCTTCTTCCAAGTCTCCACTTGAGAAGATTTG
This sequence comes from Bidens hawaiensis, assembly GCF_021521415.1. Classification (NCBI taxonomy): domain Eukaryota; kingdom Viridiplantae; phylum Streptophyta; class Magnoliopsida; order Asterales; family Asteraceae; genus Bidens; species Bidens hawaiensis. The sequence goes on from NW_027491022.1 coordinate 2,626,327, forward strand.
CTGTTCATCTGGGTTGTCCAAGAGATACGTGAAAAACTCCGCTGCTGTTTTTGACTGCAGCGGTTGGACATTTGATGTATCAGCATCACCTGCTTGATTAATAATCACAACACAGTAAAAAAAAATTTTTTTTTTTTTTAAATAAACATATGTAATATCATAAACGTTAAGTACAAAACAATTACATATGACAATGGAATATAAATAAGGATTACAAGATTTAAACATTAAAATCCTCACTACATTCACTCAAAAATCACTCAGTTACCTTCACCTTCATCATCATCTGAGTTCAGCTCGTCGGTGTCCACATCAACATTAGCTGGACCTTCCAGACGAAGAACGTCTCCTTTAAGCTCAGTCACCTTAGCTTCAAGGTTTCTGTTTGACTCCACAAGGCTTTTATTGGACTCTACCAGGCTTTGATTTGACTCTTTGAGCTCTGTGATAGCAGATCCCTGTTCAGCAACAGTAGCAGTGAGCTGAGTGTTCTCAATCTTCAACCTGTCGTTGTCAGCTTGAAGTTGAGCCATTTGTTCATCTCTGATTCTGTTATGCTCTTCCTGCTGTGTCCTGAACATGAACATCTGCATCATCGCCTTGTGCAGGTCGGCAATTTCAGAAGCGACCTTGGGAGGGAGGGAGATCTCCTGTTGAGGTTGAGGAGGAGGTGGCGGTGCGGACTGAGGTGTTGGAGGAGGAGCTTGTTGTGCTGGAGGAGCAGTAGAAGAGGTCCCAACTGATGGTAACATTGCGGGACGAGGTTGGCTGGGAAATAAATTCCTGTACTTTCGAGTAACCTTCCTCTTTTGTCTCTTCGCCGGCCTTTCTTCACCTGTCGGTTGATCAGCAGGCTGCTCCTCAAACACTACTTCTTCACCGGTTTCCAAATCTTCAACATTTAAGTAGGTATCAGCTTCCTTCTCTGCATCAGTCCTGGTGTCCTCAGGGACTACTTCCTCTTCAGTGTCTGATTCATCACTGGTTTTCTGATACGGAAGGTCCTCGACATCTGAGTCACTTGAGGTGTTCCTCCACTTCCTCTTTGGTGGAGCCTGATAAAACGGATTCGCCACATGCCCAAAACAACGTTTGTGTGGGGGCCTTGTTGGACGATCCTTGTACGACTTGAGACGGTTCAAAGTCTCATTCTTCATGTGGTCTAGCTTTACCACATCTCCGTCATTCTCTTTCAACAGCCCCGGTGCCTGGTCATCAACTGTCATCTGCACAAACCTCGGGTACCGTAGAAACTTCTCACCCGCCCCTTGTTTTATGGTGATGTTTTCCACCATGTGACTGAATGTCATTTGAGAGAAATTGAAGGGGCGGTTCATCACGAGTGCTGCCACGGTGAATTGCATGCTCTCCCTTATCTTATCAAAACTTGTACGTTGAGGACCCAGACAGTGCATCACCACGTGCGCCAGATATTTGAATTCTGGGCACAAATTTGCTTTGAGAAGCAGACCTGCATTGAGATCGCCGTCATACTTCATGCGTGCGAAACATCCTCTCGTTGCTGCAGGATGTAATGTGGTCGGGTCAGAGTCTGTATCTGCAAACCCGCAGACATCTCTAAGAATCTGGGCAGAAACAACAATTTGATGCCCTCGGACTGTGGAGCGTATCACCGACGGCTCGACGGACTTGTCGTGCGTGGCGTTTCTCCAAAACTCCTGTTGAACCGACATTATCGGCTCAACGATCCTTGAGATAGGAATGAAGATCCTTGACCTCTTTAAAAACTTAATCATCTGCGCAAAGTCCTTGCCGTGACTTGATTTTTCATCTAAAAATGCCACAATGTTGTGTTTGATCGACGTTTTGTACGGAGCAATAACCTGTGCAGCTTCAGCCATTGAATCTGTATACATAGACATGTTAAAACAGACAGATATCTAAAAGACTGAATTTGTTAAAAAAAAATTTTTTTTTTTTTTTTTTTTTTTTTTTTTTTTTTTTTTTTTTTTTTTAAAACTTCTGGACTGGTTCGATCGAATTATAAAGGATTCGATCGAATGAACTAATCATCCGATCGAGTGAGACATATATTCGATCGATTTAGACTGGTTCGATCGAATGGACTCATTCGATTCCTTCAACCAGAACCCAGATTTCAACGAGACCCGAATCGGTTTTTCGACCGATTAACCACAATCAACATGTGCGAAACATTGAAAGATGTTGTTTACATGTTTTCCAATGACCCTCATGACCCGAAAACTAAAAAAAAACTCAGTTTTATTGTCGGGACCGTTTCCGACACCAAAAACGGCCCGAAAACCTATCGAAACGCGGACGAAAATCAATAAAACTTACATTTTTGAAATCTACGCGAAAAAGTGAATAAACTGGTCGGATCAAAAAGAGGTTTTAGCACGATCGATTTTGAGAGGGAAATTTCAAATTCTTTTCGGATGAAAATGTCCGATCGAATGACTTCTGCTATTTATACAGATTTTTGACTCATCCGATCGAATAAACTTGTTCGCTTGACTCATCCGATCGAATGAGACACACTATTCGATCGGATGGATTTCTTCCCTCAAACTGATTTTTCACAATAACTTATCCGATCGATTTGGCACATTCGATTGACTGACTCGATCGAATGGCTACATGTTCGATCGAATGAGGAAAAGTTTTAGAAAAATTTGACTTTTAAACTTCTTATTCCCCGTCATCGATCACGGTGCTTTTGAACCTGCAAGAAAACTTAAACTTTTGACATTTGGTTAGTTAGCATAGAAATTTTCCGATTTTGTGAGCTCAGTTCCTGTAGAACATAAAGATCATAAAACGTTAGTAAACACACAGAAAATATCAGGTCCAACCAACTTCGGTTTTATTGCAACTTCTTCCTTCTCTCATTACACACTTGGTTGCGCAGATAAACGTTTAGCAACCTGCATGAGTTTTTCTTTCATTCCTACACACTGAATAAACATTTAGTAGGAACAGACAGGAATCAGACTACCTGTCACAATGATTTCTCATCGACTTTCAAACATTAAGAATAAAATAAAATAACCAAAAATAAAATCTTAATTATTTATTTACAGGGAGGGACAGGGATCAGACTACCTGTCACAATGATTTCTCATCGACATTAAAGCAGAATAAAATTAAAGAAAAATTAATTCAAATTAAAAATGTTTTTTGAATTTTTGTCTTGTTTCTTTTTATAATATTCAAACTGAAATAAACATCTGTACAAAAATTTAAAACACATTATTTTTGGTTGAGAAGGATCTATAATAAGAAATCATACAGACGTATATGACTATCTACTGAGACTTTTTGAGATTTTTTTTTTTTTTTTTAATATACGAAGTTGAACAAGACATAATGAATATTCTTTTTGTGAGAAAGATCCGAACAGGAATCATACTAATTAAGTGACTGTCACATAGATCCGTGTTGAGCTGTATTATGACATAAAGAAACAGGTTATGAGCATGAAAATAACTTAAAATGGTTTTCATCGTTTCTGTGATACGAGTTAGGTTCAATTATGTCTCAAAATTTAAGTGAATAACAACTCAGAGATTATGATGCCTCCTATCTATTCTCAAAGCGTATTTGGCTTTCCCCAAGTCACCCCGAATTGACTTTGACCCATAGTGTCTGATTAAGGTTGTAAGTGTCTTCATCTGCTTCCCGTTTTCTTTCTTACTCCATGATTGAGAAGTCTTGACATTGTTAACTCTAGAATGTTTCAATAACTCATAAAGAATAATTTTTTTTTTTTTTTTTTTTTTTTTTTTTTTTTTTTTTTTTTTTTTTTTTTGTGAATGTTACATAGACTTCAGAGTAGTAAAACAATTGCAAGTCCCGAATCTGGATCACTGCAGTTTCTTCATGCACTATCTTTACGGGAATCAGAACACTTATGGGCTCGTGTATGACTGGGTAATCGCTTTTCTGCCTATCATTCGGAAAGATATATATGAAGACAAACAAAACTCTTAAGGAGTTTCCACGTAAAATCGAGTAGATTTAGTTTGTATCACATCTACTTTTACGCACCATAAAAAGCTACCATGACACACAATGACTGTTCTAAAGCCTTTTAAGCCTAATAACTTCACTAGTTAAGCACACAGAATCAGTATATCTATCATTTTCCAAGGTTGGATCAATTTCTCATTTTCTGAATATAAATGAATGTCTTTTAAAAAAACCGTTTAAATTATTTCGCCCCAATCAAGTCAAAGTCTTCAGGTAAACGGCTATCCTGAAGATCCAATGGATCAACTGGACCGACCACATACGAGTATGTGTCCTTCTAACTAAGTATAACCGACTATTTTTCAGCGAAAGAATAAAAACCATCAAAACCCGCCCCGATCACTTTCAGTCATATGGTTAATGGCTATCCTCATAATCTACTAGTAGAAATAAGGACCAAAACACATCCGAAAATGTGTCCATCAAACTGAGGTAACCGACATAATTTTAAGCGATAGTGATGTATAAAAATTTAATATAAGAAAAATGAAAATAAGCTGTACAGAAATAGCAAATCTTTTTGATGTCTCAGTATGATAGCGTCTGTGTACTATCACCTTTCTTGTAACAAGATCAACTTCTCAAAATTTTGAAAAATTTTTTAATGTTTTTGGGTTTTAGTATTTTATATTGTTTTTGGTTTTTCTTGAACCTTTTCTCCCCCTAGAATTTATAAAAAACAAAATCTTTTTGGATTTTTTTTTTTTTTTTTAAATTTTTAAGAAAAGAAAAATGAAAACAATTTAAATGATATCTTCAGGAACATCATCTGATATACGTTTAACGCCGTTGATCTCTAGTAAATATAAAAACCGTGGTTTATCAAATGCTTTAGTGAAGAGATCAGCGCGTTGTTCCTGAGTGGGGATTTTTATCACATCGATTAACTTCTTTTCGTAGCAGTCACGAAGGAAGTGATATCGAATTTCGATGTGCTTCGTTTTGCTAAAATGAACCGGATTTTTGGTAATTGAAATTGCAGCAGAATTATCAATATATATGGGAGTAGTAGAGCATTCAATACCGTAGTCACGCATTTGTTGCTGAATCCAAATAACTTGAGAACAGCAACTGGCAGCCGCAATATATTCACCCTCAGCTGTTGAAGTGGAGACTGACGTCTGCTTTTTGCATTGCCACGTTACTAAACGACTTCCAAAGAACTGACATCCTGCTGTTGTTGATTTGTAATCGAGTTTACAACCACCATAATCCGAATCACTATACGCATGAAGATCAAAGTTGTCATCATAAGGATACCAAAGACCCCAATCTGGAGTACCCTTCAGATAACGCAAAATTCTTTTGACTGCAATCAGATGGGAGACCTTCGGCTTTGACTGGTAACGTGCACAGAGACACGTAGCAAACATTATGTCTGGCCGAGAAGCAGTCAGGTACATTAGAGATCCGATGATCCCTCTATAGTGAGTTGGATTGATCAATTCACCCTTCTCGTCAGGATTAATCCCGTGATTAACCTCTAAAGGAGTTCTCTGTGAAGAAGAACTCAACATCTCAAACCGTTTCAAGATGTCATTGACGTATTTTGTCTGGTGAATGAAGATACCGGAATCTTTTTGATCAACTTGAAGTCCTAAGAAGAACTTCATCTCACCCATGGAGCTCATTTCAAATTTTTCTTTCATCACTTGTTCGAACTCCTTACAAAGTGTTTTATTCGTGGACCCGAAGATGATGTCGTCCACGTACACTTGTACCATAATTAGATCTCCTTCTTTTTCTTTTGTGAATAGCGTGCAGTCAATGGTTCCCCTTCTAAACCCGTTGTTCAGAAGGTGTTTGGATAGTTCTTTATACCAAGCTCTCGGGGCTTGGTGAAGACCGTACAAAGCCTTGTTGAGCAGATAGGCTTTGTCCTTGTGATATGGGTCTTCAAAACCTGGAGGTTGTGCCACATATACAGTCTCTTCGATGTGACCGTACAAAAAGGCACTCTTGACGTCCATCTGATATACTTTGAATTTCTTGAAAGATGCATACGCCAAGAACATCCGGATTGCCTCCAAACGAGCAACCGGAGCATATACCTCATTGTAGTCTAGGCCTTCGATTTGCCTAAACCCTTGGACCACCAGGCGGGCTTTGTTGCGAACAATCACTCCACGATCATCACGTTTACATTTTAGTACCCACTTAGTGCCAATTTTCTTCTGTCCTTTGGGGAGATCCACCAGCTTCCACACACCAAGTCTTTTAAACTGCAATAATTCCTCTTGCATGGCTGTGACCCACCCAGTTGGGATCTTTCAGCGCATCGGTGGTGCTGTGTGGTTCTTCTTGTGCTAAGAAGCATTCATGGGCATTAAGAGCAACTAATCCTGACTCCATCATTTCTGTGTAGAGACCAAAATTCAGCTGTCGACGAGTTTTGACACCCTGTTGAATGTCCCCTATAATGTTGTCTTGTGGATGATCATGTTCAGTCCTAACAACCGGATTGTCAGGAACGACAACATTTTGTTCCAAGTTTGTTAAGTTCGGCTCAGGAACTGGAGCGGATTGTGGTGCCTCTGAAGTAGACGTTAGAGGCTGATCTGTGATAGACACATCTTGATTTGACGAGGACGGTTGTGAAATAACATGTGTCGGTGCCGGTCGTACAAAGTCTGTTGGTGTTTCATCTTCAGATTCGGAATCAGATGACTCAAGAACTTGTTCTGTTGACTCTGTGGAAGAAGACGTTGACGGACCAGGATGAGATGAGCGTTGCTGTGATTCATCAGGAGGTGCATTTTGCGCCTCATACATCATTTGAATAGCAACATCATTCAGATTGAATGACTTGACCCATTTGTCAAAGTCAAACAACCAGTCTTCACCTGTCCCTTTGGCTGGTTCTGTGTAGCGTTGAACATCGACGTGGTACCATTCTTCAACCAATTTTGTTGATCGGTTGTAGACCCTTTTGAGAGGAACGCTATAACCCAGAAAGTAACCCTTAATAATCTTCTCCTCGAACTTGTTATCAACTTGCCTTTTGAGTAACGTGCAAAGAGCCCCAAATGGTTCCAGGTGCTCTAAGTTAGGCCTTCGACGTTGAAGAAGCTCGAAACTAGTCTTGCCGTGGCGCTTGACAATGCCAACCCGATTCAGTGTGAAACAGGCGTTGGCAATTGCCTCATTCCAAAACGTGACTGGCAACACTGAGTCAGCTAACATGGTTCTTGCTGTCTCGATTAACGTACGGTTTTTCCTTTCAGCAACCCCGTTCATTTGTGGAACATACGGAGCACTGAATTCTTGAACGATGCCTTTTTCTTTGCAGTAAGTATCAACGTTTGCGTTCTTAAACTCTGTACCGTTATCTGACCGAATTCTTCGAACCTTCAGCTTGTATTGCGACTCAAGAGTCGTGACTAGCAGACTAATACACCCAAAAGTTTCAGACTTCGCTTTTAGGAAAAACACCCATGAGAATCTTGAATATTCATCAGTGACCACTAGACAGTATGAGTGCCCAGCAATACTTTTGACGCTGATTGGGCCAAAAAGATCCATATGTAGAAGTTCCAACGGCATATCAATGGAGTGGAAACTCTTAGACTTGTGGGACCTTTTTCGTTGTTTTCCGGCTTTACACTGAACGCATGAATCAGGGAGATGAAAACTTCTTAGATTGACTCCCTCAACCATTCTATTGTGCACCAGCTTGTTCATGTTCCTGACGTTTATGTGTCCCATCCGTTTATGCCAAATGACAGTATCACGTTCGGATGCCTTGGACACAAAACATGTTGCAGTTGGAGATGATGACCCTGCCTTAGCCATATCCAGAATGTAGAGATCACTCTGGCGTGCGGCTGACATTAGAACTTTGTCTTCAGGAAAGTTGACGTCCTTAGACAAGATGTGGCAGTCTCGTTCATCAAACATTACTTTGAAACCTTTGTCGCAGATTTGACTTATGGACAACAGGTTGTTCTCCAACTCTTTGATGAAATTAACTTTCTCAAACGAAACTCGCCCATTAGACACAATTCCTTGGGCCGTGATAAAACCTCCTTGATTTCCTGCAAAGGAAACTGCACCTCCTTTTATTTGTCTGACATTTGAAAGAAGATTCATGTTTCCAGTCATGTGCCTGGAAGCTCCTGAGTCTATGATCCACATGTTGAATCTTGGATCATATAGAGCAACCTGCACACAAAGACAAAAGGTTTAAATATCATTGGAAACCCAAGCCCTTAAGGTCTTGGGTTTTCCATCTTCATCACGAATGAACAATTCAATCCATTTACCCTCATTAACACTGTTTTCAGATTTGACGTTGTTATCAACAGTGTTAGTTTTCTTTGGTTTCCAAAAGTCAGTCTTCTTCTCAGCATGTTTGAGATAGCTGGTTGAAGACTGAGTTTCACTTGTCGAAGTGGAAACACTTGGATCTGAGGGGTTTGGGGATTGGTGTGGTGAGGTTGGCTGAGGTTTCCGAGGAGAAACCGACCTCGGTGTGTGAAACCGTTCTTGACCTTGAATGTCAATGGTCGGTCTCCTCCTAGGAGGTGACTTGACATACCTCGGATCCGGAGTCGATATGTACTGCTTAGGATCCGTGTACTTATAGCAAAATCTTGCTATATGCCCTACCTCTCCACACGAAAAACAGTAGTTTCTCCCCCTTTGACTTGGTGGAGAGAAATAACTCTGGTTTTGTCTGTTATCATAGTACCCCCTGGATTTGACATTTTGGGGTGGAGTTTGTCTAGGAGGGTGTTTTGGGAAATTATGTTTTTCATTAACGTTACCCTCCTTTACAAACTGGGTACTATGTTCCACATAGACTTTCTCAGATTTAGGAATAAACTTTTTCTTCTGAGAACTTCTTGTTGTTGTTGCCTTTGACTTAGATGGTGGTGGGCCCGATTTAGTTGTAGAACCTAAGTCTGTGGCATCAACATTTTGTTTGGACTCAGGAGCCGGGTCAATGACTTCTTTACCCTTAGACTTAGAAATTTGGTTTGTGTCCTCGGGTATATAATCATTTGATTCATCATCCGGCACAGCTCCTGGTGTGCTTGCAAATTGATTCAGGATCGGGGGTGGGACATTGTTGTATCCCACTCCTTTTTCCTTTTTGCCTCGGAACTCGGGAATAATGTGTTCTAATAAATAAGATGAATTTGAATAACTTTTTAATTTGAAATTTAATGATTCAAAATCAGCTTTCAAGTTTTCCAATTCTTTTTTCAAAACATTATTCTTATTTATGTGAAAATTGATAGAATCTTGTTGATTAAGAACACATATTTCAAGTTCCTTGTTCTGACGCTTAAGGCCATCAATCTTTTCTTTAAAAGCAGACTCTTTCTGCTTCCAAGCCTTATTCTGTGCAAGCGCGTCAGTCAGTTCCATTAAAGATCTTGAGGCTGCTTGTTTGTAAGCCTCGAGATCTTCAATTCTCTCTTTTAGAGATTGAATTTCTTGTTCATACAACTCACATTTTAAACATTTAACATTTACAGATTTAGGAGTTGAAGGGTTAGAACTTACCTTGGCATTACTTGAAGTGTCTGCCATGAACGCGGAGCATAGTTTCCCCGCTCTACCCAAAAACGATGGAGAAGTTACTTTAATTTCTGCTTCTTTGACTTCTTCATCCTTAGCAGTCTCCTTGTGAATTGTTGAACTTTGAGATGTTTGAGGAGTGTTTGACTCGTTCTCATGATCCTCTTTCATCTCCGTAACTACCACTTCAGCCTCTGCATCTACTACTTGAACTTCAGTAGCTGGTTCCTCGACTATATATGCTTCGTTTTTCGAGGAAACCACAGACCCAGAATCTGAGTCTCCATCTAGATCAGCCATATTTATGTTGAAGTTCCAAGTTTCACCCTCATCTCCTTGAACTGCAAGAGCAGTTTCATTGTTGATGTTGTTTGTTGCTGTTGGGTTTTGAGGGACCAGTTGTCTCTCAAGATTGACATTTGTAGCAGCAGCAGTAGGAGTGGATGTTGAAGAAGTGGTTCGGAAAGGGTATTGATGACCTTCCCGTCTGGGCTTCGAACACTCCTTGGCGAAGTGACCAAGTTCACCACAGTTGTAACATTTGACTTTGTTTTTGTCAAAGCCGAACTTGGATTTGTTGTTGATAGTGAGGGCCTGACCGGTTTTCTTTGTCCATTTCTTGGCCCTTCGGAACGCACTGCCAAGTGCCCACATAATATCTATGCGTTCCATGTCGTCTTCATCCAATTGTTCGTAGTCATCGCTGTCCAGATGACTATTTCCCAACTTTCCAGCTACCATCAAACTGTATGACTCTATAATCGTACCCAGAGTTGCCATGTGTTCTTTGGCAACCTCAACAGTTACAGCTCCCAAGCCCTCTGTATTTAACGTTGCTTTTTCCATGGGCTTGGTTCCGGAGTTTGTACTTGCATTACCGGGAGTTGACGGTGGTGGAACAGACGATCTTGTTTCAGTCCCCTTTGAATTCGACACTGAGGAGACGAAAGCAGTCTTGATCGGTGCATGATCATTTACATCTGACAACGGAGATTTTGACATGTATAACGATTTGTCAGGTGTTGATCTTGGCTTTCTTGAGGAGGCTCTCAGTTCAGCATCCTCTTGTCTGATCTCTTTAATGAAATCAGAGAGAAGAATTGTTTCGAGTTGGTGACTTCTTCTCATCACCGTTAGAAAGGTGCTCCAACTGGGTGGGAGACCTTGTGCTAGACATCTCACTTTCTCAGTGCCAGTAGTTCTAACGTTGTAGGCCTTGAGCTCAGACATGAGATGATAAAATCTCGACAGCAGTGACTCGATATCTTCTCCTGATTCCGGACCAAACAAATCGAATTCACGCTTTAGTTCCCTAGCGTGAATATCTCTCAGTGAATCCGACCCTTCACATCTTTCAACCAAGGCGTTCCATAGTGTTGACGCTGTAGTGAATTGGTTGAACTGGTGAAACAAATCGCTGGAAAGGGCTTGTGATAGTAGTGAGAAAGCCTTCTTTTCAGCTTCAAATGCTGTCTTCTGTTCATCAGACAGCCTGAAATAGCTTAAAGCTTCACCATCGTCGTTGGTCGGATGAACCCAAGCTGTTTGAACAGCTTCCCATAATCCAGGATTCACACCGGTTATGTGAATCTGGAATCTAGTCTTCCAAGTGTTGAACTCGTTTAACGCCATTAGCTTAGGAGGCTTGTTATAGCTTCCCGATTCCGAGTCACTTTCGAGGATTGACTGGATCCTCTTGGTTGTGCTTGTACTTGAAGACATGTTTGCTTAACTCCGAGAAGACTGAAAAACACTTAAAATTTGCTAAGTGTTGAAAAAACAGTCTGCTGATCGAATGTGTTGTATTCGATCGGATGAGTGGTCTATTCGATCGGGTGTGAGCTGACTCGATCGAATGTCTGTTTGGGTTAACGTTCTGGTGTTATGAGGCTGATTCGATCGAATGGGAACTTTTTCGATCGAATAAGGTGTTAGGTTCGGTCGGATAAGTATCTGGTTCGAACGAAACGGGTTGTGTATCTTGTTCGATCGATTGGGAACTAGTTCGATCGAATGGGGTTTTGGTTCGGTTCTGATGTTGACTTAGTCGATCGGATGGGTTATGACAATCGAATTTGACACTGATCGAATGGGTTGATCAAATGGGTGACTAAGTCGATCGGTTGGGTACTGGTTCGATCGATCGAATGTAGGACCGGTGACGATCCGAGCAGGTTCGGGACGGAAGGTTTCAACCACAGATCAAAGATAAAAACAAACACGAAACAAACGATTTCATTGATAAAAACGAAAGATTACATGCTTGTTTAAACACTGAAATCACGATCTATGGCAGGGGGAGGTCGAGCATGGCCTCCCCCCTCATCCGGACAGCACCTGGGCTCCGGGCACGCAAAAACCTCAAACACTTAAACTCTTACCTGTTCACGACTGAAAGCTGGTATTTATACCCGCTGCCATTCGGTCAGGACTCATTCGATCGAATGAGTCCTATTCGATCGAATGGCAGACTCATTCGATCGAATGAGTCCTATTCGATCGAATGGCAGACTCATTCGATCGAATCAGAAACTGGTTCGATCGAATGAGTATCCATTTGAAAATGCTCTTTCAAATGGATCACTTTCAGCGTGAACCACTACCTAGGTGTACAGCATACAACATAAACATTCTAAACTATTCGCCAAGCGACGGCCACAAAATGTGCACCAACAAATTCCCCCTTGGACGTTGCTTGCGAATTGCTGTAGACACCTCTTGCAATCTTCAGTCAAATCTTCTGCTTTATCTTGATAATCACGTTGAAGAATACCATCATTGCAGCAAGATTCCCCCTTAGACTGAACTCTCGGTTAATGATGCAAAGTGTTCTCCATTGCTGACATCTTCAGACTAAATAATCTGTTTAAAACAACCAACTGTAGAAATTCCCCCTCAGACGTTGACGTGTATCCCAATATATAGACATGACAATACATGCACGCTTCCGCTGCGCGACTTACTATCGGCGAATCTTCACCCACACGGTTACTTCACCAACATGTATTGGACAAATGACAGAGGCTTCCAATCCACAGCTACTCCCCCTAAACAGATTAGTTTGTATGCAGATTCATCATCGGAGACAAAGACACATCATTAACTTCGTGATTGCGAATCACCAATTTTCAACAGAATTCCCTCCACAAAGCGGAATTCTCACATGCGGAAAATAAATATTTAACATGATTGGCCCATAAATAGTCAGATGCTCCTGACTACCCCACAATAACTCAAACTCAGATTCTCTCCACAAAGCAGAATCTTCAGAATGCGGACAATAAATTAAACTTGGTTGGCCCATAAATAGTCAGATGCTCCTGACTACCCCACAATAACATCATACCTCATCAGTAATCACTTTTCTCTGTTCTTCTGTGTTCTTATAACAATCACCACTGTAGAAGCTCAATGAACAAGGGGTTATCCATTAAACTTGTAGACGATAATTCCTTCAGGTAATTGTGCTTTGTTCATCTTCAAATTTGCCGCTTTAACCGTTAAACATTTAAACGCTCTGACTTTGCCGGCAAATATCAGTGAAAATTTCACTGTCACCAAACTTTTTCTGGAATGTGATCAACATGTATAGGATGTCCAGAAAAATCTTCATCACTGACCCGACAATTAACCGAAAATTTCCCGGAAATTTTGTCGAAAAAATTTTATTTTCGCCAAACTTTTTCAGAAGACTTCCCGACTGATAAAAATGGCTTGGGCAAATTTTTTTTTTTTTTTTTTTTTTTTTTTTTTTTTTTTTTTTTTTTTTTGGTCTGGAACATGTTCGATCGAATGAGAACTGGTTCGGTCGAATGAACCACAGATTCGATCGGATGAAGCACATATTCGATCGGATGAAGAACTGGTTCGATCAGCTATTTGAATTTGACACTTTGAGCGGGAAAACCAGTTCGATCGAATACAAACTGATTCGATCGAATGAAGACATCTGGTTCGATCGAATGAACAGGCTGTCTGGGCGGGAAAACTTGCGTTTGAATTTGACACTTTTGAGCGGGAAGACTGATTCGATCGAATCAGTCAATCGAATAGGCCTATTCGATCGAATGGGGAACTCGTTCGATCGAATGTACTGATTCGACTCCTTCAACGCCAGCCCAGAAAACGCGAAGAACACGAAGAACACACCAACAGTTTAACGTCCAGAACGCAGAAAATCAAGAGCTCGGCTTGCTAGATCGGTTGTTAGACCTTTCTAGCGGTAACCGTGGCTCTGATACCACTTTGTTAGGACCGATCGGGAGACGGTTTCCCAACGATTCTCGGGGGCAACGTGTTAGAGTGCGGAATCCTACTAACACGGCGACTCGGTGGTAATCAACGACACAAACGGTAGCAATTCCTAGGATGATATGACGACCAGGTGCGGAGGAAAGGACCGAAGGGGTTGACGGGCAGAGAGGATTTCCGGGGAACAGGTCGGCTGTGTATGTGTGTTATGTGTGCTCTATCTCATTCTGAAAATCCCTAAGTAACGTTTATATATCGAAGACTCATTCGATCGGATGAGTCTCTCATTCGATCGAGTGAAGCTTTGTTCGATCGAATGAGCCTGGTTCGATCGAATCAACCTTTTGTTCGATCGAACCAGTTTTCGTTTGACATTTACAATACGTTAACTAGGTTTCACTATCTTTAGTCTCACGCCGACCTACCCTGATAGAACTGGGGACATATATATGACATTTCATGTCCTAACAATTGGCCCCATGGAGTTGATCAAATAAGTCGTCGATCCTCGGGAGCGGGTACCGATTTCTAACAGTGAGCTTGTTCAACTCACGGTAGTCAATGCACATTCGCATGCTACCGTCCTTCTTCTTAAAGAACAAGACCGGGGCACCCCAAGGCGAGATGCTCGGTCGAATAAAGCCCTTATCGAGTCTTCCAACTAGGCCATAAGTTCCTTCATTTCATTCGGCGCTAGGCGGTAGAGAGCTCGGGCAACGGGCTTGGCGCCCGGTACAAGGTCTATCTGGAACTCGACCTCGCGATTCGGCGGCACATCTGACAAATCATCTGGAAATACATCCGGAAAATCCCGAACAATAGGAACATCACCGACGGTAGCCACCTAGGTATTCACATTCATAGCATACGCCAGATACGCCCCGCACCCCCGCTGCATCAACTTTCCCGCCTTAAGCATGGATATAATATGTGGCGTCGCAACATTCCGATCACCGAAGACCGTAATTCGAGTTCCATCCGGGGCCCTTAGACGAACAAGTTTCTGACCACAAATGATCTGAGCATCAACATTCGCGAGCCAATCCATCCCGAGCACCACATCGAAACAACCAAGCGGCATCAAATACAATCGCACCGGAAACCTATAACCAGACAACTCGATGGAACAACCCTGAATAGCCCTAGACACAGACACGGATTTTCCTACAGCGACCTCAATCTCAAACCCATCGACTACGCGCTCGGGTGATTTATCTAACAAGGAACAGAAAGCGGTAGACACAAAACTCTTACTGGCACCCGAATAAAATAAAACTGAAGCCTGTAACTCATCAAGTAGGAGAGTACCTGGGACGATATTATACTACTGCTTAGCTAAACGGTCAACACATACGATTTCAAAGGAACAAGAAATTATAACGGTGGAATGAAAGCTAAATAAGGAGAAAGTACCTGAGACAACATCCGCATCCTCTTTCGCTTCCTTCTGGAGATGTTGAAGGCCCTCGCCCTGGCCTTCGGCTTCTCATCCATCCCCCCCCCTCGACGAAGTCCCCTGCCTGGACCCCCCCCCCCCCCCCCCCGCCTTACTGGAAGGACAGTTTGATGCCAAGTAACCCGAACCCTTACAGCGGAAACAGGTCAATGTCGGACACTCGAAATGAGGGTGTCCTACCTTGTCGCAACCAAAACAAGTGCCGGACCCAATCCTACATTCCCCCTTGTGCGGCTTCCCGTATTTCTTGCAATTACCGAACTCTGCACCCCTTTTAAACCCAAAAGTCTCAGTCTTTACCCTTTTCTTAGACGGATTAAAATTGCTTTCCCCGGGCCGCTTGCCGTACGAATTTGAGTTCCATACCTTCCTATTCTCGGGCAGCGGTAACTTCTCCCTATGATCATATAACGTACTAGCTAGAGTAACCACTGAGTGAAAAGAGTTCATGTCGGTAGTCAACACACCCCTACGAATGTCCATCGGAAGCCCCTTCATGTACTTCTTAATCCTCTTGTTTTCGGGAGTAACCAAATCGGGACATAAACGAGCCATCTTGTTAAACTTGGTGGTATACTCCCGATGCGACATAGTACCAGCCTCCAAGGTCAAGAATTCCTGCTCTATTTTATCCAATTCATGTGGAGGACAAAACTGATCGAGAACCAATTTCTTCAACTCATCCCACGTCATCCTCCTAATCAAACGATCACCCATAGGCGCAAGTTATCCCACCAACATAGTGCCTCGGAATGAAACGAGGCAGTATCATAAGTCACCATATCATCCCCCTTGCACTTACTAACCCTAAGAACAGCCTCCATCTCCCTCACCCACTGATGTGCTGCCAATGCATCTTTAGTACCATCGAAAGAAGGGGGTCACACTTCTTAAAGTCACCATTCGAGCAAACCCGGGTCGATAAAAACTAATTGTCCGCACCTCATCTTCATCCTCACTCGGCACATACACTTCCTCTTCCTCTTCGACCTGTACCTCCGTACTCTTCCTTCCCCTATCCGAACCCTTACCAACCAGTGACTCCTCCATGGCACTGACGGCCTCAGCAACGATCTCAGGAATGGCGCTATGGAGCACCAAATAAACCTCATCCGTGATGGCTGCGCGCATATCCGGATCTAAGGCGGGGTTATCCCCCTCCTCGTGAATCAGGGTGTCCTGCTGGGAAGTAGGAATCTCACTCTCGGCTTTGGCACGTGGCTTACGACCACGACCACGAACACGAGAACCACCTCTCTTAGCTGCTCGAGTATTAACCATGACTTATCCCTACAAAGACAGAATTTTAATATGGTCAGGTACAAGTGGCATTTAGAACATGTAAGGTAAGGGTAAACTACTAATGACGTTGATCAAGTGTAATTAGTCGTTTACTTTACCCGTCCGTCCTAATCACCCCCTGCCCCTATCCACATTAGCCTTCTATCTAACACTTAAACAGTTAATCACATACTGGAAACTTTTAAACTTAAAGGAATGACTAATAATCTAAAGTTACCTCTTGGCGTGCAGCTACTTGCGGTGGGCATACCGGTCTCTTTTCTTACAGTTCGAGTCCAAGCATTCGGGGATGCTCGGATCCCTCGAACCAAGGCTCTAATACCAACTTGTAAGACCCCGAACCCCGGGAACCCCACAGTTGGTAATCGTACAAAACACTTGTAAAAATATTTAAAGTTAAAAAGGATTCATTTCATTAAATAATCAATTCAGAGTAATATTCAGCGGAAAACATAAGTAATAAAAAAAGTTCCCAAAACCCGGGAATTTTGCCCAAAATTAACATAGTTATCTTTAAATAAAAATTTTCAAAAGTAATTGTTTAATAGTAAAACTTCAATTCCCGTATGCCCTTCACCGTCCAAGTAGCTTCGTGCACGTCCAAGAGATAAGGCATCCTCTCCCTAACCTGAAACTCACACTAACAATCACACAAAGTCAGCTTGAGCTGAGTGAGTTCAAGTTTTAAGTAGATAATATCAGTAAACAATAGTTATGATAGTCATACCAAAAGTTTTTAAAAAGTAAAAGGGTGCATCCATCAAATCATCATTACTGAAATTTAAACATCCTCATACATACATATACAAAATGTATATGTAAACATCCTTTAAATTACATCTCTATATATATCACAGTATATATATATATAACATCCACGTATAACATCAGGGTCGAGCTAACGTACAACCCAAACATGTAACATCAGTGCATGCAAACACAAAGTAGGCATACACAACATCAGTAGTCGAAACGACTACTACATCGCCAGATATAGGCCAAGATATAATGTATATACACACACACACACACATATATATATATATATATATATATATATATATATTTAACATCCCAAGGCCTACCATATGCTAGCAAGCCTATAAAAATTCGTTAAAAACATTTCATCATGTAAGAAAACACTTAGGTGTGCATACTAGCCCAAAAGTAAAAAGGAGTAAAAAGGGCATCATGAACTCACCTGAAATCAATCGAACACTTGCACGAGCTAGGAAATTCCTAAGTGCACGATCACAAGCAAGGGCCTGTAAATTATACACAACACGTTACTAAACCAGACCGTAGGAACACTCTTGCCTAATGGGCCTTTCAAGCGCAACACTTTGGCCCAAGGCCCAACACTTGGCCCAAGTCCCACCCAACGACTTGGCCCAAGGCCTAACGACTTGGCCCAAGGGCCAACAACTTGGCCCAAGGACCAACGGTAATCAAATCGGGTCGAATGCACGGGTAATAAACCTTAAAACCCTTTGTTAAACGAATCACCCCAAATGGACCAAATTCCATGTTAAATATTTTCATTCATCAAGATTATGTCACCCGAGTTGATAGGGTTGACGGCTCCTTTTTACAACTCTTACTTTAACATTTAAACGAAAATTCGCGCACCGCCGACTCAATTAACGAAGCACTAACCACAACAGCCCCGAGCATCAAAAAAATAATTTTTCCACAGCCCTTAAACCCCCCTAGGGATGTACAAACTGATTCGGTCAGTCACCCGATCAATTAACGCATCAAACTCAACCATTTGCAATTCTAAACCCGATAAACCCTAGTTTTCGAACTAAAATCGATTGACCGACTTAAACACCTCCAATGGCCATGAAATTATAGTATGATATACATGTCATACCTAGTGGGATTTTGATGTGAAAACCTCACTCAAAACAGCCCCAGAAAAGCTCAATTGGGCAGCCACCCGGTTAGCCTACAACAAGACGTTTTTCGATCAATACGCGCAATATAAGGATCAATTAAAGTGTAAAAGGCTTGGGGAATCATAGTAAACACCTTGAATTGAGGTTCTAAGGCTTGGAATTGGCTGCAAAAAAGGAAATCTTGGGTCTTGTCCTTGTTCTTCCTGCCGATCGCAACTGGGGGCTGGAATGGAGTTTAGGGTTTATAGTTTTGTGTTATAATATAAAACTTTTTCTTTATAGCCTCCGAAAAATAACAATAATGCAACTTGGAAGAAATGTTAAGTGATTAGACATACCGGGATGACGTAACGGCTTCTGAGAAACGTCGGATAAATCCCGAGAACTATACATACTCTATAATCCTTAATTCTTGAAACCGGAATTAACGGGCGTTACACTACCTTGATCAGACGTGATGAATTCCTGACTTGCCTTCAAGACTAATTAGGCTATCTTCAAGGAGACTTCGAAGATTGATTGCCACTCTAACAGCCTGACTTTCCTTCTTGTTTTAAAAAAACACAGAGAATTTCTTGGATGGGTGAAGAAGGTTTGCATCACCAGGGGATTATTTATAGGAGGAGGAGATCCAAGGATGAAATCTTGAAAGTCTTTGCATGGGATTTGGTTGGTTAAAGGAGTAGGGTTTGACCTTGGTATCTGGAGATTATGGAAGATACGATGGTTTTGGGGAAGATACTAACAGAAAGTTAACCTTTGTTGATTTTCCATGAGATTTTGTAGACTTCTAGGGTTTGACATTGAAGATAAAGAAATCGTAGGATGTGAGAGACGGTTTAGGGAGTTAGAGATTTAGTTTTTTTTTTTATTTTCCCATTATTTAGATAAGGATTTGATTAATTATTTGTTGTGTTGGTTATATATTGAGAAAGGAACGAAATAAAAGAAAGAAAGGAAGAAAAATAAAATAGTAATAATAAATATAAATCCTACGTTTTCCAATGAGAAGGGAATTTGGTTTTTAAATTTTGAATTGTTTACACTTGGTTAGTTTATGTACATGGTGTTTTGGTTTAGTATATGTAGCAATATGTTAGTTTTTATAATAATCTCCATGTAGTAATATTATTAAGTAATATTGTGGAATATTTAGTGGCTAAAGTATGGGTTCATTTATATAGTTGAGTTTTTGTAAAGTGATGCCTAAACCGTTCGTAACTTTTAAATGATAGTGTTTTGGATTCGTGTATTTGTATTATTTGGATTTGGGTTCGATTTATATGGTATTTGGCATGTTGGTTCAAGCTAAATAAACTATTGAAGAGTTGAGCCTATTCTATAACTATCTTATAGTTTTTACAAGTCTTGGATAATATTTTGTATAAGATTGTTGCTATAACTCTATATGATACATAATAGGAAAAAAAAATTGGCTCTAAAATTGGGGTTGTTACATCCTCCCCTACTTATAGAAATTTCGTCCTCAAAATTTTATTGCATTTATCTAAAAGAGTATTTAATCTGTTAATTAAGCAAGTAATACACGCAATAAATACCTCGATTATTGAGCTTGGCCTTTTAGTGGATTATTATGAGTGATATCGGTTAAGCTTGATTCTTCCATAGGTTCAGTCAGTGTAGTCGACTGGTTGAAAAAATGAGGGTATTTCTTTAACATTTCGCTTTCACGTTCTCAAAAAAAACTCTCTTTTTCTCTCCATATTTTCGGCCAAGGGATGAACAAGAAGAAGGTTGGGTTTTTCAAGTGCAAATCCTAGAATACAAGGTGTTTGTTGGAAGCTTGAGGGTATACAAGGTTGAGGTTTTCTCCTTTGAAGACTCGGCATTCAACCATCATCTTCTTCAACCTTCTCAACTCCTTGAAAGGTTGACATGCATGTATATCTTATGGTTGTTTGTGTTGGTAAGCATGTAGTTCGTATACGGATCCGGGTTTTTGGGTTTTACATATAAAATGGGTTTTATATTCATCTAAATAACCAGATTTAAAACTAATTTTCCGCTGCGTTTTTTATATAAAAGAGGTTATATGACTTTGATAATCTTGTTAAAATCCAACAAAATGAACACGCCATTCTCCTTTTGTTCAACTTGTAGCCCCAAGAAAAACGTCAACTCCCCCATTGCACTCATCTCAAATGTTAACTCTCCCACTGCGCTCATCTCAAACGTCAACACATACACCTGGACTAACAAAAAATCTCTTTTTTGTTGTTTGACGAACAAAGTGATATCGATATTTCCTCTTACAAACCCATTCTCTTGATGATATTTCATAGAGTTTCATACCATGCCCGAGGTGGCTGATGTAAGCCATAGAGAGCTTTACTTAAACAATAAACATGATCTGGATAATTTGGATTGGTGAACCCCGTGGTTGCTCAACATATACCGTTTCGTCAACTTCTCCATTTAGAAATTCACTCTTAACATCCAGCTGAAACACTTTAAAATCCATACACGTTGTATAGGCTAGGAATAACCTTATTGCTTCCAATTTGGCTACGAGTGCAAATACCTCAATGTAGTCTATACCCTTTTGCTGATTAAAACATTCGACTACAATTCGTGCCTTATTCCTAATAACAACTCCTGCTTCATCTTTCTTGCACTTAAACACCCATTTCATTCCAATCGCAGTTTCATCACTCAGTTTTTCAACCAACGTCCGCACATCCATATTCATGAACTGTGCCAGCTTCTCTTGCATTGCTTCAACCCATGAGCTATCCTTTAGTGCCATATGATAATTTTTGGGTTCAACTTGACTGATGAAGCATGAATAGATAAACTCCTTGATGATACCAATCTCTAGCATTTCTACGTATATGCAAACATTTTCCGCAATACTCCTCCTCGTCTGCACCCCTCATTCAGATTTCCAATAATGTTCACAACAGGGTTATCTTTATAGACTTTAAATTTGAGAATAAATCAACTGCCAATTCGTCACCCAAAATAGTATCAACCTCTTCTGAACCCGTCTGATCGTGGAAAATATTGTAAAACTCGTCATTGTTTCTAGTTTCCACAATCGTAGAGGTTTGCTTTTCAACATTGATACTTGAGGTACTTTGTGAGCTAAGGATTGCTGCTTCATCTTCATCATACAACATCTGAGTTGCCAACTGTTCGTCAAAAACCACAACTAAAAAGGAAGGATAATAAATGATTTAAGTAATTTATCATAACAGAAAGACCCATCGGATCCCGAACAAGGTATAGGAGTAGAATAGCTAGTGATATCTGTATTGCACACCACTTCTACCTTGTTAGTTGAAATGTTAAAACCACACTTGTTTGGTGAACCAACAACATATCCAACAAACAACCTTCGTCAGCCACTTCACCAAACTTTGATTTTTTCTTTAAAATCATGCAAGGGGATCCAAAAGGTACAAATCCTTTTAGATTAGGCTTCGGTTTATGCATTAACTTATACCATATCTTCTTAAGCCTTTTAACAATTAAAACTCTATTAAGGATATAACATGCTGTGGCAACAACCGCTTCCCAAAAAACGACTGGCAGTTTTGAATCCGCCATCATCGTTTTTGCAGCTTCGATCAGAGTCCTGTTCTTCTTTTCTGCGACTCCATTTTGCTGCAGTTTATACGGTACACTGAATTGATGCTTTATCCCTTTTTGCAAGCAGAATATTTCCTTTTTATAGTTCTTGAATTTAGTAGGGTTGTTACTTATGATAACCCTAACTTTTCCACCGATAATATTCTCGACTTTTGTGATCAAGTTAATAACCAATTGGGCGGTCTCATCTTTGGTTGCAAGGAATACACTTATCTTCAAACCCAAAACTCTTCATAGGTACTCCCAAAACCAGTTCATTCTTGACAATATAGTTCATCTTCTTTATGTGAATGTGTCCCATGCATCTTTGCCATAACTCAGATTCTGACTCAAGACTTTTGCTAGCAAGCATGACTCTTTAGTTGCTGTTAAAGTTGCTCTCATATCCATCACATAAGTATTCTTTTCTCTTGGAGCCCTCGTTAGCATCCACTTATCAAGTATTCTAAATCTAGGGTGTAAGACTAAGGCTTCTACATTTGTGAAGTGCATTGACCTTTGTCACATACTTGAGAGACACTCATGAGATTATGCTACAATTCTTCCACATAATTCACTTTCTCCAACTTGATTTTCCCATTCGTGGCAGTACCAATCCAAGTGATTTTGCCACCATTTTCACCAGAAAAACTAACACGCCCCTTTTATATATTCTTCCAATCTTACAACAAACCTCTATTTCTTGTCATGTGCCTAAAATAGCCACTGGCTACAACCTACTTGTGGTTTACAGCTCTTGCTAACTATTCCTCATGCTGTAAATCACTCTATTCTGCCATGTATGCTTGATCACTTCCATTGAACGACCTTCCATCTTCCTTGTCAAAGTCTAACTTCACTACATGAGATTGCTCATTCACCTCTTCAACTTTCAAGTTCCAATTATACCTTCACTTCAGTCATTCCACCATACTGATTACCCATTTGATTCGAACTTCTTTCAACTCTTTTATTTGTGCATTCATGAGCAAAGTGCCCATTTCTCTGACAGTGGTAGCAATGAACCTTAGATTGGTCAAATCCTAGACTTTGTCCCATAAATCTTCTCCCAGTTTTATTCATAAACCTCTTCACTCTTCTTACAATCATTGTCATTTGCCACTACAGATCCATCTCTTCTAAATCATCGGCATTAATCTGATCATAGTCTTCCTCCAAAGTTTCTGGATCGACTATCTGTCTTTTAATGTAGTTCTCATATGAAGCAATGAATGAAGCATATAATGAAAATTGATGTTAAGCTAATTTAGCACTCATCGGCATTGATGAGCAGTTTACACTTTGAGGACTACCTATTGATCCACTTAAGCTTGCTTGACTCTTTGTAGGAGTAAACAATTGGTGGTCCCTGTAATGGATCGCTAACGCATATATCACAAACTCAAGGGGCGCGGAATCCACAAAGTGTTTGATTTCGAGTATTAGAATAACAAGAAAATAGACAATGAATAAACCAAACGATTACTTGTATTGAATAATAAAACGATATCTTTCAAAACACTGCAAAGGTACTTCACAATTTCTGTGAAAAATGGAATCAACCCCCAAACCCTAGGCCGATGATATGTTTATATAACACATGCCTTCGCCTATTACATGACAGGTGAAATTATCACAATTTCACTAAAACTATACTTCACTTATTCCTAAACCGTTAAACACATAAACATAAACCACAACATATCGTTAATTACAGCTAAGACTAACATTAATCCTATGAACTACTGACACACCAAAATGCACTAGCAAACCCAATTCACCAATGTAAAATGAAACATATTGAAATTCGTTATCATTTCATCTGTGACTATTATGAAAAGAAATTAATTAATTTTGAAAAGATACACACAGATTTTCAAAAAGCTGACCTTTTTACTAAAGCGTTTGATAAAACTAGATTTTCATATTCGCTTGGTATAAATGGCTTGAAAACTTTGAATGAAATTCAAAAGCTCGGTTAGTCACTTTGTTTTCTTTGTACAGTTTTTCATTTATTTTCTTTCTTTCTTTATGCTTTTGTTTTTTTTTTGGAGGGGGGGGGAGAAATTTGAAAAATAAAAAAGTTTGTGGTTTCTGTATAAATATATAAAAAAAAAAAACATTAAAAAATATAAAAATTTGAGAAATGTGATCCAGCCAATATGGGAAGTGATAGTGCATTGACTTATCGGACATAACACATGTATAAAGTAGACTAAAAAGTGTCGTAAGATCAATTGCATGATGTGTATGATAGGCTTGACAGAATATATAAGTGTTGTAAAGATATAAACTTAAATGCACGCCGAATCTAGTGGTACAACATCATGATGCAAGTTAATATGTGCTTTAAGTATCAAAAAGGTTACAGATTGATGTGTGAACATACGCTCATTTTGCAAAGAAATTCAACTTATTTTTTTCTTTTATTTTGCAAAGAACTTCAGCTTGTTTTTTTCTTTATTTTTGCTTAATTCTTGGATCCTCTACGCATGTAGGAATACCGATCTGAGGGTTAAGACCTAAGTATCTGCTTCATTTTCATGGTGTTCCATATAAAGCCTTGGACGTTCTCCGCAGAATAATACAGGATTATCCGAATTGATTGTTAAAGCCTTATACAATTTCAACTTATTTTATCTTTTCATTTTGTTAAAATAGAACCTTATATGCGTGTAGTAATACTGATCTTAAGGGAAAATTTTAACCTTCTAAATTGTTTTCTTTTTATTATTTTTACATGGGTCACAGCTATTCATGTTAAGAAAAGAAAAATTATATACATGTAAAAATTCACGGTATAAAGATATCAAAATTGTGTTTGATAGGTGGGATTCACAAATGATTTGTGCTTAATTGAACCTTTAAACAAGTATCGTTAAGCTACAGAAGGATCTGTGTAAATTTTAAATTGGACAATTATATCTACAATAATCGTTGTATTATGTGAATAATAATGTCAAAATTGAAGTGTCGTTTAGGTCGTTACTAGTCAATATTATCCCATGTCGCGATTTTTCTCAAAAAAATACGTACTACTTATTTTATTTTGATTTATTTGAATTTTTGAAAAGAAAAATTACAAAAATATTTTCGGTGTCTTTTTGATCTAAACATTGAAAAGCCAAATTGTTCTTAATTATTTTTAAATCCAAAATGATTTTATTTTCTACTTTATTTTCAAAAACCGAGCAATGCGAATTGAAAATTTTCAGAAAATCTTGGATTTTAATGTCTTGTGAAAAATGTTACCCACAATTTTTAATTAATATTTATGAAAATGGCATCAAAATGGGTTTTGATGGTTAAGTTAATGATTTTACAAGGGTATGAAGAGTAAAAATTCTCATTCGTTACTCTTGTTCTTCATTCGTCATGAAAGTATGGCGAACGAGTGACCATTCGTTAATTAACTTTAACAAATGTTACTCATTCGTTACAGAATTTATTCACTTCCGCTATAAACTCTAAATCCATAGAGAATGAGGATCACATGCGTTATTTTCTTAATGAATGAGGGGTTATTCGTTATTCATTTAATGAATGCCCACATTTGGATGTTGTAACAGCAAATTGCGGAAGTGTTAAACAAGAATGTGACAGACACCTCTGATATCAACCACATTGTTTATAAAGTATAATACAAACTAATTTACAATATTTTACATCGATCTAGCTTTGTTTACAACTAGGTGAAACAAACTAATTCTAGTCCCTTAAACAGCTTTAATTCTTACTAGCACACTTGCATCAATTCACCCAACATTGATCGCAAGTCAAACACGTAGCACATTGACTTACTAGTCCAAGTCTGATATACCTGAAAAACAAGTTAAAACAGGTTAACTACAAATAGTTGGTGAGTTTCACGAGTTTCAGGAAATCAGTTGTGCATACAACAATCGTAGTTTGTAAATACGCAAGTTTTTATGTATGTACGTTCGCAAGTACGTTTGTTTGTATGTTTATGATGTAATTATGCTAAGCTATAGTAAAGCCTTGACTATTCGTTCGCGCTGCGTGCCTCTATTTCCCATGCTCAATCAACCATTGTGGTCCCCCTTCCACCCAGAACATGCCCGAGTAGCTATGTCTAACACTACATAGCGTGTTTGTATAATTATGGTCATGTGCAAACGGGATCAGTCTCAGCTAACCATGTTGGCTTTGTTTGGATTTGTCAAAACCAATAGTACTATTCACAAGATACCAACTCGAGGTTAATCATTGTGTTCGTGTGTAAGACCCCGAATCCCGGGAATCCTACAGTTGGTAATCACATCCACAATTTCATAAAAATTTAAAACCATACAATTCTTTGTATTTAAAACCGGTTCAGAGTAAATAACAGCGGAAAAAGTGTAATTATTTAAAGAAAATCCCAAACACGGGTACAAGTGTTGTCACACCCCGACTAGCACAATGCGGAAGCGTAAAACGGGAATGTAACAGACACCTCTGGTATCAACACATTGTTTATAAAGAAACATTACAAACTAATTTACATTATATAACATTTCTTCGTTCTATCATTGTTTTATAGTCTAGGTGGTACAAACACAACTAGTTCGTTAACTAAACGTTCTTACTACTAACGTCTTTGCTTCTATTCACATAGCATCAACCACATACTTCAGGCAAGTGACAGATCACCCAATCATTCCGATTTAGGTATACCTGAAAAGCAGTTTAAAACAGGTCAACTACTAGAGTTGGTGAGTTTCACAAGTTTAAAGAAAACAGTAATGAGTATTCACAAGTTAACACTTGTAATCATGAAATAAGTATGTATGTATGTAAATGATGTAATTATGCTAAGCTACAGTGAAGCCTTGACTGTATGTGCTGCGTGCATCCATTTCCCACGCTCAATCAACCACTGTGGCCCCTTTCCGCCCACAACATGCCCCGGTAGCTATGTCTAACACTACATAGCCTGTTTGTATAAATATGGTCATGTGCAAACGGCGCTATGTGACGGAAACTAGGCCGATTCCGTTTGGGTTTGTCAAACCAATAGTACTATTCACAAGCCAACGGCTCGAAGTTAATCACTGTGATCGTGGGGACTTTCGTCTGTTAGCACTTAGATAATTCACATCAGTACATGTTTCAGGTATGTATATGTAATCAAACATGTTTTTCACCCCAAAAGTTCGTAAAACAGTTTAAAAGTGGGGTCATGAAACTCACTGTTTAGTAGATATTTAGTACTGTATCAGCTCGTGGTTTGTTCGGTTTGCTATCAATAGTCCCTATAATCAATATTATAATAATATTAATATTTTAATATTATTATAATCTCAATACTGAACTGGGCTGTATAACTAATCTGGGTGTAGCTGGAACTCCCAGAAAGTGGCAATAGGCTTAGGTTGTGATGTTGTTCAATGTCTAATACTTAAAACTGAACTTGGCTCAGATTCCCGTTTTTCCAGCTGGGCCAAGTTGTTCGTTTACGCGTTCAGAAAACAGTTAGGGAAAATAATCTTGGGTAAATGTATTGGTTAATAAAATGATTACGTTATAAAGAAAGATCACATACTGGGGTACCGGATTAGCCACGGGGCCCGTTTCCGTTTATACAGTTTGATTTGAGAGGAAACGCGCACAATCCACCCGGATTGTCCAGGTTTCTCATAGAAAAGTTCATTTTTATTTAATTAGCCCAAAAAAATGATTTTTGATCACTCTTGGTGTTTTGATATTCCCGCAGATTCACTAGTCGCAAACTTGCCGGTTTTTATAAAAACTGAAGTTGTTTAATATTCAGATTAGCATAATTAATTAACCGTTAATCATTTAATTATGAAAATTTAACCACTTATCAATTAAAATATGTAGATTTTTATAAAAATATTTCTGGAATTTATTTACTGATTTATTAATTTATATAAATTCATTTTATCAGCTATATTTCGCCTGAAAATCGTCCGTTTACCCCAAACAATTTCCAAAAATTCCACAAAAATTCCTGAATACTCAAATCATGTCCCAAAACAACCTGTATCAATTAGAGAATGTATAAAGCTCATGCAATATTCTTTTCGGCCCAAATTCGGCTGTAAAAATTCACATGAACGCAAATAAACAAAATACCTTTAAACTTCTCCAAATGATCCCAAAATTCATATGTGATCAAAATACATCAAATCTGAGTTCCTAGAAAAATTTCATAATTTTTGAAGTATTTTAGATATTTTTCCCAAATAAACGTCCCAATTCGGTAATAAATTCGCCAAATATTCTCGGATGCTCAAAAAATTACCAAATTTGAACAGGGGCTCATTGACATTGTTCCTGATGTCCCTGAAAAATTTCAAGTCCTAAAAATATGCACATCACCACCTTAACCTAAATAGCCCGTAAGCGAGTGTTTCGGCATTACCTTAGCGGGTTTGGCTCGTTTCCGACCTTTTAATCAAGTTTTTAGGTTCTTGTGCTTCTAAGAAGGCTAGGTACAAGTCCTATATCACAAACCAAGAAATATTTCATCAACATAACAGCCTTTAACTTAGGGTTTCGGCTAGTGCACAAAAACGAACTTTTGAACCGTAAAAACGCCGTTTCTACCCTTTAATCTGTGTTTATGGCCAAAAAAACTATCAAAACAGGTTCCTTACCGTGTTTATGATCAAAACATGTTTATGGACCATTTTTAGGATTTTTACACGGTTAGGAATGATTTTTAGTAACCAAGACATGTTTTTATGGTATTAAACAAGTTTAAACAAGCATAAAAGCTACTTATTTAAGCCCCTTACCTTAGGGTTTGAAGGTTTTTGGGTGGAACAGAGTTTATGTCCAGATTTTTCACGAAATAATGTTGAAAATATCTTGTATCTAGTTTAAATGTGAAAGAATAAAAGGGGGGGCTGCTGTTTGCGATCGGACCATCATGGGCCCACCTTGGGCCCATTTTGGCCCAAGTTTCTGATTTCTCAAGCCCAAATACGAAAAGCCAGGTCCAAATTTAATTCGGGTTTGGTTTTTGGTGCAAAAAACTTATCGGGTGCGTTAAACAACGCGAAAACGAGTGTTTTTCGGCTAATTTTGTGTAAAATTATAAAAACATACTATATGTTTGTAAAAATCAAAAATATTTTCACGGATCGCTTAAAACATTTCAAATAAGTGTTTGGTAAGTCTTTTTCGGCTTATCGGATGATACAATGCTTGGTTTGTAACTATCTTTTGCGTTTAAATCTATAGCGGGTGGTTAAACGAGCATGTTTTCGTTTAACTTGTTTGCTATCAAACTAAGACCATATTTCTAATATTTTAGCTTGTATAGATCGTATATCACTTATAAATTCCCCCCCGAGATATCTGGGTCATAACCCGACCCGTTCGGTTGATCGTTCGTTTGTTACACAACAGGCGTTTATTTGCTTAATCGGTAAATACGTACTGAGGTGTACCTTGTTTTGGCTCAAATGTCACATTCTCCCCCCGTTAGAAAATTTCGTCCCCGAAATTCGATTATTCAACTTTGTCTTTGTTTGGAAACAGGTGCGGGTATTTCTTTTTGAATTCGGATTTCCGCTCCCACGTGAATTCGGGTCCCCTTTGTGAATTCCACCGAACTTTTACTAGAGAGATTTTGTTGTGTCTTAATTGTTTTATTTTTCCCTCTAATATTTCCACCGGTTCTTCAACGAAATTCAGTTTTTCGTTTATGTTTAAGTCTTTTAATGGCACGATTTTGGTTTCGTCAGTAAGACATTTTTTCAGGTTCGAAACATGAAAGACATCGTGAATAGAGCTCAACTTCACTGGAAGTTTCAGTCGGTAAGCTACTGGACCTATCTTAGAAATGACTTCATATGGCCCAATGTATCGCGGGGCTAGTTTATCGTTTTTTCTGAATCGAATGACGCCTTTCCACGGGGATTCTTTCAGAAAAACTCTGTCACCTATTTCAAAGGATAGCAGCTTTCTACGAACAACAGCATAGCTTTTCTTTCGATCTCGGGCAACTTTCAATTTGTTTGTGATTTTACGGATTTTGTCGGTGGTTTCTTGAATCAAGTCAGATTGTGTAATTTGGGTATCTCCAACCTCAGTCCAACACAAGGGTGATCTATTTCCGTCCGTACAGCGCTTCATACGGTGCCGCTTGAATGCTACTGTGATAGCTATTGTTGTACGAAAATTCGACCAGTGGAAGATGTTGATCCCAGTTTCCACCGAAGTCTAGTACACAAGCGCGAAGCAAATCTTCTAAGGTTTGAATGGTTCGTTCAGATTGACCGTCGGTTTGGGGATGGTAGGCGGTACTTAGGTCAATTCGGGTTCCCAAAGCTTCTTGTACGGCTTGCCAAAAACGAGAGGTGAAATGGCTATCGCGATCAGAAATAATTGAAATGGGTACGCCGTGTCGGGATACGATTTCATTGATGTAGATGTGAGCAAGTTTTTCGATTGTGAATGTGGTTCGGATTGGAAGGAAGTGTGGAGACTTGGTTAATCGGTCAACTATCACCCATATTGCATCGTTTCCTCGGGAAGTTTTAGGGAGGAGTGTTACAAAATCCATGGTAATTTGTTCCCATTTCCATTGTGGTATTTCCGGTTGGTGCAACATTCCCGAAGGTTTTTGATACTCGGCTTTAACCCTCGCACAGGTTAAACACTTACCGACATACGTGGCTATATCCTTCTTCATACCGGGCCACCAATAATACTCCTTTAAGTCCTTATACATCTTATCTGTTCAAGGGTGAATGGAGTATTTGGACTTGTGGGCTTTGTCCATGATCAAATCACGCAGATTGCTGAAAGTGGGAATCCAAACTCGATTTTTGTAGTATAGAATTTCGTCAGTTCTTTCTTCAAAATTTTGTTCGGTCCCATGCAAGTTTTCATTTTCCAAGTGATCTCCTTTCAGAGCTTCGTTTTGAGCAATACGAATTTGCTTGGTGAGGCTGGTTTGGACGATCATTCCAAGTGCTCGGACTCGTAGTGGTTTGATCCTGTCTTTTCTGCCCAAAGCATCTGCCACTATATTAGCCTTGCCCGGGTGGTATCGAATCTCACAGTCGTAATCATTCAACAATTCTATCCAACTCCTTTGCCTCATGTTTAACTCTTTCTGGTCAAAATATGTTGTAGGCTTTTGTGATCGGTATATACTGTTTAATAAAAATGTAACATTTTTATTAAACATGAAAATGTTTTATATCATACCAAATAATAATAAAATTGGATTTCAATTGTCTTTATTTTATTATTATTTACTAGTTAGTGGGTGCATGCAAGGTCTCTCATTGAACTAGTGGGTGGTGCCTTGAAAGACCACTAAAACTCTCTCTTTCACACTATCATTTTTACAAGTAACAAAACTTAATCCTCTCCTTTTCTCTCTCAATTATTTCGACCAAGGGACCAAAGGGAAGAAGAAAAAAAGTTTTGAAGCAAATCCTAGCTAAAACAAGGTATTTTTTGGAAGGCTTGGGGTATACAAGCTTGAGGAACTCCCCCATTGAAGTTCTTGCCTACCATTTCATCATCTCTTTCATTCTTCCTTGGATTTGAAAGGTAGTCTTGACATGCATGGACTTATAGTGACATGCATGTGATTATTAGTATGTATTTCGTATATGGATCCAGGATTGGATTTTGCATGTATAAAGTTGGTTTTATACACCTAAAATTAACAAGATTTAAAACAATATCCGCTGCGTTTTTGGTAAAAGTAAGGTTTTACCACTTTGATAATCTTGTTAAAACCCAACAATGGCATCAAGAGCCGCTTATACGAATGCATGCTTCATTAGAACCAAAAATTTTCGATTTTATTGTGGGTTTCACCATATGGCCGAAAATTTTTGGGGTTTTGGTTTCCCCATGGTTTTTCAAGGTTATACTTTACATGCAAGTGGTAATCTTGAAAAACTAGGTCATTTGGATGATTGATTGTATTGTTTGGACAAAACCCGAAAACTTTCGGTTTGGTTAGATATGGCCAAAAGTTTTGAGGGAAAAAGGGGAACCATATTGGTCTTGTATTATTGCATATTTGGATGTGTATTGGATGTTCATAACCTAGCCATGGCCTTGTGTTTGGTTGAATGTTTGTGTTGATGTGTTTGTTCATTCAAGTGGTTGTTTTTTCATTCGATATGGTTGTAATATTTTATTTGGGTTTGTAATCTATTTATTCATTCATTTGGTTTGTAATAATAAGTAGATTAGATACTTTTCTTTTACTAGAAAAAATGTATTAGGATATATTTTGTAAAAGAAGATGCAAGGAAGGAAACCCAAATAATATGATGGAGACCACAACACGGGGTGAACACTTGGAGCATTTGGATGCGGGATCAAGTGGGAGTTCACCGACACAAGCTCATGTCCTTTTGAGTCCCTTAGGAGAGACCTTTTGGCACACTTGTCTTCGGTCAACAAGTGTAGTCAACATTAGGAGGCTATGGTTATGAACTTGTGGTTGTATGTTTTATGCTTGCATGGTTGATTTACTTTTGTGTATGTTATTACAATTTGGATTGTTAACTACTTAAAATCAACAACTAGCATAAAATTGGTTCCTTAGAAATCGTTAGGTAATAAAAAAAATTGATTTTATTAAAGTCTAATAATTTCATAATAAAATGGGTTTTATTAATAGGAACATTGAAAATGGGTTTTTCAACTAAGTACCATACATTTGAATGCATGCAAATGGAATGTACATAAAAGGTTTTCGAATCTAGAATTTAGAAAACTAAAACCTCTTTTATAAAATAAGTGGAACACCATCCTTTTATACGACACTCGAATCACTTGGGAACTCGATGTGGGATAAAGGTCACCTAACCGCATTGGAGGAAACTTGTGAGTTTGAGGTGGGTTTGCCATATTTGTGGGATAAAGGTCACCTAACTGCTTGTATGTGTAAACTCACATGTGTGTATAAGTAGGACGACTTAAATTAGAATCCATGTGAATAGGGTCACCGAAGCATGGCATACAATGGTGTTGATGGGATTAAACATGCCAACTAAGTATAAGATGCTTAACCGATCCCATAAAACTAGAAGTTGCAAAGGGTTGCAATCGCTAAGCGTCGATTACCTTGTTAATTTAAAAAGTAGGATAAAGGTCACCTAACTACTATTTGAATGTAACGTTGGGTTCTAGATTTTAATCATTAATTGCCTAGGAGACATAAAGGGTATTAACGATTAAAATTAATTATTGATATTGAAAATACTAAAATTGAGCTTTGTTATATTTGTAGATGGCCGCAATCAACAATCCACCTAACGTTATTATTCCACCTGTTAACAACCTATCACTAAGATCTATTCTTGATAAGGATCGTCTAAACTGTACCAACTTTATTGATTGGTATCGAAACTTGAGAATCGTTCTCAAGCAAGAAAATAAATATTACGTGATAGACGAGCCTATTCCCGAAGAACCTAGCGTTAACGATGCCGATAACTATAACAATTGGGTAAAGCACAAGGAGGATTCCGTGCAAGTTTCTTGCCTCAGGTTGGGAACTATGATTCCCGAAATTCAAAAGGATTTTGAACTTCATGGGGCATACGACATGATCACCCAACTTAAGGAAATGTTCCTTACACAAGCTAGGGTGGAACGCTTCGAAACGGTTCGAGCGCTTCATGGATCTCGTATGGAAGAAACCCAATCGCTCTCATCTTTATGTACTTAAAATGAAAATCCACATTGATCATCTTGAGCGCCTTAATTGTCGCGTCTCAAACGAGTTAGCCACGGATTTAATCCTAAATGGCTTAACAAAAAATTTTGAGACATTTGTTATGAATTATAACATGAATGGGTGGGACAAGAGCATTGGTGAGCTTCACGCAATGCTCAAGACGGCCGAGGCGGGAATGGGTAAATGGTTTTACCCGTTCTAACAATCAATGAAGGCGGTAATAGGAAGTGGCATCACCCGGAACCTAAGGCAAAGGTTGCCAAAGGTAAGGGACAAGTCATGGCTAAGTTCAAGGGAAAGGCAAAAGCGGCCCCCCCAAACCGAAAGAAAAGAAGCCAAAGGTTTGCGCGGAGGATTTGTGCTTTGGATGTGGGGAGGTAGGGCATTGGATGAGGAATTGTCCAACCTATCTAAAAGAGTAGAAAGCTAAGAGGGATGCGAGGCAAACCTCGGGTACAACTTTCATGATTCATATTGATCTTAATATTATTTCCTCTAACACATGGGTATTGGATACCGGATGTGGAACTCATATTTGCAAATTGTTGCAGGGGTTCAATGGAAATGTAGGATTCAAGAAGGGAGATCTTAGTCTCTTCATGGGCAACGGAGCAAAGGTTGTTGTCAAAGCCCGAGGGGACTACATTTTGAAGCTTCCAAATGGTTTAGAATTTATTTTAAATAATGTTTTGTGTGCTCCAAGTTTGACAAGGAATATCATCTCCGTTTCACTTCTAAGACAATATGGTTATGATTTTAAGTTTATGGATGATTGTATTTATGTTTTCATGAATAATGTATTTTATTTTAAAGCAATGCCATCTAATGGCATTTATGAATTGGTTCATAATAACACATCTTATGATAACATATTATACCAATCAAGCACCAAGAGACTCAAAATGGATTTTAGTAAAACTTATCTTTGGCATTGTCGCCTTGGTCATATAAACAAAGATCGCATACACACACTTCAAAAGGATGGTCTTTTGGTATCAAGTGATGATTCATTTGATAAACGCGAATCTTGTATGTTAGGAAAGATGACCGAGGACCCCTTTAGTGAAACAAATGAAGGAGAAAAAGACTTATTAGGTATCATACATTCGGATGTATGTGGTCCTTTTAAGGCAATGACAAGGAATGGTGAAAGATACTTCATTACCTTTATTGACGACTATAGTCGTTATGGGTATGTGTACTTATTAAGACACAAAGATGAAGCTTTTGAAATGTTCAAAATCTTACAAAATAAAGTACAAAATCAACTCGATAAAACCATCAAAGTACTTCCTTCGGATAGAGCAGGTGAATACCTAAGTGATGCTTTCCAAGATCATCTAAGAAGTTGTGGGATTATCTCACAACTTACTCCACCCGGAACACCAGAACACAATGGTGTGTCCGAGAGGAGGAATCGAACTCTATTAGATATGGTTCGATCTATGATGGCTAGAAGCACATTGCCTCTATCATTTTGGGGTTTCGCTTTGCTCTCCGCGGCCCGTATTCAAAATATGGCCCCAACCAAGAAAGTGGACAAGACACCTTTTGAAATATGGAATGGAAAGGCTCCATCATTAACATATTTAAAGTTATGGGGTTGTGAGGCTTATATCAAGAACAACACCCAAAACAAACTTGAAAGTCGGTGCACTAAGTGTATATTTGTAAGATATCCCAAGGACTCCATGGGATATTATTTCTACAACCCAACCAAGCAAAAAGTGTTCGTTGCTCGAAAGGCCGAGTTCTTGGAAACTAAGTTCCTTATGGAAGGTATTAGTAGAACGGTGGGACTCGAGGAGGATCGAGAACCACAAGCCGATACACGTTTGGGTGACACTAGCGATCAACAAGAGGTTGTTGAGAATGATGAAATGGTTGTTCAAAACACACTAAACGTTCGCAAATCCGGTAGAATTAGACATCCACCCGAAAGATATGGAATTTTCATGGATGGATGCTATGTGGTAGATTCGGATGAACCCACCACATACCGTGATGCAATGTCACAATCCGATTGTGACAAATGGATTGAAGCCATGAACGTAGTGATACAATCCATGCATGACAACCAAGTATGGGATTTGGTTGTACCACCTCTTAATTCCAAACCTGTTGGAAGTAAGTGGGTTTTCAAGAAGAAAACCAATATTCATGGAAACTTGGATACTTACAAAGCAAGACTTGTAGCAAAAGGTTTCACTCAAACTCAAGGGGTTAACTATGATGAAACTTTCTCTCCCGTAGTAATGCTAAAGTCTATTAGGATATTGTTTGCCATAGTCGCACATTATGACTATGAGATATGGCAAATGGATGTCAAAACCGCTTTTCTAAATGGGCATCTTGAGGAAGATGTCTATATGGTTCAACCCGAAGGTTTTATCAATCCACAACATCCTAATAAAGTATGCAAGTTAAAGAAATCAATCTATGGATTAAAGCAAGCATCTAGAAGTTGGAATCACCGTTTTGATGAAGATGTCAAGTAATTTGGATTCATCAAGAATGGTGATGAAGCTTGTGTGTATAAGAAAGATAGTGGGAGCATAATCACTTTCTTAGTATTGTATGTTGATGACATTCCAACCATGGAAGGTGTAAAAGCATGGCTTGGAAGTTGTTTTTCCATTAAAGATCTTGGTGAAGCCGCCTATATTTTAGGAATAAAGATCTAAAGGGATAGATCAAGACGGTTGATAGGTTTAAACCAAAGTACATACATTGAAAAAATCTTGAAAATGTTCAAGATGGAGAACTCTAAGAAAGGTTTGGTACCTATTCAAAGAGGGACGATATTGAGTGCATCTCAATATCCAAGCTCAAAGGAAGAGCAAGAGAAAATGAATGGAATCCTGTATGCATCGGCTATAGGATCCATCATGTATGCAATGATATGTACTAGACTGGATGTGTCATGCGCTTTAAGCATGACAAGTAGATTCCAACAAAATCCGGGAAGTAGCCATTGGATGGCTGTCAAGAGTATATTGAAATACCTTAGAAGGACTAAGGACATGTTTCTAATATATGGTTCGGGTGAGGAGGAACTCGTTGTAAAGGGTTACACAGATGCGAGTTTCCAAACCGATCGAGATGATTCTCGATCACAATCGGGATATGTATTCGTTATGAATGGTGGGGCAGTCTCTTGGAAGAGCTCGAA
Source organism: Bidens hawaiensis (assembly GCF_021521415.1). NCBI lineage: Eukaryota > Viridiplantae > Streptophyta > Magnoliopsida > Asterales > Asteraceae > Bidens > Bidens hawaiensis. The sequence goes on from NW_027491022.1 coordinate 2,663,232, forward strand.
ACAAGATGTGGTAGCATTGTCCACCACAGAATCGGAATACATCGCCGCCTCATTAGCAGCTCAAGAAGCTGCGTGGATAAGGAAATTCATTGCCGATCTAGGGGTGGTCTGTACCATTCAGGACCCTCTAGAAACCTTTTGTGACAACGTGGGTGGGATTTCTCAAATCAAGGAACCTCGTGCTCATCAAAAGACGAGGCACATTGAGCGGAGGTTCAACTACATAAGGGATGAAGTTAAGAAAGGAAAGATATATATTCGCAAAGTTCACACCGATCAAAACATTGCGGATCCACTCATGAAGCTCCTTGAAAGGCCAAAGCATGAAGGTCACATTTGTGCCTTAGGACTTTGATATTCTAGTGATTGGACTTGATTGAATTTTGTATTTGGATATCGGAACAATTGTAATTTGACTCATCATATGATTATGGTTTATGATTATGACATTTTGAGTTATGTTCCATTTTAGCATGTTTAAATCCATGAATAAGTCACTTATTCTAAATGTCCGTAGTCGCTCATATTTGTGGGAGCGAATATAAAGGTAAGACTATTATGAACTTGGATTGGTGGATATTCATAAGGTATAAATATAAAGCAAAAGGTTGCTGCCAAGGCTCATAGATATTTATGGGATATAAATATTGGACTGACCCGCTCTCAAATGTTACTACATGGAATCCTTGTGATTGATCATAAGTAAATTTGAGGAAAGGCGAATATCATAGTATCCTCTGACCTGAGATACATATTGGGTCTTGATATTCACCAAGTATTAACCTTTGACTTAGTTCTTCGCTGCTATGAAACATGACGGTACATAAGGCTAAGATCAGGTATGGTACGAGGTGATTGTGAGAGACATATGTAGTCAAAAGGGGATTTGTCCCTCTTATTCGTTGAGAGTAAGATGTCTAAGGCCTGTTAAGTTAAATCAACAGAGAATGATCACTCTGTGTCTCTGGATTTGACATGACATCTAAGACAAAAGGATAAATGATAGATTCACCTAAATCATTTTAAGTAAGGGACTTGAATGGGATGAAGTTATTGAATGGCACTTCGTCATGCGTATTAGGGGTAGTAAACCATAGTTAGGCGGTATTTGCTACTTGCATTAATCTTCTATGTATCTTCTTCAAGTGGGAGATTGTTGGACTCGATCTGCCCAAGACACATATTATAATTGATGTGGCTAGTAGGTTATGATCCAAGTCGGGTAGACAAACACCAATTATATTTGTTTATATATGATATGATCATATGTAAATAAATATTAACACTTGCGTTATTTGGAATGGGGTTTCTAAATCATTGTACTTGTGAAATGAATAGATCATATGGATGATTTATATTTTTAAGAGAAGACATTACATAGTGTTGTTTAAGTTGGTTAAATATCAATGTGTAAGACTTGTTCATTTGCATGTATACTAGTCTTATGTTATGTACCATTTTTATTAAACATGAAAATGTTTTAAATCATACCAAATAATAATAAAATTGAATTTCAATTGTCTTTATTTTATTATTATTTACTAGTTAGTGGGTGCATGCAAGGTCTCTCATTGGACTAGTGGGTGGTGCCTTGAAAGACCACTAAAACTCTCTCTTTCACACTATCATTTTTACAAGTAACAAAACTTAATCCTCTCCTTTTCTCTCTCAATTATTTCGGCCAAGGGACCAAAGGGAAGAAGAAAAAAAGTTTTAAAGCAAATCCTAGCTAAAACAAGGTATTTTTTGGAAGGCTTGGGGTATACAAGCTTGAGGAACTCCCCCATTGAAGTTCTTGCCTACCATTTCATCATCTCTTTCATTCTTCCTTGGATTTGAAAGGTAGTCTTGACATGCATGGACTTATAGTGACATGCTTGTGATTATTAGTATGTATTTCATATATGGATCCGGGATTGGGTTTTGCATGTATAAAGTTGGTTTTATACACCTAAAATTAACAAGATTTAAAACAATATCCGCTACGTTTTTGGTAAAAGTAAGGTTTTATCACTTTGATAATCTTGTTAAAACCCAACAAGTACATTTGGTGCCATATAAGTAGTGCCTCCAGATCTTAAGTGCAAAGATAACCGCGCCCAGTTCCAAGTCATAGGTGGTGTAATTCTTCTCGTGCACCTTTAATTGTCGAGAAGCGTATGCTATATCTTTATTTCTTTGCATTAGTACGCATCCTAAGCCTTTCCGGGACGCGTCACAATAAACTACCAGATCATCAGTTCCCTCTGGAAGACTCAGTATCGTGGCTTGGCATAGTTTCTGTTTCATCAATTGAAAGGCCGCTTATTGTTCTTCTCCCTAAATATAAGCACGATCTTTTTGAGTCAAAAGAGTTAAAGGTTGGGCTATGTTAGAAAAGTTAGCAATAAAGCGCCGATAATACCTAGCTAAACCAAAAAATTGACGGATTTCTTTCGGTGACTTTGGGGCTTGCCAATTTTTGATGTCGTCAATCTTACTCGGGTCTACATGGATTCCATGTCGATTAACAACGTGCCCTAAAAATTGAACCTCTTGTAGCCAAAATTCACATTTTGATAATTTGGCATACAACTTTTCCTGCCTCACAACTCCAAAATGGTTCGTAAGTGCTGATCGTGGTCCTCTTTGGTTTTCGAATATATCAAAATGTCATCAATAAACACGATAACAAATTTTTCGAGGTACGGTTTTCAAACTCGATTCATAAGATCCATTAAAACTGCGGGAGCATTAGTCAGCCCGAACGGCATAACTAAAAATTCGTAGTGGCCATAACGAGTTCGGAACGCCGTTTTAGACACATCTTCCTCTTGAATCTTAACTTGATGGTAATCGGATCGAAGGTCAATTTTTGAGAAATAGTTTGCCCCTTGAAGTTAATCAAATAAGTCGTCTATTCGTGGAAGAGGGTATCGGTTTTTGATGGTAACATTGTTTAATTCCCAGTAATAGATGAACATTCTAAAACTTCCATTTTTCTTCTTTACAAAAAATACCGGTGCTCCCCAAGGAGAATAACTAGGACGTATGAAACCCTTATCTAACAATTCTTGTAACTAGTTAGATAATTCTTGTATTTTAGAGGGTGCCAGCCGGTAAGGTGCCTTAGCAATGGGGGCTGATCTTGGGATTAAGACAATACAGAATTCAACCTGTCGGTTTGGTGGTAATCCAGGTAAATCGTCAGGAAAGACATCGAGGTATTCACGTAAAACGGGGATATCTTCTATGCGTTTCTCATCAGGGTTCTTTATAGTCACATTTGCCAAAAATGCCATACAACCTTGGCGTAAACATTTCAACACTTTGAGATAAGACACGGAAGGTATTATCGAACCGGACTTCTCTCCTTGCACCACGATCATTTCACCTTCCGAAAGGGGAATTTTAACTGTCTTGTCGTTACACACAATCTCTGCCTTATACTTGGTTAACCAGTCCATGCCGACAATAACATCAAAACTTCCTAACTCTACCGGGAGTAGGTCAATAAGGAATGGGTGGTCATTAAGAATAATGGAACAGTTTTGGACTATTTGGTTGACAGTTATAGAGTTAGCGTTAGCGAGTTCTATAGTATAGGGATTTGTTATTTCACTAACTGGCATATTTCCTAGGGATACAAAGCTAGTAGAAACGAAACTTCTATCGGCACCAGTATCAAATAATACAGAAGCATATTGATCTGAAACAACAAATGTACCTGTTACTACGTTCGGGTCTTTTCTTGCTTCTCCAGACCCGATAACGAACGCACGTCCCCTAGGTGTCCCCGAAGTCGATGCTTGGTTCCGACCGGTGATTGCTCCTTGATTCAGCTTGGGGCAGTCCATTCTAAAATGCTCCGTGCTACCACATTCATAGCAAGCACGGCGGGTTGCTGGTGCTGTGATTTGTTGGATAGGTTGTTGACGAATCGGTTGCGGTCTAGGTGGTTGCGGACGGCGAGGTTGAGTTGCTTGGGTTGGTCGATTGACAATTCCCATATTGACTCTACAACTAGGGCCATTACGCCCCGTTCTCCCACACTTCTGACAAATTAACGGTCTGCACTCACCCACGTGATGAAAACTACATTTATCACATTTTGGCCATGGTCCCTTGTACCTGTCTCGTTTCACCTCAGAGCTGCTCATGACATAATTTTGTATTGTCGGGAGTGCACGTTTATTTGTTGGCCTTCCTTGTGATCCTGATCCATAATTGGTTCGCTTCATTCCCGATGATTCCCTGGCCATTCTCAATAGTCCACTTCTTACCAAGTCAAAAGTCACAATGCCGGCTTGGGTCATGGCATTCTCGAACGATGTGTGACACACGGAGTTTACCAAATATAACGTTCAACTCGTTTGTCTTCGGGAGTTACTAACCAGGGTACTAAGAGAGCCATTTCATTGAAGCGGTTGGTATACCCCAGATGATCCGCTCCTTTCATTTCTAAACTCCAGAGTTCGTGTTCTAACCTTTGTATTTCTTTCTTTGGACATAAATGATCTAGCATTAATGTTTTGAGTTCCGCCCAAGTCATGCGGTTAACCGTATCTTGCCCTTTTATCTGAACTGTAGTGTTCCACCACATCAAAGCATAATCCGTAAAAGTAGAGGCAACATACTTGACAATGTTTTCGGGTGGACAATTGCTAATATTGAGAACATATTCCGTCTTCTCTATCCATTTAATCAGCCCGTTTGGCCCTTCGATGCCTTTGAATTCGATCGGTTTACAGGCCACATTGTTTTTGATTGAGTATTCTCTCCGAGGGGGATTAGAATTGTTATTGTTATTGTTTGGGTTCGGTGGAGGATTATTGTTGTTGATGTTATTTGTATCAGGTGGGGGATTATTTGCATTGGGAGGGGCATTTGTATTAGGTTGGGGATTATTATTTGTGTCTGTTTCAGTGTTGGTTGGAGGAGCATTATTAATCGGTTGTTGGTTTGTTTGCATATTTGCGTTTACACCGGCAATCACCTGTGTTACAATAAGTGGAATTACTGCCTGCATTTGCCGAGCAATCATCTCGGCTATTTCTGCCTCAGTCATGGGGGTTGCTTTCTTTGGGGCCATTCTATAATGATAAACAAATATAAGCCAATTAATACTAATTCCAGTCTACGGCACTGTGTAATAATAATCACAATAAATGTTGTACAAATAAACCAGATAACATACTGACATTTCACAAATTGTTCTGTACATTGATAATAAAATGTACATAGACTTAGCCTGATAAAGGCCAGTGCTTGCATGTATATATATCAAAACCTGTCACTAAGTGACTGTTAGACTTAACCTTCTAAGGGTCAGTGCTTGTAATAATGTACACAATTGTGCCCCATGTTAACATAACATACTACTATATACATACATGGAGTATCAAAAGATCACGTACACATATCTGTAACATCCTGCATCTATCCATACAAACGATAGACTAACCACAAACTTAAAAAAAACAACACCGTAATCATCCAGTAACAGTTTCACAGTCGAACTGTCACCCTATCCAAACACCAACTGTGGTAGGCATCTGACTTCTGCAAGTTCAGTACTATCTGCTGTAACGTCAATAAGCACTGGGTCACGTCCCTCCTTTCCTAGTTAATGTTAGTTATGGCTATCGAGTGGTCTATCACACGGTTAGTCAGGACAGCCATCTAAGAGTTATTTCCTGCGTTTGGGAGGTCAGGGTGAGGAGTAGGTATACTCAACAAACGGGAAGATGAAGTGTCCGCCCTAGGGAGTGAAGGTCCTCCCCGGTAGTGGGTAGATCTGAATGGAATCGAGGTAGGGTTAATCGGGGTTACCCGAATACGAGCAGTCTGTCGGACTCTTGCAGTAGCTGAAGTAGTCTGCGACAAGTGAATAGGTGGAGTGGATAATCTGGCTACTCTAGCAGGTGAATGGTACTGACTGTTAACTTCGTTTTGATCTCTGCGTGGTGACCTGGGTGGATAACTATCGCATCTGTAGCCGGACAGATCAGACACATTTCTGGGTAGCTCTCTACAAATAACTTCTTCTTCCACCTCTTCCTTATCCTCCTCCGGTTCCTATTCTAAGTGTCACACCCCGACTAGCACAATGCGGAAGCGTAAAACGGGAATGTAACAGACACCTCTGGTATCAACAACATTGTTTATAAAGAAACATTACAAACTAATTTACATTGTATTACATTTCATTGTTCTATCATTGTTTCACATACTAGGTGAAACAAACAAAACTAGTTCGTTAACTATACGATCTTACTACTAGCACCCTTGCTTCTATTCACATAGCATCAACCACACACCTTGGGCAAGTAACAGATCACCAAATCATTACAATTTAGGTACACCTAAAAAGCAGTTTAAAACGAGTCAACTACTAGAGTTGGTGAGTTTCACGAGTTTCAAGAAAACAGTTATGAATATTCACAAGTTAACAATTGTAATCATGATATAAGTATGAATGTATGTAAATGATGTAATTATGCTAAGCTACAGTGAAGCCTTGACTGTTTGTGCTGCGTGCATCCATTTCCCACGCCCAATCAACCACTGTGGCCCCCTTTCCGCCCACAATATGCCCGAAGTAGCTATGTCTAACACTACATAGCGTGTTGTATAATTATGGTCATGTGCAAACGGGGTAAAGTCTCAGCAACACATGCCGGCTCCGTTTGGGTTTGTCAAACCAATAGAACTATTCACAAGCCACCATCTCGAAGTTAATCACTGTGTTAGTGGGGACTTTCGTGTGTTAGCACTTAGATAATTCACATCAATACATGTTTCAGGTATGTATATGTAATCAAACATGCTTTTCACCCCAAAAGTTTTTAAAACAGTTTAGAAGTGGGGTCATGAAACTCACTGTATAGTAGATAATCAGTAGCACGTCGGTTCAAGGTTTGTAAAACTTGCAATCACGGTTTCCTATAATCATTATTATAATAATATTAATATTTTAATATTATTATAATCTCAATACTAAACTGGGCTGTATAACTAATCTGGGTATAGCTGGAACGCCCAGAAAGTGGAAATAGGCTTAGGTTGTGATGTTGTTCAATGTCTAGTACTTAAAACCGAACTTGGCTTAGATTCCCGTTTTCCCAGCTGGGCCAAGTTGTTCGTTTATGCGTTCAGAAAATAGTTATGGGGAAATAAGCTTGAGTAAATGTGTTGGTTAATAAAATGATTAAGTTATAAAGAAGGATCACCTACTGGGGTCCCGGATTAGCTACGGGGCCCGTTTCCGTTTTTTCAGTTTGATTTAAGAAGAAACGCGCACAATCTATCTGGATTTGGGTTTCTCATTGAAAAGTTTGTTTTTATTTATTTAATCCAAAAATATGATTTTTGATCACTCTTGGTGTTTTGATATTCCCGCAGGTTCGTTAGTCGCGTACATGCCGGTTTTTATAATAACTGACTTTGTTTAATCTTCAAATTAGCATAATTAATTAACCGTTGATCTTTAAATTATGAAAATTTAGCCACTTATCAATTAAAATATGTATATTTTTATAAAAATATTTCTGTAATTATTTACTGATTTATTAATTTATAAAAATTCATTTTATCAGCTATATTTCGCCTGAAAATCGTCCGTTTATCCCAAACAATTTCCAAAAATTCCACAAAAATTCATGAATACTCAAATTATGTTCCAAAACAACTTGTATCAATTACAGAATGTAAAAAGCTCATGCAATATTCTTTTCGACCCAAATTCTGCAATAAAAATTCACACAAACGCATATGCACAAATCACCTTTAGACTTCTCCAAATGATCCCAAAATTCATATGTAATCAAAATACATTAAATTTGAGTTCTCAAAAATATTTCATAATTTTTTAAGTATCTTAACAATTTTTTCCCATTAAACGTTCCAATTCTGTAATAAATTCGCCAAATATTTTCCGATGGTCGAAAAATTACCAAATTTGAACAGGGACTCAATGACAGGGTCCCTGATGTCCCTGAAAAATTTCCAGGCCTAATAATATGCACATCGCAACCTTAACCTAAACAGCCCGTAAGCGAGTGTTTCGGCGTTACCTTTGCGGTTTTGGTTTGTTTCCGCCCTTCTAATCAACTTTTCAAGCTCTTGTGCTCCTATGTAGGCTAGATACAAGTCCAATATCACAAACCAAGCAATTTTTCATCAACATAACAGCCCTTAACTTAGGGTTTCGGCTAGTGCACAAAAACGAACTTTTGAACCGTAAAAATGTCGTTTCAACCTTTAATCCATGTTTATGGCCAAAAAAACTATCAAACCAGGTTCCTTAACATGCATATGATCAAAACATGTTTATGAACCATTTTTAAGATTTTTACATAGTTAGGAATGATTTTTGGCAATCAAACTATGTTTATTTGGTATTAATCAATGTTAAACAAGTGTAAAAGTAGCTTATTTAAGTTGTTTACCTTAGGGTTTCTTGAGATTTTGGCTGGAGAAGAAGAAGTCCAGAAGTTGTATCACAATTTTTTATGCCAAAATATCTCATAAAATTATATATATAAAAAAAAGAAAACCCTTGGGGGGGGGAGTTTCCCCTTTGTGATCGGAACAGGGGCTGGGCCCCCTTAGGCCCATTTTGGCCCAATAAACTGATTATAAAGGCCCAAATACGAAAGCCCAAGTCCAAATTTAGTTCGGGTTCGGTTTTTGGTGCGAAAAACTTATCAGTTGCGTCAAACAGTGCGAAAACGAGTGTTTTTCGGCTAGTTTTGTGTAAATTTATAAAAACATACTATATGTTTGTAAAAATCGAAAATATTTTCCCTGATCACTTAAAACATTTCAAATAAGTGTTTGGTAAGTCTTTTTCGGCTTAACGGATGATACAATGCTTGGTTTGTAACTATCTTTCGCGTTTAAATCTATAGCGGGTAGTTAAACGAGCATGTTTTCGTTTAACTTGTTTGCTATCGAACTAAGGCCATATTACCAATATTTTAGCTTATATTAAACGTATATCACTTATAGATGCCCCCCCCCCCCCCCCGGGATATATGGGTCATAACCCTATCCGTTCAGTTAATCGTTCGTTTGTTACGCAAAAAGCATATATTTGCTTAATCGGTAAATACATAATGAGGTATACCTTGTTTTGGCTCAAATGTCACACTAAGGCCTGATAAGTTAAATCAACAGAGAATGATCACTCTGTGTCTCTGGATTTGACATAACATCTGGGGCAAAAGGATAAATGATAGTTTCACCTAAATCATTTCAAGTAAGGGACTTGAAGGGGATGATGTTATTGAATGGCACTTCGTCATGCGTATTAGGGGCAGTAAACCGTAGTTAGGCAGCATTTGCTACTTGCATTAATCTTCTATGTATCTTGTGCAAGTGGGAGATTGTTGGACTCGGTATGCCCAAGACATATTATTATTGATGTGGTTAGTACGTCATGATTCAAGTCGGGTCATACCTAATAACAAGCTAGACAAACACCAATAATATTTATTTATATGTGATATGATCATAAAAAATGAATATTAACACTTGAGTTATTTGGAAAGGGGTTTTTAAATAAAATGTACTTGTGAAATAAATAAATCATGTGGATGATTTAAGCTTTGAGAAAGAGCATTCCATATTGTTATTTAAAATGTTTAAGTAACAATATGTTAAGCATGTTACCTATATAATGTGTTATTGTTGTGTATGACACAACATAAGTGTGAATAACACAAAGCATTGTGTATGACACAATATAAGTATGTATAACACAAAGCATTGTGTATAACATAATATTGTTGTGCATGACACAATGCAAGTTATATATAACACAATGTAAGTTATATTGCACAATGGAGGTAATATAACACAATGTAAATTATATATATATATATATGGAAAGTTATAAAAAATAATAATAATAAGAAAGGTAAGAAGAAGGCCCCCCCCCCCCTTCTCACACCCTTGCCTTATTTTATTATTATAACCAAGTTAGTGGGTGCAAGAGTTGTGATTGGATGCCTTGGGTGGTGTTTTTCATAACTCTCTGTAACATCCTAAAATTTTAATGATGAATAAAGGAAGTTATGTTTAGTGATTTCGCGTAATTGATTAATGTCGGGGAAGGAGCGGGTCTTGGACTTGGATTAATTGAGATGGGTTAAATGAGAATGGGATTTCAGGGATATAAATACCCCCAAAATCCCAAAATATCTTCATTTTCCCCCACTCTCCTAAACACACACATACACACACACCAAACACACCCAAAACCGCCGCCGGCCGGGCCGAGAAAGAAGGAAGGATCGAGCGAGGTCCGGGTAAGAGAGAAAGATTAGTGGTGAAACCAAGATAAACGAGATCCAAACAAGCTCAAAAGGTATGATTCTTGATCTTGGAAGTTTAAAGATCCGAGCTTTTAGTGTATAAACGACCGAAAATGGTCGGGAAGTGTAGTGGGTAGTATTGAACCTTAACAAGGGTGTTAAAATCGCCCGAAATGTTGATCAGAAACCGAAACAGCGGACATCTGGGCAACTTCGCCTTCATCTGGGCAACTTCGCCTTCAAGCGATGAACTTCGCCTGCAAGCTAAGTTCGCCTGATGACAAGTTCGCTTGAGGTTTAAGTTCGCCTGATGATAAGTTCGCCTGAGGTTTAACTTCGCCTAAAGCTAAGTTCGCCTGAGGTTTAACTTCGCCTAAAGCTAAGTTCGCCTGAGGTTTAACTTCGCCTAAAGCTAAGTTCGCCTGAGGTTTAACTTCGCCTAAAGCCAAGTTCGTTTAGAAAATAAATTTAAAATCTTATGAAAAATGTGTTAAGACAGTTAATGGAAATAAAATTTTTCCAAGCTCGACCCCAGCCAGGGGCTCTGCCCCTTGGACCCTGCTAGGGGCTGCCGCCCCTAGACCCCGCTGCCAGGGGCGCTGCCCCCGGACCCCCGTTCATTGTGGGTAGTAATTAAGACTAGAAAGATGTTATAAGTAGTGATAGTTAAATTGATATGTATACTTGTTATACAGTCAGCCGTGCACAACTGAAGAAAGGGATTACGATCAACAGAGAACGTAACCGTGTTCAGGTGAGTTTCTAGCCCCATTTATGTGTTACGTTTTCGGGGTTGTGTGCATACTCGATATGTTTGTTAATACACTTATCCTAAGAGATAAGTGTATGCCTTATGTGGATAATGTGAAACGTATGAATGATTGCTTGATGGTACGTGAACGATCTTCGGATATTGCATTTACTGTCAGGTTGTAACGCTAAGTTAAGGTAAGTATGATATGTATGCTTATGTGTATGAATGTAATATGTGAAATGTATGAATGATTGCTTGATGGTACGTGAACGATCTTCGGATATTGCACGTACTGTCAGGTTGTAACGCTAAGTTAAGGTAAGTATGGTATGTATGCTTATGTGTATGAATGTGATAAAGTTAATAAAAGAAGGAAAGGATGGTTGTATGGTTACGAAAAGGGTACCGAGCCCTAATAATACTCGAGGTACGATGTATGGTTGTATGGTAACGAAGAGGGAATCGAACCCTACTAATATTCGAGAACTAGGGAACCGAACCCTACTAATATTCGAGGAAAGAGGGAAACCGAGCCCTAATAATACTCGTGGAAAGAGGGAAACCGAGCCCTAATAATACTCGTGGAAAGAGGGTACCGAGCCCTAATAATACTCGAGGAAGGAGGGTACCGAGCCCTAATAATACTCGAGGAAGGAGGGTACCGAGCCCTAATAATACTCGAGGAATGTAGGGCGTAATGCTCTTTATAACGTAAGATATGAAAGTAAGTTAATACAAAAGAAAGTATGAAAGTAAGAAAGTAAGGAAGTATGAAAGTATGAAAGTATGAATGAAAGAATATAATGTTATGTGAATGGTATGATTATGTGATTATCTAGAACTCACTCAGCGTAGCTGACTTTTAGTATGCACGCAGGTGAGTAGGATGAGGCAGCTCGCTTGAGGAGACACGTGGCACCGAACAAGAGTCTGGCATCTGAAGACTTATGATGTTTTAATTTTAATGTTTTAATGTGAAAGACAAAGGATGTTTTGAGACAAGTTATGAAATATTGTAATGTTTTATGAAAGCTTTATATTCCGCGTAAATGTTTTAATTAACTCTGATATTTAGAACTGTGTTTATGAGTAAATCCAACACGAAAGTAGGGTTACCGGTAACGGGGCCTTACACTCTCCCAACTCTCTCTCACAACACATTAGACTATTACAAAAGACATCAAAAGTACTCTCCCTCTCTTCCTCTCTTTGAATTCGGCCAAAGAACAAGGAACAAGAAGGAGGTGCTTTCAAGTGAAAATCCTAGCTAATCAAGGTGTATTGTCAAAGGCATGGGGTATGCAAGCTTGAGGACCTTCCCATTGAAGTTCTTGCCTTCCAAGCATCCTCTCCTTCACCCGGATTTGTCATCTTGAAAGGTAGACTTGACATGCATGGACTTATAGTGACATGCATGTGTTTGATAGTATGTATTTCGTATTTGGATCCGGGCTTGGGTTTTGCATGTGTAAAATTGGTTTTATAAATATCAACTAACAAGATTTAAAACTAATTTCCGCTACGTTTTTCATAAAATTGGGATTTTATGACTTTGATAATCTTGTTAAAACCCAACACCTTTCCTTTCTTTCTTCTCCTCTACCACCACCTCATTCACTGCCAGGTCATCATAAACCATTTACGCAAGCTTGACCGCAGAATCAAAAGTAGCGGGTCTATTCGCCTTGACCAGTGTGCAGACATTCTGTGGAAGTCCTCTGACGTAACACTTGATTCTTTTCGCTTCGGTATTCACTATCTCAGGCACAAGTCTTGACATTCAGTTAAACTCAGTTGTGTACTCAAGGTGTGTCATTTTCCCCGCTTTCAAGTTCATAAACTTCATTTCTGCCCTTTCAACTTCAGCATCAGCATAGAACTTCTTCATTACCATCTCTCTCAGATCCTCCCACTTCATGGCCTTGATTTCAGCAGCAGTCTTCCTTTGTTCAACAGTTTCCCACCAGACTATTGCTTCACCACCAAATGACGACAGCTTGGTCAGGACGAGACTACCTAATGCGGATAACCTTATCCATTGCGGTTATCCAATGAAAGGTAGTGATCGCGTCACCAGTACCAGTTTGTTGAGGTGGGTCACAACCTTTGAAGGTTCTGTACTTGCAACCACCTCGGCCTCTCTTACCATCATTCATCTTCACAGAATGATCATCACTTGATGCCACAACCTCAGTCTCGGTATGCTCCATACTACTCTCCCTAGTATTCTCAACAGTCTTAGTAGGCTTTCAGTAGACTTGTTTGATTGGAGATTCTTCACTGAAGCAACAATGGCTTGAGTAATCGCAGCTTGAATAGCAAGATCGAGCTGATACGTTCAGTCAGGCTTCTGTCTTCACTAGGCTCAATAATCGGCTCCTCAGAGGGTACTGGGTTGATACGTGGCCTACCACGACGTCCCTTGTGCCCACCTTGCTCAATAGTCTTAGTACTAGCCATCTGAATTCTAAAGCAAAACACAAACATCGTCATGTGAGGAACTATTTAGTGCAAGGATAGTAACGCTGCAGGTAATAACAGTGGCCAACTGAGATTAGCTGCTCACGTTACTCTCCGTGTCCTACACACTTCCTTTTGTGAGTTTACTCGTGCTTGGTTCTACTTAAAGCAATTAAATAAGCAAACATTTCAATATATAAGCAAGCAATACTATCTCTAACAATTCACATAACTTTCTTACTTATTCCTACGGTACACGTAAGGAAATTTACGCATTTAGCTTGCTTGAGTGGAATACGGCTATCCATAACGTCTTTCTTCTTCAGTCCCGCTCTCTGTTTGAGTCTAAGCATGTAAGGATGCTTAAATCTCTCAAACTTTTACTCTGATACCAATTTGTAAGGCCCCGATTGGATTTACCCATAAACTCAGTTTGTTACAGCGGAAGTCTATACAAATCACAGCGGAAATTTAAACTTTTTACATAACGATCTTATTCACTAACTATTCTTCAATATGGATAGCCTCGTATGCATCTCAAGCTTGCCACGTCACCCATAATACCTGCATGTATACTAAAAGTCAGCTACATGCTGAGTGAGTTCTAACATTTCTTTATTTTAACTAAATTTTGAATTATAATTAAATCGCATTCTTTATTTATACGCGACGTAACACTCGTCTATAACTAGTCCCGTACGTACTTGCTCATAATTAAGCCTTCTATTCTCACTCGTAATCGACCGTATCAAATTAAAGGGATTTGCCATCCTAACTTGTTGCGCGTGCATGAGGCCCGAAGGCTCTACGCACAAACATGCAATCATTCATTCACATCAATATCCATATTATTATGCTACGCATGTATTTGATAGGACTTGTCCCCTACCTTCCTTTTAATCTATTCACTGATAAGAAGAGCACAAATATTGAAAGAGATCACTGGAAAAAATGTATTGGATGGATCCAATTCAAAGCTTGGCTTTGAGAAATCCAAAGTCAGATGTTTTAGATGCAAAGAAAAGGGACATTTTAAAAGAGAATGTACAAGCAAGAATGTTGAGGACAATGCTGCAAATCCATTTGGAAGGGACTATTATAAGCAATCAATGTATCATCGTCCTTCTCAAAATGAGGCTGATGCAATTAAAGGCAAAAGATCAGAGGCTTCTACTTCTCAACAAAATGCTGCTACTACACAAATGGATGAGGGGGTTCAACTGGAACTCGGTATTTCAAGCAAATATAGCAGAACTTGTTGATGAGTGTGAAAAGGTTGAAATAAGGGAAGAATTCTAGTCGGTTGAGGATCTGGTTGAGAAACAGTTGATGGATGATAGCAAAGAGGTTGACAAAGTTTCTCAAGAGGATGATCAAAATGATTCTGATGAAAACTTTCTGAGAACCTATAATAGAATTCATACTGTTCCTTCTGATTATCTTACTTCTTTATTTCCACCTGATATAATTGAAAATTTTGCTGGTTGGTTTAATGGCGAGGAAGTGCCACACGGTAAGATAGATTTTGTAGAGGAAGACATTGATGAATCGGATGTCAAGGAATCAATTAAGGTTGAAGATTCAAAAGAAAAGGTGGTTGATGAAATTATTAAAGTCGTGACTGATGAAGATTCAGAAATTTCAAGTGATGAACCAATCGATCAAGCATTCACTAAACTCAAATTTATGTGAAAATGTGAATTGCCTTGTGATGAATGTGACTTTAAGACTCTTGAAATAAAAGAGTTAAAAAGACACTATGACAAATCGTTGTTTGATCTGAATGTTGTTAATGAGGAATATTTGAAACTTCAATCGTGTGAAAAGAATTTATGGGAAAGGATTTTACAAGATCAAAAAACCATTTCAATGTTAAAACACACGGTTGAAGACAAACAAATTGCCATCAACAAACACATAGACGAAAATGCAGCACTCAAACTTGAGCTTCAAACACTAAAGATTGAGACTGAAAGATTTAATTTGAAATTAGTAAGCTATGCTACATCGTCATATGTCCTTGATCACATTATTCCTAAAAATTCATCAACACACAAGGATAATGAGATTGAGAACATAAAAGAGGATTATCATGCTATGCCTCCACCTATGTGGAATGCTTATATTCCAAAGAAACCAAAAGGTTTCAAAAAGGCACTAAATGTGGAACTCAACACTCCACATCATGATAACTCAAAATCTGCTAATGATAATTGTGTTAAATCTGAGAAGAATGAATGTTCTGTGTGTGATATGTCAACTGGTGTAAAAGTGGCAGAATCAGTGTTAATCGAGGATACGGTTAAGGATTATGGGTTGGGTAATGAAAAAGAAATTGTGAATTACAAAAGATTTGCAAAAACAAGTTTTTATCACAAACAATCTCATCGATTTAAACCACTTCAAGAGAAAAAGATTGTGTTTATGCATGGTAAAACATCTGAATCTGAAAAAGAAGCTGTCTTTAGTAATCAATCAAATAAAGGGTTTTATCGGTTGAAAGCAGAACGTGATCAGGTTGAAACTATATCTCAAATCAATAAGTTTATTGATAGGATAAGTTGTTTTAATTGCAATGAGGTTGGGCACGTGTTTTACGCTTGTCCCAATGGATATAAACAAGATCATATTTCGCCTCAAAAGACTGAGAGCAAGAAACCTGGCCTAGGTTATGTCAGTGAGAAGAAACCAATGAGTGTTGCTAAGAATGTTAAAATCTTAAAAAGAGATGAGTCAGTTAAAATTGATGTTGAAAAGGTTGTTAAAACTGATGTTCCAAAATCAAAAGTTTCAAAATCAATTCAAACATTTTTTTATAACAAAAAACAAGCCGCAGGTCAAAACTAGGTGGTAAAAACTGTTGTTAAACCTCCAGAGGTTGTTGAGAAA
The DNA here is from genome assembly GCF_021521415.1 of Bidens hawaiensis. Classification (NCBI taxonomy): domain Eukaryota; kingdom Viridiplantae; phylum Streptophyta; class Magnoliopsida; order Asterales; family Asteraceae; genus Bidens; species Bidens hawaiensis. The sequence goes on from NW_027491022.1 coordinate 2,679,633, forward strand.
GTAATAATTGAATATGAGTCACAAGTGACTAGTGAGATTCATTAACTGGTGATTCAGATTATAATGATGTTAGGTTGTTATACAAGAACTTCAAACAACCCAAGACCAATAAGGCTTGGGTTTCCTTGTTTCACTAAACTGTTAATTGTATGTGCAGGGGCTTCCAAGATCCCACAATTCTCGTTGGATAATGGATAGTGGAGACTCTAGGCACACGACAGGTACTCTCTACTTGCTGAACGATGTCAAATCAATAAGAGGAGGTTATGTCGGTTTTGCTGGAAACCAAGGAGGACAGGTAGTTGGTGAGGGCACTTAACAAATGGGAAAGTAGCTTTCGAGAACGTCAACTGATTTCAGAATTAGAGAATAATTTGCTCAGCATATCACAGATTTTTGATAAACACTTCTCTATACACTTCACGGACCGAGAGTGTTTGATTTTGAAACCGGGTTTCAAAATTCTAGAAGAGTGGATTCTTATGCGTGCTCCACGAGAGAATGATCTTTACGTCATGAATTTGAGCACTGCATCAACATCTTCAGGGTCTGCTAAATGTTTCATCTCAAGAGCATCTGAACGGGAATCCATTTTATGGCATCGGAGGATAGGACATATAAGTTTGAGGAAGATGAACCATCTGGTTCACAAGAACTTGGTAGAGGGAGTGAATTTAAGAAATTTTCAATCAAGCGAAGAGTGTTTGGACAGTAAAAAGGGAAAGCTGACAAAGAAACCTCATCCAAAGAAAAGTGTCAACACCATTAACTTATCGTTCGAACGTCTCCATATGGATCTATTTGGACCAGTGAATGTCAAAAGTATCACAGGAGAGCTTTATTGTCCTGTGTTACTGATGATTACTCGAGATTTTCGTGGGTGATGCTTTTGGAATCAAAGGATGAGACATATGATTCTCTAATAATCTTATTCAAGAAGCTGGAAAATTTGTATAATCTACCGATTCGATGAATAAGAAGTGATAATCGGACGGAATTCAGGAACAACAAGATGATAGAGTATTATAATGACCGGGGGATTCTTCATTAATTCAGTGCACCATACCCTCCACAGGAAAATGGGGTTGCTGAACGAAAGAATCAGACTTTGATTGAAACGGCTAAAACTATGCTTTCAGATTCAAAATTACCAGTTAATTTTTGGTCAGAAGTAGTGGCGACAGCTTGTTATACTCTAAACTGGGTACTTACAGTCAAGAAATTCAGCAAGACGTGTTTTGAGCTACTTAATCATCGAAAACCTAATATGAAGTGGCTTGAACCGTTTGGATCAACATGTACTGTTCTTGAACCAAATGGCAAATTTGGTCCCAAGTTTGTCAAAGGTTTCTTCGTGGGGTGTAAGACCCCGAATCCCGGGAATCCTACATTTGGTGATCATACAAGAAACTTACAAAATTCTTAAACTCAAAACAATTCATTTCATTTCAAAAACCAATTCAGAGTATAAATCTGCAGAAAAATCATAATTATTAAAACAAGTTCCCAAAACCCGGGAATTATGCCCCAAACCAAATTTTAAATATCATCCAAGTAATAACATCAGGGTCGAGCACACGTACAACCCAAACACGTAACATCTCATCCAACGTATGCAAACACAAAGTAGGCATACGTAAACATCCTTAGTCGATAACGACTAATTAACATCGCCAATTATTGGCCATACAGTACATGTAAAAACATACATCCAAACATACAATAATATCATCCCAAGGCCTACTCTTAACAAGTAAGCCCATGTAAAATTATTTAAACTGTTCATCAAGCAAAATCGCTTAAGTGTGTATGCTAGCCCAAAACTTGAAAAGAGTAAAAAGGGGCCCCATGAACTCACCTGACACAATGCACGAATTCACCATGATCTAGAGAACCCCTAAGTGTCCCCACAACTCAAACGTCTGTCGGTTTACATACAATCATTACTAACAACACCGAAAGGACTCGTTTATCCTTCGAGATGTTCTAACATGGTTCGAGTTACCTAAAGCCTTGACCTCATAAAACTCAATCATAACAGCCCCTGGGGCCATACATTTACCGACACGACCCATAGATACTCCGGAAAAAAAGAATTCCCAAATTACCCCCGGAAGCACTAGGTGAGACCCATATGCGCGTTTAAGAGTCGTTTAGGCGCATAACATCCAACTCAGCCCCGTGTGGACCCAATTAGATAAATTCACAGCCAATAAGTCCACATGACGCTACACGAGTTGAATAGGTCGGTAACTCTCAGGCACAACGCACTAACTATTCAATAAACGCGAATACGCGTTGTACCGACCCATTTAAGTAACCGACAACCAATTCAGCCCCATTACTTACAAAAATAACTTTCCAACAGCCCATACCTCAAACCGAGGTCACCCAAACTGAATTGGTCATTAGTTACTTCAACCCTCACGTTAAACGCAACAATCTACCATTCTACCCAACTGAAAACTAACTTACAAACTACAACTAGTTGACCAATCAAACGAACACCAATGCGCATAATTTTGAAGTATGTTATACTACACATACCTAGGAAGATTTTGGTACAAGAACCTTAGCCAAAACAGTCCCGGAATTATTAAATTTGACAGCCACTCAGTATGCCTACAACACGTGATTTAGCAATCAATAAGCGAGTTAATATGATCAATTAAGGTGTAAAAGACATGAGGAAACATGGGACTGACCTTCAATTTTGAAGTTTTATGCCCTAAACATGGCTGCAAAAAAAGAAAAACGATGGGTGTGGCTGCTGCTCTTGCTGCCGATCGGACAAGGAAGAAAGGGGGGGTTAGGTTTTAGTTTTATGTTATAATATAAAATGTTACACCCTAGCCCCTCCAAATTGAAGGATATGGCAACGTGAATGAAAAGTTAAATGATTTAACATACCGGGATGACGAGAAGGTTTCCGAGGAATGTTGGATAAATCCCGAGAGATGTACATACTCTACAAGCTTTAAACCATGGAACCGAAAATTAACGGGTGTTACATGGGGTATGCTAGTCCACTCAGATGAGTCTACATTCCTAGCCTCCACATGATTGTCCAAGTCGAAAATGTCGATTGTCAAAGATATACTTCTACCATTGAACAACCAGGGGATTCTAGGCTATTTGATTATGAGAGTCTTTGTAAGAGTTTCAAACTCCCTGAGGAAGATTTTTCCGAAGAACCTTTGACGATGATTTACAATCAACAATTGTCGGAAAACCAAGTGACTATGCCTGAAGAACCTGTGTCTGTTCCTCAAGACGTACCTAACCATGTTCAATCTGATGACGTTCTAGAATCTAATCCAGTTTTTTATGACAATGGTAAATCAGATGAGGAGATTATTGAAGCTATTTCTCCATCCACTGTTGCTACTGAAGTGTGTGAGAACAATCTCCAACCTGAAGTGTCAGTACCTACCGAGGTGGTGTTGAGAACTTTATCCTACCATCCTGAGGAGAATATAATAGGAGATCTAAATGCTGGGGTGCAAACTAGACGTCAACTCGATCAGAATCTCCAGTGTTTCTACTCTCGTGTATCTCCATTACAAAATCATTTCTTATTTAAATGTTTTATTTCTCAGTTTGAACCTAAAACATATAAAGAGGCCCTAACAGAAGAAAGCTGGGTGAATGCCAAGCAAGAGGAGCTTATACAGTTTGAGAAGCTCGGGGTTTGGAAATTGGTTGACTTACCTGAAGATAAAAAAGCAGGTTAACACCATGTGGGTGTTCAAGTGCAAAAGGTATGAGAATGGGATTACTTTAAGAAACAAGGCAAGACTTGTTATGTTGGGATTTAATCAGAGGGAAGGTATCGAACATAATGAGGTTTATGCACCAGTTGCAAGGCTAGAAGCTATTCGGATTTTTCTAGCGTTTGCTTCTTGGAAGGGTTTCAGTGTTTATCATTTGGATGTGAAGTTAGCATTCCTTAACGGGAAGATTAGTGAAAAAGTCTATATGGGACAACCACCGGGGTTTGTCGATCCGATCCACAAAGACAAAGTGTATCTCCTTGATAAAGCCCTTTACTTTCTCCATCAAGCCCCGAGAGCTTGGTATGAGACGTTGTCCCAGCATCTTTTGGACAACGGGTTTATCAGAGGAACCGTCGATTGTACACTTTTCACCAAATCTGTTGATGGACATCTACTGATCTTGCAGATATACGTTGATGATATCACATTTGGGTCGACAAACGATGTTCTATGCAAGCAGTTTGAAGAAGTAATGAAGAAAAAGTTTGAAATGAGTGCAACGGGGGAGATGAAATTCTTTCTTTGACTTCAAGTAGCACAGATGTCAGATGGTATCTTCATTCATCAGACAAAATATGTCAATGATGTATTGGCTAAGTTCAACATGTCTGATGCATCGGCAATCAGCACTCCTCTACCATTGAATCATGGTATCGGTCCTGATCCAACGGGGAGAAGGTTGATCAAACGTTATACCGATCTATGATAGGCTCATTAATGTATCTTACTGCTTATCGAACAGACATCATGTATGCTTCCTGTTTGTGTGCCCGATATCAGTCAAATCCGAAGGTTTCACATCTTATGATCATCAAAAGAATTCTACGCTATCTCAAGGGATGTCCGGGGGTCGATCTCTGGTATCCAAAAGACGATGAGTTTGTGTTGAGGGCTTATTCTGATTTAGATTATGGAAGCTGTAAGCCCCAAATCTACAACGGCAAGTTGTCAGTTATTCAGCAAGCGACTTGTCACCTAGCAATGCAAGAAACAAACCACGGTTTCATTGTCTACTTGTGAAGCTAAGTATGTAGCTGCCTCCAGTTGCTACTCTCAGGTTCTTTGGATACACCAACAGATGCAGGACTACGTTTTGAATTTTCTAATTACCCCTATCTTCATAGATAATAATGCCGCTATATCAATAACTAAGAATCCGGTAAATCACTCTAAAACTAAACATATTGAGATACGATATCACTTCATTCGTGATTGCTACGATAAGAAGTTGATTACCGTAGACAAAATTCACACCGATGAACGAAAAGCAGATCTTTTCACCAAAGCTTTTGATAAGTCACGATTTCAATACTTATTAAAACTTAATGGTTTAAAATTTTGGGCGGTGTTGAAAAGAGGGTTACCAAGATAGTCGATTGGTCGGATACCTTGTGCTCCTGAAAATCAAAGTCAAATTTTCTTTTGTAAATAGTTTTTCATACAGTTTTTGATTTTAGGGGGAGAAAATTTCAAAAAAAACCAAAAACATTGAAAATTTTGAAAAAGCCAAAAATAGTAAAAATTCAAAAATGTCAAAAACATTAAAAATGTTGCTCCTTGGAAAATGAGTTTTTGAATCAAAAAAAGGGAAGATAGTACAATGATAATCTGATCCCAAATCCAGTAAAAAGTAGGTATAAAAGGCTGTGTGTTTAACTATATTAGTGCATTGGTAGGCCTTTAAAACAAACAAGTAAGGAAAACTAACTGATAAAAACTTAAAATTGCCAAATTGATGGGGTGTTAGTTTTTAACAAATTCTTGATAATGATGGCAGAAATGTAATAGCTGGTCATACTCAAGCCTTTTAATCAAAAATGATTGTTTAAATTTGTTAAACATAGCTATCACTAAGTGGTTAACGCTTCAACGATGTATGGTTTTATGGCCTTAAATCTTGTATTGATGGGATGCTTTAAGGTTCCTGGATCCATTGGGTCTTAATGCGGTTTATCATCTAGGTATTCGTTTCGATGAATATTTAAACAAGCTTTAAAAAGCAAACCCGCAGATTAAGCTGCTTTATAAGTCATTAAACTTGATCACACAAGTACTTATGTACTAAACTCATTACTGACTTGATCAAAATCCGATATTAGACACACGTTGTCCCCTTGCTCGCGTCTTATTACCATTAAGAAACGGACCACAAGGGACACAACGTTTGCAAGCCGACAGATGAAATCCTGCATACTCATCCATGGTAAAGTACCTTAGGGTATTGCTTGATAACGGGGGTATATCTTGTAGTGAGGATTATTATATGCTTAATATAAAAGTCTTTTTATCTTATGATTCTAAGGTTTAAGTCAAGTTGGGGTGACTAAGTAAAAACCAAATTACGCCTGAATCAAGATTAGAACTGAAAATTCCTGATATTTTGTGCCTAATTGAACCATTTAAATATATAATAAAAATTCCTGAATCATTTGTTTAAAAGGTTTAGGTGGACAACAATATCAATGACTGACTTAACACCAATCAAAATAAACGCTGAAAATAAAACTGTGATGGAAGGGCAATTTGGTCAATATGATTCCCTACTCAAACTCACAAAAATATGTGATCTTTGTAGTGATTTGTTAATTGTCATTTGATATTTATATCTATTGAAAAACCAAAAATATTTTATTTTCTGAATTAGTTTTCGACTCTTGATAGCCGGGTGAACTATTTCTCTGGGTGTTTCTTTGGATAACAAATTTTGCCAAGTATTATCAAATCAAAAATCAAAAGTTCAAAATGTTTATCTATTTTACTCAAGGTCATTAAGTTAGGCTTGTTAAATGAGTGATTTTACAATCTGAGCATATTTAAGTTATTCTTATAATGTACAAGGACATTGATTTGTACTTGGAACATTACATTGGTCAGAACAGGACATGAAATCAGAGTTTTATTGGACATACTTATGCAACGTATAAGTATTAAGACTTATACGCCGCATAAGTTATGCGTCATATAAGTCTCATACTTAAGCGCCGCATAAGTTTAGCGTTATATATAGATAGTTATACGCCGCATATGTAGATACATATACGTCAGACTGTCTAAATCCTCTGTCTTAAATCACTACTTCTCATAATTTTGTGTTGTTATTGATTGTGGATTTATGTTTTGGTGATTTGCACACCAATCCAGAGTAAGAAGGTGAGACGATGTTTTAAGATCTGATGATGAATGGTACTTAGGGTCACGTATATGTCACATTTTATAAGAATAATTCAGTTTTTGATCTAAATCATAATTAGTTAATCTTAGATTGATATTCCAAGTGTTGGTATAGCACTTGATTGGATTTCAATTGGCTGATTTTGATAGATCTGAAATATGTGACATATCTGTTATTAAGATCTGGGTTTGGACTACTTAAACATTCATAACTAACCAAATTGAACTCAAAATGTAATAAACAGATGTTCACCGATGATTGTATGTTCATTTGATTGTTCATAATTGTTACAGATCTTGAGTTTGTGATTTTGGACATAACCATGACTTATATGCCGTATAAGTGTTAGACTTATACGGAGTATAAGTTATACATTGACCAAAAGTCAAAGACCATACTTATATGCTTTTATGACTTATACGTTCAATCAAACATATACGTTGGATTTGACTTATACGTTAAATATGACTTATACCTTGGATTATGACTTATACACTGAGCCAAATACGTAGATATATACACATACGTAAACTAGAACTTATCTGAATTCATGCTAACCTGTGAATTTGTTTGTGTTTAAAGATGGTTAAGAAAGCTAAGATTACTGATCCAAAGCACAATATATGTTCTTATTTGAATGAAGAGGATCCCAAAGCTGCAAAGTTTAAAGTAATCATGCCATTCTAGAAAAGATCCAGAATTTACAAGGCTATTCCACATTCAATAGATGCTTATGAGAGTATTGTGACTGAGTTCTGGAGTACTGCCAAGGTTTTTGGTACAAATATTCATTCCACTGTTCAAAGTCAGAAGATTGTAGTGAATGAAGCCCTGATAAGGAAAGTTTTGGAGTTCGGAGATGAATCGATAGATCTAGTTGATTTGGATGAAAGAATGGTAAAAGGGTGTCTGCTTAGAATGGGTTATAGAGACATATTGAACAGATTAGCTTTGAGGAAGACTTCGCAATCAAGCCCATTCAAGAACCTTATTCATATTGTGATCCATTGACTTGGACATAGGAAAGGAGGTTACGAAGACATTCTTGATTACCAAATGAGCACGATGGCTGCTTTGTGCTCGAATCTAAAGTACAATTTTTCACTCATGATTCTTGACAGCATGAAGATGAACTTCGATGACGAACAATGGTTGCAGTATCCGAGGTTTGTGCAAATATTTGTGGAGGTGGTATTTCCTAATATAAAGAATGAAAGGCCTAAGATCTTTCTAGATCATGTTACTGGGAATAATCTGGCCAAGTTAGCTTCCTATAAGATTGTGAAGGAAGCTGACATTCCTAAGTTCAGAGGGTTATTTGGACATCTCAAGAATCCAAATTATGTTGCACCGTCTGATAACAAATGGAGGAATGATGGAAGTGATTCTGACAGAGCTGAGGAAGAAAGACTAATCTTGGAGTTTGGCCCAGTGGGCAAGCGCTTTATTAAGATTGAGAGTAATATTGAAGAAGAATCTATCACTCCAAAGAATCTGCCACTCGAAAGAAGAAAACGCGAAAGATTGTGAAGAAGGAAGTTGTAACACCAGTGACTAAGGATGCAGTATACTCAACTACCTCTGAAAGAGATCCGAAGTAAACTGAATCAATCCTAGGGCTAAATTTAGAAACGTGCTGAGAGTTCGAAGATACGTAAGTCTAACGATGAGACATATGTTCCAAAAGTTGCTGTTGAAAAGCCTATGAAGCCAAAGATGGTTCGTGTTAAGAAGAAGTCAAAAAGGGCGGCATCTCCAAAGTTGAAACTGATTGATAACCATGATATTGAAGAACCAGCTGTTGATCTGGGCAAAGATTAAAGACACCAGTTGTGGAACCATCTCCACAAGTTCAAGTACCACATGTTACACCAAAAGGAGCTGAAAAGATTCCTTAGTTTAGCTTACCATCACTTGATGCTAGTTGTTTTGGGGATTTCCTACTTTAAGAGACCATGATTCATTGAAGGCGATCGTTACTGGTCAAGAAATTAAGCTTGAACACGGGCTATGGCTACTATGACAAAGCAATAGCAAATAAGGGTGTCGGTTGAACATTGCCTTGCGAATCGGCCTACGGCTACTAGGACGGCGTATGATCATACTTTAATGTGATTAAGATTGACCTCTCCGAATGCGATAAAGTAAACATTTAAATAATTAAGCAATTAACATTTAATTTATAACACACAACACACACAGTTTGCTAGTGTGAATAATATATAATATGTAAATACTGATAAGTGCACAAGTGTAAACAAAACATTTAAAAGTTGCAAAAATAGGGGAACGACTTCTCACCTTGACGATTAAGCGAATAAACCAACAGATAGAATAAATGAACAAAGTTAACGTGAAAAGTTTTCTGATCCAACCAGACCTAAAAATTATACACAATAAAATAGAGTCAAAACTGAGAGCATTGCCACTAGAATCAATCAAGCGAATATCTAGAACTCCGGTTATAAGATTTTCAGTAAATAAGCGAGCTGGTGGTACTGACCAGAATCCGAACAGTGAGTCGGGAGTCAGGTTTTTGTCAGTACACTCAAAATTTCAAGAAAAAAACTGAAAGTCTTCTGGACCAAAAGCTAATTCTGATCAGAAGATATAGTAATTGAAATATCATTAAAATTGACTTTTACGCCCTTAAACTGGCCGGAAAGCAATTGACCGACAAAACCCCATCAATCAGTAAAATTGATTGAGGGCTTTTGTTATTTAGATATAAACCAACATTTTTTTATGAAGACAACTTACCCAAACGATGAATGGAAGGCGGGTTAATCGAGGTCAAAGTGGTCTTAAACATCGAAGTCAAACTGTAGATGGTAAAACTTGAATAATCTTTATGAAATTGATAAAGGAGAAGGTGGATTTCAAGATTAGGGGATGGTGGCTGATGTTTTCAGTAGCTTTTAGTTAGAGATGTATTTTGGTTAAGTATAATGAATTATAACTTGTTTATAAAGTAATCCACTCGATTAGGAAATGAAATAAGTTACTAATGAGAAAATCGGGCACAATAACTAAAATAATTCAGCTTGGACAACAAGAAAACCACTTGGGATCTGCAATAACATTTCTTGGAGTTTAAGTTTATTAAATTTAATCAAAAGTAGGAAATAATTGGCAAAATTAGTCCCTATAGTTCCTAAAAAGGCATTTTTAGTCATTTTAAGAGAATTTAAATGTTTATAAGGACTATTTGGCATAATTGAAAGTTTTGAAATTATAAAATAAGTTAAACCAAGTTAAGTACCAATAAGTATAATTTTTAAATAGTTTGAAAGATCCAAATTACATTTCCGAATCGGTTTAAACATAAACGAATACAAATACAAAAAATCCGAGATGTCTCCCCTATTTTAGTGAATTTCGTCCCGAAATTAAGGAAAACTAAAACAAAATCTTGTTATAAACAATTATAAAGGAAAATATTTTAAATAAAATTTAAAATTTACAATAACATGGAACCTCTAATATTCGAGCAACGCTACAAATGAAAATCCGTAAAGGGCAATTATATATAGGATGTACCAGCGGTGTATCCATGTCCTTATCATCTTTGCATTTTTACTGTTACCCGAAACTACTTTCGGTTTTAGAATATGACACACAGCTGTATGTATTATGATTTACATGCGAGGAGTTGGATAATTTTGTTCCAGACCATAATTACTTTTATCGTCTAATGGTCCACATAATTCGTCCCATCGTGTGAGTTACAAAACATTTTAAAGACATCACTTTGTGAGAAAGCAAAAGTTTTTAATTGGTAAAATTAAAAGGTCAAAAATGTAGAAATATTTCAATTAAAACAATGAGTTAAACCTTCGAATTTGTTTAATGAAAACATTAAAAAAAATTTATTTTTTATGTATTTGTTCTTTCTTTTAAATAACTTTTGATATGAATGTGTAAATCTTAAAATTGAAAGGAAATGAAATCCTAGACGTTGAGAGTAAGGAACGAGGATAGGAATATAAGATAACCAATGAACTTTCGTGAACTTTATAAATAACAGAAATAGCAAAAATGATTTTTTATAATATACGAAAACTATCACAACAAAAATTTGGTGAATGATTTAACGAATAGTTTAAATAACAACAAATCTTAAAATAAGTAATAACATGTGAAACCTTTTAATATTGCAAACATTAGAAATTAAATTGTTACGATCAAGAGTATAGATTTGAACAAGGTTAAAGGAGATTTTGATGAATCGAGTTTGGTTAGAAGAGGAAGTTATAAGATTTAAAGAGAAATTGGTATAAAATTGTTAGCATTGAAATTGTAAATTTGTGATGAGATAAATTTAAATTACAAAATTAAAATATTAAAATAAATGGTAAAAAGTAATTGAAATATTAATAAAAATGTGAATATGTACGTATTCGATTAAATTATTAATAAATTAAATTGGGAAGCGGATATTCACGAATCACCAAGATAGTCCTATTCCAAATAAATCTTTAAAATTAGATATAATATAAGGTGTGTCATTAGAGAATCCATGAATTAAGAAGAATCTTCCTATTTCTACAATATCGTTATAAAATAATATAAAATAAGTAAATTGAATTATTCATAATTTATCATGGAAATTTAAGTTAGTAACAAATAATAAATTAATAGTCATAATGAAAATGAGATGTGAAATAATATATTAAAATAAGAGAAACACAGAGGTAGAAATGCATGAATCACCATGACTATTCTAACAACTAACGAAGTCTTCACCGAAACATTCAAAATTCTCTAGATGTATCGAAAATCATAGTAGGAGTTGAAATATCCACGAACTACTAGGTAATTTCAACTAAATAACGAAACTTAATAAAAATGAAAATATATCGTTGAGACATCCATGAACCAATGCAGGTTTTCAACAATAATCATGAAAATGTAAATAAATAAAATGAGTGATTGAGTTATACATGGATCTTCATGGAAATTTAATCAAGAAGGAAAAAAATCAAGTTAATAAGAAAAAATTTGATTTAATGGAAGATTTAATTTAATAGCGGAAATTAAATTTAAATGATGAAAAACTCAATTTAATAATAAAATTATAATAATTGAATTTTAATAATAAAGACTTATAAGATGAAAGGTAAGTTGTGAAAAATGAGAAGTAACAAGAGATTAATGTAAACAAAAGTACTAAAGTTAATAGTTAAAGTTGAGGGTAAAGATCGAAACGTGTTTAATAGTTTGAGAATATGATAAAATAATATAATTGAGAGAATGTAATTTAAATAACATAACGAAATGATAATTGGTTAAACAAACTATGATAATTGTGTCTGGAGGATTGTGTCGAATCGTGAGAATTAAAATACTTTGATTAATTGGAGTAAAGTGAATAAATTTCATCATGAAATTTTGATTGAATAAAATCAATTAAATAAATGAATATACTTCGATGGGTTGGGCTTTCCAGGAGCCTTCCATAGCATTTTATTATCCCAACTTTTTAGCAAACCAAAATAAATAAATTTGTGAGTTGGGCTTCCCATGAGCTTTTCATGGCATTTTATTGGCCCAGCTAAATAGCAAAACATCGATTTGTGAGTTGGGCCTCCCATGAGTGTTACATGGCATTTTAACTGACAAAATTAAATAACAAACTAACGGATTCAAATATGAGTAATTGGAGTATCTCGTGAACCATCACTACTGATATGTTCCAACCAAATATCAAATCAAAAACGGGTTGAGAAATGGATAGTTGGTGTGCCCATTGGTTGACATGGATTTTTTCACTCAACTAAACACTTTACAAAATATAAAATATATATTGGAAATTTTCCGAATTTAGCCACGAAATCACTGTGAATTCGGTTTTTATAAAAAGGAATGTAACCGTTAAACCAGTCACGTTGTCTAATTAAATTTCTTATCGTATGACATTTATTCCACTTTGGCTTATAAGATCGAGTGCTGTGGTCAGTTTATCCTCTAGGTAAGGAATACCGTCTTACCTTTGGACAACGATCTACCAAATTTATTAAATAAAGGAATTTAAAATATTTTGAGAGTGAGGCATAGCCTCGGAGTTTGTGGGTGCACAAGATTTAAATAATAGAATAAATAAATAATTTAAATAAACTATAAACACATAAAATAAGCACATAAGGCAATCAAGAAGGCACGTATGGGGTCCTAAGCATATTACTAGGACATTTCTAACGACCTATCTTAAAACCTTCGGCTCTAATACCAATCTGTCGCACCCCAACCTAAGGCGGAAATGCGAGGGTGCGAACCGTTGCTTCACAGCTCACAAGGTACTATCATACAATTTAAATATGACAATATTTAAGGCATATAGAATTGGTGAAATCCATTTTGATTGGCTTGTTCACATCAGGCACTTGAGGATACTTTTCTCTGACAAAGTTGATCTTCTTCAGTTTAGTTGGAGTGCTTGAGGAGTTTGCTTCTTGATCAGCTACATACCTTCTCATCGGAACATATTCAACATCCCCGATGTCAAAAAGCTCATGGTTGGAAAACACCAGATAAATGGGAGGATGTTGATCATATGAGTAGCTTTCTGAGTTATTATTCTTGTTCTGCGATTGAGGACTTTCACATATGTCAAATGCCTTGTGTTCTCTCCTCATTTTTTCATAATGCTTCTTCAATTTAGGGGTCGTTTTTGGTAACCTAGGTATTGGTTCACTGTTCTTCTTTTTTGAAGCCTTCTTGTTCCTCTTCTAGTCATCTAAAGATCTGTCACTTCTGCAACTACAGGTGCTTCCCTCACTGGAATACTCACTCCATTTCTTCTTTCCATCGACCTTTTCTCTTTCCTTTTCATTTGACTCAATATATAACAAACTCACCTTCATTGCTCACAGTCACATTTTCATATATCTTTACAAACTCCTGTTTATCCTCAAACACACTCTTAAATTGCTTTAAGTAGTCATTTCTGCTCTCTTTGTCCACCTTTAGTGGATATTTATCACAAAAAGATGGTGGTACCTTTTTGTATTTTTCTTCAGGAGTCATCTTCTCAACATATCCAACTATGTTGCCGGTTGATACAAGGTTACTCGAAAACTCCATTTGAATTAGCAACTCAGAAGTCTTGAGCTTTTCTTCAGCATACATCCTTTTCAGACCTTCTATTTCAACAGTCATCTTTGATTGAGCCATGTAGACTTGCATACAGTCTTCTTCCAAAATTTTAATCTGATTTTCATATGTGGCTTCACTTGTCTCATAGACATTTAGAAAGGCCTCCTTCCTTCCACATTTAGATTTCCGCTTTCCAAACACCTTATTAAGCTTATCGATTGTTAAAAGAAGATCAGAAATAGAGGGTTCAGATTGTACCTGTGATCCTGAAGTTTCTCCTTCTCCTACACCTCAGCCATGAATGCAACATTGGCTTTTTCCATTTCTGCTGCATGGTTGCTCCAGTTAAACTCCCTATCTTGTGGTACCATAGTCACTGCAACGTTTCCTTGATCTCTAACCTGATTCACAACATTGGCATTTGCTCTGTTTTGATTGCCCTGAATTTGAAGCTGATTGTTTCTTTGTTGTGGCTGAGTTTGTTGTTGCTGGGGTCAATTATGAGAAGATAGGGATTGTGATTAACTAGCTGGTTTCTCTGTTGAGTCCCTTGGTAATTCTGATGCTGGTTCTGGAAGAACTGGTTCTGATTCACCTGATTACCAAATTGCTTTGGTTGATTACATTCCTGGCAAAGTGCCCTGGCTGTTGGCAATTGTAACAAATGGCTTTAGACTTGTCAAATCCAATACGATCGTTGGGTCCTGAGAAAGATGATCTCCCAGTCCTATTGTACAGCCTTTTGCTTCTGACTGCCAACCCTGCAGCTTGCAACTTTATTTGCATATCCTCAAGATCATCCACATCTATCTGTTCAAGGTCTTCTTGCATTATACTTGTGTTAATCAGATTCTTTGCAACAAAGGCATGGTAGGAATCAGTAAACATGGAGAATAATGCTTGATAATCTGTTCCATGACTTGAGTTGTTCTGTATGTAAGGAGGGTGTCCACTAGCTGTAGAAGCATTATCATCTTTAATCATTTGGACATTAAACCTTGCTTGGCTTTCTCCACACATTGAGCCTGATTCAGAAGGCTCTTCCACTATCGGCTGTTGCTAAGACTTAAGAGTGAGATTTCCCATAGGTGCCACTAAAGCATTTGTCACTGGGAAGCTGGGCTTATCTTCTCTTATCATGTTGTTTTCGATCATCTCATGCTCAGCAGCCTTTAAAAATGCTAAGACATCATCCAACTTGAAGTTGGGAAAGTTAGCCTTCTCTTTAATGAACTTGCTGGCTGTGTACCATTCTCCAGACAATGAGGACAGCAGTTACTTGTTCAGCTCAAAATCAAAAATCTGTAAGTCAGTTGTTCTGATTTCATTGACAATGGTCATAAACCTTTGCAACATTGACTTTAGTCGTTCACCTTCTTTGAACTTGAAACAGTCCAGCTGCTGTTTTAATCTGTGCTTTTTAATGTCTCTGAGCTTTGTGTTTCCCTCAAACATGTCAATAACTGCCATCATACATCTCATTTGCGGTTTTGTGATGATTGACACTGGTGAATATCTCCCAAGAGAGACCCAATTTCAGCATTGACAGTGCCTTGTCGTCTTGCTTCTTCATCTTGCTTTCAATGGTGGCACTGTACTTTGGTGCGAGGGAGGGAATGTACTATCCATCAGTGATTAAGTTCCATAGCTCTGGGTCATTGCAGTTGGCAGCGGCTTCAAACAAAACTTTCCATTTAATGAAGTTTTCTTGTCCGATTAGTCTTGGAATCTTGTTTGTTGATACCTCTTGATTATCCATCTTCTCAGATCTGGACTTTCACTAACGAACACTTTGAAAAGTTTCAAACTTTATCACAAACCTTCAATCCCATGGCCTTCAGCGAGCATCCAAAGCTCTGATAACACTTGTCAGGACCGTAAATCTAGTGCAAACCTTAGTAGGTTGACAAGAACACACATATCTAATATACCCAAAGGCCTATCGAATATCCCGGAGGAATCAAGATATTCAATAGATGGGAACGAAGGTGTGAAATGAATATAAACGAAACAACAATCGATAATCAATAAGAACAATATCAAAGACAATGATTAACTGCATTGAATATATCATATAATGTAAAAGTGAAAGGAATGTCTAGGGTTTCGTGAAGGCAGCGGCGGTACGAGGAGACAAAGGGAATATTCCTTGGAATGTTTGTGCTCTTGTATTTTGTGCCTATCAACGCATACAACAATTGGAAACCTAGGACCCTATTTATAGACCCTGACAATCCTTCTAGAATTTCCTAATTATTACATAGTGAATGACAAATAAAATACAAGTGCGAGAATCTTGAGCATGATTGATCTTGCTCGAGCAGACTCGATATGCACTGTATGCTCGATGAAAGTCTTCGAGCATAGTTTACTTAGAATATTTTCTGATAGAAAATATTCCCCTCTAGCATGCTTCATTCTTCTTGACTAATCCTTTCTTTGCTCGAATTTGTCCATCAAGCAAGTATATTCTTCTTGATGTCTTCAATCCTGCCTTGTGACTTATTGAACAATCTTCAGCATGCTCGGATGTGAAGCTTGCTTGGGACTTAACCATGCTCGAAGTTTATACTTAGAACATACGACATCTTCTTATTGCATCCATGCTCGACACCAATGTGCTCGGATCACTTGTGCTCTGATCACTTGGCTAAAACTTGAATGATCAAGTCGTTTGCTCGATTGGCAATCCATACTCGATAGAAAACCACTCTTGCTCGGAGAGGTGTAGCTTGCTCCAATTCTTCAACACTTAGAAGAATTCACTGTAATAGCTCTTGATGACCATGCTCGAGGCAGTAAACCATGCTCGATGATCCAAGCTTGCTCGTAGTCCATACTTAGCCGATTTCTTGAGGAGGTTGAGAAGATTCCAATCTTCCTTTGAAAATTTCTGACTCAACATTAAACATAACTATATATAGGGTAGACCATACAAACCAATCACCCAAACCCACTACAAAGCCCAATCCCACCAAACTCATCTACGTGGTTTCAGTTATACCATTACACACCAAAAACTAAAAAAAAGGCATAAACCTTACAAAATACACCCCAACAATCTCCCCCTTGGTTTACTACCTTCTTCAATCAGGGATTCTCAACAAGATGTGCATCAGTTTCTTTCAATGCTCCAGCCCATAGTTTAGCTCGAATCATAGACGTAACCATTCCAGTAAACTCCTTAGTAGCAGACTCATATGACTAAAGCTTGAATTCGAAATTTGGCCAAAGTATGAATACCACGCTCACCAAACTTCAATAGATCTTTAGGATCAACAATTCGAAATTGACCCTTATCAAGCCGAATAATCACAAAGGTTGTTTCTCCATCATACACCCAAAATTGCATTTTATTCAATGAACCATCAGGAAACGTTTAAGCGATAGAAATAGGCTTGACTTTATTGGTCATCGGCCACATCACACTATTCAGTCTTGTTTATACGAGGATCAATAACTCCCTTAGCCTTCTTAATAAATGGTTCATTAGTTGACATATCAGGAAACCCCTTCTCAGCTTGTTTATCCAAGAAATTAAAGAATTTCCAAGCTCTCGGTTCATTGCCAGGATTGTTAAATGGAGTTCTGACTAGTTCAATAAGATTTATTTTAGTCCATGAACGAAAGTATTTTTCCTTCTTATAGTATTTAGTAGTTCCACTTTTCCTCTTGACCCACCACATCTCCTTCTGAGGAAACCTGGTCTAGGATCTCTTCTTCTTCATGTCCTCGGCACAAGGCTAGTGTCTAAATCTTGATCACTTTCATATCGTTGTTCTTGTACAACAGAAACTGCTTGTGGAGGCTTCAAAGTGGTTCGGTGTAATTTTTCTTTAACTGCAACTATTTATTCTAGTGTAGGTACAGGATTCCGTACCTCTTCATGGTGTTGACTCTCCACATGTTGTGGTGGAGAATCCTCTGTTTCAACATCATAAAGAACCTCAAAAGTAGGAGCAAGTTCTTGATGAGCAAGTGCTTCATATTCTTCAGCAATAATAACAGCAGCAGGCATAACAACCTCTTGATCAACGTCTATATCAGCAAACTTCCCCAAACTTTACAAACAGATGAATTCCTTGAAAGGAAACCTTAAATTTTTTTCTTTCTGTTTTATAAGTCCAAATGAAGCAGGACCCATAGCTTTAACATCCAGTGTTTCAACAGTTCATTCCAAATCTGGATAATGAGCATCAAATATCATCTTCAAAAACCTAGGATACGTTAAAAACATCTCATTCTTCTTACCCTTCAAATTACTCTCCATCTCATCGAACACAAACATGGAATAGTTGAAATCCCAATTCATAATTAGTGCTGTGATAGTAGATGTCTGTGACTGAGTGATTTAATTTGAACCCCCTTTCCTTCCAGCTACAAAACTCACAAATGTATGAGCTAAAAACCTCCATTAAGGATGAAATAGCTTCTTATCAGTAGGTGGGCACATTCCCTCATATCCCATTCTTTGTAAAACTTCAAGAACATCATCTCTTGAATATTCAGTATGATGTTCAAGTTGATCACCAAACAAGATAGTCCCTTGAATGATAGACTCTAAAATGACAATCTACTTATACTTCACACTTGACTCAGTGTTACCAACTCCCCATGAACTATCTGGATTAAACTTTGCTTTGTTCTAGAAACCATTAATAAGATCTTTGTAGATGACAAGGCTTTCTCAAATAGCATGAGAAATCCTACGTGTGTTTAATCCAACCATCATTGACTTGAATTCTTTGTGTGCAGCAGGTGGATCAGACAGATGTCCAGCAATATTGTGAGAGTCAACAAATTTTAAAGGTACTTGATCAACCATTTTCTACAACAAACGAACCAAATTAGGTTTTCTTAATAAAATAATAATATAATATTGTGTCTTTGATTATCATGGTCAATTTCCCCTTTTAATATGGTCAGCACTTGAATGAAATTTTGGTCAACAGTTAAGAGTTTTCCCACAAACAGAGATTTCGGTCAAACATGAGATTTTGGTCAAACTGAGATTTGAGCCAACTATGTGTTTTCGGTCAACAGATATCCGAGAACCCAAGGGTTTTCGGTCTGCTAACTCCTCGATATCCATGCCTGTCTTTTCTATAACGCCAAACCAACCTTGCCATACCTTCAAGTCCTTAATTGGACACCAAAATCACTTCCAAACATAAAATCAAATCAAGATTCATGAACAAGATCAAGAATTGATCCTCCTTATATCTAAATCCATGACCTTCTTAGAACAACATAACATATGAAACCCTAATGACCGATAACTACCACATGAACATTCGTTTTAAGATTTAAGAATGAATATGGAGATACCATAGGTTTACCAGTTACCTTTGGTTAAACTTTAATCTCAAAAACAAGTTAAAAGAAAACAGAGAGGTAGAAACCAGTTACCTTTGGTTAAACTTTAATCTCAAAAACAAATTAAAAGAAAACAGAGAGGTAGAAGATGATCCTTGAGAGTAGACTTTTGAATTTGGTTTTGAGATAATTTTGAAAGTGATTTTCACAAGGAAAACCAAAGATTAATCTTTTGGTTTTCGACTAGATTGGATTAAGCAGTTGGGCCTGATCCAACCACACAACTTTTTTTGGGCCACATAGCAGCCTTGGTTTTATTAGATTTTGATGGAGCCGAGTAAAATTAATCTGATCAAAATTTTAAAGATTTTAATGACTTTGATTTCCCATAATAAACTCGCTTTGACAATAAAGTATTTAAAAAATAATTAAAAAACGTTAAAATAAAAAGAGTAAAATAAAATAGTTAATGAAATAAAATCTAAACTTTTAAATTGCACTTCTATTTACAACAATGATAGAATAGATGGGATCAAATCGTTCTAAGTTTGACCAAGGAACATTTTTCAGCACACGCATACTCTGCTAAATCAGGTCCATTGCCGGTATTGTTATCCATTTAAACCATACCCGTAATACTTAGAAGGATAAGACTAGACACAATTTAGGTTGGTATGAGTTAGTAGGACCTATACTCAAAATCCATCTAGCCACTTTGTCGAGTTTCATTATAGTTCTACCAGGCCAAGTAATCCGAACTTGACTTAAACCTTTTGCCACATGATCAAAATCATTTGATATAATATACAACCTACAAACTCTAAGTTGATCCTTGCATGCAAGATTGACCGACAGTAGTTTCCTTAATGGTGGCTTAAATAGACAAATACACAAATATTGCTTGTGCGTTTTACAATTTCCCTTTTGGCTTTATTTTCTTTAAGCATTTTACATTGAACATTTTAGGCTTGTGCGTTTTGTTTTGTTTTTTTATATTTTGACTCTTTAAAAATCCACCATGTTGGATAATTTAAGACTGCTTCAAGACTTTGGTATGCGCCACCACACAACATAGTGCCGAGCAAATTATGTCCTTCGCTAGCGTCAACATTCCGGTCTGCGCTATCGCGCAACATAGTACAAAGCTTCGCGGTTATAAATACGTATACACAGGATTTATATATAGAGTACGTATACAAAAAGTAGGTTTTTTTTAAGTTGCGATCATGTAACACGAGGCTAGAGTATGACTTGGCCATTCACTCCGGTCCTTACACAAGACTTAGTTAAGTTAACTAAACCCCAAGATGTGGCCCACTTAAAACATGTTCATTAATTTCTATAAAGTCAACGGTCAAACCGACATTTCATTCGTAAGGGCTAAGTCTACCGACACATAGATTACAGAGTCAATGTGTTTCTGCTACAGTACCTTGCCTGTGTTGATCTTACTGTTAACAAAAAGATTCATATAATTTCCCTATTAAATGCAACTAAAAAATATTTTTAAC
This sequence comes from Bidens hawaiensis, assembly GCF_021521415.1. Taxonomy (NCBI): domain Eukaryota; kingdom Viridiplantae; phylum Streptophyta; class Magnoliopsida; order Asterales; family Asteraceae; genus Bidens; species Bidens hawaiensis. The sequence continues at coordinate 2,700,503 of NW_027491022.1, forward strand.
TATTTTTATTTTTATTGTTATATTTTATAGCAAGAAAATTATTTTATAGTATGCAAATAAAACGTACACACACTATTTTTGTATTTTTGTTACTTTTCTCCCCCTAAACTTGTACAAAAAATTAAAAATAAAAGAAAAGGAAAAACTTTTATGTACAAATTAAAAATAACTTAATCATCAAAACGACGAACTTTAAGGAACCCTACAAACAAGTTGTACCAAGTGGTTTGGTAAACAAGTCTGCCACATTATTATCAGTGGCGACTTGTTCCAAATGAATCAATTTACGTTCGTAACAGTCTTGGATAAAATGGACTTTAATGTCAATGTGCCTGGTTTTAAAATGATGAACCAGATTTTAAGCAATAGCAATGTCAGCATCATTATCACATAATATAGGATTGTTAAGAAATTCCTAATTCTAGTCCAGCAGTTAATGATGTATCCAAATAACCTGAGAACAACATGCAAATAAGGCCACATATTCAGCTTCAGCTGTTGATGTAGATACAGTTTGTTGTTTCTTGCATTGCCAAGAAATGAGTACGTCTCCTAAGAACTGGCATCCAGTAGATGTAGATTTCCTGTCAATGTTACAACCATTATAATTGCTGTCAACAAAAGCATATAAATCAAAATCTAAATTTTTAGGATACCAAAAACCTAACTTTGGGTTTCCTTTCAGATATCTAAAAATACATTTAAAAGCAATTAAGTGAGAAAGTTTAGAATTAGCCTGATAGAGCGGGCATTCAGAGACAGCAAACATGATGTAGAGACGACTGCGGTTCGATACACAGGGGATCCGATCATTGATCTATATTGAGTTTGATCTACGAATTTCTCTTCAGGATTTGAAATTAGTGCTGGTCTTTCAGCCATTCGTGTGGCAACAATCTTCAGCATGTTTGCCTTGATGTAAAAGGATGCCATTTGAACTCTGACTAACTTGTAACCCCAAGAAAATAGTCATTTCCACAAGAGAGCTCATTTAAAATATTTTCTTCATCACGGCTTCGAACTATGCATATAACTTGTGACTTGTGGATCCAAATACGATGTCGTCCACCTAAATTTGAACCACTATGAGATATTTCTTGGCTCTCTTGATGAATATTGCCTGGTCAATAGTTCGTCGCGAATACCCATGCTCTAGAAGATGATTTGTCAACATAGCATACCAAGCACGTGGAGCTTGATGCAAACTATAAAGAGCTTTATCCAACTTAAAAACATGAGTTTGATGTTTTGGATCCTTTAACTTCTCCATATACAAAAGTTGTCTTGATGTCAATTTGAATAACTGTAACCCCATAAACAAGGTATATGCCAGAAGATCCGTATGGCTCCAAGTTGAGCCACAAGTGTAACATCTCGGATTTTTCGTTTATGTTTAAACCGATTCGGGAATGTAATTCGGCTCTTTCAAACTATTTAAAACTTGTATTTAACTTAGTTTAACTTATTTTATAATTCCATAACTTTCAATTATACCAAATAGCCCTTTGAAACTATCAAAATCAATTAAAATGGCTAAAAAAAGCATTTTCGAGAACTACAAGGACTAATTTTGCCAATTCTTTCATATTTTTGACTAAACTAACGAAACTTAAGTTCCAAGTTATGTCAATTAATTTTGTAAATATCCCAGGTCGTTTTCTTGATGCATAAGACAAGATCTTTAAGATATTGGACATGATTTTATCATTTATTGATTATTTTGTTTCCTAAACGAGTTCGTTTACCAAATAAATGAATTTATGGACTTTATTATTTAAACTAACATAACCTAAAACCCCAAAAATATTGTCCTTGGTTGTTCATAACATCAAACACATGAAATTCTTCTTCTCCATTATCATATTCTTTAAGTTTAATCGAACTCTTTCAAGATTAGTTGACTTTGATGTTCAAGGCTTCTTTGACCATGATTTTCTCATTCTTTTATTGATCTCTGGGGTAATGTGTCTGCTTCAAAATTGTAGGTTTTTATCTGCAGAATAAAAGACCTCAAATCAATTATACTGATTCATGTGGTTTTGTCGGTCAATTGCTTTCCGACCCATTTAGGGGCATAAAATCAATTTTAATGATTTTTCAATTACTATATCTTCTATTCAGAATTAGCTTTCCATCCAGAAGACTTTTATTTTTATCTGGAGATTTTAAGGCTACTGACTAAAACCCGACTCCTGACTCGCTGTTCGAATTCTGGTTAGTCCAAGCTCGCTTATTTAACGAAAACCTCATAAACGGAGTTATGTACATCTGTTTGGACTAATTCTGGTGGCTATCTTCTCGATTTTGACTCTATTTTATTTTATATATGTCTCAGTTCTGGTTGGATCAGAAAACTTGTCAAGTTAACTTGCTCGTTTATTCTATCTCTCGGTTTATTCGCTTAATCGTCAAGGTGAGATATCATTCCCCTTTTTATTTTACTGTTTATAAACATTTTGGGGACATATGCATACTAATACTTTCTTTTATATTACATACATACACAAACTAGCAAACAAATGATTGTGTGTATTCAATCAAATGTTATTTGTTACTTGCTTATGTGCTTACATTCTGTCATATTCGGAGAGGTCCATCATAATCACATTATAGTATGATCATACGCCGTCCTAGTAGCTATAGCCCGTGTTCGTGAGGCATGGTTAACCGAAAATCACATTTGTATGCTAGTCATAGTAGCCATAGCCCGTGTTCGTGAGGCATTGTCAACTGACACTCTATTTGCTCCATTATTTAGTTTGGGATCATTATTGTTATACTTGAAACTTGTGCACTTTACCTTGTGAGCCGTGAACAATCAGGTCGCTCTCCGGCATTTCTGCCTTAGGTTGGGGTGTGACAGATTGCTATCAGAGCCGAAGGTTATAAGATAGGTGATTAGGAAATGTCCTAGAAATATTATTAGGACCCCATATGTGCCTACTTGATTGCCTTATGTGCTTATTATTATGTGTTTATGGCTTACGTAGATTATTTATTTATTTTATTATTTTAATGTTGTGGACACACAAATTCCGAGACTATGTCTCGCTCTCAAAATATTTTTAAGTTCCTTTATTTAATAAATTTAGTAGATTGCTTTTATTTAGGGAAATTCCTTAGGAATTCCTGGTTTTTGTTTTACTCCCGCACCTTAAAGCATGAAAGTATGGCATGTTCTTGAAAGGGGGAGAGAACTGTGAGTTAGGCCTTGGCAAAACGGTTATGAGAACCCAAGATAAGACGCTATTCCCTACCTGGAGGATAAACCTGACCACAGTACTCGATCCTATAGGCCAAAGCAGAACAAATGTCATATGACCGGAACTTTAAGTAGTCAACGTGACCGATTAAATGGTTACATTCTTTTTATGAAACCGAATTCATGGTGATTTCGTGGCTAAACTTGGGAAAACTTTCCAATATTATGTTTTATTATTATTATTTATGTTAAAATACTTAGTTGGGTGAAAAATCCATGACAACCCATGGACACTCCAACTATCCATTTCTCGACTTGTTTTCGATTTGATTTTTGGTTGGAACGTATCATCCGTGGTGGTTCACGAGATACTCCAATTGCTCATATTTGGATATGTTAATTCGTTATTTAGTTGGGCCATTTTATATTCCATGGAATGCTCATGGGAAACCCAACTCACAAATCAATATTTTGTTATTAAATAGGGCCAATAAAATGCCATGGAAAGCCCAACTCACAAATTTATTTATTTAGTATGCTAACAAGTTGGGAAAATAAAATGCCATGGAAGGCTCATGGAAAATTCAACCCAACAAAGGATATTCGTTTATTCATTTACTTAATTGATTTTTTTTCATAATCAAAATTTCATGATGTGAGTTATTCACTTTACTCCAAAAATAATCAAAGTATTTTAATTCCTATGATTCAACACAATCCTTCAGAAACGCTTATAACAGTTTGCTTAACCAATTATCATTTTGTTATGTTATTTAAATTATCTTCTCTCAATTATTTCATTTTATCATATTCTCAACTATCAAACACGTTTCGATCTTTACCATCAACTTTAACTATTAACATTTTAATACTTCTTGTCTTCATTAATCTCTTGTTACTTCTCATTTTTCACAACTTACTTTCTATCTTATAAGTGTTTATTATTAAAATTCAATTATTGAGATTTTATTATTAAATTGAGTTTTTTTTTTTAATTTAATTTCCACTATTAAATTAAATCTTCCATTAATTAATCTAATTTTTATTATTAAATTGACTTTTCTTTCTTTATTGAATTTCCATGGAGATCCATGTATAACTCAATCACCTAAATCATTTATTGGCATTTTCAGGATTATTGTTGAAATTTCATTTTTATTAAAGTTCGTTATTTAGTTGAAATTTCACGGTCGTTCGTAAGTATTTTGACTCCCTACTTCGATTGTTTTTGGTGATTACTTTGTTAGTTGTAAGAATAGTCATGGTGATTCATGCATTTCTAACTCCGCGTTTATCTTATTTTATTATATTATTTCACACTCATTTTCATTATCACTATTAATTTAATATTTCATTATTTACTTAAATTTTCATGATAAATCATGGATAATTCAATTTATTTATTTCATATTTTTTATGATTTTGTGAAAATAGGAATATCCCTCGTAATTCGTGGATACTCCAATGGCACACCTCATACTATATCTAATTTTAAATATTTATTTGGAATAGGATTATCTCGGTGATTCGGGAATATCCGCCTCCCAATTTAATCTATTAACGATTTGTTAGAATATGTACATTTTCGCATCTTCATTAATATTTCAATTACTAATTACCATTTATTTTAATATTTGTAAATTGAATTCATCTCATCTCAAATTTACAACTTGCAATGCTATAATTTTATGTCAATTTTTCTTTAAATCTCATGTGTTTCTCATCTTATCGAACTCGATTCATCAAAATCTTCGTTAACTTTGTTCAAATTTATGCTCTCGGTCTTATGAATTTCATTCCTAATTTTTACGATATTTAAATGTTTCACATGTCATTACTCATTTTAAGATTTGTTGTTAATTGAACTATTTATTAAAGGGATTACTCTGTAAAATAGTAACCAAGTTTTATAACTGTTCCAATCAGGTCACTGATATAATAATTTGTTCCAATCAGGTCACTAAACTTTTAAAATTGTTTCAATTCTAGATATATGACCTGAATAGTAGGTTGTACAATTTATATTCAAAAAAATATATAAATATAGCATATAATTAAAGTCAATATAAGATACTACTTCTTTATGCTATATATAAAAACCGAGTTTCAATTTCTCCGACGGGTTTTCCAGCGGATCCTCGCCGGAGCATGCTGCAGTGCCCGTAATTACAAGTCCCGAAACTTAACTCTCCCGGTTTTGAACTCCAGGTCATCATCATACCTGTTTTAAGTGTCTGACCCGGCAAATAAATGTTATCGGTTGGAATAACGTGTACGGACGGAGAAGTGCCTGATTTTTTATTGGAGCTGGACCGGGACCGGGTCAGACCCGGTTTTTTTTCCAGTGGTTAATTTTTAACAGAAATATTGCCGGGGTTTGATTTTTTTGAACCGGGTCCGGGTTGAGTTTGGTTGTGGAACGTAGTAAATTAGGTAGTGGTGGTGGTGTTGATTTTGGCCGGTGGTGGTTACAGTCTTGGTGGTGGTGGTGGTGGTGGTGGTGGTGGGTGGCTGAAGGTGGTGACTGAGTTGCTAAGGAGGTGGGCTGGTTATTAGGAAACCAGGAACAAGAAGTTGGAGTAACAAGAACTTGTTATTGTGATTTTATTTTGTTTGTTTTACTAATTTTAGTAAAACTTGAATTACCTGTTATTCAGGTAAAATTTAAAAAAAAAGTCTAAATAACCTGTCATTCAGGTAAAATATCTAGGATTGGAACAATTTTAAAAGTTTAGTGATCTGATTGGACCAAATTATTATATCAGTGACCTGATTGGAACAGTTCTAAAACTTGATTACTATTCTACAGAGTAATCCCTTTATTAAATCCTTCACTTAATTTTGTTGTGATATTTTTCGTACATTTATAAAAAAAAATCTAGTTTACTATTTTTTTGTTATATGTAAAGTTCACGAAAGTTCGTTGGTTATCTTATATTCATATCCTCGTTCATCACTATCTCAACGTCTAGGATTTCATTTCCCTTCAATTTTAAAGATTTATACATTTATTATCTTCTTAATTTATCTTTAAAATTAGAAACTTTTACTTTCTCTCAAAAATATGTCTTTCAATGTTTTGTAACTCACATCATGTGACGGATTATGCGGACCATTCGACGATAAGAGTAACTCTGGATGCATACATAATTATCCAAGTCTTCGCATGGAAATCATAACACATACAGTTGTGTGTGTCAACATATAGAACCGAAAGTAGTTTGGGTAAAGGTACAAATGTAAAGATGATAAGGACATGGTGGATACGTCGCAGCTATATACTATATATAAGTGCCATTATTAGATTTTCATTTGGAGCGTTGCTTCTGCTATTAATAGTTCTATGTTATGGTAAAGTTTAAAATATTATTTAAAAATATTTTCCTTAAAGTTTAATTATTTATAATAAAATTATGTTTTAGTTTTCCTTAATTTCGGGACAAAATTCCCTAAAGTAGGGGACACTGTAACATCTCGGATTTTTTGTTTATTTTTAAACCGATTCAGGAATGTAATTCGGATCTTTAGAACTATTTAAAACTTGTGTTTAACTTGGTTTAACTTATTTTATAATTCCATAACTTTCAATTATGTCAAATAGCCATTAGAAACTCTTAAAATCGCTTAAAATGGCTGAAAATGAATTTTCGGGAACTACAGGGACTATTTTTGCCAATTCTTTCATATTATTTACTAAACTAACGAAACTTAAGCTCCAATTTATGTCAATTAATGTTTTAAAATATCTCAGGTCATTTTCTTGATGCTTAAGACAAGATCTTTAAGATATTGGACATGATTTTGTCATTTATTGATTATTTTGTTTCCTAAACGAGTTCGTTTACCAAATAAATGAATTTATGAACTTTATTATTTAAAATAACATAACCTAAAACCCTAAAACTACTGTCCCTGGTCGTTCATAACATCAAACCGACGAAATTCTTCTTCCCCATTATCATATTCTTCAAGTTTAATCGAAATCTTTCAAGACTAGTTGACTTTGGTGTTCGAGTCTTCTTTGACCATGATTTTATCATTCTTCTATTCATCTCCGGGATAAGTTGTCTTCTTCAAAATTGTAGGTTTTTATCTGCAAAACAAAAGCTTGTAATCAATTTTACTGATTGATAGGGTTATGTCGGTCAATCGCTTTTCGACCCGTTTAGGGGCATAAAAATCAATTTTAATGAATTTTCAATTAATATATATTCTGATTGGAATTAGCTTTTGGTCCAGAAGAATTTTATTTTTATCTGGAGATTTTAATTCTACTGACCAAACCCCGACTCCTGATTCGCTGTTCAAATTCTGGTCAGTTCCAGCTCGCTTTTCTACTGAAAACCTCATAACCGGAGTTCTATACATCCATTTGGATTGATTCTGGACGCTATGTTCTCGGATTTGACTGTATTTTATTATGTATATGTCTCAGTTCTGTTTGGATCAGAAAACCTGTCAAGTTAACTTTGCTCGTTTATTCTATCTCTCGGTTTATTCGCTTAATCGTCAAGGTGAGATATCATTCCCCTTTTTATTTTACTGTTTTTAAATGTTTTGGGGGCATATGCATACTAATACTTCTTTTTATATTACATACATACACAAAACTAGAAAATGAATGATTGTGTGTATTCAATCAAATGTTATTTGTTACTTGCTTATGAGCTTACATTCTGTCATATTCGGAGAGGTCCATTATAATCACATTATAGTATGATCATGCGCCGCCCTAGTAGCCATAGCCCGTGTTTATGAGGCATGGTCAACCGACATCACATTTGTATGCTAGTTATAGTAGCCATAGCCCGTGTTCCTGAGGCATGGTCAACTGACACATTATTTGCTCTATTATTTAGTTTGGGATGATTATTTTTATATTTGAAACTTGTGCACTTTATTTGAAATTTGAAATAAATAAATTAATTATATATTTGTAACGCCCGTTAATTCCGGTTTCAATAATTAAAGCTTGTAGAGTATGTATAATTCTCGGGATTTATCCGACGTTTCTTGGAAGCCTTTACGTTATCCCGGTACATTAAAGAACTTCACTTTTCCTTCTATTTTGCCTTACACTTCAATTTGGAGGGACTTGGATGTAACTATTTTATTTATATCATAAAACAAATAAACCCTAACCCCTAACCCTTTCTAGCAGCCGATCGGACCTCAAGACCCCCCCCCCCTGCTCGTTTTTCTTCTGCCCAGCCAAGTTTCAGCCATGAAAACTTCAATTCAAGGTCGGTTTTATTTCCCCCGTGTCTTTTACACCTTAATTGATCATATTAACGCGCTTATTGGTCGTTAAGGTTGAGTTTTGATGATACCAGTTTGCTGACAGATTCTTATACGTTTATTGTAGGGTCTGTAACGCGATGATAATCCAATGTTTTTGATCGATTCTTGATTCCATGATCTTCTACTTTGAGTCTAGTTTCCAGAAAGGTATAATACGTAATTTTTTGACGAGATTTGAATAGTTTTTATGAATTTATAAAATCGAGTATCAAAGCTGATGCAGGATGACGGATTCTGGTTTGTCTTCCCGACGTCATAACCTTTTTTCGACAGGTCCAAATTGGTTGGTTCTACTTCTGGAAGTTAGTATTTTGAATTAGGAACCAAACCCAATTGGAATCGTTTAATTTGGTTCGGTAATGAATTTTATAAAAATAAAACCATTTTGTTGCGCACTGAAATAGCTGCACGTACCTTTCTGTGTTGGAGAAATTTTTATAATTTTTGTGTCCAATAGAAAAATATAATAAAAATATTTTTATAAACCTAAGACATTTATCAAAGTCTGGTAAAAATTTAATAATTTATTTCAAAGGTTATCCTATTTAATTAAATGCATCTTCGCATGCTAAAATCTACACGTTTTACTCGTTATTAATCGATAAGTTCGTTTTAGGCTTAACAGGTGGATTTGGTTAGTTGAAAGGTTTTAGGGGCTGAGGTAAAGTTGTTGGGCCTTGGGCCATGTGTTGGGCCTTGGGTCAAGTTGTTGGCCCTTGGGCCAAAGTGTTGGGCTTGAACGGCCCATTAGGCAAGAGTGTCCTTACGGTCTAGTTTAGTAACACGTTGTGTATAATTTACAGACCCTTGCTTGTGATTGTGCACTTAGGGATTTCCTAGCTCGTTGCAGGTGTTCTATTGATTTCAGGTGAGTTCATGATGCCCCCTTTTAACTCATTTTAAATTTTGGGCTAGCTTGCACACCAAAGTGTTTTCTTACATGATAAAATGTTTTAAACGATTTTATATAGACTTGCTAGTATATGGTAGGCCTTGGGATGTTAAATATATATATGTGTGTGTATATATATATATACATTATTGCTTGGCCTATATTTGGCGATGTTGTAGTCGTTTCGACTACTGATGTTGTGTATGCCTACTTTGTGTTTACATTGTAACATCCTGAAATTTTAATTACAAATAAAGAAAGTTATGTTTAGTGATTTCACGTTGTTAATTATTTAATGTCGAGTAAGGAGGGAGTTGGGCTTAGATTGCGTAAGATGGGTTAAATGAGAATGGGCCTCGGGTTCGTGGGCTTAGAGGGATATAAATATCCCATCCCAAACCCAATCTTTCATTTCCACCTTCTTTCTTCACACACTAAAAACACACACATTCTAACCGATCAAGATTCGAAGACGAGACCCGAGATTTTGTTGATAGATCTGAGTTGGTAAGGTAAGAACAAATCCACCAAAGCTAATATTACTGAAAATGGTTAGGATTGGATGGGTTAACCGGACCCGAAACCCAAACTGCCCAAATCGGACCCCTAACACGTCGATTTTAGGCCGATTTGATGGTTGGGATTTGTAGGCGCCGATCATACGATTCCGTGGATACCAAAATCGAGTTATTTGGCGAAGAAACGAAGGATTTATGGGCAAACAGATCTGCATCGCGATAACTTCGCCTGCAAGATTAAGTTCGCCTGATGAACTTCGCCTTCAAGCGTAACTTCGCCTTCAAGCGTAACTTCGCCTAAGGTTTAACTTCGCCTGAAGCCAAGTTCGCCCGAGGTTTAACTTCGCCTGAAGCCAAGTTCGCCCGAGGTTTAACTTCGCCTGAAGCCAAGTTCGCCCGAGGTTTAACTTCGCCTGAAGCCAAGTTCGCCCGAGGTTTACGTTCGCCTGAAGCCAAGTTCGCCCGAGGTTTAACTTCGCCTGAAGTGAAGTTCGTTTAGAAAATAAATTAAAAACCTAATGGAAAATGTGTTAAGGCAGTTATCGAAAATAAAATTTTTCCAAGCTGACCTGGCAGCTTAACCCCAGACAGGGGCTCTGCCCCTTGGACCCGGCTAGGGGCTGCCGCCCCTAGAACCCTGCTGCCAGGGGCGCTGCCCCCGGACCCCCGTTCGTTGTGGGTCATATATAGATAGAAATACAAAACGAGTAGTAGTAGTTAATTGATATGTGTAAATATTATACAGTTAGCCGAGCCCAGTTAAAGAAAGGAATTACGATCAACGGCGAGCGTAACAGGATCCAGGTGAGTTTCTAGCCCCATTCCTAGTTATGTTTTCGGGGCTGTGTGCATACTTGATGTGTTGTTAATACATTTATCCTAAGTGATAAGTGTATGCCATATGTGATATGTATGAATGATTGCTTGATGGTACGTGAACGATCTTCGGATATTGCGCGTACTGTCAGGTTGTAACGTTATAAATATGGTAAGTATGATATGTATGTTTATGTGTATGAACGTAATAAAGTTAATAAAAGAAGGAAATGACGGTTGTATGGTTGTATGGTTACGAAAAGGGTACCGAGCCCTAATAATACTCGAGGTATGATGTATGGTTGTATGGTAACGAAGAGGGAATCGAACCCTACTAATATTCGAAAACAAGGGACCAGACCCTTATAATATCTGTGATGTTAGGGACCAGACCCTTATAATATCTGTGATGTTAGGGACCAGACCCTTACAATATCTGTGAGGATAGGGACCAGACCCTCATAATATCTGTGATGTTAGGGACCAGACCCTTATAATATCTGTGATGCTAGGGACCAGACCCTTATAATATCTGTGAGGTTATAGGGCGAAAGGCTCTTTAAAACGTATGATTATGAATGTAAAGAAAGTATGTAAGTAAGAAAGAAAGTATGTAAGTAAGAATGAAGGTATGAGTACTTATGTGTGTATGAAAGAAAGTTATGAGGTTAAGTACGTATGTATGTAATAAGGTATTGTATGGTATTGTATGATTAACTAGAACTCACTCAGCGTAGCTGACTTTTAGTATGCACGCAGGTGAGTAGGATGAGACAGCTGGCTTGAGTGGAGGACACATGGCAGATGACTAAAGCCTGGCATCTGAAGATCTGATATGTTTTATAAGTTATGTTTTGATTTTGAAAGACAAGAGGAATGTTTTAAGACGTGATTATGAATTGATATGTAATGTTTTATGAAAGTTTTATATTCCGCGTAAAGTTTTTAATTAACTCTGATATTTAGAACTGTGTTTATGAGTAAATCCAACACGAAAGTAGGGTTACCGGTGACGGGGCCTTACAAGTTGGTATCAGAGCAAAGTTCGAGAGATTTAAGCATCCTACATGCTTAGACTTGAACAGAGAATGGGATTTAAGTAAGAAAAGAAAGAAGATGCCAGTTCAAGAATGCCATGTGTCGCTCAAGCAAGATCAGTAAAGGTGAAAGGTATGATTAAATGATATATGTTAATGAGAAAGAAAAGATATGAGAATGGTACGGATAGGAATAATTGATTGTTTGAATTGACTAACTACTTAAGTAGAACCAGCACAAATAGACTCATAAAAGGAAGTGTATAGGACACGGAAAGTAACATGATCAGCTAATCACAACTGGCCACTGTTATTACCTGTTAGCCTTACCATCCTTGTACTAAACGGTTCCTTGAGTGACGATGTTTGTGTTTTCCCTTTTAGAATACGATGGCTGGAGTTGGTAACATTGCTGGAGCTGGAGGTCGTGCTGGACGACGCGGCAGGCCTCGTCGTATCCAGCAACCTTCGGTTGAGACAGCTTCCAACACCAGGGAGGAGGGTAGTGCAGCTGGAGGAGGTCCGATCAACAACGAAGGGGTTCAACTGGATCCCGCCATTCAAGCAGCTATCGTCCAAGCTGTAGCCGCTGCTGTAAAGAATATTACTCCGGGAGGCCCTGCTGGAAGCCGTGAAAGAACTGTGGACGGGGCAGGTGGTCATAGTAGGAATGATGATGAGGGGGAGAAGGGTGAATCAAGCGAGGAAAGGTCTGCGAAAGTCGATGACAGAAGGAGGGGCCGAGGCGGTTGCAACTACAAGTCCTTCAAAGGTTGCGACCCGCCTAAGCTGACTGGTTTAGGAGACGCAATCGCTACTCTTCAATGGGTAACCGCTATGGACAAGATTATCCGCATTAGCGAATGCCGTCCCGACCAAGCTGTGGGTTATGCTACACAGTCATTTGAGGAGGAAGCTATGTATTGGTGGGAAAGTGTGGAGCAGAGAAAGACTAAGGATGAGATCAGAGCGATGAGGTGGGAAGATTTGAAAGAGTTGGTAATGAAGAAGTTCTGTGCAGATGCCGAGGTTGAAAGAACAGAGATGAAGTTCCAGAATTTAAAAGCCGGTATGATGACGCATCGTGAGTATACCACGGAGTTCAACCGACTATCTAGGTTGGTGCCTGACATGGTTGACACTGAGGTCAAGAGAATCAAATGTTATGTGAGGGGGTTGCCACAAAAGGTCCGCATGTTAGTCAGGGCGATTCAACCTGCTACTTTTGATTCGGCTGTTGGACTCGCGGAAATGGTCTATGCTGACTTGGCCGCGGATGATAGGGTGGAAAGGGACGAAGAGAAAGAGAAGAAAGGGGTCACTCCTGCTAAACGACCCGGTACTCAGTTATGGAACTCCAAGGATAAGAAACAGAAAGTGTGGGAGAAGAGATCGTGTAAGACCTGCGGAAAGAGGCATGGTGGTGAGTGCAAGTGGGGTAAAAGTTCTAATGTTTGTCTCAAATGTGGAAAGGCTCATGGTGGAGAATGCAGAATGGGGTCGAATGCCTGTTATAAGTGCGGGAAGGTAGGGCATTATGCCAATGAGTGCAGTGCGAAGCCAGCATGTTACAAATGTGGCAAGACAGGCCATATGTCAAGGGAGTGCACTGAAGGTGTAGCTGGAGGTAGTGGAAAGAAGGATGCCGATCAAGCTAGGCCCAGAACTAGAGCCTACATGCTGACCCAGGAACAAGCCAGGCAGATTCCGGATGTCGTCACAGGTACGTTTCTAGTGAACGATGTTTCCGCTTCTGTATTATTTGATTCTGGTGCGAATAGAAGTTTTGTAGCTACGACGTTTAGTAAACTAGCTAAAATGAAAGGCTGCCGAGTGTCTGAAACTTTTGTAGTAGAAACCGCAAGTGACACTTCGGTGAAAATAACAAAAATGGTTAAGAATTGTAAGATAGTGTTAGAGGGACATGAGTTCCCTGTTACTTTGTATGTTATGGCCTTAGGAGGGTTCGATGTAGTCTTGGGTATGGATTGGTTGTCTGAGTTTGAGGCTCAGATAGTATGTAAAAGTAAGATGATAAGGTTAAAGTCATTGGATGGTAGTGCGGTGACGGTTTATGGTGATAAGGAGAGTTATGGGCTTAATGTCATTTCGATGATAAAAGCCGAGGGTTTGTTAAGGCGAGGGTGCGGTGCCTACCTGGCGTATGTTGTCAACGCTACGGCCGAGACGAAAGAAATGAAGAATGTTCCTATTGTGCGCGACTACCCAGAAGTATTCCCTGAGGATCTTCAGGGGTTGCCACCTGAGCGAGAGATAGAATTTCAGATAGATCTAGTACCAGGAGCCCAGCCCGTCGCGAAAGCGCCTTACCGTCTAGCACCGTCCGAGATGAAGGAATTGATGTCCCAACTGCAAGAACTCCTCGACAAGGGTTTTATCAGACCCAGTGTTTCTCCGTGGGGCGCACCGGTTTTGTTTGTGAAGAAAAAGGATGGAAGTATGAGAATGTGCATAGACTATCGTGAGTTGAATAAGCTTACGGTAAAGAATAGATACCCCTTGCCTAGGATTGACGATCTGTTTGACCAACTGCAAGGTTCGAGTTGGTTCTCACGAATAGATCTCAGATCAGGCTACCATCAACTGAAGGTAAAGGAGGCAGACGTCCCTAAGACAGCGTTCCAAAGGCGATATGGACACTACGAGTTCCTCGTAATGTCATTCGGTCTAACAAATGCTCCTGCAGCATTTATGGACATGATGAACAGGGTGTGTCGACCAATGTTGGATAAGTTAGTTATCGTTTTCATTGATGACATATTAATATATTCAAGGAGCGAGTCTGACCATGCGGAGCATTTGAGAGAAGTATTGGAAGTTCTAAAGAAAGAGAAGTTGTATGCCAAGTTTTTGAAATGCGCGTTCTGTTTAAGAGAGGTGCAATTTTTAGGTCACGTGATTAATTCGGAAGGGATTACCGTGGACCCAGCTAAGATTGAGGCGATAACGAATTGGAAGACTCCGCAGAATCCAACTGATATACGAAGTTTCCTAGGGTTAGCCGGCTACTACAGGAGATTCATCGAAGGTTTCTCCAAGATAGCCGCACTGCTGACCGGTATGACCCGAAAGTCGATAGTATTCAGTTGGGGAAAATTTCAAGAAGAAGCCTTTGAAGAATTAAAGAGAAGACTCACGCAAGCTCCAATCCTTGCTCTACCCGATGGTGACGAGGATTTCGTTGTGTGTGCTGATGCCTCGCATCAAGGGCTAGGTTGCGTGTTGATGCAACGAGGGAAAGTGATAGCTTACGCGTCTAGACAGTTGAAGGTCCATGAGAGTACTTATCCGACGCATGATTTGGAGTTAGCAGCCGTAGTGCATGCTCTTAAGATATGGAGGCATTATCTGTACGGTACTAAGTGTACTATCTATACAGATCATAAGAGTTTAAAGTACTTTTTCGAGCGGAAAGAATTGAACATGAGGCAGAGAAGATGGTTAGAATTGATAAAGGATTACGACTGTGAGATTAAGTATTACCCCGGTAAAGCTAACGTGGTCGCTGATGCGCTAAGTCGTAAAAATGAGGAAGTCCTAGCAACCGTGAAGTCTTACCAGCTGATTGTGAACTCAAGTCTTTTTTTGAAGAAATCATCAAGGTGCAGTCAGAGGTGTTAGTAGATGAAGGGTTAGTAAAGAAAGAAAGGGTGTTCGGCCAGCAGATTGAGTTAGTGGAAAACACTCATGGAGTTAAGACTAGATTTGACCGCATGTGGATCCCACACCATGGTGATCTTAGAAGTCGAATCTTAGATGAAGCTCATAAGTCAAGGTACTCAATCCATCCTGGAGCTACAAAGATGTACCAAGACTTGAAAAGGGATTACTGGTGGCCTGGAATGAAGAATGATGTAGTAGATTATGTCGGTAAGTGCTTAACTTGCTTACAAGTCAAAGCCGAACATCAGAAGCCTTATGGGAAGATGCAACCGCTAGAGATACCCGAGTGGAAATGGGAACACATCACTATGGATTTCATAACTAAGCTACCTCGTACAGCTAAGCATCATGATACCATCTGGGTGATTGTGGACCGTTTGACCAAGAGTGCTCACTTTCTACCCAGACGAGAGGCCATCTCGTCAGAAACGTTAGCAAGCTTTTTCATTAAAGAAATTGTAACCAAGCATGGAGTACCGTTATCGATCGTGTCTGATAGAGATACACGGTTTACTTCAAGATTCTGGAAGAAATTCCATGAAGCTATGGGGACGAGGTTGAACATCAGTACGGCGTACCATCCTCAAACCGATGGACAGTCCGAAAGGACGATCCAAACCCTTGAGGATATGCTACGTGCTTGTGTTTTAGATTTTGGTGGAAGCTGGGATGATCATCTGCATCTGGCAGAGTTCTCCTATAACAACAGTTACCATTCGAGCATTGGTATGCCACCGTTTGAGATGCTTTTCGGTCGACGATGTAGAACCCCGGTGTGTTGGGGTGAGATTGGTCAAAAGGAAATGGGAAGCCTAGAAGTGGTTCAAGAAACGTCTTCAAAGTTCGATCAGATCAAAGCAAGAATGAAAGCCGCTCAAGACAGACAAAAGTCTTATGCAGATAAGCGGCGACGACCAATTGAGTTTAACGTTGGCGACTATGTGATGCTTAAGGTCTCGCCTTGGAAAGGAATTATCCGTTTTAGAAAGAGAGGGAAGCTAAGTCCGAGGTACATTGGACCATTTAAAATTTTGTATCGTGTGGGGGAAGTAGCTTATAAGCTGGATTTACCCGATGAGTTAGAAGGAATTCATTCAACCTTCCATGTTTCTCATCTGAGGAAGTGTCTAGCTGATGACACGTCTCACGTGCCATTAATGGACATTGAGGTTGATGAACAATTGAACTACATCGAGCAACCGATAAAGATCGTTGATCGCAAGGAGAAGCAGCTTCGTCACAAGATTATACCCTTGGTAAAAGTGATATGGAAACACCGCAAGGGATCAGATGCTACTTGGGAAGTCGAGGATGAGATGCGCAAGTTTTACCCTAGTTTGTTTATGTAATAGTTAGGTTTCGGGGACGAAACCTCTTTAAGGGGGGAAGACTTGTAACATCCTGAAATTTTAATTATAAATAAAGAAAGTTATGTTTAGTGATTTCACGTTGTTAATTATTTAATGTCGAGTAAGGAGGGAGTTGGGCTTAGATTGCGTAAGATGGGTTAAATGAGAATGGGCCTCGGGTCCGTGGGCTTAGAGGGATATAAATATCCCATCCCAAACCCAATCTTTCATTTCCACCTTCTTTCTTCACACACTCAAAACACACACATTCTAACCGATCAAGATTCGAAGACGAGACCCGAGATTTTGTTGATAGATCTGAGTTGGTAAGGTAAGAACAAATCCACCAAAGCTAATATTACTGAAAATGGTTAGGATTGGATGGGTTAACCGGACCCGAAACCCAAACTGCCCAAATCGGACCCCTAACACGTCGATTTTAGGCCGATTTGATGGTTGGGATTTGTAGGCGCCGATCATACGATTCCGTGGATACCAAAATCGAGTTATTTGGCGAAGAAACGAAGGATTTATGGGCAAACAGATCTGCATCGCGATAACTTCGCCTGCAAGATTAAGTTCGCCTGATGAACTTCGCCTTCAAGCGTAACTTCGCCTTCAAGCGTAACTTCGCCTAAGGTTTAACTTCGCCTGAAGCCAAGTTCGCCTAAGGTTTAACTTCGCCTGAAGCCAAGTTCGCCCGAGGTTTAACTTCGCCTGAAGCCAAGTTCGCCCGAGGTTTAACTTCGCCTGAAGCCAAGTTCGCCCGAGGTTTAACTTCGCCTGAAGCCAAGTTCGCCCGAGGTTTACGTTCGCCTGAAGCCAAGTTCGCCCGAGGTTTAACTTCGCCTGAAGTGAAGTTCGTTTAGAAAATAAATTAAAAACCTAATGGAAAATGTGTTAAGGCAGTTATCGAAAATAAAATTTTTCCAAGCTGACCTGGCAGCTTAACCCCAGCCAGGGGCTCTGCCCCTTGGACCCGGCTAGGGGCTGCCGCCCCTAGAACCCTGCTGCCAGGGGCGCTGCCCCCGGACCCCCGTTCGTTGTGGGTCATATATAGATAGAAATACAAAACGAGTAGTAGTAGTTAATTGATATGTGTAAATATTATACAGTTAGCCGAGCCCAGTTAAAGAAAGGAATTACGATCAACGGCGAGCGTAACAGGATCCAGGTGAGTTTCTAGCCCCATTCCTAGTTATGTTTTCGGGGCTGTGTGCATACTTGATGTGTTGTTAATACATTTATCCTAAGTGATAAGTGTATGCCATATGTGATATGTATGAATGATTGCTTGATGGTACGTGAACGATCTTCGGATATTGCGCGTACTGTCAGGTTGTAACGTTATAAATATGGTAAGTATGATATGTATGTTTATGTGTATGAACGTAATAAAGTTAATAAAAGAAGGAAATGACGGTTGTATGGTTGTATGGTTACGAAAAGGGTACCGAGCCCTAATAATACTCGAGGTATGATGTATGGTTGTATGGTAACGAAGAGGGAATCGAACCCTACTAATATTCGAAAACAAGGGACCAGACCCTTATAATATCTGTGATGTTAGGGACCAGACCCTTATAATATCTGTGATGTTAGGGACCAGACCCTTACAATATCTGTGAGGATAGGGACCAGACCCTCATAATATCTGTGATGTTAGGGACCAGACCCTTATAATATCTGTGATGCTAGGGACCAGACCCTTATAATATCTGTGAGGTTATAGGGCGAAAGGCTCTTTAAAACGTATGATTATGAATGTAAAGAAAGTATGTAAGTAAGAAAGAAAGTATGTAAGTAAGAATGAAGGTATGAGTACTTATGTGTGTATGAAAGAAAGTTATGAGGTTAAGTACGTATGTATGTAATAAGGTATTGTATGGTATTGTATGATTAACTAGAACTCACTCAGCGTAGCTGACTTTTAGTATGCACGCAGGTGAGTAGGATGAGACAGCTGGCTTGAGTGGAGGACACATGGCAGATGACTAAAGCCTGGCATCTGAAGATCTGATATGTTTTATAAGTTATGTTTTGATTTTGAAAGACAAGAGGAATGTTTTAAGACGTGATTATGAATTGATATGTAATGTTTTATGAAAGTTTTATATTCCGCGTAAAGTTTTTAATTAACTCTGATATTTAGAACTGTGTTTATGAGTAAATCCAACACGAAAGTAGGGTTACCGGTGACGGGGCCTTACATACATGCACTGATGTTACGTGTTTGGGTTGTACGTTTGCTCGATCCTGATGTTATACGTGGATGTTATATATATATATATATATATATATATATATATATATATATATATATATATATATATATACTATAATATATATAGGGATGTAATTGAAAGGATGTTTACATATACATTTTGTATATGTATGTATGAGAATGTTTAGTTTTCGGTAATGATGATTTGATGGATGCGCCCTTTTACTTTTTAAACTTTTGATATGACTATCATAATCATTACTACTGATATTATTTACTTAAAACTTGAACTCACTTAGCTCAAGCTGACTTTGTGTGCATGTTAGTGTGAGTTTCAGGTTAGGAAGAGGATGCCTTATCGCTTGGACGTGCACGAAGTTACTTGGACGGTGAAGGCATACGGGAATTGAAGATTTTATTATTAAACATTTATTTTTAAAAGTTTTTATTTAAAGATAATTATTTTGATTTTGGGCAAAATTCCTGGGTTTTGGGAACTCATTTACTTATTTACGTTTTCCGCCGAATTATACTCTGTGATGCTTATTTTAATGAAAAAAATTGTTTTTAAGATTAATTATTTTTACAAGTGTTTTGAATGAATACCAACTGTGGGGTTCCCGGGGTTCGGGACCTTACAAGTTGGTATCAGAGCCATGGTTCGAGGGATCCGAGCATCCCCGAATGCTTGGACTCGAACTGTAAGAAAAGAGACCAGTATGCCCACCACGAGTAGCTGCACGCCAAGAGGTAACTTTAAATTATTTAGTCATTACCTTAAATTTAAGATTTCCAGTATGTGATTAATTGTTAAGTGTTAGATAGAATGCTAATGTGGTTAGGGGCAGGGGTTCTTAGAACGGGCTGGTGAAGTAAACGACTAATAACACTTGATCAACGTTATTAGCAGTTTACCTTTACCTTCCATGTTTTAAATACCACTTGTGTCTGACTTATGTTAGGGTTCCGTATTTGTAGGGATAGGATTTGGCTAACTCTCAAGTCGTTTGCATTAATGTTTATCTTATTCCCTAAATTCTCTTCGTTTCCCATCTTCTCGAATGCTTTGCGCGTAATTTTTTAGCTAAGGCGTAGCATACTGTCACTCTGGGTTCCTTGGTACTTGACCGCTTAAATTCCTCGCTCCTTCAAGAATGTATGAGCAACTGTTTAGCTAAGTAGGAGCGTGATGTTATCCCAGATACCTTTCTACTAGATGAATTACCAGTGTCAGTCTTATTTAATTCGGGCGCCAATAGAAGTTTTGTGTCTACCGCTTTCTGTTCCTCGTTGAATAAATCACCCGAGCGCGTTGTCGATGTGTTTGAGGTTGAGGTCGCCATAGGAAAATCCGTGTCCGTGTCTAGGGCTATTCAGGGTTGTTCCATCGAGTTGTCTGGGAATAGGTTTCCGGTGCGGTTGTATTTGATGCCGCTTGGTTGCTTCAATGTGGTGCTCGGGATGGATTGGCTGGCGAGTGTTGACGCTCAAATCATGCGTAGACTTACTTATCCGAGCCAAAGTTCGAGGGATCCGAGCATTCTTGAATGCTTGGACTCTAACTGTAAAAGAAAGGACTAGAAATGCCAACCGCGAGTAGCTTCACGTCAAGAGGTAATTTTTACTTGATTGATTATCTTTATAAGAATTAGGATTTCATTATATGCATAATTGCTAAAGTATTAGATGAGATGCTAATATGGTTAGGGTCCAGGGGTGCTTAGGACGGGCGGGTAATGAAACGACTAATTACACTTGATCAACGTCATTATCAGTTTACCCTAACCTAACATGTTCTAAATACCACTCGTACTTGACCGTTTTAAAGTTCTGTCTTTGTAGGGATAAGACATGGTCGATACTCGTTCAGCTAAGAAAGGTCATCCCAGTAGTCATGGTCGCGGTCGTAAGCCATGTTTCGAGACTAAGAGAGAGAACCCAACTCCCAAACAGGAAGAGACCCCGATTCAGGAGGAGGGGGATAGCCCCGCATTAGATCCTTCCATGCGCGCGGCCTGTAAGACCCCGAATCCCGGGAATCCTATAGTTGGTAATCATTCAAGAAACTTACAAAATTCTTAAACTCAAAACAATTCATTTCTTTTCAAAAACTAGTTCAGAGTATAAATCAGCGGAAAAATCATATTTATTAAAACAAGTTCCCAAAACCCGGGAATTATGCCCAAAACTAAATTTAAATGTATTAAGTATTAATTGAAAAGGACAATGTTCATTAACAAAACTTTCCGACTAGATATGCCTTCAACTGTCCAGGTAGTCTTGAGCACGTCCAACCGGTAAGCATCCTCCTTCTAATCTGAAACTCACACTAACATACACACAAAGTCAGCTTGAGCTGAGTGAGTTCAAGTTTTAAATAATTGACATTTATAATAATCATTTCAAGAGTTTTAAAATAAAACGGGATACGAACGGTTAGGCCATCATCAATAATAAGTAGTCATACTTATATGTACATCTATATAATTATATCCCTATAAATATCATCCAAGTAATAACATCAGGGTCGAGCACACGTACAACCCAAACACGTAACATCTCATCCAACGTATGCACACACAAAGTAGGCATGCGTAAACATCCTTAGTCGATAATAACTAATTAACATCGCCAATTATTGGCCATACAATAACACATGTATAAACATACATATATATATTATTCCAAAATATACCATACTACAGGTAAGCCATCATTAGTCACTAATGACTAACTAACATCCCTAATCATACGCCATATGGTAACACATGTGTAAACCTACATACGTAATATCTCAAGATGTACCATAATACAAGTAAGCCTTTGGGCCATAAGGTAACACATGTGTATACATACATAATTAACCTCCCAAACATACCATAATACAAGCAAGCCAATGGGAAATCGTTTAAAGGGTTCATCATGTAAAATCAGTTGGGTGTGTATGCTAGACCAAAACTTGAAAAAGAGTAAAAAGGGGCATCATGAACTCACCTGACACAAGGCACGATTTCACCACAAGCTAGAGGACCCCTAAGTATCCCCAAAACTCAAACGCCTGTCGGTTTACATACAAACATTACTAACGACATCGAAAGGACTCGTTTATGCTACGAGACGTTCTAACATGGTTCGAGTTACCTAAAGCCTCGACCTCACCAAACTCAATCATAACAGCCCCCGGGGCCTTAAGTTTACCAACACGACCCTTAGATAGCACTAGGTGATACTAACACGCGCGTTTAAAAGTTGTTTAGGCAATTTACATCCAACTCAGCCCCGTATGGACCAAATATGATAAATTCACAGCCAACAAGTCCACACGACGCTACACGAGTCAAATGGGTTGGTAACTCGCAAGTATAACGCACCAACTATTCAATAAACGCAAATGAGCGTTGTACCGACCCGTTTGAGTAAACGACAACCAATTAAAGCCCCAATACTTATAAAAATCATTTTCCAACAGCCCGTATATTAAACCAAAGCTATCTGAACTGAATTGGTCATCACTTACTTCATCCCTCGCGTTAAACGCAACAATCTACCATTCTAGCCAACCGAAAACTATCTTTCAAACTACAACTTGTTACCAATCAAACTAACACCAATGTGCATAATCTTAAAGTATGTTATACTAGATATAGCTAGGAAGATGTTGGCGCAAAAACCTCAACCAAAACTGTCCCGGAATTGCTCAATTGGACAGCCACCCGGTTAGCCTAAAACAAGCCATTTATCGATCAATAAACGAGTTATAATGACCAATTCAGGTGTAAAAGACTTGTAGGAACATGGGACTAACCTTCAATTGAAGTTTCACGCCCTAAACTTGGCCGAAAATAAGAAAAACGAGGGTGGTTGGGGCTGCTCTTGGTCCAATCGGTTGAAGAGAAAGGGAGGGGGGTTAGGGTTTTTATGTTTTATGTTATAATATAAAATGTTTCATCCTAGCCCATCCAAGTTGAAAGATATGGCAACTTGAAAGGAAAATTAAATAATTTACGTACCGAGATGACGAGAAGTTTCTGAGGAATGTCGGTTAAATCCCGAGAGATGTACATATTCTACAAGCTTTAAATCTTTGAACCGAAAATTAATGGGTCTTACACGGCCATCACGGATGAGGTTTATCAGGTTCTTCATAGCACCATTCCCAAGATCGTTGCTGAGGCAGTTAGGGCTACGGAAGAAACGATTGTTGGTAAGAGTTCAGATAAGGAAGGAAAGGGTTAGAAAACTCGGGATGAAGCTGAGGTGATTATGCCGAGTGAAGATGAGGATGAGGTTCATGCGATTAATGTCACTGCTCGGGGTTGTTCGTTTGGGGATTTCAAAAAGTGTGACCCTCCCACTTTCGATGGTACTAAGGATGCATCGGCAGCACATCAGTGGGTGAGAGAAATGGAAGCCGTGTTGAGAATCAGTAAGTGTAAAGGGGAGGATATGGTTACTTTTGCTACTGCCTCGTTTCGTTCTAAGGCGTTGTGTTTGTGGGATAATTTGGCTCAGGCCATGGGTGATCAGTCTATTAGGAGGATGACTTAGAGGAGTTGAAGCAATTGATTCTCGATCAGTTTTGTCCTTCGCATGAATTGGATAAGATTGAGCAAGACTTCTTGGCCTTGGAAGCGGGTAATATGACCCATCGAGAGTATACTACAAAGTTAAACCAAATGGCTCGCTTATGTCCCGATCTGGTTACTCCTGAAACTAAACGAATTAAGAAGTATGTGAAAGGTCTTCTGGTGGATATTCGTAAGGGTGTGATGACCACCGAAATAAGCTATTTCCATTCGGTGGTTACCCTGGCTGGTACTTTGTATGATCAGAGAGAGAAGATAGTGTTGTCTGAAACTAAGAAGACTTGGAACTCGAATTAAAATTCCAATGTAAAACGGTTTGGGGGAAATAACTTTACTTCGGCCGGGAAGAGAGTGAAAACTGAGGCTTCGAATCATAAGGGGTACGATGGTGGATAGGTGCAGAAAATGTGGGAAGCTGCATAGGGGGGATGTAGATCTGGGCCTATTCCTCATTTCCGTTGTGCGAAGACTGGACATATCCACTACGAGTGTCTGAATCTGACTTGTTTCCGGTGTATAGGGCTTGGGGCACTTAGCATCCAGGTGTCCTGATATTAAGGCGGGGGGTCCGAGCAGGGGACTTCGTCGAGGGGGGGAATGGAAGATAAATCGAAGGCCAAGGCGAGGGCTTTCAACATCTCTATGAAGGAAGCAAAGGATGACGCGGATGTTGTTTCCAGTACTCTTTTCCTTATTCATCTAATGTACTCTACCGTTGAAAATTTCCTCATTCGTTCTGAAATATAAGTGTAATTGTTTAGCTAAGTAGTAGCGTAATATTATTCCAGGTACCTTTTTACTTAATGAATTACAGGCTTCGGTCTTGTTTGATTCGGGTGCCAGTAGGAGTTTTGTGTCTACTGCTTTTTGTTCCACGTTAAATAAATTACCCGAGCGCGTAGGCGATGTGTTTGAGGTTGAGGTCACCGTAGGAAAGTCTGTTTCTATGTCTAGGGCTATTCAGGGTTACTTTATTGAGTTGTCTAGGTATAGATTTCTGGTGTGGCTGTGTATAATGCCGCTGGGCTGTTTCGATGTGATGCTTGGGATGGATTGGCTCGCTAGTGTGGATGCTCAGATTATCTATGTTCAGAAACTTGTGCGTCTAAGGGCCCCAGATGGGACCTAAATCACTATCTTCGGTGATCGGAGTGGTGCGACACCACATATTATATCCATACTTAAGGCGGGAAAACTTATACAGTGAGGTTGTGGGGCGTATCCGGCGTATGCAATAAACGAGAAAACCGAGGTTGCTACCGTCAATGATGTTCCCATTGTTCGGGATTACCCGAATATATTTCCAGATGATTTGTCAGATGTGCTGCTGGATCGCGAGGTCGAGTTCGAGATAGACATTGCGCCTAGTGCCAAACCCGTTCCTCGAGCAACTTACCGCCTGACGCCAAACGAAATGAAAGAACCTATGGCCTAATTGGAAGACTTGCTCAACAAAGGCTTCATTCGACTGAGCATCTCACCTTGGGGTGCCCCGGTCTTGTTTGTCAAGAAGGACGGTAGCATGCGGATGTGCATACTACCTTGAATTGAATAAACTTACTGTGAAAAATCGTTACCCCTTACCAAGGATCGACGACTTATTTGATTAGCTCCAAGGAGCTAGTGGGTTTTAAAGATCGACCTTAGGTCGGGGTATCATCAGTTGAAAATTCGTGAGGAAGATATTCCTTAGACTGCTTTCCGCACTCGCCATGGACATTACGAATTTCTCATGATAGATTGACCAACGCATCGGCTGTGTTCATGGATCTTATGAACCGGGTGTGTAGGCCAATGCTTGACCATTCTGTTATTGTTTTCATCGACGACATTCTCGTTTATTCCAAAAGGGAAATCAATCACGCTCCTCATCTCAGGGAAGTTTTGGATGCTCTGCGAAGAAATAAGTTGTATGCAAAATTTTCTAAGTGCTCTTTCTAGTAACGCGAGGTTCAATTCTTGGGTCATGTTATTAGACAAAAGGCATCTTGGTAGATCCTGCAAAAGCGGAAGCCTTAAATAAATGTCCTAAGTCACTGTCTGAAATTCGTAGCTTTCTGGGCTTGGCGGGCTATTACCGTCGATTTATTACTGATTTCTCGAAAATCGTTTCGGCGTTGACCAAGTTGACTAAGAAGAGTGCTAAGTTTATTTGGGGTGCTGATCAGGAGGAGGCTTTTCTTGAATTAAAGAACAAGTTAACGCATGCTCCGATTCTAGCTTTGCCTGATTTCACCGATGACCTGGTTGTCTATTTTGATGCTTCCTATCAGGGGCTTGGGTGTGTTCTTATGCAGCGGGGTCGAGCCATAGCTTATGCCTCGTAGCAGTTGAAGCCTCATGAGGCGAATTACCCTACCCATGATCTGGAACTGGCGGTGGTCGTGTTTGCGCTTAAGTTGTGGAGACATTATCTGTATGGTATTCCTTGTCATTTACACCGATCATAAGAGTTTAAAGTATTTCTTCAAGCAAAAAGAACTGAATATGTGGCAACGTCGGTGGTTGGAATTAATTAAGGATTATGATCTTGAGATTATGTACCATCCCGGTAAAGCTAACATGGTAGCTGACGCGTTGAGCTGGAAGGAGAGGCAGAAACCCAATCGCGTGAAATCTTATCAGTTTATTCTCAAACCCGATATTTTGAAACAGATAGCTAATGTTCAGAATGAGACCTGTGGAATTGATTATGTCAGAGCGTATTTGGGGTCAAGAAAAGTTGTTGGAAGATGTCGGTGACTAGGTGAAGTATAAGGATGGTCGTTTATGGGTACCCAGGTATGAAGGATTCAGGAGTAAGATTCTATATGAAGCACACAAGTCGCGCTATTCCATTCATCCGGGCGTGAAAAAGATGTACCAAGACCTCAAGAAGAATTACTGGTGGCCTACGATGAAGTATGATGTGGCTCAATATATGAGTAATTGTTTGACTTGTTTGCACGTTAAGGCTGAGCACCAAAAGCCTTTCGGGAAACTCCAACGCTTGGAGATACCCGAGTGGAAATGGGAGCATCTCAGGATGGATTTTGTGGTTAAACTGCCTCGCACTCCTAGGAGTAATTATGACACCATTTGGGTAATCATGGATAGATTGACTAAGAGCGCTCATTTCTTGCCAATTCGAGAGACTGATAATTCCGAGCAGCTGGCCGATCTGTTTATTCGTGAGATTGTTTCTAGGCACGGGGTGCCTGTATCTATTGTTTCGAATAGGGACACGTGTTTTACCTCCAGGTTTTGGAAAAGGTTTCATGAGGAGATGGGTACCAAACCCCTTATTAGTACTACTTATCACCCACAGACGGATGGTCAATCCGAGAGGACCATACAAACTCTCGAGGATATGTTGTAGGCTTGTGTTATTGATTTTGGGGGTAGTTGGGATCGTCATTTACCGTTGGTTGAGTTTTCTTATAACAACAGTTATCAAGCCACCATTGGGATGCCACCGTTTGAGATGTTATACGGGCGTAGGTGTAGGACTCCCGTCTGTTTGGGATCCATCGGTCAGAAACAATTGGGTAGTTTGGAGGTGGTTGAGGCTACGACTGGGAAACTTGATAAGATTAAGGCTTTTATGAAGGCCGCTCAGGACCAGCAAAATTCCTATGTGGATAAAAGGCGAAAGCCTATTGTGTTCAAGGCCGACAGGGGAATCTTAGTGCGAGATTCATAGGTCCGTTTCGTATCTTGTCCCATGTAGGGGAAGTAGCTTATAGACTGGATTTACCTGATGAGCTTGCTAGGATCCATCCTACTTTCCATGTGTCGCATCTGAGGAAATGTTTGGCAGACGAGGAGGCCCATGTGCCTCTTGGTGATATTGAGCTCGATAGTAAGTTGAATTATGTTGAGGAACCTATCGTCATTCTTGACCATCAGGAAAAGCGTTTAAGGAATAAAGTGGTTAGGCATGTGAATTATGTTGAGGAACCTATCGCCATTCTTGACAACATCTGGAAACACGTTAAATGGTTTAAACATTTCACTATAATCAAATAACCAGTCAGGTTTTATCACACGTTAATTTCTGTTAAAAGATTGAAGCTTTGTAGAGTTTGTATATTTATCGGGATTGGTCTTGCATTCTTCGGGAACCTCCTTGTCATTCTTGTAAGTTAAATTATTTAACCTTTCATCCAATTTATTACATTTTACAAGTTTGAGGGGCTAGAGTGTTAATTATTTTATTATAACATCAAAACCCTAACTCTCCCCCCCCCCCCCTCCCATGTCCGATCGGCAGCAGCAGTAGCCTCCCTCATCAATTTTGTGCAGCTCCAGCCTAGTTCCAGCCATCCCTCGTCTAATTCAAGGTCGGCCCTACCATATTACAACTCTTTTTCACCTTAATTCATCTTTATTGCTCGCTTATTGGTCGAAAACGGTTGTTTTAGGCTTAACCGGTGGCTGTCCAATTAAGGTTCTTTCAGGGCTGAATCAATTGAAATTTTTGTTCCGTCATCTTCCTAGGTATACCATATGTATCATACTTTAGTATCATGAGCAATGGAATTCGTTTGATTAGTCAATTGTTGATAGATTGAAAACTAGGATTTCGGTTGTCTAGATTGTTAATTGTTGCGTATAGCGCGTTGTTTGAGGGGATTAACAACCAATTCAGATTTTGTAGCCTCAGTATGATATACGGGCTGTGAAAAACTTAATTTTTATGTTAATGAGGCTGAATTGGTTGTTGGTTTCTCAAACGGGTCGGTACAACGTAAATTCGCGTTTAATTGATAGTTTGTGCGTTGTACATGCGAATTACCGACCCATTCAACTCGTGATGTGTCGTGTGGACTGATGTAATTGTATTAAATTTGGTCCTCATAGGGTGGAGTAGGTTGCTAAGTACATAAACAACTCGTTAATGCACATATTCGATACAACTGACAACTTTCAGGTGTAGTTTGGAAATCCATTGTCCCCCGGAATTAACTAAGGGTGGTTTTGGTAAATACAAGGCCCCGGGGCTGATGTAATTAGAATTGGTATGGTTGAGGCTTTAGGTCAATCAAATCATGTTAGAACGCCTCGTAGGATAAGCGAGTCGGTACGGTCCCGTTAGAAATCATTGTGTGTAATCCGACAGGCGTTTGATATGTGGGAGTACTTAGGGGTTTTCTAGCTTGTTGCTATTGTGTGCCTCGTGTCAGGTGAGTTCATGATGGCCCTTTTACCTTTTATGTTTTGGGCTAGCAAACACACCTACTTTGGGTTTACTCGTTAAACTGTTTAAGTGATCATGCGTAGACTTACTAATAGTAGTTAACATTTTGAGATGACTTTTACATATTACCCTATAGCCTACGATTGTTGATGTTGTTTAGTTCTTTATAACTAAGATATAAGTGAGTAGGCTTATTGATGTGTTTGTGCATGGTGATTATGACCGGGTCAAATATATTACTCGGGTTCTTAAATCCCGTGGTGGGGAGGCCCGTGTTGCATAATCATCATTAAGACGGGTCAAATATTTACTCGAGCCCTTGACTTCGTGTCTCGTGATTCGTGGTGGGGAGGCCCGTCATTTGATAAACCGTGATCGGGTCAAATATATTACTCGGGTTCTTAAATCCCGTGGTGGGGGAGGCCCGTATCACGTGTTTAGGTTTGTTAAGCTGTGACCGACTCAAATATTACTCGGGTTCTTAAATCCCGTGGTAGGGAGGCTCGTGTCACGTGTTTATGTCTTACCGCGTTCGGGTCAAATATATTACTCGGGTTCTTAAATCCCGTGGTGGGGAGGCCCATACGTGTGTTTGACCGTGAATATATTATTTGGTGATTATCTATTGATTTAGTTGCCTATTATTTCCTATACTATTTTATGCCTATAACCTTTGAAATGATTTATGAATGTTGTTTACTAAAACTTGAACTCAATCAGCTCAAGCTGACTTTGTGTGTATGTTAGTTTGATTTTCATGTTAAGGACTAGAGATTATCGCTTGGACGTGCTGGATACTACTCAGACGGTTGAAGGCATTCCTAGTCGAAGACTTCCAAATAAAACGAATATTTTATTTTATATTTGATTTTGGGCACATGTCCCCGGTTTTGGGGTTTTTAATACCTAGCATTTTCCGCTGCTTATTACTCTAAACTGGTTTTAATGAATTGAACT
The DNA here is from genome assembly GCF_021521415.1 of Bidens hawaiensis. Classification (NCBI taxonomy): domain Eukaryota; kingdom Viridiplantae; phylum Streptophyta; class Magnoliopsida; order Asterales; family Asteraceae; genus Bidens; species Bidens hawaiensis. The sequence goes on from NW_027491022.1 coordinate 2,730,248, forward strand.
TGCCTGGTTTTAAATTTTTTAGAATTTTGGATATGATTACCAATTGTAGGATTCCCGGGATTCAGGGTCTTACAAGGGCCAACTCTTGCATCCGTCTCATTTTCTTCCAAACATTGCACTTCATATTAATCCACAATTATTTTGTGGCCTTGTTTTAGACTCTGTAAGTTGTGCATTCAGCATATTCAACGAAGTAGCAGTCGTCAGCCTTGGAATCAAATTTTGGTGTAGAAACCAAATACAATAGAGTGCATGGCCAACCAAAAGCAAAATTAAGCAACAGCCGGTTTAGACACATAGAAAAACTCATATGGTGTCGTCATATATCGTTTGTTGATAACTACCTTATTCTGGAAATAACACGCTGATTGATTGCCTCAGCCCAAAAGAACTGAGGTAATTTTGAGTCACACAACATGGTCTGGGAAGCCTTGATAAGTGTTCTATTTTTTCTTTCAGCCACCAAGTTTTATTGTTGTGTTCTAGGAGCCCTATACTTTCGTTGTATTCCCTATACAGCACAAAAGTGATTCAATAATGCATTTTTGAACTCTGTACTGTTGTAACATCGTATACCTTTCACCTTCAGATTCGTTTGATTCTCCATCAAAATAATAAACCTTTTGATCAACTCTACAGTCTCACTCTTATTAGACAAAAAGAAAACCGAAGTGCAGCGTGGGTAATCATCAGTAATAACTAAACAACAAGAGTTACGAGAAATACTAAGTACATTAGCGGGACCAAATAAGTCCATATGAAGCAGTTGTAACAAAGAGTCCATTGTGTTAATTAATTTAGGAAGAAGATTCAGATTCTTAACATTTGTATGACCAAGACAATGATGCCAGAGCATAACGTTATGTTTTAAAACTTTTTAAAATAAACATGTAATTTCTTAGGGAACGTTTTGATTCACGTCAATCACATATGTAGTATCTTTTCTTTGTGACTTGACCAAAATCCATTCATCTGGTATAGCAATACTAGGTTTTAAAATCAAACATTCTTAATTTGTAAATGAGTCAAAAAATCCTTTGTCACATATATGTGAGACACTTAATATGTGCTTAAACTCATAAACATAGTTCACATTATCAAACTTTAACACACCATTACTTACGTCATACAATACCTTTCTGTAACACCCATAAATTCATAGGAAATGGAACTCCATGATTCGAAGACAAATTCATATATAAAGAGGGTGGACTTATAATGTTGTATATTCCCGCGAAGTGAAAAAACATTTATAACTTAATAGTGTTGTCAAAATTATTATCTTGGAAGTTGAGTGTCCTTGTAGTTATTTTCGATTGTTTATTATACTATCTTTGGGCTCAAGGTATATGTATCATCTAACTTGAGGGGGGCATGTTGTTTATTGTTATAAGAAAAATAAAAGATCGGCCTCTAACCCTACAGTAACAACCGTGACTTCTAGCCCTTCCTTCTCTCAATTTTTTGATCAAGCAAGGTTAATAAAGGCTGCAATATCACAATTTAAGGTTAGTAGTACGTGTATGATTCGTTTTTGGATGATAATTGATGCTTAAAAACCGAATTGGAACCCTAAACAACACTTGTGGCCGACAACATCTAAATTCCTATCCATTTTTGTTTTTGATCCAAGTTAATAGGTTCCATGACTGTGATTATCTAATTCCAGGTTAATAATATGCAATCAGTTCATCTTTTTGGTTAATTGATGACGATTGGATTCGATTATAAACAATAGTTTTCGGTTTCTCGGTCAATTGAGGGCTGTTAATGAATTGTGTTGATTGACGGATAAAAATGGTGTTTTTTGCTTCTATTAACTTCCAAGGTATGCCAAATATATTATACTTAAATATCATAGCGATTGGATTTGTTTTGGTCGGTCAATTACGTATAGTTTGAATTTAGGGTTTTCGTTTGTCCTAATCATTGGATTTTGCAATTCGCATGTTATGTGAAGAAGTTGACAACCAATTTAGGTGATGAACCCATATGGGGACCTATTGAATGTTATATTACCACTTTTTCATGATTTTGGGCAGAACTAGTTTATAATCACAAAATTGGGGTTTTAACCCGTGAATTCGGTATCGTTTAACTGAAGCGTGTGTAGTATTGTAATATGTTGCACACCAATTGTAATTGGTTAACGATTTGATGTAATTGGAAGTATTAGGGGCTTCTATGATTGAGTTTCTTTGAGAAACATGTTTCGAGTTAGTTTAATCTTGTTAGATCATTCCTTTAAGGTATCGGTTAGGGATAGTTGAGGGATTTTGCTCTTCATGTTGTGTGTGATGAAACTGACAACTAATTCAGGTACTAAACCCTTTTGATAACCTATTGCATTATATTTTGTGTATTTTTTTTTGTTTGGAGATGAATTAGTTAATAAGCACACTATTACGTTTTTAGCAAACTAATACGACGTCCTTGATTTAAACTAGGTGTAGTTTTACACCATGTTGCTTCACAATGGAATTGGTTGACGGAATATGATAATGGTACTTTAACTCGGGCTGATGTTGGAGTATATTGAACGAGGATGGATATTTTAGGGGCCTAACCTTGTTATAATGCTAATTGCAAATAAACAATCCGTTACGGTGTTCTTGAACTGTAAGTGGTTAATTAAAGTTGGAAAATGGGTCTGGTTGATATTAAATGGTTAAAGCAGCTCTTAGAATACTTTGAATGGTTTCTGGGAATCCTTTGGCCATTAATAGCTAAATGGGTCGAGAGTTGTACGCTATAGAACTATATCGACTTCTGTTTGGAGTTGTTGACCCGTTTGGCAATTTGAATTTGCATAAGCCTGGTTAGTGATATATTTACATATATTATTACCACGTTACAGGCCTTTGATTGATTGTGCATTGCTTGATGGTCACTTGGCTATTTGACAGACTGAATTTGCACGCAGGTGAGATCATGATGCTCCTTTTTAAATGATTTAGCGTTTTGGGCTAGCATGCATACCATGAAGTTAATTTTAATAATTTTACCCTTGGATGAAATTATCATTGACTTATATATATTTATAAATATAGGTAACTAGATATTTTATTAGGTCTAAACTTGAGAATTGTTTAGCCTACTTATTAGCTATGCGTATGTGTATGCTCAAAGATTGTTTAGCTTATGAGTTAGCTAAATGTAGTTGTGTGTGGAAAGTCTATGTGAATATGAATGTTTTTTCAAGCCATGACCGGATAAAAATTTGAGGATGAAATTCCTTAGTTCCTTTTTGGTGATCTAAGGTAAGGAAGTCCCCTAACAGTTTGTCTGTCCTTGGGGCGGGATGTTAAAATTCCTCAGTTCTGTTTTGGTGATCTAAGGTGAGGAAGTACCATAACAGTTTATCTATCCTTGGGGCGGGATGTTAAAATTCATTAATTCCCTTTTGATGATCTAAGGTGAGGATGTAAAATTCCTTAAGTCCCTTGCTTTGTGTTTGGATACTTTAAGTTGAGGAGATCCATGTTGTGTGATTGGCTAAGGAATATGTATTATTTCACTGCTGTGATGAATAAATATTTGATATTTATTACTATCACTACTCATCGTGTGGTGAAGGTTAATGTTTTACTTTTATATCTATTCTATTACATTTGTAAGCAGACGAATTCACTCAGCGTAGCTGACTTTGTATGCATGTTAGATTAATTGTAGGTTATATGAATGACGGATCACTACTTGGATGTGCTAGAGGCCTCCCCGCATTTGAAGATGGCATTCCTAGTCGAATACCATACTTAAATAATTAGATTTTTTTACATTATTTATACAATGCTATTTAAAGATAATGACATTTTATTTTGAGGGAGTTTTACGAAACTCAATTTATTTATTTTGCTTTAAATCTTTCCGATAGGTACACTCGAGTTTGAATTAAATTAAAGTAATATTAACTTTTAACTTATTGGTTTTCAATTCCTGTGTTTCCCGTGTTTGTAAATTTGTTTTTAAACGACTTCCGCTGATTGTGTTTTGAGGCTAAATAAAAAATGTTAAAATATTTTGGTAAATTTGATGTTATGATATTTCAACAATTTGACACCCGGATTTTGGGGTCTTACTAGTTGGTATCAGAGACATTGTTCGAGAGATCTGGGCATACCTTAATGCTTGGACTCGAACTGTGATTAGGATGAATACTAGAAATGCCAACTATGGGTAGCTACGCGCCAAGAAGTAAACTTTATTTTATGTAAGTTATGATGTATTTCTGCTTTATGTATTTGATGGAATACCAATTTGGTCATAAAAATGCTTAATTTCATGATGGAATACCTGTTTGGTCATGAACTTGTTAAATTGCTTGTTGTGCTAGATTGATACTAATGTAGGCATAAACAAGAAGTGTTTAGAACGGGTAAATAAAGTTAACAACTAATAGCTTTGATCAACGTTATTAGCAGTTTACCCTTACTTTTACATGTTCTGAATACGGCTTGTAGATGATTATGTGAAGATTTTGTCTCTGTAAAATTAAGGTATGAAAAGTTAGCATTTAGTTAGAGGTCGTGCTAGAGACAATGGTGGTGGTCATACACCGCGGGTTAGATTTGTTTATATTATCCAACGGTGTTAGGGAATGATAATCATGAGGAGTTGAGTTGGTCTTACGCAAGGCTATTGCTAATGAGGTTTATCGTGTTTCAAATAAAATAATAACTTAAATGATTACTGAAGATGTGAAGATGTTGGATTCGTTTTCCAAAAACAATTAGACGGGAAATGGTAGGAGAGTGAGGAGGACTCGTGACGAGCCGATGATGATTTTACCTAGTGAAGACGAGGACAGAGGATATGTTGGCAGGTTCGCTGCTTCGGGATGCTCTTATGGTGATTTTTTGAAGTGTGACCCTCCCCTGCTTTATGGTCAAAACGATGCCATGTTGGCCCATCAATGGGCACGAGGGATGGAAACCACTTTGAAGATTAGTAAGTTTTGGTAGGATTATATCGTTATTTATGCTATCTTTTCGTTTAACTTGGAAGGGTTATGTTGGTGGGATAATATAGCCCATGCTAATGGCGATAGGGATATTACAATGGTTTCTTGCGAGAAAACGTGAAAAATTGGTTATTGATCACTGTTGTTCCCGCTCATGAATTGGACAAGATTGAGCAGGCATTCTTAGCTTTGAAGGCAGATGAATTGTGTCTTAAGGAATACACAAACAAACTTAATCAGATGGCCTATTTGTGTCCTAACTTGGTTACTCCCGAGAATAGGAGAATAAAAAGGTATGTGAAAGGTTAATAGGTGGATTTTCATAGGGGTGTGCTGACCGCAAAGATAGTACTTACTGTTTCAGTAGTTGTACTAGCTGGCACCTTGTATGAGCAGAGAAATGATTTTAGTCATGACAATGCTGGTAATCATTTTAAAGATGATAAACGTGCACCAGCGACAAAGGAGATGATCTTGAGACATTTTATGTTAGAGAGAGTTTTGAGGATAAATGCAAATTCAAGTACTGTGACATTTGAGCCAAAACAAGGTACACCTCAGTACGTATTTATCGATTAAGCAAATAAACGCTTTTTGCGTAACAAACGAACGATTAACCGAACGGCTCGGGTTATGACCCAGACATCCCGGGGGGGGGCCATCTATAAGTGATATACGTTTAATATAAGCTAATATATTAGTAATATGGCCTTAGTTCGATAGCAAACAAGTTGAAAACATGTTCGTTTAACTACCCGTTATAGATTTAAACGCGAAAGATAGTTACAAACCAAGCATTGTATCATCCGTTAAGCCGAAAAAGACGTACCAAACACTTATTTGAAATGTTTTAAGTGATCCGTGAAAATATTTTACACAAAACTAGCCGAAAAACACTCGTTTTCGCACTGTTTGACGCACCCGATATGTTTTTCGCGCCAAAAACTGAACCCGAAATAAAATTGGAATTGGGCTTTCACGTTTGGGCTTGTAAAATCATATTATTGGGCAAAATTGGGCCCAAGGGGGCCCAAACCCTCTTCCGGCCGCAACTATGGGAACCCCCCGCCCTTTTGATTACTTTCACATATAAACTAGTTTAAAGATATTTTACACATTCATCAACCAACAAAAATCTGGAGAAACCTATCTTCTTCAGCAAGTTTACAAGAACCCTAGGTAATTATGAATTATTTCATCATTTTTAGCTTGATTTAAGTATGTTTAATAACATATGAACATGTTTTAATTACCCAAAATCATTCCTAACCATGTGAAAACCCTAAAAATGGCTCCTAAACATGTTTTGAACATACACACGGTAAGAAACCTTGGTTGATAGTTTTTTTGGCCATAAACACGGATTAAGGGGTTGAAATGGCATTTTTACGGTTCAAAAGTTCGTTTTTGTGCACTAGCCGAAACCCTAAGTCAAGGGCTGTTATGTTGATGAAAAACTGCTTGGTTTGTGATATAGGACTTGTATCTAGCCTGCATAGAAGCACAAGAGCTTGAAACCTTGATTAGAAAGGCGAAATCGAGCCAAACCCGTTAAGGTAATACCGAAACACGCGATTACGGGCTGTTTAGGTTAAGGTTGTGATGTCCATATTGTTAGGTCTTGAAATTTTGCAGTGACATCAGGGACTATATCATTGAGACTTGTTCAAATTTGGTAATTTTTAGACCATCCGAGAATATTTAACGAATTTATTACCGAATTGGGACGTTTAATCGGGAAAAATAGTTAAAATGCTTCAAAAATTATGAAATTTTGTGGGGAACTAAGAATTGATATATGTTGACCACATATGAAATTTGGAAACATTTGAAAAAGTCTAAGTGTGTTTTGTGCATATGCGTTCGTATGAGTTTTTATAGTCGAATTTTGCCCGAAAAGAATATTGAACAAGGTTGTTACATTATGAAAATGACAAAGATTGTTTTGGGATATAATTTGAGCATCCAGGAATTTTTTTTGGAATTTTTGGAAATCGTTTGGGATAAATGGACGATTTTCAAGCTAAATATAGCTGATAAAATAAATTTTTATAAATTAATAAATCAGTAATTAATTCCAGAAATATTTTTATAAAAATATAAATATTTTACTTGATAAATGACTAAATTTTCATAATTTAATGATTAACGGTTAATTAATTATGCTAATTTGAAAATTAAACAAACTCAATTCTGATAAAAACATGCAAGTTCGTGATTAACGAATCTGCATGAATATTAGAATACCAGGAGTGATAAAAAAATCATATTTTTGGATTAATTAAGTCAAAACGAACCTTTTTGTGGAAACCTGGACAATCTGGATAGATTGTGCGCGTTTCTCCTCAAATCAAACTGAATAAACGGAAACGAGCCCCGTAGCGTATCCGGAACCCCAATATGTGATCTTTCTATATAACTTAATCATTTTGTCGACCAACATATTTACCTAAGCTTATTTCCCCATAACTGTTTTCTGAACGCGTAAACGAACAACTTGGCCCAGTTGGGAAAACGGAGAAACTGAGCCAAGTTCGGTTTTAAGTACTAGACATTGAACAACATCACAACCTAAGCCTATTGCCACTTTCTGGACGTTCTAGCTATACCCAGATTAGATATACAGCCTAGTTTAGTATTAAGATTATAATAATATTAAAATATTAATGCTATTATAATATTGATTATAGGAACTAGTGATGGCGAAAATCGAATAAACCATGAGCTGACACAGTGCTGATTATCTACTAAACAGTGAGTTTCATGACCCCACTCTTTAAACAGTTTTACGAACTTTTGGGGTGAAAAGCATGTTTGATTACGTATACATATTTGAAACTTGTAATGATGTGAATTATCTAAGTGCTAACACACGAAAGTCCCCACGATCACAGTGATTAACTTCGAGCCGGTGGCTTGTGAATAGTACTATTGGTTTGACAAACCCAAACGGAATAGACCTGGTTGTCGTGTCGCATAGCGCCGTTTGCACATGACCATACTTATATAAGCAGGCTACGTAGTGTTAGACATAGCTACCGGGGCATGTTGTGGGCGGAAGGAGAGCCACAGTGGTTGATTGGGCTTGGGAAATGGATGCACGCAGCACAAACAGCAAGGCTTCACTGTAGCTTAGCATAGTTACATCATTTACATACATACATACATACTTATATCATAATTACAAGTGTTACTCGTGATTACTCATAACTGTTTTCTCGAAACGCGTGAAACTCACCAACTCTAATAGTTGACCTGTTTTAAAATGCTTTTCAGGTATACCAAAGTTGGAATAATTTGGTGATTAGCTACGTGAAACAAGGTGTGGTTGATGCTATGTGAATAGAAGCAAAGACGCTAGTAGTAAGATTAATTAGTTTAACGAACTAGTTCTGTTTGTATCGCCTAGAATGTAAAACGATAATAGAACAATGTAATGTAATATATTGTAAATTAGTTTGTAATGTTTCTTTATAAACATGTGGTTGATACCAGAGGTGTCTGTTACATTCCCGTTTTACGCTTCCGCGTTATGCTAGTCGGGGTGTGACAGGAGTTGGTATCAGAGCCATTGGTTATAAAAGATTAGGTTATCCCTTAGGGTACCTAAAATATAAGTGTAGGCTTGATTAACTCTGGGAAAAATAATTAAATAATAATTAATATTATATATATATATATATATACTGATGGATGCCGGGATGAACTTGTAGGGCAAGTGAGTTATTGTGGTCCGGAACATAATAACAGACTTGCTTGTACGAGGGAATTAGGGGAAAAGTTGCGGAACGTGCAAATAGGTAAAACTGGCAACATATGTGTATAAAAAGTAATACTGAGTACGTATATATATATATATATGTAAAACCCATACGTGTGTATCTGAAACAATGTGTACGAATACGTGTACGTACGATACTGTCGATAACGGTAAATCTTATTATGAATATTATATTCATTTATATTCGATATTAATTCTAATTATAACTAAAATTAAAATTTTAATAAAACTAATATTATATTTTAATATAATTAATATTAAATATGGCTTAATTAATTAACCTTCCCTACATTAGTTAACACTAGCAATAAATATGATTATTATAACTAACCATTATTATATGGCAAGAAGTAACGACTACCTAACGGAAGAGGAACCGGTGATATCTATTAAGGAGAAGGACCCAGAGGAGGATCCAGAAGAAGACCCAGAAGAGGAGCCGGAAGAAGATCCGGAGGAGGATGAAGAAGAGGTTGAGGAGGAAGTAATTTGTAGAGAGCTACCTAGTAATGAGCCTGACCTATCCGGCTACAGATGCGATAGTTACCCACCCAGGTCACAACGCAGAGGCCAAGACGAAGTTACTAGTCAGTACCATTCACCTGCTAGAGTAGCCAGATCACCTACTCCGCCTATTCATCTGTCCCCGACGACTTCAGCTACTGCACGAGTCCGACAGACTGCTCGTATTCGGGTAACCCCGATTAACCCTACCTCAATTCCATTCAGATCTACCCACTGACCTTCACGTCCTAGGACAGATACTTCATCTTCCCATTCGTTGAGTATACCTACCTCTCGCCCTGACCTCCCAAACGTAGGAAACAACTCTTGGATGGCTGTCCTGACTGACCGTGTGATAGATCACTCGATAGCCATAGCTAACATTAACCAGGGAATGAGAGACGTGACCCAGTGCTTATTGACATTGCAGCAGATAGTACTGAACTTGCAGCAGTCAGATGCCTACCGCCGTTGGTGTTTGGATAGGGTGACAGTCCGACTGTGGAGCTGTTACTGGGTGATTACGGTGTTGATATTTCTTTGTTTGTGGCTAATCCATCGTTTGTATGGATAGATGTAGGAAGTTACAAATCTATGTACGTGGTCTTTGGACACTCCATGTATGTATATAGTAGTTTGTTATGTTGACATGGAATATGATTTTGTGTATTATTACAAGCACTGACCCTTACAGGGTTGAGTCTAGCAGTCAATTAGTGACAGATTTAGATATATACGTGCAAACACTGGTCTTTATTAGGCTAAGTCTATGTACCTTTTGTTACCAATATATAGAACGGTTTATGAAATACAGTGTGTTGTTTGATTTATTTGTACAATCTTTATTGTGATTATTGTTACAATGTATTGTATGCTGGAATTAGTATTAATTGGCTTATATATGATTATCATTATAGAATGGCCCCAGAGAAAGCAACCTCTATGACTGAAGCAGAAATAGCCGAGATGATTGCTCGGCAAATGCAGGCAGCAATCCCACTTATTGTAACACAAGTAACTGCTGGTGTAAATGCCAATATACAAACAAATCAAAAGCCAAACAACAATGCTCCCCCAAACAACACTGAAACAGTCACAAATAACTGTCACACCCCGTTAAGCGAATTGCAGAAGCGTAAAACGGAAATGCAACAGATACAACTAGTATCAAATACATTGTTCATAAAGAAACATTACTAACTAATTTACAATATATTACATCGTTCTAACATCTTTTACAAACTAGGTGATACAATCAAACCGTTCTTCAATTACTTTACTTCTAACTCAAATGCCCAGGACATCAATCATCAGTTAGACACGTAACGCACAGGAAATTACTTCTCATATCTGATTACCTAAAAAGCATGTTAAAACAGGTCAACTACGAATAGCTGGTGAGTTTCATAAGTTTAACGAAATCAGTTCTGCGTACCACACAGTCATAGTTTGTATGTACGCGCATATGTAAAAATATGTATTTACGTTTGTATAAATATGTACAGCCGTATCTTTTTGTGTGCATATGCACACATGTAATTTTATAATATGTATTCGAAATTTTGGTAAAATCGTGATTGTTTGTTAGTACTACCTGTTTCCAGTTTCCGTGTTTAACCAACCACTGTGGACCCCCTTCCTCCCACAACGGTTCCACATAAACTCAACCACTGTGGCCCCCCTTCCGCCCACAACGGTTCCGTGTTAACATCAACCACTGTGGTCCCCCTTCCACCCACAATGATTCCACGTAAACTCAAACATTATATAGTGTACACGCAAATAATTAGTATATTCTACACATAGTATTTCCTACGGCTAATCACATAGCATGTATATATAGACACATATACACATATAGTATTTATCACGTATCACCACATACTGTGGCTCCCCATCCGCACACAATACGCATAATCACATTATTTTCTTAACATTCATGTCATAATCAAGTTAGTTCGTTTAATAAGTTGCAGCAGAACTTGGCCCATAGGCCATACTCAACTTTAGTTTAGTAAGTTGCAAGTTCATAGGCCATACTCAACTTTAGTTTATAAGTTGCTGCAGAACTTGGCTCATTGGCCATACTCAACTTTAGTTTATAAGTTGCAGCAGAACTTGGCTCATAGGCCATACTCAACTTTAGTTTATTACTATTGTGGCCCCTCTTCCACCCACAATAGCCCCATAATCATCACAGACCACGTTATCCCCATGGCCATTACAGACCACGTTGTCTCCCAAATTAGTTATGTTTAACATTACATAACGTGTTTGTATAAACATGTTGTCACGTGTAATTTTATTATGTTTTGCAATTCGTATTATCTCCACTCAATATATCAATCAACGATAATAATCATCTTTCATCAGCACGTAGTCAATCATTATGTTTGTAGGGACTTTTCATATATAAATGTTCAGATATTTTATATCCTGATCCGTTTTCAGATAGATAACGTGTATAAACATGCTTTCCACCCCAAAAGTTCGTAAAATAGTTTAAAGAGTGGGGTCATGAAACTCACGGCTTTGTAGGCACTCAGTGCGAGATCAGCACGGGGTTCGTTTCCCTTGCTATCACTTAGTCCCTATAGTCCATATTATAATAATATTAATATTTTAATATTATTATAATCTCAGTACTAAACTGGGCTGTATAACTAATCTGGGTATAGCTGGAATGCCCAGAAGGTGGCAATAGGCTTAGGTTGTGATGTTGTTCAATGTCTAATACTTTAAACCGAACTTGGCTCAAATTCCCGTTTTCCCAGCTGGCCAAGTTGTTCGTTTACGCGTTCAAAAAATAGTTATGGGAAAATAAGCATGGGTAAAGGTATTGGTTAATAAAATGATTAAGTTATAAAGAAGGATCACATACTGGGGTCCATGATTAGCCACGGGGCACGTTTCTGTTTATTCAGTTTGATTTGAGAAGAAACGCGCACAATCCACCCCGATTGTCCAGGTTTCTCATAGAAAAGTTCGTTTTTACTTAATTAATCCGAAAATATGATTTTTGATCACTCTTGGTGTTTTGATATTCCCGCAGGTTCGCTAGTCGCGAACTTGCCGGTTTTTATAAAAACTGAATTTGTTTAATCTTTAAATTAGCATAATTAATTAACCGTTAATCCTTAAATTATGAAAATTTAAATACTTATCAATTAAAATATGTAGATTTTTATAAAAATATTTATGGAATTATTTACTGATTTATTAATTTATAAAAATTCATTTTGTCAGCTATATTTCGCCTGAAAATCGTCCGTTTACCCCAAACAATTTCCAAAAATTCCACAAAAATTCTTGAATACTCAAATCATGTCCCAAAATAATCTATATCAATTCCTGAATGTAAAAAGCTTGTTCAATATTCTTTTCGGCCCAAATTCGGCTATAAAAATTCGCACGAACGCATATGTACAAAATACCTTTAGACTTCTCCAAATGATCTCAAAATTTATATGTGATCAAAATACATCAAATCTGAGTTCCCAGAAAAATTTCATAATTTTTGAATTGTTTTAGTTATTTATCCCAAATAAACGTCCCAATTCGGTAATAAATTTGCCAAATATTCTCGGATGGTTGAAAATTTACCAAATTTGAACAGGGACTTATTGACATGGTCCCTGATGTCCCTGCAAAATTTCAAGTCCGAAAATATGCACATCACAACCTTAACCTAAATAGCCCATAAGCGAGTGTTTCGGTATTACCTTAGCGGGTTTGGCTCGTTTCCGACTTTTTAATCAAGTTTTCAGGTTCTTGTGCTTCTAAGAAAGCTAGGTACAAGTCCTATATCACAAACCCAGCAATTTTTCATCAACATAACAGCCCTTAACTTAGGGTTTCGGCTAGTGCACAAAAACGAACTTTTGAACCGTAGAAACGCCGTTTCAACCCTTTAATCCGTGTTTATGGCCAAAAAAAACTATCAAACCAGGTTCCTCACCATGTGTATGTTCAAAACATGTTTATGGACCATTTTTAGGGTTTTTACATGGTTAGGAATAATTTTTTGGCAATCAAGACATGTTTATATGTTGTTAAACAAGTTTAAACAAGTACAAAAGCTACTTATTTAAGCTCCTTACCTTAGGGTTTGAAGGTTTTCTGGCTGGAGCAGAACTTGTGTCCAGAATTCTCACGAAAAATATATCACAAAATATCTTAGAACTTGTTTAAATATGAAAAGGGTTTAAGGGGGGAAAAGTCTTCTTTGGCGGGCTGGGCTCGTTGGGTCCCCTTTGGGCCCATTTGGCCCACTTTTCTTGATTTACGTGCCCGAACGTGAAATGCCGAGTCCAAATTTATTTCGGGTTCGGTTTCTGGCGACAAAAATATATCGGGTGCGACAAACGGAGCGAAAACGAGTGTTTTTCGGCTAGTTTTGTGTAAAATTATAAAAACATACTATATGTTTGTAAAAATCAAAAATATTTTCACGGATCGCTTAAAACATTTCAAATAAGTGTTTGGTAAGTCTTTTTTGGCTTAACGGATGATACAATGCTTGGTTTGTAACTATCTTTCGCGTTTAAGTCTATAGAGGGTAGTTAAACGAGCATGTTTTCGTTTAACTTGTTTGCTATCGAACTAAGGCCATATTACTAATATTTTAGCTTGCATAGATCGTATATCACTTATATATGGCACCCTGGGATATCCGGACCATAACCAGCCCCGTTTGGTTATTCGTTTGTTTGTTACGTAATAAGCGGTTAAACGCTTATTCGAGTTTGTAAGTACTAAGGTGTACTCGGTTTTGCCACGGATGTCACAATAACATTCCCCCACCTAATACAAATGCCCCTCCCAATGCAAATAATCCCCCGCCTAATACAAATAACGTCAACAATAATAATCCTCCACCGAACCCAAACAATAACAACAACAATCCCCCTCGTAGAAAATACTCAATTAAAAACATTATGGCCTGTAAACCGATCGAATTCAAAGGCATCGAAGGGCCTAACGGGCTGATTAAATAGATCGAGAAGACTGAATCTGTTCTCAATATTAGCAATTGTCCACCCAAGAGTATTGTTAAGTACGTGGCCTCTACTTTTATGGATCACGCTTTGATGTGGTGGAACACTACAGTTCAGATAAAAGGTCAAGAAGCAGTTAATCGCATGACATGGGCTGAACTCAAAACATTAATGCTAGAACATTTTTGCCCAAAGAATGAAATACAAAGGTTAGAACATGAACTCTGCAGTTTAGAGATGAAAGGGGTGGATCACTTGGGATACACGAACCGCTTCAATGAACTGGCTCGCTTAGTACCTTGGTTAGTAACCCCTGAAGACAAACGAATTGAACTTTATGTTTGGGGTTTAGCCCCATAAGTGAGGAGTTTGGTGAACTCCGTGGGTCACACATCATTTGAGAATGCCGTGACGCAGGCTGGTATTGTGACTTTTGATTTAGTAAGAAGTGGTGTAATGAGAAAGACCGGAGAATCAGTGGGTATGAAACGAATCGACTACGGGACGAGATCACAAGGAGGACAATCAAGCAAATGTGCACGCCCGAAAATAAGAAATTATGGTATAACTGGTTCAGATACGAAGCAAGACAGATATAAGGGACCCTTGCCAAAGTGCGATAAATGTAATTACCATCATGTGGGAGAATGCAGATTGTCGGTATGCCAGAAATGTGGTCGAACTGGGCGTTATGCCCCTAATTGTAGAGCAAGTGCAGAAATTGTGAACCGACCAACCCAAGAAATTCAACCGCGCCGTCCACAACCACCTAAACCTCAACCAATCCGCCAACAACCTATCCAACAGACTTCAGCCGCAACAACCTACCGTGCCTGTTTGAATGCGGCAGTACAGATCATATTCGAAGAAATTGCCTCAAGCTGAATCAAAGAATGGTTGCTAGACCGAACCAAGAATCAACTTCAAATGCGCCTAGAGGACGCGCGTTTGTTATTGGTTCAGGTGAAGCACGACAAGACCCGAACGTGGTGACAGGTACATTTATAGTCTCTGATCAATATGTTTCTGTATTATTTGACACGGGTGCCAATAGAAGCTTTGTTTCCACTAGCTTTGTATCCCTGGGAAATATGCTAGTTAGTGAACTAACAAATCCCTATACTATAGACTCGCTAACGGTAACTCTATAACTGTTAACCAAATAGTCCAAAACTGTCCATTATTCTAAATGACCCCATTCTTTATTGACCTACTCTCGGTAGAGTTAGGAAGTTTTCATGTTATTGTCGGCGTGGACTGGTTAACCAAGTATAAGGCAGAGATTGTGAATAACGACAAGACAGTTAAAATTCCCCTTATGGATAGTGAAATGATTATAGTGCAGGGAGAGAAGTCCGGTTCGATATTACCTCTAGTGTCTCATCTCAAAGTGTTGAAATGTCTAGGCCAAGGTTGTAAGGCATTTTTGGCAAACGCGACCATAAAGAACCCTGAGGAAAAACACATTGAAGACATCCCCGTTGTACGTGATACCCCGATGTCTTTCCCGATGATTTACCTGGATTACCACCGAACCGACAAGTTGAATTCCGTATTGACTTAATCCCAAGATCAGCCCCTATTGCTAAGGCACCTTATCGACTGGCACCCTCTGAAATGCAAGAATTATCCAACCAGTTACAGGAGTTGTTAGATAAAGGTTTCATACGTCCTAGTTATTCTCCTTGGGGAGCACCGGTATTGTTTGTAAAGAAGAAATATGGAAGTTTTAGAATGTGCATCGATTACCGGGAATTAAACAAAGTTACCCTCTTCCACGAATAGACGATTTGTTCGATCAACTTCAAGGGGCAAACTATTTCTCGAAAATCAATCTCCGATTCGGTTACCATCAAGTTAAAATCCAAGAGGAAGATGCGTCTAAAACGGCGTTTCGAACTAGTTATGGTCATTTTGAATTCTTAGTTATGCCTTTTGGGCTGACTAATGCACCCGCGGTTTTCATGTACCTCATTAACTGAGTTTGTAAGCTATACCTCGACAAATTCATTATCGTATTTATAGATGACATTCTGATATATTCAAAAACTAAGGAGGAACACGAACAGCATTTACGAGCCATTTTGGAATTGTTGAGGCAGGAAAAGCTATATGCCAAATTGTCAAAATGTGAATTCTGGCTACAAGAGGTTCAATTTTTAGGACATGTTGTTAATCGGCACGGAATCCATGTAGACCCGAGAAAAATTGAAGCCATTAAAAATTGGCAAGCCCCGAAGTTACCGAAAGAAATCCGTCAATTTTTGGGATTAGCTGGGTATTATCGGCGCTTTATTGCTAACTTTTCTAGCATAGCCCAACCTTTAACCCTTTTGACTCAAAAAGATCGCGCTTATGTTTGCGAAAAAGATCAAGAAGCGGCCATTCAATTGCTAAAGCAGAAACAATGTCAAGCCCCGATACTGAGTCTTCCAGAGGAAACTGATGATCTGGTAGTTTATTGTGACGCTTCCCGAAAAGGTTTAGGATGCGTACTTATGCAAAGAAACAAAGTCATAGCATACGCTTCTCGACAATTAAAGGTGCACGAGAAGAATTACACCACCCATGACTTGGAACTGGGCGCGGTTATTTTTGCAGTTAAGATCCGGAGGCACTATTTGTATGGCACCAAATGTACAGTATACACCGACCACAAGAGCCTACAACACATTTTCGACCAAAAAGAACTGAACATGAGGCAGAGAAGATGGGTAGAATTGTTGAATGATTATGAATGTGAAATACGATATCATCCGGGCAAGGCCAATATAGTAGCAGATGCTTTGAGCAGGAAAGATAGAATCAAACCATTTAGGGTCTGAGCACTTGGAATGATCGTCCAAACTAGTCTTACTGAACAAATCCGCATTGCCCAAAACGAAGCTTTAAAAAGAGATCACTTGGGAAATGAAGATATACATGGAAACGAGCAGAATTTTGAAGAAAGAACCGACGAAATTTTATACTACAAAAACCGAGTTTGGATTCCCACTCTCAACAATTTGCGTGGCTTGATCAAGGACGAAGCCCAAAATTTCAAATACTCCATTCACCCAGGGACAGATAAGACGTACAAGGACTTGAAGGAGTATTATTGGTGGCCTGGTATGAAGAAGGATATAGCCACGTATGTCGGTAAATGTTTAACTTGTGCGAGGGTTAAGGCCGAATATCAGAAACCTTCAGGAATATTGCACCAATCGGAAATACCACAATGGAAATGGGAACAAATTACCATGGATTTTGTAACACACCTCCCTAAAACTTCCCGAGGGAACGATGCAATATGGGTGATAGTTGACCGACTAACCAAATCCGCACACTTCCTTCCAATTCGTACCACTTACACAACCGAAAAACTTGCTCACATTTACATAAATGAAATCGTATCCCAACACGGCGTACCTGTTTCAATCATTTCTGATCGTGATAGCCATTTCACCTCTCGTTTCTGGCAAGCCGTACAAGAAGCTTTGGGAACCCGAATTGACATAAGCACCGCCTACCATCCCCAAACCGACGGTCAATCCGAGCGAACCATTCAAACCTTAGAAGATTTGCTTCGCGCTTGTGTACTAGACTTCGGTGGGAACTGGGATCAACATCTTCCACTGGTTGAATTTTCGTATAATAATAGCTATCATAGTAGCATTCAAGCGGCACCATACGAAGCGTTGTACGGTCGGAAATGTAGATCACCCCTGTGCCAGACTAAAGTCGGAGATACCCAAATTACTCGATCTGACTTGATTCAAGAAACCACCGACAAAATCCGTAAAATTACTAATAAATTAAAAATCGCCCGAGATCGACAGAAAAGCTATGTTGGTGCATTGTGCCAGTAGTTCATTTGTCTCGAGTTTATCGTGTCTGTAATCATTACGATGTTTGTTTTGTCTTGATAAACTAGTTAGTTTGGTTTTGGTTTTGGCAAACTTCTGTTACGGCGAAGTTAGGGACAACTTCGCCTAGGGTGTTAGGCGAAGTTGTCGTGATATATTAACCTAACTTGCGCCGTTAGTTGGGTGGTTTTGTTTTTTCAGTGTGTTCGTCTTGTAAGCTGCAGCGTTTCGGTGTGATTAGTATTCACATCTAATAACAAAGTAACCTTTGTCCAACGTGTTACGTGTTTTCTTTACGTGTCTCTCGTTTAAACACTCGTATCGTATACGTAGGGAATTCCGCACCCTCGTGTTACGAGATAATCCTTTGTTGATCCGGCTGGGAACCTACATTTGGTAACAGAGCATTTGCTCGTGATTGTGTGGTTCGGGATTATCACACTTGTGTTAAATGAACTCCGCTAGACTTTTCGCGGAATCGTTTCACGTAAAACACCGTTCGTTCAGTCCATTCCTACACTATATTACCCTCGTCGCACTCCATACTACCTTTTAATCATTCGAAACAAGAAAAACACTGCTCAAAATCAGATCTCGCATCCTGCGAAGTTGCCATCACCTGGAGTTAGGGTTTCAGCGAAGTTGTAACTGGCGAAGTTATTTGGTGAAGTTAACAGAAAGTGAAGTTAATTGGGGAAGTTATACTTTGGCGAAGTTATAACTGGCGAAGTTATTTGGTGAAGTTAACAGAAAGTGAAGTTAATTGGCGAAGTTATACTTTGGCGAAGTTATAACTGGTGAAGTTACTTGGTGAAGTTAATAGAAAGTGAAGTTAACACAAGGCAAAGTTATACTTCCTTAGCCTTCAAGGAATACCATTTCGATTAGTTCCAGCTCCTGTTTCGGTTTAAAATGACGTCAATAAACATCACTGAACTGGTGAAAATGGAAGTTGAAGCTGGGTCAGCGACTAGAGCCCCAAAGTTACTTAAAGGCACTGATTTTTTTTCGTGGAAAGATAGATTTGAGCAGTATGTGAAATATCAAGATGCAAAGATGTGGGTATGTATTCAGGATGGTTATATCCCTCCAACAACTGAGTTTGAAGGACGTGAGCAACTGAAAAAATATAATAAGATGGAGGACGATGAGAAGAAAATGTACGAGGCAGAAAGTAAGGCACTAGCGGCAAGCACCATGGCACTACCTCAGGAAATTCTTCATACTTTCAGAAAATACAAGACGGCTAGAGAATTGTGGGAAGTATTAGAGAACCGCTATGAAGGTAATGTCGGAATTCAAAACTCAAAGACAAAGTTACTCAAGAATCAGTTCTCAGTATTCAAGTACTTTAAGAATGAATCACTTGATGACATCATCACAAGATACTATCACTTGATGACCGAATTGGACAACTATTCCATAAATTATTTTGAGAGTGAGATCGTGGAAAAACTTCTTGATGCTCTTCCACCAAGATGGGAGATGTACACAGTTCTGATGAAAGAAGATACAGAATTTGATAGCTTTGATTTAGAGAAGGTGGTTAACAAGTTACGTACTTATGAGCTTAATATGTTACGAAAAGAGACGCCTACTGATCAGGTTCAGGATCCGGGAATGTATGGTGCAAAAGGCTCTGCAAACTCAAGCTCTAAAACCGATTCGACCGCCTATTACTCAGGCGGGTAACCAATTTCTACGCAAGATGGTCATGTGGTGATGAATATGGATGGAGATATATGCTTTGTAGCAAGTGGAAGTGGTTCTTCAAAATCTCAATCCTCAGTTAGTAATTCTTCTACTAGTCCTTCAAATGTAAATTACTCAAAGATGCCTATGAGTGTAAAATCTGCTGAACAACAATTTGCTCTTTACGCCTCTTTCATTACGTCTTATGAGAATTACATCAAGGGAAAGATAGTTGACCCTGCAACCTTGGATGAGGACTATGATCAGGTAGATGCTGATGACATGGAAGAAATGGATCTGCAGTGGCATATGGCGATGATATTAAGAAGGGTAAAACGGTTTTTGAAGAAGACTGGACGAAAGTTCGTGGGAGAGAGACCGGGATTTGACAAGTCAAAGGTTCGTTGCTACAACTGTCAACAGAATGGACACTTTGCAAGAGAGTGCCCAAATGAGAGAGTTGAACGGGGTCAGAACAAGCCTACTCAGCAGAATGGGAATGGAAGTGAAATAAAAGCCATGGTTTCTCAACAAAATGGTGGATATAATTGGAACATCAAAGTTGAGGAGGTGATTGAGCAAGCAAATCTGGTGAATATCGTGAGTGAAAGATGTGACAAGGAACCAGTGGAGGATCAACCATACATGGCAGAAGTGAATGATCAGCTCTCAGAGGTATGTTCTAAACCTCATTGTGAACAATGTGAAAAATTGTCTGATCAATTAAATGCTTTAACTGATCAGTATTTAAGTTTGGAAAAAGAATTAAAAATTGTAAAAGAAGAACATCATTACTCTAAACAAAGGGAAAACAGTTACTCGGTCAAAATTAATGCTGGTGAAAAAGACATAAGATGCCTTAAGGCAACATTAGCTGAGAAAATCCAAGTAATCGATCTAAGTTATGAAGTTGTGGAAGAAAAAACCAAACTTATTGTTGAAAAGGACAAACAGATAGCTGATTATCAAGTGAAAGTGGTGGAACTAAACAGAAAACTTGAACAGTTTAGGAACTCCTCAATGATGCTTAATCATGTCCTAAGTGTTCAACGTTCTCCCAAGGATAAAGGAGGAATTGGATACAATGAAGTTCCACCACCTTTTAACAATAACTACACTAATAATCCTTGTAATTAGCCACCTGTCTTTGTTAAACCTGATCAGACAGTAACGGGAAATGTCAGCTCCATCGACTCACCCGTTAGAGTTCAATCAAGCAACACCAACGTTAAATTGAGCAATCATGAGAACCACGATAAAGATGTTAATGAATCGGTTCAGACAGAATCGTCAGTTGTGGATCAATATTCCACGCATAAGGAGTCTGTGAACTTCGCAAAGTGGATGATGAAGTTGTGTTACTCAGAAGGGGGGAGAGTGATACTTTTAGCAAAACGAAATCTTCTTTAAACCCATTCGTTCCCCCTTATGTGAAACAAACTGTCAATGAAGCAACTTCATCTTCTACTGCAACTTCTGAAAAGAATGTTCGGATAGACACAGATTGTCCAAAGAAAACTAATTGTCCGATAAAAGCTGTTTACGATGTAATAAGGTAGGTCACTTTTTCAGTAACTGTCCGCTAAAGAAGAAGAAATTTAAAAATTTGAGGCCAACCAAAACTGAAAATGGAACGAACTTTAAAACTGGTACTGGTAAAAATTCTAATGCATCCAACTTTAATCGTTGGACAAATTTAAGATTTCACAGAAACCAACCTCGTTTTTTCCCAGTTAATCATCGAATGGGTAACTTCGAATCCATTAACGCTAGAAAATCAAGGATGTTTGGATGGCCTCATAATCAGTTTTCTAGAAATCTTCCATTCAGATCAAATGAAAACCTCCCTCAAGGGAACTTTGGGCAACCAAGGAGTTGGATGCCGTTTGACAGGTTTGACCAACCCAATACCAGAAGGGCTTGGGTCCCCCACTTTTAATTCGTTTCTTTAACTGTGCAGGAACAGTCGAACAGGGCTGTAAACAACATGTGGGTTGTCGACAGTGGCTGTTCCCGGCACATGACGGGTAACAAGAATTTGTTACGTGATTTGAAAGCTGTACAAGGAGGAAGAGTTAGTTTTGCAGGAGAAAGTGGAGGAAGAATTTCTGGAGTCGGTACTGTTACTAATGGGAAAATCAAGTTGGAGAAGGTTAATTTTGTGGAAGAGTTAAAGCACAATCTTCTAAGCGTCTCTCAGATCTGTGACAAAGACTATACTGTGCACTTTACAAAGGATGAAGCACTCGTGCTTCATCCTGGTTTCAAGATTCCTGAAACCTGGGTTGTGATGAAAGCTCCAAGAGAGAAGAATACATATGTGATGGACATGAGGTCCACCAAGATGGAGACGGAAGAATCATGTCTCTTGTCAAAGCAACAGAATCTGAGTCGGAATTGTGGCACCGAAGGATGGGTCATATCCATCTACGTAAGATGAACTACATAGTCAAGAATGAGCTGGTACTTGGGGTTCCATTAAAGAATTTCAACTTTGATGACCAGTGTCTGTCATGCAAGAAAGGAAAGCAACACAAGAAATCACATAACTCCAAATTGGTTAACTCAATTGCCACACCTTTGGATTTGCTTCATATGGATCTGTTTGGTCCTATCAATGTTAAAAGCCTGGGTGGAACATCTTATTGCTTGGTGGTGACTGATGACTACTCACGTTACTCATGGGTTTGTTTTTTGAGAGCTAAAGATGAAACAATGCAGCTGGTAATTAACTTGATTACCAAAGTGGAAAATATTGTTGGGGGAAAGGTCAAGTTCATCCGAAGCGATAATGGCATAGAGTTCAAGAACTATCAAATGGAAATGTTTTGTCTGCAGAAAGGGATAGAGCATCAGTTTAGTACACCATACACTACGCAACAGAATGGAGTAGCTGAAAGGAAGAATAGAACTTTAATCGAGGGGGCCAGGACTATGCTGGCAGATACTAAACTTCCCGTGGTGTTCTGGGCTGAGGCGGTTGCCACAGCCTGCTATATCCTTAATTGTGTTTTGACTGTTAAAAGAGTACATAAAACTTGCTATGAATTAATGCATGGTCAAAAGCCAAATCTGAAAGGTCTTGAACCTTTTGGGTCCCCATGTTCGATCTTAAAGACTAATTCAAAATTTGGTGAGAAACTGACGAAGGTATTCTTGTTGGCTACGTAGTTGGGTCACCCAACAGAAGAGTCTTTAATCTATCGAACAATAAGGTTGAGGTGGTCTGTAACACTGACATTACAAGCTACAAATCGCCAAAACCTAGCATGGGACCAGCAGAGGCTTTCGATTATGATAAATTATTCAAATATTTTAATTAACCTTCTTTTGATTTTGCAAATACAGAAGAAAGGATGGCAACTCAGATGCTACTCGATGAAAATGATCCAATTCTGCATCGTCCCCAGCTCAATGAAAAACAATCTCATGTGTCAAGCAATGTTGAACTTCATGCTGTTTCAAGTGGTGATGACTTTATCAATCCATTTCACACTCAACACAATTCAGATGAAATCTCTCCAAATCTTGGAGAAGACTTAGCGGTTGGTCCTGCTCAAACCACCAGAATCCACAAGGATCATACCCTGGAGAATGTGATCGGTAGTCCTTCCGATGGAGTGCGAACAAGAAGGAGCTTGGAAGAAAACACGTGTGTATGCAAGCATTAAAAACACTGGTATTACGAATGGAATGCTTGTATGCTTGCTTCATCAGTCAGATTGAACCAAAGAACTATCAGATGGCATTAAAGGATAGCTCATGGGTTGAAGCCATGCAGGAAGAATTGACTCAGTTTAACAAAATGGAAGTGTGGAGTTTGGTTGAAAAGCCACAAGATGTGAATGCAATCGGTACGAAGTGGGTATTCAAATGCAAGAGAGATAAAGGGGTAATCGTACGGAACAAGGCGAGATTAGTAGTTAAAGGATTTAATAAACAAGAAGGGATTGACTACAATGAGGTTTTTGCTCCTGTGGCAAGACTAGAAGGAATTCGACTTTTCTTGTCCTTTGCTGCACATAAAGATATGAAAGTGTTTCAGCTGGATGTTAAAAGTGCTTTCCTAAACGGCAAGGTCGATGAAGTGGTTTATGTGGAGCAACCTCCGGGATTTTCTTATCCAGATTTTCCAGATCATGTGTACAAGCTTAGTAAAGCATTACATGGCTTACATCAAGCTCCACGAGCTTGGTACGCAACTTTATCTAATTATTTGCTGGAAAATGGGTTTGTGAGAGGAAAGATCGACAGTACGTTGTTTGTGAAGTGGAATGGGAAAGAATTTCTTCTTGTTCAGGTCTATGTGGACGATATCATCTTCGGAGCCTCAAAGATTTCAATGTGTCAGGAGTTTGAAGCGGTCATGAAGAAAAGGTTTGAGATGAGCGCCATGGGTGAACTAACTTTCTTTTTGGGCTTACAGGTTGATCAGAAGATGGATGGCATGTTCATCCATCAAACTAAATATGTTCACGACGTGCTTAAACGTTTTAAGATGGAAGAAAGCACCCTGTTTGACACTCCGATTTGTGTCAACCACAAACTTGGTGCTGACTCCAACAGTGATGAAGATGTGGATCCCACTCAGTATCGAGCAATTATAGGTTCTTTGATGTACTTAACTGCTTCCAGACCTGACATTATGTTTGTAGTTTGTCTTTGTGCTCGTTTTCAGGCAAACCCAAAGGAGTCACACATGAAGGGAGTGAAGAGAATTTTGCGGTATCTCAAAGGGAAGCCTAAATTGGGTCTTTGGTATCCAAAAGGAGGAGAACTGGATCTGGTAGCATACACAAACTCAGACTATGGAGGATGCAATCAGAACAGGAAGTCAACAACTGGTGGCTGTCAATTTCTAGGAGGAAGATTGGTGTCATGGCAATGCAAGAAGCAGACTTCAGTGGCCATATCCACCTGTGAAGCAGAATACATGGCAGCATCAAACTGCTATTCCCAGGTTTTATGGATACAACAACAAATGCGAGATTATTGTCTGAATTTCACTCAAACTCCTATTTGCATTGATAACACTGCTGCTATCTTAGTAACTAACAATCCCGTAAAACATAGTAAAACAAAACATATTGACATTCGTCATCATTTCATACGGGATTGTGCTGAGAAGAAACTAATCTTGCTTGAAAAGGTTGATTCACTGGATAATTTTGCCGATCTTTTTACAAAAGCTTTTAACCGGTCCCGTTTTCAAAACCTTTTTGAGCTTAATGGGATGATCAATCCCGAGTAACCATGTTTTTCCTTTTGTCCTAAAAAAAAACTTTACTATCGCTGAGAATTATGTAAGTCGCTCAAGTTTGAAGGACATGTTCTTGAATATGTTTGGTCCTTGTATCTACGTGTAGATTCAAAGGATAGCCATTAACCTAATAACTGAAAGCCACTGGGGCGGTTGTGATGAGTTTTTATTCCTTCGCTGAAAATTATGTCGGTTACACTAAGTTGGAGGGACACATATTTGTATGTGTTTGGTCCTGCTAATCCACTGGATTTTTGGGATAGCCATTTACCCAAAGACTTAGAAGTGATCGGGGCGTCTGAATATAAAATTTTTTTAAGGGGAAATGATATACTTTTTCACTCTATAGCTTCTCATGAAGCTTCACAATTGATGTTAAATTGAAAATTGATCCAACATTTGGAAAATGATAGATGAACTGATTTTGTGCGCCTAACGGGTGAAGTTATTAGGCTTAAAAGACTTTAGAACAGTCATTGTTTGGTACGGTAGCTTTCCATAATGCGTAAAAGTTAATGTGATACAAATTAAATCTACTCGATTTACTGTGGAGAGTCATTTTGAAATGTGCATGTCTCCACATATATCTCTCCGAATGATAGGCAGAAAAGTGATTACCCAGTCATACACGAGCCCGTTGGTGTCTTGATCCCCGCGTATATTGTGTTATCCTTCTGCAGTGATCCAGATTCGGGACTTGCAGGTGGTTGTTATAGTTCCCAAAAAAAGGGGGGGTTAGTATGTCTTATTGCCTTTGAAATTCACAAAGTCTAAAACAACATGGATGAGGCACCAACTTAGTCTCGTGCAAGATATAAGGATTGTGAAGCCGACACGAATGTACATTGTTTAAATCAGACACTACAGGTCAAAGTCAACTCGGGGTGATCTGGAGAAAGCCAAATACGCCTTGAGAATAGATAGGAGGCATCACAGTTCCTTAAGTGATGTCCATCTAAATTTTGAGCCTAATTGAACATAATCCGTATCACTGAAGCAATGAGAATAATGTTAAGTTTTATACCTGCCTTCAACCTGTTTCTCTATGTCATAATAATGCTGAACATGGATCCTTGTGACAGCCTCTTAATCAGTATGATTCCATGTTCGGATCTTTTCTTAAACATGCTGGGTTCTCTACAGACTGAAATTTGATCTCGTCAATGTTATTGTACTTATGTTTATTTCATATTATTTTATACGTTTGTCTTATGTGAATAACATAGAGTCTAGGGTTACTCGTTCTTGGTCTTTTTCTTCTTTCAAATTGTTTTGAAATTAACTTCACGTCTGCCGAAGTTATCAAACTGGGGCGAAGTTATAACTTCGCCAATGGGTTTTTCACAAAGTATATAAGTCAAGCACTGGTCCATTTTTGGTCAAACAGAATACTAAAAACCCTCTGAACCCTCGGCGAACTTATCTCTGGATCAACCCTTGTATAATCTGCTTCTTGACTATCACTAAGGTGCCATGACGTCTATTGATTCATAATTAACTTGTTTTGTGGTTAATCAGTTCCATAATGTAGGTTTTTAATCGGGTCTATTGGTTTACTCCTTTACGTCAATCATACTCTATTTTTTTTTAATGCATTGATGGTGTCTGGATCTCCGAGACCTCAATCGGACATCCTTATACCTATTGTCAATCTCTGATTGTCCGTAATTGCTACTGTTATGGATCTTGATTCAGTCACTGTGTGTGCAGCGAAGTTCACATTTGGCGAAGTTATTACAACTTCGCTACTTGAGATCAACTTCGCCGATACCAACATCGCTACCTCTATGCTTGGCGAAGTTACACACTGGAGTTAGAGTTCGAGTTCCAAGTCTTCTTAGTCTCAGACAGCACTATTTTCTCCCTCTGATCATACATAGTACCAGCCATGGTAACCACCGAATGGAAAGAGGTCATGTCGGTGGTCACCACACCCCTACGAATATCCACCGAAAGACCCTTCACATACTTCTTAATCCTCTTAGTTTAGGGAGTAACCAAGTCGGGGCATAAGCGTGCCATCTAAATAAACTTTATGGTATACTCACCACGGGTCATATTACCTGCCTCCAAGGTTAAGAAATCCTGCTCAATCTTATCCAACTCGTGTGGAGGACAAAACTGATTGAGAATCAACTGCTTCAACTCCTCCCAAGTCATCCTCCTAATAGCACAGTCACCCATAGCCTGAGCCAGATTATCCCACCAACATAGCTCCTTAGAACGGAACAAAGCGGTCGCATAAGTAACCATATCCTCCCCCTTACACTTACTGATCCTCAATATTGTTTCCATTTCCCTCACCCACTGATGTGCTACCGACGCATCCTTGGTACCATCGAAAGTAGGAGGGTCACACTTCTTGAAGTCCCCATACGAACAACCCCGAGTAGACACATTAATCGCACGAACCTCCTCTTTATCCTCACTTGGCACAATCACCTCATCCTCAACCTGAGTTTTCTTACCCTTTCATTCCTTATCCAAACTCTTACCAACCATCGTTTCCTCCATAGCCCTAACAGCCTCAGCAACAATCTCGGGAATGGCGCGATGAAGAACATGATAAACCTCATCCGCGATAGCCGCGCACATGGCAGGATCTAAGGTGGGGTTATCCCCCTCCTCCTGGGTCGGGGTCTCTTCCTGCTACGGAGTCGGGTTTTCTCTCCCAGTCTCAACACATGGCTTACGACCATGACCACGAACACTAGGACGACCCCTCTTAGATGTACGAGTATCAACCATGACTTATCCCTACAAAGACAGAACTTTAACACAGTCAAGTACAAGTAGTATTTAGAACATGTAAGGTAAAGGTAAACTGCTAATGACATTGATCAAGTGTAATTAGTCGTTTACTTTACCCGCCCATCCTAAGCACCCCCTGCCACTAACCATATTAGCATTCTATCCAACACTTAAGCAATTATTCACACAATGGGACTTTAAAACTCATAAGAATGGTTAAACAATAAAAAAAATACCTCTTGGCGTGCAGCTACTCGCTATTGGCATTTCTAGTCTTTTTTTTTACAGTTCGAGTCGAAACATTCAGGAATGCTTGGATCCCTAGAACCATGGCTCTGATACCAACTTGTAAGACCCCGGATCCTAGGAATCTTATAGTTGGAAATCATATACAAAATTCACAAAAATTTAAAACCAAAGTAATTCAATTTATTAAAAACCATTTTAGAGTAAATAAACAGCGGAAAATTTTTAAGTATTCAAAATCCCAAACCCTGGTACAAGTGCCCAAAATCAAATGTAAATAAATAGTCTGCTTTATTTCAAAATTTCTGACTAGGAATGCCTTCAACCATCTGAGGAGTCTCCAGCACATCCAAGCGGTATCTCGAGTCTCTAACCTGCCACTCAAACAAACATACACACAAAGTCAGCTAAAGTTTAGTGCGTTCAAGTTTTTATAATCAATGTTTATTAACCAGTTTAAATTACAAAACACTTGAAAATCGTAAATATATAAATACATATTTTTCCTTTAAAGTATTTATGCTAACACGGGCCTCTCCACCACGAGTCATGACTCGAGTAATATATTGGACCCGGTAGCAGAAAATAGTACGTGATATGGGCCTCTGACCACGAGTCGTAACTCAAGTAATATATTGGACCCTATTACAGAAAATCGACGCAATCTCTCCACCACGGGTCACCCCAAGTAATATATTGCACACGATTGCGGGTTTAGTAAGAGAAGGGCCTCTCCACCACAGATCACAAGCCACGAAGACAAGGATCCGAGTAATATATTTGGCCCGTCCGAAACATGAATATGCAACACGGGCCTTTCCACCACGGGTTCCAAGAACCCGAGTAATATATTGGACTCGGGCGCAATCCATACAAACAAACACACCCAAAGGCACGTATACACGTAAGTTCTTCAAGTACACACATCAATAGGCATATATATATATATATATATATATATATATCTTAAATCACGATGAACTAATATGATTCAACAAGTATAGGCCATAGGGTAATATACATCATGCATCTTAAATTACAACTACTTCAAGTAACCCTATACGTGGTCACTTAAGCAGTTTGACGGGTAAAACATGTAGGTGGGTATGCTAGCCCAAAACGTATAAAGTAAAAAGAGCATCATGAACTCACCTGTCACAAGGTACGCAATCACAACGAGCTAGAGAACCCCTAAGTATTCCCACAACTCAAACACCTGTCAGATTACACACATGGATTACTAACGGTACCGAATCGACTCATTTATCCTACGAGGCGTTCTAACGTTGTTCACCAAATTCATTTACAACTGCCCCCGGGACCTTGTATTTACCAAAACCACCCTTAGATAATCCCGGGGGCAAAGGATTCCTAAACTACCCCCGAAAGTTGCTAGTTGTATCAAATATGCGCGTTTATGAGTTGTTTATGCACGTATCAACCAACTCAGCCCTGTGTGGACCAAATTTAATAAATTCAAAGCCAACAAGTCCCCACGACACCCCACGAGTTGGATGGGTCGGTAACTCGCAAGCACAACGCACCGACTACTAACAAACGGGAATTCGCGTTGTACCGACCCTGTTTGAGTAACCGACAACCAATTCAGCCCCATTACTTAAAAAAATTATTTTTTCACATCCAAAAAATCACACCGACACTACAACATCCGAATTGGTTGTTAATTCCATCAAACAACGCGCTAGACACAACAATTAGCAAACTAGTCAACCGAATCCTAGTTTTCGCTTCATCAACAATTGACCAATCAAACGAAAGCCAAAGCTCGAGATACTAAAGTATGATATACAAGACATACCTAAGAAGATTATGGAACAATTACTTCAATCAAAACAGCCCCGAAAGATGCTCAAACGGGCAGCCACCGGTTATACCTAGAACAAGCGTTTTTAGATCACTACGCGAGATATAATGATGAATTAAGGTGTAAAAGACTCGTATAAAGTTAGCACCGACCTGGAATTGAACTTTGGAGGCTGGAGAATGGTCGGAATGCACAAAAAACGAGGTGAACCCCCCCCCCCCCCACCCTAGAAGCTGCCGATCGGAATTAGGGGGTTGGGCTAGGGTTTTTCATGATATAAAACTAAATTTTACACTCTAGCCCCTTGAAGTTGAAAATTGTGATAACTTGGGTGAAAGGTTAAGGAATTTAACTTACTGAAGTGACGAAGAGGTTTCCGAAGAACGCCGGATCAAACCCGAAAATTATACAAACTGTACATAGCTTCCAACACTTGACAGAAATTAACGGGCGTTACATCATTTCTTTAAGGTTTCGGTTCGGGATAGTTGAGGGATTTTTTTCTTCATGTTGTGTGTGATGAAACTGACAACCAATTCAGGTCCTAAACCCTTTTGATAACCTATTACATTATATTTTGTGTATTTTTCTTGGTTTGGAGCTGAATTGGTTAATAAACACCCTATTACGTTTTTAACACGCGTATACGACGTCTTTGATTTGAACTAGGTGTAGTTTTACACCATGTTGCTTCATGATGGAATTGGTTGTTGGAATATGATAATGGCACTATAATTCAGGATGATGTTGGAATATTTTGAATGAGTATGGATATTTTATGGGCTTAACCTTGTTATAACGCTAATTGCAAATAAACAACCCGTTACGGTGTTCTTGAACTGTAAATGGTTAATTAAAGTTGGAAAACGGGTTGATTGCTATTAAATGGTTAAAGAAGATCTTAGAGTACTTAGAATGGTTAATGGGAACCCTTAGGTCATTCAGTGGTTAAATCATGTCCTAGAGTACTTAAAAGTGGGTCGCGGGTTGTACGGGTTAGAACTGCACCGATTTCTTTTATGAGTTGTTGACCCGTTTGGCCCATTTGACTATTTTAAGTTTCATAATCCTAGTTAATGATATATTTACATATATTATTACCACGTGATTGGTTTTTTATTGATTGTGTGTTGCTTGATGGTCACTTGGCTTATTTATCGACTGGATTTGCACACAGGTGAGTTCATGATGCTCCTTTTTAAATGATTTAACGTTTTAGGAT
Source organism: Bidens hawaiensis (assembly GCF_021521415.1). Taxonomy (NCBI): domain Eukaryota; kingdom Viridiplantae; phylum Streptophyta; class Magnoliopsida; order Asterales; family Asteraceae; genus Bidens; species Bidens hawaiensis. The sequence continues at coordinate 2,761,331 of NW_027491022.1, forward strand.
ACCATGCATACCATGAAATTAATTTTAATAATTTTACCCTTGGATGAAGTTATCATAGGCTTAGATATATTTATATATAGTGGTAACTAGATATTTTACTAGGTCTATGCGTGAGGATTGTTTAGCTTACTTATTAGCTAAACGTATGTGTATGCTCGAATATTGTTTAGCTTAATTTTTTAGCTAAATGTATGTGTATGTTTGAGGATTATTTAGCTCATGCGTTAGTTAAATGTAGTTGTGTGTGAATGTTTTGTCAAGCCATGACCGAATCAAAATTTGAGGATAAAGTTCCTTAGTTCCCTATTGATGATCAAAGGTGATGAAGTCACCTAACAGTTTATCTATCCTTGGAGCTGGACGTTAAAACTCCTTATTTCTCCTTTGGTGATCTACGGTGAGGAAGTCCCCAAACAGTTTATCTGTCCTTGGGGCGAGATATTAGAATTTCCTACTTCCCTTTTGGCGATCTAAGGTGAGGATGTAAAATTTCTTAAGTCCTTTCCTTTGTGTTTGGAGACTTAAGGTGAGGACATCCATGTCGTGTGCTTAGTTGAGGAAGATGTATTATTTTACTGATTTGATGAATAACTATTTGATATTATTACTATTATTACTCATCGTGTGGTGAAGGTTAATGTTTTGCTTTTATATCTATTCTGTTGCATTTGTAAACTCATGAATTCACTCAGCCTAGCTGACTTTGTATGCATGTTAGATTGATTGCAGGTTATATGGATGATGGATCACCACTTAGAGGTGCTAGAGGCTACCCCACATTTGAAGATGGCATTTCTAGTCGAAGACCATATTTAATTAATTAGGTTTTTTTTGACATTATTTATAGAATGCTAGTTAAAGATTATGACATTTTATTTTGAGGGAGTTTTACGAAACTCAATCTATATATCTTTCTTTAAACTTTTCTGCTGCGTAGACTCGAGTTTGAATTAAATTAAAGTAATATTAACTTTAGACTTGTTTGTTTTCAATTCCTACGTTTCCCATGTTTGTAAATTTGTTTTGAATGACTTCTGATGTTTGTGTTTCGAGGTTAAATAAACATGGCAAAATATTTTGGTAAATTTTATGGTATGATATTCCAACTATTTGACACCCAGATTTCGGGGTCTTAAACCTTCCGAGTGATCTTTCCCTTCTATCATTCCGCAAAGTAAACATACCCTCCATTAAAGTTTTGAATGTCACGCAATTCAGAGATGTATCACGTCATGTGCCTAGAACAGCCAATATCAACATACCAAAATCTAATGATATTCCTCCATAGTTGTTCCTACACAATGTGCAGAATTAATTAGTTTTAGGTACCTAGTGCATAGTCGTGCAAGGTAAACATGATTCATCTGCACATGACACTTGTTGCCATGCCATATCCTCCTTATTATTAAGTGGAGATTTGTTTGGCGGTGTGGGTGACTGAGTAGATGTGGCCTTAGGTAACCATCTATAATCAGGTTTAAGAACTTTATAACTTACACAGATGGTTTGTTTGACTTTAGCTTTGGTGACCGATATCGATTTTGATTTTGGTTCCTTTGCTGATTTGAAACCTGATTTCGGTTTGGAAATCGGATGCCGCCTTTTATCAGGTTTGTTCACCAAGAGTGGGCTTTTCCCTTTTTAGAACCTGACTTGCTGCCTTATCGATGTTCCATTCACCCTCAGAAGAGTTCGCCTTGGAAGGTTTTCTTATGTTTCGATTAACAAACACATTCCTAGGCATACTCTTGTTAACTAGTCCATAATAGGGAGCATATGGATGGTAAGGACAATTTTGGGCTATGTTTCTAGGAGTTCCACAATTGAAACATGTTTGTTTCTTTACATAAAATCCATTATGGAAGACCCCTGGTCCTGATGGCTTGTACGAGCTCACTTGTTTCTTACAGACATGTTCATTTATACTACCATAAGAGCAAGCACATGATTTAGTTTCTTTAACAAATTTAGGTGACACATATTTACCAGTTTTTGTTTGCTTAACATTTGTAACTGAAGGCACACCATTATTAGTAGTAGAAAGTAAAGGTTCAACCACACATTTGTTTGTTACTGCTCTTAAAAACAAAGCCCACTCAAGCATCAGTAACACCAGATAGAAACAATTTTACATTTATTAATGTTTAAAACAGGAATATCAGCTTCATCCTCTGTCCAGTCCTCAACTATTATTTCATCTGTACATGAAGTAGAAGCATTAGTATCGTCCACCCTTTTAAAATCAGGCTAAATTGGTTTAACTGAGCTCTTTCCCACAGTTTCATTCACAGGCTACCTGCCATACCGTAAATGTAGTTCCCTCTCCTCTTCCTCTTTATTCGGAGGAAGAGATGTATAGTTATCACTGAAAGGTGGAGGAACTCTATTATACAAATACCCTCACCCTTATTATCTTTCCATTTAAGTTGTTTTTCTATCATGGTTTCAACTACCTCACTAGACACGTCAAATTTCTTAAAATTAAAATCAACATTTTCAAATCTGGTTTTTAACGAATCTAGTTTGGCATTTAATTTAGCAAATTTTTTTTAGCATCTAGATAAACACAACATTTTTCACTTAGATCATTTTTAAGCTTAGCTATTTCTTTTAGCTGAGCATCTACCTTCTCTTTGTAGATCTTTTCATTTTTCTTAAAGGTGACATCTTCCCGTTTAATATCCTCCATCTCTCTAACTAGGTTGCTATTACGTATTCTATAAATTTCTACTTTTTCAATACATGCTTGAGTACATAATTTAGAACGTACCTCTTTGGAGCTGGGAGTGGAAGAGACCATGAAAGCAATCTGGAGTTCCTTCACCAAGTCCTCGGTCTCATTCTCCACTTACTCATCATTAACTTGAGCCAAGTTGGCAGCTTATTCCCCAAGTTCAAAGCATGTATCTGATCTTCCTAACCAAATGGCTGAACCACCATTGCCATTTCACTTGTAGACCCAGCGACCCCTGCATTACCAACAGGAACCATCGCCCTTTCCTTGTTAACTTCCTTAGCTGGGTTTGTACATTCACGAGTGAAGTGACCTGGTTCATGACAATTATAGCATATCAGATTACCCGTGTTGAAACCCACCTTCTTGTCAGTAGAAAAGATCTAGTTGTTCTTCCTTGTCTTCTTCGTGAAATTCTTAGCTTTAAGCATGGCCATCGCAATCTGCCAAGAGATATACATCTCTTCCACATACTCAGGATGAATTTGATCAAGTTCTGCTATCACGACTAGAGGGACTATATGCCCATCAAGGAAGGCATTGTGGAAATTCATAAATCCAGTCATCAAGGCGCTGTTTTCTTCAGTTTCTTTGGTGATGGACGGAATCTATGGTGGAGGCTTAGGTGAGCTTAAATATGACTTAGGTGGAGGCTTAGGTAAGTTTAAATATAACTTAGATGGAGGAGTAAGTGATGAAAATGTTTAAGATTGTTAATGAAAGAGTAGTGAAGGAGGTTAATTGAGAGAGGATCTGAACATGGCAAAACTATATTGAGCAGCGAAGGCATTGTTAATTGATGTACTAAAACCGGAAGTATTTAGGAGCTAAGCATGATTGAGGGCATGCTGCTTGTCATCCATATCACAAGACTTTATTACAGCCATAACTTCAGAAAGGGTAAGTCTTGCAAGGTCCTTTGTTTTCTTGATCACAACGACATTCATATCTCAACTCTGAGGGAGTGAGTTCAACAGCTTCTTATTGACCTCTATGAGAGTCAAATTATTCTTTTCAGGATGCATTTGAGTAACAAGCGTTACAAATCTCTGTAGTTAAGCTTCCAACAGCTCACCAAGGATATGATTAAACATATTAAACTTCTGACGGAGCAGGTCTTGTGTACTCTACCTCATGTATTCATTCCCTTCATAAACATCAATAAGCGCCTCGCATAGTGCTTTAGCAGATTTTACCTCTCTAAACCCTAAGCGATGTCAGGTGACAAGTCCAATATAAGTGTAGAGAGGGCCCTTTCATCTTCTTCTACCTTGTCAAAGTCAGCATCAGTGTACATTTCAAAAGTTTTGGATCAATTGTCCTATCTTCAACATCCATTTTGTAGGTGTTGATTGTTGGACCCCTAAGGATTCTTCTCCATGCCTTAACATCCTTCATCTCTAAATAATTTTCAAATCTAAACTTACACTCATCAACCTGTCAGCAGTCAGTAGATGGGGAATACGGGTAGTAGTTCCCATGATGGAGTCAAGCTCCTGTTGTAAGTTGGTGACAGAAGTGTTAGTGCTCTTGGACTCCATTGCAAACAGAATCCGGCTGCCGAGAACTAAAGGTCAATACGGAGAACAAAGGTCAACACTGATAACTAAGCGTCAACAACTAGAACAAAAGTCCGAAAACTCTTAATCCTGACCAAGAATAAGAGTCATTGACCGAGAACCGTTGTTTCCGACAACTCAAACAGTTATCGAGAACCCAACTTGTTACCGAGAACCCAACTTGTTACTGAGATCCCAACTGAAAACCACAGTACACCGAAAACCATTGTTGCCGAAAACCCAAACCACCGATAACAAGGTTGTTTCGAGATAACTCAAAAATCCCTAAGTTTTCGGGATTTTGAGATCTTTTGAATTTTGAATCCAATCTCAATTTAGATCCTATCCAACTTGATCCCTAAGAACACAAAAAAGGTGTTCTTCGTCATTTTTGTTTACACCGGCAGAATACACTATCCAGCCCCGTAAATTCAATTCCTTGAATCTTTAATATCTACCCGAGCCTAAAATAGGTTCTATAGGCCCTAGTACCAATTGTAAGACCCATGAAAGGATCTTTCAATATGATACCAAGAAACACGTGATTAGGCAGAAACTAAACACGTGGTGATTCAAGAAATAAGATGAACAAGCACAATCAAAGCTTCAAAGCACATATATATTTCACGTTAGGTACTTAAGCCCTCAAAGAAAAACTGATTACAATGATGATGGCAAAAAATAAATTGTCTAACCCCATTAGCGATTAAACATAACTATATATAGGGTAGACCATACAAACCAATCAGGCAAGCCCACCAAAATCATCTAAGTGATTTCGGTTATACCATTACACAACGAAAACTAAAAGCAAAGAATAAACCATAAAAAATATACCCCAAACACGTATGCTAGCGATTGTTAATGCCTATGATTAGGAGTTATTCATGTAAACTAGCTTTGTCAGTTGATAGTTGATTTCATGACATGAGAGATTACTGATGGATTACATGCTTAAAACCTGGGTCTGGCTTATATGTCATTATTTTTTACAAATTTGAAAAGTATTCATTTATTTCCAATCCGTTATTGCTAGTGTGTTCAACACTCCATCTATTGCGTCATATTTTACAACAAAACTTCATAATGTTTAGAATCAGTTACATTAGGCATTGACCACTTACTTCCCAAGGTTTGACAACATGCTTATTCTAACTAGTTTAAGGTGAATAAGAACATTTGTTTAATACTATTTTTGACCGACCCTTCGACACTGATCACCTTCCCCATCATAACGCGTTTTGGGCGCCAAAGGGTAGTGGATGACATGTGAACTCTACAGTTAAGCATGCTCAGGTAGGAATAGTATTAGGATATGTGACCTCCTGGGTCTCCACCTAGACAATCAAAAACAAATCCATGAGACAATGGTAAATTGTCCCGCAAACAAACAATATCATGATGTGATGGTTAACTGGGTGGGCTGTTACAGCAACTACAGTAAAAGGTTCAAAATCACAGACAAATAAAATAATATTTTGTTATCATTAATTTGGACTTTTGGCTTTAAACTTAAGTTTAAATTGAATAATATTTATCATGTTGTTTTCTTTTTTTAATATTTATTCTAGCATCTTAATTATTAGAAGAATGATTTAGTTTTATTGTTTGGCCTGTGATTTACCTCTAGACAGTTGTAATCATAAAAGTTACAAAATTTGTAGATGAATCACCCAAAATTCCACTTGATTTTATGTCCTTTTCCAATACGTTCTTTTTGGGCATGGGTTTAAGTCTATATATAAATGACTTAAAAGTAATACTTATTTGGCCGAGAGAACTTCTATTTTGATCCTTATGGTTTTTTAAAATTATCAATTTAGGTTTAATAGTTTATTTTAGGCTTTTATGGTATAATAATTTCAATTAACTATCAGTTTTAGTCCAACTTATTAACGTCATCTATCAACCGTTAGTTAATACAACTTTGAGGGTTTTTTTCGTATTTTTCACAAACATTTAATTATAAGAATTTTTTAGTTTTCTACCAAAATTAAGATTTATACTTTTTGTTATTTTTTTAGTATTATGGTTTCTTATATTTGTTTATATATAAATATTTATACACTTTTTATTTTTAATAAATATAATTTTTTCGAAACTGACGCTTTTATGCAAGTGTATATTTTTAATAAATACAAGCCAAGACGTCATTCCCATTTTGATGGGCTGGCAAGGTGAATAAATGTGAAATAATTGTTTAAACTCTATAGAGTACAAAATTTTAGTTGTTCGAAAAAAAAACAAAACAAGAATTAAAATTAATAAATAGAATTTCAAAAACCCTTCGTCATTTGAAAAGTAAAAAAACAATATAAAATAAATATATACTCTTTTTTACCACTGGGAAATAAAAGCAGAAAAGTTAAGTTTTCTAAATTATTTATAATTAGTAGAAGTGTAGAATTAAAATAGAACTTAAAAAAATAAATATTCTATTTTTTAAAGCCTAGATATTATTACGGTTATAAAAATAAAAATAAAAGTATTCAAATACAAATAAATAAATACACAGGTGCATAAAATCTTCGGTTTCGGAAAAATAATATTTAAAAAAAATATATATATTTGTATAAAAACAAACATAATAAACCATAATAGTTAGAAAATAACAAAAAGTATAAAAATTATATTTAGTAAAAAAAAAAAGAAATATTCATATGAATTAAAAGTTTGTGAAAAATACAAAAAAACTCCTCAAAATTGTATTAACTAACGGTTAGTGGATGACGTTAGTGGACTCCACTAAAACTGATAGTTAATTAAAACTATTATACCATAATAACATAAAATAAACTATTAGACCAAAATTTATAATTTTAAGAAACCATAAAAATTAAAACCAAAGTTGTCTCTATTTGACCTTTTCTTTTTGTCACAAAAGAAGAGGAGTAATAAAACATCGAAAAATGAAGCCATATTTTCATGACTTGTGTTAACAATAACGGGCATGAAAGCACCTTTTGACCTTCATGTATTTCGAGGTGTTGGAATATTTTATATAGAAAATATTCTTTTATCATAAAGCAATTACGTTTTTAGTTATGAAATATATACGTTAATTCAATCTACCATGTCTATACGTCTGGATTTCGAATTTCATCTATGAGGGATAATAAATGAGTCGGATCACGAGCCAGTCTTCAGACTATGTATTGGGAATTTAATCAAATTTGTTGTCACGTTATCACTTAAGTTGTGAGACATCAACTTACTTTCTTTTCTAAAGGCTAAATGTTACACTACGAGAGATTGAACCATTGATCTCGTATTTTACACTCCGACCATCTTACCACCCCTAATAAAGTGAAAATGGTAGGGCATTAACTAACTAATCCATCAAACATGTGTAATGGGTGGGCTTTAACTAAACAAGTCTTTAATCATTTGCTATTTGCTAATCGTTTTTCTAATTTAAATTTTTTATTATTTTGAACACTAGTTTAATTAAAAAACAAAGCCAACTCAAACTTAAATAAATAGTAAATTGTTTAAGAAAGTTACAACTAAATTAAAAATAAAAATACTTAAAAATAGGAATACGGATATAAATACGACATGGTAAGATCTAATTTTCATCTTCATTTTATTGAGCTAAGACATCATCTTGTCTTTTTCATAAAGTTGAAGAGTGCGTCCTGTTAAATGGGAGATGTTTTTCGCAAGGATTTCAAATCTGCCATCTTTGCCTACGCTTATCATCTTTCACCTTTTTCCTAGACCTTTGCATAGTGTGTAGGCGAAGATGAAGAGCCTTGGCTTTTGATTCGGTTTTGTCTCTACCGGCTAGATTGAATCCATCTCATGTTTGATTAATAAAACAAAATTTTGTATAATTTATTTAGTTGATTAGTTATTAGTTACTATTTAAACAATAAGTTATGAAATTTCATGAAGAATATGTATAATAAAAGTATTGTAATCATAAGTTCAAGTTATACTATAAATGGAGATGAAAATGAAAAGCATGAGAAGAATTTGTAGTAAAAAAGAGTCCCTAAAAAATAATGAAAAATTAATAGAAAAATCATGACTCAAAATTTAATAAATGTTTCCAACCGTCTTCATCGTTCGCAAAAAAAGTCGAAAAAGACACAATGTTGAGAAAAAAAGATAATTGGGACTTTTTATATATCATTTTGTTTTTTGTTTATTTTCTTTATTAATTGTATCTTTCTTCCTTAAAATTATGTCTTTTTTTTTCTTGATATTGTGTCATATTACTCAATATTATGTATATTCTGAGACATATTGTAAATACTTAATCTTGATTTGTTAATTGATTAAAGTTAGGGGTTAGTTTTGTTAAGTTTTACATTAATATCTTTTTAGTATGGTAAGAATATTATGGATTATTCTAGAAGAAGGTTGTCTTGGTTTCCAAGTTAGGTTTGGTTCGAAGAGCAAGTTTATTAGATCTATAAATAGGTGTCTAGGTTATTGTTTATTTTGTGAGTCAAGAGGAGTCTTTTCCTCATATAAGTTTGTTAAGTTCGTGAAGTTTGTTTGATAAGTTCGTTTGATTATATGAAAGAGTCGAGGGTTGTCACCTTTATATCGCATGTTCGTTTGTTTGTTTGTTCAGTTGATCTGATTGTTTGATCTGTCTGGGCCAACAATTGATATCAGAGCTACGGCTCGGATTCACGTAAAGTTTCGCGCTATTAGTCTTCGAAGGATTTGCTCGGTTGAGAGGTTTTGCCAATAAATTTGTTCGTAACCTGATAACAAGAATTGTTCGATTGGAAGAAACAAGTTACACCCTCGATTACATCACAGATTAAAGAGTTAGGTTTCTTTTTTGTTTTCGTTGACCAAGAATTAAAGGAGTGATTATATATATTTTTTTTTGGCATATCAGAATTCACATCAAATCATAGGCACAATATTTTCTGTGTTCATCGATCAAGAGAAACCAAAAGAAATTTTATTGCTTTGTTTTTTTTTTCTGCCCTTCTCAATTAGAAAGAAATCAAGAACAATTTGATCATCGAGTCGACTTATGGCCGGTTATAAAGAAGCGAATCCAAGAAGTTCAGAAACAATGAAAGAATCAATAGGTGGTTTTGTTTTGCAAGCACCAAAGTTAACTTCGACCAACTATGCGTCATGGTCGGTTATGGTGAAAATTATCTTGGATGCGAGTGGTTTACATTATGCGATTGATAAGGAAAAGGGGATTGGAATTGAAGAAAGAAAGAAGTTTATGGCGTTAGGTGTTATCTTCTAAACCCTACCTGAAGATGTGATGCTTCAGATGGCCAAGTATTCAGAACCAAAAGATGTTTAGGAAGCTTTAAGAGTTCGTTATCTTGGTGCAGAAAGAACTCAGAAAGCTCATATTTAAAGGCTAAGAGCCGAGTTAGATGGATTGAAGATAGGGGGAGACAGATTGTATTGATGATTACGCAGTGAAGTTGGGTGGAGTGCAGTCAAAGTAGAAGAGCTTGGGAGCGATACTTGAAGAAGAGGTTTTAGTAAGAAAATTCTTGAACTCTATACCAGATAAATATTTTCCTGTTGTTTCTTCGATGGAGCTAATTGTAGACATCGAAACAATGGCGTTTGAAGATGTGGTTGGACGTTTAAAGGCATATGAAAAAAGGACAAGTTCAAGAATATGAATGGAAGTTCATCCCAAAGTCAAACTCATGTTCACCCAAACTGAAAAGAAATTTGAAAACTACCGAGACGTGGTAGAGGCCGTGGAAGATACAACGGACGAGGAAGAGGGGACCCAAGATGGAATGGCATGAGAATGATGAACGGGTTGAATAACGGAAAAAGAACCTTGAAAAATGGCAAGACAGAAGGAAGTATGTAACGTGCTACAACTGTGATAAGATTGGGCACTACTTGAACGAACGTAAAGAGCCAGGCAAAGGAAAAGAAAAAGTGAATTTGATAAAGAAGGAAGATGATATTGATCCTTCTTTGTTCATAGAAGTTTGTTTAATAAAGAAAGTAAGTTTGAATGAGCAGAGGGTTATCCCTGTTGTGTTTGAAAAGGACAAAAAAATGAAGGAATGCGGTACTTAGACAATGGTGCAAGTCATCGTATGTCAGGAAAGAAAGAGTTTTTTACTACCTTGGATGAAGGAGTTTTGGGCCAAGTGAAGTTTGGTGATGGATCAGAGATCGAAATCAAAGGTAAAGGTAATGTGACCATTGTAAGTAGACTGGTGAAAAAAAAGCGTATTATGATGTTTTCTATATGCCTAAGTTGAAGACTAATCTTCTTAGTTTGGGTCAGTTGGATGAAAAAGGATGTAAGATTGAAATAGCCAATGGGATATTAAGGCTATATGATCAGAAAGAGAGATTGTTGATGAAGATTCAGAGAAATCTGAATAGGACGTACAACATCAAGCTTCATGTATGTTGTAATCCTAACAACTTTGAAGTTTAAAAGAAAGAAATTTATGATGTGAAACCGACTATGAAAGTGAAGGATATTCGGTTTGGAACGATTCCAAATGATTTGTTTGGAGTTCGTGAAAGTATTAGTCAAGAACGAGTTGATGAAAAGAAGTGAGTCGAGAAAGAAAGTAGCAATGTTGCTTCAAAGTTAAGTATTGAAGGAGCGAATGTTAAGTTTGAAGAATTGGTGAAGCAAGTATGTTATGGTCAGCTGAAAAGAAAGAATAAAAGCGAGAAGAGGAACAATTCAAAATTAAGGGGGTGAATGAAGACTTAATCTTGATTTGTTAAGTGATTAAAGTCGGGGTTTGTTTTGTTAAGTTTTATATTAATATTTGTTTAGTATAGTAAGAATATTATGGATTATTTTAGAATAAGGTTGTCTTGGTTTCCAAGTTAGGTTTGGTTTGAATAGCAAGTTTAGTTGATTTATTAATAGGGGTTTAGGTTATTGTTTATTTTGTGAGTCAAGAGGAGTCTCTTCTCATGTAAGTTTGTTATGTTCGTGAAGTTCGTTTGATAAGTTCGTTTGATTATATGAAAGAGGCGAGGGTTGTCACCGCAATATCGCATGTTCGTTTGTTTGTTCGTTCAGTTGATCTGATTGTTTGATCCGTCTGGGCCAACATATTGTATCTTTTTTTTTTATTTATCATTGTGTTATTTGTTCGTTTTCGGCATTATGTCTTTTCGGCGTTATTTTTTTGGGAACAGAAATGACGGGGGATGCATTTTGGTTTTTTAAACTTTTTCATTTTTTTATTTATATTTTGAGTTATGATTTTTTAATTATTTTTTTGAATTCATTTTTTAGAGGTTTTTTGTGTGATCGGAAATCCTTGTTACACTTCTCATTTTTGTCTCCCTTTGCATTTTAATTTTTCCATAATCAAATTAAGCAATTAGAAACACACACTTTAGGACCAAAAACAGAATAAAAAAAATAACATCAGACATCACGATACTTAGATTCATCATCCACGAATCATATATAAAAATAATTTACCTAAATAAATATGTATTGTGTTTTATTTTTTTACCTACTAATTTAGTCGAACTAGGAATGGACGACAGGTTTGAGGATAAGACACTATAAAGACCTCAAAATCTCAAATTCGAATCCAATCTCAATCGGATTTTATCAGAGTGGGCCTTTGAACGACGGGTTTTCCCTAAAACATGAGACGGTGAGCTTGGGCTACCCAGCCCTATCTGCAATCGCAGGTATTACTATCGTCTTTAGCCATTGGGTTACATCGGGTAGCTAGACTTCGTTGCTATTTAAAAAGGGGGGGGGGGTACCATTTGGTGTTTATTACTTATTAAAGGGGAATTCTAGGGGCACCTCCCTTTTTGTTAAAACACACATCAATACGGGGCGTATTGGGTCCTCTATACGCCCCGCATATGACTATACCTCAGGGACCCAATACGTCCCGTATAGCCTTATACATGATGTATAGGGAGATGTCTAGGTATCCTAGTAGGACCCTTGTTAAATTCACCAATTCAGTTTTTTTCTTTCTTTACCTTTGATTCTGGCCCTACACCTAGAGTTGGGGTCCTATGATTTTGGGTACTACACCATCCTTGCTTATCTGTCCTATTGTATTTAAAAATCTAGCATCTAACGGTCTAGATCCAACCAGATTCTACCTTGTTTGTTTTGTTTCAGTGTAGGAGCTAGTAAAGATTGTTTTTTTTTGTTGTAGTTTTTCTCTGTTTGTATACTGTCTGAGGGTCTCCCACTCTCTTACTATAATTTTCACCTCATTACTAATTAAAGTAAAACATATTTAGCACAGTAATGTTCTATCCTCTCTTGTGAAAACTTTCATACATAGCCCTTAAGGCATGTGAGTGATGTCATATTCACTTTAAGATTCTCTCTCTGTGTCCATGTCCATGTCCTGCCATGGGAAAACTGCACAATTAGCATAGCAGAAACTTAAATGAAAACACACTTTAATGGTTAGGATAGGTCTCTTTCTTTCTCTCTCTCTCTATATGTCTGTGTGTGTAAATGTGTGTGAAGCGGGTTCTTTGTCCAGTTTTTGACATCTGCTTGACCATTGGACATTTTTGTAATCTATCATATTCTATTTGATTTTGTTTGGATCTTTGTGTTCTTAAGATCCCACCTGAATTTACACATATATACTTGGACTCACCAACTCAATTATTTTCAATGATTCCTTTAATTATTTGGCAAACTTAGACTGTACCATTACCAATATGTTTTTGACTACATTTGAAACTAATAATTGCATACCTAAAGCATAATTTATATTTCCAATATTTCAATAATCACTTAGATAACAAATTCTATTCCTATAAGTAAATCATGAGGCCTAAAATGCCTTTTCCGTGCGTAATAACTCACTAATGACATGTTCTTGCACCGAAGATGAATGGGGCTAAGCGATTTTCGGCTCATATCCATCAAATGAAGTCCTGTAGTAAGTTCTAGCAACCGAACCTGTGAATCTTTGGCCTTTCTGCCTAGACAAAGAGTGGTCATCGGGAGTGGTCAATGGGTTGTTTAAATGTTTCTGTTCATTTGTGTAATGGTTTTTACATGTTTTTAGATAAGTTAATGTTTTTTAATTTATTTTCTTCATGGTACTGTACCTTCTTCTCAGCACCATTAGTGCTCCATGTACCCATGACATAGAAAACCAGATGCAGTATTTATAAATTCTTGTACTATGAATCAGAAGTTAGGAGACATAATATTGAAGTATGGTTGTTGAGTGTGAGGCTCCCTAAGTCTTTTTCAACTTCCAAATAGATTTCAACACAATGTCAAATTAATGTTCATTATTTATTTTCATTATTGTTCATATTTAAAGCTATTTTAAGGTGCTTGATTTGAGGATAAGGCACTATAAAGACTTCATTATAATCTTTAATTAGAAGGGTGTGATAATTAAAGGTGGGATGGAGGCACAATGGCCCTCCAAGTATGGCAAAACGAACCAAAGAGGGATTCAATATTCGAAAAGGGGTGTAGTGAGATGACTTGTTTAAATCAGACAAAGGAATGAGAAAAGTGAAGAATAAAAAAGGTTCTCATTCTCTAAAACACTCTCAGGGTTTAACACTATGGTCATGTATGTACCTGTATTAAACATGGTCATGTAAGCCGTTGTTTTTATTCGGCGTCTCTCACAACCATCAAAACCAGCCAAAAAAACATCGTATCTTCTCTACTCACAAAAACTCATATCTGGATGTTTTTGCACAATAACACCTGTCATCTCTCCTCCACATCTCCCGCTTCAAAAAATGCCTAAAACGACTCTTAAAATGCATCACATTTTAAGGGCCGGAAAGTGAAACAAATATTACAAGAAAACTAAAACAATGTTCTTGATTTCATCTCCACACGTTTCATTACAACAGTTGTAGCAAAGATGCATACTTTATTTACTGTGGATCTTCACTGTTTTAGGGAATTATTTAAAAAAAAAAGGTAGTTTATTTTGTGAGTGGATTAACTCTCATCATTACTACAATCAAAACAAAGAATTTAGGGGTGGGGTGGGGTGGGGTGAGGGTGTGGGATTTCTTTCCCTACCACCGTACAGAATTATCTTTTTCTTTTTTCCCATCTCTCTCTTACCAAATTATTCCTACTAGAAAATCTGTCTCCATGAACAACTTTGTCATGCAAGAATTTCATGCAACCCTAATAATATTATTTTCTTTGCCAGCTGGTAAATCTTGAATCACTCCCACTCATAAGTATAGTAAACCATTCAAGTTTCTTTTTTAATGGCCAAAGTATATTAGAAAAAAAGAAAAACCAAAGAACTCCCACAAGAAACCAGAGTCCATCAAGCACTAGGATACAAACAAAAATAGCAAATAAGATGGAAACAAGAATCAAAATTATTACAACAGAAAGTTAACGAAATTAAAATGACACCATTTTTCCAAATCCACTTCCGCTCTCTTGCCCCGATGATTTATCCAAAGAAAGGAGTTTGCTTTAATGTCACTTACCAACTTCTCAATTGATGCCTGTTATTGAAAATCACCTTGTTTTGTGTTGTCCAAATCATCCAAATTGTTACCGCCGTGAGTGCTTTAACGATCTTGACTTTTCTTTGTGAAGAGCCGACAGTTACTGGAGTCTCCAAGATATCTCTAACCGATTGATTACTAACTTGTGCCGGGACTTTTAGCCACAAATAATATAATGCGTAAACTAAAATAAGTAATGTAGTAAAAGAAAAAAAAATAAAAACCATTCTTGATAATAATAATAATAATAATAATAATAATAATATATTAAAAAAGGGTATGGATTATTTGAGGGGCATGGGGACTGTATTGATAAGTCAGTCAAAAACAAGTAGTCCTTTAACCAGAATCCAAAAGGATGGAGCAATTGCTTTACCCTGTTGAATATGTCTTTCCTGCAACAAAACTGACGGGGCGTCGTTTAGTTCATTGTCAAGGCACTTCTCATCAGACCAGCTAGCTACAAAAACCTAATGTAACATATCATCTATAGCTTGTTAGCTATAGTAAAAGATACCCTATGTGTGTTTACAGACTCATATAGATTTTGACAAATATAGAACCTCCAAAAGGACCAAAACAGGCCAGTAAGGTCAAACCTAATCAGGCCGTGTGTGTTGGGCGGCGATTCCCGGTGATTTTGGGAGATATTCAAGAGGAACAACCCTCACCCCTACATACATATATATATATATATAGGGAGAAGATCAAGAGAGAACTCATTCTTAAAGAATAGATAACTAATAAAGAAATAGTTTTAATTTAATTAAAAAAAATATTTTTAAATTTCTGTTTTTGACATTATTCTTATATTTTGTTACCATTTACTAGAAAAATATAAAAATAAAATAAAAAAATAATAAAAAAAACTCGTTGTAGTGCACATATGCAATACATCGACTTTTTTTTATTGCATATGTGCACTAGTGTGTATTTTGATATGTGCAATAATGTTGAATACCATATATGCAATATTTTGTATTGTATTAGTGTAATAGTGTTATATTATATATAAAAATACCAAAAAAACATTGTAGTGCATATGCGTATTAGTGTTGTATTACGTATATGCGATAGTTTGTTTTGAGTACAATTATTAGTGTTTGTATTTGCATATATTCAATATAGTGTATTGTATATTGCAATTGTGTTTGTATAATGCAATTGTGTTGTATTATATGCAATAAAACAATATTGTATATAGGCAATACACATTAGTGCACATATGCACTACATCGCCGTTTTTTTTATGAATAATATCATCTTATTAGAAGGAGGAAAGAAAAAAAATCACAAAATATTTTAAAAAAAGTTAAAAATTGTTTTATTAGTTCTCTAGTTCTCTCTTTAAGATGAGTTCTCTCTAAATCACACACCATATATATATATAGATGGGAGATTTCAATTAAGAACCCTTTTGAGTTTTAAGAACTTGAAATAACTCAGTGTAACGATTTTTTTTTCGAATTTTTTTTTACACATGCGTAATATATGTAAGTTACATACACGTAAAAAAATTACAGAATTTTTTACGCACCGAGTCAACTTTTTACACATGTGTAACGGACGTAAAAGTTAGTGTAACAACTTACTTATTTATTCTCTCTCCTACTTTGACTTTTTTGCCAGATTTAATCTCAACAACATATTCCAATCTATTTAATTAAATGTGTGGCCTAGAATGAAGTTCTTAAGTTCTTAAAACTCAACATGGTTCTCAAAATATCCCTCCCCTATATATATATATATATGTATGTATGTATGTATATATGGGATGGTTTAGGAGAGAAATAAGATTACTGCGAGAAATGCAAGAAATGAATATGGGTCACTTGTTTTATTTTAAGTTTTAAATGCTTAAAGATAAATGAGAAAAATAATAATGTCTGCTCCATTTTCAATTAATATAACTAATCAAATTATTATAATTAGAAAATATTAAGAATTCATTTATTTTTGTAACTTATTTTTTCTCTCTTGAATTTTTATCCTACACAAGTATAATTTATTCATACATTAAAATTTCTTTCTATCGAAAATCAATTTCTTCCAACTCAATATATTAATATCAATCAACACGTAGTTACATTGTAATGAATAGCATAAAAAAACTATCTTACACGTGTTTGCATTAAATATCAATAAAAGTACACAACCTACACAAAATCATATAACCTACACTTGTTTCAATAATAAGAAAACATATAACATACACACGAAAAACATATAACCGACAAACAAAATTCAGCATCAATAAACTACACACGCACATGAAAACGTATAACATACCCATGAAAAACATATAAACTACACTCGAAAATTTTATCTCACACAAATGCAATTTATTCATACGTTAAATTTTTTTTCTATCCAAAACCAATTTCTTCCAACTCAATATATCAATATCCATCAACACGTAGGTACATTGAGATGAATAATACAAAAAACTATCTTACATATGTTAGCATTAAATGCCAATAAAAAATATACAACCTACACAAAACATATAACATACACTTGTTCTAAGAATAAGAAAACATAGAATCTATACACGAAAAACATATAACTTACACATGTATAGGATATGTGTATGTTCGTATAGTTTATATAATTGTTGATGTCGAATTACATATGTAAGTTGTATACTTTTTTGTATGTTATACGTTTTTATTGCTCAAAACTAGTGTATGTTATATAATTTTGTGTAGGTTGTATATCTATTGTTTATATTCAATGGACACATTTGTATGATATTTTTTTGTTATTATTTTTCACAATAATTTTTCTAAGTATATCAATTGAAAAAAATATTATGTTTTGATATTTATTATTAAAAATTATGTGTTGATATATGCTAATAAATTGAGTGAAAATAAATTGTTTTTTTTAATAAAAAAAATAGTATTATATGAATAAATTGTATTTTTGTTGAATAAATGAAGAGGGGTAAAGAAATTATATATAAAACTAAATTAGTGTTTGTATTTTTTTAATTTACAGTTAAATTAGTTAGATATATTAATTAGAGAGAGATTTATTATGGTTATATTAGTTATATTAATTGAAGAGAGATAATGCATTTATTGTTTCATTTATATTTTTTTATTTATTTTTAAACATTTAAAACCTAAAATAAAACTAGTGGCCCATATTTATTTCTCGTAGTAATCTCATTTCTCTCATGAACTTACTAGGCGTCACACACCACTACACCACTAAAATAAAATTTTCTCCTTTGCTTACTGGGCGTCACATGACACTTATCCCTTAATTTGTAGCCCCCCACTACACATAGGCTTGGAAGTAATGCGTATTTTGGTTTATTGTTTACAACTGAACTTTTTTGTCTTCTTGTCTCATGTGAACACAATCTTTCTTAGCCACTTCCTTTTGCAGTTTATTCTGTACCAAAGAGACCTTTTTCATAAATTTTATTAGATATCTTTGTGTTTGTTATTTAACTTTAATTTTTTTCATTAGCAACTCTTGAATGTTATCTTTTCTTTCAAGTTTCAACTGCCTAATCAAGATGTGGTTTACGTTATCTTGTTTGTTAACGGGTATTGATGGGTTTATGAATTTTCCAACAAGGGACCTTCATGTATCAAAAGGTGTTAAATATGTGACAAAATGCATTTTTTTATTAGACTTAACCTGCAACCAAGTCCCGAATCTATAATCAAATACGAACTAACGAGTAACTCTCGTTTATATTAATCAGAAAATCTCACTTAAAAAACTTATTACAACTCTCAAACCATAACTCGATTTGACTCTTGATGAACCCGAACTCGGTTACATCATGTTCACCTTTTATAATGTCTAACCATAACTCGGTTAGCCAAAACATTACCTATTATAATTACAATACAATTAGGAAACACAATCAACTATGAACGAATTATCATTATTGATCCCTCAAGTTCACCAACTTGTGATTTCGAGTTCGAAATTACTTCTAACAATCACCCCCTAATTTCCGACTAGAAATATGTGGCTCTTCAACTCTGAGCATGTCTCTTTTGCCCTGCTTGATTTGACCAATCTCGACCTTCTCGGCTTTCACAACCATCTTAGTCCTCATCATCTCGGTCTTGATCTCCCTGGAACTTCTCTTGGTCTTGATCTCCCTGGAACTTTTCTTGATCCATAGATGTGTTCTTCGGCTCTCCCGAACTCGACTACCTCTGTGACCCTATCCCCGAGCATTCACTTGATCGTATGAACTCACATTCATCTTTTCTTGATCATCTTTTGATCCCGAATCAAAACACGAGCACATCCTTCAAATCAAAACCTTTGTCAAAACATAACTCGTTTAATCCGTATAAAAGCGAACCATGAATTGAACCCACTTGTCCAACCCCCTTCTCCAGTCCGTCGAAACAATACGAATAAATCAATCAATCCCGAATAACTTTTCGTAATCAAACCTGTTTGTTCACAAAATAAAATAATCTTAAATTGCTTAAGAAGTTACTATTATTATTTTTAGTGAATTCTTCGGCAGAAGCACAAACATAATTGCACCCACTTCTTGGATTTTTGGTGTTATCTTCTTTAATATGCTAAGAAATAATCGTAGTTTCAACAAAAACTTTTGTTGGCTTTCAAGTTTCCTCTTTAACTCAAAAACAAACAAATCCCTTTTCGATTTTAGTTAACAGCAGCAAAAAAGCAAGAAACTTGCTCATAGAAATAACCTCCTTGCAAATCGCCCATTTTTCAAACGACTTCAACTTGAAACACAGAAACAACTTCGATCAGAATTGCGCGGTTTCCAAGTTACTACCACATGTATACTCCCCGCTGTTGTAGCGGTACCAACTCCGCTGCTACAGTGTAATGGTACCACCGCCGCTGGAACGAACTTGACCAAACCCGCCTTATCAATCACGACTTTGATCGATATCTTGAGTCTTCAATCTCCTCCTTATCGGTCACAACTTTGATCAATAAACGCCAAGAGCATAATCGCTCTGATACCAATTCAAGTCCCGGATCGATAATCTAACACGAACTAACGAATAACTCTCGTTTATATTAATCAGAAAACCTCACTCAAAAAACTAATTACAACTCTCAAACTCTAACTCGGTTTGACTTTTGATGAACCCTAACTCGGTTGCATCTAGATGAGCCCTAACTCGGTTACATCATGTTCACCTTTTATAATGTCTAACCATAACTTGGTTTATATAGACTAACCTAACTTGCTAGCCAAGACATTACCTACTATAATTACAATACAATTAGTAAGCAAAATCAACTATGACCGAATTATCATTATTGATCCCTCAAGTTCACCGACTTATGACTGAGAGTCTGAAATTACTTCCAGCACTTGATAGATGGAATGATAGTGGAGAAGGTAAATAAGAAAATATGAACATAATTTTCCTAAGTATATATTGAAAAGTAAAGTAAGTTGGAGGAGTTTGTGATTTCTATTACATGTTTTATCCGTATGGACAATGCCATTAAGCATGAATGACTATTTATGACTAATTTATACTTGTTCACTTTTGGGAATGATTTATGACTCTTAAAATTTATAAATATGAAAGGATCAAATGGGTCACTCCAAAAATGACGCACCTAACTAAACGTGTTCGGACTTGTTTATATTAAACCTAGAATTCTGAACTTGTGTCCATTTTGTGCTTTTAATTTCTTGTTGTATTATAAATTCATACCAATGCTAATAATGCGAACATATGGTTGCGTTGTAAATACACTATTTTTTTTTTCAGAATAGTTAATATATGAACCCATAATAGAAATGTGAATTATGACTATTCATATATACATATCGTGTATTCAAATCCTTAAGAACGTGTCTATAATATCAAAAGTTAAGGCAAATCAAGAATATTAAAAAGGGACACATTTTACACATGATCCAACCATGATTCTGTAAACTATGGTTTGCTCCAACAATGCCTATTGATATCCAACCTAGTCAAAGATGAAGAACAATCGACCATGCTAAGTCGTGAGAAAAGTTGAACACACCAATCCCACAAACCATTCATCGACTTTGAATTGACCATCCAAAGCCAAAACAACATTTCTGAAGTCGAATATCATATGTCAAGCAAACATGAAGTATACAAATCATATTGGAGATACATTCAAGCAATGGGTAAATAAGTTATGCTAAGAATTACCATCAACCACAAAATAATTTATATAGTCTGTTTTTTAATATATGCAACTCTCTTAAGCTTTTATAAACGAATTAAAGTTTATACACCAAAGCTTTGTTTTTAAACACCAAAATTAAATTTTCCCTACATTACTAAACAAATGAGTATCATTGATATAACATTATCGGTGGACTAAATCTATAGATGATTACCGAGTAAACCCAATAAAATTGGCGTTAATCCCTCCTCGAGATTACCGATAGATACCATAACCATGGGAAACCAGTAATTGCTGACGAATGCCATAGTCTGGGTAAGTACATATTTAGTAGTTTTCTAGGGAACGTACCCACAATTGTTTATGTATAGTTAGTTTGTTGCTTATAAACGTATAAGATTTTGGATATTTCATTTTAGACTCTTCAATCATTTTTTTTATGAGCATGAATTTGCGATGAGTAATCTATTGCTAAAAATGGGTACATATATGACCCCCATGGGTGGAGGTGATCACTAAGCCCTTCAAGCCTGTTGGAAAGACAAAGCTTTAAATTTTAATTAATTATAATGAATTTGATAACGACTATTTAAATAAATTTCACTTGAAATATTACTAGCTCGTCAATGATGTTATATGGGTCACACTAGTTTGAGGTCTATGTATTATACGGGTAATTGATGAAAATTTTAAACTTTAACCATTAAGTGAATTACAGTCAACAAAATGATAATATATTGTTAACACAATTACAATTTAGATTAAAATTACAGAAATTGCATAACTAATATTACACAAATATGTTACAAAGAAGTAAAAACTTGTTTGCACACTATATTTGTGATTGTATTGGTAGGTATATATCGTTTATCAAAAATTAAAAATTTTTAGTCCATGTCTGCTTGTAATTCTTGATAAGATAACATATAGGTCTGCTTATAGCTCTTGATATAGTTACGTATAGTTGCCCGTGTGACAAATAAGGTTTTTCAAGTACATACCAACCCTAGATAAATGATAATATATTCATGAAACTATAAAAAAAAATATTCATATATATAAAATATCATATCTTTTAATCCTTTAATATGATGTCATTAGAGATCATCTGCTCGTGTTTATCGAAAAAACATGATTATCCCAAAAACCAGATTACCTGAACTTTGATGATATAATCAACCTTAGAATCTTTAGAATTTGAAACTGATTCATTATGATAAATTTGTTGTCATTAATATTCTATGTGTGACAAATTTTAAATTGATTTTATATTGTACAATTCACAATTGTATATTCAAGCAACATATAAAACCGAAAATTAAAATATAACAAAATGATTTGTTTCATTTCATATAAATGTAATTGCCAGGAAAATGACAAAAAAAACCATTCTCAAATAAAAGTAACTATTCTGAGTTAGTAGAATATTAGAAGATTTAAAGTTGAATAAAGTGAAGGTAGTGATTATTATTTATAATAGTTGAAAGTATTAAATAATGAATGTTTAAATTTTAAATACTAATCCCGTGTTATTAGTTAATATTATGGCAAGTTACTGGAATTTTAATTAATCAATATATATATATATATGTATATATCTATATATATATATATATATATATATGTATATATCTATATGTATATATATATATGTATATATATATATATATGTATATATATATATGGGTAGGATCTATAAAGAACTTCTCTTAAAGAGAGAACTATAGAACTAATAAAAATTAATTTTAACTTTTTAAAAAAAATATTTTATGATTTTTTTTCTTTCCTCCTTCTAATAGATGATATTGTTTCTAAAAAAAGAAAAAAAGAAACCGTCGATGTAATGCATATGTTGTTGAGTCGGATTTTTGATAGGAAGATTGGAATCTTCTCAACCTCCACAGAAAAACGGCTAAGTATGGACTTCGAGCAAGCCTAGACGATCGAGTATGGTTTTACTACTTCGAGCAAGGTCTTCAGAACCTTAAATGGTTAATTCTTCTAAGTGTTAAGGCTTTGAACACGCTACACTTCAACGAGCAAGAGCATTCTTCTATCGAGCATGGATTGCCAATCAAGCAAACAGCTTGATCATACAAGTTTTAACCAAGTGTTACGAGCATATGATGATCGAGCACATGGGGACAAGCATGGATGCAATAAGAAGATGTCACGTGATCAAAGCAAGGACTTCGAGCACAGTTCAGTTCCCCAAGCAAGATTTACATCCGAGCATGCTAAAGATTGCTGAATAAGAAGACTGAGGACGTCAAAAAGAATGAGCTTGCTCGATGGACTAGTTCGAGCAAAGCATGGATTAGTCAAGAGGAATGAAGCTTGCTGGAGGGGAATATCTTCACTGAAGATATTCTAAGTAAAGTATGCTCGAGGACATTCATCGAGCATACCTAGCATAGTGAGTTTGCTCGAGCAAGATTGTTACCTTGCTCGAGGACTCAACACTTGTATTATTTTGTATTTCATTATGTAATGATTAGGAACTTCTAGAAGGAATGTCAGGATCTATAAATAGGGTACTAGGTTACCATTTTAGGGTAACGTTGGCACACACGGAATACGAGAAATATTCTAAAAGAATATTCTATTTGTTTCCTCGTACAGTCGCCGCCGTCGTCATACACGAAACCCTAGACATTCCTTTCACTGTTTCATGAATGACTCATTTAATACAGTGAATCTTTGTCTTTGAATGTGCTTTTATTGAGTATCTATTATCATTTCGTGTTTGTTACTTTCACTCCTTCGTTCCCACTCATTAGATATCTTGATTCCACCGGGATATTCAACAGGCCTTTGGGTTACAGAGTCGGTATGTTCTTGTCAACCTTTTTGAAGGTTTCACCCGATTCACGGTCCTGACAAGTGGTATCAGAGCTTTGGAAGCTCGCTGAAGGCCACGGAACAGACGGTTTGTGAAAAAGCTTCAAGCTTTACTCTGTTTCAC
Source organism: Bidens hawaiensis (assembly GCF_021521415.1). NCBI lineage: Eukaryota > Viridiplantae > Streptophyta > Magnoliopsida > Asterales > Asteraceae > Bidens > Bidens hawaiensis. The sequence continues at coordinate 2,785,185 of NW_027491022.1, forward strand.
TACTACAAATTCCAAATCTGTTGAAATGGAAGACCAAGAAGTCTCTACCAACAAGATTCCTAGATTGCTTGGACAAGAAAACTTCATCAAATGGAAGGTTCTCTTCGAAGCAGCAGTAAACTACAACGACCCAGAGCTTTGGACTTCCATCACTGAAGAAAACTATGTTCCTTCAACAGCTCCGAACAACAATGCCACTGTTGAGCTAAAAATGAAGAAGCGGGACGATAAGGCTTTGTCTATGCTGAAGTTAGGTCTTTCTTGGGAAATCTTGACAACTGTCAATCATCACAAAACAGCAAAGGGTATGTTTGAGGCGGTCATCGACATGTTTGAAGGAAATACTGAACTAAGAGATATCAAGAAAGATAGACTGAAGCAACAGCTAGACAGGTTCAAGTTTAAAGACGGGGAGAGATTAAAATCAGTATTCCAGATGTTTATGATGATTGTAAACGACATAAGAACAACAGATCTGCAGATCTCTGACTTTGAGCTGAACAAGAAGCTCTTGTCATCCTTGTCAAGTGAATGGTACACTGCCAGCGAATTTTTTAAGGAGAAGGTCAGTTTCCCCAATTTTAAGCTGGCTGATGTGATTGCATTTCTTAAAGCTGCAGAACAAGATATGATCAAAAATCGTATGATTAGAGTAGACAAGCCATGTTTTCAACTGAACAATGCTCTTGTAGCACCAATGGGCAATCTCTCAATCAAGAACCAGCAGCCTATTATTAAAGAGCCATCAGAAACAAGTTCAACATGTAGCGGACAGTCAAGGTTTAATGTTCAACTGATTGAAGATGATACTACCTACAACAAATGGACAGTCAACATTTATGCAGAAAAACAATACTCAAGGAACAGACGATCAAGCATTGTTCTCTATGTTTACTGAGTCATACCATGCCTTTGTCGCCAAGAACCTGATTAACACAAGTATTGTGCAGGAGGATCTTGAACAAATCGATGCTGATAACTTGGAAGACATGGACATAAAGTGGTAGGCAGCTATGTTAGCAGTGAGGAGCAAAAGGTTGTATAACAGAACTGGAAGAACTAGCTTTACAGGACCAAATGAAAGAATTGGTTTTGACAAATCAAAGGCCATCTGTTATAATTGATATGAAAGGATACAAGAAAATGTATCAAAGATACTTAAATGAAGAAAAAGGTAGTTTAGATGATGAAGAGAAAAGGTCAGTGATAGAAAAGAGACTAAAACAAGTCTTGAAGATCAAGGATGATGCAAGAATATCAAGCAAACCTGCAAAGAACAGAAGGTCAAGTGACAAAGGAAAAGAAAAGATTAGACCTGGTGTTCTTAATGGGGATGAGAAATTTTTGATGAAGCAGGGCTATGAACCAAGAGGGTTCCAATGGAAGATTAAGAAGGAGGTGACTGAAAAGAAGAATTATGTGATTGAGCAAGCCGAAGAATTAATCAAGTCACAAGTTGTGAAGGTTGGGTCAGATTCAGACTCAGAAGAAGAATGTGAAGTTGTGTATGAAGACCCACTTCCAGTTCCAGTTCCAACTCCTGATGAATCTTCACCTGACACTGAATTACAAACTGATGTAGTTTGTGACTCAGATTCCAACTAATTCTGTTATATATGTATGTGCAGAAACAGTCCTTGAACGGTAATGACTTATGGTACATGGACAGTGGATGTTCCAGGCACATGACTTGTGACAAAAGTGCACTAATCAATTATGAAAGAAAATATGAAGGACCAGTTGCTTTTGGGAGTGATGAAAATGGAGGGAAGATAGTTGGAAGAGGAACACTCACCAATGGCAAGGTATCCTTTGAGAATGTGCTGCATGCTGAAGGACTACAATACAATCTACTCAGCATTTCTCAAGTTTGTGATAAAGGGTACAAGGTGGCCTTCAGTGATGAACACTGCCTGATTTTGAAGCTTGAGTTTGTGATTCCAACTGAGATGATCATGATGATGGCTCCAAGAAATGGCAACCTCTATGAGCTAAGGATGAACACTGCTACATCTAGAGGTGGTTCATGCTTTGTTTCCAAAGCCACTGAAAATGAGACCAAACTGTGGCATAGGAAGATGTGTCATGTAAATTTGAAGAACATGAACAAGCTAGTGAAAGGCGAACATGTAGTTGGCCTTCCCACAAGAGAGTTCAAGCTTGAAGAAAAATGCACATCTTGCCTCAAAGGGAAACAACATAAATCTTCACATAAGAGCAAAATGATAAACACCATTGATGAGGTCTTGGAACTGTTACATATGGATCTATTTGGTCATGTAAGTGTTCCAAGTATTGGAAAGAAGAGTTACTGCCTAGTGATCACTGATGATTATTCAAGGTTTACTTTGGTATACTTCATGGGCAGCAAGGATGAAACCCCATATTTGATCAGAACGTATGTGCTGAAAATTGAAAATCAACTTGAAAGAACAGTTAAGGTCATTAGAAGTGACAATGGGACAGAATTCAAGAATGGAATTATGGATGAATTCTGCACTTCTAAGGGGATCTTTCAACAATACAGTGCACCTAGAACTCCTGAACAGAATGGTGTTGCAGAAAGAAGAAACAGAACATTGATTGAAGCTGCAAGGACCATGATTGCTGATGCAAATCTTCCAGTCATTTTTTGGGTAGAAGCAATCAACACTGCATGTTATGTGCAGAACAGGGTTCTACTAAACAAGACTCCATATGAGGTTATCTTCAAGAGAAAACCCTATGTGAAGTTCCTGAAGCCTTTTGGATGCAGATGCTCACTGCTGAATACAAAGGACTACCTAAACAAATTCCAGTCAAAATCTCTAGAATGTTTCTTTGTGGGCTACTCATCTAATTCAAAGGCTTACTGAGTCTATGTGAAGGAGCACATGGTGGTCATTGAGTCTTCAGATATAATTTTTAATGAGAACTACTTTAACAATGTTGAAGGATCCAAATGGCTTTTTGACTTGGAAAAGATGATCAAATCTTTCAAAATCTACAATGAAGATATGGATGACAGCATGTACAGAACCAGCTTTGAAGATAAGGGAAAACAAAAATAAGTTGATCTGGACAAGCTATGGTCATCTGTTGCTCCTGAAACAAATGGATTTAACTTTGAAAGAAGCAACCAACAAACTGCTGAAGTTGACATGAATGAACAAGCTGCAACAGTTGAAGTTTCTAATGAAGGTCCAAGTGAAGTAGAGAGTGAACCAATTCAAAGTCAACAACCTGTCCAGTTTGAAGGGATAAATCAACTTGAAGATAGGTTTCAATCTTTGTTTGACTCTCTACAATTTGGGTCAAATGAAGCATCATCATAAAAAATTAATCAAGTTCAAGCAACTGATGAAGTTCAAGAGAGAATTGAAAATGAATATGCTGAGTTAAATATGACCAATCTAGAGACAGAAGTGTCTGCACAATAGGTTGTGCAGACCACCTCTGTTGAAAGAAATCACCCTGCAGAAAATATAATAGGAGACTTGCATGAAAGAGTGACTAGAAGCTCTTCTGACAAGGCAAACATCTGTCTGTATGCCTGCTTCTTATCCCAAGTTGAACCAAAGAATATCAATCAAGCATTGAAAGACAACAGCTGGGTAGAAGCTATGCAGGAAGAGTTAGCCCAATTCAGAGACTTACATGTACGGGACTTGGTTGACAAGCCCAGAGGCAAGTATGATATTGGAACAAAATGGCTGTTCAGAAACAAGAAAGATGAAAGAGGGATTGTGATCAAGAACAAAGCAAGATTGGTGGCTCTAGGATGCTTACAGGAAGAAGGAGTGGACTTTCAAGAGGTTTTTGATCCAGTTGCACGACTAGAAGCTATTAGGATCTTTCTGGCATATGCAGCATCAATGAACATTAAAGTCTATCAACTTGATGTAAATTCTGCATTTTTAAATAGAAAGATTGATGAAGAAGTTTATGTCACTCAACCTCCTGTATTTGAAGACCTAGTCATCCCAACAAGGTTTACAAACTCAGCAAAGCTTTGTATAGACTGCATCAAGCTCCAAGAGCGTGGTATGATGAGCTGTCAAACCATTTGTTGGAAAATGGCTTCTGCAGAGGAGCCATTGACAAGACTCTATTCTACGAAAGGAGGAACAAGGATCTGCTGCTGCTGCTGCAAGTGTATGTGGATGACATTATCTTTGGCTCTACAAATGAACAAATGTGCAAAGAGTTTGAACAAGTAATGAAATCCAAGTACAAGATGAGCTCAATGGGGAAAATGAATTTCTTCCTTGGACTTCAGGTGCAACAAAAAGCTGATGGAATCTTCATTAATCAATCAAAGTATGTACAAGAGATTCTTAACAAATTCAAGTGCCAAGACTTCAAGACAGTGTCTACACCAATGGACACACATGAGAAAATGGTACCTGATGAAAAGGGGGAGCCGGTGGACCAGCATGAAAATAGGGCCAAGATAGGATCACTGATGTATCTCACAGCATCTAGGCCAGATATTATGTTTGTTGTGTGTGTCTGTGCCGGATTCCAAGCTAACCCTAAGGTCTCACATATGCTAGCAGTTAAGAGGATCTTCAAATATTTAAAGGGAAAACCAGATTTGGGGATTTGGTATCCAAAGAACTCTTTCTTTGACTTGATGGCCTACACAGATAGTGACTATGATGGTTGCAACATGAGTAGAAAATCAACCTCTGGAGGATGCCAGTTTCTAAGGAACAGGCTGGTGTCTTGGCAATGCAAGAAGCAAACTATAGTGTCAATCTCTACTGTTGAAGCTGAGTACATTGCTGCTTCTGCTTGCTGTGCACAGGTTCTGTGGATTCAAAATCAACTGCTGGATTATGGTCTGAATTTCTTACTTACACCTATTTTAATTGATAATACTGCTGCTATGTTTATTGTTAAGAATCCAGTCCAACATTCTAAGACTAAGCACATTGAAATTAGACATCATTTCATTAGGGTCTGTCAGGAAAAAGGTTTAATAAAAATGAAAAGGGTAGACACATATGATAATTTGGCTGATTTGTTCACCAAACCTTTAGATAAAACCAGGTTTCATTTTCTGTTAAAATGCCTAGGAATGATAAATGCTGATGAAGTTTGATTTAGGATGTGTGCTTAAGTGAGGTGCTTACTGATTATCTGTGTCACTCACTTTGAATGTTTGCATGATGATTTGCTATGCTTGACTGATTACTCCAATTGCATAAATCATGTATGTAACTGTCTTTGTGTGGAAATTTTTTGTTAAAATTGCTAATTACAGCTTTTGGTACTTTGATCTGTGCTTGCATGATGTATTTCTGTGATTCTAAGTACTTCGAGCATGAATCTATGCTTGATATTGTGCTTGTTGCTCTTCGAGCACAAGCAAAGGATCTTGTAAGACTATTCTAAGTCCTTCGAGCACAGATGTCATAGCTCAGCTGCTCGAGCACAGAATTTGGACTTGAAAACTTTTCCGAGTATTTCGAGCATAACTCTGTGTTGTATGGTGTGTTTAATGCTCTTCGAGCACAAACAAACTATACTTGAGGTTTCTCAAGTAACTCGAGCACAAATTTTGTGTTGCTTGTGGTCGAGCATGGACGTGTTGTGGAAAACTTTCAAGTATTTCAAGCACAGGTATACTGCTCGAGCACTAGCTAAGTCTTTCGAGCACATGCACTGAAATGATCAATTTTAAGTTTGCTCGACTGACTTTCGAGTATGCTCGATGAACTTCTGAGCGTGCTCGACAGACTTATGTGATTTTCTGAATGATTTCTACTGTCTGGATGAATGTGTTTGATATTCTGATAGTGTGTGCTTGTTAAACGTGCTTGAATGACAACTATGTTTTAAAATCAATGTTTTTCAATTGAACTTTCAAAAGGAAATGGTTTTTAAAATGGAAAATGTTTTTGACTAAGCAACACTGTTTTCGGTGATACTTCATAAGAGAAATGATTATATTATCCAAGTTCCTAACTTCAAAGAAGCTAGAAACTATTTTCTGTGGAGATTGAATCCAACCTAAAATGGGAAATGATAGTATATTGTCTAATCTCCTAACCCATAGATTGAAAGCTTAAAAGTTTTCCGTTCAGCATATTGACAATTCGTGTGGTATCTTCTCATGAGTGTAGTGACTGATGTGATACAAACCTAATAATCTTGCTAAGTTTGATGTGGTGATTCATCTGAAGACCATGGCATGTTTCCTTACACATCTCTCCGTATGATAGGCAGAAAGGTGATTACCCAATCATACACGAGCCCGTTGCTGTCTTGGTCTCTCAAAATCAAATTTATAAAATATATGAGCGTCAAAAGAGTTATACGCAGTTGAAAGTCTATCAATGTTAAATTAAGCATAAAGAAAAATATTGAAAAGAAAATTAAAATATTGCTTCAAAAATATTATTAAGAATAAATAAAATATCATGACTTTAAAGGGCACCAAGGGAACTACAAAAGTGGGGCATTCAAATAAGTCCTAAATACTCTGAATGTAAGGCATGTAAGTCCGGATGGCTTGTAAGTGGGGTTGAAGTTAAATTGGGGTGATTGGAGAAAGCTAAATAAGCTTTGAGAAAAGATAAGGAACAACCTGAAGTCCGAAGTGTAACCATTCCAACTCATGCTCTTAATTGAATCTTAAGCATATCACGAATGTTATAAGAATCATGTTAAGTGCTTCCACCTAGTGTCAACTTGACCTAAGTCATAATAAGGCTGAAAATGATATGGTGTGACAGTAATTAGATAATCTGATCCCATGTTGAGATCTTTTCGAATGAATTGAAATGAATTTTGAACTGGATTTTAATCTCTTATTTCACCTTAAACAAACTGTTTAGGTCGGCTCATCAAGTTGAAATGGTCATTTTTAATTCGAGCAAAAGAACTTTGCTTACTAAGCATGAAAACACTGTGTAAAGCATCCTATGTGTCTCGTATGAATTGTCTAGGTGTTTCGAGCATGCATCTTACCTTCGAGCATACTAATGACATGAAAATTTGCTGTCAAATGTTTCATGCATGCATCTTACTTTCAAGCATCTGCTATTATATGAAAATTGAGATGTATTTCGAGCATAAAAGTATGCTAGGTGTTTCAGTATGAAAGTTCGAGCTTAAGGAAATAGATCACTTTGTTAAGTAGTAGAGCAAACTTGTGAGCTAGACACTTGGGTTGCGCGTTCGAGTACATGCATAGGAAAGATTTAATATGCTAAGGCTTTCGAGCAGAAGGGTACATCTAGCACATTGAGCTTTAGCAATCTAAGTTAGTCGAGCAAAGGTTCTAACACTACTAAGAATGCATCTCGAGCATAGGATATTGTCATGATAGATTTCCAAGTATCTCGAGCATGATGCATAGTCGAATAGGGTTAGATTGCAGGTGTGACTCAGGTTTACATATTTGAGTAAGATTTTGCTAAGTACGTTCGAGCACACTAACTCTTGAGTATGATTCAATACTCGAGCAAGTTATAATCAAACATCCGGCTAAGGCATCGGGCACAAGTCTATTCGAGCACATTGCATCAAGTATACTAGTGCTCGAGCATCATTTACGTACTACGAGCAAGGGTTGTACAATGTACTCGAGTACAGTGGGAGCCAGCTGTTGCTTTGGCTGTATGCTCAAGCAAGAGAGGTACATTAAATTTGAAATTAAATGACAAATGCCGTGTGCTAGACGACAAAATGAGGTACTGTACCACCCAGACGTTAGGTATAAAAGGGGGACTTAGAAACTTTTTCACATATTTCTTCCTCTTTCTTTTAAAACACAAAACCCTCTTGCTCGTGTTATCTTCCGCTTGCTTGAATACACTACTACTCACTCGACTTTACTTCGAATACAGCCATTAGCTCTGTTTCGACTTCGGTAAGACATCGTTATTCGATACTTGTCACACCGATTTCGAAACTAGGGTTTCCAATTGTTTTACGAACTAATTGTTTACTTGTTTTTGCAGGTATGCATATTACTACGGAACAGGTTATTGAAGACGCTATAATCATCTACTCATCTTCGATTGTTAGTTCTGCAACTCTGTGTACTGACATATTTTTTATTTTGCAGAACTGATGGCTTTAAAATTCGAAAAGAGGCACAATATGTGAGCTCAGTTGGAGCTCGATGATGAAAACCGGGAGTTGGAGCTAATGATAAACTTTTTGAGGAACTCTAACTTGAGTGAAGCTCTTACTGAAAGCCCCACAATTTACAGAAATCAAATTGCAGATTTTTGGAGCTCGGCTATGTATGTAAATGATGTTAACAGGGAAAGGATTGAGGCATCAGTCCTAAATAATGATATTGAGATCACAGAAGCATCAATACGAGCTGCTTTGGAACTAAACGACAATTTTAATGCTCAGCCATCCTACTCTGTTCCCAGATTATTGAGAGTCTTTCAAGAGACTATGGGATACCAAGGAGGTGTGAAAGAGGGGCAATTCCAGAAGGGAAGTTTTCCCCAAATCTACCGATTCCTGATCCATCACGTCATCCAGTCATTATCTCCAAGGAGATGGGCTTGGACTTTATTGAGCAGAGAGCTCGGGACTCTCACAGTGACCATATTATACCAACAGCCCTTCAATATATCAACATTTATCTTTCAAGGGTTGGTATCAAATGCAGAAAAGGAAGTCAATCAGATATTCCTTATGTATCCAAGGTTCCTGCAAATCTTGATAAACCAATTTCTACTTGATCTTCAAAGAACATGAGAGATTTTGAAATTACAAGACCCCAACATTTGCAAACGTATGAAGGATGCAAAGAGCAAGTTCGTGGATAATGATGATTGGGATGTACTCCCATGGTTTCTTGTGCCAGCACTAGGTGCTATTGATGTACCTAGGACCCCCGGTAATAGTGATGATGATGAGGATGATGAAGAGGATGATGATGAAGATAATGATCAAAACGATGATGGGGACATGGTCTAGAAGGTGGAAATGCCATGATTATTGGTGGTAATGATGATATACGGGAAGTTGTTGAGGAGATTGTGCCTATGATTGAACACTCTACTCAGGTAGGAGATGCTGCAGAGTTGGAGATTAATGATCAGACTGATGAACCGGTTGAAGGTCCCAGCTGCAAAGTGACTGAGGCCGTGGAAGATGATGACTTCATTTCTACTGTTATATCAAATGTTGCTGAAACAATCAACAAAATAACTCCACCAGATTCACCACCACCTGAAGTTTACAATGATGACACAAACTCCATTGAAATAAATGATGTATATAACGATATTCCTTTCTCACCAGCTACAACTGAACCAGCCATGTCAGACACAGAACCAATAAATAACACTCTTCCCACCCCCACCATCCTCCCCATTACAAGATCCACCTCATATCTCACCACCTCAACCATCCCAACCTGTTCAAGCCACACACATTCCAATACCACCATCTTCCCCAGTAACAGCTCAAATTGCCACTATCACTACCCCAGCAACGTAATCAATTCCATCTTCTGAACCTTATCAAGTACCATCTCCTGAAACAGTTGAATCAGAACCTTTCTCTGAGCCTGCTCCAAAGCCTACCCAACAAACTCCACCATCCAGTCCAGACATGTATGACCTTCTAAATGAAAACATGAAACTGGAATTCGAAAACATCTTGTTGAAGGAGAAAAATGTTGTGTTGAAGTCACGGAACAAAGGGTTGGAGGCCGCGTTGAAAGAAGCTTTAATGAGAATTCAAACCCTAGAGGGGCAGTCTGAGGTTGAGAAGTCCTCAGATGCACCAAAATAGGGGGAGAAACCTGTAGAAACATTACATGATAGTGCAGAAGGATTAAGGGTGATTGGTGAGTTATATGAAAGTTCTGATGAAGAAGTTATGGAGGTTGGACCATCAGATGCGCTAAACATGATAAATCAAGCATATGAAGATGGAGAATCTGGTGATGAGGGGGAGAGTGAATCTGAAGAGGATAAGATGAAAAGGAAAGAAAAGGGGAAAGGGATTGCCTTTACAGATGATGACCTACATCCCTTGTCCCAACACAAAGCTAAATCCGGTGATAATATACTTCACAAAGAAAATGTGATTGATCCTGATGTAGCAGAAGTTGAATCTGTCAAGACTGCCATGAGATTATTAAATGAAGATTTGGAGTCTTTGGATAGAGAAGATGAGGAGGAAATTCCCCAAGAAGTGCTTGAAGTACTAATAAACATTAAGAAGAAAGAAAAGGAGGATGAGATGAGGATGAAGGAGGCAGATGAGGTGATAAAGGCCACACTGGATGCTCTAAGAGCAAATCTGAATGTTGATGAACAAGAGAGTACACAAGCTGAAGAGCCAGTGACAACTGAGCCTGAAGAGCCCATGGAAACTGAACTTGAACAATCTGAATTTGAACCAGTTAATACTGAGATGGAAACTAATAATGAACATGAAACTGGTCTGGGAGTAAGAGAAGAACCCAAGAGGGATGAGGCGCCAAAGATGCCATGGAAAGTGTATGAAAAGTTCATTGCTCAGTTAGTTATGCTCAGAACACATTTTGACATTCGCCTGCATCCTGATGAATTTAGACCAGAAACTGTGGCTGCCCCCAGAAGAGCTCAGGAAGAACAAAGACAGGAGCAATGGAAGAAAAGCCAACTCCTACTAAAAGAAAAACCTGAACCAACAGTAAGTGAAGTCTGTGATGAAGAGGATCTTGGAACAGAACCAATCACAGAAGAGATTAATAATGAGGAATCTAAGACCTCTGAGTCATTTGATGTGGAAATTATAATTGAAGAGCCAGAAGCTGAAGTGACACAACCTGACACACCCACTCCATATCAATCACTAAAAAGAAAAGAAAGAGCTGAGATTGAAACACCCAAGTCTAAATGGCAGAAATTAGTAAAGGTGATGATGTACAAAAGGAGATTGGAGAAGCTTGAAGAAAGGAAAAGGGCTCAATCTGCAAGAAATGAAGAACCAATGATTGAGGCTCTCCATAATCTTGAAGAAACAATTGACTTAGAAGATGAGAATGAAGATGATGAGGGGTCAAAGGATGCTGAAAAAGAAAATGAAGATAGAGCTTACTTGATAAGTCTTGAATATGATCTGAAATATCTCCAAAGACTGTCAAAGGAAGCTATGGCCAAAGAAGCTGAAGGTTGGGAGACAAAGGGAAACGAGAAGAGAGTTCTTAGTAAAGGATGGTCACAAGGCTGCTTCCCTTAACCTACAATCATTTGTTGGTACATGTGTGTCAGTAGTTCATAGTCTAGCATTTGTAATCGAGTCTGTAATGTAATTATGTTTTGTTTATGATTGTTTTGTAATACGCGAAGTTGTCAACAAGTTCGCTATGGCGAATTTGTTGAATCAGCGAAGTTATGGACAACTTCGCCAATGGCGAAGTTGTCGTGTATAAAACTGTTTCGCTGAAACAGTTTGAGTGTTGGTCGTTTAGGGTTTGTTTCAGTGTGTTTCATATTGGTGTTACGTGTTATTTTCTGTAATAGTGACCGTGAGTCACGTGTTCGGTTATCAATATAACGTGGTTGATTTATTGCTCGTGTGATTCTATCTCTACACTCGTAACTACCTGCGCAGGGATTCCGCACCTGCGTTGTTAGCGATATCCCGTGTACGATCCGTCCAGGAACCTACAATTGGTATCAGAGCGAATTGGCTCGATTGTGAGGTTCGGGATTTCACGCGGGTGTAGAAAACGTCTCGTTTGACCTATTCGCGGGACGTGTTTTTGTTGGGATTGAGTTTTGCTAGTGCTTGACAGTCATTTTCAAGCCTTTGCATTGATCGGGAGCTGCTGGATTGACGAAAACAGATCTGAACAAACTTCCCTGTTCATCGGGCGAAGTTACCGTTCATCGGGCGAAGTTACCATTCTTCAGGCGAAGTTGCCGTCGCTGGAATTAGGGTTTTTGGCGAAGATATAAGGATTAGCGAAGTTAACCACAACTTCGCTCACTTCATAAGTTCGCCTTAGCGAAGTTATCCGCAACTTCGCTTCATACCCAAGTTCGCTCAACTCATAAGTTCACCAGAGCTAAGCGAAGTTATTTTTAACTTCGCCAAATTCAAGCGAATTTAAGATCTCAGCGAAGTTCTCTTTTCAGCGAAGTTAACCTTCAAGCGAAGTTATTCTTAACTTCGCCTACTGAGCTGTTTTAATATTTTTTTGTTTTTTCCAGGTTTTTCAGGTTTTTGCAAGGATGTCGTCGATCAACATCTCCGATTTGGTCAAGATGGAAGTAGAAGCGGGGTCTGCCACTAAGGCCCCGAGGCTGATGAAAGGAGCTGACTTAGTGGCATGGAAGGACAGATTCATCCAATACGTCAAATACCAGGATGCCAAAATGTGGGTGTGCATCCAGGATGGATATATCCCTCCAACTGCGCAATACGAAGGTCGCGATGTGGTTAAGAAGTACAGCAAAATGGAGGACGAAGAAAAGAAAATGTACGAGGCCGAAAGCAAGGCCCATGCTGCGATAACAATGGCACTTCCTCAAGAGGTTCTCCATACGTTCCGAAAGTACACTTCTGCAAGAGGGCTTTGGGATGCTCTTGAAAATAGATTCGAGGGGAATGTGGGTATCCGTGCATCGAAGGTAAAACTTTTGAAGACCCAGTTCTCCGTCTTCAAATTTTTGAAGAACGAATCACTGGATGATATTATCACCAGATACTATCATCTAATGACAGAGCTCAGCAATTATTCAATTGCTTACCGAGAAGAAGAGATCGTTGAAAAGCTTCTCGATGCTCTCCCACCGAAGTGGGAAACGTACACCGTCCTTATGAGGGAAGACAGAGACTTTCCAACCTATGATCTAGAAACAGCAGTAAACAAGCTCAGAACTTTTGAGCTTAATATGGTTCGAAAGGAAACACCAACAGATCAGATACAAGACCCTGGTATGTATGGTGCTAAGGTTAACTCAGGCTCAAGTTCAAGGCCTGAATCTGCTGCTTTTTACTCGAAAGGGGAGTCAGGTCCTGACTCACCTCATGAAGGAAATGTTTCTGTTAACATGAATGGTGATGTATGTTTCGTTGCTGGAGGATCTAGTACTTCAAAGCCTCAAGCGTCCTCAAGTGGTTTTTCTGCACATGCCTCAAGCAATAATTATTCCAAGATGCCTATGAGTGTAAAATCTGCTGAAGAGCAGTTTGCAGTCTATGCATCATTTATTACTTCCTATGAAAACTACATCCAGGGGAAGATTGTGGACCCTGCTGTTCTGGATGAGGACTACGACCAGATCGATGCTGATGATCTGGAGGAGATGGATTTGCAATGGCAAATGGCAATGATTGTGAGGCGTGTTAAACGGTTTATGCACAAAACTGGAAGAAAGTTTGTTGGTGGTAGGCCTGGGTTCGACAAATCCAAGGTAAGGTGCTATAACTGTCAACAGTATGGGCACTTTGCAAAGGAATGCAGAAATGAGAGGGTTGAACGAGGACAAGGTCGGCCTACACAACACTCAGGAGTTAACAGAGAGATAAATGCCATGTTGACCAGAGAGGCAGGAGAGTACAACTGGAATCAACGCTCAAGTGGTTCTGGTGAGCAAGCAAACATGGCTGAGTCTGAAGCTGAAGAATGTGAGAAGGTTGAAGAAATTGAGAAAGCATATGAAGAAGAAACCGCTTTCATGGCAAATGACAAAGATAATCGCTCCGAGGTAAGTCCTAAAACTATTTGTACTAGTTGTGAAAATTTGTCTGAGCAACTCACTACGATAACTGATCAGTACGTCCGTTTAGATGCTGATTTTAAAACTATTAAAGAAGATCACCATTTTACTAAATCAAGAGAAAACAGTTATAAAATTAAGATTAAAGCATGTGAAAAGGACATTCGAAGCTTGAAAACTAAACTTGCTGAGAAAATTGAAATAATTGATCTTAGTTATGAAGTTTTAGAAGAAAAAACTAAATTGATTGCTGATCGGGATAAACAGATTGCTGACCATCAGGTAAAGGTGGTGGAACTGAACCGCAAACTTGAGCAGTTCAGGAATTCCTCAACCATCCTTGATCACCTCGTGAGTGATCCAGGTACCTCTGCAAAGAGGGGAGGAATCGGATATCACGAAGTTCCACCACCCTTTAACCACAATTATACATATAATCCGAGTGTTCAGAAATCTGTTGATTTCGAGGTTAATCAGACAACTCCAATTAAGATTTCAAGGGTAGAATCAAGTGTTAGCTGTGGCGAAACGAGTTCGTCTGTTTCTAGTGTAAATATTTCTGTTTCAAGTCCAGTCTCATCGGATTCGGATAAGCTGTCCGAATCTGGTCAGACAAAAGAGAAGGTAGAGTTACCCACCGGAGGAGAAAAATTTAAAATTTCTAAAAAGTGTTCTCCACTCAATCCGTACGTCCCACCTTATGTGAGACAAACGGATGGTAACACTGCCTCTACATCCAAGCCAACATTTGACAAGAAAATTGAGAGACGATGTTGCTTTAGATGTAACAAATTAGGGCATTTAGTTGCAGACTGCCCTCTGAAGCCTAGATTCAGAGGTGTGAGGCCAAACAAAACTGCGGATGAGCGTAATTTTGTTACTGCTAAAAATGGAAACTTTACAAAGAACAAAAATGTAACTAATTCAAGTTTTCATAAATACAAACCTCATTTTTTCAACCAAACCACAAGATATAATACTTTCAACTCTCAAAGGTTTGGAAGACATTACGCCCAATCTGCAAGGAGATACCCTAACAGGGCTTACAGAACTTGTCCTGATGCTAACTTGAGAAAGCCAGGGTACGGGACGTATCGATCCAAGACCAATTGGTCTTGGGTCCCAAGATTCTAACTCTTTGTTTTATTGTGCAGGAACAGTTGAACAGGGCTGCCAACAATCTTTGGATTGTAGATAGCGGCTGTTCCCGGCACATGACTGGCAACAAACACTTGTTGCAAGATTTAAAACCTGTTCAGGGAGCTAGAGTTAGTTTTGCTGGTGATAGCGGAGGAAGGATAACTGGTAGAGGAACTGTGTCAAATGGGAAAATGACACTTGAAAATGTAAACTTTGTGGAGGAATTAAAGCACAATCTGCTGAGTGTGTCGCAGATTTGTGATAAAGAATACACTGTCCATTTCACTAAGAATGAAGCGATTGTATTGAAGCCTGGTTTTCATATACCTGAAGAATGGATAGTAATGAAAGCTCCACGTGAAACGAATACATACGTGATGGATATGAGGTCTACTGAAATGGCCACCGGAGAATCCTGTTTAATGACAAAGGCAAGCGAATCAGAATCAGAATTATGGCACAGGAGAATGGGACATATTCATCTTCGTAAGATGAACTTCATTGTCAAAAATGGGCTTGTGATGGGCGTTCCCTTAAAGAGTTTTAACTTTGAAGATAAATGCATAGCGTGCAAGAAGGGAAAACAACACAAGAAAAGCCATCTCATCAAGACGATCAACTCAATTGCTGGTACTCTAGAACTACTTCATATGGATCTCTTCGGTCCGGTGAATGTACAAAGTCTAGGCGGTACTTCTTACTGCTTGGTGATAACTGATGATTACTCGCGATACTCGTGGGTATATTTTCTGAAAACGAAAGACGAGACGACTCAGATGGTGAAGAATCTAATTACAAAAGTCGAGAACGTCATGAGTAAATCAGTTAAATTCATCAGAAGCGACAATGGGACAGAGTTCAAGAACTTTGAGATGGAAATCTTTTGTCTTCAGAAGGGTATTGAGCATCAATACAGCGCTCCGTATACTCCACAACAGAACGGAGTAGCTGAAAGGAAGAACCGAACGTTGATTGAAGGAGCCAGAACTATGCTGGCAGACTCAAAGCTTCCTGTGATGTTCTGGGCTGAAGCAGTTGCTACAGCCTGCTATGTTCTGAATCGGGTGTTAACCGTTAAGAGACTTGGAAAAACTTGTTACGAGCTTATGCACGGAAGGAAGCCCAACTTGTGCGGTCTTGAACCTTTTGGGTCTCCTTGTTCGATTTTGAAGACTAATTCGAAATTTGGTGAAGTAGCTGATGAGGGAATCCTAGTCGGTTATGTTGTTGGGACTCCCAACAGACGGGTCTTCAATACGACAACTTGCAAGGTGGAGGTGGTTTGTAACACCGACATTACTAGTTACCAACCGCCAAAACCAAGCAATGGACCTGCTGAGCTGTTTGACTATGTTAAACTTTTTAAGTCGTTTAACGTACCTACTTTGGAAATTTCTGAAGAAGACGAAAGAGCAGTGACGAAGATGATATTTGATGAGGAAGAGGAGGTAGTGCAACATCAGATGACAGAAAAATCTCAGCCTTCCACATCAAACCCTATCGATACCCCTGCGGCCTCAACTGAAGATGAGTTTATTAATCCTTTTCACTCTCAGCCTGAAACTACCATAGATGAGATCTCTTCAAACTTGGAAGACAATTTGCATGTCGGTGCTGTTCCGACCACGAGAATTCACAAAGATCACCCATTGGAGAATGTTATAGGTGATGTGTCCTCTAGTGTACAAACCAGAAGTAGCTTGAATGAGCACACCTGTGTTTATACAAGCATTAAAGATACAGGTATCATGAACGAATGTTTGTACTCTTGCTTCATAAGCCAAGTTGAACCGAAGAATTATCAAATTGCTTTAAAGGACAGCTCGTGGGTCGAAGCCATGCAAGAAGAGTTGGCTCAGTTCGAAAAAATGGAAGTTTGGACTTTGGTTGAAAAACCAAAGAATGTGCATGCTATAGGCACGAAATGGGTGTTCAAGTGCAAGAGAGATGAAAAGGGGATTATCGTGAGAAATAAGGCGAGGCTGGTTGTTAAAGGTTTTAATCAGCAAGAGGGTATTGACTACAATGAGGTTTTCGCTCCTGTTGCCCGGTTAGAAACGATTAGATTGTTTTTGGCGTTTGCTGCATCTAAAAAGATGAAGGTGTTTCAGTTGGATGTGAAGAGCGCGTTTCTTAACGGGAAAGTTGATGAGGTTGTGTTTGTTGAGCAACCTCCGGGTTTTCCTGACCCGGACTTTCCGGATCACCTATACAGGTTGAGCAAGGCGTTATATGGGTTACATCAGGCACCTCGTGCCTGGTATTCAACGTTATCAGACTACTTGCTGGAAAATGGTTTTGCAAGGGGATTGATCGACAGTACGCTGTTTGTGAAGAGAGAAGGATGTGACTTCTTACTGGTTCAAGTCTACGTGGATGATATCATTTTTGCTGCATCAAGAGTATCCATGTGTCAGGATTTTGAGGCTGTCATGAAGAAACGATTCGAGATGAGTGCTATGGGTGAACTAACCTTCTTTCTAGGATTGCAGGTTGATCAGAAGAAGGATGGGATGTTCATTCATCAAACAAAGTATGTTCATGATGTGCTGAAGAGATTCAAGATGGAGGACAGTTCTCCATATGACACCCCAATCTGCGTCAATCACAAATTGGGCGCTGAATCAGATGGTGACGCAGATGTGGACCCTACTCTGTATCGGGCGATAATAGGTTCATTAATGTATTTAACTGCTTCTAGGCCCGATATAATGTTTTCTGTTTGTCTTTGTGCTCGTTTTCAGGCAAACCCAAAGGAATCTCACATGAAAGGTGTGAAGAGGATTTTGCGGTATCTTAAGGGCAAGCCGAAACTAGGGTTGTGGTACCCAAAGGGAGGAGACGTTGAACTGGTGGCATATACAGATTCTGATTATGGTGGATGTAATCAGAGTCGGAAGTCAACAACAGGAGGCTGTCAGTTTCTTGGAGGAAGATTAGTTTCCTGGCAGTGCAAGAAACAGACATCAGTTGCAATTTCAACATGCGAAGCTGAATACATGGCAGCATCCCACTGCTGCTCTCAGGTTTTGTGGATTCAGCAACAATTGCGCGACTATGGTCTGAATTTCTTACTTACTCCTATTTTAATTGATAACACTGCCGCCATCTCAGTAATTAACAATCCCGTGAAGCACAGTAAAACTAAGCATATTGACATTCGTCATCACTTCATACGGGATTGTGCTGAGAAGAAACTGATAAAGATCGAAAAAGTTGATACACTTGAAAATTTTGCTGACTTGTTTACAAAAGCGTTTGATAAATCCAGATTTCAAAACCTAATTGAGCTAAACGGGATGATCAATCCCGAGTAACCATGTCTTTGTTTAAAAAAAAAAAAAAAAAAAAAAAAAAAAAAAAACAAGGGTCATTTTTGCTTAAAAATAGTCGGTTACCTCAGTTTGATGGACATATCCTCGGATATGTTTTGGTCCTCGTTTTACGACTTAGAAAATAAGGATAGCCATTAACCGGAAGACTGAAAGTAACCGGGGCAGCTATGACGTGTGTTCTTTCAGTTGCTGAAAATTAGTCGGTCATACTTAGTAAGAAGGACACATACTTGTATGTGGTCGGTCCAGTTGATCCATTGGATCTTCAGGATAGCCGTTTACCTGACGACTTTGACGTGATTGGGGCGATTGAAATTAAAGTTTTTTTCGGGAAATGAAATTACTTTTCAAGTCTGTTACTTCGTAAGAAGTTCTATGCTGTGTTTAACAGAAAATTGATCCAACCTTGGAAAATGATATATATACTGATTGTGTGTGCTTAACTAGTGAAGTTATTAGGCTTAAAAGGCTTTAGAACAGTCATTGTATGTCATGGTAATTTTTATGGTGCGTAAAAGTGTATGTGATACTAACTTAAATTTACTCGAATTTACGTGGAAACTCCTTAAGAGTTTTGTATGTCTTCATACATATCTTTTCGAAGGATAGGCAGAAAAGCGACTACCCAGTCATACACGAGCCCGTGAGTGTTCTGATTCCCGTGAAGAAAGCATTTCAAGATACTGCAGTGATCCAGATTCGGGACTTGCAGTGGTTTAGTACTCCGAAGTCGATAAAAATGTTGATTTAAAAAAAAAAAACAAAAAAAAAAAAATATATATATATATATATATATATATATATATATACGTGTATATTTTTAAATACTTATGAGACATAGTAACAATCAAGACTTCTCAAGTCTGGAGTTAGAAGAAAACGGGTGGCAGACATCGTGTATCTACAAGATAATCAGACATTATGGGTCGAAGTCAATTCGGGGTGACTTGGGTATAGCCAAATACGCTTTGAGAATAGATAGAAGACATCATTATCTCTGAGATGTTGCCAACTTAAATTTTTGAGCTTAACTGAACCTTAATCCGTATCACAGAAACGATGAAAACCATTTACGTTATTTACATGCTTACAACCTGTGTCTCTATGTCATAATACAGCTAAACACGGATCTAAGTGACAGTCACATCGTTAGTATGATTCCTGTTAGGATCTTTTCTAAAACGTAGTGGTCCCTGACTAGACTGAAATTTGATCCCTTATTTCGTTAAAATTTTTCTAAGTTTTTTTTTAGTTTTTGTAGTTATATTATTTTATTGTTGGTTACTGGGTCTTGATCATATTTGTTTAACTCTTTTTTTGGAAACTTCTAATGTTAAGTGCAAGATTTTTCAAACTTAAAGGGCTGATTTTGAAATTACGGGCGAAGTTGTTGAATTCGGCGAAGTTGTGCTTAACTTCGCCAAGGCGAAGTTAAGCGTAACTTCGCCTGAACAAACTCTGCCCTATATATAGACTTTGAAACAGTAACAGGTTATTATTCTCAACTTCTTCCGGCGAATTTACGAATATTTCCAGCGAACTTGATTATATTTTCGATTTCGATCTTTGTTTCCAGTTTCTTGTGCTCATTAACGGTATGTGTTGTCAATATCATTCACAAACTTACTCGTTCGGTATAGTTTTACCCGGTTCGAGACCTCGGGTCGTCGAACCTTCGAAACCAAGTTTTTCGACCTCACGTTACGTGTTCATGGACGACCTTTTCGTCCTAACACCATTGAAATATGTTGGACTTCATTGTTATATCCTTAAATCGGTCCGAAACGTCGGATAAAACTTGTTTGAATCTGAACAGTCGCCGTTTCAGATTCAGGCGAAGTTAAGGTTTACGCGAAGTTATTCTCAACTTCGCCAGTGGCTTAAGTTCGCCTTCAGCGAAGTTATCCACAACTTCGCTTGAAGCTTAATTTCGCCTATGGCGAAGTTATCCATAACTTCGCCTTGAACACAACTTCGCCTATTTCAAATTTTTTATAAGATTTCAGACGAACTTACAGATGAAGCGAAGTTGTTCCCAACTTCGCCTCACCTTTAAATTCGCCTGTTCTGTGTACATCACAACTTCGCACATGGTACACAGCGAACTTGTGAGATGGTTATATGGTCTCTAACTTGATTTGTTTTATGCAGATATGGCTGCTGTTGGAGGTGCTGGTGGTGATGATGGTGATGAGCAACGACAATTCTTTCCAGCCCATAACCAATACATCACTTTGGATCCAGACGCACGAGGCGTTGAAGACTATAGGGAGATTATCACATTTCTCCAACGATCACGAGTTTTTCACGCGATCACTAATACACTACCCATATCTCTGCCTAACATTGAAGATTTCTGGCAGACGGTGTATTATGATTGCAGACCTGAGCCTCCAGTGATGCGAGCAACTGTCAATGGTCAAGGCATACAGTTTTCCTCGGAAGACATACGGTTGGCTCTGCAGTTCGGTGATGAAACGAGAGACGACCCAACGGAGTTCGTAGCTCCTTTCCGTGACGGAGCTTACTTGAGGATGGGTTATTCGGGTCCGCTGGGGGACTCGCAGAGGAGGAAAGGCTTTCTGCTGGATCAATGGCGCTTTCTGATGCATGTGTTAATAGTATGCATGTCCGGCAGAAAGGCAGGAACAGACGGGATGGGTGCGACGATGCAATCGGCCATGATTGCGCTGACTTACAACCGCAGATATTCTTTTAGTCAGCTAATCTTTTACGAGATTGATCGTCAGAGACGGGCGACGGCGCGCGAGCGTTTTATTATGTATCCTCGGTTTCTACAAATGATTATTAATCATGTCGCTCCGTCTATACCGCAAAGACGCCCTATCAGATACGTTGAGTGCGTAACAAAACGTATCTTTGCTCAGTGCAGGACGTCGAGCACTCGTAGCAACCCTGAGCGGCGTCCCAGGCATACTCCACTTTTCGGGTATCTCATCAACCCGGAGTATGTTCCTGCAGGAGGGGACGAGTTCAGGGATCCGTAACCACATCAGGCGGCAGCACCTCATGCTGTATCAGCTGCGCCTGTTGTATCTTCTGCTGCTGTGCCAGCTACTATATCTCAGGCTGTGTCCACTGCTGAACACGTTGATCTAGATGCTGCTTTTAGTGGACATGGTTTGTTTGATATGGATGTCTCGGGTCCTCAGTTGGTTGATGTTACTAGAAGAGCTACTTCGGTAGCTGACTCCGATTTAGACGAAACGTTTGCTGAGGCGAGACGGCTCATGGTATCTCGGGAAAGGATTACGGGAAAGAGGCCGAGAACTGTGGAGGAGGATGAGGATGAAGTGGATGAAGAGGAGGCAGTACAGATTGTGCTCAGACGTTCACGTAGAGAACTGACAGGTAGGGGTTCGGGAGCGGGAGAATCTTCAAGACTAGTACGTTTTGCTCCGCCTGCCTTGTCCGGTATGTCTCTTATTCCTTCATCAGAACGGGTTACTACTACTGCTGTCGAGGCGTCGGCACCGGCAGTTATGTCTCTGCCACCCCAACCGTTTAATCCACCGGTGGTAGTTGCACGATTCGTTGATTCTACAATTACAACAACTGCAGGATTACCAAGTGTACCACATGCGGTCACTTCAGCTACTGATGTTCCACCAACTCCATTGCCTACTTCAGATACCGAGAGGATTCTTTCGCTAGAGCGGATTGTTACTGAACAGTCAAAGACTATTGACCGCCTAGTGGAATCCAATCGACTACAAGCTGCCCTCCTGGTTGAACATGGAAGAATAATAGATGCCTTCAAGGATTACTTGGCATCTCAGGGGGAGAATACTTGTAGGGGCGATGAGTTGAGAACGAAAAGACGAGATGATCATGACGATGATCCCAATGCACCTTCCGGTGCAGGTGATGAGCTGCCAAGAACCTCTCAGGCTCTTGGGGCTTCCACAACTGAGGGGGAGTCTACAAATGCAGCTGGTGATGAGGTTGTAGTTGTGGATGACGACGCTGATGTTGAAGACGTTATCGATGCTTTGAAGGAGTTGGATGAGGAGGAGGACGATGAGTTGATGGATGATGACGACGTGTTGCCTATGAATGAGATTGAGAGGATTGGAGAACAGATTAATGTGGAAGATGTATTAGAAGAAGGTGAGATTGTGGATGATTCAGTGGAACATGAGATTCCAGCTGTTGAGAGATCAGAATTGGGGGATGAGAGCGTGATAGAAGATACAGTATGGGAGGAGCAGCTGAACTGGAAAGAAGGCTGTGCTCAGTGGTTTGTTAAAACCAAGAAGCCTGCAGTGCCAACGATGTTCAGAAAGACTTATAATATAAAGGGCTATGCAGAGTCAAAGAAGGGAATCATATGCTGGTTGTACGACAAAGAGCTGAAACTATTTGTGATCAAACGGTACGACGACATTCAGTACTTTAAGAGATTGTTGAGATCTCTGAATTCCTTACCAGAATGTGAGGTGAAAGATTTAGCGAGATTGGGGCTGATCAATAGAAGCAATGATGATATGGCAAGAATCATTGAGAAGATCGTATGGAAAGAAGCCATTAAAGACAAAAAGTTTGAACTGCTAAAGCCTCAAAAAGGAAAGTTGATAGAAGACAAAGATCGTGGAATGAGGGCTGACGGCAAACCATGGATGGTTATGAAGTATAAACCAGTCCGTCATTTGAAAGAAGTACCGATGAAAGTTATGCCCAAGAACGTCCTAAAAGATTTAAAATGGTGGTACGTGGATTGTGAGACAGCTGAGGCGGTAATGGAAGATGAGGATGAACAAGAAGTACTTCGGGTGTACGACCCGATGCATCTTGTTAATCTGTCGCAGGCTGATTTGAAAGTGCTCAACGAGAAGAAGATCTTCTACATTCCTGCTTGGAAGGATCAAGCTAGGAAATATCAAGGGGTAGTGTCGGTATGTGTGAGAGAAGGGGCGCACGCGTAGAGGTGAAGATTACAAGACTCAAGATTTGAAGATCAAGATATGAAGCTACTGCCAAGGGGGAGTCTGTTGGTACATGTGTGTCAGTAGTTCATAGTCTAGCATTTGTAATCGAGTCTGTAATGTAATTATGTTTTGTTTATGATTGTTTTGTAATACGCGAAGTTGTCAACAAGTTCGCTATGGCGAACTTGTTGAATCAGCGAAGTTATGGACAACTTCGCCAATGGCGAAGTTGTCGTGTATAAAACTGTTTCGCTGAAACAGTTTGAGTGTTGGTCGTTTAGGGTTTGTTTCAGTGTGTTTCATATTGGTGTTACGTGTTATTTTCTGTAATAGTGACCGTGAGTCACGTGTTCGGTTATCAATATAACGTGGTTGATTTATTGCTCGTGTGATTCTATCTCTACACTCGTAACTACCTGCGCAGGGATTCCGCACCTGCGTTGTTAGCGATATCCCGTGTACGATCCGTCCAGGAACCTACATCATTTGATGCCATTGATAAGCTTTATAAAAGGGCTCTTGTGGATGACATGGACAATATTGTTGAAAAGGTTAAGAAGAGAAAGAGGACTAGTGGTGATGATGAATATGAAACCATGAAAGATAAACATAAAGATATTCAATTTTTGCAAATTCATGGCTTTGAATACAATTCCTTGATCAAACTCACTCTGGAAGAACTGAAAAAGAAAGTTCAAAGTGTTAAAGACTCCTATAAAAGTCAAAAATTGTCTGCTGATCGTGAAAGAGAAAAGAATTTGAAGGCACAAATGGAAAAGGAGAGAGTAGAGTCTGAGAAGAAAGAAGCTGAGGCTAAAGAATGGTTTCAAGACCCTTAGAGAGTCCAAACCTTAAGGGATATATTAATAGACAAGGGTATGTCTGAAAAAGGAGTTTAATAGAATGCCTCATGCTCAACTACTGGAAATATACGAAAGAGAGTAGAGAATGTATATGGAGACTGAAAGAAAATTGAAGGAGGATAGAAGAAAAATGGATGAGTTGGTTAGAGCTGAAATGCTGAGTGCCCTGCACAAGAAAGGCGTTGGTATGGGAAGAATGATGACTCAGACTAATGAAACGATTAAAAGGTGGTATGTAGAGGAGGGACTTGATAAATTGAAGACAACTTAGCAAGGGAGCTCGAGCCGAACCCCAAGGTCTGAGAGTGTGAGGCCTGTGCCACCAAGAAATTTAAATCTTCCCACACATCTCGTCTTCGACAAAAGATCAAAGACCTTGAGGGTTTTTACAGAAGACAAAGAAGAAACCCTTCTCATTTTTAGAGATGATCTGAGAAACTTCTCAAAGGAACAATTGAAGAAGATGGCTACCTTGGATCTCTATGAAAATCAGAACAGAAATCAATTGGCAGGGCAACAACAAAATGATCTCTCCAAATTTCTTAAAGAACAAGCAGAAAAGGGCTTCTTATTTCTAAACCAAAGAAGAAGAGAGATACGAAGTCAAGCAGAAAGGGATAAAAGGAACAAGAGAATAAACGAAGAACATATTCAGGAGCTCTCTCTGTTTGAAGAAAAGAGAAGGAAATCCCAAGCAAGTATCTCATATGGAAAAAGGAAAACTTTGAAGGAGTGCTTAGCTATGAGGGAAGAGATGAGAGAACCAAACTCGGTTGTGCAAATTAATAGAAGAATTACTTTCATCTCATATAACCAGCATAATGACTCAATTTCACTGAGGAATGCATCGGGATTGCCTATTGCAGTGATTAGAAATGATGGGGATCTTAAATTCATGCACCCTCAAGATCTACAAGACT
Source organism: Bidens hawaiensis (assembly GCF_021521415.1). Lineage (NCBI taxonomy): Eukaryota > Viridiplantae > Streptophyta > Magnoliopsida > Asterales > Asteraceae > Bidens > Bidens hawaiensis. Next base: position 2,810,074 of record NW_027491022.1, read on the forward strand.
TAATTGATGTTGAATTCCCCATTGATTCCTCTGATGCTGTGGAACTGGAGATGATTAAACAAAAGGCAGCCCTTGTCAAGAAATTGAAAGAATATTCTGACACAAGGTGGAGAAGAAGATAGCAGAATGGAGCTCAAAGAAAATCAATTTTATTTTTGTTATGTTTGTAGTTTTTGTTATTTTGTATTTGATATAAAAAATTTGATTTGTGATGACCAAGAGGCAGAATTCCTATTTATGTAATGAAATGACATGTTCCTGAATGATTTATCTATGATGTCTGATACATGTGTAACTCTACGCAGGTTTGTTTTGGTGCATCTGAGCTTGTTCCAATCTAGGGGGGAGATTGTTGAGTCAGATTTTTGATAGGAAGATTGGAATCTTCTAAACCTCCTCAGAAAAAGGGCTAAGTATGGACTTCGAGCAAGCCTAGACGATCAAGCATGGTTTTACTACTTCGAGAAAGGTCTTCAGAACCTTAAATGGTTAATTCTTCTAAGTGTTAAGGCTTCGAGCAAGCTACACTTCAACGAGCAAGAGCATTCTTCTATCGAGCATGGATTGCCAATCGAGCAAACAGCTTGATCATAGAAGTTTTAACCAAGTGTTACGAGCATATGATGATCGAGCACATGGGGACAAGCATGGATGCAATAAGAAGATGTCACGTGATCAAAGCAAGGACTTCGAGCACAGTTCAGTTCCCCAAGCAAGATTTACATCCGAGCATGCTAAAGATTGCTGAATAAGAAGACTGAGGATGTCAAAAAGAATGAGCTTGCTCGATGGACTAGTTCGAGCAAAGCATGGATTAGTCAAGAGGAATGAAGCTTGCTGGAGGGGAATATCTTCACTGAAGATATTCTAAGTAAAGTATGCTTGAGGACATTCATTGAGCATACCTAGCATAGTGAGTTTGCTCGAGCAAGATTGTTACCTTACTCGAGGACTCAACACTTGTATTATTTTGTATTTCATTATGTAATTATTAGGAACTTCTAGAAGGAATGTCAGAGTCTATAAATAGGGTACTAGGTTACCATTTTAGGGTAACATTGGCACACACGGAATACGAGAAACATTCTAAAAGAATATTCTATTTGTTTCCTCGTACAGCCGCCGTCGCCGTCATACACGAAACCCTAGACATTCATTTCACTGTTTAATTAATGACTCATTTAATACAGTGAAACTTTGTCTTTGAATGTGCTTTTATTGAGTATCTATTATCTTTTCGTGTTTGTTATTTTCAATCCTTCGTTCCCACTCATTAGATATCCTGATTCCGCCTGGATATTCAACAGGCCTTTGGGTTACAGAGTCGGTGTATTCTTGTAAACCTTTTTGAAGGTTTCACCCGATTCACGGTCTTGACATATGTGCACTAATGTGTATTACATATATACAATAGTGTTTATTGCATATAATACAACACAATTGTATTATACAATACACACTATTGAATATACGTAAATACAACACTAATAATTGTACTCAAAACACACTATCGCATATACGTAATATACAACACTAATGCTGTTGATACATGTTTTGTACGCCTCGTTTTTTTATGTTATTATTAAATAATGTTTTTAATGAAAAGGGCATTTTGGTAAATGTATAGCCCATTCGCTCTATCGTAAGTTACATTCGTAAGTTACATCTGTAACGAATGTAACACATTCGTAATTGTAAGCTCATTCGTTAACCTTGATTAACTAATGAGATAACGAATGAGGGCTATTCGCTATGATTAAATGTATTAACGAATGAAGGTGTTCATTCGTATGACTTAATGTAACGAGTGACCCATTTGTTAAGGTTATCTTAATGAATGTGGTCATCTCCTATATATATACCCTGTAAGTGTATTCGTTAATGTAACAGTTCTTATTCTTATCACTCTCATGTCGTTACTCTGCCCAAATTCACTCTCAACACACACATAACGTAAACTACATAATCGTATAACTAATCAACAAGTAACGCGATGTCATCATAAGATCTAGATCCGATTAAGGCTCTCTCAAGTTCTCTCAAGTGGTATCAGAGCCATTTAATCTGATCTTCGATGTTATTTGTTTTCTAATTGTATTAATTCATCATATATTGAATATAATTTAGTATGAATTGTTATGAACTGAGTTTCAGTGAAACAGAGTATCTGATTAACACTAATTGGACTGATAAGAATTGAAATGAGTGGTGTTGTTAAGGTAATTGGAAATAGTCATGGCGGATTGATTTCGATTTAAGTAGGATTTGAGTGTTAATAGGACTAGGTTGAATTGAATTGAATTGACGTGAATGGTGGATTAACGTAATGTTTAATTGAGTCTGAATTTGACAGGTTTGTAGAAACGGACTGAGGTATTGAGGTTCGGAATTGGATTATGTATAGTTTGTTATATGTTTTGTTGAATTTGGACAAAGTTTGGACATGCTGGGATTTGAGATTAGTTCATCAGTTTGAAGACTGATTCGTTAATCAGTTTGATGGCTGATTCGTTAACTGGTTGAAGACTGTTTCGTTAACCCATTCGTTACCAGATAACTGTTCATTCATTCAAACCTATTCGTTACCTTTCAACTGAACAATCGCTACATTCCTACATTCGCTAACCATTCATTCGCTATTCATTCATCATTCATTAAACACATTCGCAAAGCTTTCCATTCGCTAATCCAGTCATCACTAGTTTGAACAGTGTCTCATTCGTTCACATTCTCATATTAGTTATCCTTTCATTCGCTAAACAAGTATTCACATTCGTTATTGTTCTCTTATTCGTTTGAACAGTAATTATAACGTTTAACATTTGACAAGTTTAGTCCTTGACTTTTCAAACTTGTTATCTCATGGCTTCTTAGAATGCTTCGTATTATGCATTGGCATCCCTTAATGCGTTAATGCAACAAATGCTGACAATGGACAATGAAATCGGTACTCATAATAAGTGTCCAAAACTCTTGAAGCTGTCAGAGTTTACTCGGTGGGAACCAAGATTTCGTGCTCATTTGGGGTAGGTACATCCAAGCAGTGTACGGTTTCTCGATGATGTTTATGCAGCACCTCTTGTAGGTAGTGATACTCTGGGTTGGACTCCGAAGGAACATAAGCATTATGAAGCACAGGAAATCAAAGATTTTGAAAGTGACACAAAAGCCTATTCGACTCTCACAATGGCTTTGCCCGAGTAAATCTTTCACCAGTATAGCACTAATAAGACTTGTGCGTCTTTATTTTCAACTCTGAAGACTAGAAGCTTGGGAAATACGCTCGAGAATAAGAAGACTCTTGTAAGAAATTTTATTTTATTAAAGAATGAAACTGTGGAGGCGATGATTAATCGGTTTAGTCATCTTGTTGTGGAAATGGCAACTGTGAATCTTGAGCCGACTGAAGCTGACAAAATTGATACCTTGAAGAACGCATTGCCACCTTCGTATTCTACTTTCCTTTTAGTACTAAAAGAGAATGGTTACTTTCGTAACATCGAGCTCACTACCGTGCAATTTATTAACAAGATGGAGGAAAGAGAATTTGATTTGAAGTGCCAGACCTCATTGAAGGATAATCAAAATCAGAATCCTTCTCTTTACGGTGGTGCTACGCCTGCAAATAACTCTTTAAGCTCAATGCCAATCACGACATTCTTTACTCAAGCACAAGAAGAGTCAGCTAATGTAAATGATTCACCTAACGTATGCTTCATGGCAACAGGTGCAAATTCTGGTTCAAATGAGAGTGCTTCAAGTTCGTTGCCTAAAGTAAATTTTCAAGAAGCTGAACAACAATTTGCGTTTGTGTGTGCGTTCATGAACTTCATATGAACAACTGGTTGGAAGCAAGAATGCAACAAGTGAGTTGACTTATGAAGATTATGACTAGATTGATCCCGATGATCTTGAGTTGATGGATCTCAAATGGAACATGACAATGATTGTCAGAAAGGTAAAAAGGTTTATGCAAAGAACGGGAAAAGACCTTCCTACTCTTAACAAGAGAGTTGGTTTTGAAAAACTGAAGGTCAAGTGTTATAATTGCGGGGACTTTGGCCACTTTTCCAAAGAGTGTGATAAACCAAGAAAGGAGTATTCGGGTCCACGCAATTCTGAGAGACCTTCGGGAAAGAATTCATCGGGAAGTGATCAAAGTAAGAAGAGTTCATCAAAGGGTGACCAGAATAAGTCGTCCAATACACAAGCTCTCGTTACAAATGAAGGTGTAGACTGGTTTTAACGGTTATTAGGAAATCAAGCCAACCTTGTTATTGTTGAACCAGTTAAAAAGTTTGAAGATGCTAGTGGAGACAATCTGACAGAAGAAAGTGACATCTCAGATTCGGAAATTGATTTTGATCAGAGTGCATCTGTGCAAACCGAATCAGAACATTCAGTCCCTGAGCAAATCGAATCTTTTGCCTGCATGGCAAAAATTGCAGAGAGTTCATCCAGGTCTGTTTTAAATCACAAATGGATATTAGACAGTGGATGTTCTCGATTACCGGCAACCTTGATCTTCTTAACAATGTTAAAGATATTCAGGGAGGGTATGTAGCGTTTGCGACTAACAACGGTGGGATGATTACGAAGGAAGGAGAGGTTTCAAACGGGAAATTTACATTTGAAAAGGTTAATTATTGTGAAAAAGGGGATCACAATTTGTTGAATGTTTCACAGATTTGTGATAAACACTACACCACAATTTTCACAGACAAGGAGTGTGCTATTCTTCAACCGGGATACACAATTCTTGAAGATATGGTTGTCATGCGATCACCTCGATCAAATGATATTTATGTACTCGACATGAATTTTAAAGTGAACGTTTCAACCCTCAGAAACGTGTTTTGTCTCCAAGGCAACGGAGAAAGATTCGATTCTATGGCATCGACGCATGGGGCACATTCACATACGCAAGAAGAATTTTCTCATTTCTAATGAATTGGTGGATGGTGTTTCTTTTAAGAACTTCAAGATTAATGATCATTGCGTTGCTTGCAAGAAGGGGAAATAGAAGAAGAAGTCACATCTGTGTAAATCGATTAACTCGATTGTTACACCACTAGAACGACTTCATATGGATTTGTTGGTCCAGTAAATCGTGCTAGTATTGCGGGTGATTTTTATTGCTTAGTCATGACAGATGACTTCTCACGATATTCATGAGTGTTATTTATGGGTTCGAAAGATCAGACGCCTTTGTTTATTCAGAACCTTATCACGAAGATCGAATCACTTTACAAAATGAAAGTGAGACGAATTTGTAGTGATAATGGAACTGAGTTCAGGAATAATGTAATGGATTTCTTCTGTATCCAGAAGGGTATACATCGGGAATTCAGTGCACCGTATGTTCCTCAACAAAACGGCGTGTCTGAGAGGAAGAATCGTACGTTGATTGAAGCTGCGAGAACAATGCTTGCTGATTCTATGCTTCCCGTTCAATTCTGGAACGGCACTGTGAATACGGCTTGTTACACACTGAATCGCGTACTAACCGTATAGAGATTCAAGAATACAAGTTACGAACTTCTGAATAATCTTAAGCCGAATTTAAAGTATTTGGAACCTTTCGGGTGTCCGTGTACTGTATTGAAGAGAGATGCCGGGGAGTTTGATGATAAGGCATTCGAGGGATACTTTTTAGGATACAATTCTCCTAAGAAGCAGATCTTCAATATCTCTTCGGGTTGTGTGGAATATTGGTATCATGTTGATTGCCAAAGTTATACTACTCCTCCAACTGGAACTGGTCCCGATTGGATGTTCGATTACGATGGGTTATTTAATTCGTTTACGTCAGCGGTTGAAGAAGTCCCTGAAGATTTAGTTCGATCATATTTGGAAGAACGATGTCTTCCTATTCCTAGTTCTTCGTCGGTTGATGTAGATGACTCTCCTATTGTATCAGAAACGTCAAATGATGTTTCTAAATCTTCCAATGATGCTGATTTTGTTAATTCGTCGTTTGTAACATTAGATGAAGCTCCAGAACCAAACGAGCTGATTCTTATTGATGATGACTCGCCAACGGTCTCTTTAGACACAGCATAGGAAAATATCACCAATCTGGGTGATAACGTATCTGTGCCTGCTAATCCTTCATTAAGGATTCACACTAATCATCCGCAGGAACAGATAATTGGTGATGTGAACGATGTGATTCGTACAAGACACCAATTACCTAATGTATGTGGTGACGTAGTTGATTCTAATGTATCTCCTCCAGATGATCTGATTGTATGTGCTTATGCGGATTTGCACTCATCAGGAATTCTTAATATTGCACGATACACCTGCTTTTTATCATAGATTGAACCGACAAGTGTCACGATGGCACTCAAGGAACCATCTTGGGTTCAGGCTATGTAGGAGGAGCTGCACAGTTCGTGAGACTGGGTGTATGGGATCTAATTGACAAACCCGAACGAGTTAAGAGGGCGATACCGACTAAATGGGTTTTTAAGTGCAAAAAGGACGACCTTGGGGTGATCATGAGAAACAAGGCACGATTGGTCGTATTGGGTTACAATCAACAAGAAGGCATTGACTACACCAAAGTATATGCTCCTGTGGCACGACTGGAAGTTGTACGTATCTTTCTTGCCTATGCAGCCTACAAGAACTTTAAGGTTTATCAAATGGATGTGAAATCGGCGTTCTTAAACGGTGAAATTCATGAAGAAGTGTATGTGAAGCAGCCTCCCAGTTTTAAAGATCCTGACTATCCAGAGCGTGTTTATCGATTAAACAAAGCTCTTTATGGTTTACATCAGGCCCTGAGACCCTGGTACAGCACGTTGGCTGATCATCTACTCAATAGTGGCTTCAAGAGAGGGACCGTGGATTGTACATTATTCTACAAGAATGTTGGTGATGATCTGATCCTCGTCCAAATTTACGTGGACGACATTATTTTCGGTTCGACAAACGACAGCCTGTGCAAAGATTTTGAGAAAACGATGCAAATCAAATTTGAGATGAGTTCGATGGAGGAGATGAGCTTTTTCTTAGGATTTCAAGTTCACCAGTCTGATTCCGGGATCTTCATCCATCAGACCAAATATGTGAACGATGTCTTGAGCCGATTCAAGATATCAGACGGCAAGATTCCTTCGACACCTCTTCCCGTGGGTCACCGGATGAATTGGAGGATTCCGTTGATCCAACCCTATATCAAGCTATGATCGGATCTCTTATGTATTTGACTGCATCGTGACCTGATATCATGTTTGCTGTTTGTTTGTGTGCCAGGTACCAATCGAGTCCCCGAGTGACTCATCTGGCAGCAGTAAAGCGCATCTTACATTATCTGAGGGGAAATCCTGACATCGGGTTGTGATATCCTATGGAAGATAAGTTTGATCTCACCGCTTTTACTGATTCGGACTATGGAGGATGCAAGATCAACTTCAAGTCTACAACAGCGGGTTGTCAATTCTTGGGTAACCGGCTTGTTTCCTGGCAGTGTAAGAAGCAGACAACGGTCTCAACTTCAAAAGCCGAAACAGAGTATGTGGCGGCCTCGAGTTGCTGTTCACAAGTTCTCTGGATCCAACAGCATGTAGGGGATTACGATTTGAAGTTTCTTACCACTCCTATCTATATTGACAATTCGGCTGCTATTTCTATCACCGAAAATCCGGTTCACCATTCAAAAACAAAACACATTGAAATACGTTATCACTTCATACGTGATTGCTTTGAAAAGAAATTAATTGACATTGAAAAAACACGTACATATTTTCAAAAGGCTGACCTTTATACCAAGGCATTTGATAAAACACGTTTTCAATACTTTATGGGTATAAACGGTTTAAAAAGATTCACCGATATTCAACAGCTCGGTCGAATCATTTTCTTCTTATTTTTGTTGTTTTTAGGGGGAGAAATATAAACTCCAAAAATATTGTGATTTTAGTTTGTATAGAGAAAATTTAAAAACTCTAAAAACATTAAAAATTTGAAAAATACAAAAACATTGAAAAATGCTCCTCAAAATGAGTTTTTTGAGCAAAAAAGGGAAAATGATAGTACATTGATGGGATTGATCTAGTATATGAATAAATTAGATTAAAAATTACCGTAAGGCCAGCAATATGATAGGCAAAGATAGGCTTGACAGACAATATAGGAACTGATAAGATATAAAGATATCGAATGCTGAACCTAGTGGTATAACATCTTGAAGGATTGATATTTTATCTGATTTAAGAAAAGTCTAGAAGATTACTGTGTGTGCATGCGTTTATTTTTGAATAAAATTCTGCTTTGTTTTATCTTTAATTTTGCAAAGAAATTCAACTTTATTTGTTTCTTTCTTTTATTCAAATATTGGATCCTCTCTTGCGAGATAAGATTATCCGACCTGAGGGTTAGTATTTGAATATTCTGCTTTATTTTCTTGGTGTTTCGTATAAAATATTGGACTTTCTCCTTGCGATAATACGGGATTATCCGAATTGAGAATTAAGAGGTTTTATGCAACTTCTGCTTATTTTTATCGTTTTATTTTGTTAAAATGGAACCTTATCTACGTGTAGTAATACCGATCTTAAGGGAAAATTTTAACGTTCTGCTTTATTTTCTTTTTATTATTTTTGCATGAGTCACAGTTAATCAAAATTGTTAAAGAAAACGTACATGTGAAATTCACTGTATAAGAGATAGAAATGTTATATCTGATAGATGGGGTCCACATAAGGTTCATGCCTAATTGAACAAAATTAAATCATATCGTAAAGTCTCTGAAGAGTCTGTGTAAAGTTTAAGAGGACAATTATATCTGTAATCCTCATTGGGTTACGTGTATATAATCATCGAAATTGAAGTGTTACTTAGTGATGTTTTCATCAATATGATTTCCTGTTCAAACTCACAAAAATATGTATTGCTTTATTATATGTTAGTTTACTTTATTGCTTTACATTTACTGCATTTTTATTTTGGTTTACAAATTTCAAAATCCAAAAATATTTTAGCTTTTTCTGCTTTATTTTTTGATTTACCAAGCTAGTGAATAATTTCAAAACAAAAAGGAAATTTTTGGTACCCCAAAGTTTAAGTTAATCGTGCTTAACATATTCTCAACTGGTATCGGTTGATATTTTTAACGTAAAATCCACTTAACTTAAACATTACCGATCTTTGATTGATCGGTTGTATTGTAATGTATGCAATTAAACCCTAATTGGATTTAATTGATTACTAATGTCACACCCCGACTAGCACAATGCGGAAGCGTAAAACGGGAATGTAACAGACAACTCTTGTATCAACAACATTGTTTATAAAGAAACATTACAAACTAATTTACATTATATTACATTTCATTGTTCTATAATTGTTTTACAGTCTAAGTGTTACAAACAAAACTAGTTTGTTAACTATACGATCTTACTACGAACACCCTTGCCTGTATTCACATAGCATCAACCACACACCTTGAGCAAGTAACAGATCACCAAATCATTCCGATTTAGGTACACCTGAAAAGCAGTTTAAAACGGGTCAACTACTAGAGTTGGTGAGTTTCACGAGTTTCAAGAAAACAGTTATGAGTATTCACAAGGTAACACTTGTAATCATGATATAAGTATGTATGTATGTAAATGATGTAATTATGCTAAGCTACAGTGAAGCCTTGACTGTATGTGTTGCGTGTATCCATTTCCCACGCTCAATCAACCACTGTGGCTCCCCTTCCGCCCACAACATGCCCCGGTAGCTATGTCTAACACTACATAGCCTGTATATAAAATTATGGTCATGTGCAAACGGTGCTATGTGACACGGCAACCAGGCCGATTCCGTTTGGGTTTGTCAAACCAATAGTACTATTCACAAGCCACCGGCTCGAAGTTAATCACTATGATCGTGGGGACTTTCGTATGTTAGCACTTAGATAATTCACATCATTACAAGTTTCAGATATGTATCATAATCAAATATGCTTTTCACCCAAAAATTTCGTAAAACTGTTTAGAGAGTGGGGTCATGAAACTCACTGTTTAGTAGATAATCAGTAGCACGTCGGTTCGAGGTTTGGTGTAACTTGTAATCACGGTTTCCTATAATAAATATTATAATAATATTTTAATATTATTATAATCTCAACACTAAACTGGGCTGTATAACTAATCTGGGTATAGCTGGAACGTCAAGAAAGTGGCATTAGGCTTAGGTTTTGACGTTGTTCAATGTCTAATTCTTAAAACCAAACTTGGCTCAGTTTCCCGTTTTTCCAGCTGGGCCAAGTTGTTCGTTTACGCGTTCAGAAAACAGTTATGGGGAAATAAGCTAGGGTAAACGTATTGGTTAATAAAATGATTGAGTTATAAAGAAAGATCACATATTGGGGTCCCGGATTAACTACGAGGCCCGTTTCCGTTTATTCAGTATGATTTGAGAATAAACGCACACAATCTATCCAGATTGTCCAGGTTTCTCATAGAAAGGTTCGTTTTTACTTAATTAATCCAAAAATATGATTTTTGATCACTCTTGGTGTTTTGATATTCTCGCAGGTTCGTTAGTCGCGAAGTTGCCGGTTTTTATAAAAACTAAATTTGTTTAATCTTCAAATTAGCATAATTAATTAACCGTTAATCATTAAATTATGAAAATTTAGCCACTTATCAATTAAAATATGCAGATTTTTATAAAAATATTTTTAGAATTATTTACTAATTTATTAATTTATAAAAATTCATTTTATTAGCTATATTTCGCCTGAAAATCGTCCGTTTATCCCAAATAATTTCCAAAAATTCCACAAAAATTCTTGAATACTCAAATTATGTCCCAAAACAACCTGTATCAATTCTAGAATGTAAAAAGCTTGTGCAATATTCTTTTTGACCTAAATTCGGCTATAAAAATTCACACAAACGCATATGAACAAAACACCCTTAGACTTCTCCAAATGATCCCAAAAATCATATGTGATCAAAATACATTAAATTTGAGTTCCCAGAAAAATTGCATAATTTTTGAAGCATTTTAAATATTTTTTCTCATTAAACGTCCCAATTCGGTAATAAATTCGCCAAATATTCTCGGATGGTCAAAAAATTACCAAATTTGAAAAGGACTCAATGACATGGTCTCTGATCTCCTTGCAAAATATCAAGGCCTTATAATATGCACATCACAACCTTAACCTAAACAGCCCGTAAGCGAGTGTTTCGGCATTACCTTAGCGGTTTTGGTTCGTTTCCGCCTTTCTAATCAACTTTTCAAGCTCTTGTGCTCCTATGTAGGCTAGATACAAGTCCTATATCACAAACCAAGCAATTTTTCATAAACATACAGCCCTTAACTTAGGGTTTCGGCTAGTGCACAAAAACGAACTTTTGAACCGTAAAAATGCCGTTTCAACCCTTTAATCCGTGTTTATGGCCAAAAAAACTATCAAACCAGGTTCCTTACCATGTGTATGATCAACACATGTTATGGACCATTTTTAGGACTTTTACATGATTAGGAATGGTTTTTAGTAATCAAACTATGTTTACAAGGGATTAAACGAGCTTTAACTAGTTAAAAATTAGCCAAAAATGAAGCTTTTTACCTTGTTCTTGCTGGGTTTTGAGAGAACCACGTTGATGTCCAGATTTATCTACAAGAAAATGACTTTAAAAATATCTTGAACTTATTTTATATTTAAAGGAAACTTAGGGGGGGGGGGTTTCCCCTATTACGGCCGCCCCAAAAGGTGGGGTCCATGGCCCCCCTCTTGTTCATTTGCCTCATTTCTCGTGCCCTTATGTGAAATCCCGACCCCAAATTTATTTCGGGTTCGGTTTTTGGTGCGAAAAACTTATCGGGTGCGTCAAACAGTGCGAAAACGAGTGTTATTCGGCTAGTTTTGTGTAAAATTATAAAAGCATACTATATGTTTGTAAAAATCAAAAATATTTTCACGGATCGCTCAAAACATTTCACTTAAGTGTTTGGTAAGTCTTTTTCGGCTTAACGGATGATACAATGATTGATTTGTAACTATCTTTCGCGTTTAAATCTATAGCATGTAGTTAAACGATCATGTTTTCGTTTAACTTGTTTGCTATAGAACTAAGGCCATATTACTAATATTTTAGCTTATATTGAACGTATATCACTTATATATGCCCCGCCCCCGGAATATCTGGGTCATAACGCTACCCGTACGGTTAATCGTTCGTTTGTTACGGAAAAAGCGTTTATTTGCTTAATCGGTAAATACGTACTGAGGTGTACCTTGTTTTGGCTCAAATGTCACAATTTAATTCTTCAATTAAACTCTAAATGGATTTAATTGATTATTTAATTGTTTGATTAAAACCGTAATTGGTTTTAATGAATACTTAATTCCCTAATGAGATTGTATCTCATTCGTTAAGGATCTTTGGTGATTCGCTAACTTTGGTTTAACGAATTTAAAGCCTTTCGTTATTTAAACATAACGAATGAGTATCTCATTCGTTAAAATGAAATTCACTTCCGTTGTGCATAACGAATGGAAGACATTCGCTTAAACTGTTAACGAATGGAATGTTTTTTTTAAGTATCATTCGTTAAAATTTTAATGAATGACTCTTATATTCGTTATAAAGTTAACCAATGGAAGAGATAATGTATTATTCGTTAAAAGTTTAACAAATGGAAATCTTTCTCGTTTAATATCTTGAACGAATCAGGTTGTTTGTTAACGAATGAGGCCATTCGTTAGTTCGAATTTGAACGAATGACCTTGGTTTGTGTGAAATAATTGGAGTTTATAATCCCAAGGACAGACGAATGGAAGAGATAATGCATCGTTTTTTACTGTAAAAAGTCAAAAATTAATTTGATTTTAGACCTCTGATAAGTCAATTGTGTAATTAACTCAGATTCGTTGGTCATATAACGAATGACTGATCAGATTCGTTAGTCGTATAACGAATGGTCATTTCAGATTTGTTGATAGTTAACGTATGTCTATCTTATTCGCTAAGATAGCGAATAGATAGTCAAACTCATAACGAATAAGGGTAACGAATCAAAGTTGATTCGTTAAAGTAATAATCAGTGATTCGTTATGATGACGAATGGGTTAACGTATAAGTATATTTCGTTATTTGGAACGAATGTACTTCATTAAGAGTAATGCGAATGTCTCATTCGTATAGTATAACGAATGAGATGCTTATTCGTTATTCAGTATAATGTACTTAAACAGTTTACTGTTTTATTTAAACAGAAATGTCAGACGAGATCATTAAAAACCCTGCTCCCGAGCAACAACCAGCAGATAATCCAAAGCAACAACCTGAGGCTCAAGCTGAACCTGAACAAGCTCAAGTACTACTATCATAGAACAAAAGCCATAACATCTGTGCTTTTCTGGAGACAAACTTTGAAGATTCACCGATCTTTGGAGGCATGATTATTTTCTTAATACACTCCAAAATATACAAGGCTATCTCTACACAGACGGTGGTTTATCAAGGCATTATTCGAGCCTTTTAGGATACCGCTAGATTGAATGAGGCCGAGAATCATATTGAAGCGGTTATTCAGGATAAACGTGTGGTGATTGATGTTGGAGTTATTCGAGACTCTTTGGGCTTTTGTGATACCGTGGATGATAGATGCAAGTTCGATAAGGGTTTAATTCGTGGGTTGTTTGGACGGGTAAAGTATAATGGTGATTTGGGAAAGTCGATGTACAACAAAGCAAATTTGTGCGAGCAATACACCTGTACAAGTATTTGCTTCATGTTTTTATTCATTGTCTCGGTGGACGGAAAAGGGTGTTTGATGAGTGTCGTGTAATGCTTCAGTCTGCTTTTGTTACCTTGGTGTTAAATAAACCATCAATTTCTCTGAATTGGTTTATTATCACTTGAAGGAGAATCTCACGAGTCGTCACAAGTTCCTTATGTATCCGAGATTCTTGCAGATGATGATCAATGATCTCCAGCCTAACTTGATTAAAGATCAAGATGATGTATTGAAGCTAGAGCACATGAATTTAGAGACTATGAGACGTTTGAGATCTTATCATGGTCAAAGTGTTCAAGCTCGCCCGAGATACAAGAGGTTGATTGGCCATCTTGCCAATATCGACTATCTAGAGCATTCCAATGATCGTTGGGCTCATGATGATTCGGATTCTGAGCGTGAGGGTGGTGGTGATGGTGGTAATGGTGGTGATGATGGTGGTCCAGGACCACAAGCTGAGCTAGCGTATGAGCAAAAACATAAGCGCAAAGGGAAAGAACCAATGGTAGATAAGGGGGAGAAACCAAAGAAACAACGTGTCAGACGTGGTTCGGGTATCGAGATACCGAGTCAACCGTTTGAGCGATCTACTCCACCTGTATCTGTACCGGTATCTGTATCTATTTCAGCTCTGTTCCTACTTCTCCGATATCGCAGAGTATTCCGAGTTCTCCAACTCCTGCTGTTACTCGATCTCCTACTCCTGTTCAGATGCCTATTTCTCCAGTGGCTCTGTCTATGACATTGATGACTACTTCGAGACCAGATCCTTTGTTTGGTGATGTGCTTCAGACAGTATTGGCTTGTATGCTTACTCCACAGCCGACTACTCCGGTTACTGCAGCTACTCCTACCACATTGCAACGACCTGAGCATTCTTTCATGGCTTTTAACCGTCCTTAGGGTCCTATGCAACCTGTGCATCCTATTTTCTATGGTATGTCTCCTCAAGCTTAGTGGTTTCACATGATGAATCTGTTACATCTTCAACAGACACAGATGCAAGCTGATAGAGCTGCCCATCAGCTAGCACAAAGGAATATATATCGACATATTCAGTTTGTTCAACGAGAGAACAGGGAACTTAGATCCCTTATTGCTGCTCAGGGGGAGAGACTAGATAAGCAAGACGATATTATACTTCAGCTCACGTGCAAAGATGACGAGTTGATGAAATTGAAGAATAATGAAGATGATCAGGATGGTGAAGGTGGTGTTGATCAGCAACCGGGTAGTTCTGCACCGTCGGCAGGTAATAAGGCTAATATGAGTACTGGTGGTGGGACTGAGAGGAGTAATCTACAGATTGTGCCATACAAAGATTACACGAGATCCAAGCCTATTGATGTTATTCCGGCTAATATTTTATTATTTGTTGGTATGGACGGGATAGTGTACAGTATGGTAAATGCGGATGAGATCGTAGAAGGCGAGTTTGTGGATCATTCATTGACTAAAGAGCAAATAACCTTGCTTCTGGATCTTAATAATGAGGAGGTTGATGAACTTGGGAAGACTGTGAAGGTGGACATTGAGTTCGAGGAAAGTGTTAATCCAGGCATTCCACGCTGAGGAGTATCCTGATCTTTATTCTAACAACAACAACGACTCAGGTATTCCATTCTTTACTACAAAACACTTTTATTCAGCAGAACAACGTTTACGAGAAGAAATCGAGAAGTGGAACAAGGCAGCAGAGACAAGTCACCTAACTTCTAAAGAAAGGAAACAGAAATGTGCTTTGGAGGGTATGTTTGAGCATGATGTGAAAAGAATGAACAAGATGATCGAGGCCTTTCGTGACCATGAACAGGAGGAAGTCAGATTGGCCAAGGCTCGAGCATCTGCATACCAGATGAAGAAGTACAACCCGTTAAAGATGTAAAAGGTGATTTGATTGCTTGGCAATATGATTCTGAGCTTCAAGTGTATATCGTGAAGTGGAAGCTTGGTATTTGTTATTTCAAACGCCCACACGATATTCTATCTATGCCAAGGTGGGATGTTAGAACACTAGCCAACAGACCGTTCGTGAATCGAGGAAAACATGTTTGGCAGAGTGGTTCTATACTCATTTATTACATGAAACCCGTTATGGTTTGAAGTTCTTCAAGCCACAAGTGCCGACTCACAAGTATATAGACGAGAGTGATCCGCGCACTGTCTGGAGAGAGATGATCTTACAGGTAAAGCCGCCAAAGACGATGAAGAGGGCACCGATGAAGACATTTCCTCAGAGTCTGTTCACTACGTTCAACTACTGGTATTATGATAATCGAACGGGGGAAGTGGTTATAGTATTGGGCAATGGATCAAACATGAGCATCATACGTGTGATCGATCCGATATGGCTCGTTAACTTATCTGAGTCTGACAACGATGCTTTATTTCATAGTTAGATCAGGTTTGCTAACATAAGCGACTATGAACTTGCGATGCAGTTTCAGAAGGTTGTTCGTGTCTGTTATGCATTCAAGATTCATAGCTGCGTGGACTGGAACGAAGATGTTCCAGCTATGAAGAATAAAGAGCTCAAGACGAGGGGGAGTTTGTTGATACATATTTTGTACGGTCTTTATTAGTTTATTATTAAATAATGTTTTTATTGTAAAGGGCATTTTGGTAAATTACATTCATTACATTCGCTCTATTGTAAGTTACATTCGTTACTCTGTAACGAATATAACACATTCGTATTAATTGTAAGCTCATTTGTTAACCTTGATTAACTAATGAGATAACAAATGAGGGCTATTCGGTATGATTAAATGTATTAACGAATGAAGGTGTTCATTCGTATGACTTAATGTAGCGAGTGACCCATTCGTTAAGGTTATCTTAACGAATGTAGTCATCTCCTATATATGTACCCTGTAAGTGTATTCGTTAATGTAACAGTTCTTATTCTTATCACTCTCGTGTCGTTACTCTGCCCAAATTCACTCTCAACACACACAGTACACACACATAACATAAACTACCTAATCGTATAACTAATCAACGAGTAACACGATGTCATCATAAGATCTAGACCCGATTAAGGCTCTCTCAAGTTCTCTCAAATGCACATATGCACTATATTGATTTTTTGTATTTTTGAATATAATATAACACTATTGCACTAATACAATACAAAAAATTACATATATGCTATTCAACACTATTACATATATCAAAATACACACTAGTGCACATATGCAATAAAAAAAGTCGATGTATTGCATATGTGCACTACAACGAGTTTTTTTTATTTTTTTCGAGTTAATGGTAGCAAAATATAAGAATAATGGCAAAAACCAAAATTTAAAAATACTTTTTTAATTAAATTAAAAATATTTCTTTATTAGTTCTCTAGTTCTCTCTTTAAGAAGGAGTTTTCTCTTGATCCTCTCCCTATATATATATATGTTAACAACTTATAGAAAAAAAAAAGTAAAAATTTTGGATTTTATAAAAGCATGATAAATGACTTTTAACCAGATTAACTATTTTTCTAAAATTAATATGAAAATAGAATATCCTTGAAATGTAATGAGGAGCATAATTACAGATAATTAAAAATAAAATAAAATATTTCCATCAAGTTATATTATAAATAGAGTGTGAATCTTAATGAATCTTTATAACATATTTTAATAATAAATGTTATAATTGTAATATCCTTTTAAAATTTGGTGTATAGCTTTATTATTTTGAATATAGACCATAATAAACAATTTAATTATGTACTAACTAACAGGTAACACTCACATAAAAATAAAATTAATGAGCTAATATAATAATGAAATTATGTAAATAACTAATGAAAACGGTATTCTAAGTTTCAATATCCTAAATGATTTTTGGAAAGCGAAAATAGTGGAATGAGATTGAAACATATTTTTGGTTTAAAATTTTGAATTTTTTTAATTAAGTAATTTGTCTTATAAGGAATATTAAATAAAATATATATAAATGCATAAAAAAGTATAAACCAAGTCATAAAATATATACTTCTGAAGCATTTTTGTCTGAGTTATGGAAAGAAAATATTGAAAACTAAATATTGATTTTCTAATGCTAAAACAATTTATACCATACAAAAAAGTCATATAAATAAATTATAGATAGTTCATATAGTAAATTATTATGCATGTGTATCATAATTATAATATTCGACTTGAATGATTTAATGCTAAACACCAAGGTATATATAATAGGTATTCTTCATATTTGCAATATTTATACAAAATGTTTAGAGAAAAATAAGAAAATATACATTTTTATGAGTTCAAATGCATATAAGAAAATTTTAAATTTAAATTTGAAACCAATCTTATATAAAAAAAATTATGCAATGCTACTCGAATACCAGTTTAAAAACAATTTCTTTGACAATGATGCACCTTTATTTTCTGTAATTTTCTCATTTTCTTATTTCACCATTAATGTTAATGAATGAATCAGTTAAAATTTATATTTTATAAAAATAAAGTTGAATTCATATATTGAAATAACTTAAAGATAAGGGCCATATAATAAAATGAGTTAGAAAAAAAAATAAGCAGGGCTATGAGATTGATAAGTGGCAAAAATAATAGTTTTTTTATTAGAGTAGATAGATACATGTATCTAAACACTTGATTAATTATATATAGTCATTAAACAAGAATAATTAAAACAATAAAGTACTAAATGAAGAACTAGCATCAATGAATGAAGATGACACAAACAACCACAAGCCAAATCAAATGTAAATCAAGAGAGTTTATATAATAAATAATTATAATGGGAAGTTTTATAAACTTGAGAAATTTTTATAAAACTATTTAAACAAGCTATAATCCCCCTCTTGCCGGATTATTTCCGATGTAATCATAAAAGGTTAATTTTTCAAAAATTTTAGCCCAACATTTATGATAAACTTTGATTTTCGAATCCTTGTGTCCTGGAGAATATCCCCTGTATCCGAACACTTCTACCAATTTAAAGCCCATAATTCTTTTTATACACAGAAATACACTTACATAATCTCTATTAAAATCCAGATTCTTTCAAGTAAGAGATTCTAGCCAACTGAAAGAATCTTCTGATCAATTTATAGATCATTTTGACAAAAAAGTTCTACTGATCTGGATGTAACTCAAAAATACAAGTCGGATTATTTCTGATGTAATCATAAAAGGCTAATATTTTAGTAATTTTAGTCCAAACTTGAATAGATCGAGCAAGTTCGAAGTGACGTAACGTGAAACCTGTTAATCTGAAAGTTCGGTGGAGATCTGACATGCACAAAATGAAAACTTCATTCTCGATTCTACGAGAATTTTTATGAAAGCCTTTCATTTACTTCTCTTCAGGCACTTGAACCCTCTTGGATCACGCCTAGACAAATAGAAGTAGGCATGACCAATCAATAGAAATACTCCAACACTCCATACTCGATCTCATAGATACATATAGAATTCTGTGATAAGCCATATTCATTGACTTCTTTCACTGTAAAAAATACTTCTATATTCACGACTTGCTCAAACAAGAGAAAGATACAACTACATAAATGCCTATTAACACTGGTCTAAAAAATGATTTACATTTGTGTGAGATCCAACCATTAAATATAATACAGAGCATCGCTTTATTTTGAACAATTATCCAAACCCATTGTATATAAGAATGGAGCTAGCATTGTTTAATAGACAAAACCTCTAACAACGGGTTTTAATCATTATATAAAAATGGCTCATATCTTCACGTTAGATTCCGTTAATATATTCATTACTTGTAACGGTTCTATAACGAACCATTCTAAAAACTTAAACGTTTTACAGATAACAACTGTTATAATACTAAACCGTTAAAATAATAAACATTTTGTTTTTTAGTAATAAAAATTACGCTTGATATTAACTTTACACAAGTTATAATGTAAATGTAAATGTTTTTATAAGTTTAAAATAGTTTTAAGTACATTTATAATTTGAAACATATGTATTTATAGTAATGATTTTAAACTTGGAAGAGAAACGCATATATAATAAATAATTTTTAATAAGTTAGGTTGTCCATTTGCCAATTAAAAATAATTAATATAGATTAAATGAGTTAGGTGCAACCATAACAAAATCATATCAGTAAATAGAAAATCGATCACTTGGCAAATTTCAACTTGCTAACGTACTCCTCCAATATACCCAGCCACTTTCAGAATTCTTCAATCTTTTCTCCTGCAAAATCCCCCATTCACCAAATTATGTATAACATTCTGCCGCGTCCTCTTCCAAAGCCACCTCATTATAGGTTCTTGAACTTTTGTTGGAATTGGTGGTCTTGGAAATCAAATACATTTTGAATGACCTCTTATTTGTTTCGATTTTTAAATCGATTCCATGCAATGACAAATGGAAGGCTATAAACGTTGGATGGGTGGGCCCAATGTGCTGGTCTGCGACGTTCTCCTAGATCTCTAGTAGATTTGGAGTTTTTGTTATTTCAGTGGTATCCGACGGTTTGACTCTAGGGGGTATTTGGCTAAGCTTTTGAATTGATTAAGCTTAGCCAAACACCCTTTAAGACTGATGACCATGTGGCGTTAGAAATGCTAAACGGGATATCGGTGTAGTCGTATTGATAAACACGTATCCGAGATCACAAAGTGCTATTTAAGTTGAAAAATCATACCCAACTAAGGTATGCATCGATGTAAGTGTGTTGATAAACGCATACCGAAATACCGAAACATTATTCAAAGTTGGAGATTCATATCGTCTTTAAGTAATGATAAAGTCAATTGTTCCTTGAAAACAAATCGTTGATCTTATTGTTGGCATCACGGATGAATGCTAAAATCCAAATGAAGTGATATGCATTGGTGAAATCATGTAGATAAACACATACCCGCATGAAATTCCAAAAATACTATTTTTGTTTAGAAGTTCTTGTTGTACTATATTTGTTGTAGCATTGAACTAATTTTGTTAGTGTTAGAAATATTGTTTATAAATGTTTGTTGAATTATTATGCTGTATATGATCAAATAATAATAAACACATTGAACGTTGTTTGTGTTTGACTTTAGTCAACAGATCTCACAAGTATCATATCTAATATTGTTTATTCATTTATATTGTAACAATCACTAAGAACAATCTAACATGTATAAATAATATAAACAAATTGACATAATTAAACTGATAGTAATATTAGTAAAGGTAGAATATTTACATGTAACAGGTAGACAAATAATATTAGTCAGAATTTCTAACAATTTAAGTAGAGTGATGGAGAACTGTGTATCTAATCCTAAGGCAGGTTTGATAGAGCACTTGGCAGAAAATCTTGATTTTGATTAATCATTTCAATTCTTGCTTGATTTTCCAGCAACCATGGCCATGGCACTTGTGACAAAATGTTTCTCATATTGAATCTGGGATATAGGAGTATTCCTCATTCTCGTTCAATGTTGTCGCACATATCTCGTAGAAGATAGTTGGCGTAGTTGTAGGGTTGTCATTTCGTAATAGCGTGAACTATTTGTTGCACTTCTTGTGGCACAAACCCTCATTCACTAACCTTGTGTTAAAAAAAAAACAAACAAAGTTGTGTGCAGAAAAATTGCGAATCTTCAAAGAGGTATTTTTTGTTCACCATATTATGGCGAAATGTTCTGATATACATACCCCACCTAAAAAAATCTGGTGTATGTCATCTTGATAGAAGAACTCTCAGGCTTGAGCATCATTTATTTGTCGAGCAACATGAAGTTCTTTTTGACCGACAATGATTTCTGACCCATTTACCACACTATGAATTTCTCGTTCTAAATGCTAACTTTGAAACATTATTCAAAGTTGGAGATTCATATCGTCTTTAAGTAATGATAAAGTCAATTGTTCCTTGAAAACAAATCGTTGATCTTATTGTTGGCATCACGGATGAATGCTAAAATCCAAATAAAGTGATATGCATTGGTGAAATCATGTAGATAAACACATACCCGCATGAAATTCCAAAAATACTATTTTTGTTTAGAAGTTCTTGTTGTACTATATTTGTTGTAGCATTGAACTAATTTTGTTAGTGTTAGAAATATTGTTTATAAATGTTTGTTGAATTATTATGCTGTATATGATCAAATAATAATAAACACATTGAACGTTGTTTGTGTTTGACTTTAGTCAACAGATCTCACAAGTATCATATCTAATATTGTTTATTCATTTATATTGTAACAATCACTAAGAACAATCTAACATGTATAAATAATATAAACAAATTGACATAATTAAACTGATAGTAATATTAGTAAAGGTAGAATATTTACATGTAACAGGTAGACAAATAATATTAGTCAGAATTTCTAACAATTTAAGTAGAGTGATGGAGAACTGTGTATCTAATCCTAAGGCAGGTTTGATAGAGCACTTGGCAGAAAATCTTGATTTTGATTAATCATTTCAATTCTTGCTTGATTTTCCAGCAACCATGGCCATGGCACTTGTGACAAAATGTTTCTCATATTGAATCTGGGATATAGGAGTATTCCTCATTCTCGTTCAATGTTGTCGCACATATCTCGTAGAAGATAGTTGGCGTAGTTGTAGGGTTGTCATTTCGTAATAGCGTGAACTATTTGTTGCACTTCTTGTGGCACAAACCCTCATTCACTAACCTTGTGTTAAAAAAAAAAACAAACAAAGTTGTGTGCAGAAAAATTGCGAATCTTCAAAGAGGTATTTTTTGTTCACCATATTATGGCGAAATGTTCTGATATACATACCCCACCTAAAAAAATCTGGTGTATGTCATCTTGATAGAAGAACTCTCAGGCTTGAGCATCATTTATTTGTCGAGCAACATGAAGTTCTTTTTGACCGACAATGATTTCTGACCCATTTACCACACTATGAATTTCTCGTTCTAAATGCTAATTTATTGTATATGTTTGAATAACAGGAGAATCCCAAAATTGTTGTATCCATCGTCGATATACATCGACTTAATCATTTAGGGCATAAGAGATGAACTCGGCCTTAGCAATTTAATCATATTTTTGAAGTCATCGAATTCTCCCGTGGCTTTCGCAATCATCTGCAAACTATGAGTTAATGGAAAAGTGTGTTGTAAGCCATTGTCTTGAATCCTGGGGGGTGGCTAGAGTTCTATTTTGTGTGAAAAGACAATGAGAAGTGTGTGAAGTTGGATCCATAATTTATTGTAAACGAATTGGCGCTTCAGTTTTATAAAATACGGGAAAAAAAACTCGTAAAATTAATAAATTAATAATGGTTATACACAAAAGCCCGATGTATATTGTGTTGGATGGCCCAAAAGACCGTTCTATAATGTATGCAATAAATTGGGTAACTGTTCTTTCTTGTCATCAATTAAGTTCCTATACACACATAAATCATACATACATACATACATACATATACCACATTCACATGCATATATACATACATGCATGCATACATACATACATACATGCATGCATGCATACACACACACACATACCAAATACATACATGCATACATATACACATTCATATATACAAGCGTACACACATACACATACATACATACATACATACATGCATGCATGCATACATGCATACATACATACATACATGCATACATCCATATATACATACATACATACATATAAATGTTTACATGTAACATTATACACACATATATATTTGTTAATTTATTTATATAAGATGTGATATAATAAATGAGTTAGGTGAGTAATGTGCCAACTCTCATGTTTGTACAGTTAACTAAAAGTTAAATGAGTCAGTTGAAACCTTCCTAAATCTTAGATATAAATAGAACACATTGTATATTCGACACTTGACAAGATATACATGTGTATCTCATAAATTATGGATAATATCACTTACTCTTTCAAAATTACCATATCATTGCCTAAGACTAGCTAAATATGTTGGGATTGGTGATATTGGAAAAGTTAAACTACAAACGGCTACACATGAGCAGGCGGTTCTGCGATGGTAGTGTACTACAATGATGGAATTGGTAGTCTCGGAATACATAATGAGATCCTTGTGTTCTGAGACCACCATTTCTTGATCTCAAATTGCTCTGTGTGGTTTGCATGTGGCGTGCTCAACAGGAATAGGAGGATAGGCCATGTGACTCACATCGATAAATTTTGATATGTCACATTTGTTTAAAGTAATATTTTCATGATTTTGATTGAATAAATATTGGTTTGATTTTTTGTGATACAATTTGTGTAATATTGTGTAAACTATTTAGTGTTTGGTTTAATTTTTGATAAGATATGTTATAGATTATAAATTATTTGATAAACAATTTTTTATATATAAATGTAAAATTAATAGAAAAGCACAAGAAAATCATTGAAACCAATTTTACAATAGTTATAATAAAATTTCAATTATTTAATCTGAATAGTTTACACCGGTTTTGACAACACAGTTGTATCTTCTCAAATATACAAAATTCTTTATTAAAATTGAAACATTTGAACTAATATACGTCGGTTATTATGAAAATTTTGTTATTTAATCTGAATAGTTTAGATCGGTTTTGAAAACACCGTTGTATAATGTCTATTTTTTACACCGTTCGTTATAACAAATTCACACCAGTTTTCATGTTCACCAGTTTTTATCATAAATGAAAGTCTTGTCAATTAAATTAATTCTTTTGAGTATGTGAGTTAATTTGAACGATCATGCCCAATCAAGTGCAAACCGCATTAAATTTCGTTTGAATATGAAACAAAGATTAACTGCTATAAAATGATCACATTTAGTAGACAAATTGTTGCATAATTTTCTCCAAAATTAATCTCTCTACAATACTTTATGTTATGGCAAATATAGATGTTATGTACTTGAAACGTTTAAATTGTTAATTTGTTATCAAATTCACCACCAAGATGCAAAAACCCTAGGCTGGTAATAGCAATGTGGTCGGAGACTATATTGAGGCAGATGTACAACTACGAGGTGACTCGTAATAGCACATGTAGAGCCTTTGATGAGCTTATGCAACTAATCTGGCATCGTTTCACCAATGTCTTCAGTGACGTCATTGATGATATTGATGATGATGATGAGGTTGAAGTTGAAGTGGATTCGGCAACGATCACAATGTGGGAATGGAACGAGGATGCGGGTGTGTTTGTGACTAAATCTGACGACTCATTCAAATTCTACCTTCCCGACGATATTGCTTTTTTCGATAAGATGTGATTTGAAGCCATTTAACATGCTTGATTTGGTCAACTCTACAAATGATTTTTGGGGGAGTCGAATTGGTGAGTTTGGTGAGACAATTGGCTGTTGCTTATGATGATGAGAATGCGGATGAAGCTTTTGCTCCTGTTGCTGCTGATGAACGTGAAAGAGAAGTTGATCTTACCGGTATAAATCGGAAGCGATGAATGAAGATGAAATTTGAATGCATTTTACTTTTTTTTATTAATGAAAAATTGATGTTTGTTTGTTAATATTAATTTAGTTCATTACCATACATATAAACATTAAACAAATTGTAAATAAAAAAATTGGTTACCATGAAAATAATGATTAAGATCGATTTAAACTTAATTCATAACATATAAACATAAAAAAAATTAATATGCCTAAAAATACAATAAAAATGTTAAAGAGCGGTTAAAACTTAGGAAACCGTTGTATATAATTATTTAAATTTTTTTAATCAATTACACTGGTTTTGAGACCATTTTTTATAATTTGTATCATATACACCGACTAAATTTAGTGCATGTGTTATAATCTCTTCACACCGCCAAAATTTATTAATCCCCTGTCATAATGTTTACATTTTCACCAAAAACATTTTGAATTTATTTTGACAATCACATTCGTCTGCTCGCTTACCTCGCACCTCATAAAACAACAGCTCTCTTACTTACCTTCAAGCAACGTTTCTTCAAACCATAAGAGATATGTTTTTCTTTTGTTTTATGAATTAAAATAAAAGTAATAATGATGATGCAAGATTAATGTCTTGATGGTAATGTTTTAAATACTATATATCCATCAAATATGTATTCATTTTTCAAGAGAATCCAGCTATCCATTTTGGTATTTTTCTACCTATAAGATTGTTTAAACTAAGTTAACTTTGTTTGTATGGATGTACGTGTAATTAAGATTGTCCAACCAGTTTTGAAATAAGATTCCTATTTAATCTTTTGGCTAAAGCTGTATGAGATTGACATCATTAATTACGGTATAAGAGTATTTTTAAGTAAAATGTACGTTTGTAAGTTACTTAGTTTAACTTTATTGATAAAATACGTAAGAATCCTTTAAATACCTAATGATTTAAAGATTTAATTATATAGAAGACTAGCTAGTTTCAATGAAATGATTTGAAAACAAAAGTTACATCCAAAGAGTTTGAGATATATATACTAGATTACTAAATATTTTGTTTATTTACAAATATAATTATCTTTTATGTACAAATTTTAAATTATGATAAAACATCTTCACAAGTTTCTATAAGATGTAGGTACTTATTACTATACATGTTTTTTTAATTACAATGAGTTGATATAGAAAATACTATTATTTTTTACTAGATGGATTGTGATGAGGGAATAAGCAATATAACTATTATATGAAAAACCACGATTTCATATTTGGTAGCAATTCTATATTTTTATTATTGACTTATAATTTCTTTAATTTTTTTACATTTTTAACATTTGTTTTTAATTTTAATGCATGCGGTCGCCACAATAAAAATCAGATTTGGTAAGTTAATAATATTTTTTTATTATTTTAACTTTATTTCATTATCTATATTGGTGATGAACTCTTATAAAGGTCACTCCCTTTCATCAATTCAAGGTTTTGTAAACCTGCTTTGTAGTAGCTATATATCAATTTGATTATATTAGGTTTTTACATTAATGGAATTAATATGTATATTGAAATGCATATTCTGGTGGATGAATAAATTTTTTTATTATATATTATGGTTGTACGTGCCGGCAATATATAATAAGTCTGTTGTATCTGGTTCATTAAAAACAAAACGGTTCACAAACCCATTGTAATGGTTGTAAACAATTATAAACACCGGTTTTGGGGGCCGTTGCAATTGGTTATAAACACTTTTAAACACCGAGTTTGGGCATGTTGTAAAAGGGTATTAACACCCGTTGTAGCCCGTAGTTAAAAGCTTTAAACAGTGGTTAGTTGCTCGTACTAATTCTTTCTCATTAACATAAATGTTCCGTTGTATTTAGTTCTATACAACGGTTTTTTAACTTTGTAAATTACAAATATATACACCGGGTTAGAGACCCGTTGTAATTTTTAGTACCACTGTTGAGTGTTAACTAACGTATAAATATAACACACCGGCTGTTGAACCATTTCAAATATCATATTTCATCTTTTGCAATACAACATATTTAACGGTTTCCAAACCGTTTCAAAAACCCCTAATAACCGTTTAATTGGTCATTTTCTGTACTATTGGGAAATTCTTTTTTATTTGGTACAATTTCTCTTTACGTTTAAAGAAATTTTATTTGAAAATCCAATAAATTTTATAATATAATATCATTTAATAAATATCTTTCATCCAAATCTCTGTTCAGAAAACTTAACATTGATGAGAATGGTTTATTCAAATGCACAAAAGAAATGTATAGTGATTTGGATGAGTTTTTTATCTTAGACATAGCGGAAATTTGAAAACTTGTAAAGACACACTATTTTAACATAATGTGTTAAAGAGCGTGCTCACCATTTTAGTCTAGTGAAACGTTATATTCAGTGATCCAGCTTACCGTTTATGAAGACAACTAGTAAAAAAAACTCTTGATCAAAGGATCAGAAAGAATTAAAAAAAATTAGTTAAAATTCACTTGAACCTCTATACGTCGATTGTGTGATCAGTATACCATGAAATCTCTTTACTTATAGCATTTATCCCTATTATGTTACGAAAAGAGTTAAAAAAAATATATTAATTTTCAAACAAGGGACCAAGTCCACAAAAAAACACGTGTCGTTTATCCTTATCGGTAAAAAGTGGCCGGTGGTTGTCAACGGATCATATAACAGTTAAAATTTCCGACCGTAATCGGACACTGAAAATGTGCGATTTTGCGATTGACGGAGAAAGTCATGGAGAGTATGCATCCGTTCAATGGAATGATGGCTGTAAGCATTTTTAAGCTCTTGCTAGACTTGAAATGCAGAGGAGTGGCCTATGACTTCAGCCATAGCTTCTTCAGTGGGTGTGGAATGAAGCAAAAGGATAACCTTTAGATTGGCTTTCTTCCAGGTGGTGTAGGCCGGATTTGGAGTGGATTTACCATGGGTTTAGGTAGGAGAGGACGAGTTGAACTTGATTTACCTAGAAAAGATAGTTGGTAGAGGATAAACGAATGGTTATTAGATGGAGAAGAGTGTGCAGGGGTGTGGTGGATGGATATTTTGCAGAGGAGGTGAGAGGGCTGTTGTTAGTGCCGGCCATTTGGGAAGATGAAGAAGGTCAATGGATGAATAAGGTCGATGTGATGGTAAAATTACAATTTATACACAAACACAACTCAAGTATTTATTAATTAGCTTGTAACCCTATTCAATATTTCTTGAGTTTTCTAGAAATTTTAAATAACTTATTGTTACCACTTCTACTAACCTGGCTACTATTTAAGGAATAGTATAATCTTTTATAGTATACTAGTTTGAGGCCGGCGTATTACACGAGTAACCGATGAAAAATTTAAACTTTAACCATTAAGTGAAATATAGTCAACAAAATAATCATATATTGCTAATACAATTACAATTTATATTAAAATTACAGAAATTACATAACTAAGATTACACATATATGTTACAAATAAGTAAAACTTCCTTGTACGCTACATTTGTGAATGTATTGGTAGGTATACATCGTTTATCAAAAATCAAAATCTTTAGTCCATGTCTATTTAACTCTTGATAAGGTAACATATAGGTCTGCTTATAACTGATATAGTCACGTATAGTTGTCCATGTGACAAACAAGGTTCTTTAAGTACATACCAACCTAGATAAATAATAATATATCCATGAAACTAACAAAA
The DNA here is from genome assembly GCF_021521415.1 of Bidens hawaiensis. Classification (NCBI taxonomy): domain Eukaryota; kingdom Viridiplantae; phylum Streptophyta; class Magnoliopsida; order Asterales; family Asteraceae; genus Bidens; species Bidens hawaiensis. The sequence continues at coordinate 2,838,929 of NW_027491022.1, forward strand.
AAATATTTATACACATAAAATATCGTACCTTTTAATCTATTAATAATATGATATAATTGGAGATCATATGCTCATGTTTATCCGATAAACATTAGCATCCCATAAACCAGATTATCTGAACTTTAATGATATAATCATCTACAGAATCTTTAGAATTTGAAATTTATTCATTATGATAAATTTGTTATCATTAATATTCTTTATATAAAAAATTTTTAATTGATTTTATATTTACAATTAACAATTAAAAAACTACACATTTTCTTGAGTTCAAATACATATGAGAAAATTTAAAATTTAAAATTTGAAACCTATCTTATATAAAAAAAACCATGCACTGCTACTCGAATAGCAGTTTTAAAACAATTTATTTGACAATGGTGCACCTTTATTTTCTTTAATTTCCTTAATTTCTTATTTCACCGTTAATGTTAATGAATGAATCGATTAGGATTTACATTTTATAAAAAATAAACTTTAATTCATATATTTAAATAGCTTAAAAGATAAGGACCATATATTGAAATAGATTAAAAGAAAAGGTGAGAAGGCTTATGAGATTAACAAGTGATAAAAATGATAGTCTTTTATTAGAGTAGATAGATATGGATTATAATTATAATATTCAACTTCAATGATTTAATGTTAAAACCAAGGTATATATATATATGTATTCTCTATGTTTTGTAATATTTGTATAAAATGTTTAGAGAAAATTAAGAAATTACACATGCACTGCTACTCGAAAATTAAGAAATGTTTAAATTTGTAAAAAACCCATGCACTGCTACTCGAATAGCAGTTTTAAAACAATTTATTTAACAATGATGCACATTTATTTTCTTTAATTTCCATATTTTCTTATGTCACCATTAATGTTAATGAATGAATCGATTAGTATTTATATTTTATAAAAATAAACTTGAATTCATATATTGAAATAGCCTAAAAGATAAGGATAATATATTAAAATGGGTTGAAAAAATATAAGAAGGGTTATGAGAATGACATGTGATAAAAATAATAGTTTTTTATTAGAGTAGATAGATGGTTCCTATATCCAAATAATTGGAATCCATAATCATATATTTGTGACCACACAGAATAAGATCTTTGACCTTTTTATGATCCTCTTAGTACATACGGATTGTGTGTTTAAGAAACATGGGTTTGAAGAAAAGAGTTTAAAGAATATACCGTAAATTGCAAATATATGCACATTATATAGACAAATTTACATATCATGTCCATGTATCACACAAAGCAAAAGAAAAGAAAAAAAAAACAGTGTGCAAAAGCAAAAGAGGTGGTCTTTCTCGAACACAGATCCCAATGGTATGCAGGAAGGATGCCAGCATTGTTTACTGTGAACTCATTCTTTTTGTATAAGTTTAAAGGAGCTTGCTTTGGTCTCCTTTAGAAATCTTTTCAGACAGACCACAAGGGATTTTGGATAAAGATTAACATTTCATTTTACAAATACCTAGTCAGTATGTGTTTTTGTACCTTTTGAATTCGTTTATAAAATACATATTTCTGTTTCTATTGAGTTTCAAAAATGGAGGGAAAGCAAAGTGTGATTAGTTTACTATATCCCCAATGATTGATCAAGCTTTGCATAAAGGAAAATCAAAACTTGCCTTGGGTTAACAATCCCTTTTTCTTTATTCCAAGTGTGAGGAGGGTGAGCTAGATTGATAGAAAAATGAAGTTTATCAACAACAGCCACCACCCAAGCAACAATGACAGCAGCATAAACAGCAACTGGTTAGGTTTCTCTCTTTCTCCTCATATAAACACAAATCCCACAACTCCAACCATGGAAGGTTCTCCTCTTCCTCCTTCCTCAAACCCTACAACTTATTTCAACCTTCCATCTCATTTCAACTACCCAAACATGTATGGAGATGAAGGTGAAAATAAAAATAACAATAATAATAATAATAATAATAATAATAATAATAATAATAATAATAATAATGGGATTTACACTGCTTTTCCTATCATGCCCTTGAAGTCTGATGGTTCCCTTTGTTTAATGGAAGCCATCACAAGATCACAATCACAAGGTTTTGTTTTTGTTTTATGTTTTTTGTCTTTCATTCCTTTTATGATTACAAAGTTTTGAAGAATGTGCTGTGTTTTAGGAATGGCTACTTCAGCTCCACCTAAACTTGAGAATTTTTTTGGTGGTGTAACAATGGGGACCCCTGACTTTGACAGAAGTGGTGGAGCTACAACGGGTCTTGGTTTAGATACCAGTACAGTGTACTACAACCAAAACCCTGACCATCTACAACACAACCACCAAATTCAACCACAATACTACCCTTATTACTCTAGCTTCAAATCCTTGTACCACCAAACTGCACAAGAGGAGGTCAAGGAGGACCAGATTTCTGCTGATAGCCTTCATCATCTACCAACTATTGGTGAAACTGAAGATGATGACATCACTGGCATGAAGAACTGGATTTCAAGAAACTATCATGCTGGTGTTAATGGTGGCGGCTATGGAGATCTACAGTCACTTACCTTGCCAATGAGCTTTGGTTGTTCGCAATCAACCCCATGTGAAACCGCATCATCACAGCAGGAAATAGTACCTGCTGCTAGTGTCACCGAATGTGTTGTTATGGATACAAAGAAAAGAGGGCCTGAGAAAGTTGACCAGCAAAAGCAAATTGCTCACAGGAAATCTTTGGATACATTTGGTCAGAGAACCTCTCAGTATAGAGGTGTTACCAGGTTCATTTCTTAATATTACTTCAATAAATTTTTCTAGTTTAAATCTGGTTCTTTATGTGATTATCTATATAAATCTGGCTCTTTATCAGGCATAGATGGACTGGTAGATATGAAGCACATTTGTGGGATAACAGTTGCAAAAAAGAAGGCCAAAGCAGGAAGGGAAGACAAGGTTAGAAGTCAAAACCCAATAATTAAGCAATATTGGCTTCTATACATTGTCACCTTTGACCAATGATTACTACCAATTCTTACACCTTTTTTTTTTTTTTTTTTTTTGTTTGCTGGATTAACAACTTTGCTTCAGTGTATCTGGGTAAGCATTAATTTCTCGTTTTCATTTGAATTTTTACAGTTTTGATCCTTAGAAAGATAGAAAAAATATGTTACATTGTTTCACCATTTGTATTATTATTATTATTATAATTATTATTATTATTATTTTTTTTTTATTTTTTCTAGGTGGTTATGATATGGAGGAGAAAGCTGCTAGAGCTTATGATTTAGCCGCACTTAAGTATTGGGGTCCTGCAACACACATCAATTTTCCAGTATTTTTCTTAAGCCTTAATCATCATCTTAATAATGTAATTTTCCTATCTTATATTCAATATTTAATTATACATTTCAGTTGGAGAACTATGAACAAGAAATTCTAGAAATGAAAAACATGTCTACAAGAATATGTGTAGCTCACTTGAGAAGGTATGTTTGAACTTGGTCCCTGATCCACATTTAACTAGTACATTCATTATATACCAGTAATTTGAGTTTTATATTTATGTTTACAGGAGAAGCAGTGGTTTCTCTAGGGGAGCCTCGGTTTATAGAGGAGTAACAAGGCCAGAAAGAGATCTTTAATAATAAAAAATACAGCATTTATGCTCATAGATAAAAATAAATTTTACTAACTTGGTTAATTTCTTGATTTAACTTGCAGACACCATCAACATGGCCGATGGCAAGCGCGCATAGGCCGTGTGGCAGGCAATAAGGACCTTTACTTGGGCACATTTAGTAAGTTAATTTGAAATTTTTGTCTTGCTACTTTTATATTATTATATTAGAAGAGAGATTAATAAGTGGTAGACAAATGTGAATGCTTTTTAAAACACCCTCATGCCAGATCCTAAAATCTCTGAAAATCTTCAACTTTAAGATGATGATCAAAGCTGCTTTTGTCAACAAAAGAAGGCTAATCTTCACCAAGGAGAGCATCTTGTGTGACTCTCTTCCATCCAATGGCCAATGCATGTTTTCATGTCATTTATGTCATGCTGCATTTTCAGTTTTCAGTACAACTCATAAAAGATATCTTAAGTGGGACCCAAATTACTTTTATCCCATTCTCTCACGAATCAATCCCAATATATAATCTAGAATTTTCTTTTTTTATTTTTTTTTAAAGTTATACTTCATTCCATGCCTTAAAAATTAAAATAATTATATTTAGGTTCACTATCATCCCTACCCCTTTTTGCAATATTTTGTGAGTGAGAAACAGAAAAAACATAATAAAAGTGAATAAAAGATTATTATTTTATGGAATAGTGACATAAATGGGAAATAAGTTGTAGATAAGTTGAACAACATTTAGATATAAAGATAATTATAGACCGGAGCTATTGTGAATAGCATTCATTAGATAGAATATAGCAGTTAGGGTATTCTTTCTAATGCCGTTCCTAAATACGAAACTAAATGACAGGCACCCAAGAAGAAGCTGCTGAGGCTTATGACGTGGCTGCAATCAAGTTTCGAGGGGTTAATGCGGTTACAAATTTCGACATTTCAAGGTATAATGTGGAAAAGATCATTGCCAGTAATACCCTTTTAGCTGGTGAACTTGCTAGGAGAACCAAAGTAGACACCACAACCACAAATGAGCTCTTATCTGACCAACTACTGGCACATATTGGCGAACCCAAGACCGTATTAACTGATCCCACCACCGACATGAACATGTCGGATTGGAAAATGACACTCTATGACCAAAGCCGAACTGGACCCGCAGGGCTAGAAGGGGATGGTCAGTCCTCTAAAGTAGGACCACATTTATCAAATGCTTCTTCATTGGTGACATGTTTGAGCAGCTCAAGAGAGCATAGCCCAGAAAGAAACAACAACAATCTCCCAACGGTTCATGAAACTCACCCTTCATCAGCTTCCAAGTTTCTTGGCAATTCATCCAGAAATACATGGGTTCCAGCAGCAACAGCTGCGGCAGCAACCCAAATGAGGCCTCATATCCCAGTTTTTGCTGCATGGACAGATGCATGACTTATGAGTCTCTTTGTTTTTCATTATCTTTTATTATTCTAGTTCAGTATGTATTAATTTGAATTGGGAAGGGGTAAATTCAGCTCTATATGCAATGTGAACCTTGTGTCCACAAAGGTTCCAAATTTTCTAACTAAGGTACAAGATCTTATTTATTCCAATGCAGTTTCTTTTTCATACGCTCTCGCATTATTCTTGTTATAATATGTCGTATTTTATGCTTGATTGCGTTCCTTGCATTATTTTAAAAGTTTTGTAGGAAATGATGAAAGCGCTTTGATGATAGAATGATTCATGTTGACCATAAGCTCAAGATTATGATTAGATCTGTCCCTTTTTCACTAATGGTCCAATTTGAAGTACAAGAATTGAACCCAACTCAGTCTTTTTCCAATTATGAAAAAAATTGCGATTTCCCTTTTGACTCGACACTGTTATATATTCAATTGCATGTCACCATGCAATACCTATGGTTTTCTGTTAGTATAAAGCTTATTTTCATTATTACTCCCTATTTTTTTCAACAAAATCTAACAGTCCGTACAATATTATAATCCCTTTCAAAAAAAATAAATAAAACCTGCAAAAAATGAAGGCAGAACTTCAGTTAGTACAAAGGGTGTGGATCAGTTGGCTCCCCGCACTAATTGGATGCGACACCCTCCTCATTCAAATGAGGCCAGTGAACACGACCCCCTTCTATCTCATTTCACTAGTGACGTGAGGCCACTGATGGTGGTCACGCACGCCAGTGATCATTGATATTTTTGTTTGTTTTTTGTTTCTTTTTCAATTGTTTATAATATTAAATAATGAAATGATGGAAAATGATCAAGATTGAGGAAATGATCCATAACCCTAGTTGAATGGTGAGGAAGAATGAGAGAGGCAAAGCTGACGTAGAGCAGACTTGGCGAATGAGTGGGAATGGTTCAAATAACCCACACCCACCAGCCTTATTATACATCCATTTTTTGTGATCTTGTACCTGTTCAGGCAAACAAACAGGATCCTATGTACGTAACAACTTGTTGATGTAAATAACATGTGTTGGGTAAATGGTCTTCAAGAGATTATCAAAGAAAAACACGGAAAACCAGATTCAACGTTTGCCTGAACAGGATCCTATGTGCGTAACAACTTGTTCATGTAAATAACATGTGCTGGGTAAATGGTCTTCAAGAGATTATCATAGAAAAACACGGAAAGCCAGATTCAACGAAGATTCAGGTGCTTACCACTGTATTTTCTATTCAAGACAACATATGACATAGATTTGTATTTTCTTAAACATCAATTTTTTAGCTTTTTTTTTAAATAGTTAAACTCACATACTCATTAATCCTACTTATAAATGTTGTGACTTTTATCAATATATCATTTAAGTGTAATTAGAATGAATTGTTGACCAAAGCTTATAAAATAGGGAAATTCCCCAAATAACCTATTGTGACAAACTTTTTCCAGAAATAGCCTATTTTTTCTGTCGGATCCAACGAACTTTCAACACCGTCTGAGGGAAATTGTGGACCTTTAAAATCACGTTGTGTCAACGTATTAATGGATCCGATGGAATTCGTTAAAGAACTGTCATATCAGAAGGAATTTTTAATGGATCTAACGGATGAAAAATTCGTTATGATCAGATAACTAATGACTTTTGTCAAACAAACAGAAATTTTTTAAAAAGAAATAAGAAAAATAGAGATGAAGGTTGGTATTTGTTTACCTTATGTTCATATTTGTTAAAGAAATCTAAAGGATGAAAAATGTAGTTGGGTCATGGGTGGGTGTGAAATTGTGGACTTTAGGTGGTGATTTAGCTTTAAGATTTGGATGTAAAACTTTTGGTTGAAACTAATAATGGCTTTGAACTCTAAAGAACTTTAATGTGGGCTTTTTCACAACCAACATCATTACATATTCATATAATCATTCTCTTAAAGTAAATATGCTTCAATCAACATTCCACGTGTGGGTCTCAACTTTTTTCAACCTTTGACTATAATCTCACTTCACACCCATATTCATCTCTGTCTTCTAGTTTGTGCTTATCATGACACTATTGGTACATAAATTAATAAAACTGTTAATTTCCGTCGCAAATTAGTAAAAACCCGCCACACTTAGCAGAAAGTTAAAAATATAACTACTTCATATCTACTGATTCCTTACAACTCCGTCCTAAAAAGCCTTTTGTAGTCGATTTACAACATTTTTACTTTCATCATTAGCAGTGACTTATTGCTAATCTGTATTCTTATACTTGTTTACAATAATCTTTAAGATGAATGGATCAGTAATTTTATTTTTCTTTTAATTGATTATATATTATTAATTTATGTCTTCTTTTGTTTTAATACACAGAACATTTATGTCTTTTTGGGCAGCAGCAATTTCCAAACTTTTTCCAATTTATGTCCCCAAAATTGCATGAAAAAGAGGAAAGAAATTATTGTTATTCCATGCAAAAGCAGATTTGTACGTAAAGCTGGAGAAATTCAACTTTGGACCAATGAAGAATGTTTTTCAGAGAAAACTTTACAAAGGTAAATATGTAAATATATATACACTTAAATATATTACTGAAGTTACCATTTGATATGCATATAGTGTGACAGTGAATAAATTTTCTCATTTTATCTCATGTCAAAATATAATGTCCTATAAATTTAATAATATACATGCATAAATTTACGGATTTACTCTTTTAATATTCACCGTAACTCGATAAGTTGGTGTAGTTCCTATAGCGTAAGAGCATAATGTTTATTGCTAGGGTCTTAGTTTGTTTTGTAGAGCTTAAATGTCAAATATGTGTTTTGTATTAGTGTTAGCGCATAAGTCCATATGAACGCACATAACATATGTGCCGTATAACATGTACACCCATATGATGCTTTTATGTCAAATCTATAAATAGAATGAGTTATACGTAAACAGTAACTTGGATACTGAGAGTTAGATTCTAGAGAGAGAAAGTGATCTGTAAAGTCATCATATCTTTTGTAATTCGTTGATTATATTAATAAAGACGTGCTTAATGTTTCTTGTGTTCTTTCATTCTTGTTGCTTTCCGCACTTCGAGTCTTGAGCGATAACATTTCGATCCGTACGTACATTCTACGTCAACATCCAATGTCTTTTCAAGTGGTATCAGAGAATTAGGCTCGTTATTCACTTGGAAAACGCAAATATTCTAGTCTTTTCTCTCTATCTTCATTTTTTCACCGTTCAAAGTTCTTCAAAATTTCACCAACCATTCATTACACATCCGTGACAAACCCTACCAAATTTCATCTCATTTCATCATCAAATTCATCTCCAAAATGTTAAAAATTGTTCTTGATGTTTCTCAGCGCATATTTCAAGCAGCGCATATGTCTGTGGCGCACAACATATACGGCGCATAACATATACGCCGTATATGTTATACGTTGAGACATTTACGCTTGTTTAAACATATACGTTGACCAGATTCTAGATATCCGTTTGACTTGTTGACTTGACATATCCGTTGACCACATTACTTATCCGTTTGACCAACTTATCCGTCCTCATACAACGGTCTTGTTATTCCATATGGCAAGCCCTGTTGAACAAAGACAGAGGAAACCCTGATATGAGGAAAAACAAGATGGCATTGCTTAAGAAGGAGTTTTCACCCAAGTGAAAGGTGAATCTTTTGCACAACTTGTTGAAAGATATTGCCATCTTGTGAAAAAAATGAAGAGGCTGGGGATTGACAAGCCTGAATATGAGTACATTGATAAGCTTGCTGATGCTTTACCTGAGAAGTGGGGCACCTTCATTATGATTCAGCAATCAAATCCAGTTACTTATGCCCGTTTGAACCTTGCAAGATTCATTAAAAAGCTGGAAGCTCATGAGTTTGAACTGAGAAATAAACAAAATACGAAGAGCACTGGTGTTTCTCAGGACATTGGATTTTATTACAAGAGTTCTCAATCCATTGTTTCACAAAGCCCTAAGATCCAAACTACTTTTTGGGTTGAACCAACGGGTCAACCCTTTGTGGGTAATGTGCCAGCTACTCCACAGTATAGTAGCAGTTACTAAGGCACAATCCTCGCATCGAAAACTTCATTGATGTGCTAAAAGTAGTTATTAATTTATTAACTAAATAAATGCTAATCTAGACACTAAGTAATAATTCTAGACTCTTAACTTAACTAAAACTACTAACCAACAAATGAACCGGTCGACTCTAGTACAGCTAAGTAAGTCCGGATATCGAACCCACGAGACTCTTTTAATTAGGTTAACTAGCTAAATTAGACTCAACTACAAACACGACTATTTATTTATTATTATTTCTTAAAAATGGGGGTTTACTAAAAACTAAAATTAAACTGATTAATAAAACTAAAGACTTAAAAAAGCGACTTAACCCTAGACTTAATTCAGATGATGAGGAGATAACTACCTAGGCTAGCAAATGATTATAAACTTTTGACTGAAACATTGAGTCTTTTTTTAGTCAAACTTGAGAAAACAATAAACCTTCAATTTGAAAATTTGAACGAGACTATTAATAAATCTGTTAAAGGATACGTGGTTTCATAAAAAATATCTCAGTCTGGCGGCATGCTTAACACATGCAAGTCGGACGGGAAGTGGTGTTTCCAGTGACGGACGGGTGAGTAATGCGTAAGAACCTGTCCTTGGGAGGGGAACAACAGCTGGAAACGGCTGCTACTACCCCGTAGGCTGAGAAGCAAAAGGAAGAATCCGCCCGAGGAGGGGCTCGCGTCTGATTAGCTAGTTGGTAAAGGTCCTCTCAATGCTCTAACGCTTAATCGGGAAAATATTTAGTTATGGACTGAGATCGTAAAATAGACACCTAAGAGAAAACCCGAACAGGACCCCTGACCCTTCTCAAGAGACACCTATGGATTTCTAATAAGTTTTAACGCACACCAGTATTAAAAATCAAGTTTCCTTACGGTCACCTAATTATTTATGACTTAGTTCCTTTATACGAAATCCTACCTTACAACGCGGAAATCAAAGGCAGTTTAATATATTTAATTGATTCAATAGACAATAATTAAATAATCAAACCTAGACGGACTCCTTACGAAGAACTAAATCTAGCAAGATCAAATAATAAAGATCTATCAATAACCTAGCACTTTACAGATTTAGGTTAGCAGTACACTTAGGTTTACTTAATTAATAATTATTATTCCTATGATCTTAATGCATATCAATCATAAAATAGTCAAAAACACAAAGTAGATGACCTAATAGCAACCTATCATAATGACAAACAATAATCTAGGCAACTATGGAATAATAACAATTAATCAAACAATCCTAAATATCCATATGCATCAATTTAATATAATTAAACCTTTTACTAAATCATAAACCATAACGATAAATAAATCCCAAATCAAAACACAATGTCAAAGTAGGTTCATCATAAGCCTAGGCAGTCTATAATGTTTAGCCTAGCATCTTAAAGTAAAACAAAACAATGATAAACGAAATCATGGTGGAAAACAAAAGAAACGAAAGATTAAAGGTGATTAAACCCGAGGTCTTCATTCTTGATCGATAAGCACGCCACCGAATGATTCCAAACTTCCAAATCCTCCAAAAGATGCACTACTAGGCCTTGGAACTCCCCAAAATCAGATGTGGCTTTCAGGATATGTTTAAGGTTGAGTTTAGGAGGCTTTAAATAGGAAAATACCCTAAAAACGAATTGGAACCTTCTGGAAGCAGCCCATAGCGCCGCGTGGCTTGGCCCTCCCCACCGCGCGGCGCTCCGGAAAAATGGGAGAGGGGGCTGGTCTGGTCCGGTCCGGTTCGCTCCTGGTTCGGTCCGGTTCATTTCCTGATGCTCCGGTTCGCCGGTTTAGCTCATTTTTGCTTTGTTTTTCGCCCTCTTTAACCACGAACAAGTCTCGGGACCTACGTTATTCAAATGTGTTAGTAGTATACAAATCCTAATAAAAACCGAACATAAACTAATAAAATATTATATAAAATATACACGGGATTTTTGTATATTAAGCACTATATCAATCATCAACATCACAACAATCTGATCCTGATGTCTTACACTGTAATATTGCTGTGAATGTCAAGAATACTGGTGGGATGACTACTGAAACAGCCAAGGAGCACATGACATTTTTTGGGTCTATTCTGGAATCATATGAATGTTTAGTTGCTGGGAGGATTGGTAAATACAACATGACAAAAAAAGAATATGACCTGATTGATCCCGAGGAGATGGAAATGATAGATATCAGATGGTGCATGGCTAGTGTAATTCGTAGAGCTCAACGATTCAAGGAAATTACCGGCAAGAATGTACTTGAGGGTTCACCATCAAAACTTGGTTTTGATAAGTCCAAGGTTCGTTGCTTTAGATGCAAAGAAAAAGGGCACTTCAAACGAGAATGCACAAGTAAAATAGTTGATGACAATGGGGCGAATCCGTTTGGTAGAGACTTTTATAAGCAAGCAATCTATCATCATCCTACACAAAGTGAAGCCAAATCTTCAAAGGGAAAGAAGCCAAACTAAAGCATCCACTTCTCAACAAAAGGCAGCTACTGCGCAAGTCGATGAGGGTTTTAGCTGGAACATGGTGTTCCAAGCTAATGTTGCTCAGATTGTTAATGAAGATTCTGGTTTAGAATGTGCTTTAACAGGTTGAGTTGATCAAAGTGGATGAACCGGACTCGGAGGATAAGGTTGAGAATATTGACAAGGGTGTATGCGATGAGGTTAAGGATATGGGTTGTAATGTGACTGTGACTGAGGTTTGTGAGGAATATTTGGATGAAAAGAGTTTTCATGATGATCAAGTTGATGCCGATCAAGCTAAGGATTCAGATGATGACTTGCCACGAACATACGACAGAATTCATCAGGTTCCTTCTGATTACTTTATTTCTTTTGTTTCCTCCTGATATTATTGAGAGTTTTGCAGGAAGGTTCAACGGAAAGGAGGTACCATTTGGAAAGATTGACTTTGTAGAGGAGGACGAGGATGAATCAGCTGATATGGAAGTTAAGGATGATCAGGTTGATGGAATAGTTGAAGAAGTGACTGATGAAGAATCTGAGTATTCAACTGAAGAATTACCAACTGAACACGCACTCATGGCCAATCAGGTACAATCTTTAAATATTTTATGTGAAAAGTGTGAATTACCTTGCGATGAGTGTGATTTTAAAGATTTAGAGCGAAGAGAGGTTAGAAACCATTATGATAATGCTTTACTAGATTTGAAATATGTTAAAGAAGCATATGATAAACTTCAATCCTGTGAAAAGAAACTGTAGGAGAAACTCCTACACGATGAAAAAACCATCTTGATGCTGAAACACACGGTTGAGAACAAACAAATTGCCATTAACAGGCACATAAATGAGAACGCCGCCCTCAAACTTGAGTTACAAACACTCAAGATTGAGACTGAGAGAGTCAATATAAAATTAATTAGTTATGCTGCTTCATCTTACGTTCTTGATCATATTATGCCTAAAAAGTCTTCATAATCTGAGGATGATGTAACCGAGAATGTCAAAACTTCTGTGGAATTTCATGCCGTTCCGCCTCCAATTTGGAATTCTTACATTCCCAAAAATTCTAAGGGTTTTAAAAAGGCGTTGAACGTGGAAGTTAAGACTCCACTTCATGAATCCACTATGGCTGCTAATGAATCTATCAATGTTTCTTTGACTGTTGAAAATGATAGTTCTAGTTTTGATGGGGCAACTGGAATTAAAGTTGTAGAATCAGTGTTAACCGAACAACCTGCTAAGGTTAATCTGTTGGAAAATGAAGACGTTGGTAACTCTAAGAGATTTGCTAAGACAAGTTTCTATAATAAGCAATCTCATAGAGTTAACAAACCGACAAAGGTTAACAAGATCGTATTTTAAATGGAGTAACTTCTGAGTTCGAGAAAGAAGCAATTTTTCAAAATCAAACAAATCAATAGTTTTATCGGTTAAAAGCGGAATGAGAGCGTGCTGAGACAGCACCTCCGGTTAACAAATTCATTGATCGGAGGCGGTGTTTCAATTGAAGTGAGATTGGGCATGTGTTCTATGCATGTCCAAATCGTCAAAATCACGAACACCTTCAGCCTCAGAAGGTTATCTCTAAAAGACCGGGTTTAGGTCATGTTGACAAACCTAAAATCACTTTAAAATCTGAGCCGGTTAAGATTTTTAAGAGAGAAGATGTTGTAAAAAGTGGGTGTGACAAAGGTGAATGTTCAAAGTCTACACCATCCACTTTCATATATCAAGAAACATAATGTCGGTCAAACTGGGTGGCCAAAACTGTGTCAGCACTCTATACCATACTTAAACAATTTAAACACACAAAAGTAAATCTAATACTTATAAAAATAAAAAGATTACCTCTTGGCGTATAGCTACCCGCGGTTGGCATTTCTGTTCCTTCAATTAACGGTTTGAGTCGAAGCATTAAGGATGCCCGGATCCCTCGAACCTTGGCCCTGATACCAACTTGTAAGACCTTGAAACCCGGGAGTTAAACAGTTGGTCATCGTATCCAAAATTTTCAAAAAAATAAAAGCAAAACAATTTCAATTTATAAAAATACGTCTAGAGTTTCATGTAGCAGAAAATAAACAAGTACCAAATCCGAAAACCGGGAAATACGCCCAAAAATCAAAATTTAAACACGTGTAATAATAAGTGAAAAGAAAACAGTTTTTCATTATTAATTTTCTGACAATATATGCCTTCAACCATACGGGTAGTCTCGAGCACGTCCAAGCGGTAGTCTCCGACTTCTTAACCTGAAAATCAATCTAACATACACACAAAGTCAGCTAAAGCTGAGTGAGTTCATGTTTTTATAAATGACATCTACAAATAAATTTAAATTAATAAATATAAAATTTTGGAGAAAATCATAAGTAAATAAATAAATACTTTTTCCTTGGTCAAATACGAATAAGCGTTTAACCGCTTACTGCGTAACGAACAAACGAATAACCGAACGGGTCTGGTTATGACCTGGATATTCTGGGGCGCCATCTATTAGTGATATATATCTATTATAAGCCAACATATTGATATTAAGACCTTAGTATGAGAGCAAACTAGTTAAACGAAAGCAGACTCGTTTAACTACCCGCTATGGATTTAAACGCGAAAGATAGTTTCGAAACTAGCATTGTATCATCCACTAAGCCGAAAAAGATTTACCAAACACTTTTTTGGAATGTTTTAAGCGATCCGTGAAAACATTTTTGATTTTTACAAACAAATGGTATATTTTTCTAAATTTACACAAAAATGGCTGAAAAACACTCGTTTTCGCCCTGTTTGTCGTACTCGATATATTTGTCGAGCGAAAACCAAACCCGAGATAAATTTGGACTTGGCATTTCACGTTCGGGTACGTAAATCGAGAAAATTGGGCCAAATGGGCCCAAAATGGGGCCCAACAAGCCCCGCCCGTTACTTAATAAAAAAAGAAACCTTAGATATTTTTCCCATCATTTTTCCAGAACTTCACCCAGTTTCTCTGCTGTTTTTACACCAAACCAACAAAACCTAAGGTATTTTGATTAATTTGATCAATTTATGCATGTTTAAACATGTTTAAATTCATTACATAGTTTGATTACCAAAAATCACTTCTAACCATGCAAAAACCCCTAAAAATTGTCCAAAAACATGTTTCAATCATAAAACAAGGTTAAGAGTCTGATTTGATAACTTTTTTGGCCATGAACACATATTAGAGGGTTTAAACGAAGTTTTTGCGGTTCAAAAGCTCGGTTTAGAACCCTAACCGAAACCCTAACTTTCATGGCTGCTCTCTTGATGATACATGCGTGGTTTGTGATATAGGACCTGTACTTAGCTTGTCTAGAAGCACGAGAACCCAGAAATTGGATTAAGAGAGCGAAAACGGGCGAAAACCGCAAAGATAATACCGAAACATTTGATTACGGGCTGTTTAGGTTAAGATTGTGATTTGCATATGTTAGATCATGAAATTTTGAAGGGACATCAGGGACCATGCCATTGAGTACTTGTCCAAATTGGGTAATTTTTCGATCATCCGAGAATATTTGGCGAATTTATTACCGAATTGGGATGTTTATTTGGGAAAAAATAGTTATTATGATTGAAAAATTATGAAATTTTGTGGGGAACTTAGATTTGATATATATTGATCACATATGATATTTGGGGTCATTTGGAAAAGCCTAGATATATTTTGTGCATTTGCGTTTATTCGGATTTTCACAGCCGTTTTCGGCTCGAAAATGATACTTGGAAAGACTAATAGCTTCTGGAATTGCCACAAGTTATTTTGGGAAGTGTTTTGGTCACTCAGGAATTTTGGCGGTTTTTTTCAGAAATCATTTGGTATAAATGGATGATTTTCAGGCTAAATATAGCATATAAAATGATTTTTTATAAATTTATAAATCAGTAAATAAATCCAGAAATATATTTATAAAAATATACATGTTTAATTTGATAATTTTCTAAATTTTCCATAATTTAATGATAAACGGATCATTAGTTGTGCTAATTTTAATATTAAATAAATTCAATTTTGACGAAAACCGGCAAGTTTGTAATTAACAAACCTGTTGGAATATCAGAACCTCAAAAACGATCAAGAAGCATATTTTTGAATTAATTATGTAAAAACGAACTTTTTGTGAGAAATCCAGACAATTTGGATAGATTGCGCGCGTTTTTCTCTAAATCAAACTGAATAAACGAAAACGAGCCTCATAGCGAATCCAGACCCCTAATTTGTGATCTTTCTTTATAACTTAATCAGTTTATCAACCAACACTTTTACCCAAGTTTACATCCCCATAACTGTTTTCCAAACGCGTAAACGAGCAACTTGGCCCAGCTGGTGAGACGGGGAAACTGAGCCAAGTTCGATTTTAAATATTAGACATTAAACAACATCACAATCTAAGCCTATTGACACTTTCTGGGTGTTACAGCCACACCCAGCCTAGCTATACAGCCCAGCTTAGTATAAAGATTATAATAATAATAAAATATTAATATTAGTATAATATTGACTATAGGGACTAAGTGATAGCAAGGGAAACAAACCCTGAGCTGACCTCGCACTGAGTGCCTACAAAACTGTGAGTTTCATAAACCCTATTTTCAAACTGTTTACGAACTTTTTGGGGTGAAAAGCATAGTTACATACATTATCTATATGGAAATGGTTCAGAATATAAATCACCTGAACTTTTACATACAAAAGTCCCTACAAACATAACAATTGGTTACGTGCGAATGAATGGTGAACAGTATTGTTGAATGATAAATTAAGTGGACATGGTACGAATACCAACACATAATTAAATTACACATTACAACACGTTTATACAAATACGTTGTGTACTGTAAACATAACGAGGTCAGTAACGGCCATGGGTGAATAACGTGGTCTGTAACAGCCATTGGTGAATACGTGGTCTTTAACCGGCCATGGGGATCACGTGATCTATAACGACCATGGGGAATAACGTGGTCTGTGACTGCCATGGGGATAACGTGGTCTGTGACGGCCATGGGGATAACGTGGTCTGTGACGACCATGAGAATAACGTGGGCAGTGGAGGCCACGAGGATATTGTGGGCGGAAGGGGGCCACAGTGTTTGGTGATACGTGATAAATACTATATATATATATATATATATACACATGCTATGTGAATAGACGTAGGAAATAATGTGGTGTAGGAAATACTAATTATTTTTGTATACACTATGTAATGTTGGATTTCACGTGGAACCGTTGTGGGCATTAGGGGGGCCACAGTGATTGATGTTATCCGGAACCGTTGTGGGCGGATGGGGGGCCACAGTGGTTGAGTTTATGTGGAACCATTGTGGGAGGAAGGGGGTCCACAGTGGTTGGTTAAACGCGGAAATTGGAAACACATAGTACAAACAAACAATCACGATTTTGTCGTAATTTCAAATTTATATTATAAACTTACATGCATGCATATGTACACACAGAGACACAGCTGTACATATATACAAATGTAAATACAATTTTTATATACGTGCGTACATGCAAACTACGACTGTGTGGTACGCAGAACTAATTTCGTTAAAACTTATGAAACTCACCAACTATTTGTGGTTGACCTTTTCTTTAAACATGCTTTTCAGGTAATCAGAAAGGTGGAGTAGTTTGATTATGTGTTACTTGTTGGATTGTGATCGATGCTGTGAGAATTTGAGTTAGAAGTAAAGTAATTGAAGAGCTAGTTTTGATCGTATCACTTAGTTTGTAAAATATGTTAGAACGATGCAATATATTGTAAATTAGTTAGTAATGTTTCTTTATGAACAATGTATTTAATACTGGTTGTATCTGTCGCATTTCCGTTTTACGCTTCCGCAAATCACTTAACGGGGTGTGACTAATGTGCTGGAAGCGGTCTATGAAATATTAACCTAACCTAGACATTCTAGCTTTAAATTCATAAACCTAGACTCTCCTAATGCTAGACCACTAGACAGGCAAGTGTACCTATCGAATATAGTAAAGCCTAATGAAGTCCGGGATATTGAACCCAAAGGACACTAGCGACACCTAAAACTAGACTTTGACTAATTAACTTAATTAAATAGATTTAAATGATTTTTGTGTTTTTTATTTATTAACTATAAACTAAAGAATATTTAAACTAAAACTGACACTAACTGACTTTAACTCGATTACCTAGACGAACTCAAAGATAGGAGAAGCATTACCTAGGTTTAGAATTCTACTTGTGAAACTTGGATCTCTCTCGGCTATGGAAACTATGATGGAACTGGGATCTTAAAATACGATACCCTTAGACAACCTAGTGGATCCCTGATCATTCTTCGGGTGCCACCTAAAAGGAAACATAGGGGCGTGTAAACTTACCGGTTGGTCGAATTACCTCTTAGTCTCTCCAACAATACAAAAGTACCCTAAAAGATAGATTACCCCTCAGTCTCACTATCTCAATACACCATAAAGTGCAAGGGGTAACCTAATAACAATCAATAAGATACGGAATTACAATGAAACTAAGGAAATCTAGGAAACCTCACGTCAGAGCGTTCTAGCCTAAACACCTAATCCCAAGGACAGCTCGACTATCTATTACCTCTCAGTCTCTAGATAGGTATAGACGTGCATAAAAAAACCGGTTCCGGACCCGAACCGGTGGAACCGACCCGGAACCGGTTCCGGTTCGTACCAAGTATACCCCATACCCGGTTAGGATATTATAATACCCGGATAACCCTACCCGGACCCATGTATTTGACAAAAAATCGGTTCCTACCCGGAACCGGTTCCAATCCGATTTCGGTTCCTACCCGAAATAACCGGTTCCGCCGGGTTTTTTCCTAAAAAAAGCCGTTGTAACTGGTTCCAACGGCTATATTACCGACGGAACCGGTTTTTGAGCTAGACAACTATATAAAGGGTTGGATGATCACTTGTTTTACCACTCAAACTCAAAAACATCAAGAAAACTTATTGGTTTACACTTTACACTCCAATTTTTTTCACTTCCATTCCACCACCACTTGATAACTAGTTGTTATGGCAAGCCAAAACAAGGGCAAAAGAAAGACGGCGGCTACCGACTCCGTTTTTATTGACCCGGTTCGTGCCGAAGATGTCGTCGGAGTTGCAAAGATCCTCCCTCATAACCGCAACGAAGAAGTATGGCGGAATTGGGATTTGGTTGAGTTGCTTAATGGAGACATTAAGGCTCGTTGCAAATTGTGTGGCACTTATTTAAAGCATGATTCGAACTCTACTTTAAAGAATCACATCGAGAAGAAATTTTGCAAGGCGTTGAAAGAAGTTCCCGCCACGGTCCAAGCCAAATTGGGTAAAAATGGGGCAATATTTCGTTACAACGTGAAAGCGGTTCACGATAGGATGGCGAAGTTTGTGATTCAATAAGGTTTGCCGTTTAACCACTTCGACAACCCTCAATTGACGGCCTTGATTAGAGAGACTCTTCAACCGCGCTACACCCATGTAAGTCGTACCACTCTTCGACGTCATTGTCTAAAGTTGTGGGAATGTGCCAAAAATATTTGATTGATTTTTTGACACTTTACAAACGGGTGTCAACTTAACTAGCGATGTTTGGTCGGCACCCCATGGGTTACCGGAATCGTACCTTTGTGTGACCGCGCATTGGATCGATCCGGTATCTTGGCAAATGATGAAACGTACCATCGCGTTTGAAAACTTTCCGTTTCCAAATACCGCCGAAAAATTGTTTGAAATTTTGGTTAAGGTAATAACCATTTTTAACTTGAGGAAAATTTTTTTTCAATGTCGTTTGATAACGCATCTAACAATACAAAAGCGGTAGACAAGTTATATATAAAATATACACCACTTTGCTACGGAAAGTTTTTTCATACTCGATGTGTTGCCCATATTATCAATTTGGTTGTTCAAGATGGTCTTGACAACGAAACCATGGAGGGCGGTTTGAGATTATTTAGGTTGATGTTACAAGATATTTTCAACAAATCCCTTCAAGAAATCTATGACCATTACTTCAAAATATATGGTCCAAGCTCAAAGTCGACTTTTGTGAGGCAAGCAACATCAAGAAATCCATGCAAGGACAAGCTTATAAACATGATGAATGCGGTTCGTGAGTCGGCTGCTAAGCGGCAAAGGGGTAACACACCAACTAGTGAACTTGGCCGATATAGTGGAGCAAACTATGTAGAAGGTGCAACGGTTGAGGACGTTCGCAACCTTGACATTTTGGCATGGTTGAAAGGAAAGCAAAACGAATTTCCTATTCTTTCCGCCATGTCTCGTGACTTGCTAAGCGTCCAAGCTTCAACGGTTGCTTCGGAATCGGTTTTTTCACTTAGTGGAAGGATATTATCGATGCGAAGAACCAAACTCACTCCCGAGTCCTTAGAGATGTGCATTTGCCTAAAGGATCATTTGGACACGGTGGATCGTATACAAGACAAGGCAAACTTTGAAGACGAAATACCACTTGAACGTCCAATTCAAGAGATGGAAGAAGAATCTTCGGGTGAAGAAGACGAAGTCGTAGAACTCGACTAATTTTAATTTGTATTTTTTGTAATTGTTCTAATCATTTTTGTATTTGTTTTAATCATTTATGTATTATGTAACACGAATCAATTAATTAATGTAACAAGTTTTTTAAAGTGTTATTTGTTTGTGTTAAATAAAAAACTTGTCTTAAACACTTAAACTAACTTTTAAACAGATATATATATAATTATAGAACATTACACAACGAACATTATTGCAAAACGATTAAGTACAAACATTATTAAACATTAAACTAAAAATAACAAACATTGTTTGTTGTTTTCGTCCCCGGCCATCAAGCTTTGTTACCGGCGGCAGGGGCTTGACTTGTAGAGCCGGACGACTCCCCGGCTTCTCCTTTTTTGGCATCCAAATGCTTTTTTTCCTTGCAATACTTATTGGTATGCTTTCGAAGGGTGGAATTTGATGCTGCCTTCAAAAACTTTCCGCAGTATTTGCATCGCGCCATCTCCTGTGTGTCGGTCATGCACACACAGGTCATAGTGAACCCAAACCTCGGGGCATCTCGGGGTGTCGATAACCATAACAACTTCGTCGTTGGTTGCCATTGGTAATGGTAAGTGGTTTAACAAGAAATTGAAGTGTTAAACAAGTTAGGGGAGTTGGTTAACAAGTTCTAAACCTAGTATGTCTATATATAGTAAGTGGGGGTGGGTATAAACATTCAAAACCGGTTCCAACGGTCTAAAAACGGTAAAATAGCCGTTGGAACCGGTTTCAAACGGTCAAAAATGATTTAAACTAGGAAAACCCGCTGGAACCGGTTTTCGGGTATAAACCGGACCCGGTTCCTACCCTACCCGGTTCCACTGGTTCCTGATATTTGCCTACCGGGTCGGGTCCGGTTCCTACCCAGTTCCTGACAGGAACCGGTTCCATTTTGTACCCGGTTCTTAAAAAACCGGTTCCTACCCGGTTCCGGGTTTAAAAAAAAAAACGATTTGTGCACGTCTAGATAGGTAGAATACAAAATTTTAATAAATCACCAACCAATGTTCCTATGGATTACTACGTCTAGTAAAACCATAAATTAATCACAAACACACAGCAAAGCGACCTAAATATGCGTCTATAACTGAAAGACGTTCAACAAGACACATACGGAACAAAGATCAATAATAAATAAAAACTATATATGCAAACACATCAAATCAATTGTAAAAAGATTCTTTACTTTAATATTAATCCAACAATAAAAACCAAAAACCAAGAAAAATCCTCAAATCACAAAGTAATCATCAAAAACCTAGGTGGCTAGGGAGTTTAGCCAACAATCATACTCAAGAACAAAAGAAAATAAATTGGTTCAACACCCAAGTTCATAATAAAAATAATAAATTCAAACCAAAGAAACCGGGTTTAGATGAGTAGATGTGACGCCCTGCTCGCTCCTTCTCTTTCTTTTAATTATTTGCTGCTGTGTGTCTCCTGTTGACTCCGTGGAACCTCTCAAAATTGTCTGACTTTCGGCTCCTCTCCTCTGTCTTACTTCCCATAGGAATAATATTCTCCCTTCTTGCGGCTGTATCTTTCATTATTATGATGCTTCATACGAGAAATAACCCCTAGCCGTGATCACCAACTAAACACCTACGGGCCTTCCATATTGTTGATCATTTGAATCTTGTGGCCTGCATAGAAACTTAGCCACAAATAAGTTAAAATAAAACTCGATTGTATTCTGGACTCATCAACGTGAATATGGTGTATACATTAATTTGCTAGACTTCTCTTTCTTTCATTTAGTTTTTTTATTAATAAAACACATGCTAAACTTATTATATACGTAAATATACAAACTTAATTATTAAGAAAAATTATAATCATAGTAACTAAAATTTGTTTTGTTTAATGTTTTACTCGTCGGTCTTAAGTTTAGTAAAAGTGTTTTATTTTAGCTTATTGTCTCTTAAAACCTTAAAAACTCACATATGAATCAGTTAATAATAATGTTCAATAAAACCAGGTTCAAAAGTATTTAAAAGTATAGAAAATATTTATACACATCAAATATCCCCACACTTAAATCTTTTTCGTCCCTGAAAAAGCTATTTGCAATGGAATCGTAATCGGAAAATTGATTTTCAAAACATTTAGGTTACTTTAATTAATAATAGATAAACGCAAAAACCGCGATTTCTGATATCGTTATCCACTTAAACCCAGCCACCAACTTATCAAGCCCCCCATCATTTTTAACGATTAAGTTTAAGTTATATCAATAAATCTATGGGTCTCACACCTAAAGAGTTACAGATCCGCTTACCCCCATCTCAAGCATAATCAAGATAATATAAAACCGGTTGAAACAGATTGGTTCAACCTATCACCGTAAGCTAAAAACCCTTTAATGGTAAGAAGAAAATGCATTTAGGTGGAATTTAGATGGATGAATAATGAGGTCGTACGAGCAATTCCTAAGCCTAAAATTATATTAGCGGATTTCAGCCCAGCATTGTTTCACCCCAGCTGCAACCCAATATATGACGGTCCTAGGCCTCCACCCTTAGTATTTCCTAAAAATATTTATTGACTAAAAACCTTGAGCCCCAATAGTGTATCCTCAGAGTCACCATCCCTTGGTAACATGTAAGCTCTTAGCCCCGTCTAGTATATGCCTTTTGGCCTCTTTTTCTAATACTTTTGATTTTTTTTTCTTTTTTCTTTTTTTAGTGAATGCTTCTTTGGCATTTGCATTATTTTCTCATTCACTTTACTTTCAAATATTTGCACATCTTTGATGTTCGTGCAACAAAACTTTGTGATGTTAGGTATCTTTTACCTAAATATATAACTATTTCTAAGCTCGTATAAATGATGGACATGGCGGGGCGCCACCACTCGTTATTTACTTTCATAAAACAGGATGGCGTGCTAAATTTTAAGTGCATGTAATTCTCACCTCATCAAGGTAGTCAAATTACGGTAATACTCGCTATGCCTTATCGAATTTTTAACATCACTATCCCCCCTCAAGATGAGAACCCACAAGGTTTATAACTATTAGGTGTATTAATAATAATCAGGAAAAACTTTTCAAAGCTAGTTGGGCCTACCGGCACATCCCAAATTAAGTGCGCTTTCTATTTTTTTTATGTCATATGTATTAGTAGTTTTAAAAAACCAATCCCCAATTTTTCTATCATCTTTCATTTTATTGCAAAATATTTAATTCAAGGGACACACTTTTTTATTATTATTATTATTATTTTTTTGTTATTTTTCTTTTTGTTTTTTTTTTTTACTTTCTTTAACTTTTTTTTTACTTTTATATAAATATATACTTTTTTTTTGGTTTTTTTTACTCTTTTTTTTAACTATCTAAAAACGTCCGTTTCCCATCCTCACACTTAACTTTCACATTGTCCTCAATGTGAGACAGGAAAAAGACAAAACTAAAGCAGAAATTAAAAAAAAAATCAAAGAAAATGGAACAGGCTTCCCTGGTAAATATATCCGTGAAAATATGCAATGAATCATGTTCCTTGCCCTCAAATTCGAACGCGATAATAAAAATCCTGCAATAACGTAATCTCCCACGAACGAAAGCGGCAATCCTGAAGCAACTGACTTCCCCATACTTATTAAAAACCATAGCTTAGCAACCATCTCATAGGAAACTTTGGAACAAGCTTCAATCAAGAGAAGAAACACCCAGCAAAACAAAGAAATAAAAATATAAATGAAAATAAAATGAAAAGAAAATATATTACCGGGTTGCCTCCCGGGAAGCACTAAGTTTACAGAAAAGTCTTCAGCCGGACTCTCTCCCAAAACTTCAATCAGGAGGCTTCTCCTTTATCCTCTTCCCATCTGTACTTCTCAAAACTCTCCTCTTACACATGATTAGGAAGAAACCAACTACAAAGCTCTCGTAGGCCCAAAGATATGAATTCAGCTCGGCCCACCAACTCTTGAATTTCCCAGGACCGAACTGTATGATATGTATGTAATCCAAGAGGTGGTCATCCCTACATAATGATTCAGTGAACTTAGGTGGGTATGACAATTTACTATGAACAATTCGATCCCTGAGCCTCGGTACCATTTCTCTTCTAGCCAATTTTTCAAACCTCGACACGTCCCGAATGGAGTTCAAGTACGGTTCGTGTTTTGGTTTTCCAATATCGAGGTGTAATGTTGTAGTAACATAGTCACTTACATCCTCATGGCTCTCCTCACAAGGCTCCCTCTCAATTCCCACGCTTGGCTCGTTAAACGGTAAATCTTCAAGACACTTTAAATCACCAAGTGGGTCAAACTCTTCTACTTCACAACACGGAGTGGGCAAATCTAATAACTCATCACCAAATTCCAGCTCCCATGAAGGAATGTGCTCCTCCTCCGTGACGTTTTCCATTACCTCATCAATTTCAACCACAGTGTCATGAGGCAACTTTACCACCTCTATCTCCTCATCATCCCAAAAATCATTATCAATGGGTTCTGATCCAAAGTACCAAAGCGTGGAATACTGATAATCTGAGCCAACATGGCCAACGCTCTGCTTAACCAGAGGTGGGACTTCATCGTCAATTATGGTCTCCGGTTCTGGGGTGTGTTCCGGCTCACAAACAATTTGCTTTGTACTGCTAGTTGAAAGCTCCTCTCGATCTTCGGCCAACCAGTCGCTCAATACCCTTAAATTCACATTCATTTTTTTAACTGCTTCATCAAATTCCTTTAGATGTTGCTCAGTTCTAATTCTACTTTGCTCTGGATCCCAACGATCACAACTATTTAAACATTTTTGCAACAACTCATCATTGAATCTGGCGAGCTCACGTATAGATGGTGATTGGCATTGAGGCTCATACGGTTGTGAGTAAGGTCGATGATCTTCATACTCGTATGTGCGACCCCCTTGTGAATAATAGCAATCATGTGACCAATGAGGTCCACCACATATCTCACAGAAAACTTCCCTAAAACCTAAAATGATCCCGATAACTATAATCGTATCCATGCTGGCGGTTCCTGTAGTAATGCTCCATAATAATCACTGCAATGGACACTCAAACAAAACGGATCACGGGCGCTAGATAAAGATATAAATAATAATATTAAAAAAACATTACTAGACACACTAAAAAGAAAAACTCTCAAAGACTTACTAGATGCAGACAATTAGACACACAAATACTAGACTCACTAGACTAATCACAAAATACACAAAGACATGAACTCACAAGACACACCACAACTCAAGACCCTAATTGACCAATAATATTAATAATAAAAAAATATTTACAAAAATTACCAGACACACTAAAAAGACTACCTAAGACCTACTAGACGTAAACAATTAGACACACAAATAAGACCAATTAATCAATTAAGTTCAATCAAAGCTAGTTTCACTATCGCCTAAGTGTCCCCAGCAACGGTGCCAAAAACTTGATGTGCTGAAAGCGGTCTATAAAATATTAACCTAACCTAGACACTCTAGCTTTAAATTTATAAACCTAGACTCTCCTAGACTAGACCACTAGACAGGCAAGTGTACCTATCGACTATAGTAAAGCCTAATGAAGTCCGGGATATCGAACCCAAAGGACACTAGCGACACCTAAAACTAGACTCTGACTAATTAACTTAATTAAATAGATTTAAATAATTTTTGTGTTTTTTATTTGTTAACTATAAAATAAAGAATACTTAAAGTAAAACTGACACTAACTGACTTTAACTCGATAACCTAGACGAACTCAAAGATAGGAGAAGTACCACCTAGGTTTAGAATCCTACTTGTGAAATTTGGATCTCTCTCGGCTATGGAAACTATGATGGAACCGGGATCTTAAAAAACGACACCCTTAGACAACCTAGTGGATCCCTGATCATTTTCCGGGTGTCACCTAAAAGGAAACCTAGGGGCGTGTAAACTTACCGGTTGGTCGGATTACCTCTCAGTCTCTCCAACAATACTAAAGTACCCTAAAAGATAGATTACCTCTTAGTCTCACTATCTCAATACACCATAAAGTGCAAGGGGTAACCTAAGAACAATCAATAAGATACGGAATTACAATGAAATTAGGGAAATCTAGGAAACCTCATGTCGGAGCGTTCTAGCCTAAACACCCAATCCAAAGGACAAGCGGTATCAGAGCTTTGGAAGCTCGCTGAAGGCCACGGGACTGAAGGTTTGTGATAAAGCTTGAAGCTTTACTGTGTTTGACTACTTGAAAGGTCAGATCAGCTAAAATGGAAGACCAGGAAGTATCTACGAACAAGATTCCGAGACTTCTTGGACAAGAGAACTTCATAAAATGGAAGGTGCTTTTTGAAGCGGCTGTGAACTACAACGACCCCAAACTCTGGACTTTTATCACAGAAGGACAGTATGTTGTTTCTACTGCTGCAAACAACAGTGCCACTATTGAACTGAAAATGAAGAAAAGAGATGACAAAGCACTGTCTATGCTGAAGTTAGGTCTATCTTGGGAAATATTGACAACTGGCAATCATCACAAAACTGCAAAGGAGATGTATGATGCAGTTATTGACATGTTTGAGGGCAATACTGAACTAAGAGACGTTAAAAAGGATAGACTGAAGCAACAGTTGGATAGATTCAAGTTCAAGGAAGGCGAAAGATTAAAGTCTGTACTACAGAGAATCATGGTCATTGTAAACGAGATTAGAACGATTGACTTGCAAATCTCTGACTTTGACCTAAACAAGAAACTGTTATCTTCATTGTCTGGTGAATGGTACACAACCAGCAAATTTATCAAGGAAAAGACCAATTTTCCCAACTTTAAGTTGGATGATGTGATAGCTTTCCTAAAAGCTGCTGAGCATGAGATGATTGAGAATCACATGATCAGAGAGGATAAGCCCAACTTCCTAATCACAAATTTTCTTGTAGCACCAATGGGAAATCTCTCTATCAAGAATCGCCAACAACCAATCATTGAAGAACCAGCTGAAACAAGCTCGGTGTGTGGAGGAAGTTAGTCAAGGTTTAATGTACAAATGATAGAAGATGACTACACCTCATCAGCAAGCGGACACCCTCCTTACACGCTAAGCAATTCAAGCCATGGAGCAGACTATCAAGCTCTATTTTCTATGTTCACTGATTCATATCATGCCTTTGTGGCCAAGAACCTGATCAACACATGCATTGTGTATTAAGATCTTGAGCAAATTGATGCAGATGACTTAGAAGATATAGATATCAAATAGCAGGCTGCCATGTTAGCTGTGAGAAGCAAGAGGACAGGAAGAAAAAGCTTCTCTGGACCTAATGAAAGAATAGCGTTTGACAAGTCAAAAGCCATCTGCTACAACTGGCAACCTGGACACTTCGCCAGAGAATGTAACCAGCCCAAGCAAGTGGGAAATCAAGTGAATTAGAATAAGTTCTACCAAAATCAGAACCAAAATTTCCAGAATCAGATAAACCAAATGGTCAACCAAAACCCCTATCAACAACAAAATAGACCTCAACAACAACATTTCCAGCCTCAAAGAAATAACCAACTACAGATTCAAAACAATCATAAAAGAGGAAACCCAAATGCTGTGATATTAAGTGTGGGATCAAGGAAATGTTGCTGTCACAAGGGTACCACAAGATGGGGAGTTTGACTGGAGCAACCATGCGGCAGAGATGGAAAAGGAAAATGTTGCTTTCATGGCCAGGGTGGAGGAAAAAGCAGAATCGTCAAAATCACAGGTACATTTTGACATCTCTATTTCTGATCTTCTTTTAACTATTGAGGAGCTGAATCAGGAGATATGAAAGTGGAAGTCAGAGTATGGGAGAAAAGAAGCTTTTCTGAATGTGTATGAGACAAGTGAAGCAACTTATGAAAACCAAATCAAAATCTTAGAAGAAGATTGTATGCAAGCATATAGAACTCAATCAAGAATGACTGTTGAGATTGAGGGACTGAAGAGGATGTATGCTGATGAGAACTTAAGAATGCTGAACTGATGAGTCAAATGCAATTTCTGACGAATTTAGTGTCTACTGGCAACATAGTTGGATACGTGGACAAAATGACTAATGAAGAGAAATACAAGAAGGTGCTACCACCTTTTTGTGATAGTTATCCATTGAGAGTAGACAAAGAGAGCAGAAATGAATATTTGAAGCAATTCAAGAATGTCTTTGAAGATAGACCTAAATTTGTGAAACAGTAAGAAGATGTAATTGTTGACAAAGAGGGAGAGTTTGCTATGAAACAGACTGAGAAGCCAAAGGAAAAAGAAGTAAAGAAATATGAAGTAAATAAGAAAGGAATGAATACTCCAGTGAGGGGAGTACATGAAGCTGTGGCAGCAACAAATCATCAAAAGGCAAGAAAAAGAAGTAGGGATCAAACAAAAAAAAGGATGAAAAGATTCCAATGTTGCCAAAGATAACTCCCAAGATGAAGAAAAATTTTGAAAAGACGAGAAGAGAGCATGCAGTGTTTGATATATGTGCCAGACCCTAAACAGAAATCAAGAAAAGGAATGATGTACCAAAGAAATCTTCATATGATCAAACGCATCCTCCAATCTATCCAGTTTTCTCTAATCATGAACTGTTTGATATTGGGGATGTGGATTATGTGCCTATGAGAAGATTGCTGATGAACAAGAAGGAAACTCTTCAAGATCACCATCTAAAGTGAAGCCAATTGTGTTTGTCAAGGAGAAATATCCTCTAGTTCCTGATGTGAATAAGCCTATCAAGATGGATTTCAGCAACTCCTTGTGCCCAAAGACATCCCTAGGTTTTGACTTTCCCAAGCCAAGTGATAGAATCAAGGACAAGCAACTGCTTGAGGATATGGGAAGTTAGGCCAAGGTGTGGTGCAAGAAATGTGATGCTTATGGACATCACACTGATTCCTGTTGGTTTGAGTAAGATGAGTTTGTTGTGCCAGATGTTGTTTGTGGATTTGATATGAAGGGATACAAACAGATGTATCAAAGGTATTTGAATGAAGAGAAGGACACCACCAGTGAAGAAGAGAGAAAGTCATGTTTGGAGAAGAGATTGAAGTAGGTTCTGAAAATCAAAGATGATTCAAAGGATCAAGCAAATCAGTGAAGAACAAAAGGTCAAATGACAAAGGAAAAGCCAAAATGAGACCTGGTGTTCTTAATGGTGATGAGAAGTTAAAAGAGTTTTAGTGGAAGACAAAGAAGGAGTTAAATGAATGGAAAGACTGTGTGATTGATCATACTGAGAACAACCTTATGTCACCAGTTGTGTCAGTTGGGTCAGACTCAGACTCAGATGAAGATTGTGAAATAGTCTATGAAGATCCACATCCACTTCCAAGTCCAACTCCTGATGAATCTGCAATTGAATCTGATTTGCAAACTGATACAGTTTGTGACTCAGAATCTAACTAATTCTCTTATGTGTATTTGTGCAGGAACAGTTCATGAATTGCAATGATATATGGTATATGGACAGTGGTTGTTCCAGGCACATGGCATGTGATAAGGAAGCGCTTATCAATTATGAAAGAAAATATGAAGGACCAGTTGCTTTTGGGAGTGATGAGAATGGGGGAAAGATTGTAGAAAATGGCACACTTACAAATGGAAAAGTAACCTTTGAGAATGTGATACATGTTGAAGGACTACAATATAACTTGCTAAGCATTTCTCAAGTCTGTGACAAAGGTTACAAGGTTGCCTTTAATGATGAACATTGCCTGATTCTAAAGCCAGAATTTGTCATTCCACCAGAAATGATCACAATGATGGCTCCAAGAAATGTCAACCTCTATGAGCTGAGAATGAATACTGAAATCTCAAGAGGTGGTTCATGTTTTGTTTCCAAAGCCACTAAAAATGAATCAAAACTGTGGCATAGGAAGATGTGTTATGTCAATCTGAAGAACATGAACAAACTGGTGATAGGTGAACATGTTGTGGGTCTTCCTACTAGAGAATTTAAACTAGAAGAAAAGTGTTCATCATGTCTCAAGGTAAAACAACACAAATCCTCTCATAAAAGCAAACTGATCCACACTATTGATGAGGCATTAGAACTACTTTACATGGATCTCTTTGGTCCTGTAAGTGTTCCAAGCATTTGCAAGAACAGATTTTGTCTAGTGATCACAGATGACCATTCAAGATTTACATGGATTTTCTTCATGGGAAGCAAGGATGAAACTCCAGAGCTGATCAAGACCTATGTGCTGAAGATAGAAAATCAACTTGAGAAGAAAGTGAAGGTCATTAGAAGTGACAACGGAACAGAATTCATGAATGGATTAATGGAAGAATTTTGCACTTCTAAGGGGATCTTTCAGATGATTTGATAAATTTATTAATTGTGGAGGGTTTATCAAAGTCAGCGGTATTGGTGAGATATAAGAGAATTATTATTTTCATAGTTGGTGTATGATATATGTAGGTGGTCACGAAATATTATATTATTAAAATTTTAATAGGATAGCTGTTATATTTATGATTTGATAAACCATTCTCTTTCCTAAGTATTTTCTTAGGAGTAATGTTTATTTTTAAACAATGGAAGTGGAGAGATTGTTAGAAAACAGTTCAATTTACTGCTAAAAACTGGTATACGAGATAAAGATTAGGCCCGAATCGAGAAGTGTCGAGTTCCCTTGAGATGGACGTACGTATATCATACCTTCCACGGTTCCTTTTTGGGCCTTGCATTTACTCTCGGTCTGTGAATCAATCATACAATAAGGTTTAGTTTGGATTCACTAGAACGTCCTCGCATACTCGTTTACAGGCAACATCAGTTCTTTATCCGATATGAGGCTACCGATTTCGACACCTTTCGGTTCCACGATTTGTTATAAAAATAATATTTTTTCAATAGTAGGAATCAGAGTAGAGAATATTATTACTTAAGGCCAAATAAAATATTTTATTTGTTATGGTCAGGTACAATATTACTTATGATAAAATATAATATTATTTTTAATTAAATACAGTTTTAAATTAATATTGATTATAATCTAATATAATATTCGTAACACGGGGCTTTGTATTATCGACAGTCTTGTACGTACATGTATTCGTATACCTTGTTTCAGATAAGCACGTATGTGTTATATATATATACACACACACACACATATTCAATATTACTTTTTATACACATATGTTGCCATTTTTACCTACCCGTACGATCCGCGACTTCTCCCCGAATTTTACCTCGTATAAGCAAGTCTGTTATTATGTTCTGGACCACAATAACTCACTTGCCCTACTAGTTCATCCCGGAATCAATCAGTATCTAATATTAAATTATTATTTATTTTCCCAGTGTTAATTGAGCCTACGGTTATATTTTAGGTATCCTAAGGGACAACCTAATCCTTTATAACTAATGGCTCTGATACCAACTTCTGTCACACCCAGTTGAGCGATTTGCGGAAGCGTAAACGGAAATGTTACAGACACCTCTGGTATCAACCACATTGTTTATAAAGAACAATACAAACTAGTTTACAATATTTTACATCGATCTAACTTTGTTTACAAC
Source organism: Bidens hawaiensis (assembly GCF_021521415.1). NCBI lineage: Eukaryota > Viridiplantae > Streptophyta > Magnoliopsida > Asterales > Asteraceae > Bidens > Bidens hawaiensis. The sequence goes on from NW_027491022.1 coordinate 2,870,596, forward strand.
TAGGTGATACAAACTAAATCCAACTCATTAAGCGACTTTACTTCTTACTAGCACACTTGCATCAATTCACCCAACATTGATCGCAAGTCAACATGTAGCACATTGACTTTCTAATCCAATCCAGTACCTGAAAAACATGTTAAAATGGGTCAACTACAAATAGTTGGTGAGTTTCACGAGTTTCAAAAATCAGTTGTGCGTACAACAATCACAGTTGTGAGTATGCAAGTATGTATATATGTACGTTCACAAGTACGTTTGTTTGTATGTTTATGATGTAATTATGCTAAGCTATCGTGAAGCCTTGACTGTCTGTGCTGCGTGCATCCATTTCCCACGCTCAATCAACCACTGTGGCTCCCCTTCCGCCCACAACATGCCGCGGTAGCTATGTATAACACTACATAGCCTGTTTGTATAAGTATGGTCATGTGCAAACGGCGCTATGTGACACGACAACCAGGCCAATTCTATTTGGGTTTGTCAAACCAATAGTACCATTCACAAGCCACCGGCTCGAAGTTAATCACTGTGTTCATGGGGACTTTCGTGTGTTAACACTTAGATAATTCCCATAATCAAACAATACAGGGTATATATAGATATGTATCAACATGTTTTTCACCCCAAAAGTTCGTAAAAGCAGTTTAAAAGTGGGGTCATGAAAACTCACCATTTAATCAGTAATCAGTAGTGTAACAGTTCAGGGTTTGCTCGCCTCGTAATTACTGGTCCCTATAATCAATATTTTAATAATATTAATATTTTAATATTATTATAATCTCAATACTAAACTGGGTTGGATAACTAATCTGGGTATAGTTGGAACGCCAGAAAGTGTCAATAGGCTTAGCTTGTGATGTTGTTCAATGTCTAAGGCCATAATACTAATATATTAGCTTATATTAATCTTATATCACTTATAGATGCCCCACAAGGTATCTGGGTCATAACTAGACCCGTTTGATTATCCGGTCGTTCGATACGCAATAAGAGGTGTATCGCTTATTCGGTTTGTGAATACTGGGGTGTATCCGGTTTTATCACGAATGTCACCCCTATCCCATGAATTATAGGCTTAAAGGATCTTTGTTCAGTAAATTGACATCATGTATGGTATCTTTTCATGAGTGTAGTGATATACGTGATACAAATATAATGATCAGGCTGAGTCTGATGTGGTGACTCATTGAAAGACCAAGGTATGCTTCCTTACACGTCTCTCCGAATGATAGGCAGAAAGGCAATTATCCAATCATACACGAGTCACACAAAATATATTTACAAAGTATCTGAGCAGATATAAAAGTATTGCTATACAAAAGCTTATCAAAAAGAAAAAGAAAGAAAAAGAAAAATGATTATAAATAGTATGCCAAGTAATAATATATAATGACTTAAGGGGCACCAAGGGAACTACAAGGGTGGGGCATTCAAATAAGTCCTAAACACCCTGAATGTAAGACATGTAAGTCCGGATGACATGTAAGTCCAACGTTCAACCTTATAGTCTGATATCTTTATAAATAGTTAGATAAACTGCCCATAAAACAAATTTTGACCAAGGCATCAGGGGGTTCAAGTCAAATTGGGGTGAGTGGAGAAAGCTGAATAAGCTTTGAGAAGAGATTAGGGACAACCTGAAGTCCAAAAAGTAACCATTCTACACTTAAGCTTTAATTGAACCTTAAGCATATCACAGGTGTTGTGATAATCATGCTAAGTTCCACTACCTAATGTCAACCTGACTTAGATCATAATACGGCTGACTATGAAATGGCGTGAATGATTTTGAACAATCTGATCCCATGTTGAGATCTCTCCAAAATGTTTTGAAATGAATTCTTAACTGGAATTTGATCTCTTATTCACCTCAAACTAATGCTTAAATAAAAACAGGGGTTCAAATGAAAAATCTATTTGTTTTAAGCAATGTTTGGGTGTGATATTTGTCTAGTCTGCTAGGCAAATGATGATGTGTTCACAAAGGCAATCTGTTTTTGTTTTAAATGTGTTCGAGTATGGTCTAGATATTAGAGTGTATATCGAGCTCACTTTTGACTTGTAGGTGTTATTCGTTGCTCTTTGAGCATAATGATATAGTCTGTATACTTTCGTATCTCGAGCATAGATATCTCATATGTACCCTTTCGAGCACATATGTTCACATGATAAGAAATGTTAAGTGTTTCGAGCAAAGTTGAGTGCTAGATACTTAGGTTTGTGAGTTCGAGATAGGATCTTGATGGATAAAATTGTTAAGTGGTTCGAGCAAACATGTGTGCTAGACTCTTAGTATGTTCAAGTACAGACATAGGAATGATAGAATCTGCAAAGGCTTTCGATCATGATTGTACTACGAGCACATTGAGTAGCAGTCACCTAAGTCATTCGGGCATAGGTTACAACACTGCTAAGAGAGGTTACATCTCGAACATATTTTTTGTAATGACAGATGTCTAAGTTATGTCGAGCAAGTTGCATAGTCGAGTAGGGTTAACCAATAAGTGTATATTGAGTAACTTGACTGAGTGTAGTTTGCTAAGTATCTCGAGCACACTACTTGATACGAGCACACCTTTATACCCTACACTCGAGCATATGATGTATAACATTTGCTAAGGCATCGACTACAAGTGTATTCGAGCAGATTATCTCGAGTATACTGGTTCTCGAGCATCAACGTCGAGCATGGATAGCACTATGGTTTTGAGTACAGTGGGAGACAGCTGGTCTTTTGGCTGTATGCTTGAGCAAGGGAGGTACATTAAATTTGAATTAAATGACAACTGTCGTGCACTAGACGACAAAATTGTATTGTACCAACCAAAGGTTAGGTATAAAAGGGGTAACTTTTTCACACTTTTCACTTCCCTCTCAAAACCTAAATTGCAAAAAACCTCTTGCTCGCGCATCCCCTGCTTACTCAAATACTCGATTACTGCTCATTGTACTTCGAATACAGGCATTAGCTTTGTTTCGACCTTGGTAAGATATCGATTATCGTTATCGTAACCCCAAGTTTCGAAACTAGGGTTTCTATTGACTGATTACTGACTGTTTAAATTGTTTGTGTAGGTACGCATATTACTACGGAACAGGTTACTGAAGACACTACTCCTCTTTAACTAACATCGACTATCGTTTATGCTCTATATGTACTGATTATTGTCTTCATTTTGTAGAACTGATGGCTTTAAAATTCGAGAAACGACACAATATGTGTGCCCGGTTGGAGGTAGATGAGGAGAATAGAGAAGTGGAGCACATGATAAACTTCCTTCATAACTCCAATTTGAGAGTTGCTTTGACAGAAAGCCTAACCATCTACCGGAATCACATCTCTGATTTTTGGGCCTCGGCTACCTATGTGGATGATGTCAACGGGAAGAGGATTGAAGCCTCAGTTTTAAATCAAGACATTGAAGTTACTGAAGATTCAATAAATACAGGCATTGCAATTAAATGACAATCATGAAGAACAACCTTCATACTCTGCCCCAAGACTGTTGAGAGTATTTCAAGAAACCATGGATTACTAGGGCGATGTTAAAGAAGGACAATTTCCAAAAGGAAGTTTTCCTTTGATTTACAAATTTCTTATTCATTATGTCATGCAGTCCCTATCTCCAAGGAGAGGCATTTGGACTTTATTAAGCAGGGAACTTGCTACTCTAACAGTGCCCATTCTATATCAGCAGCCATTCATCATTTCAAGACTCATTTTCAATGGATTGGTTTCAAATGCTGAGAAGGAGGTGGATCAACAATTTCTAATGTATCCCAGATTTCTACAAATTCTCATTAATAGGTCATTGCAGAACCTTCAACTGACAGGAGAAATATTGAGGTTACAAGACCCAAATATTTGTCAAAGAATGAAGGATGCCAAAAGTAAATTCTTTGACAATGCTGATTGGGGTGTTCTCCCATGGCTACTTGTTCCTGCCTTAGGTGCTATTGATGTGCCTCACACCCCGGGAAATGGTGAAGAGGATGATGATAACAATGATGTTGATAATGATCAAGGTGATGGAGGTGGTGGTGCTGGTGATGAGCCTGTCAATGAACAAATTGTTCACGAAGATGAGAATGTCGAAGATGAGGGTAATAATGCTAAAGTAAATGAGCTGGTTATTGATCCAGTTGGCAATGCGATGGTCAGCTTTACTGGTGCTGAATCTAATGTGCACATGGAGGATCAGGAAGGGGATGGCGGTTCAAACAATGATGGTTCTGACCCGGTTGATGAACCAGTTGTGGGTCCAAGTCACGTGGCAACAGAGCATATTGATGAACATGACTTTATTGCATGTGTAGTGTCAAATGTTGCTAACACCATTCAGAAACTTACTCCACCAGATTCCCCAAACCCTACAGTGAACAATGATGATACTGACTCTTTTAAGTCTGAGCCTGCAAATGATGACATCCTTTCATCCCCTGCCACCACTGAACCCATAAACTCAGAGCCTGAACCATTTAATGAGATACATATTCCAACTCCGCCCACATCCCCTATTCAAGATACACTTATTACTACACCCCCAACCTCACCTCTTAATAAAACCATACCAACTGATCCCATTCAAATGTCCCAACCCATCTCAAATGAACCTGAAACTTACCAAATACCTTCACCTGAAACCTCCTCACCAGAACCCTTATCAAAACCAACTTCTAAACCCACTCAAGAAACCCCACCATCCAGCCCAAATCTCTATGACATTGTTGTTGAAAATGCAAATATAGAATTTGAAAACATTTTGTTAAAAGAAAGAAATGCTGTGTTAGAGATAAGAAATAAAGCACTTGAAACTGCACTGCAGCAAGCCTTGTTAAAGATTCAAACCCTGGAGCATTCTGAGGTTGAGAAGACCTCAGATACACCAAAAAAGAGGGAGAATAATGAAGCTACAGAGGGCTTGGGAATGATTGGAAATTTGTATGCCAGTTCAGATGAGGAGATTGCAGTAGTTGGACCCTCAAATGCTCTAAACATGATAAATCAAGAGTATGAGGAAGAGGCTGGAGATGAGTGGGAGTCTGACAAGGAAGAGGAAACTGAAGAAGATAAATTAAAAAGAAAAACAAAAAGGGAAAGGGATTGCGTACACAGATGAAGATTTGCATCCTAAGTCTACACAAACTTTGAAATATGGAGATGAAATACTTCTGAAAGATAATGTGATTGATCCATATATGGCTGAAGTAGAATCTGTCAAAACAGCCATAAGACTAATGAATGAAGACTTGGATTCAATAAACCGAAAGGATCAAGAAGATGAGGAGGAGGTTCCTCAAGAAGTGCTTGAAGCACCGATTGAGATGAAAAAGAAGCAAGAAGAAAAAGAAAGAATGAGGAAGGAGGCAGATAAGGCTATAAGGGCAGCAAAACAACACAAACTAATGAACAAACTCCAATTGCACAAAGTAATGATGAACATGAGTCCTTACAACCTGAGCTAGAGATGTCTAAGCCTATATCTGAAGAACCTGAAAATGAAACACCTAAAAAACAAGAGCTTGGTTTGGGTCCAGTAGCTTATGACGATGAAACAATTGTGACATTTGAGCCAAAATAAGGTACACCTCAGTACGTATTTACCGATTAAGCAAATAAACGCCTTTTGCGTAACAAACGAACGATTAACCGAACGAGTCGGGTTATGACCCAGAAATCCCGGGGGGCCATCTATAAGTGATATACGTTTAATAAAAGCTAAAATATTAGTAATATGGCCTTAGTTCGATAGCAAACAAGTTAAATGAAAACATGCTCGTTTAACTACCCGCTATAAATTTAAACGCGAAAGATAGTTACAAACCAAGCATTGTATCATCCGTTAAGTCGAAAAAGACTTACCAAACACTTATTTGAAATGTTTTAAACGATCCGTGAAAATATTTTTGATTTTTACAAACATATAGTATGTTTTTATAATTTTACTCAAAACTAGCCGAAAAACACTCGTTTTTGCACTATTTAACGCACCCGATAAATTTTTCGCGCCAAAAACCGAACCCAAACTAAATTTGGACTGGGATTTTCGTATTTGGGCTTGAAAAATCAGAAACTTAGGCCAAAATGGGCCCAAAGTGGGCCCATATGAGTTTCAATCGCAGCAGCCCACCCATCCCCCATTTTTTTTTATAAAACTTGTTATCTAAGCTTATTTATTCATTTCACTTGATAACAACTGAAGTCCAAGCAGCTGCAAGTCATTTTTCTAGAAACCTTCCAAAACCCTAAGGTAACAACTTAAATAAGTAACTTTTAAACTTGTTTAACCTAGATTAATACCATAAAAACATGACTTAATTGCTAAAAATCATTCCTAAGCATGTAAAAATCCTAAAAATGGTCCATAAACATGTTTTGATCATACACATGGTAAGGAACCTGTTTTGATAGTTTTTTTGGCCATAAACATGGATTAAAGGGTTGAAACGTCGTTTTTACGGTTCAAAAGTTCGTTTTTGTGCACTAACCGAAATCCTAAGTTAAAGGGCTGTTCTATTGATGAAACCTGCTTGGTTTGTGATATAGGACTTGTATCTAGCCTACATAGGAGCACAAGAGCTTGAAAAGTTGATTAGAAAGGCGGAAACGAACCAAAACCGCTAAGGTAATACGAAACACTCGCTTACGGGCTGTTTAGGTTAAGGTTGTGATGTGCATATTATTAGGTCTTGAAATTTTTCAGGGACATCAGGGACCATGTCATTGAGTCCCTGTTCAAATTTGGTATTTTTTTGAGCATCCGAGAAAATTTGGCGAATTTATTACCGAATTGGGACGTTTATTTGGGAAAAATAGCTAAAATACTTCAAAAATTATGAAATTTTTCTGGAAACTCATATTTGATGTATTTTGATCACATATGAATTTTGGGATTGTTTGGAGAAGTCTAAAGGTGTTTTGTGTATATGCGTTCATGTGAATTTTTATAGCTGAATTTGGGCCAAAAAGAATATCGCGCGAGCTTTTTACATTCTGGAATTAATACAGGTTGTTTTAGGACATGATTTGAGTATTCAGGAATTTTTGTGGAATTTTTGGAAATTGTTTGGGGTAAACGGACGATTTTCAGGCGAAATATAGCTGATAAAATGAATTTTTATAAATTAATAAATCAGTAAAAAATTCCATAAATATTTTTATAAAAATCTAAATATTTTAATTGATAAGTGGCTAAATTTTCATAATTTAATGATTAACGGTTAATTAATTATGCTAATTTAAAGAGTAAACAAATTTAGTTTTCATAAAAACCGGCAAGTTCGCGATTAATGAACCTGCGGGAATATCAAAATACCAAGAGTGATCAAAAATCATATTTTTCGATTAATTAAGTAAAAACAAACTTTTCTATGAGAAATCTGGACAATCCGGGTAGATTGTGCGCGTTTCTTCTTAAATCAAACTGAATAAACGGAAACAGGCCCCGTGGCTAATCCGAGACCCCAGTATGTGATCCTTCTTTATAACTTAATCATTTTATTAACCAATACATTTACCCAAGCTTATTTTCCCATAACTGTTTTCTAAACGCGTAAACGAACAACTTGGCCTAGCTGGGATAACGAAAATCTGAGCCAAGTTCAGTTCTAAGTATTAGACATTGAACAATATCACAACCTAAGCCTATTGACACTTTCTGGGCGTTCCAGCTATACCCAGATTAGTTATACAGCCCAGTTAGTATTGAGATTATAATAATATTAAAATATTAATATTATTATAATATTGATTATAGGAAACCGTGATTGCAAGTTATACAAACCTTGAACCAACGTGCTATTGATTATCTACTAAACAGTGAGTTTCATGACCCCACTCTTTAAACAGTTTTACAAACTTTTGGGGTGAAAAGCATGTTTGATTACATATACATACCTGAAACTTGTAATGATGTGAATTATCTAAGTGTAACACACGAATGTCCCCACGATCATAGTGATTAACTTCGAGCCGGTGGCTTATGAATATTACTATTGGTTTGACAAACCCAAACGGAATCGGCCTGGTTGCCGTGTCACATAGCGCCGTTTGCACATGATCATATTTATACAAACAAGCTATGTAGTGTTAGACATAGCTAACGGGGCATGTTGTGGGTGGAAAGGGGCCACAGTGGTTGATTGAGCGTGGGAAATGGATGCACGCAGCACATACAGTCAAGGCTTCACTGTAGCTTAGTATAATTACATCATTTACATACATACATACTTATTTCATGATTACAAGTGTTAACTCGTGAATACTCATTACTGTTTTCTTGAAACTCGTGAAACTCACCAACTCTAGTAGTTGACCCGTTTTAAACTACTTTTCAGGTGTACCTAAATCGGAATGATTTGGTGATCTGTTACTTGCCCAAGGTGTGTGGTTGATGCTTTGTGAATAGAGGCAAAGAAATTAGTAGTAAGATCGTATAGTTAACGAACTAGTTTTGTTTGTATCGCCTAGACTGTAAAACGATGATAGAACAATGAATTGTAATATATTGTAAATTAGTTTGTGATGTTTCTTTATAAACAATGTGTTGATACCAGAGGTATCTGTTACATTCCCGTTTTACGCTTCCGCATTGTGCTAGTCGGGGTGTGACACAATTGAGATATCCGCTGGCTCGATGGTGAAGTTAGTTATCATGAAAGACCTTTTAGATATCTTAAACAAACCAGAAGGGCATCATCCTGAAATTGTGTCAGCTTCAAGAAAAGCACAAAAAGACTTTATCAATCTCAGCACTGGTCCAGAACCAAGAGTGGAAGAAGAGGTGGAGACTACTGAACCTATCGTTCAAGAAGTGGATGAAGAGGTTGATGAAGATACTCCTGTAAAAGAACCAATTATGGAAGAAATATTCAATGAAGAACCAGTAACACAGATCAATGAACCATTAATCAAAGAAGTTGTAGATGATGAACACAATGATGAGACTCATGAACATAATGCAACCAAACCATCTGTCAATGAACAAGAAACTGAAGCTGTAGGGGGAGCACAAAGAAAAGAAACATCTAAAGTGGAGCTCCCCAAAGCTAAAAGACAAAAATCTGTAAAAGTAAAGATGTACAGAAGAAGGGTGGCTAAATCCAAAGAAGTTGAAGGAGCTCAATCTATCAACCTTGAAGAACCAATGATTGGAGCCCTTCACAATCTTGATGAACCAATTGATCCTGATGATGAAGAAGAGAGAGGCTTGAAAGATGATGAGAGGGAGAATGAAGATAAAGCCTATTTGATAAGCCTTGAATATGATGAGAGGTATATTGAAAGAATGTCAAGAGAAAGTATTCAACAAGAGGCTGAAGGCTGGAGAAAAAGGAAATCAAAAAGGGAATTGTTGATAAAGGCCGGACACAAGCCTGCATTCCTAAACTTGTAATCTTTCGACACAACTGACAAAATATACAAGAATGCTCCTGTAGATGACATTGCAAGCTTTGTTGAAAAGGTGAACAAGAAGAAGAGGGTAAGTGATGATGCAGAGTATGAGTCTGTCAAAGCCAAACATAAAGATATCCAGTTCTTGTTAGTACATGGTTTTGAATACAATTCCTTAATCAAGCTTTCTCTGGATGAATTGAAAAGAAAAGTAGAAAGTGTCAAAGACTCTCACAAAAGTCAAAAGAGTACTACTGATCTTGAAAGAGAAAAGAAGTTGAAGTTGCAGATGGAGAAAGAGAAGGAGGAGTCTGAAAAGAAAGAGGCTGAAGCCAGAGAGTGGTTTAAAGACCCACAAAGAGTCCAAACTTTAAAAGATATAGTGATGGATAAGGGCATGACTGAGAAGGAATTTGACAAAATGCCTCATGCTCAACTCCTGGACATATACAAAAAAGAGCAGAGAATGTACCTGGAGACTCAGAAAAAATTGGAGGAAGACAAAAGGAGAATGGAAAAGTTGGTTAGGGCTGAGATGGTGAGTGCCCTACATAAAAGGGGTGCTCATATGGGAAGACTGATAGTACAATCCAATAAGACAATCAAGAAATGGTTTGAAGAATCTGAATTTAAAGAGGCACAGAAGAAGAAACAAGTCAGTACAAGTCGAACACCCATAAGGTCAGAGATTGTGAGGCCTGAACATCCAAGAGATTTGAATTTTCCCAAAAATCTCTACATTGACAAAAGATCCAAGACCTTAAGGGTGATCACTAAAGACAATGAAGAGACTCTTATTATCTTTAGTGCTTTTTCATCTTTGGAGTCATCTTTGGCAGAAGAGAAATCTTTTCACTTTTCTTTTTGCTTGATCCTCTTTTCTTCTTGCCCTTATATGACTTTGAGCTTCCACAGCTGCAGTTACTATCTTCACTGGAGTACTCACTCCACTTCTTTTTCTCACCTTCCTTGTTTTCATTCTTCTCAGTCTTTGGTTCCTCACTTTGCTTTACTGCAAATTCTCCATTCTTGTCCACAAACACATCAGCATATTGCTTCACAAACTCAGCCTTATCATCAAAAACATTCTTGAATTGTTTAAGATACTCACTTCTACTTTCCTTGTCTACTTTCAGTGGATAGCTGTCACAAAAAGGTGGTGGCACCTTTTTCTACTTCTCTTCCTAAATCATTTTATCAACATAACCTACTATATTACATGTAGAAACAAGGTTCTTCAAGAATTCCATTTGAATCATCAATTCAGCATTCTTCATTTTCTCTTCTGCATACATCTTCTTCAACCCTTCAATTTCAATTGTCATTCTTGATTGGGTTTGGTACTCCATCATACAATCCTCTTCAAGCCCCTTGATTTGACTTTCATAAGTTGCTTCACTTGTTTCATACACATTCAAAATGGCTTTCTTTCTCCCACACTCAGTTTTCCACTTTCCAATCTCCTGATTTATTTTTTAATAGTAATAAGAAGATCAGAAATTGAAACATCAGATTGTACCTGAGAATTTGAGGATTCAGGCTTGTCATGTACTTTGGCCATAAATGCAACATTTGCCTTCTCCATTTTAGCTGCATGGTTGCTCCAATCAAATTCCCCATCCTGTGGCACCTTGGTTACAACAACATTCCTTGATCTCTCAGCTGGTTCACATTGTCTGATTAGTTCTGTTCTGATTTGAGTGAACCTGCATTTGATTGTTTCTTTGGGGTTGAAATGTTTGTTGCTGGGGTCTGTTCGGATTTTGATAGGGGTTTTGGTTGGTGAAATGATTTCTCTGGTGCTAGAAGTTCTGATTCTGGTTCTGGTAGAATTGATTCTGGTTCACTTGATTGCCAACTTGCTTAGGCATGTTACACTCTCTAGCAAAATGTCCTGGTTGTTGACAGTTATAACAGATGGGTTTTGATTTGTCAAAGCCAATTCTTTCATTTGGTCCATTAAAACTCGTTCTTCCTGTTCTGTTATACAACCTTTTGCTTCTCACAGCCAACATAGCTGCCCGCCATTTTATGTCCATGTCTTCTAAATCATTAGCATCGATTTGCTCAAGATTTTCCCGCACAATACTTGTGTTGATCAGGTTCTTGGCGACAAAAGCATGGTATGACTCAGTAAACATAGAGAACAATGATTGATAATTTGTTTCTTGAGCATTATTGTTCTGCAAAAATGTTGAGTGCCCATTTGCTGTAGAGGGAGTGTAATCTTCAATCAGCTGAACATTGAATCTTGATTGGCCACTGCAAGTTGAACTTGTGTCTGATGGTTCCTCAATAATAGGCTGCTGGTTCTTGATTGAGAGGTTGCCCAGAGGTGCTACAAGGGCATTGTTCACTTGAAAACTTGGCTTGTCCTCCCTAATGATATGGTTCTCTATCATCTCATGTTCTGCAGCCTTGAGAAAGGCAATCACATCATCTAACTTGAAGTTGGGAAAACTGGCCTTTTCTTTGATAAACTTGCTGACAGTGTACCATTCTCCGGACAAGGATGATAAAAGTTTTTTGTTCAGCTCAAAGTCAGAGATCTGCAAATCAGTCGTCCTTATGTCGTTTACAATAGTCATAAACCTTTGCAAGACTAATTTTAATCTTTCTCCTTCTTAAAACTTGAACCTGTCAAGTTGCTGCTTCAGTCTATCTTTCTTGATGTCTCTTAATTCAGTATTCCCTTCAAACATTTCGATAACTGCATCATACATACCCTTGGCGGTCTTATGATGATTGACAGTTGTCAAAATTTCCCAAGAAAGCCCTAACTTCATCATAGACAAAGCCTTATCGTCTCATTTCTTCAGTTTCAGCTAAACAATGGCATTATTGTTCGGAGCTGTTGAAGGAACAAGTTTCCTTTAGTAATGTAAGTCCATAGCTCTGGGTCGTTGTAGTTCACAGCTGCTTCGAAGAGCACCTTCCATTTGATGAAGTTTTCTTGTCCAAGCAACCTTGGAATCTTGTTGATAGAAACTTCCTGGTCTTCCATTTTTATCAGATCTGAGATTTGTAGCAGTAAAACAGAGTAAAGCTACAAGCTTTATCAGTCCCGTGGCCTTCAGCGAGCTTACACAAGCTCTGACACCACTTGTCAGGACCGTGAGTCGGGTGAAACCTTATAAAAGGTTGACAAGAACACACCGACTCGATTACCCAAAGGCCTGTTGAATATCCCGGCGGAATCAGGATATCCAACGAGTGGGAACGAAGGAGTGGAAATAGCAAACACAAAACAATAATAGATAATCAATAAAGGCTCATTCAAAGACAAAGATCACTGTATTTAATATATCATTAATGGAACAGTGAAAGGAATGTCTAGGGTTTCGTGTGTGACGGCGGCGACGGCGGATATATAAGGAAACAAATAGAATATTATTTTAGAATGTTTCTCGTATTCCATGTGTAAAATCCGTGCCCTAAATGGAAACCTAGGACCCCTATTTATTGACCCTGACATTCCTTCTAGAAGTTCCTAATCATTACATAATGAAATACAAAATAATACAAGTGTTGAGTCCTCGAGCAAGGTAACAATCTTGCTCGAGTAGACTCACTATGCTATGTATGCTCGTTGAATATCCTCGAGCATACTTTACTTAGAATATCTTCAGTGAAGATATTCTCTTCCAGCAGACTTCATCCCTCTTGACTAGTCCATGCTTTGCTCGAACTAGTCCATCGAGCAAGCTCATTCTTCTTGATGTCTTCAGTTTTTCTTATTCAGCAATCTTTAGCATACTCGGATGTAAATCTTGCTCGGGAACTGAACTGTGCTCGAAGTCCTTGCTTTGATCACGTGACATCTTCTTATTTCATCCATGCTTGTCCCATGTGCTCGATCATCCTGTGCTCGTAACACTTGGTTAAAACATGTATGATCAAGCTGTTTGCTCGATTTGCAATCCATGCTCGATAGAAGAACACTCTTGCTCGTAGAAGTGTAGCTCGCTCGAAGCCTTAACACTTAGAAGAATTTACCATTTAAGGTTCTGAAGACCTTGCTCGAAGTAGTAAAACCATGCTCGATCGTCTAGGCTTGCTCGAAGTCCATACTTAGCCGTTTTCTGAGGAGGTTGAGAAGATTCCAATCTTCCTTATCATAAATCCGACCCAACATATTTTGATTGCATGAATCATGTTTGTGACTGTTTTTGTATGATAAATTATCATGAATTTGATATTATTGTTTTCTGTACTTAGATCTGTGCATACATGATACATTTTTGTGATCTAAGTATTTCGAGCATGAATCTGTACTTGATACTGTGTTTGTTGCTCTTCTAGCACAAACAATGCTACTTGAAGACTTTTCTAAGTACTTTGAGCACATATAACATGACTCAGCTTCTCGAGCATAGAAACATGCTTTGGAAAACTTCCCAGGTATTTTGAGCATGATTATGTGTTTGATGGTGTGTTTGTTGCTTTTCGAGCACAAACGAACCACACTTGAGAACTTTCAAGTATTCAGAGCACAAAGGTAATGTTTTGCTGTTCGAGCATGGACATGTACTAGAAAACTTTCTAAGTATTTCTAGCACAAGTCTATTGCTCGAGCACAGTGATAAAGTCTTGAACTTACATGATGTCTTTCTAGCACAGACTCTGTAAAGATAGATCTTAAGGCTGCTCGATAGACTTCCGAGTATGCTCGATTGAATTCTGAGCATGCTCGACAGAATTATCTGCTTGACTATATGAATTGTGCTGCCTGAGTGAATGTGTGTGATATTGTTGAAGTGTGTGCCTGTCGAATGTACTTAAAAGACAACATTGTTTTCAAAATCATGTTTAAAATGAACTTTCAAAAGAATTGGTTTTGAAACTGTAAAATGTTTTTGACTAAGCAACACTGTTTTTGGTGATCTCATAAGGGACATGATAAGATTATTCAGTTATAAGCTTTGTAGAAGCTTGAAGATTTTTGGATAGAAATTGTATCCAACCTTGTGGGAAATGATAGAAAATTGTTTAAGTCAACTAACCCATGGATTATAAGTCTAAAAGGCTTGAAGTATAGTCATTGACTTTGTATGGTAGCTTTCCATAATCTGTAGTTGTCTATGTGATATAAACCTAAATCCTGCTAAGTCTGATGTGGCAAACCATTAGAAGATAAGGTATGTTCTCTAGCATATCTCCTCGAATGATAGGCAGAAAGGTAATTATCCAGTCATACACAAGCCTCTTGAAGTATTGGTCATTAGGAACTTATGTATTTATGATTAAGGAAAATTCACCCAATGTGAATCAATAGAAATATCAAGCTCAAAGTTACAAAAGGAGCTAAATGCATTTAAATGTATATATATATATATATATTCTCTTAAAGTTCTACAAATTTTAAATTTGGTTTAGAAATTAGAGTGTGCTGACCATACTTCATTGGGTTTAATTCAACTTGGGTGACTTGGAGAAAGCTAAATAAGCCTTGAGAAGAGATTAGAGGCAACCTGAAAATATAGTGATAACAATTCCTAACTTATGCCTTATTTGAACATTAAAAAGTATCACAGAAAGCGATGACAATTATGCTAAGTATACCTGCTGTCAACCTGGCTTAAGTCATAATAACACTGACCATGAAGTGGTGTGAAATTGCCTTAAACAGTCTGATCCCATGTTGAGATCTTTCTATGAAAAGTTTTAACAAAAAATTCAAATGAAATTTGATCTCTTATTTCACCTTAAACTAATTGTTTATGTCAGCTCAATGTTCCAAATGATTAAAAAGTGAGCAAAGCGTGTGTGTGAAAGTGTCTAGACTGATTGACACATGATTTGTTGGTTTTCAAAATCTGAATTGAAAAGTATGTCGAGCATGGATAGTACTATGGTTTCGAGTACTGTGGGAGACAACTGTTCCTTTGGCTGTATGCTCGAGCAAGGGAGGTACATTAAATTTGAATTAAATGATAACTGTCTGCACTAGACGGCAAAAAGGTACTGTACTACCTAAATGTTAGGTATAAAAGGGGGACTTATAAACTTTTTCACATTTCATTTACCTCTCTCAAACCTAATTGCAAAAACCTCTTACTCGTGCATCCCCTGATTACTCGAATCCTCAATCACTACTCGATTACACTTCGAACTTAACCATTAGCTCTGTTTCGACTTTGGTAAGATATCGATACTCATTTATCGTATCACCGATTTCTGAATTTGGGTTTTAAATTTATTTTCTTGTTAAATCGTTCACTTGTTTGTGCAGGTACGCATATTACTACGGAACAGGTTACTGAAGACGCTACTCTTCTACCTACCCTCACTTGTTGTTTCTGCATCCTTGTGTACTGACTATTCCTTTATTTTGCAGAACTGATGGCCATGAAATTTGAAAAGAGGCACAATATGTGTGCCAAGTTGGAGGTGGACGATGAGAACAAGGAATTATAGCTTATGATCAGTTTCCTACATAACTCCTACTTGAGAGTAGCCTTGACAGAAAGCCTAACAATTTACAGGAATCACATTACAGACTTTTGGAACTCGGCCACCTATGTAGATGATATCAATGGGAAGAGGATTGAGGCCTCTGTACTAAATTATGATATTGAAGTTACTGAAGCTTCAATCAGAGCAGCACTGAACTTAAATGATAATCATGAAGACCAACCATCGTACTCTGCCCCATGACTATTGAGAGTATTTCAAGAAACCATGGGATAGCAAGGGGATGTTAAAGAAGGACAATTTCAAAAAGGAAGTTTTCCTTTGATCTACAGATTCCTCATTCATCATGTCATTCAGTCCTTATCTCCAAGAGGGACTTGGACTTTACTGAGCAGGGAACTTGCCACACTTATAGTAGCCATTTTGTATCAGCAACCATTCAATGTCTCAAGACTCATGTTCAATGGTTTGGTATCGAATGCTGAGAAGGCTGTGAATCAGAGGTTTCTGATGTATCCGAGATTTTTACAGATCCTCATTAATAGGTCTCTACAAAACCTACAGCAGAGAGGAGAGATACTGAGGTTACGAGACCCTAACATCTGTCAAAGGATGAAGGACGCCAAGAGCAAATTCATTGACAATAATGATTGGGATGTTCTCCCATGGCTGCTTGTAGGAGCATTAGGTGCCATTGATGTACCTTGCACTCTAGGCAATAGTGATGATGAAGATGATGAGAGTGATGAAGATGAGTATGTTGGAGGAAATGGTGATAATCCTGATGATGGTGATGATAATCAAGGTGGTGATGCCGGTAATGAGCCTATTACTGAACAAATTGCTCATGAAGAAGAAGATGTAGAGAATGTGGGTGGCAATGCTGAGATGAATGAACCTGTGTTTGACCCTATTGGCAATGAGATGTCTGTACTTACTGGTGCAGGATCTGATGTTCAAATTGATAATCAAGAAGGTGATACAGGACCAGAGGTTGAAGTGACTGACTAGGTTGATGAACCAGTTGAGGGTCCAAGTGGCATGGCTACAGAGCATATAGATGATGCTAACTTTATAGCCACTATAATATCGAATGTTGCAGAAACTATTCAGAAGATCACTCCACCGAATTCACCAACTCCTGAAGAACACCATGGTGACACTGACTCTTTTGAGGCTGAAGATGCCGATGATCATATCCCTTCATCCCCTGCCCCAACAGAACCTACATTGTCTGAACCTGAACCATTTTAAGAGACGTACATTCCCACACCACCTACATCCCTATACATGAACAAATCATTTCATCTCCACCTGTGTCCCCACCAGCCCAAACTACTCAAGATACACATATTCCCACACCACCAACCTCACCTATACAAGAACCAATATCTACTAACATTAATCAACCTTCCCAACTCATTCCTACAGAAACTGAACCCTTCAAATTACCCTCTCTAGAAACATTCTCAGAATCTAACTTTAAACCCACTCATGAAATAACACCATCTAGCCCACACATATATAACCTTGTCAAAGAGAATGCCGAACTGGAGTTTGAAAATTTTATGTTAAAGAATAAAAATGCAGTGCTGGAGACCCAGAACAGAGCACTTGAGGCTGCTTTACAAGAAGCTTTATTGAAAATTCAAACCCTAAAGCACTCTGAGGTTGAGAATACCTCAGATGAACCAAAACAGGGGGAGAATCCTGAAGAGGCAGAAGGCCTGAAATTGATTGAACGTCTTTATACCAATTCAAGTGAGGAAGTTGAAATGGTCGGAACATCAAATGCTCTTGAATTGATAAATCAAAAATATGATGAAGGAGATGTTGAAGAAGATGCTGGAGTTGAGGGGCAGTCTGGACATAAAGAGTATGAAGCTGAAAAAGAGACCCCTGAACAAATTGCCCAAAGAAAATTAAAAGGCAAAGGAGTGGCTCTGACTGAGGAAGATTTTCATCCAAAGGCAACTCATAAAGAAACATCTGGTGATGAGATCTTGGAGAAGGATAATGTAGAAGATCCTGACATTGCAGAAGTTGAGTCAATCAATATTGTGATATAAATGATAAATCAAGAAAGACTGAGAGTGGTGGTTGAGGTGGAAGAGGAGGAGATAGACCAAGAAGTGCTTGAAGCACTCATGGATATGAGGAGAAAGGAAGAAGAGGAAGAAAGAATGAGGAAGGTGGCAGATGATGCTATAAGGGCTGCTTTGGAGTCATTAAAAGCAACACAGACTGGAGAACAAACTCCAAGTGCACATAGTGATAATGAAACTGAGCCCTTACAATCTGAGCCAGTAATATCTGAGCCTGTAACTAAAGAATATGAACCTGAAACACCAAAAGAACAAGAGCTTGGTTTGGGCCAGTCAACCAAGATGAAGAAGAAGAAGAAGACACAATTAAAATATCAGCTAGTTTAATCGTGAAGTTGGTTATAATGAAAGATCTTATAGATATCTTGAATAGACTAGAAGCACATCATCCTGAAATAGTAGTAGCTGCCAAAAAGGCTCAAAAAGACTTTATCAATCTCAGCACTGGTCCAGAACCAAGAGTAGAAGAAGTAGTTGAGACTACTGAACCTATCGTTCAAGAAGTTGATGAAGATGTTGATGAAGACACTCCTGTCAAAGAACCAATTGTGAAAGAAATCTTTAATGAAGAACCTATAACACAAGCCACTGAACCTGTAATAAAGGAAGTTGTTGATGAAAATGAACAAGAAGATAAAGCCAAATCAACTATCACTGAACCAACAGAAACATAAGCTGAAGTGAGAGAGTCCCTAAAAAGAAGAGAAACAGCTGAACTAGTGGCACCCAAGCCAAAAAGACAAAAGTCTGTAAAGGTGAAAGTGTACAAGAGAAGGGAGGCTAAATCTTCTGATGTTGAAGGGGCTCAAAATATCAATGTTGAAGAACCAATGATTGGTGCTCTTCACAATCTTGATGAACCAATTGATCTTGATGATGAAGAAGAGAGAGGTTTGAAGGATGATGAGAGGGAGAACGAAGACAAAGCCTATTTGTTAAGCCTTGACTATGACAAGAAATATGTTAATAGAATGTCAAAAGAGAGCATAAGAAAAGTGGATGAAGGATGGAAGAGCCGGGAAACTCAAACAGAATTTTTGATAAAGGCTAGACAAAAGGCTGCATTTCTGAACCTACAATCCTTTGGAACCTTTGATAAGATATACAAAAATGCCTTGGTGGACGATGTTGCAAATTATGTTGAAGACATGACCAAGAAAAAGGAAAAAGAAAAGGCAGAGGCTGAGAGACTTAAAAAGAGATAAGAAGAAGAGGCCAGAGCAGAGACTGAATATGAAGTAAGGAGGGCCGAACACAAAGATGTTAAATTTCTTCAACTGCATGGCTATAAATATAACCAACTGATCAGCTTGTCCTTTGAAGATCTGGAGAGAAAAGTCTAAATGGTGAAAGACTCCTATAAAGACAAGAGGTCTTCTAAAGAAATAATCCGAGAGAAAGAATTGAGATTGAGAATGGAGAAAGAGAGAGAGAGGAGGCTCAAAAGAAAGGAAGTGAGAAAGTGGTTTGAGGACCCACAAAGGGTGCAAACTTTAAAGGAGATTGTGATGGAAAAAGGTATGACTGAAGGTCAATTCAAGAACATGCCTCTTGAACAACTGTTAGACATATACAATAGAGAGCAGAAATTATATTTGGAAACACAAAGAAGATTACAAGAAGAGAAAAGGAGAATGGATGAGGTTGTTAAAGCCGAAATGATGAGTGCTCTACACAAGAAGGGTGCAAGTATGGAAAGATTGATGGTGCAGACAGATGAAACTATAAAGAAATGGTATGAAGAGGCTGAGGGAGAGCAGACAAAGAGGAATCCACAAGTAGGCACAGGCAGAACCAAGGTCTGAGATTGTGAGGCCAGAACCATCAAGAGATTTAAATCTGCCCACACATCTCTACTATGATAAAAGATCCAAGACCTTGAGGGTGTTACTGAAGACGGTGAAGACACTCTAATCATCTTCAGGAATGATTTGAGAAATTTTTCTGAAAATCAACTGAAGAAGATGGGTGAAGTGGATCTATATGATAATCAAAATAGAAGCCAAATGGCTGGGCAGCAAAGGAATGACCTCTCCAAATTTATCAAGGAACAATCTGAGAAAGGATTTCCTTTTCTCAAGCAGAAGAGGAGAGAGGTCTATAGCCAAGCAGAGAGGGAGAGAAGAATTAAAAGGATAAATGAAGTACATACTTTAGAGCTCTCCCTGTTTGATACAAAGAAAAGAAAAACTCAAGCAAGCAGCTCAAGTGGAAAGAGGAAGACATTAAAGGAGTGCTTAGCTATGAGGAGGGACATGCTTGAGCCAAACTCCTAGGTGCAGCAGAATGGAAGAATAGCTCACCTTACCTACAACAGAGAAAATGAATCGGTATCACTAAGAAACGCTTCAGGATGAACTATAGTCGTGGTCATGTATGATGATGATCTAAATTTCATACACATCTAAGACCTTCAAGACATAATTAAGGCTAAGTTCCCAATAGACTCAGAAGATGGATTTGAGCTTTATGTTCAAGCAAAAGGCTGCCTTTGTCAAGCTGAAGAAAGAAGAATCAATAGCAAGGAGCCAAAGGAGGAAATAACCGAATAGAGCTGAAGGATGATCCTTTTATTTTTGTTTATCATTGTATTTGGGTTTGTATTTTGATATGTAAATATTTGATGTGTAATGCCCAAGAGGTAGAATTCCTCTTATGTAATGAAATGACATGTTCTTAAAATAATTATCTTAGATATTTGATACATGTGTAACTGTGACATTTGAGCCAAAACAAGGTACACCTCAGTACGTAATTACCGATTAAACAAATAAACGCCATTTGCGTAACAAACGAACTATCAACCGAACGGGTCGGGTTATGACTCAGATATCTCGGGGGGGCATTTATAAGTGATATACGATCTATACAAGCTAAAATATTAGAAGTATGGTCTTAGTTTGATAGCAAACAAGTTAAATGAAAACATGCTCGTTTAACCACCTGCTATAGATTTAAACGCGAAAGATAGTTACAAACCAAGCATTGTATCATCCGTTAAGCCGAAAAAGACTTACGAAACACTTATTTGAAATGTTTTAAGCGATCCGTGAAAATATTTTTGATTTTTACAAACATATAGTATGCTTTTATAATTTTACACAAAACTAGCCGAAAAACACTTGTTTTCGCATTGTTTAACGCACCCGATAAGTTTTTCGCGCCAAAAACGGAACCCGAACTAAATTTGGACCGGGATTTTCGTATTGGGCGTGAGAAAACAGATTGTTGGGCCAAAATGGGCCCAAGGGGGCCCAAACCATCCTTCCGATCGGACCAGCCCACCCCACCCCCCATTTTTTTTATATAACTTGTTTAGGAAGCTTGTTTATCTAATTTGATTTATAAAATCTGAGGTCCAAGCAGCTACATCCTAAAATTCCAGAAAACCTCCAAACCCTTAGGTAAAGGCCTTAAATAAGTAGCTTTTGAACTTGTTTAAACTTGTTTAATACCATAAAAACATGTCTTGGTTACTAAAAATCATTCCAAACCGTGTAAAAATCCTAAAAATGGTCCATAAACATGTTTTGATCATACACATGGTAAGGAACCTGTTTTGATAGTTTTTTTGGCCATAAACACGGATTAAAGGGTTGAAACGACGTTTTTACGGTTCAAAAGATTGTTTTTGTACACTAGCCGAAACCCTAACTTAAGGGCTGTTATGTTGATGACATATTGATTGGTTTGTGATATAGGACTTGTACCTAGCTTGCTTAGAAGCACAAGAACCTGAAAACTTGATTAAAAATTCGGAAACGAGCCAAACCCGCTAAGGTAATGCCGAAACACTCGCTTACGGGCTATTTAGGTTAAGGTTGTGATGTGCATATTGTTAGGACTTGAAATTTTGCAGGGACATTAGGGACCATGTCAATGAGTCCCTGTTCAAATTTGGTAATTTTTCAACCATCCGAGAATATTTAGCGAATTTATTACCGAATTGGGACGTTTATTTGGGAAAAATAGCTAAATACTTCAAAAATTATGAAATTTTTCTGGGAACTCAGATTTAATGTATTTTGATCACATATGAATTTTGGGATCATTTTGAGAAGTTTTAAGGTGTTTTGTTTATTTGCGTTCGTGTGAGTTTTTACAGCCGAATTTCGGCCGAAAATAATATTGCACGAGCTTTTTACATTCTTGCATTGATACAGGTTGTTTTGGGACATGATTTGAGTATTCAGGAATTTTTGTGGAATTTTTGGAAATTGTTTGGGGTAAACGGACGATTTTCAGGCGAAATATAGCTGATAAAATGAATTTTTATAAATTAATAAATCATTAAATAAATTCCAGAAATATTTTTATAAAAATCTACATATTTTAGTTGATAAGTGGTTAAATTTTCATAATTTAGTGATTAACGGTTAATTAATTATGCTAATCTGAATATTAAACAAATTCAGTTTTTATAAAAACCGGCAAGTTCGCGACTAGTGAATCTGCGGGAATATCAAAACACCAAGAGTGATCAAAAATCATATTTTTGGGCTAATTAAGTAAAAATGAACTTTTCTATGAGAAACCTGGACAATCTGAGTGGATTGTGCGCGTTTCTTCTCAAATCAAACTGTATAAACGGAAACGGGCCCCGTGGCTAATCCGAGACCCCAGTATGTGATCATTCTTTATAAACTAATCATTTTATTAACCAATACATTTACGCAAGCTTATTTTCCCATAACTGTTTTCTGAACACGTAAACGAACAACTTGGCCCAGCTGGGAAAACGGGAATCTGAGCCAAGTTCAGTTATAAGTATTAGACATTGAACAACATCACAACCTAAGCCTATTGCCACTTTCTGGGCGTTCCAGCTACACCCAGATTACTTATACAGCCCAGTTTAGTATTGAGATTATAATAATATTAAAATATTAATATTATTATAATATTGATTATAGGAACTACTGATAGCAGACCGAACAAACCACGAGCTGATACAGTACTAAATATCTACTAAACCGTGAGTTTCATGACCCCACTTTTAAACTGTTTTACGAACTTTTGGGGTGAAAAGCATGTTTGCTTATATATATATACTTACCTGAAACATGTAATGATGTGAATTATCTAAGTGCTAACACACGAAAGTCCCCACGATCACAGTGATTAACTTCGAGCCGGTGGCTTGTGAATAGTACTATTGGTTTGACAAACCCAGGCGGGGCCAGTACGGTTGCTGAGACATTATCCCGTTTGCACATGTCCATATATTTTTACGAACCAGCTATGTAGTGTTAGACATAGCTACCGGGGCATGTTGTGGGCGGAAAGGGGCCACAGTGGTTGACTGAGCGTGGGAAATGGAGGCACGCAGCACGAACAGTCCAGGCTTCACTGTAGCTTAGCATAATTACATCACATACATCATTTACATACATACATACTTATTTCATGATTACAAGTGTTGACTTGTGAACACTCATTACTGTTTTCTTGAAACTCGTGAAACTCATCAACTCTAGTAGTTGACCCGTTTTAAACTGCTTTTCAGGTGTACCTAAAGCGGAGTAATTTGATGATCTGTCACGTGCCTGAAGTGTTTGGTTGATGCTATGTGAACAGAAGCAAGGGTGTTAGTAGTAAGGATGTATAGTTAACGAACTAGTTTTGATTGTATCGCCTAGACTGTAAAACAATGATAGAACGAAGAAATGTAATATATTGTATATTAGTTTGTAATGTTTCTTTATAAACAATGTGTTGATACTAGAGGTGTCTGTTAGGTTCCCGTTTTACGCTTCCTCATTGTTCTAGTCGGGGTGTGACAGAAGTTGGTATCAGAGCCATTGGTTATAAAGGATTAGGTTATCCCTTAGGGTACCTAAAATATAACCGTAGGCTCGATTAACTCTGGGAAAATAATTAAATAATAAATTAATATGATATACTGATGGATGTCGGGATGAACTTGTAGGGCAAGTGAGTTATTATGGTCCGGAACATAATAACAGACTTGCTTGTACGAGGGAATTCTGGGAGAAGTCGCGGAACGTGTGGTTAGGTAAAAATGGCAACATATGTGTATAAAAGGTAATGTGTAAGTATATATATATGTAACGCTCATACGTGCTTATGTGGAACAAAGTGTATGAATACGTGTACGTACGATACTGTTGATGACGGTAAATTTTACTATGAATATTACATTCATTTATATTCAGTATTGATTTAAATAATAGTAATAATTAAAATTTTAATAAAACTAATATTATATTATGATATAATTAATATTAAAATTTGGTTTAATTAATTAATCTCCTCGACAATAGTTAGCGATAGCAATAGTTATTATTCTTATAACTAACCTTTGTGCAGAGTCATGTCAAGGAATAACGACTACGTACCGGAAGAAGAACCGGTAATATCTGTAGAAGAGGATCCCGAGGTAGAATCAGAGGAGGATCCAGAAGAAGAGGATACAGAAGAGGAGGACCCAGAAGAGGAGCCGGAGGAGGAAGAGGAAGAGGAAGAGGTGGAAGAAGAAGTTATTTGTGGAGAGCTACCCAGGAATGTGCCTGATCTATCTGGCTACAGATGCGATAGTTATCCACCCAGGTCACCACGCAGGGATCAAGATGAAGTTAACAGTAAGTATCGTTCACCTGCTAGAGTAGACAGATTACCCACTCCACCTATACACCTGTCGCCGACGACTTCAGCTACTGCGCGAATCCGGCAGACTGCTCGTATTCGGGTAACCCCGATTGACCCTACCTCGATTCCATTCAGATCTACCCACGACCGGGGAAGACCTTCACGCCCTAGGGTAGATACTTCATCTTCTCGTTCATTGAGTATACCTACCCCTCGCCCTGACCTTCCAAACGCAGGAAACAACTCTTGGATGGCTGTCCTGAATGACCGTGTGATAGAACACTCGATAGCCATAGCTAACATTAACCAGGAGAGGAGGGACATGACCCAGTACTTATCGACGTTACACCAGATAGTACTGAACTTGCAACAGTCAGATGCCTACCACCACTGTTGTTTGGATAGGGTGACAGTTCGGCTGTGGAACTGTTACTGGATGATTACGATGCTGTTATTTTTATGTTTGTGGTTAGCCTATCGTCTGTATGGATAGATTCGGAATATTACAATTATGTGTACATGATCTTTTGATACCCCATGTATGTATATAGTAGTATGTTATGTTAATATGGGGCACAACTTTGTACATTATTACAAGCACTGACCCTTATAGGGTTAAGTCTAACAGTCACTTAGTGACAGATTTTGATATATATACATGCAAGCACTGGCCTTTATCAGGCTAAGTCTATGTACTTTTGATATTAATGTACAGAACAATTTGTGAAATGTCAATATGTTATTTGTTTTAACTTTACAACGTTTATTGTGATTATTATTACACAGTGCCGTAGACTGGAATTAGTACTAATTGGCTTATATTTGTTTATCATTATAGAATGGCCCCAAAGAAAGCAAACCCTATGACTGAGGCAGAAATAGCCGAGATGATTGCTCGGCAAATGCAGGCAGTAATTTCGGCTTATTGTAACACAAGTAACTGTCGGTGTAAACGCAAATATGCAAACAAACCAACAACAAAACAATAATGCTCCCCCAACCAACAATGAAACAGTTGCAAATAATAATCCCCCACCTGATGCAAATAATGTCAACAACAATAATCCCCCACCGAACCCAAACAATAACAATAACAACCCTAATCCCCCTCGAAGGGAATATTCGATCAAAAATTTAATGGCCTGTAAACCGATCGAATTGAAGGGCCAAACGGGCTGATTAAATGGATCGAAAGGACTGAATCTGTCCTCAATATCAGCAATTGTCCACCCGAAAACATAGTCAAGTATGTTGCTTCTACTTTTACGGATCACGCATTAATGTGGTGGAACACTACGGTACAGATAAAAGGTCAAGATACGGTGAATCGCATGACATGGGCTGAACTCAAAACACTGATGCTTGAACTGTAACATCCTAAAATTTTAATGTTGAATAAAGAAAGTTATGTTTAGTGATTTCGCGTTACTAATTATTTAATATCGAGTAAAGAGCGGATCATGAACTTAGATTAATTGAGATGGGTTAAATGAGAATGGGCCTTAGGTCCATGGGCTTTAAGGGATATAAATATCCGCTAAACCCTAAACTATCATTCATTCCATCTTATTCTCTAACACTCCAAAACACACACACACCACACACACCGCCGGCGGCCGAGGAGAGGAACGAACAAGATCCGAGAGAGGGAGAGCGATTAGTTGTGATTAAACAAGTTAAACGAGATCCAAACAAGCTCAAAAAGGTATGATTCTTGATCTTTGAAGTTTAAAGATCCAAGCTTTATAGTGTATAAACGACCGAAAACGGTTGGGGAACGTAGTGGGTGATGTTGAACCATAACAAGGGTGTTAAAATCGCCAAAATGCTTGATAGAAACCAAACAGCAGCTGGACTGGGCAACTTCGCCGCGAACTGGGCAACTTCGCCTTCAAAGCGATAACTTCGCTTTCAAAGCGATAACTTCGCCTGAGGCCAAGTTCGCCTAATTGATAACTTCGCTTACGGCCAAGTTCGCCTAACTGGTAACTTCGCCTGAGGCCAAGTTCGCCTATTGATAACTTCGCTTACGGCCAAGTTCGCCTAACTGGTAACTTCGCCTGAGGCCAAGTTCGCCTAATTGATAACTTCGCTTACGGCCAAGTTCGCCTAACTGATAACTTCGCCTAAAGTCAAATTCGATTAGAAAATAAATTAAAAACCTAATGAAAAATGTGTTTAGACAGCTCGACCCCAGCCAGGGGCTGCCGCCCCTAGACCCCGCTGCCAGGGGCGTTGCCCCCGGACCCCCGTTCGTTGTGGGTCATATAAAGATAGAAATGCAATATGAGAAGTGATAGTTAATTGATACGTATACTTGTTATACAGTCAGCCGTGCACAACTGAAGAAAGGGATTACGATTAACGGTGAACGTAACCGTGTTCAGGTGAGTTTCTAGCCCCATTCCTTGTTATGTTTTCGGGGCTGTGTGCATACTCGATGTGTTGTTAATACATTTATCCTAAGTGATAAGTGTATGCCATATGTGATATATGTGATATGTATGAATGATTGCTTGATGGTACGTGAACGATCTTCGGATATTGCACGTACTGTCAGGTTGTAACGCTATGTTTAAGGTAAGTATGATATGTATGCTTATGTGTATGAACGTAATAAAGTTAATAAAAGAAGGAAAAGATGGTTGTATGGTAACGAAGAGGGAATCGAACCCTACGAATATTCGAGAACTAGGGACCAGACCCTTATAATATCTGTGATGTTAGGGACCAGACCATTATAATATCTGTGATGTTAGGGACCAGACCCTTATAATATCTGTGATGTTAGGGACCAGACCCTTATAATATCTGTGATGTTAGGGACCAGACCCTTATAATATCTTTGATGTTAGGGACCACACCCTTATAATATCTGTGATGTTAGGGACCAGACCCTTATAATATCTGTGATGTTAGGGACCAGACCCTTATAATATCTGTGAGGTTATAGGGCGAAAGGCTCTTTAAAACGTATGATTATGTATGTAAAGAAAGTACGTAGGTAAGAATGAAAGTATATGCACTTAGGTGTGTACGAAAGAAAGTTAATAGGTAAGAATGATTATGTATTGTATGATTATGTGATTAACTAGAACTCACTCAGCGTAGCTGACTTTTAGTATGCACACAGGTGAGTAGGATGAGGCAGCTCGCTTGAGGAGACACGTGGCACTGAATAAGAGGCTGGCATCGAAAGACTCAAGACGTTTAAGTTTAATGTTTCGTTTATTTTGAATGACAAAATTATGTTTTAAGACAAGACGTGTTTTGTTATGAAATGTTTTATGAAAGTTTTTAAATTCCGCGAATGTTTTAATTAACTCTGATATTTAGAACTGCGTTTATGAGTAAATCCAACACGAAAGTAGGGTTACCGGTGACGGGGCCTTACAAGTTGGTATCAGAGCAAAGTTCGAGAGATTTAAGCATCCTACATGCTTAGACTCGAACAGAGAATGGGATTTAAGTAAGAAAGGAAAGAAGATGCCAGTTCAAGAATGCCATGTGTCGCTCAAGCAAGATCAGTAAAGGTAAAGAGTATGATTAAATGATATATGTTAATGAGAAAGAAAAGATATGTGAACGACAGGGATAGGAATAATTGACTGTTTGATTTAACTAACTGCTTAAGTAGAACCAGCACAAATAGACTCATAAAGGGAAGTGTATAGGACACGGAAAGCAACACGATCAGCTAGTCACAGCTGGCCACTGTTATTACCTGTTAGCCTTGCTATCCTTGTACTAAATAGTTCCTTGAGTGATGATGTTTGTGTTTTCCCTTTTAGAATACGATGGCTGGAGCTGGAGACATTGTTGGAGCTGGAGGTCGCACTGGACGACGCGGCAGGCCTTGTCGTGTCCAGCAACCTTCGGTTGAGACAACTTCCAACACCGAAGCTGAAGGAAGCGCAGCTGGAAGAAACCCGGAAAACGATGAAGGAGTTCAACTGGATCCCGCAATTCAAGCAGCTATTGTTCAAGCTGTAGCCGCTGCTGTGAAGAATATTACTCCGGGAGGGTCTGCTGGAAGCCGTGAAAGAACTGTTGAAGGGGCAGGTGGTAATGGTAGGAAAGATGATGAGAGGGAAAAGGGTGATTCAAGTGAGGTGAGGTTTGTGAAAGTTGATGATAGGAAGAGGGGCCGAGGCGGTTGCAACTATAAGTCCTTCAAAGGTTGTGACCCGCCTAAGCTGACTGGTTCAGGAGCCGCAATCGCTACTCTTCAGTGGATAACCGCCATGGATAAAATTATCCGAATCAGCGAGTGTCGTCCTGACCAAGCTGTCGGTTATGCCACCCAATCATTTGAAGATGAGGCTATGTATTGGTGGGAGAGTGTGGAGCAGAGGAAGACCCGAGAAGAGATCAAAGAGATGAAGTGGGACGATCTGAAGGAGTTAGTGATGAAGAAGTTCTGTGCTGACGCCGAGGTTGAAAGGGCGGAGATGAAGTTCCTAAACTTGAAAGCTGGGACGATGACACATCGTGAATACACTACATAGTTCAACCGAATGTCGAGGTTGGTTACCGATATGGTCAGCACTGAGGCTAAGAGAATCAAGTGTTATGTGAGGGGATTACCACAGAGAGTCCGCATGTTAGTCAGGACAAGTAAACCTGCTACTTTCGATTCTGCTGTCGAACTCGCAGTGATGGTCTATGCAGACCTGGCTGCGGATGATGTGGTGGTGGGAGACGAGAAGAAAGAGAAGAAATGGGTCGCACCTGCTAAATGACCCGGTACTCAGTTATGGAACCCCAAGGATAAGAAGCAGAAAGTGTGGGAGAAGAGATCGTGTAAGACCTGCGGAAAGATGCATGGTGGTGAGTGCAAGTGGGGTAGAGGTTCTGATGTTTGTCTCAAATGTGGAAAGACTCATGGTGGAGAATGCAGAATGGGGTCGAATGCCTGTTATAAGTGCGGAAAGGTAGGGCATTATGCTGATGAGTGCGGTGCGAAGCTAGCATGTTACAAATGTGGCAAGACAGGCCATATGGCAAGAGAGTGCACTGAAGGTGAGGCTGGAGGCAGTGGGAAGAAAGATTCTGATCAAGCAAGGCCGAGGACTAGAGCCTACATGCTGACCAAAGAACAAGCCAAACAGATTCCTGATGTTGTGACCGGTACGTTCTTAGTAAACGGCATTTCTGCTTCAGTATTATTTGATTCTGGTGCGAATAGAAGTTTTGTAGCTACGACATTTAGTAAACTAGCTAAAATGAAAGGCTGCCGAATGTCTGAAACTTTTGTAGTAGAAACCGCCAGTGACACTTCGGTTAAAATAACAAAAATGGTTAAGAACTGTAAGATAGAATTGGAAGGACATGAGTTCCCGGTTACCTTGTACGTTATGACCTTGGGAGGGTTCGATGTGGTTTTGGGTATGGATTGGTTGTCTGAGTTTGAGGCTCAGATAGTATGTAAGAGTAGGATAATAAGGTTAATGTCCTTGGATGGTAGTGCGGTGACGGTTTATGGTGATAAGGAAAGTTCTGGGCTTAATGTCATTTCGATGATAAAAGCCGAGTGTTTGCTAAGGCGAGGGTGTTGTGCCTACCTGGCGTACGTCGTCAACGCTACGGCCGAGACAAAAGAAATGAAAGATGTTCCTATTATGCGCGACTACCCAGAAGTATTCCCTGAGGATCTTCCGGGGTTGCCACCAGGGCGAGAGATAGAATTTCAGATAGATTTAATACCAGGAGCCCAACCTGTCGCAAAAGCGCCTTACCGTCTAGCACCGTCCGAGATGAAGGAATTGATGTCCCAACTGCAAGAACTCCTCGACAAAGGTTTCATAAGACCGAGTGTTTCCCCGTGGAGCGCACCAGTATTGTTCGTGATAAAGAAAGATGGAAGTATTAGAATGTGCATAGACTATCGTGAGTTGAATAAGCTTACGGTAAAGAATTGATATCCTTTGCCAAGGATTTATGATCTGTTTGACCAACTGCAAGGTTCAAGTTGGTTCTCACGAATAGATCTCAGATCAGGCTACCATCAGCTGAAGGTGAAAGAGGCAGACATCCCTAAGACAGCGTTCCGAACGCGGTATGGACACTACGAGTTCCTCGTAATGTCGTTCGGTCTAACAAATGCTCCTGCAGCATTTATGGACATGATGAATAGGGTGTGTCGACCGATGTTGGATAAGTCGGTTATCGTCTTCATCGATGATATATTGATTTATTCAAAGAGCGAGTCTGACCATGCTGAGCATCTGAGAGAGGTATTGGAGACTCTGAAGAAGGAGAAGTTGTATGCCAAATTTTCGAAGTGCGCGTTCTGGTTAAGAGAAGTGCAATTTTTAGGTCACGTGGTTAATCCGGAGGGGATTACCGTGGACCCAGCTAAGATTGAAGCGATAACGAATTGGAAGACTCCGCAGAATCCGACTGATATACGAAGCTTCCTAGGGTTAGCTGGCTACTATAGGAGATTCATCGAAGGTTTCTCCAAGATAGCCGCACCACTGACCGGTATGACCCGAAAGTCGATAGTATTCAGTTGGGGAAAGTTTCAGGAAGAAGCCTTTGAAGAATTGAAGAAGAGACTCACGCAAGCTCCAATCCTTACTCTACCCGATGGTGACGAGGATTTCGTTGTTTGTGCTGATGCCTCACATCAAGGGTTAGGTTGCGTATTGATGCAACGAGGGAAGGTGATAGCTTACGCGTCTAGACAGTTGAAGGTCCATGAGAGTACTTACCCGACGCATGATTTGGAGTTAGCAGCTGTAGTGCATGCTCTTAAGATATGGAGACATTATCTGTACGGTACTAAGTGTACTATTTATACAGATCATAAGAGTTTAAAGTACTTCTTCGAGCAGAAAGAATTGAACATGAGGCAGAGAAGATGGTTGGAGTTGATTAAGGATTACGACTGTGAGATTAAGTATTACCCCGGTAAAGCTAACGTGGTCGCTGATGCGTTAAGTCGTAAGAATGAGGAAGTCCTTGCAACAGTGAAGTCATACAAGCTGATCATGAACCCAAGCCTTTTTGAAGAAATCATCAAAGTGCAGTCAGAAGTGTTAGTAGATGAAGGGTTAGTAAAGAAAGAAAGGATTTATGGCCAGCAAGATGAGTTGATGGAAAACACTCATGGAGTTAAGACTAGGTTCGACCGTATGTGGATCCCACGCCATGGTGATCTTAGAAGTCGAATCTTAGATGAAGCTCATAAGTCAAGGTACTCAATCCATCCTGGAGCTACAAAGATGTACCAAGACTTGAAAAGAGATTACTGGTAGCCAGGAATGAAGAATGATCTAGTGGATTATGTTAGTAAGTGCTTAACTTGCTTACAAGTCAAAGCCGAGCACCAAAAGCCTTATGGGAAGATGCAACCGCTAGAGATACCTGAGTGGAAATGGGAACACATCACCATGGATTTCATAACTAAGCTACCTCGTACAGCTAAGCAACATGATACCATCTGGGTGATTGTGGACCGTTTGACCAAGAGTGCTCACTTTCTGCCCATACGAGAGGCCATCTCGTCAGAAACGTTAGCAAGCTTGTTCATCAAAGAAGTTGTAACCAAGCATGGAGTACCGTTATCGATCGTGTCTGATAGAGATACACGGTTTACTTCGAGGTTCTGGAAGAAATTCCATGAAGCTATGGGGACGAGGTTGAACATCGGTACGGCGTATCATCCTCAAACCGATGGACAGTCTGAAAGGACGATCCAAACCCTTGAGGATATGCTACGTGCTTGTGTTTTAGATTTTGGTGGAAGTTGGGACGATCATCTGCATCTGGCAGAGTTCTCCTATAACAAGAGTTACCATTCAAGTATTGGTATGCCACCGTTCGAGATGCTTTACGGTAGACGATGTAGAACCCCGGTGTGTTGGGGTGAGATTGGTCAGAAAGAAATGGGAAGCCTAGAAGTGGTTCAAGAAACGTCTTCAAGGTTCGATCAGATCAAAGCAAGAATGAAAGCCGCTCAAGACAGACAAAAGTCTTATGAAGATAAGCGGCGACGACCAATTGAGTTTAACGTTGGCGACAATGTGATGCTTAAGGTCTCGCCTTGGAAAGGAATTATCCGTTTTAGAAAGTGGGGGAAGTTGAGTCCGAGGTACATTGGACCGTTCAAGATTGTAGATCATGTGGGTGAAGTAGCTTATAAACCGGATTTACACGATGAGTTAGAAGGAATTCATTCAACCTTCCATGTTTCCCATCTAAGGAAGTGTCTAGCTGATGACACGTCTCACGTGGCATTGATGGACATTGAGGTTGATGAACAATTGAACTACATCGAGCAACCGATAAAGATCGTTGATCGCAAGGAGAAGCAGCTTCGTCACAAGAGTATACCTTTGGTAAAAGTGATATGGAAACACCGCAAGGGATCAGATGCTACTTGTGAAGCCGAGGATGAGATGCGCAAGTTTTACCCTAGTTTGTTTATGTAATAGTTAGGTTTCAGGGACGAAACCTCTTTAAGGAGGGGAGACTTGTAACATCCTAAAATTTTAATGTTGAATAAAGAAAGTTATGTTTAGTGATTTCGCGTTACTAATTATTTAATATCGAGTAAGGAGCGGATCATGAACTTAGATTAATTGAGATGGGTTAAATGAGAATGGGCCTTAGGTCCATGGGCTTTAAGGGATATAAATATCCCCTAAACACTAAACTATCATTCATTTCATCTTATTCTCTAACACTCCAAAACACACACACACCACACACACTGCCGGCGGCCGAGGAGAGGAACGAACAAGATCCGAGAGAGGGAGAGCGATTAGTTGTGATTAAACAAGTTAAACGAGATCCAAACAAGCTCAAAAAGGTATGATTCTTGATCTTTGAAGTTTAAAGATCCAAGCTTTATAGTGTATAAACGACCGAAAACGGTTGGGGAACGTAGTGGGTGATGTTGAACCATAACAAGGGTGTTAAAATCGCCAAAATGCTTGATAGAAACCAAACAGCGGCTGGACTGGGCAACTTCGCCGCGAACTGGGCAACTTCGCCTTCAAAGCGATAACTTCGCCTTCAAAGCGATAACTTCGCCTGAGGCCAAGTTCGCCTAATTGATAACTTCGCTTACGGCCAAGTTCGCCTAACTGGTAACTTCGCCTGAGGCCAAGTTCGCCTATTGATAACTTCGCTTACGGCCAAGTTCGCCTAACTGGTAACTTCGCATGAGGCCAAGTTCGCCTAATTGATAACTTCGCTTACGGCCAAGTTCGCCTAACTGATAACTTCGCCTAAAGTCAAGTTCGATTAGAAAATAAATTAAAAACCTAATGAAAAATGTGTTAAGACATCTCGACCCCAGCCAGGGGCTCTGCCCCTTGGACCCTGCTAGGGGCTGCCGCCCCTAGACCCCGCTGCCAGGGGCGCTACCCCCGGACCCCCGTTCGTTGTGGGACATATAAAGATAAAAATGCAATATGAGAAGTGATAGTTAATTGATACGTATACTTGTTATACAGTCAGCCGTGCACAACTGAAGAAAGGGATTACGATTAACGGTGAACGTAACCGTGTTCAGGTGAGTTTCTAGCCCCATTCCTTGTTATGTTTTCGGGGCTGTGTGCATACTCGATGTGTTGTTAATACATTTATCCTAAGTGATAAGTGTATGCCATATGTGATATATGTGATATGTATGAATGATTGCTTGATGGTACGTGAACGATCTTTGGATATTGCACGTACTGTCAGGTTGTAACGCTATGTATAAGGTAAGTATGATATGTATGCTTATGTGTATGAACGTAATAAAGTTAATAAAAGAAGGAAAAGATGGTTGTATGGTAACGAAGAGGGAATCGAACCCTACGAATATTCGAGAACTAGGGACCAGACCCTTATAATATCTGTGATGTTAGGGACCAGACCCTTATAATATCTGTGATGTTAGGGACCAGACCCTTATAATATCTGTGATGTTAGGGACCAGACCCTTATAATATCTGTGATGTTAGGGACCAGACCCTTATAATATCTGTGAGGTTATAGGGCGAAAGGCTCTTTAAAACGTATGATTATGTATGTAAAGAAAGTACGAAGGTAAGAATGAAAGTATATGCACTTAGGTGTGTACGAAAGAAAGTTAAGAGGTTAAGTATGAAATGTAAGAATGTATTGTATGATTATGTGATTAACTAGAACTCACTCAGCGTAGCTGACTTTTAGTATGCACGCAGGTGAGTAGGATGAGGCAGCTCGCTTGAGGAGACACGTGGCACTGAATAAGAGGCTGGCATCGAAAGACTCAAGACGTTTAAGTTTAATGTTTCGTTTATTTTGAAAGACAAAATGTTGTTTTAAGACAAGACGTGTTTTGTTATGAAATGTTTTATGAAAGTTTTTAAATTCCGCGAATGTTTTAATTAACTCTGATATTTAGAACTGCGTTTATGAGTAAATCCAAGACGAAAGTTGGGTTACCGGTGACGGGGCCTTACATTAATATTTCTGCCCAAAGAACGAGATACAAAGGTTAGAGCACGAACTCTGGAGTTTGGAGATGAAAGGAGCGGATCATTTGGGATACACGAACCGCTTCAATGAATTGGCCCGCTTAGTACCATGGTTAGCAACTCCTACAAATAAAAGAGTTTAATGTTATATTTGGGGTTTAGCCCCGGAAGTGAGGAGTTTGGTGAACTCTGTGGGTCACACTTCGTTCAAGAATGTTGTGACTCAAGCCGGCATTGTGACTTTTGACTTGGTAAGAAGTGGAGTGTTGAGAATGGCCGGGGAATCATCAGGTATGAAGCGAACCAATTATGGATCAGGATCACAAGGAAGGCCAGCAAATAAACATGCACGCCCAACAATACAAAATTATGTCATGAGTAGTTCTGAGGTGAAACGAGACAGATACAAGGGACCGTGGCCAAAATGTGATAAATGTAATTTTCATCATGTGGGTGAGTGTAGACCGATAATATGTCAAAGGTGTGGAAGGACTGGACACAATGGTGGTCCCAATTGCCGAATCGGTATGGAGATTGTAAACCGACCAGCCCAGACAACCCAACCCCGTCATCCCCAACTACCGAGACCACAACCAATTCGTCAGCATCCATCTCAGCAAAACTCAACTGTAGTGAATCGCCGTGCTTGTTTTGAATGTGGTAGCACGGAGCACTTTAGAAGGGACTGCCCCAAATTGAATCGTGGAGCAGTCACCGGTCGAAACCAAGCATCGACTTCAAGTGCGTCTCGGGGACGCGCGTTCGTTATCGGGTCTGGAGAAGCACGACAAGACCCGAACGTAGTAACAGGTACATTTGTTGTTTCTGATCAATATGCTTCTGTGTTATTTGATACTGGTGCCGATAGAAGCTTTGTTTCCTCTAGTTTTGTGTCCCTGGGTAACATGCCAGTTAGTGAACTAACAAATCCCTATACTATAGAGCTCGCTAACGGTAACTCTATAACTGTCAACCAAATAATCCAAAACTGTTCCATTATTCTTAATGACCACCCATTCCTTATTGACCTACTCCCGGTAGAGTTAGGAAGTTTTGATGTAATCGTTGGCATGGACTGGTTAACCAAGTATAAGGCGGAGATTATGTGTAACGACAAAACGGTTAAAGTTCCACTTTCGAATGGTGAGCTGATTGTAGTACAAGGAGAGAAGTCTGGTTTGATGTTACCTCTCGTGTCTCATTTCAAAGTGTTGAAATGTTTACGCCAAGGTTGTATGGCATTCTTGGCAAACGTGACTATAAAGAACCCTGATGAGAAACGCATAGAAGAAATTCCCGTTGTACGTGAATACACCGATGTCTTTCATGACGATTTACCCGGATTACCACCGAACCGACAGGTTGAATTCTGCATAGACTTAATTCCAGGATCAGCCCCTATTGCTAAGGCACCTTACCGGTTGGCACCCTCTGAAATGCAAGAACTATCCAGCCAGTTACAGGAATTGTTAGATAAGGGTTTCATTCATCCTAGTTATTCTCCTTGGGGAGCACCGGTATTGTTCGTAAAGAAGAAAGATGGAAGTTTTAGAATGTGCATCGATTACCGAGAATTAAACAAAGTTACCATCAAGAACCGATACCCCCTTCCACGAATAGATGATTTGTTTGACCAACTCCAAGGGGCAAACTACTTCTCGAAAATTGACCTTCGATCCGGTTACCATCAAGTTAAGATTCAAGAGGAAGACGTGTCTAAAACGGCGTTCCGAACTCGTTATGGCCACTACGAATTCTTAGTTATGCCGTTCGGACTGACTAATGCCTCCGCAGTATTCATGGACCTTATGAATCGAGTTTGTAAACCGTACCTCGACAAATTCGTTATCGTGTTTATTGATGACATTTTGATATATTAGAAAACCAAGGAGGAACACGAGCAGCATTTACGAACTATCTTGGAGCTGTTGAGAAAGAAAAAGTTGTATGCCAAGCTGTCAAAGTGTGAATTTTGGCTACAAGAAGTACAATTTTTAGGAGACGTTGTTAATCGACACTGTATCCATGTAGACCCGAGTAAGATTGAAGCCATCAAAAATTGGCAGGCCCCAAAGTCACCGAAGGAGATCCGCCAATTTTTGGGTTTAGCCGGGTATTATCGGCGTTTTATTGCTAACTTTTCCAGCATAGCCCAACCTTTAACCCTTTTGACTCAAAAAGATCGTGCTTACGTTTGGGGAGAAGAACAAGAAGCGGCTTTTCAATTGCTGAAACAAAAACTATGCCAAGCCCCGATACTAAGTCTTCCAGAGGGAACTGACGATTTGGTAGTTTATTGTGATGCGTCCCGGAAAGGTTTAGGGTGCGTACTTATGCAAAGAAACAAAGTCATAGCATACGCTTCTTGACAATTAAAGGTGCACGAGAAGAATTATACCACCCATGATTTGGAACTAGGCGCAGTTATTTTCGCGCTCAAGATCTGGAGGCACTATTTGTATGGCACCAAGTGTACAGTATACACCGACCACAAAAGCCTACAGCATATCTTCGACCAGAAAGAACTAAATATGAGGCAGAGAAGATGGGTAGAATTGTTGAATGATTACGAATGTGAGATTCGAAACCACCCGGGCAAGGCTAATATAGTAGCAGATGCTTTGAGCAGAAAAGACAGGATCAAACCACTACGGGTCCGAGCACTTGGAATGATCGTCCAAACCAGCCTCACCGAGCAAATTCGTATTGCTCAAAACGAAGCTCTGAAAGGAGATCACTTGGAAAATGAAAACTTGCATGGAACCGAACAGAACTTTGAAGAAAGAACTAACGAAATTCTATACTACAAAAATCGAGTTTGGATTCCCACTTTCAGCAATCTGCGTGACTTGATCATGGACGAAGCCCACAAGTCCAAATACTCCATTCACCCTGGAACAGATAAGATGTACAAGGACTTGAAGGAGTATTATTGGTGGCCCGGTATGAAGAAGGATATAGCCACGTACGTCAGTAAATGTTTAACGTGTGCGAGAGTTAACGTTGAATATCAAAAACCTTCGGGAATGTTACACCTACCGGAAATACCACAATGGAAATGGGAACAAATTACCATGGATTTTGTAACACATCTCCCAAAAAATTCCCGAGGAAACGATGCAATATGGGTGATAGTTGACCGATTAACCAAGTCCGCACACTTCCTTCCAATCCGAACCACTTTCACAACCAAAAAAACTTGCTCACATCTACATCAATGAAATCGTATCCCGACACGGCGTACCCGTTTCAATTATTTCTGATCGCGATAGCCATTTCACCTCTCGTTTTTGGCAAGCCGTACAAGAAGCTTTGAGAACCCGAATTAACCTAAGTACCGCCTACCATCCCCAAACCGACGGTCAATCTGAACGAACCATTCAAACCTTAGAAGATTTGCTTCGCGCTTGTGTACTAGACTTCGGTGGAAACTGGGATCAACATCTTCCACCGGTTGAATTTTCGTACAACAATAGCTATCACAGTAGCATTCAAGCGGCACCGTATGAAGCGCTGTACGGACGGAAATGTAGATCACCCTTGTGTTGGACTGAGGTTGGAGATACCCAAATTACAAGATCTGACTTGATTCAAGAAACCACCGACAAAATCCATAAAATCACAAACAAATTGAAAGTTGCCCGAGATCGACTGAAAAGCTATGCTGATGTTCGTAGAAAGTCGTTATCCTTTGAAATAGGCGACAGAGTTTTTCTGAAAGTATCCCCGTGGAAAGGCGTCATTCGATTCCGAAAAACCGGTAAACTAGCCCCGCGATACATTGGGCCATATGAAGTCATTTCTAAGATAGGTCCGGTAGCTTACCGACTGAAACTTCCTGTGGAGTTGAGTTCTATTCACGATGTCTTTCATGTTTCGAACTTGAAAAAGTGTCTTACTGACGAAACCAAAATCGTGCCATTAAAAGACTTAAACATAAACAAAAAACTGAATTTCGTTGAAGAAACAGTGGAAATATTAGGGGGAAAAATAAAACAATTAAGACACAACAAAATCTCTCTAGTAAAAGTTCGGTGGAATTCACAAAGGGGACCCGAATTCACGTGGGAGCGGAAATCTGAATTCAAAAAGAAATACCCGCACCTGTTTCCGAACAAAGAAAAAGTTGAATAACCGAATTTCGGGGACAAAATTTTCTAACGGGGGAAAATGTGACATTTGAGCCAAAACAAGGTACACCTCAGTACGTAATTACCGATTAAGCAAATAAACGCCTTTTGCGTAACAAACGAACGATCAACCGAACAGGTCGGGTTATGACCCAGATATCTCGGGGGGGCATTTATAAGTGAAATACGATCTATACAAGCTAAAATATTAGAAATATGGTCTTAGTTTGATAGCAAACAAGTTAAACGAAAACATGCTCGTTTAACCACCCGCTATAGATTTAAAAGCGAAAGATAGTTACAAACCAAGCATTGTATCATCCGTTGAGCCGAAAAGACTTACCAAACACTTATTTGAAATGTTTTAAGCGATCCGTGAAAATATTTTTGATTTTTACAAACATATAGTATGCTTTTATAATTTTACACAAAACTAGCCGAAAAACACTTGTTTTCGCGTTGTTTAACGCACCCGATGAGTTTTTCGCGCCAAAAACCGAACCCGAACTAAATTTGGACCGGGCTATTCGTATTGGGCTTGAGAAAACAGATTTTTGGGCCAAAATGGGCCCAAGGGGGCCCAAACCATCCTTCCGATCGGACCAGCCCACCCCACCCCCCATTTTTTTATATAACTTGTTTAGGAAGCTTGTTTATCCAATTTGGTTTATAAAATCTGAGGTCCAAGCAGCTACATCCTAAAATTCCAGAAAACCTCCAAACCCTAAGGTAAAGGGCTTAAATAAGTAGCTTTTGAACTTGTTTAAACTTGTTTAATACCATAAAAACATGTCTTGGTTACTAAAAATCATTCCTAACCGTGTAAAAATCCTAAAAATGGTCCATAAACATTTTTGATCATACACATGGTAAGGAACCTATTTTGATAGTTTTTTTTGGCCATAAACACGGATTAAAGGGTTGAAACGACGTTTTTACGGTTCAAAAGTTCGTTTTTGTACACTAGCCGAAACCCTAACTTAAGGGCTGTTATGTTTATGAAATATTGCTTGGTTTGTGATATAGGACTTGTACCTAGCTTTCTTAGAAGCACAAGAACCTGAAAACTTGATTAAAAAGTCGGAAACGAGCCAAACCCGCTAAGGTAATGCCGAAACACTCGCTTACGGGCTATTTAGGTTAAGGTTGTGATGTGCATAGTTTTAAAACTTGAAATTTTTCAGGGACATCAGTGACTATGTCAATGAGTCCCTGTTCAAATCTGGTAATTTTTCGACCATCCGAGAATATTTGGCGAATTTATTACCAAATTGGGACGTTTATTTGGGAAAAATAGCTAAAATACTTCAAAAATTATGAAATTTTTCTGGGAACTCAAATTTGATGTATTTTGATCAGATATGAATTTTGGGATCAATTGGAGAAGTTTTAATGTGTTTTGTTTATTTGCGTTCGTGTGAGTTTTTACAGCCGAATTTGGGCCGAAAAGAATATTGCACGAGATTTTTTCATTCTGGAATTTATACAAGTTGTTTTGGAACATAATTTGAGTATTCAGGATTTTTTGTGGAATTTTTGGAAATTGTTTGGGGTAAACGGATGATTTTCAGGCGAAATATAGCTGATAAAATGAATTTTTATAAATTAATAAATCAGTAAATAAATTCTAGAAATATTTTTTTAAAAATCTACATATTTTAATTGATAAGTGGTTAAATTTTCATAATTTAGTGATTAACGGTTAATTAATTATGCTAATCTGAATATTAAACAAATTCAGTTTTTATAAAAACCTGCAAGTTCGCGACTAGTGAATCTGCGAGAATATCAAAACACCAAGAGTGATCAAAAATCATATTTTTGGGCTAATTAAGTAAAAATGAACTTTTCTATGAGAAACCTGGACAATCTGGGTGGATTGTGCGCGTTTCTTCTCAAATCAAACTGTATAAACGGAAACGGGCCCCGTGACTAATCCGGGACCCCAGTATGTGATCTTTCTTTATAACTTAATCATTTTATTAACCAATACATTTAACCAAGCTTATTTTCCCATAACTATTTTCTGAACGCGTAAACGAACAACTTGGCCAAGTTGGGAAAACGAAAATCTGAGCCAAGTTTAGTTCTAAGTATTAGACATTGAACAACATCACAACCTAAGCCTATAGCCATTTTCTGGGCGTTCCAGCTACACCCAGATTAGTTATACAGCCCAGTTTAGTATTGAGATTATAATAATATTAAAATATTAATATTATTATAATATTGATTATAGGAACTACTGATAGCAGACCGAACAAACCACGAGCTGATACAGTACTGAATATCTACTAAACCGTGAGTTTCATGACCCCACTTTTAAACTGTTTTACGAACTTTTGGGGTGAAAAACATGTTTGCTTATATCTATATATTTATCTGAAACATGTAATGATCTGAATTATCTAAGTGCTAACACACGAAAGTCCCCACGATCACAGTGATTAACTTCGAGCCGGTGGCTTGTGAATAGTACTATTGGTTTGACAAACCCAGGCGGGGCCAGCACGGTTGCTGAGACATTATCCCGTTTGCACATGTCCATATATTTTTTCGAACCAGCTATGTAGTGTTAGACATAGCTACCGGGGCATGTTGTGGGCGGAAAGGGGCCACAGTGGTTGATTGAGCGTGGGAAATGGAGGCACGCAGCACGAACAGTCCAGGCTTCACTGTAGCTTAGCATAATTACATCACATACATCATTTACATACATACATACTTATTTCATGATTACAAGTGTTGACTTGTGAACACTCATTACTGTTTTCTTGAAACTCGTGAAACTCACCAACTCTAGTAGTTGACCCGTTTTAAACTGCTTTTCAGGTGTACCTAAATCGGAGTAATTTGATGATCTGTCACGTGCCTGAAGTGTGTGGTTGATGCTATGTGAATAGAAGCAAGGGTGTTAGTAGTAAGAATGTATAGTTAACGAACTAGTTTTGTTTGTATTGCCTAGACTGTAAAACAATGATAGAACGAAGAAATGTAATATATTGTAAATTAGTTTGTAATGTTTCTTTATAAACAATGTGTTGATACTAGAGGTGTCTGTTACATTCCCGTTTTACGCTTCCGCATTGTGCTAGTCGGGGTGTGACAGTAACTCTGTGTAGGTGTGTTTTGGTGCATCTGAGCTTGTTCCAATCTAGGGGGGAGAATGTTGGGTCGGATTTTTGATAAGGAAGATTGGAATCTTCTCAACCTACTCAGGAAACG
Organism: Bidens hawaiensis; assembly: GCF_021521415.1. Taxonomy (NCBI): domain Eukaryota; kingdom Viridiplantae; phylum Streptophyta; class Magnoliopsida; order Asterales; family Asteraceae; genus Bidens; species Bidens hawaiensis. The sequence goes on from NW_027491022.1 coordinate 2,912,936, forward strand.
GCTAAGTATGGACTTCGAGCAGGCTTAGACTATCAAGCATGGTTTTAGTACTTCGAGCAAGGTCTTCATAACCATTCGTGGTTGATTCTTCTAAGTGTTAAAGCTTCGAGCAAGCTACACTTCAACGAGCAAGAGTGTTCTTCTATCGAGTATGGATTGCCAATCGAGCAAACAACTTGATCATTCAAGTTTTAACCAAGTGTTAAGAGCACAGGATGTCCGAGCACATGGTGACAAGCATGGATGCAATAAGAAGATGTCATATGCTTCAAGCATGAACTTCAAGCATGGTTTAATCTCCTGAGCAAGATTTACATCCAAGCATGCTAAAGATTGCTGAATAAGTCTAAGACAAGATTGAAGACATCAAGAAGAATGAGCTTGCTCGATGGACTAGTTCGAGCAAAGCAAGGATTGGTCAAGAGGAATGAAGCTTGCTAGAAGAGAATATTTTCACTATAAAATATTCTAAGTAAAGTATGATCGAAGACACTCATAGAGCATACCCTGCATACTGAAGTGTGCTCGAGCAAGATACAAACATGCTCGAAGACACTTACACTTGTATTTGATTTTGTCAATCATTATGTAATAATTAGGGATTCTAGAAGGAATGTTAGGGTCTATAAATGGGGTCGTAGGATTCCATTTCAAAAAAGGCGACGCACACAATACGAGAAACATTTTAAAGAATATTCTATTGGTCTCCTCGTACCACCGCCACCGTCACGAAACCCTAGACATTCCTTTCACTGTTCTATTAATGATGTATTAAATACAGTGAATCTTTGTGTTTGATTGTGTTCTTACCGACTATCATTTATTGTTTCGTGTTTGTTATATCACACCTTCGTTCCCATCCGTTGGATATCCTGATTCCGCCGTGATATTCAATAGTCCTTTGGGTTATTGAGTCTGTATTTTCTTGTCAACCTTATTAAGGTTTGCACCAGATTCTCGTTCCTGACAATTAATAATAATAATTTCCTTTAAATATCACCAGTATAACTAAATATGATGAATCTCCCTAACTAGCAAATCGAACCATCTATGTACAAGAATCTCCAACCTCTCCTATATTTTTGCTATTCCAATTGGTTACTATAGGACAGAACCTCGTGCTCACGAATCGATGACGTGCCTGACTGGAATGGGACATGCTTAGCCCCAAGCATTAAATTACCATTTCTAGTAAACCTAGCATGCTCTAGGGTACTAAATGACCTGGTAAAAGAATATTTTATAATTATATTTAATAACAGCCAAAGGTCAAACGGAGTAGAAATGAGCCCATTCTAACTTACAACAAGTTGTTAAAACTCATAACGGTCAGACGCTCAATTACGAAAATATTGGAACGAAAAAATTGCCCAATGATGAAATCGTACGGGAATAATTGTCGTACAAGTGGGGAACCACTCATAATAATTATAATGTGTCCTTGGATAGATAAGGATAGTACTATATCGTGGGTATAGAATCTTTTTGATACTCCATGCAAGCATCTAATAGTGTGTGCTATGCTGATATGGAGGATACTTTGGGCTATCCGTTACAATACTGGCCCTTACCGGTTAAAATTTCTGGTCACTTGATGCAATTTTTGATATATACATACAGACACCAGCCTTTGTTAGGCTAAATCTATGTACTATTTCTAATGTGTAGACTTGGGAACAAATCCGTGTGATACATATGTGTTCTTGGAATACCTGATTACTTGTTAAGATGGTTTTTTTTGTGATGAGTTAAGTAGCGAACTGTTGTTAATTGTTGAATAACTGGTTATTGTTATAGAATGGCCCCGAAGAGAGTAAACACGTTGTCTGAGGCAGATGTAGCCGAGATGATCGCTCGGCAACTACAAACAGTACTTTCGACTATAGCAGCACAATTTGTTGTAGGTATTAATACAACTATGAATACAAATCTAGTGTCGAACACTAACGCGGCCGTAAATACTAATCCCCCAACAAATACTAATACAACTACAAATGCTCCCCTGATAAATACTGTCACTGTCAAGTCTAATACTCCCCTATTGAATACTAATATTACTCTCAATAATGATAATCCCCCACCAAACTTGAACAATAGTCGTAACAACCAAAACCCCTTGCAACACGGATATCAACTTAAGAACTTCATGCTATGTAAACCTATGGAATTTAGTGGTACTGAAGGACCAAATGGACTGGTAAAGTGGATTGAAAAGGCTGAATCCATCATTAATATCACTAACTGTCCACCAGATTGTATTGTCAAAATTGCTACTTCTACATTTGTGGACCACGCGCTAATGTGGTGGAATACTGTTGTGCAAATTCTGGGACAAGAGGCAACCAATCGTATGTCTTGGATATAACTTAAAAATCTCATGATAGAACATTTTTGTCCGATAAACGAAATTCAGAAATTGGAACTAGAACTTTGGAATCTAGAAATGAAGGGTGCAGATCACTTGGAGTATACCCACCGCTTTAACGAGCTGGCTCGTCTAGTTCCATGGTTAGTCGCACCATAATCTAGAGTTACTGAATGCTACATTTGGGGTTTAGCCCCCGATGTCCGGAGTTTGGTTAACGCAACTGGCCCTGTAACGTTCGAAAATGCCGTGTTACAAGCCAGCATTGTAACTTCTGATTTGGTTAGAAGCCGTACGCTGGGAATACTTGGAGAATCGTCTGGTACAAAACGAACCGAGTATGAGGAGAAGGTACAAGGAAGGCAACCGAATAAACGTGCACGCACCACGATACAAACTTACGCCATTACCAGTTCCTAGATGAAACAAGAAAAGTATAAAGGGCTTTTGCCAAAATGTGAGAAATGTGGTTATCATCATATAGGTGAATGTTGAACAAACGGGTGTTATAGATGTGAAAAGGTTGGACACTATGTCCATGATTGTAAAACCATTGTAAACACTACAAACCAACCATCTCAAATACCACAGTCGCACCATCTACAACAACCCCGACCACAACCAATTCGCTTACAACCAATTCAATTAACACAATCTATCCCAAATCACCCTGCTTGCTATGAATGTGGTAGTACGAATCATTTCCAAGAAACTTCCTCAAATTAAGTGGAGAAAAAACATCGATGATTAACTAGACTAGAGGTCGCTTTCGTGATTGATTCGAGTGGAGCACGAACATATTCAAACGTAATAGCAGGACCGATATTATGAAAGGAGAATGAAACAAGAAACGAAGTAATAGCATATAACCCCAATGACTAATCACGAATGAAAAGAACTATACTATCCGTGACAGGGTATATGGAACGATAGCTTTTATACCCAAGATCTAGTGGCATTATTTGTATACTACCAACAGTACGAGTTACATATATCGCAAAAACCTACGAGTTATAAGTAATCAAAACAAGCTAAATAAGAGGAAATGAAGATTGGGTGGAATTGTTAAACAATTATAACTGTGAAAACCAAAGAAATTCCTTCCTACAAGAACCGAAACTTGAACTTCAAGCTTTTATAGACTCAATAATTGGGTGATGAACGAAGAAGAAAAGTAAGGCAAGATGTTTTGTAGACTTAATATTAGTGTAAAGATGTAAGGGAAATTTATGGATAAACTGGTATGAGAAACATTATAGGCACATGTGTTGTAATGAGGTACCCCATATTAAGTTAAAGCGGAATACCGAAAACCTTCAGGAACGTTACAATACCTTGAAATACCCCAATGGAAGGGGGAACGAATTACAGTAGATCTCTAAACACACGCTCCTAAAACATCCCGAGAAAACAATGCAACCTGAATGATAGTTCACTGATTGACCCAATCCACATACTTAAATTCGATCCGTAACAACTGCATAATCGAAAAACTCACTTTTGTTAACAAAGATTTTATCCCGACATAGGGAGCTTATTTTAGTCATTTCAAGTTGAGAAAACCACCCCACCTCTTATCCTTGGTGAGTTGTGTATAAAACTTTAGATCCCGAATCGACCTGAGCATGGTCTACCGTCCTCTAACAAGCAATCAAACCAAATAAACTATTCAAATATTAGAGGAAAGTGGGGAACAATACTTTCTACTAGCTTAGTCCTCTTACACTAACAGTTATCGTGATATTATACAAATGGCTATATAATACATGATATGAGCAAGAATATAAATCGCCACCTTATTAAATTGAAAACTGGTGACACCCAAAATCCAAAATTTGAATTGATTTCGGAACCATAAATAAAGCTCGTAGTATTAAAAACAAACTGAAAGCCGCTTGAGGCTAACTAAAGGACTGTACCAATATACGCGAGAAGAAAACAATTTTTGAAAGTTCTTAGCTGAATTGGCGGAACCGATGAGTCTGCTTAAAATCACATGGAACTGTACAAAATTGTCTCGAAAGTTAACCCTGTAGCATATCAACCGAAATTATGTCACTCCCTATAATTTTCTATATACCAAAACAAGCAAACACCTTACTGACAAGGCGGAATTTGTGCCACATGAAAATTTTCATACAACAAAACTTTGTAAAGAAACCCGTGGAAATATCGAATGGGGAAAATCAAACAGTTACGACACAATAAACTTCCATTAAATAAAGTTCGGTGGAATCCACAACGGGGAATCAAATGTGTTCGGAAACAGAAGAATGAATTCCGAAACAAATAATTATAAACTTTTCTCCTAAAGGGGTGTAATTGGCATTTTGAATTTCGGGGACGAAATTTCTTAACTGGGGGAGAATGTGACATTCGTGACTAAACCGAATACACCTTAGCATTTACAAACTCGAATACGCGTTTAACCGCTTATTGCGTAACGAACAAACCAATAACCGAACGGGTCTGGTTATGACCCGGATATTCTGGGGCTCAATATATTAGTGATATATGTCTATTATAAGCCAACATATTGATATTAAGACCTTAGTATGATAGCAAACTAGTTAAATGAAAGCAGGCTCGTTTAACTACCCGCTATGGATTTAAACGCGAAATATAGTCCCGAAACAAGCATTGTATCATCCGTTAAGCCGAAAAAGATTTACCAAACACTTGTTGGGAATGTTTAAGCGATCCTTGAAAATATTTTCGATTCTTACAAACAAATGGTATAATTTTCTAAATTTATACAAAAATGGCTGAAAAACACTCGTTTTTGCACTGTTTGTCGTACCCGATATATTTTTCGAGCCAAAAACCAAACCTGAGATAAATTTGGTCTTGTCCTTTCACGTTCAGGCACGTAAATCGAGAAAAGTGGGCCAAATGGGCCAAAAGGGGGCCCAACAAGCCAAAAGTTGAAAGAAACACTAATATTATTATTAGTTACTTAATAAAAAAATAAGAAACCTTAGATATTTTTCCCATCATTTTTCCAAAACTTCACTCAGCTTTCTCTGTTGTTCTTACACCAAACCCACAAAACCTAAGGTATTTTGATTAATTTGATCAATTTATGCATGTTTAAACATGTTTAAATTCATATAAACATAGTTTGATTACCAAAAATCACTTCTAACCATGCAAAAACCCTAAAAATTGTCCCAAAACATGTTTTGATCATAAAGAGGGTGAAGAGTCTGATTTGATAACTTTTTTTGGCCATGAACACGGATTAGAGGGTTTAAACGAAGTTTTTACGGTTCAAAAGTTCGGTTTAGAACCCTAACCGAAACCCTAACTTTCATGGCTGCTCTCTTGATGATACATATGTGGTTTGTGATATAGTACCTGAAATTAGCTTGTACAAAAGCACGAGAACCCGGAAATTGGATTAAGAGAGCGAAAACGGGCGAAAACCGCAAAGGTAATCCCGAAACATTCGATTATGGGATGTTTAGGTTAAGGTTGTGATGTGCATATTGTTAGATCATGAAATTTTGCAGGGACATCAGGGACCATACCATTGAGTCCCTGTCTAAATTGGGTAATTTTCCGATCATCTGAGAATATTTGGCGAATTTATTACCGAATTGGGATGCTTATTTGGGAAAAAAAGTTAAAATGATTGAAAAATTATGAGATTTTGTGGGGAACTCAGATTTAATATATATTGATCACATATGAAATTTGGGGTTATTTTCAAAACCCTAGGTATGTTTTGTGCATTTGCGTTTATTCGGATTTTCATAACAGTTTTTGGCTCGAAAATGATACTTTGCAAGACTGTTAGCTTCTGGAATTGCAATAGGTTATTTTGGTAAGTGTTTTGGTCACTCAAGAATTTTGACGGTTTTTTCGGAATTCATTTGGTATAAACGGATAATTTTCGGGCTAAATATAGCATATAAAATGATTTTTTATAAATTTATAAATTAGTAGATAATTCCAGAAATGTTTTTATAAAAATATACGTATTTTATTTGATAAGTTTCTAAATTTTTCATAATTTAATGATAAACGGATCATTAGTTTTGCTAATTTGAATATTAAACAAATTCAATTTTGACAAAAACCGGCAAGTTCGTAATTAACGAACCTGTTGGAATATCAGAACCTCAAAAACGATCAAGAAGCATATTTTCAAATTAATTATGTAAAAACTAACTTTTTGTAAGAAATCCGGACAATTTGGATAGATTGTGCGCGTTTTTCTCCAAATCAAACTGAATAAATGGAAACGAGCCTAGTAGAGAATCCAAACCCCTAAATTGTGATCTTTCTTTATAACTTAATCAGTTTATCAACCAACACGCTTACCCAAGTTTGCATCCCCATAACTGTTTTCCAAACGCGTAAACGAGCAACTTGGTCCAGCTGGGGAGACGGGGAAACTAAGCCAAGTTCGATTTTAAACATTAGACATTAAACAACATCACAATCTAAGCCTATTGACACTTTCTGGTGTTACAGTCACACCCAGACTAGCTATACAACTCAGCTTAGTATAAAGATTATAATACTATTAAAATATTAATATTAATATAATATTGACTATAGGGACTAAGTGATAGCAAAGGAAACAAACCCTGAGCTGATCTCGCACTAAGTGCCTACAAAACTGTGAGTTCCATGACCTCTCTTTTCAAACTGTTTATGAACTTTTTGGGGTGAAAAGCATAGTTATGTTGACTCGGATATCTACAAAGGAAGATTGGAATCTTCTCAACCTTCTCAAGAAATCGGCATAGACTACGAGCAAGCTTGCATAATCGAGCATGATTTACTACCTATAGCATGGTCTTTCAACATATTCTTCCTAAGTGTTGGAAGCTTCGAGCAAGCTACACTTCTCCAAGCAAGATTGTTCTTCTATCGAGTATGGATTGCCAATCGAGCAAATGACTTGATCATTCATGTCTAAGCCAAGTGATCCAAGCACAACTGATCCGAGCACATTGGTGTCGAGCATGGATGCAATAAGAGAATGTCATATGCTATAAGTATAGACTTCGAGCATGGTTCAGTCCCGAGCAAGATTCACATCCGGGCATTGATGTGTTGTAAATCACACGTATTTTCCGCGTCTTTTATCTACGTATTATATTATAATTTATGTATTTTAACTTGTTTTATATAGGGTTTACATAATCTTATTCATATTGTAGGTTATGGGTTACAAGGAAGAAAAACCGAGCTTCTTGAGCAGTTTATGGGCCTTTTACGCATACGTTGTCAAGTAAAACTCAAAGCCCGGCCCATATGCATCATGGATAAGCCCATTCTCTACATAATATTACAACATAAAAAAGAAAAAAGAAAACCCTAACACCCTAGAGAGTTCCGATCGGTAGTGGGTGACAGCAAGAAAAAAAGAAAGAAAAGCTTAGGGTTTGAAGGTGTTGGCAGCTAGGGAAGAAAGAAGGAAGCAAGTGCAAGCCTCAGGATCATTCTCCATTCATTATTACAGCCAAGTGCAGCCCCGAAACATCTCCATATCCTTTCTTTTTAAACATTGTTCATCACTTTATTTTTCTTGATCAATTGTTGATGTGTTTTGCAATTGTGTTAGAGATTGACTTGTTTATGATTGCTATTGATTTTTGAACGATTGTTAAGATGATTGGTATGGTTTACATGATGTGTTTATTGAGTATTCATGGCTGTCCAAATATGATTAGAGGCTAAACTTGTTAGTTCTACCTAGGAATGATGATTAATGTTAGTGTTTGATAAGTTTTATGGATTGTTTGATTGATAGATGGTAATTGTTATTGTAAAGTTTGATTTAGACATGAAATAGGTTGTGTTTAAGGGATGGAAATTTTGGTCATTCATTGCTTAAACCCCTTGTGTCGTTTAATTAGTTTTGTTCTGATTGATCGGTGCATTGTTTGATTCTAGACTTTGTGTTTAGGGTTTGTTTGCGGTAGGTAAAACCGTAGGGTTTTGTTGCATGAATTTGAGGTTAAAGTACAGCGGTTAGGCACCTTCTTAGAGACCGAGAGGTGATAAGAAGTTAGGGTTGTCTCATTGACTTTACATGCTAGAATTAGGATTGCGCGAGAGCGAGTTCGTTTCTTGTTAGGTTTAGGTGTTTTGAGCGACTAGGTGATCTATTTTGGTTTAAGTTGAATTGTTCCTCTATCCTTGGTTGTGTAGTATTCATTGCCATTAGGGTCGAGTGTTGGTGAGACCGAGAGGTGAGTCAACATTAGAACACGTTAGCAATTGTTTCCCGGTTTGGTCGTTTTGGTCGATTTTGAGTAGTTTAGGCTTGTTGAGTGAGACCGAGAGGTAATCCAATGTGCCCGAGCGATCGTTAGTCGTGTCATCTTTAGGGACTGGTGTCTTGAAGTCATTCAATCCATTAGCTTGTTAGGCCTACAGTTTGATTCAGACGTAGGTAGACGTTTTTCTCCATCCAGAGTCAACACAGTTAGTTTGTCGTTAAGTTTTCTATTTTAGGTAACTTTTGTCAGTCAGTCTAGTTAGTTCAGTTAAGTTAAAAGAAATCAAAAATCAATTAAATATTATTCTTAGGTAGGTCTTGTCTAGGGTTAGTGATCCTTAGCGTTCTGACGTGTCCACGTGTTCGATACTCGGACTTCCTAGGTCTATACTACTTGCGATCGGTACACTTGCCGGTTGTGTGTGGCTTTAGGATTTTCGTTTTAATATTAAAGCTTAGTTGTGAGGGTTATCCGACGCACATCAAGTTTTTTGGCGACGTTTCCGGGGACGGTTTTAGGCGTTTTGAGAGGAATCCGACTTAGGACTTACCTTTTTGTTTTGTTTATTTATTAGGATAGTTTGGCTTCTTTTATTGATTTGTATAGTTGTATGCCACAAACTCGTTCTCATGGACCACCTAACACTGAAGCATTTCCCGAGCCTGAGAGAGAGTTTCGTGAGAAACGTCGCACTGTTTCACCAACATCCACTTCATCATCTGTTGGCAGTTTATCCTCATCTCCTACATCTTCTGATTTCGTCGATAAGGATAGGATCATGTGCGTCAATCAACCATCGAGGAGGACAGTTTCAGACCGGGCCCGACTGGCCAATGCTGGCGCGAGATCCAGCATCGCACCACCCACCATTGGAGTTAACGCGAACTAGCAGATTCCGTCGAACATTCTGAATTCCATTTCTCATTCTGCTCAGTTCCACGGGTTACTTCACGAAAACCCGCATCATCATCTCACTCGTATCGCGCGTATCTGTGACACTTTCCATCTTGCCGGTGTATCCGAAGACGCCGTGAAACTCCGTGTTTTTCCGTTTTCGCTCATCGATAAAGCGAGTTTGTGGCTTGAGTCCCTCCCACAGGGCTCCATAGCTACTTGGGCTGCCATGTAGACCCTATTTCTTGAGAAATACAATCCTCTGGCTAAGGCTGCTCGTCTACGTAACCAGTTTCATTCATTTCCGATGGAGGACACCGAAAGTTTCTTCAAGGCATGGGAACATTTCAAAAATCTTTTATCGTTGTGCTCGAACCACGGCTTGCAAGATTGGGCGGTTGTCAAGAAGTTCTACAACAGAGTGACGTACGTTACGCAAAACATGCTTGACACGGCGGCGGGAGGAAATTTGCTGACGACGAAGGACCCGGATGAGTGCATCATTTTGTTTAACAGGTTAGCTATGAGTGGATACTAGCGACCGCCCTCCAAGGGTAGTAAGACTGTCGATTCTATTTCACGCGGCATGCATTCGGTGGACCCGACCACCGCACTCACGGCACAGGTTGAGGCGTTAGCGTAGATTTTGAAGGACTTACAGACGAAGAGCAAGTTGTGCGAGATATGCAGAGGAGGGCATGATACCGTTCAGTGCCCAGTCAGTTCGTAGGAGGAGGCCGTAGACTTTATAGGAAATGCAAATGAAAACCCAAATTCTTTCAATTCTTATAATTCGGGATGGAGAGGCAATCAGAACTCCAACTGGAGGAGCAGTAATCAGTCCGGTGAGTTTATTCCAGGATGCCGGTGAGGGAGCGAGCAGTGGGGAGAAGAAGCCCACTTTGGAGGACATGATGGCGCAGCAGACGCAGATGTTGTCATAGCTTATGACGCGTGAGGATTCCCGACACAAGGAGACGCAGGAGAAGTTTCATGAGCATGAGCAGTACATGAGAATCAGGGAGCGTCGATTCAGAGTCTCGAGAGGCAGACGGGCGAGATAGCCAGTCGATTGAACGAGAGGCTGCAGGGTACGCTACCGAGTAACATCGAGCAGAACCCGAAGGGATTCGCGAAAGCTGTGACGACGAGGAACGGTGAAGGGGCACGAGACGAGCCCGTGATTCAGCAGAGGTCTAGAGGATGAGGAGTAGAGGAGCCTGAAATAGTTGTAGAGGAGCAGGTGGATGAGGAGATTCAGATGGAGTCTTCGCCGGCCCAGGTTCATCAGAGAATCAGCCCAGGGAGTTCAGCACAGGTCGAGAGACAGCAGCTACCGAGCGAGCCACCGAGAGTCTACAAACCTAGAGTACCATACCCCGGGAGACTCCGTAGAGTTAAAAATGAGGAGAAGAATTCTATATTTCTTGATCTTTTGAAGCTGCTTCACTTTAATATTCCATTCCTTGAGGCACTAACTCAGATGCCTCAACACGCGAAGTTCCTTAAGGATATTTTATTGAATAAGGAGAAGTTGGCTGAGGTAGCTTCCATCCCTTTGAGTGTTAGCTGTTCTGCTGTCTTAAGAGGAAGTTACCAGAGAAGATGGCCGATCTAGGGATTTTCACGATTCCGTGCATCTTGAGTGATGATACTGTTATTCATGCGCTGGCTGATCTTGGTGCCAACATTAATCTCATGCCGTATTCCGTGTACCGCAAGCTGGGCTTAGGCGAACTGAGGCCTACCAGGATGAGTATCCAACTTGCTGATCGTTCTCTTAAATACCCTCAAGGGGTGTTCGAGAACATGCTTGTTCGTGTCGACAAGTTCATCTTCCCGGTGGACTTTGTCATTCTGGACATGAACGACGTTGATAGTGTACCGCTTATTCTTGGCCGACCATTCCTTGCCACTGCACAGGCGTTGATCGACGTCTGTGAGGGTAAGTTGATTTTGAGAGTTGGGGATGAGAACGTCACCTTTGACGTTCGACAGTCACTTAAACACCCCAAGTCTGCTGATGACTCCTTTTACTTTATTGATACCATCATGGAGCATGTTGGGGAGTTTTTCAGCGAGATCTGTGGAGGATCTGCCTCTGACACTCAGATTCTTGATAGGGACATTCCGTAGATTGAGATGGTTGCCATGACCGATCAGTCAACGGAGGATAACACCGAGTTACATACCCCTGAGTCTGAAGTGTCTGTTGGGATCGTACAAGACGATCTGATAGACCGACCTTATGTCTCGATCCCCCCTCCTTCCTTAGAGCTTAAGGATTTGCCTGCCCATCTGGAGTACGCGTTTTTGGATGAGGAGAGGAAGTTGCCGGTTATTATTGCATCTACTTTGACGGAGGTCGAGAGAGAGAGAGATTGTTGAGGGTGCTTGGAGAGCACAAGGAGGCCATTGCATGGAAGATTATCGACATTAAGGGTATCAACCCTTTGTTTTGCACGCATAAAATCCTCATGGAGGATAATTTTAGGACAGTCGTTCAGCCGCAGCGGCAGCTTAATCCGAAGATGCAGGAGGTCGTGAAAAAGGAGATCATCAAACTCCTTGATGCGGGGATCATTTTCCCCATTTCTGATAGTTAGTGGGTTAGTCCAGTCCAAGTGGTTCCTAAAAAGGGTGGCATGACTGTCGTCACCAATGAGAGGAACGAGCTCATTCCCACTAGGACAGTGACTGGTTGGAGAGTCTGCATCGATTACCGCAGACTGAATGATGCCACGAGGAAAGATCACTTTCCTTTACCTTTCATTGATCAGATTGTGGAGCGTTTGGCAGGTTAGAAATACTACTGCTTTTTGGATGGTTTCTGCGGGTACTTTTAGATTCCGATCTCTCCTGATGACCAGGAGAAAACAACGTTTACCTGCCAATACAGTACGTTTTCCTATCGACGTATGCCGTTCGGATTGTGTAACGCTCCAGCCACATTTCAAAGGTGCACGGTGGCTATATTTCATGACATGAACGAGGACTCCATGGAGGTGTTCATGGACGATTTTTCTGTGTTTGGGAGCTCTTTCGATCATTGTCTCTCCTGTTGGGTTTTATACAAGATTATCAAAGTTCAAGTTAACCATATTTAACTAGAAAACGCAACGGAAGCTAAGATTTTAAAACAAGTTATGAACATACCATTATGTTAAAACTAAAACCCAAAGAGCTAGGATCAAAATTACAAGAACAATATGCTCACAAAATGTAAATTGTACCTTCTTCTACCTTTAGAAGAACAAGTGGATTGTTGAAGAGGATGGTGGATGAATGACAAGCCTCCAAAGAAGAAGACCTCAAGAGTGTGATACCCCAAGCTATTTGTGACAACACCAAGTTGTTTTGCTAGGATTTATGAACACAAAACAATCTCACAAAGCTCCCAATTTTCTGCCCAAATGGGCCGTAAGTTTTAGAGAGGGAGAGAAAGTTTTTTTTTTTTGAAGCTTGTAACACACTTAAAAAATCACAAGAGTAGGTTCTTTGCATGTAATTTGTATGGAGAGTTTTGAAACAAGACATCACCACATGCAAAAAGTAGCATGCCATCTAATTGGACCAAAAACCTCCACCCACATGGGGTGGACGGTTATTATTATTATTATTATTATTATTATTATTTTTTTTTGTTTTGTTTTGTTTTAACCATTAAAACATCTCCATTCATTTTATAAAACTCATTTTTATAAAATGTACATACATTTATATAATTATTTAACCAATTAAATAATTAATTTAGATAAACAAATTATCTAGATAATTTATTTAAATCCTCAAGTGTGTTTGTTTAGAAAACCAATTTTCTAAACACGTAGTGTTCGGTATTCGTTTAAATGATCAAATCATTAAAAGAATACATTTGGTGTCGTCTAGCTTGTTATTGGGTATGACCCGACTTGGATCAAACACAGTTAGCCACATTAGTATAAGTATGTGTCTCGGGCATACGTAATTCCAACAATCTCCCACTTGCACGAGATACATAGAAAATTAATGCAAGTGGTGAATACCGCCTAACAACAGTTCACCACCCCTAACGTGTTTGACGAAGTGCCATTCAATAACATCATCCCTTCAAGTTCCTTACTTGATATGATTTAGGTGAATCTATCATTATATCCCTTTGTTACTAGATGTCATGTTGGATCTAAGAGACATAGGCGATCATTCTCTTTACAATTCAACTTTATCAGGCCTTAGACATCTAAACTCTCAACACATAAGAGGAACAAATTCCATCTTGACTGTATACGCCTCTCACTATCACTTTATACTCCACCTGAGCTCATCCTTATGTACCATCTTTTACGAATAGCGAAGGGGAGAGTCAAAGTGTAATACTTGGTGAAAATCAAGACCCAGTATACATCTCAGGTCTAAGGATAATATGAAATTCTCCTTTACTCAAAATTACTAATGATCAGGTCCATTGACTCCATGTAGTAATATTGAGAGCGGGTCAGTCCAATATTCGTATCCCACAAATATCTATGAACCTTGGCAGCAAACCTATGCTCCATATTCATTCCTTATGAATATCCACCAATCCTAGTTCATAATAGTCTTGCTTCATATTTGTTCCCACAAATGTGATCGACTACGGACTTTTAGAATAAGATAACTTATTCATGGATTAAACATGCAAAATTAGAATTTAACTCAAGATTCCATAATCATATAAAAGAGTTAAATTACAAAAGTCTTTTAAACGTAAATACAAAATAGATCAAATCCAATTACTAGAATATCGAAGTCCTAAGCCACTCGCATGACGCTCATGTTTCGGTCTTTCTAGGAGCTTCGTGAATGGATCCGCAAGATTTTGATCAGTTCCAACTTTGCGAATACATATCTTTCCTTTTTCAACTTCATCCCTTATGTAGTTGAATCTCCGCTCTATGTGCCTTGTCTTTTGGTGCGAACGAGGTTCCTTGATTTGTGCAATCGCACCCTCGTTGTCACAAAAGATTTCTAGGGGGTCTTGAATGGAAGAGACCACCCCTAGATCAGTAATGAATTTCTTCAACCATGCAGCTTCCTGAGCTGCCAATGAAGCGGCGATGTATTCTGATTCTGTAGTGGACAATGCTACCACTTCCTGTTTTGAGCTCTTCCAAGAGACAGCTCCTCCATTAAGAGTGAACACATACCCAGATTGTGATCGAGAATCATCTCGATCAGTTTGGAAGCTCGCATCCGTGTAACCTTTTATAGCGAGTTCCTCCTCACCAGATCCATATATCAGAAACATATCCTTAGTTCTCCTAAGGTATTTCAATATGTTCTTAACAGCCATCCAATGACTGTTTCCTGGATTCTGTTGGTATCTGCTTGTCATGCTCAAAGCGCATGACACATCCGGTCTAGTACATATCATCGCATACATGATGGATCCTATAGCAGAAGCATATGGGATTTGTTTCATCATCTCTTGCTCACCCTTTGAGCTTGGACATTGAGCTGAACTCAATATGGTCCCTCTTTGAATAGGTACAAAACCTTTCTTGGAGTTTTCCATCTTGAACCTTTTCAAGATCTTATCAATGTATGTACTTTGGTTCAAACCTATCAAGCGCCTTGACCTATCCCTATAGATCTTTATTCCCAAAATATAGGCAGCTTCACCAAGATCCTTGATGGAAAATCTACTTCCAAGCCAAGCCTTAACGCTTTCCATGGTTGGAATGTCATTTCCAAATAGTAGAATGTCATCGACATACAATACTAAGAAGGTTATTATACTCCCACTAGCTTTCTTATACACACAAGCCTCATCAGCGTTCTTGATGAATCCAAAATTTTTGATTTCTTCATCAAAACGATGATTCCAAGTTCTAGATGCTTGTTTCAATCCATAGATTGATTTCTTTAACTTGCATACTTTATTAGGATGTTTCGGATCGACAAAACCTTCAGGCTGAACCATATAGACATCTTCCTCAAGATATCCATTTAGGAAAGCGGTCTTGACATCCATTTGCCAAATTTCATAATCATAATGTGCAGCTATGGCAAATAGTATCCTAATAGACTTTAGCATTGCTACAGGCGAAAAAGTTTCATCATAATCAACCCCTTGAGTTTGAGTGAAACCCTTAGCTACAAGTCTTGCTTTATAAGTATCCAAGTTTCCATGCATATCAGTTTTTCTTTTGAAAACCCACTTACTTCCAACAGCTTTGGAGTTGAGTGGTGGTTCAACCAATTCCCAAACTTGGTTGTCATACATGGATTGCATCTCAACGTTCATGGCTTCAAGCCATTTGTCACAATCATTCTTGGACATTGCATCACGGTATGTGGTTGGTTCATCCGAATCTACCACGTAGCAACCTTCTACAAAAAATCCATATCTTTCAGGTGGATTGCTAACTCTACCAGATCTGCGAACGTTTTGTGTGTTTTGATCAACCACTTGATCACTTTCAACAACCTCTTGTTGAGTGCTAGTATCAACCAATTGTGTATCATCTTGTGATTCTTGATCCTCATCAAATTTCACTGTTCTACTATTAGTTCCTTCCTCAAGGAACTTAGTTTCCAAGAACTTACCCTTTCGAGCAATAATAACATTTTGCTCACTAGGATCGTAAAAGTAATATCCTAAATCATCTTTAGGATAACCTATAAAGATACACTTAGTGGATCGGACTTCTAATTTGTTTGGGGTGTATTGCTTTACATAAGCTTCACAACCCCAAACTTTTAAGAATAATAGCGATGGAGCCTTTCCATGCCATATTTCAAAAGGTGTCTTCTCCACTTTCTTGGTTGGAGCCATATTCAATATGCGAACAGCGGAAAGTAAAGCATAGCCCCAAAATGATAGAGGTAAGGTGCTTCTAGCCATCATCGATCGAACCATATATAATAGGGTACGATTTCTCCTTTCAGACACACCATTATGTTGTGGTGTTCCAGGTGGAGTAAGTTGTGAAATAATTCCACAACTCTTAAGATGATCTTGAAAAACACCACTTAGGTATTCACCTCCTCTATCACTACGAAGTACTTTGATTGTGGTCTTGAGTTGTCTTTCTACTTCAGTTTTGAAGTCTTTGAACATTTCAAAAGCTTCATCTTTGTGTTTCAATAAGTACACATAACCATATCGACTATAATCGTCAATAAAGGTAATGAAGTATCTTTCACCATTCCTAGTCATTGGTCTAAAAGGACCACATACATCCGAATGTATGATACCCAATAATTCTTTTGACCTTTCAAAAGTTTTATTAAAGGGTTGCTTTGTCATTTTGCCTTGTAAACAAGATTCACATACATCAAATGAATCATACTCATTTGTTTCTAGAATACCACTCTTGCGAAGAGTTTGCATGCGATTCTTGCTTATATGTCCAAGGCGACAATGCCAAAGATAGGAATCACCCAAGTCCTTCTTGAGTTTCTTGGTGCTGACATTGTACATTGAACTACTATGTGACATACCACTTTGATCTATTTCATATATACCATTCATGGGTATAGCTTTAAAATAAAACATGCCATTCATCAAAACATGAATATCATAATCTATAAATTTAAGATCAAAGCCACATTGTTTTAAAAGAGACACGGAAATAATGTTTCTCCTTAACTTAGGAGCATACAAAACATTCTTCAAAATTACTTCCAAACCACTTGGAAGCTTTAACAAGTAGTCTCCTTGGGCTTGGACTTCAACTCTTGCTCCATTGCCCATAAAGAGACTAATGTCCCCTTTGTTGAGTTGTTTACTTCTTTTGAACCCCTGCAACAAATTGCAAATGTGAGTTCCACATCCGGTATCAAGTACCCATGTATTTGAAGAAATAACATTTAGTTCAATATGTATAGTAAAGATAATACCTGAGGTATGCCCCGCATCCCTCTTATCTTTTAACGCATTGAGATAGGTCGGACAATTCCTTTTCCAATGACCTATCTCTCCACACTCAAAGCATGGATCTTGCGCCGCAACCTTTTGCTTCTTTTCCTTCGGTTTGATGGGCGTGATGGCTTTCCTCTTTCCCTTTCCTTGGACGTGGCCCTTGCCCTTAGCAACACTTGCTTTGGGGTTGGAGTTATGTCCCCTTTTTCCTTCATTGATTGTTAGAACGGGTAAAACCCTTTTACCCATTCCCGCTTCGGCCGTTCTTAGCATTGCGTGAAGCTCACCAATGCTTTTGTCCCACCCATTCATGTTATAATTCATGACAAAGGTTTCAAACCTTTTGGTCAAAGAGTTGAGGATCAAATCCGTAGCCAACTCATTAGATACGGGACAATTCAACCTACGAAGCTTTTCGATGTAGCTTTTCATCTTTAGGACATAAGATGAGACGCTTTGGGTTTCCTCCATACGACATGCATGAAACGCTCGAACCGTTTCGAAACGTTCCGCTCTAGCTTGTTGAAGGAACATTTCCTTCAATTGAGTTATCATGTCGTATGCCCCATGATGCTCGAAATCCTTTTGGATTTCGGGAATCATAGTCCCTAACATGAGGCAAGAGGCTTGCACCGAATCTTTGGTGTACTTGACCCAATCGTTATAAGCCTCCTCATCTTCCACGTTAGGCTCATCGGGAATGGGATCGTCTAAGACATATGATATCTCTTCTTGTTTGAGAACTATTCTCAAGTTGCGATACCAATCCATAAAGTTATTATGGTTTAGACGATCCTTTTCAAGGATGGTTCTTAAGGATAGGTTACGGGTGTTATGGGTAGAGGTGTTTGCATTGTTAGTGGCCATCTACAAAATTTAACAAAGTTCTATTTAGTATTATAATCAATTTAATTATTAATACCCTTTTATTTCATATTTTAAAATTATAATTAAATTCTAGAATCCAACGATAAATCAAATTTCGGTTAGGTGACCTTTATCCCGTTATTTGATTTAACAAGGTAGTCAACCTTGACAATTGCAACCCTTTGCAACTTCTAGAGGTATGGGACCATTCGAAATCCTTATTTCGTGTTGGCATGTTTATCCCATCAACACCATTGGATCCCATGCTTAGGTGACCTTTATCACATGGTTTCCAATTCAAGTCGTCCTACTTGTATAAACATGTAAGATTAACATACAAGTGGTTAGGTGACCTTTATCCCACAAATATGTTAATATTACCCTAAGTATATTAGTTTGCTCAAAATGGTTAGGTGACCTTTATCCCATTAAAAGTTCCCTAATACGTTAAGTGTCATACAAAAGGATGGTGTTAGACTTGTTTCTTTGGTAATTATGAAAAAGGGATTTTAAATTTTCAAATATTCTAGTTGAAAAACATTATGCCATATCCTAACATGCATTTAGAAATATGGCGATTTTGAAAACCAATTTTCAAGGTTCTAGTTATAATAAAACCAATTTTATTATAGGTGAGTGATCGCTTAGTTTTAATAAACCCATTTAATTAAACTAATTGACGCGATATTACCAAAAATATATTAGAACCCGTTTTATGCTTGTTGTCGTTCCTATGTGACGGTTTGGATATCCTAATATCTATCAACCACACATTACATTAAGTAAAACAAACAACCAAGCATACACATGCAAAATATAGTCATAACCGAAAACCGCTAAATTTGACCATACTTGTTAGCCGAAACAAGTATAGGTCATAAGTCACACCTAAGGGACAAAACATGACACAAGGATGGAATGTTGACTCCCACTTGATCTTGCATCCAAATGCTTCAAGTATCCTTTCCAAGTTGTTGTGTTCTTGTTGGGCTTGTTAATGGGCTCCAAACTTCCAAAAGTCTTCTTGGGCCCAAGAGTGAAATTTATGGGCCTAATGGGCTTGAATCCCATGATGGGCCGGTGAGGCCCAACAAGCCCAAAATTTCGGCCCAACCCATTTCATCAAATCTTGCATCTTCTAATTTTTACAAAATGTATCCTAATACATATTTTTCTAAAAAAAGGAAAATGCAACTAATCTACTTATTACATACCAACTTATGAATAAATAAATTACACAAGCCTTAGATTATGAATTATTACAACCATATTGAATAATAAACATAATCAACATACACAAAACAACAATCAACACATCCAAGGTCTAGGTTTCGGTTATGACACATCCAAACATACCAAATGTTCTAAGCATGCAACCTAAGCAACCAATGCCCAAATACCCCCAAAAAAGAATCGGCCCCCCCCCGCCAAGAGGCTACGGCCACTCCCCCAAAATTTTACAATTTTGATATTTCAACATCCAAATGTTAAATGGTTTCCTAAGATCTTTCCATGCATGTCAAGATCTTACAAAACCATGAGGGGTAAAATCCACCAAATTTTCGGACCCCTTTTCACCCATGAAAAAACCCGAAATTTATGAATACAAAAGAAGCATAAGTCCTTGTAACCGGCTCTTGATGCCATTGTTGGGTTTTATACAAGATTACCAAAGTTCAAGTTAACCATATTTAACTAGAAAACGCAACGGAAGCTAAGATTTTAAAACAAGTTATGAACATACCATTATGTTAAAACTAAAACCCAAAGAGCTAGGATCAAAATTACAAGAACAATATGCTCACAAAATGTAAATTGTACCTTCTTCTACCTTTAGAAGAACAAGTGGATTGTTGAAGAGGATGGTGGATGAATGACAAGCCTCCAAAGAAGAAGACCTCAAGAGTGTGATACCCCAAGCTATTTGTGACAACACCAAGTTGTTTTGCTAGGATTTATGAACACAAAACAATCTCACAAAGCTCCCAATTTTCTGCCCAAATGGGCCGTAAGTTTTAGAGAGGGAGAGAAAGTTTTTTTTTTTTGAAGCTTGTAACACACTTAAAAAATCACAAGAGTAGGTTCTTTGCATGTAATTTGTATGGAGAGTTTTGAAACAAGACATCACCACATGCAAAAAGTAGCATGCCATCTAATTGGACCAAAAACCTCCACCCACATGGGGTGGACGGTTATTATTATTATTATTATTTTTTTTTTTTTTTTTTTTTTTTGTTTTGTTTTAACCATTAAAACATCTCCATTCATTTTATAAAACTCATTTTTATAAAATGTACATACATTTATATAATTATTTAACCAATTAAATAATTAATTTATATAAACAAATTATCTAGATAATTTATTTAAATCCTCAAGTGTGTTTGTTTAGAAAACCAATTTTCTAAACACGTAGTGTTCGGTATTCGTTTAAATGATCAAATCATTAAAAGAATACATTTGGTGTCGTCTAGCTTGTTATTGGGTATGACCCGACTTGGATCAAACACAGTTAGCCACATTAGTATAAGTATGTGTCTCGGGCATACGTAATTCCAACATCTCCAACCTTGAGAGGATGTTGGCCCGATGCGTTGCCACCAACCTAGTCCTTAACTGGGAGAAATGTCACTTCATGGTACGCGAGGGCATCGTTTTGGGGCATCGTATTTCGAGTGCGGGGATAGAGGTCGACTGTGCGACGGTCGAGACCATTTCTAATCTTACCCCACCCACTTCTGTGAGATCCATCCGGAGTTTTCTGGGTCACGCTGGGTTCTATCGCCGGTTCATTAAAGATTTTTCTAAGATCGCGAGACCCATGACCAAACTTCTGGAGAAGGATGCCCCATTTGTGTTTTCTGAGTAGTGTATCGAGGCGTTTGATCTTTTAAAAGACGAACTAGTTAACGCCCCGATCATGATTGCTCCCGACTGGTCGCTTCCTTTTGAGTTGATGTGTGATGCGAGCGACTTCGCAGTTGGAGCGGTTCTTGGACATCGGAAAGATATACACTTCCATCCTATTTACTATGCGAGCTGGACCTTGAATGGTGCACATGATAGTTACACCACCACCGAGAAAGAGCTTTTAGTTGTGGTGTTTGCATTCGATAAATTCAGGTCCTATCTCGTTCTGTCCAAGACGATTGTGGACACGGATCATTCTGCCATTCGTTATCTCTTTAGAAAACAGGATGCTAAGCCACGCCTTATCCGATGGATCCTGTTGCTTCAAGAGTTTGATATTAAAATTCGTGATAAAAAGGGGGCCGAGAATGTGGCGGCCGATCATCTTTAGCGTCTTGAGAGAGCTGAGTTAGGAGAGCCGGGGGTCAGGATTAATGACCACTTTCCGACAGAGAGTCTCATGTTTGTTTCAGCTCAGGATGAGGGTTTTCCATGGTTCGCCGACTTTGCGAACTATCTTGCGGACGGGTACTACCGGAAGATATCTTACCAGCAAAAGAAAAAATTCTTTGCTGATGTTAAGTTTTACCTGTGGGACGACCCGTATCTTTTTCGTATAGGTGCTGACCAGTTGATCAGTAGGTGTGTGGACGTTAAGGAGGGATGGCAAATTCTGAACCATTGCCATGTTGGACCGACAGGAGGTCACCACGGTGCAAGTTTGATGGCGAAGAAGGTATTTGATTGCGGTTTTTATTGGCCTTCGATTTTTAAGGATGCGCACGCATTTGTGAAGAGTTGTGATCGTTGCCAGCGGGTCGACAACATTTCTTCGCGAAATGAAATGCCCCAAAATGCTATACAGGTTTGTGAGGTATTTGACGTTTGGGGCATTGATTTCATGGGACCGTTTCCATCTTCACGTGGAAACAAGTACCTACTCGTGGCGGTTGATTATGTCTCGAAGTGGGTTGAGGTCAAGGCCTTACCCACGAATGATGCCCGAGTTGTACTCCGTTTTCTTAAGAGCCTTTCTGCTCGTTTTGTTGTCCCGAAGGCGTTGATCAGTGATAGAGGTACTCACTTCTGCAATGTGTAGATGGAAAAGACGTTGCGACGCTATGGGGTCACCCATCGGCTTGCAACCGCTTACCACCCACAGACTAGTAGGCAGGTAGAAGTGAGTAATCGGGGGATCAAACGTATTCTTGAGAAAACGGTTTGTTCGAATCGTCGGGATTGGTCCGACAAGTTGGATGATGTGTTGTGGGCCTTCCTCCCAGCTTACAAAACTTCGACCGGTTCCACACCTTTTCAGATGATTTATGGGAAGGCCTGCCACCTGCCTGTCGAGTTGGAGCACCGTGCTTCTTGGGCCCTACAGAGGGTCAATCTTGATATGTCCACCGCGGAGGCCACTCGGTTTCATCAGTTGCACGAGTTAGAGGAGCTGAGAGATCACGCCTACGCCCAGTCGTTCAGGTATAAGGGGCGGACGAAGGAACTGCATGATAGAAAGTTGAAGGGTAACAAGCAGTTCAAGTGTGGGGATTTGGTCTTATTGTATAATTCCCGGTTGAGGTTATTCCGGGGAAAGTTGAGATCCAGATGGTCGGGACCGTTCACGGTCACTGAGGTTTTCCCGTATGGCACGATTGAGATAGAAGATAAAGGCGGGAAGTTTAAGGTGAACGGTCATAGACTGAAGCACTACATTGGCGAGCTGGTGTCTGATCAGACGGTCGAGGTATTTTACCTTGACTCGCTCTCCGAGACGTAGACGTGATGGATGCACCACTCGGGAGACTGCCCGAGTTGTAAATTTGGTATTTGTGTTATATGTTTGTGCTATTTGTTTTATTTGTTTTGTCTAACTCAGGATGTTCCAAGATGAAACCGCTCGTATTCAATATTCATTCGAGTCGGTCGATTTAAGGGGTGTTCCATTATTAAAATAATAATAATAATAATAATAATAATAATAATAATAATAATAATAATAATAATAATAATAATAATAATAATAATAATAATAATAATAATAATAATAATAATAATAATAAAATTAAAAAAACCAAAAACACAAAAATATGTTTATTTCTTTATGTTTCTGTTTTTCGTGTTACGCCGCTACATGCGAGTGAGTTTGAGTTTTGCAGGTTATATTATGCGCATGGTAGCTACGATGGCCTTTTGGAACAGGTTCTCCCGAGGTTGCGGCTGCGAATGAAACGCTATACGATCGTTTGGGTACTACACAACTATTGATGATTCTGCACACAAACCAGGGGAGTAAGCCGTTCTTTGTTTTAGTCTTGTATATTATCCTTTTAATTTTTGTTTTATTTTTATTTTTATTTTTATTTTATTTCTTTTCTTTTTTCTCATCGAGGACGATTTCGTTCTAAGTGTGGGGATGAGGTTTATTTTACTTAGTTGTAGAAAATTTTTGAAAAGAAAAATTTTTAAAAAATAGTCCCTTGAAATTTGTTTTCTCTACGTTAAACCGGAAATGATATTATTACCGAGTAGTGGTTATTTTATAAATTCTTGGTGGATTCAAAAATATATATATAATAAATAAGAACAGTGCCCATTAGACCCGCACGCAATGTATGGCAACCGAACGGTTTAGACTCAGTAATCGATGTGTCGGTAGGCTCAGCCTTTGAGAATGAAAGGGCGGTTTGGTTGTTGACCTAATTGAACCTTTTAAATGGCCTGAGTTTAGTGGGAAACATCTTAGGGGTTTTGTTTGTTTAACAAAACTCGTGACAGGACTGGAATGAAAAGTCGGGTCATACTCAAGCCTCGAGTCACATGATCGTATGTATATTAGTTGTTTTATCTTTTGTATTTGTTTCTATTCATGCAAAGCTATGTACTATGAGTATCCAAAAAAAAAAAAAAAAAGAATGCATTTGTAATTATGTGCACTTGAAAGAGAGCTAGAGTTTATAGTTTGTATATGAGTCGAAATGTTTTAATCATGTGGCAATAGGATTAAGTCAAGTTGGGGTGACTCGGCCCGGTAAAACCATAATGGAATTGGTGAAGTGGCAGCAGGGCCTTTAGGTGTGGGTTCCACTTAGTCATACAAACTAATAGAATTGTCACGCCTTATTTGCCTCGGTAAGTATTAGGGGCATGGGTTTAAGTGGACAGCAATACAGGCAATCGACCTGATCTAGCTTATTAGGTGAAAGTTGGAAGAAATATTTGGGTAACGGGTCACTTGTTCTAATACTTTAAAAAGAAAAAAATAATAATAATAATAAATAAATAAAACCAAGTGTTGTCGGTTGAACTCGGTTATGATCCTATGTAGTATTCTTTTTCAGGGACGAAAAAGTCTTAAGTGTGGGGATATTTGATGTGTTGTAAAACACACGTATTTTCCGCGCCTTTTATCTACGTATTATATTATATTTTATGTATTTTAACTTGTTTTATATAGGTTTTACATAATCTTATTCATATTGTAGGTTATGGGTTACAAGGAAGAAAAACCGAGCTTCTTGAGCAGTTTAAGGGCCTTTTACACATACGTTTTCAAGTAAAACTCAAAGCCCGACCCATATGCATCATGGACGAGCCCATTCTCTACATAATATTACAACATAAAAAAGAAAAAAGAAATCCCTAACACCCTAGAGAGTTCCGATCGGGGTGGCAGCAAGAATAAAAGAAAGAAAAGCTTAGGGTTTGAAGGTATTGGCAGCAAGGGAAGGAAGAAGGAAGCAAGTGCAAGCCTCGGGATCATTCTCCATTCGTTATTACAGCCAAGTGCAGCCCCGGAACATCTCCATATCCTTTCTTTTTAAACATTGTTCATCACTTTATTTTTCTTGATCATCTGTTGATGTGTTTTGCAATTGTGTTAGAGATTGACTTGTTTATGATTGCTATTGATTGTTGAATGATTGTTAAGATGATTGGTATGGTTTACATGATGTGTTTATTGAGTATTCATGGCTGTCCAAATATGATTAGAGGCTAAACTTGTTAGTTCTACCTAGGAATAATGATTAATGTTAGTGTTTGATAAGTTTTATGGATTGTTTGATTGATAGATGTTAATTGTTATTGTAAAGTTCAATTTAGACATGAAATAGGTTGTGTTTAATGGATGAAAATTTTGGTCATTCATTGCATAAACCCCTTGTGTCGGTTAATTAGTTTTGTGTTGATTGATCGGTGCATTGTTTGATTCTAGACTTTGTGTTTAGGGTTTGTTTGCGGTAGGTACAACCGTAGGGTTTTGTTGCATGAATTTGAGGTTAAAGTTCAGCGGTTAGGCACCTTCTTAGAGACCGAGAGGTGATAAGAAGTTAGGGTTGTCTCATTGCCTTTGCATGCTAGAATTAGGATTGCGCGAGAGCGAGTTCGTTTCTTGTCAGGTTTAGGTGTTTTGAGCGACTAGTTGATCTATTTTGGTTTAAGTTAAATTTTTCTCTGTCCTTGGTTGTGTAGTATTCATTGCCATTAGGGTTGAGTGATGGTGAGACCTAGAGGTGAGTCAACACTAGAGCATGTTAACAATTGTTTCCCAGTTTGGTCGTTTTGGTCGATTTTGAGTAGTTTAGGCTTGTTGAGTGAGAACGAGAGGTAATCCAATGAGCCCGAGCGATCCTTAGTCGTGTCATCTTTAGGGACCGGTGTCTTGAAGTCATTCAATCCATTAGCTTGTTAGGCCTACAGTTTGATTCAGACCTAGGTAGACGTTTTTCTCCATCCAGAGTCAACACAGTTAGTTTGTCGTTAAGTTTTCTATTTTAGGTAACTTTTGTCAGTCAGTCTAGTTAGTTCAGTTAAGTTAAAAGAAATCAAAAATCAATTAAATATTATTCTTAGGTAGGTCTTGTCTAGGGTTAGTGATCCTTAGCGTTCTGACGTGTCCACGTGTTCGATACTCGGACTTCCTAGGTCTATACTACTTGCGATCGGTACACTTGCCGGTTGTGTGTGGCTTTAGGATTTTCGTTTTAATATTAAAGCTTAGTTGTGAGGGTTATCCGACGCACATCAAGTTTTTTGGCGCCGTTGCCGGGGACGGTTTTAGGCGTTTTGAGAGGAATCCGACTTAGGACTTACCTTTTTGTGCTACTTGTAATTATTTTTGTTTTGTTTATTTATTAGGATAGTTTGGCTTCTTTTATTGATTTGTATAGTTGTATGCCACAAACTCGATCTCATGGACCACCTGACACTGGAGCATTTCCCGAGCCTGAGAGAGAGTTTCGTGAGAAACGTCGCACTGTTTCACCAACATCCACTTCATCATCTGTTGGCAGTTTATCCTCATCTCCTACATCTTCTGATTTCGTCGATAGGGATAGAATCATGGGCGTCAATCCACCATCGAGAAGGACAGTTGCAGACCGAGCCCGACTGGCCAATGCTGGCGCGAGATCCAGCATCGCACCACCCACCATTGGAGTTAACGCGAACTGGAAGATTCCGTGGAACATTCTGAATACCATTTCTCATTCTGCTCAGTTCCACGGGTTACTTCACGAAAACCCGCATCATCATCTCACTCGTATCGCGCGTATCTGTGACACTTTCCATCTTGCCGGTGTATCCGAAGACGCCGTGAAACTCCGTGTTTTTCCGTTTTCGCTCATCGATAAAGCGAGTCTGTGGCTTGAGTCCCTCCCACAGGGCTCCATAGCTACTTGGGCTGCCATGTAGACCCTATTTCTTGAGAAATACAATCCTCTGGCTAAGGCTGCTCGTCTACGTAACCAGTTTCATTCATTTCAGATGGAGGACACCGAAAGTTTCTTCAAGGCATGGGAACATTTCAAAAATATTTTATCGTTGTGCTCGAACCACGGCTTGCAAGATTGGGCGGTTGTTAAGAAGTTCTACAACAGAGTGACGTACGTTACGCAAAACATGCTTGACACAGCGGCGAGAGGAAATTTGCTGACGACGAAGGACCCGGATGTGTGCATCGTTTTGTTTAACAGGTTAGCTATGAGTGGATACTAGCGACCACCCTCCAAGGGTAGTAAGACTGTCGATTCTATTTCACGCGGCATGCATTCGGTGGACCCGACCACCGCACTCACGGTACAGGTTGAGGCGTTAGCGTAGATTTTGAAGGACTTACAGACGAAGAGCAAGTTGTGCGAGATATGCAGAGGGGGTCATGATACCGTTCAGTGCCCAGTCAGTTCATAGGAGGAGGCCGTAGACTTTATAGGAAATGCAAACGAAAACCCAAATTCTTTCAATTCTTATAATTCGGGATGGAGAGGTAATCAGAACTCCAACTGGAGGAGCAGTAATCAGTCCGGTGTGTTTATTCCAGGATGCCTGTGAGGGAGCGAGCAGTGGGGAGAAGAAGCCCACTTTGGAGGACATGATGGCGCAGCAGACGCAGATTTTGTCACAGCTTATGACGCGTGAGGATTCCCGACACAAGGAGACGCAGGAGAAGTTTCATGAGCACGAGCAGTACATGAGAATCAGGGAGCGTCGATTCAGAGTCTCGAGAGGCAGACGGGCGAGATATCCAGTCGATTGAACGAGAGGCCGCAGGGTACGCTACCGAGTAACATCGAGCAGAACATGAAGGGATTCGCGAAAGCTGTGACGACGAGGAACGGTGCAGGGGCACGAGACGAGCCCGTGATTCACCAGAGGTCTAGAGGAGGAGGAGTCGAGGAGCCTGCAATAGTTGTAGAGGAGCAGGTGGATGACGAGATTCAGATAGAGTCTCCGCCGGCCTAGGTGCATCAGAGAATCAGCCCAGGGAGTTCAGCACAAGTCGAGAGACAGCAGCTACCGAGCGAGCCACCGAGAGTCTACAAACCTAGAGTACCATACCCCGGGAGACTCCGTAGAGTTAAAAATGAGGAGCAGAATTCTAAATTTCTTGATCTTTTGAAGCAGCTTAACCTTAATATTCCATTCCTTGAGGCACTAACTCAGATGCCTCAATACGCGAAGTTCCTTAAGGATATTTTATTGAATAAGGAGAAGTTGGCTGAGGTAGCTTCCATCCCTTTGAGTGCTAGCTGTTCTGCTGTCTTAAGAGGAAGTTACCAGAGAAGATCTCCGATCCAGGGATTTTCACAATTCCGTGCATCTTGAGTGATGATACGGTTATTCATCCGCTGGCAAATCTTGGTGCCAACATTAATCTCATGCCGTATTCCGTGTATCGCAAGCTGGGCTTAAGCGGCCTGAGGCCTACCAGGATGAGTATCCAACTTGCTGATCGTTCTCTTAAATACCCTCAAGGGGTGTTCGAGAACATGCTTGTTCGTGTCGACAAGTTCATCTTCCCGGTGGACTTTGTCATTCTGGACATGAACGACGTTGATATTGTACCGCTTATTCTTGGCCGACCATTCCTTTCCACTGCACAGGCGTTGATCGACGTCTGTGAGGGTAAGTTGATTTTGAGAGTTGGGGATGAGAACGTCACCTTTGACGTTCGACAGTCACTTAAACACCCCAAGTCTGCTGATGACTCCTTTTACTTTATTGATACCATCATGGAGCATGTTAGGGAGTTTTTCAGCGAGATCTGTGGAGGATCTGCCTCTGACACTCAGATTCTCGATAGGGACATTCCGTAGATTGAGATGGTTGCCATGACCGATCAGTCAACGGAGGATAACACCGTGTTACATACCCCTGAGTCTGAAGTGTCTGTTGGGATCGTACGAGACGATCCGATAGACCGACCTTATGTCTAGATCCCCCCTCCTTCCTTAGAGCTTAAGGATTTGCCTGCCCATCTGGAGTACGCGTTTTTGGATGAGGAGAGGAAGTTGCCGGTTATTATTGCATCTGCTTTGACGGAGGTCGAGAGAGAGAGAGATTGTTGAGGGTGCTTCGAGAGCTCAAGGAGGCCATTGCAAGGAAGATTATCGACATTAAGGGTATCAACCCTTTGTTTTGCACGCATAAAATCCTCATGGAGGATAATTTTAGGACTGTCGTTCAGCCGCAGCGGCAGCTTAATCCGAAGATGCAGGAGGTCGTGAAAAAGGAAATCATCAAACTCCTTGATGCGGGGATCATTTTCCCCATTTCTGATAGTTAGTGGGTTAGTCCAGTCCATGTGGTTCCTAAAAAGGGTGGCATGACTGTCGTCACCAATGAGAGGAACGAGCTCATTCCCACTAGGACTGTGACTGGTTGGAGAATCTGCATCGATTACCGCAGACTGAATGATGCCATGAGGAAAGATCACTTTCCTTTACCTTTCATTGATCAGATTGTGGAGCGTTTGGCAGGTTAGAAATACTACTGCTTTTTGGATGGTTTCTGCGGGTACTTTTAGATTCCGATCTCTCCCGATGACCAGGAGAAAACCACGTTTACCTGCCGATACAGTACGTTTGCCTATCGACGTATGCCGTTCGGATTGTGTAACGCTCCAGCCACATTTCAAAGGTGCATGGTGGCTATATTTCATGACATGAACGAGGACTCCATGGAGGTGTTCATGGACGATTTTTCTGTGTTTGGGAGCTCTTTTGATCATTGTCTCTCCAACCTTGAGAGGATGTTGGCCCGATGCGTTGACACCAACCTAGTCCTTAACTGGGAGAAGTGTCACTTCATGGTACGCAAGGCCATCGTTTTGGGGCATCGTATTTCGAGTGCGGGGATAGAGGTCGACTGTGCGACGGTCGAGACCATTTCTAATCTTACGCCACCCACTTCTGTGAGATCCAGCCGGAGTTTTCTGGGTCACGCTGGGTTCTATCGCCGGTTCATTAAAGATTTTTCTAAGATCGCGAGACCCATGACCAAACTTCTGGAGAAGGATGCCCCATTTGTGTTTTCTGAGTAGTGTATCGAGGCGTTTGATCTTTTAAAAGACGAACTAGTTAACGCCCCGATCATGATTGCTCCCGACTGGTCGCTTCCTTTTGAGTTGATGTGTGATGCGAGCGACTTCGCAGTTGGAGCGGTTCTTGGACAGCGGAAAGATAAACACTTCCATCCTATTTACTATGCGAGCTGGACCTTGAATGGTGCACAGGATAGTTACACCACCACCGAGAAAGAGTTTTTAGCTGTGGTGTTTGCATTCGATAAATTCAGGTCCTATCTCGTTCTGTCCAAGACGATTGTGGACACGGATCATTCTGCCATTCGTTATCTCTTTAGAAAACAGGATGCTAAGCCACGCCTTATCCGATGGATCCTGTTGCTTCAAGAGTTTGATATTAAAATTCGTGATAAAAAGGGGGTCGAGAATGTGGCGGCCGATCATCTTTAGCGTCTTGAGGGAGCTGAGTTAGGAGAGCCGGGGGTCAGGATTAATGACCACTTTCCGACAGAGAGTCTCATGTTTGTTTCAGCTCAGGATGAGGGTTTCCATGGTTCGCCGACTTTGCGAACTATCTTGCGGACGGGTACTATCGGAAGATATCTTACCAGCAAAAGAAAAAATTCTTTGCTGATGTTAAGTTTTACCTGTGGGACGACCCGTATCTTTTTCGTATAGGTGCTGACCAGTTGATCAGTAGGTGTGTGGACGTTAAGGAGGGATGGAAAATTCTAAGCCATTGCCATGTTGGACCGACAGGAGGTCACCACGGTGCGAGTTTGATGGCGAAGAAGGTATTTGATTGCGGTTTTTATTGGCCTTCGATTTTTAAGGATGCGCACGCATTTGTGAAGAGTTGTGATCGTTGCCAGCGGGTCGACAACATTTCTTCGCGAAATGAAATGCCCCAAAATGCTATACAGGTTTGTGAGGTTTTTGACGTTTGGGGCATTGATTTCATGGGACCGTTTCCATCTTCACGTGGAAACAAGTACATACTCGTGGCGGTTGATTATGTCTCGAAGTGGGTTGATGCCAAGGCCTTACCCACGAATGATGCCCGAGTTGTACTCCGTTTTCTCAAGAGCCTTTCTGCTCGTTTTGGTGTCCCGAAGGCGTTGATCAGTGATAGAGGTACTCACTTCTGCAATGTGTAGATGGAGAAGGCGTTGCGACTCTATGGGGTCACCCATCGGCTTGCAACCGCCTACCACCCACAGACTAGTGGGCAGGTAGAAGTGAGTAATCGGGGGATCAAACGTATTCTTGAGAAAACGGTTTGTTCGAATCGTCGGGATTGGTCCGACAAGTTGGATGATGTGTTGTGGGCCTTCCTCCCAGCCTACAAAACTTCGACCGGTTCCACACCTTTTCAGATGATTTATGGGAAGGCCTGCCACCTGCCTGTCAAGTTGGAGCACCGTGCTTCTTGGGACCTACAGAGGGTCAATCTTGATATGTCCACCGCGGAGGCCACTCGGTTCCACTAGTTGCACGAGTTAGAGGAGCTGAGAGATCACGCCTACGCCCAGTCGTTCAGGTATAAGGGTCGGACGAAGGAACTGCATGATAGAAAGTTGAAGGGTAACAAGCAGTTCAAGTGTGGGGATTTGGTCCTATTGTATAATTCCCGGTTGAGGTTATTCCCGGGAAAGTTGAGATCCCGATGGTCGGGACCGTTCACGGTCACTGAGGTTTTCCCGTATGGCACGATTGAGATAGAAGATAAAGGCGGGAAGTTTAAGGTGAACGGTCATAGACTGAAGCACTACATTGGCGAGCTGGTGACTGATCAGACGGTCGAGGTATTTTACCTTGACTCGCTCTCCGAGACGTAGACGTGATGGACGCACCACTCGGGAGACTGCCCGAGTTGTAAATTTGGTATTTGTGTTATATGTTTGTGCTATTTGTTTTATTTGTTTTGTCTAACTCAGGATGTTCCAAGATGAAACTGCTCGTATTCAATATTCATTCGAGTCGGTCGATTTAAGGGGTGTTCCATTATTAAAATAATAATAATAATAATAATAATAAAATTAAAAAAACCAAAAACACAAAAATATGTTTATTTCTTTATGTTTCTGTTTTTCGTGTTACGCCGCTACATGCGAGCGAGTTTGAGTTTTGCAGGTTATATTATGCGCATGGTAGCTACGATGGCCTTTTGGAACAGGTTCTCCCGAGGTTGCGGCTGCGAATGAAACGCTATACGATCGTTTGGGTACTACACAACTATTGATGATTCTGCACACAAACCAGGGGAGTAAGCCGTTCTTTGTTTTAGTCTTGTATATTATCCTTTTAATTTTTGTTTTATTTTTATTTTTATTTTTATTTTATTTCTTTTCTTTTTTCTCATCGAGGACGATTTCGTTCTAAGTGTGGGGATGAGGTTTATTTTACTTAGTTGTAGAAAATTTTTGAAAAGAAAAATTTTTAAAAAATAGTCCCTTGAAATTTGTTTTCTCTACGTTAAACCGGAAATGATATTATTACCGAGTAGTGGTTATTTTATAAATTCTTGGTGGATTCAAAAATATATATATAATAAATAAGAACAGTGCCCATTAGACCCGCACGCAATGTATGGCAACCGAACGGTTTAGACTCAGTAATCGATGTGTCGGTAGGCTCAGCCTTTGAGAATGAAAGGGCGGTTTGGTTGTTGACCTAATTGAACCTTTTAAATGGCCTGAGTTTAGTGGGAAACATCTTAGGGGTTTTGTTTGTTTAACAAAACTCGTGACAGGACTGGAATGAAAAGTCGGGTCATACTCAAGCCTCGAGTCACATGATCGTATGTATATTAGTTGTTTTATCTTTTGTATTTGTTTCTATTCATGCAAAGCTATGTACTATGAGTATCCAAAAAAAAAAAAAAAAAGAATGCATTTGTAATTGTGTGCACTTGAAAGAGAGCTAGAGTTTATAGTTTGTATATGAGTCGAAATGTTTTAATCATGTGGCAATAGGATTAAGTCAAGTTGGGGTGACTCGGCCCGGTAAAACCATAATGGAATTGGTGAAGTGGCAGCAGGGCCTTTAGGTGTGGGTTCCACTTAGTCATACAAACTAATAGAATTGTCACGCCTTATTTGCCTCGGTAAGTATTAGGGGCATGGGTTTAAGTGGACAGCAATACAGGCAATCGACCTGATCTAGCTTATTAGGTGAAAGTTGGAAGAAATATTTGGGTAACGGGTCACTTGTTCTAATACTTTAAAAAGAAAAAGATAATAATAATAATAAATAAATAAAACCAAGAGTTGTCGGTTGAACTCGGTTATGATCCTGTGTAGTATTCTTTTTCAGGGACGAAAAAGTCTTAAGTGTGGGGATATTTGATGTGTTGTAAAACACACGTATTTTCCGCGCCTTTTATCTACGTATTATATTATATTTTATGTATTTTAACTTGTTTTATATAGGTTTTACATAATCTTATTCATATTGTAGGTTATGGGTTACAAGGAAGAAAAACCGAGCTTCTTGAACAGTTTACGGGCCTTTTACACATACGTTTTCAAGTAAAACTCAAAGCCCGACCCATATGCATCATGGACGAGCCCATTCTCTACATAATATTACAACATAAAAAAGAAAAAAGAAATCCCTAACACCCTAGAGAGTTCCGATCGGGGTGGCAGCAAGAATAAAAGAAAGAAAAGCTTAGGGTTTGAAGGTATTGGCGGCTAGGGAAGGAAGAAGGAAGCAAGTGCAAGCGTCGGGATCATTCTCCATTGACTATTACAGCCAAGTGCAGCCCCGGAACATCTCCATATCCTTTCTTTTTAAACATTGTTCATCACTTTATTTTTCTTGATCATCTGTTGATGTGTTTCGCAATTGTGTTAGAGATTGACTTGTTTATGATTGCTATTGATTTTTGAATGATTGTTAAGATGATTGGTATGGTTTACATGATGTGTTTATTGAGTATTCATGGCTGTCCAAATATGATTAGAGGCTAAACTTGTTAGTTCTACCTAGGAATAATGATTAATGTTAGTGTTTGATAAGTTTTATGGATTGTTTGATTGATAGATGTTAATTGTTATTGTAAAGTTTGATTTAGACATGAAATAGGTTGTGTTTAAGGGATGAAAATTTTGGTCATTCATTGCATAAACCCCTTGTGTCGGTTAATTAGTTTTGTGTTGATTGATCGGTGCATTGTTTGATTCTAGACTTTGTGTTTAGGGTTTGTTTGCGGTAGGTACAACCGTAGGGTTTTGTTGCATGAATTTGAGGTTATAGTTCAGCGGTTAGGCACCTTCTTAGAGACCGAGAGGTGATAAGAAGTTAGGGTTGTCTCATTGCCTTTGCATGCTAGAATTAGGATTTCGCGAGAGCGAGTTCGTTTCTTGTCAGGTTTAGGTGTTTTGAGCGACTAGTTGATCTATTTTGGTTTAAGTTAAATTTTTCCTCTATCCTTGGTTGTGTAGTATTCATTGCCATTAGGGTTGAGTGATGGTGAGACCGAGAGGTGAGTCAACACTAGAGCACGTTAACAATTGTTTCCCAGTTTTGTCGTTTTGGTCGATTTTGAGTAGTTTAGGCTTGTTGAGTGAGACCGAGAGGTAATCCAATGAGCCCGAGCGATCCTTAGTCGTGTCATCTTTAAGGACTGATGTCTTGTAGTCATTCAATCCATTAGCTTGTTAGGTCTGCAGTTTGATTCAGACCTAGGTAGAAGTTTTTCTCCATCCAGAGTCAACACAGATAGTTTGTCGTTAAGTTTTCTATTTTAGGTAACTTTTTTTAGTCAGTCTAGTGAGTTCAGTTAAGTTAAAAGAAATCAAAAATCAATTAAATATTATTCTTAGGTAGGTCTTGTCTAGGGTTAGTGATCATTAGCGTTCTGACGTGTCCACGTGTTCGATACTCAGACTTCCTAGGTTTATACTACTTGCGATCGGTACACT
This sequence comes from Bidens hawaiensis, assembly GCF_021521415.1. Classification (NCBI taxonomy): domain Eukaryota; kingdom Viridiplantae; phylum Streptophyta; class Magnoliopsida; order Asterales; family Asteraceae; genus Bidens; species Bidens hawaiensis. The sequence goes on from NW_027491022.1 coordinate 2,947,827, forward strand.
TGTCGGTTGTGTGTGGCTTTAGGATTTTCGTTTTAATATTAAAGCTTAGTTGTGAGGGTTATCCGACGCATATCAAGCATGCTGAAGATTGTTAAATAAGTTAAGGCAGGATTGAAGACATCAAGAAGAATCTGCTTTCTCGAAGGACAAATTCGAGCAAAGCAAATAATTTCTGAAAGAAATTATTCTAAGTAAAGTATGCTTGAAGTCACTCATCAATCATGCACTGCATAACAAGTCCACTCGAGCAAGATAGATATCATGCTCGAAGACTACTACACCTGTATTTTACTTTTTCTTTCATTATGTAATAATTAGGGAATTATAGAAGGAATCTCAGGGCTATAAATAGTGTCCTAGGTTTCCATTTTAAGGAGAGCGGATAAGAACGCAATACGCGGACAAAAACATTAAAACGAATATTCTCTTTTGTCTCCTCGTACAGTCGCCGCCGCCAACACGAAACCCTAGACATTCCTTTCACTGTTTCATTGAATGATATATTAAATACAATGAATCTTTGTCTTTGATATTGTTCTTAACGACTATATATTTTATTGTTTCGTTGTTACTATCTCAAACCTTTGTTCCCATCCGTTGAATATTCTGATTCCACCAGAATATCCAATAGGCCTTTGGGTTAGCAGATCTGTGTGTTCTTGTCAACCTACTTAAGGTTTGCACCAAATTTACGGTCTTGACAAGTGGTATCAGAGTTGTGGAAGCTCACTGAAGGCCACGGGACTGAAGGTTTGTGGAAAAGTTTGAAGCTTTACAAAGTTTTCGTCTGTGAAAGTTCAGATCTGAGAAGATGGATGATCAAGAGGTATCAACAAACAATATTCCAAGGCTAATCGGACAAGAAAACTTTATCAAATGGAAAATCTTGTTTGAAGCTGCAGTTAACTATAATGACCCTGAGCTTTGGAACTCAATCAAGGATGGACAATACATTCCCTCTCTCGCTCCAAATAATAATGCCACCATTGAGAGCAACATGAAGAAGCGAGATGACAAGGCACTGTCTATGTTGAAGTTAGGTCTCTCTTGGGAAATATTGACTAGTGTTAATCAATACAAACCGCAAAGGAGATGTATGATGCAGTCATAGACATGTTTGAAGGTAACACAGAGCTCAGAGACATCAAGAAGGACAAACTGAAGCAACAATTGGACTGTTTCAAGTTCAATGAAGGTGAACGAATAAAGTCAGTGTTGCAAAGGTTTATAACTATTGTGAACGAAATCAGAACAACAGACTTACAGATTGCTGATTTTGAGCTAAATAAGAAACTGTTATCCTCTTTGTCTGGAGAATGGTACACAGTCAGCAAGTTCATTAAAGAAAAGGCTAATTTTCTTAATTTCAAATTGGATGATGTCTTAGCATTCCTAAAGGCTGCTGAGCATGAGATGATCGAAAATATCATGATAAGAGAGGAGAAGCCAAGCTTCCAGTGACAAATGCTTTAGTGGCACCTATGGGAAATCTCACTCTTAAGTCACAGTTGCAGCCAATAGTGTAGGAGCCTATTGAGATAGGATCAATGTGTGGAGGAAGCCAAGCAAGATTCAATGTCCAAATGATTGAAGATGATGCTGCTTCTACAACCAGTGGACATCTTCCTTATACACATAACAACTCAAGTCATGGAACAGATTATCAAGCATTATTCTCCATGTTTACAGATCCCTACCATGCCTTTGTTTCAAAGAATCTGATTAACACAAGTATAGTGCAAGAAGACCTTGAACAGATAGATGTGGATGACCTTGAAGATATGGACATAAAATGGCAAGCTGCAATGTTAGCAGTCAGGAGCAAAAGGCGGTATAACAAGACTGGGAGATCATCTTTCTCAGGACCCAATGACTGCATTGGATTTGACAAATCTAAAGCCGTTTGTCACAATTGTCAGCAGCCAGGGCACTTTGCTAGGGAATGCAATCAACCAAAGCAATTTGGTAATCAAATGAATCAGAACCAGTTCTACCAGAGTCAACATCAGAATTATCAAGGGACTCAATAGAGAAATAAGCTGGTCAATCACAACCTCTATCAGAACCACAATAGATCCCGGCAACACCATGCTCCGCCACAAAGGGAAACAATCAGCTCCAAATTCAAGTCAATCAGAACAGAAGTAATGGCAATACTGTAAATTAGGCTAGAGATCAGGGAAATGTTGCAGTAACTATGGTACCACAAGATGGGGAGTTTGACTGGAGCAACCATGCTGCAGAGATGGAAAAAGCCAATGTTTCATTCATGGCTAAGGTGTAGGAAAAGGGAGAGTCTTTAGCATCACAGGTACAATCTGAACCTTCTATTTCTGATCTTCTTTTTACAATTGATGAACTCAACAAGGAGATTTGAAGTTCCTGACATTGTCAGTAGATTTGATATGAAAGGATACAAAGAAATGTATGAGAAATATTTGAATGGAGAAAGGAGTTCTTCTAATGGTGAGGATCATAGGCTGACCTTGGAAAAGAGGCTCAAGTCAGTTCTGAAAATTAATGAAAAATCAAAGGACTCTGACAAGCCTGTCAAGGGAAGAAGGTCAAATGATAAGGGAAAATCAAAGATGAGACCTAGAGTCCGGAATGGAGATGAAAAATTTCTTCTAAAATAAGGTTTTGAACCAAGAGGTTATCAATTGAAGACCAAGCAAGAGATAAACAACTGGAAAGACACCGTGCTTGACAAAATTGAAGAAAGTATCAAGTCACAAGTTCAATATGAGTCTGATTCTGATGAATCATGTGAAACAGTTTATGAAGATCCAGTTCCAACTCCTGTTGAAGTTCAACATGACTCTGACTTACAAACTGATATAGTTTGTAGCTCAGACTGTAACTGATCTTTATGTTTATGTATGCAGGAACAGTCCTTGGATGGAAATGATATGTGGTACATGGATAGTGGATGTTCCCGGCATATGACCAGTGATAGGGAAGCTCTTATGAATTATGAAAGAAAGTTTGAAGGACCTGTTGCATTTGGGAGTGATGAGAATGGAGGAAAGATTGTTGGCAGAGGCACTCTTACAAATGGCAAAGTATCTTTTGAGAATGTGCTGCATGTAGAAGGACTACAATATAAATTACTCATCATTTCTCAAGTGTGTGATAAAGGATATAAGGTTTCTTTCAATGATGAACACTGCCTAATCCTCAAACCTGAATTTGTCATTCCACCAGAAATGATTATGATGATGGCTCCAAGGAATGGGAACCTTTATGAGATGAGAATGAAAAATGTAATCTCTAGAGGTAGTTCATGTTTTTTTGTCTAATGCTACTGAAAATGAGATAAAACTATGGCACAGAAAATGTGTTATGTCAATCTCAAAAACATGTGCAAACTGGTAAAAGGTGAGCATGTTATGGGACTTCCTAATAGAGAGATCAAATTGGAAGAAAAATGTATCTCATGTCTCAAAGGAAAGCAACATAAATCCTCACGTAAAAGCAAATTGATAAGGTGATGGAATTACTTCACATGGATCTGTTTGGTCCTGTCAGTTTTCCAAGCATTGGAAAGAAAAGATTCAGCCTGGTAATAACAGATGATTTCTCAAGGTTACTGTGACATTCGTGACAAAACCGGCTACACCTCAAGATTTACAAATCGAATAAGCATTTAACCGCTTATTGTGTAACGAACGAACAGATAACCGAACGGGTTTGGTTATGACCAGATATACTGGGGGTCATCCATAAGAAATATACAATTAATATAAGATAATATATTAGCATTATTGTCACACCCCGACTAGCACAATGCGGAAGCGTAAAACGGGAATGTAACAGACACCTCTAGTATCAACACATTGTTTATAAAGAAACATTACAAACTAATTTACAATATATTACATTTCTTCGTTCTATCATTGTTTTACAGTCTAGGCGATACAAACAAAACTAGTTCGTTAACTATACATTCTTACTACTAACACCCTTGCTTCTATTCACATAGCATCAACCACACACTTCAGGCACGTGACAGATCATCAAATTACTCCGATTTAGGTACACCTGAAAAGCAGTTTAAAACGGGTCAACTACTAGAGTTGGTGAGTTTCACGAGTTTCAAAAAAACAGTAATGAGTGTTCACAAGTCAACACTTGTAATCATGAAATAAGTATGTATGTATGTAAATGATGTATGTGATGTAATTATGCTAAGCTATAGTGAAGCCTGGACTGTTCGTGCTGCGTGCCTCCATTTCCCACGCTCAATCAACCACTGTGGCCCCTTTCCGCCCACAACATGCCCCGGTAGCTATGTCTAACACTACATAGCTGGTTCGTAAAAATATATGGACATGTGCAAACGGGATATTGTCTCAGCAACCGTGCTGGCCCCGCCTGGGTTTGTCAAACCAATAGTACTATTCACAAGCCACCGGCTCGAAGTTAATCACTGTGATCGTGGCGACTTTCGTGTGTTAGCACTTAGATAATTCACATCATCACATGTTTCAGATAAGTATATAGATATAAGCAAACATGCTATTCACCCCAAAAGTTCGTAAAACAGTTTAAAAGTGGGGTCATGAAACTCACGGTTTAGTAGATATTCGGTACTGTATCAGCTCGTGGTTTGTTCGGTCCGCTATCAGTAATTCCTATAATCAATATTATAATAATATTAATATTTTAATATTATTATAATCTCAATACTAAACTGGGCTGTATAACTAATCTGGGTGTAGCTGGAACGCCCAGAAAGTGGCAATAGTCTTAGGTTGTGATGTTGTTCAATGTCTAATACTTAAAACCGAACTTGGCTCAGACTCCCGTTTTCCCAGCTTGGCCAAGTTGCTCGTTTACGCGTTGAGAAAGTAGTTATGAGAAAATAAGCTTGGGTAAATGTATTGGTTAATAAAACGATTAAGTTATAAAGAAAGATCACATACTGGGGTCCCGGGTTAGCCACGGGGCCCGTTTCCGTTTATACAGTTTGATTTGAGAAGAAACGCGCACAATCCACCCGGATTGTCCAGGTTTCTCATAGAAAAGTTCATTTTTACTTAATTAGTCCAAAAATATGATTTTTGATCACTCTTGCTGTAAGGCCCCGTTACCGGTAGCCCTACTTTCGTGTTGGATTTACTCATAAACGCAGTTCTAAATATCAGAGTTAATTAAAACATTCGCGGAATATAAAAGCTTTCATAAAACATTTCGTAACAAAACACGTCTTGTCTTAAAACATCATTTTGTCTTTCAAAATAAACGAAACATTAAACTTAAACGTCTTGAGTCTTCCGATGCCAGCCTCTTATTCAGTGCCACGTGTCTCCTCAAGCGAGCTGCCTCATCCTACTCACCTGCGTGCATACTAAAAGTCAGCTACGCTGAGTGAGTTCTAGTTAATCATACACTATACAATACACATAAACTTATATTCTTTCATTCATACTTTCATACTTTCATACTTTCTTTTGTATTAACTTACTTCCAAATCTTACGTTATAAAGAGCATTACGCCCTACCTTCCTCAAGTATTATTATGGCTCGGTACCCTCTTCCTCGAGTATTATTAGGGCTCGGTACCCTCCTTCCTCGAGTATTATTAGGGCTCGGTACCCTCCTTCCTCGAGTATTATTAGGGCTCGATACCCTCTTTCCTCGAGTATTAGTAGGGTTCGGTTCCCTAGTTCTCGAATATTAGTAGGGTTCGATTCCCTCTTCGTTACCATACAACCACCCTTTCCTTCTTTTGTTAACTTTATCACATTCATACACATAAGCATACATATCATACTTACCTTATACTTAGCGTTACAACCTGACAGTACGCGCAATATCCGAAGATCGTTCACGTACCGTCAAGCCATCATTCATATATATCACATCATTCACATAAGGCATACACTTATCTCTTGGGATAAGCGTATTAACAAACATATCGAGTATGCACACAGCCCCTGAACACGGTTACGTTCACCGTTAATCGTAATCCCTTTCTTCAGTTGTGCATGGCTAACTGTATAACAAGTATACATATCAATTAACTATCACTACTCATATCATCTTTCAAGTCTTAATTACTACCCACAACGAACGGGGGTCCGGGGGCAGCGCCCCTGGCAGCGGGGTCTAGGGGCGGCAGCCCCTAGCAGGGTCCAAGGGGCAGAGCCCCTGGCTGGGGTCGAGCTGACTTTAGGCGAAGTTAAACCTTAGGCGAACATAGCTTTAGGCGAAGTTAACCTTAGGCGAACTTAGCTTTAGGCGAAGTTGTCATCAGGCGAACTTAGCTTTAGGCGAAGTTAACCTTAGGCGAACTTAGCTTTAGGCGAAGTTGTCATCAGGCGAACTTAGCTTTAGGCGAAGTTAACCTTAGGCGAACTTAGCTTTAGGCGAAGTTGTCATCAGGCGAACTTAGCTTTAGGCGAAGTTAACCTTAGGCGAACTTAGCTTTAGGCGAAGTTAACCTTAGGCGAACTTAGCTTTAGGCGAAGTTGTCATCAGGCGAACTTGGCTTTAGGCGAAGTTGTCATCAGGCGAACTTAGCTTTGCAGGCGAAGTTCATCAGGCGAACTTAGCTTGCAGGCGAAGTTGTCCAGCTGCGGTACTGTTCGTTCTTAAATCACTTAATCATCTTCGTTTCTTAACCAAATAACTCGATTTTGGTATCCACGGAATCATCTGACCAGCGCCTACAAACCCCAACCATCAAATCGACCTAACATCGATGTTTAAAGGGTGCGATTTAGGCATATAGGTTACGGATTCTTTTATCAATCGATTAACCCATCAAATCATAACCATTTTCAGTAAGTTTAGCTTTGTTGGATTCGTTTTTACCATACAAACACAGATCTATCATTTCTATACTAATCCAAACCTAAACGAACAAGTTCTCGATATAAAAGTACCGTAAATGAGTCAAACTACGAACACGAGCTGGTCTTGCTGATTTGGTTCGTCACGACGATCTAGCACCAACAAGCTCGGGTCCTCGTCTTTGGATCTTGGTTCGGGTCGTGTGTGTTTTGGAGTGTGTTAGAGAATAAGATGGAAATGAATGATGGTTTAGGGTTTAGGGGATATTTATATCCCTTAAAGCCCATGGACCTAAGGCCCATTCTCATTTAACCCATCTCAATTAATCTAAGTCCATGATCCGTTCTTTACTCGATATTAATTAATTAATAACGCGAAATCACAAAACGTAACTTTCTTTATTCAACATTATAAATTTTAGGATGTTACACTTGCTGTTTTGATATTCCCGCATATTCACTAGTCGCGAACTTGCCGGTTGTTATAAAAACTGAATTTGTTTAATATTCAAATTAGCATAATTAATTAACCGTTAATCATTAAATTATGAAAATTTAACCACTTATAATTAAAATATGTATATTTTTATAAAAATATTTCTGGAATTTATTTACTGATTTATTAATTTTTAAAAATTCATTTTATCAGCTATATTTCGCCTGAAAATCATCCGTTTACCCCAAAAAATTTCCAAAAATTCCACAAAAATTCCCGAATACTCAAATCATGTCCTAAAACAACCTGTATCAATTCCACAATGTAAAAAGCTTGTGCAATATTCTTTTCGGCCCAAATTCGGCTTTAAAAACTCACACGAACGCAAATAAACAAAACACATTAAAACTTCTCCAAATGATTCCAAAATTCATATGTGATCAAAATACATCAAATCTTAACAATATGGCTATTTTTCATAATTTTTGAAGTATTTTAGCTTTTTTTCCCAAATAAACGTCCCAATTCGGTAATAAATTCGCCAAATATTCTCGGATGGTCGAAAAATTACCAAATTTGAACAGGGACTCATTGACATGGTCCCTGATGTCCCTGAAAATTTTCAAGTCTTAACAATATGCACATCATAACCTTAACCTAAATAGCCCGTAAGCGAGTGTTTCGGCATTACCTTAGCGGGTTTGGCTCGTTTCCGACTTTTTAATCAAGTTTTCAGGTTCTTGTGCTTCTAAGAAAGCTAGGTACAAGTCCTATATCACAAACCAAGCAATATTTCATCAACATAACAGGCCTTAAGTTAGGGTTTCGGCTAATGTACAAAAACGAAATTTTGAACCGTAAAAACGTCGTTTCAACCCTTTAATCCGTGTTTATGGCCAAAAAAACTATCAAAACAGGTTCCTTACCATGTGTATGATCAAAACATATTTATGGACCATTTTTAGGATTTTTACACGGTTAGGAATGATTTTTAGTAACCAAGACATGTTTTTGTGGTATTAAACAAGTTTAAACAAGTTCAAAAGCTACTTACTTAAGCCCTTTACCTTAGGGTTTGGAGGTTTTCTGGAATTTTAGGATGCAGCTGCTTGGACCTCAGCTTTTATAAACAAAATTGGATAAACAAGCTTCCTAAACAGGTTATGTAAAAAAAATGGGGGGTGGGGTGGGCTGGTCCGATCGGAAGGATGGTTTGGGCCCCCTTGGGCCATTTTGGCCCAACAATCTGTTTTCTCAAGCCCAATACGAAAAGCCCGGTCCAAATTTAGTTCGGGTTCGGTTTTTGGCACGAAAAACTTATCGGGTGCGTTAAACAACGCGAAAACAAGTGTTTTTTAGCTAGTTTTGTGTAAAATTATAAAAGCATACTATATGTTTGTAAAAATCAAAAATATTTTCACGGATCGCTTAAAACATTTTAAATAAGTGTTTGGTAAGTCTTTTTCGGCTTAACGGATGATACAATGCTTGGTTTGTAACTATCTTTCGCGTTTAAATCTATAGCGGGTGGTTAAACGAGCATGTTTTCGTTTAACTTGTTTGCTATCAAACTAAGACCATATTTCTAATATTTTAGCTTGTATAGATCGTATATCACTTATAAATGCCCCCCCCGAGATATCTGGGTCATAACCCGACCCGTTCGGTTGATCGTTCGTTTGTTACGCAAAAGGCGTTTATTTGCTTAATCGGTAATTACGTACTGATGTGTACCTTGTTTTGGCTTAAATGTCACAATTATAGCCTTAGTTTGATAGCAAACAAGTTAAACGAAAACATGCTCGTTTAACTACCCGCTATAGATTTAAAGGCGAAAGATAGTTACAAACCAAGCATTGAATCATCCGTTAAGCCGAAAAATACTTACCAAACACTTATTTGCAATGTTTTAAGCGATCCATGAAAATATTTTCGAATTTTGTAAACGTATAATATGTTTTTAAAAATTTATACAAAAGTAGCCGAAAAACACTCGTTTCCGCATTGTTTGACGTACTCGATATGTTTTTCGCGCCAAAAACCGAACCCGACCTAAATTTGGGCTTGACTTTTCGTGTTTGGCCTTGTAGATTCAAAAGTTCGTTTTTACACCCTAGCCGAAACCCTAAGTTAAGGGGCTGTTGTGATGATGAAATTTGCTTGGTTTGTGATATAGGACCTATATCCAGCTTGCATAGGAGCACAAGAACGCGAAAACTTGATTAGAAGGGCAAAAATGAACCAAAACCGTAAAGGTAATACCAAATCACTCGTTTACGGGCTGTTTAAGTTAAGGTTGTGATGTGCACATTGTTAGGTCTTGAAAATTTTTCAGGGACATCAGGGACCATATCATTGAGTCGCTGTCCGAATTTGGTAATTTTTCGACCATCCGAGAATATTTGACGAATTTACTACCGAATTGGGACGATTAATTTGGAAAAATAGTTACAATGCTTGAAAGATTATGAAACTTTGTGGGGAACTCATATTTGGTATATTTTGATAGCATAAGAAATTTGGAACCATTTGGAAAAGCCTAAGTGTGTTTTGTGCAATTGCGTTCATATGAGTTTTTATAGTCGAATTTGGCCTGAAAAGAATATTGAAGTACATTCTGGAATTTATACAAATGGTTTAGGGTTATAATTTGAGCATCCAAGAATTTTTGTGGAATTTTTGGAAATCGTTTGGGATAAACGGACAATTTTCAGGCTAAATATAGCAGATAAAATGAATTTTCATAAATTAATAAACCAATAAATAATTTCAGAAATATTTTTATAAAAATCTACATATTTTATTTGATAAGGGGCTAAATTTTCATAATTTAATGATAACCGGTTAATTAATTATGCTAATTTGAAGATTAAACAAACTTAATTCTAGTAAAAACCGGCAAGTTCGTGATTAACGAACCTGCGGGAATATCAAAACCCCAAGAGTGATCAAAAATCATATCTTTGGATTAATTAAGTAAAAATGAACCTTTTTATGAGAAACCTGGAAAATCTGGATAGATTGTGCGCGTTTCTTCTCAAATCAAACTGAATAAACGGAAACGGGCCCCGTAGCTAATCCGGGACCCCAACGTATGATCTTTCTTTATAACTTAATCATTTTATCGATCAACACATTTAACCAAGCTTACTTCCCCACAACTGTTTTCTGAACGCATAAACTAGTAACTTGGCCCAGCTGGGAAAACGGGGAAACTGAGCCAAGTTCGGTTTTAAGTTATAGACATTGAACAACATCACAACCTAAGCCTATTGACACTTTCTGGGCGTTCCAGCTATACCCAGATTAGACATACAGCCCAGTTTAGTATTGAGATTATAATAATATTAAAATATTAATATTATTATAATATTGATTATTGAAACAAGTGATAGCAAATCGAACAAACCGCGAGCTGACACAGTGCTAATTATCTACGGAACAATGAGTTTCATGACCCCACTTTTAAATTGCTTTTACGAACTTTTGGGGTGAAAAACATGTTTATACATATATATATATATATATACCCTGTACTGTTTGATGATGGGAATTATCTAAGTGCTAACACAAGAAAGTCCCCAAGAACACAGTGATTAAGTTCGAGCTGGTGGCTTGTGAATAGTACTATTGGTTTGACAAACCTAAACGGAATCGGCCTGGTTGCCGTGTCACATAGCGTCGTTTGCACATGACCATACTTATACAAACAGGTTATGTAGTGTTAGACATAGCTACCGGGGCATGTTGTGGGCGGAAGGAAGCCACTGTGGTTGATTGGGCGTGGGAAATGGATGCACGCAGCACAGCCAGTCAAGGCTTCACTGTAACTTAGCATAATTACATCATAAACATACAAACAAACGTACTTGTGAATGTACATACACACATACTTGCGTATTTACAACTGAAATTGTTGTACGCACAACATATTTCTTGAAACTCGTGAAACTCACCAACTAATATGTAGTTGACCCGTTTTAACATGTTTTTCAGGTATACCAGACTTGGACTAGAAAGTCAATGTGTTACGTGTTTGACTTGTGATCAATGCTGGGTGAATTGATACAAGTGTGCTAGTAAAAAGTAAAGCCGCTTAACGGGCTGGATTTAGTTTGTATCACCTAGTTGTAAACAAAGTTAGATCAATGTAAAATATTGTAAACTAGTTTGTATTTTTCTTTATAAACAGTATGGTTGATACCAGAGGTGTCTGTTGCATTTCCGTTTTACGCTTCCGCAAATTGTGCTAAATGGGGTGTGACAGAAGTTGGTATCAGCCTTTGGTTATAAAGAATTAGGTTTTCCCTTAGGGTACCTAAAATATAACCGTAGGCTTAATTAACTCTGGGAAATAAATAATAATTTAATATTATATACTGATGGATGCCGGGATGAACTCGTAGGGCAAGTGAGTTACTGTGGTCCGGAACATAATAAAAGACTCGCTAGTACGAAGGAATTCGGGGGAAGTCGCGGAACGTGTGGGTATGTAAAAATGGCAACATATGTGTATAAAAGATAATACTGAGTAAGTATATATATATGTAACACGCATACGTGCTTATCTGGAACAAGGTGTGCGAACACGTGTACGTATTGTACTATCGTTAATACTAAGTTTTCGTGTTACGAATATTATATTCGATTATAATCAATATTAATTTAAAACTGTATTTTATAAAAAATAATATTATATTTTATCATAATTAATATTATATCTGACCATACAAATAAAATATTTTAATTGGCCTTAAGTAATAATATTCTCTACTCTGATTCCTACTATTGAAAAATATTATTTTTATAACAAATCGTGTAACCGAAAGGTGTCGAAATCGGTAGCATCATATTGGGTAAATAACTGATGTTGCATGTAAACAAGAATGCGAGGACGTTCTAGCGAGTCCAAACTAAACCTTATTGTATGATTGATTCACGGACTGAGCGTAAATGCAAGGCCCAAAAAGGAACCGTGGAAGGTATGATATACGTACGTCCATCTCAAGGGAACATGAAACTTCTCGATTCGGGCCTAATCTTTATCCCCTATACCATTTTTAGCAGTAAATTGAATTGTTTTCTAACAATCTCTCCACTTCCATTATTTAAAAATAAACATTACTTCTAAGAAAATACTTAGGAAAGAGAATGGTTTATCAAATCATAAATATAACTGCTATCCTATTAAATTTTTAATAATATAATAATCCATGACCACCTAAGTATACCATACATCAAGTATGAAAATAATAATTCCTTTATACCTCACCAGTACCACTGACATTGATGAACCCTCCTTACCTAATAAATTTATCAAATCACATGTGTACGAGTATCCCTAACCCCTCCCATATTGTTGCCACTCCGATCGAGGTATTATAGAAGAGAAACCTCCCGCCGCAGACCGATGATGTGTCCCTTGTAAAAAACATACTTGCTCCCAATTAATAAATTATAACTTTTAGTAGACCCGGTACGTTGCAATACTGAATAACCTGATGAAAGAATATTCTGTAATTATACTTAACAACACCCAAAGGTCAAGGGAAGTATGCAAATGCCTCCTGATTATAACATATTGTTTAAACTCATAACTGATAAATGTCAACTCACGGGAGATGCATGATAAAACAGCTACCCAATGATGGAATTATATCAGAATAATTGTTGTGCAAGTTGTGAACTATTTATAATGATTGTAATGTGTGCTCGGCTAGATTAGGATAATATGGTACCGTTGCGTATAGTTTCGATACTCCATGCAAGTATATGGTAGTGTGCTACATGATATGGAGGACAATTTGGATCCATTAGTACAAACATTGACCCTTACTGGGTTAAAATTACTTGTCACAGGATGACAATTTTTGATACATGCAGGCAAACAATGGCCTTAGCAGGCTAAATCTATGTACTATTTTGGGTATGTGGATATATGATTCGATGTGTGTAATACTTATCTGCTATTTGAATTACCTGAGTATCAGCTAATGTGATTCTCTGCGCAATGAGTTATAGGGAAGATTACTGTTATGTGAAGTTTAGTTGTTTATCATTATAGAATGGCCCCGAAGGAAACAAACACATGATTTGAGTTAGTTGTGGCCGAAATGATTGTTTGGCAACTGCATTTGGAAACTCTGACAATCGCAGCGCGATTCGCTACCGACATCAATACGACAATGAATACAAATTAAATGCCAAACACTAATACGGCCCCGAATATTATTTCGCTGCCCAATATTAATACAGTTACAAATGTCATTTTTATGATAAACACGAAAATTGTCACGAATAATACTCCCCCATTGAGCACTAATGCTCCTACCAATAATGATAATTTCCCCAGCTAAATGCCATTTACAACAAATCTTTTACCGAACATGAATACTAGTTGTAACAACCGTGATCCTTCACAACAAGAATACTCGTTTAAACGTTTTAAATTGTGCAAACATGTAAATTTTAATGATACTAAAGAATCAAATGAGTTGGTAAAATGAATCGAAATGATAAAGTCTGTAATCCATACAACTAGTTTCCCATCAAATTGTATCGTTAATGATGTTACTATTACACTACTTGGCCACCACCTTATGTGGTAGAATACGATTGTACGAATTTGGGAACAAAAGACAATTATCCACATGACTTGGACCAAACTAAAACCATTATATTGAAACATTCTCGCCCAAGGAAAGAAATCTAGAAATTAAAAAAAAAAAAACACGAACCCGAGAAATCCAAAACGTAAAGGCGAGCCAACTGGAAGGCATAAACCTTTCTAACGATCTGGTTTGATTAAGGTGGTGATTACTAGCGCAACAAATAGGGACTGTATTTCATTCAGTTAGCCACTTAACTTTTAAGAATTCCGTGACACAAGCCGGTGTGGTAGCCTCTGAATTGGACAGAAATAATGTGTTGAGAACGTTCAGAGAAATCATCTAGTACAAAACAAACCGAACATGAAACAGGGGTACAAGAGGTACAACAATTTAAACGTACGCGGCCTACAACTCAAAACGATACTATGATCAATTTTAGTTCCGAAAGAAAAGTATATAAAGAACTTTCACCAAAGTGTGGTTATGTAATTATTATGAGGGAATGTCTAACAAAGGTATATCAGTAAAGCGGGAAGATTGGACACTATGTGTGTAGCTGTGGAACCATTATGAGCACTGTAAACCAACCATTCAAACCTCACCCTTCCCAGTTAACCCAATCGCAACCAATTCGCTCACAACCTATGACAAACCCTCATACTTGCTTTGAGTATGGAAATACAAAACCTGTCAAAGGAAACTGTCCAAAGTTAAACAAAGAACGAACATTGACGTCTAACTCGGCTAGAGGCCGCGATTATGATTGGATCTGATAAAACACAACAAGACTTAGATGTGGTGAAGGGTATGTTTGTAATTCCTGATTAATAGGCTTTGAATTCACTTGATATATGTACCGATAGAAGTCTTATCCCCACTAACATCTTATCCCCGGGAGATGTACCAGTTAGTGAACTACTAGACCTCTATGTTATAAAATTCGCTAACAAGAAACTTATACCTATTAAACGAATATCCCGAAACTTCCCTATTATTCTAAAACAACCAACCAATTTTATTGACCTACTCCCGGGCTAGTTGAGAAGCATTGATGTAATTGTCAGTATGGACTAATTAGCTAAATACTAGGCGGAAATTGTGTGTGATGACTAAATAGTTAAAATTCCTCTCTTGGATGATGAAGCAATTATGATACAAGGAGAGAAGTTTGGTGCAATATAACCTCTCGTGTCTCATCTTAAAGTATTAAAGCGTTTAAGCCAAGGGTGTATGGCATTTCTGGAAAATGTAACCATAAAAACCCCGACTAAACATATAGGAGATATCCCAGTAGTACTCGAATACTCTAATGTCTTTCCTGATGAACTACCCGGAATACCACTATCCAACAAGTTGAATTCCGAACAAACCTAATCCTAGGAACAACTCCTATTACCAAGGCACCTTATTGCATGTCATTCTCCGAAATGTAACAACTAATTACACAACTACAACAATTATTAGATAAGGATTTCACAGAACCTAGCTATCCTCATTGGGGAGCATGAGTGTTGTTGGTAAAGAAAAAGGATGGAGGCTTAGGATGTGTGCTGATTACCGGAGAACTAAACAAAAATCATTATAAAAAACTAACATCCCCTTTCATGATTCGACGATTTGATCAATCAACTCAAAGGAGCGAATTACTTCTAGAAAATCGACCTCCGATCCGGCTATCTTCAAGTTAAGATCCAAGAGAAAGATGTTTCTAAATTGGTGTTTCGAGCTCGTTATGGTCACTATGAACCTTAGTTATGCCTTTCGGACTGACTAATACACCTATAGTTTTCATGGATCTTACGAACCGAGTTATAAATCGTCTCGACAAATTCATTATAACGTTATTGATGACCTCCTGATATATTGAAAACCAAGAAGGAACACGAGCAATATTCATGAACAATCTTGAAGATGTTGAGGCAGGAGGAATGGTATATCAAGATGTCCAAGTGTGAATTTTGGCTACAAGGAGTACGATTCTTAGAACATGTAGACACGGAATTCACTTACATCCTAGCGAAACTAGTAAACACCAGAGTCAACAAGAGAAATTTGTCAAATTTTGGAATTAGTTGGGTATTACCGACGCCTTATTAAAAATCCAGTATAACCCAACCTTTAACCCTCCTAACTCAAAAAGAACTGACTTTATGACTAGGGGAAAAACAAGAAATGGCTTCTCAATTGATGAAACAGAAACTTTATCAAACTCCTATGCTAAGTCTCCCAGAAGTAACTGATGATCTTGTAATTTATCGTGATACATACCGGAAAAAATAAATAAATAAATAAATAAATAAATAAAAATAATAATAAAATAAAATAAAATAAAATAAAATAAAAATTGGAATGCGTACTAACGCATAGAAACAAGGTTATAGCATATGCTTCCCGAAAATCAAAAATGCACGAGAAAATTATACCATCCTTAACCCGGAGTATGGGACAATTATTTTAGAAGTATGGGACAATTTTTTTACACCTAATGCATGGACATGCAACTATTATGCCATCAAATGCACAAATTACAGGAATCGTAAAAGCTAATGACCTAAAATTGATTTGTTAAAACTAGATATGGGGTAAAGAAGACGAGTAGAGTCGTGGAACAATTGTAATTGAGAAAAACCGATGCCTTCAGATGAAGGGTTAAAGTTAAACATTGGAAAGTACGGGTATTTGAAACGATTGTTTAGACAAACATTATCGGACATATTCATATTGCCCAAAAGAAAACCCTAAGGGCATAACATTTAGAAAACAAAATTTTGTACAGGGACGATAAGAAATTTGGAAAGGAAAACTGATGAAATTCTATACCTACAACAAACCGAGTCTAGATTCCAACTTTTGTTTAACTATGTGACCTGATTATGGATGAAGCACATAAGTCCAAAGATTCTATTCATCTAGGTGCTGATAAAATGCAGAAACATTCAAATAAATATTATTGGTGAGCCAAATGTCTGACTCGTGCTAGAATTAAAGAAGAGAATCAAAAACCCTCAGCAATGTTATAACAACCGGAAACTCCCGGTAGAAGTGGGAACAGATTACTATGAGCCTCGTAACACCCTTTCATAAATCATCCCCAGAATGCAATATTGTCCGGGTACTAGTTGACCTACTAACTTAATTTGCATACTCTCTCCCGATCCATAACAATTACGCAACTGAAAATCATAGAATGGCGCGTCTATCCCATTTATTTCAGATCGAGATAGACATCAGGCCTCTTATTTTGGCAAAACCTAAGAAAGCGAATCGGTTTAAGCATGACCTGTCATTCCCAAATAAAAGATCGGTCTGGGCGAACTATACAAATATTGGGATAATTACATTGCAACTGTATATTAAATCTAAAGGAAATAAAGGCCAGCCCTTTCCGCTGGTCTAATCCTCGTATTCTAATAATTACCGTAGTATTATGCGAGCAACACTATAACTAGTACGATATGAGCAAGAATATAAATCGTCACCTTAATAGGCTAAAAGTTAGCAACACTCAAATGAAAAAAATCCAAGTTGATACCGAAAACCACATATAAAACTCGTAAAATTCAAAAACAAACTGAATGCCACCTAAGACTGACCAAAGAACTATACCAATGTATGTAGTGGCTTGTTAACCTTTGGAAGGTATTACTTGAGTTAAAGAAATTAATATGTTAACATTAACATACACAGAAGTACCTTATTGACGAGGCAGAGATAGTACCATTTGGAAACTCACAAATAACTAAACTTTGTAAAGAACCCGTATAAATAATAGGTGGGAAGGAAAACAGTTACGACTCAACAGAATTTCAATGATCAAAGTTTGGTAAAATGCCTTAACGGGGAATTATATACATTTGAAATGAAAACAAATATTCACGATTGTTCCTAAGAAACTTTTAACTTGTATATTGAATTTCGGGGATGAAATTTCTTAACAGCAGATTTATTATATTATAACATGAGATATTTTGCATTCTTCAATCTCATAAATCTGGAAAGTACCCCCTAAGTTCTCCAGCAAACTTTCAAAAAAAAAACATAGGTATTTTATTAATTTATCATTTATAACTTGTTTTGATTATGTTTTAGTTTGATTACCAAAAATCATTCCTAACCATGTAAAAATCCTAAAAATGGTCCAAAAACATGTTTTGATCATACACATTGTTAGGAACCTAGTTTGATAGTTTTTTTCAGCCAAATTTTAGCCAAAAACACGGATTAGAGGGTTGAAACGGCATTTTTATGGTTCAAAAGTTCGTTTTAACACCCTAGCCGAAAACCTAAGTTAAGTGGCTGTTGCGATGAAGAAATTTTCTTGGTTTGTGATATAGGACTTGTATCTAGCTTGCATAGGAGCACAAGAACCCGAAAACTTGATTAGAAGGGCAAAAACGAACCAAAACCGCAAAGGTAATACCAAATCACTCGTTTACGGGCTGTTTAGGTTAAGGTTGTGATGTGCACATTGTTAGTTCTTGATATTTTTTTAGGGACATCAGGGACCATATCATTGAGTCCCTGTCCAAATTTGGTAATTTTTCGACCATCCGAGAATATTTGACGAATTTACTACCAAATTGGGACGTTTAATTTGGAAAAATTGTTAAAATGCTTGAAAAATTATGAAACTTTGTGGGGAACTCAGATTTGGTATATTTTGATTGCATAAGAAATTTGGAACCATTTGGAAAAGCCTAAGTGTGTTTTGTGCAATTGCGTTCATATGAGTTTTTATAGTCGAATTTGGCACGAAAAGAATAATGAACAAGGTTGTTACATTCTGGAATTTATACATATGGTTTAGGGTTATAATTTGAGCATCCAAGAATTTTTGTGGAATTTTTGGAAATCGTTTGGATTACACGGACGATTTTCATGCTAAATATAGCTGATAAAATGAATTTTTATAAATTAATAAACCCATAAATAATTCCAGAAATATTTTTATAAACATCTACATATTTTATTTGATAAGGGGCTAAATTTTCATAATTTAATGATTAATATTTAATTAATTATGCTAATTTGAACATTAAACAAACTCAATTCTGATAAACACTGGCAAGTTCGCGATTAACGAACCTGCGGGAATATCAAAACACCAAGAGTGATCAAAAATCATATCTTTGGATTAATTAAGTAAAAACAAACCTTTTTATGAGAAACCTGGATAGTTTTGATAGTTCTCAAATCAAACTGAATAAACGGAAACGGGCCCGTAGCTAATCCGGGACCCCAACGTATGATCTTTCTTTATAACTTAATCATGTTATCGACCAAAACATTTGACCAAGCTTACTTCCCCACCACTGTTTTCTGAACGCATAAACGAGTAACTTGGCCCAGCAGGGAAAACGGGGAAACTGAGCCAAGTTCGGTTTTAAGTTTTAGACATTGAACAACATCACAACCTAAGCCTATTGACACTTTCTGGGTGTTCCAGCTATACTCTGATTAGACATACAGCCCAGTTTAGTATTGAGATTATAATAATATTAAAATATTAATATTATTATAATATTGATTATTGAAACAAGTGATAGCAAATCGAACAAACCGCGAGCTGACACAGTGCTGATTATCTACAAAACAGTGAGTTTCATGACCCCACTTTTAAATTGCTTTTACGAACTTTTGGGGTGAAAAACATGTTGATATATATATATATATATATATATATATATATATATATATATATATATATATATATATATATATATATATATATACCATTTACTGTTTGATGATTGGAATTATCTAAGTGCTAACACACGAAAGTCTCCACGAACACAGTGATTAACTTCGAGCCGATGGCTTGTGAATAGTACTATTGGTTTGACAAACCCAAACGGAATCGGCCTGGTTGCCGTGTCACATAGCGCCGTTTGCACATGACCATACTTATACAAACAGGCTATGTAGTGTTAGACATATCTACCGAGGCATGTTGTGGGCGGAAGGGAGCCACTGTGGTTGATTGGGCGTGGGAAATGGATGCACACAGCACAGACAGTCAAGGCTTCACTGTAGCTTAGCATAATTACATCATAAACATACAAACAAACGTACTTATGAACGTTCATACACACATACTTGCGTATTTACAACTGCGAATGTTGTACGCACAACTGATTTCTTGAAACTTGTGAAACTTACCAACTATTTGTAGTTGACCCGTTTTAACATGTTTTTCAGGTATACCAGACTTGGACTAGAAAGTCAATGTGTTACGTGTTTGACTTGTGATCAATGCTGGGTGAATTGATACAAATGTGCTAGTAAGAAGTAAAGCTGCTTAACGGGTTGGATTTAGTTTGTATCACCTAGTTGTAAACAAAGTTGGATCAATGTAAAATATTGTAAACTAGTTTGTATTGTTCTTTATAAACATTTTGGTTGATACCAGAGGTGTCTGTTACATTTCCATTTTATGCTTCCGCAAATTGTGCTAAATGGGGTGTGACAGTTACATGGGTATTCTTCATGGAAAGCAAGGATGAAACTCCAGAACTAATCAAGACTTATGTACTAAAGATGGAAAATCAACTTGAGAAAAGGGTGAAAGTGATTAGAAGTGATAATGGGTCAGAACTCAAGAATGGACTTATGGAAGAATTCTGCACTTCTAAAGGGATCTTTCAACAGTATAGTGCTCCAAGAAATCCTGATCTGAATGGTGTTGCAGAGAGAAGAAATAGAACATTGATTGAAACTGTAAGAACCATGATAGCAAATGCAAACTTACCAATGACTTTCTGGGTAGAAGCTATCAACACTGCATGCTATATGCAAAATAAAGTTCTTTTGAACAAAACTCACAACAAGACTCCATATGAGATTAGCTTCAAAAGAAAACCTAATGTAAATTTCTTGAAGCCTTTTGGTTGTAAATGCTCACTACTGAACAAGTTTCAATCCAAATCTCTGGAATGTTTCTATGTGGGATATTCTACTCAATCAAAGGCTTATAAAGTGTATGTCAAAGAGCACATAGTGGTCATTGAGTCCTCAGACATAATCTTCAATGAAAATCACTTTAACAATGTAGAAGGACCTAAATGGTTGTTTGATCTGGAAAAGATGATTAAGTCATTCAAAATCTACAATGAAGACATGGATGATAGCATGTTCAGAACAAGTATTGAAGAGAAAGGAAAGCAAAAGCAAATTGATTTGGACAAGCTGTGGTCATCTGTTGCAACAGAAGAGAAAGGATTCACCTTTGAAAGAAGCAACCAAAGACCAAATGAAATGGAGATCAATCATCAAGAAGTTGCAGTTGAAGTATCAAATGAAGGCCCAAGTGACATGAATAGTGAACAAGTGCAGTGTCAGCAATATGGTCAACCTGAGGAGACAGAAAGATTTGAAGACAGATTTCAGTCATTGTTTGATTCTCTTCAGATTGGAACTAATGAAGCATCCTCACCTGCAAATACTCTAAACCAAGTGACTACTGAATCTGAAGGAGTACCTCAAAATGAATCCACTTATAGATATGACAAATCTTGAATTAGAAGTAAGAGCACATCAAATTGTTCAGACCACATCTGTTGAAAGAAATCATCCTGTTGAAAACATTATTGGTGACTTGCATGAAAGAGTTACAAGAAGTTCTTCTAAAAGGGCAAACATATGTCTTTATGCCTGTTTTCTATCCTAAGTTGAAACAAATAACATCAATCAAGCCTTAAAAGACAGCAGCTGTGTGGAAGCCATGCAGGAAGAGTTAGCTCAATTCAGAGACTTACATGTTTGGGATTTTGTTGACAAACCCAGAGGAAAATATGCGTAAGGCCCCGTTCCCGGTAACCCTACTTTGGTGTTGGATTTACTCATAAACACAGTTCTAATATCAGAGTTAATTTAAACTTTCGCGGAATAATTTAAAACTTCAAACATCACATTACAAACATTCATTTTTGTCTTAACATGCAAATTGTCTTTTCATAACATAACATAAAATAGTCATGACACTTCTTCTTAGATGCCAGTCTCTTTAGCTTGTGCCATGTGTCCCTTCTCAAGCCAGCTGCCTCAACCTATTTGCCTGCGTGCATACTAAAAGTCAGCTATGCTGAGTGAGTTCTAGTTAATAAATTAACATACAATACATTCCTATCCTTACTCATATGTGTCCGAAGATACGTATTCATACCTTACTTTGCTATTACTTCTTTCACACATACTTTATATATATGCGTACGTACTTACATACTTTCTTTCATAAAACCCTATGGTATACCATAAGCTATTCTATCTTAAAAATCTCAGATATTATAAGGGTCTGGTCCCTAACATCTCAGATATTATAAGGGTCTGGTCCCTATCATCTCAGATACTATGAGGGTTTAGTCCCTATCGTCTCAGATATTATGAGGGTCTGGTCCCTATCATCTCAGATATTATGAGGGTCTGGTCCCTATCATAAGCGCATACTTTACTTGTCTTATATATGTAATATTTACATACACATTCATTCACATAACCATCATATTGTAATAACATTCAATGCACGATACACGTATCATATACTTATCACTTAAGATAAGTATTTTAACTGCCACATAGGAGTATGCACATAGCCCCGAAAACATAACAAGGAAATCGGGATAGAACTCACCTGGAGTCGGTTTCTCTCGCCGTTAATGGTAATGCCCTTCCTTAGTTGTGCACGAATAACTGTACAATACATTACGCGTATCAATTATCAATTACTACTACTTCCTACATCTAAGTTAATGAAACTCTCAACTAACGGGGGTCCGGGGGCAGCGCCCCTAGTAGCGGGGTCTAGTGGCGGCAGCCCCTAGCAGGGTCCAAGGGGCAGAGCCCCTGGCTGGGAAAAAAGCATCAGAAAATGAATCGGGTCACAATATAATAACAACGTAAACAATTTCGCATGGGAGGAATTTTGCATAGAATTTCGCTTCGCATAACTTTTTCGCTTCTCACGGCTGAGCGAAGCGAAATACCCGTTTCACTTCTCATGGATGAGCGAAGCGAAATACCCGTTTCGCTTCTCATGGCTGAGCGAAGCAAAATACATGTTTCACTTCTCATAGATGAGCGAAGCGAAATACCCGTTTCTCTCCCTCAGGACCTGATTTTTACTCTTTCTTAACTTTCGACACATTCGGACCCCATGCACCTGATCCTGAACCCATATCTCTCATAGTCCAAACGCCACCTTTTTATCTTAAAGTGCACCCAAGAGGTTATAACTTAACAAGTTTATATTTTTCTTACATTTCACAACCCGATCTATCATTATATTTGTTTGCATGCCGATTCTAACCATAAAACTTAACCATTTAAACCGAAACCTACCTTTTGCTTCGGGTTTGAGTTCAGATCCGGACAATACGTAGATCTTGACGTGATTCTTGTTATTTGATGATGTCTATACACAAGATTCTTGCTCTTTTTACACAGATTTGGATCTGGAATGTAGAGAGAAAGTGTGTGTGTTCTTGAGTGTGTGTGTGGTGAAAGGTAACAAAATGGTGAAAGGGTGGATGGGTTAGGCTTTATATAGGGGGCCATGGGCCCCACCACCCACTCACAATTCCAAATCCTAATATTATCCAAACACTTAACACACGACTAACTTAACGACACACAGTTAATAACAAAACTTTCCGTCATTTATTATTTAACAAAAGTTGGATGTTACAATATGCAATTGGCACCAAGTGGGTTTTCAAGAACAAAAAAGATGAAAGAGGGTTAGTCATCAAGAACAAAGCAAGGCTGGTGGCTCTAGGGTGTTTACAAGAAGAATGAGTAGACTTTGAAGAAGTCTTTGTCCTGGTTGCAAGACTAGAAGCCATCAGAATCTTCCTAGCATATGCAGCATCCATGAACATCAAAGTCTATCAATTGGATGTCAAGTCTGCATTTCTAAATGGAAAGATTGATGAAGAAGTTTACGTGACACAACCACCTGGATTTGAAGATCCAATCCATCCAAATAAGGTGTACAAGCTTAGTAAAGCTTTGTATAGATTACATCAAACTCCTAGAGCTTGGTATGATGAGTTGTCAAACCATCTGTTGGATAATGGCTTCTGTCGTTGAGCTATTCACAAGACTTTGTTTTATAAGAAATGGAGGAAAGATCTACTGCTTGTACAGGTGTATGTTGATGACTTCATATTTGGTTCAACAAATGAACAGATGTGTAAAGACTTTGAACAAGTGATAAAGTCAAAATACAAAATGAGTTCCATGGGGGAAATGAACTTCTTCCTTGGACTACAAGTACAGCAGAAGGCAGATGGTATCTTCATAAATCAATCAAAGTATGTTTAAGAAATACTAGGCAAATTCAAGTGCTAGGATTACAAGACAGTGTCCACACCAATGAACACACGTGAGAAGATGGTACCTGATGAAAAGGGGGAGCCAGTGAACCAGCATGAGTGTCGCGCCAAGATTGGATCATTGATGTACCTGACAGCATCTAGGCCAGATATTATGGTTGCTGTATATGTACGTGCAAGATTTCACGCTAACCCCAAGGTCTCCCACATGTTGGCAGTGAAGAGGATATGCAGATATCTTAAAGGAAAACCAGACTTTGGAATTTGGTACCCGAAGAACCCCTCTTTTGACTTGATGGTCTATATAGACAGTGACTATGATGGTTGCAACATGAGTAGGAAGTCAACTTCAGGAGGATGCCAGTTTCTTGGAAACGGGCTGGTGTCTTGGCAATGCAAGAAGCAGACTATCCATCTCAACTACTGAAGCATAGTACATTTCTGCATCTGCATGCTGTGCACAGGTTCTATGGATCCAAAATCAACTGCTGGATTATGATCTGAATTTCTTACTCACTCCTATTTTAATTGATAATACTGCTGCTATGTTTATTGTCAAAAATCCTGTTCATCACTCTAAGACTAAGCACATTGAAATTAAGCATCACTTTATTAGGGACTGTAGTGAAAAAGGCTTTATAGAAATGAAAAGGGTAGATACATTTGATAACTTGGCTGACCTGTTCATCAAACCTTTAGATAAAACCTGGTTTCATTTTCTGTTAAAATGCCTAGGTGTGATAAATGTTGATGAAATTTGATTGATGATGTGTGCTTAAGTGTGACGCTTACTGAATATCTATTTGATGCTCACTGTGATTAATTGCATGATTTGTTGCTGTATGCTTGGCTGACCATGTTGATTGAATGAATCATGCTTGGTGAATTGTTTGTGTGAAATATAACATGCCTTTGATATTCATGTCTCTTGTGCTTAAATATTGGCATACTTGATAGAATTTGTGATTTAAGTATTT
Source organism: Bidens hawaiensis (assembly GCF_021521415.1). Taxonomy (NCBI): domain Eukaryota; kingdom Viridiplantae; phylum Streptophyta; class Magnoliopsida; order Asterales; family Asteraceae; genus Bidens; species Bidens hawaiensis. The sequence continues at coordinate 2,972,976 of NW_027491022.1, forward strand.
TGAGCATGGATCTGTGCTTGATATTGTGTTTGTTGCTCCTCGAGCGCAAACAGTCATACTTGAGAACTTTCATCAAGTATTTCGAGCACAGTGACATGCTTCCGCGGTTCATGGCATATGTCTTGAAAGCATTTCTAAGTATTTCGAGCCTATGTCTGTTGCTCGAGCACAATGATTGAGTCCTGAACTTTCATGAAGTATTTCGAGTACATGCATTGAAATGATTCTAAGTTTGCTCAATAGGATCTTTGTGTGCTCGAGTGAAAGATCATTTAGGACTGTATGAGTTTGCTAATTGGGTGAATCTTAAGTGCTGTTTGTGAGTCATATGTGCTTGAATGAAAAACTGTTTTTTTTTAAATCAGGTGCAACATGAATTCTTCTAAGAAAGTGATTTTTGAAATAACAAATGGTTTTTGGCCAAGCAAACAGTTTTTGGTGAACTCATAACAAAAATGATAAGATTATTCAGTTACAAGCTTTGAAGAAGCTTAAAATGTTTTTCTATATGGAGATAGTATCCAACCTTATGGGAAATGATAGTACATTGTTTAATCTCCTAACACATAGATTATAGGCTTAAAAGGTTTCATTTCAGTCATTGACAATTTGTATGGTATCTTTTCATGAGTGTAATTGCCTATGTGATACAAATATAATGATCATGCTAAGCTTGATGTGGTGATACATTTGAAGATTAAGGTATGTTCTCTAACACATCTCTCCGGATGATAGGCAGAAAGGTAACTTTCCAGTTATACACAAGCCTGTTGGTGTTTTGGTCACCCAAAAGATATGTTCATTTCCTTATCTAAGCAGAAATAAAAGGATAAATATACACACTAGTTTAAAAAAAAAAACTTTAAGTAAAGTATTACAAATAAAATATATTTTTTTCTATATTCAGACTTAAAGGGGCTCCAAGGGAACTACAGGGGGGGGGGGCATACAAATAAGTCCTAAACACCCTGAATGTAAGGCATGCAAGTCCGGATGGCATGTAATTCCAATGTTCAACCTTAAAGTTTGATTTTCTAAATAATTTTGCTCAAATACTAAAACTATTTTGACCAAGGCATCAGGAGGTTGAAGTCAAATTGGGGTGACTTGGAGAAAGCTAAATAAGCTTTGAGAAGAGATTAGGGACACCCTGAAAACCCATAGCGTTAACCATTCTAATCTTATGCATCAATTGAACCTTAAGTATATCACAGAAAGCTATGATAATCATGCTAAGTGCAAATACCTAATGTCAACCTGACTTAAATCATAATACGGCCGACCATGAAGGGCTGTGAATGTTTTTGAACACTATGATCCCATGTTGAGATCTTTCTATAAAATTGTTTTGAAGTGACCTATCAACTGAATTTTGATCTCGTATTCACCTTAAACTTATGCTTGGGTCTAAAATGTTTCTGTATTTCAATCCTATATTCTAAAATGGTTGAAGTGTTTTGGAACATGATACTATGCTTAACACTATTTCTGTTACTCATCGAGCACACTGAAGTGATGTGAAATTTAATTTAAGTCGTTCGAGCATAGATCATGCCCTTCGAGCACAGAGAAATGTACTCTCAGTTATCGAGCACAGATTCTCTTGCTGAAATAAGAAGTTGCATTACAAGCACATGCTCTGTCATGATAAATCTCTCTTAAGTGTTTTCGAGCATGCATATACTCTACGAGCATAGGTGTTCACTGAATAGGTGTTCACAGGAAAATCTGTTATGTTCGAGTAGAGTTCAGTTGGTGTTTTTGAATGCGTATCAGGTATATTTGATTCACTGAATATTTCTTCTAAGTACTTCAAGCACACGGATTGGGAATTATGATTGAGAATTTGGTTTAAGTACCTTTGAGCATTCTACATATCACGAGCACGCTTGTCTGAATTACATTGAATTTGAACACTCTAGAGTATGACCCAATGTGTCACACCACGACTAGCACAATGCGGAAGCGTGAAACGGGAATGTAACAGACACCTCTGGTATCAACAACATTGTTTATAAAGAAACATTACAAACTAATTTACATTTACATTACATTATTCTATCATTGTTTTACAATCTAAGTGATATAAACAAAACTAGGTCGTTAAACTATATGATCTTACTACTAATACCCTTGCTTCTATTCACAAAGCATCAACCACACCTTGCACATGTAGCAGATCACCAAGTTATTCCAATTTAGGTACACCTAAAAAGCAGTTTAAAACGGGTCAACTACTAGAGTTGGTGAGTTTCACGAGTTTCCAGAAAATAGTTATGATTATTCACAATTTAACACATGTAATTGTGATATAAGTATGTATGTATGTAAATGATGTAATTATGCTAAGCTACAGTGAAGCCTTGACTATTTGTGCTGCGTGCATCCATTTCCCACTCCCAATCAACCACCGTGGCCCCCTTTCCGCCCACAATATGCCCCAAGTAGCTATGTCTAACACTACATAGCGTGTTGTGTAATTATGGTCATGTGCAAATGGGGTAAAGTCTCAGCAACACATGCCGGCTCCGTTTGGGTTTGTCAAACCAATAGTACTATTCACGAGCCACCGGCTAGAAGTTAATCACTGTGTTAGTGGGGACTTTCGTGTGTTAGCACTTAAATCATTCACATCAATACATGTTTCAGGTATGTATATGTAATCAAACATGATTTTCAACCAAAAAGTTCATAAAACAGTTCATAAGTGGGGTCATGAAACTCACTGTTTAGTAGATACTCAACAAGTGTCAGCTCGCGGTTTGTACGGTTTGCTATCACTAGTTCCTATAATCAATATTATAATAATATTAATATTTTAATATTATTATAATCTAAATACTAAAACTAGGCTGTATAACTAATCTGGGTATAGCTGGAACACCCAGAAAGTGGCAATAGGCTTAGGTTTTGATGTTGTTCAATGTCTAATACTTAAAACCGAACTTGGCTCAGTTTCCTGTTTTCCCAGCTGGGCCAAGTTGTTCGTTTACGCGTTAAGAAAACAATTATGGGGAAATAAGCTTGGGTAAATGTGTTGGTTAATAAAATCATTAAGTTATAAAGAAAGATCACATATTGGGGTCCCGGATTAGCTACGGGGCCCGTTTCCGTTTATTTAGTTTGATTTAAGAAGAAAAGTGCACAATCTATCCAGATTATCCAGGTTTCTCATAAAAAGGTTCGTTTTTACTTAATTAATCCAAAAATATGATTTTTAATCACTCTTGGTGTTTTGATACTCCTGCAGGTTCGTTAATCCCGAACTTGCCGGTTTTTATTAAAATTGAATTTGTTTAATCTTCAAATTAGCATAATTAATTAACTGTTAATCATTAAATTATGAAAATTTAGTCACTTATCAAATAAAGTATGTAGATTTTTATAAAAATATTTCTGGAATTATTTACTGAATTATTAATTTATATAAATTGATTTTATCAGCTATATTTCGCCTGCAAATCGTCCATTTATCCCAAACGATTTCCAAAAATTCCACAAAAATTCCTGAATACTCAAATTATGTCCCAAAACAACCTGTATCAATTCCAGAATGCAATAAGCTTGTTCAATATTCTTTACAGCCAATATTCGGCTATAAAAATTCATACGAACGCATATGCACAAAACACCCTTAAACTTTTCCAAATGATCCCAAATTTTATATGTGATCAAAATATACCCAATCTGAGTTTCCCACAAAATTTAATAATTTTTCAAGCAATTTATATATTTTTCCCAAATAAACGTCCCAATTCGGTAATAAATTCGCCAAATATTCTCGGATGGCCAAACAATTACCAAATTTGAACAGAGACTCAATGATATGGTCCCTGATGTCCCTGCAAAATTTCAAGACCTAACAATATGCACATCACAACCTTAACCTAAACAGCCAGTAAACGAGATTAAACATGTTTAAAATTGTACATGGTTAGGAATGATTTTTGATAATTAACACGCTCATTTATCATTAAAATCAAAACGATTACAATAAAGTGGCAGGCAAACGGGCAACAATCTGCGCCGCAACCCCCTTTTGAATAGCAAAACCAATTCTACTAAAAACAAAGCGTTGGGTCGTAGGAGACGACAAAGTACCATGAACGACACGCTGAACCCTGTTTAGAAAATTCACGGCCTCCGGGGCCAGAAACCCAAATGTATCAAAATCAAAAGTGAGAAACACATGTTGATTTTCTAAACAAGCTTTCTCGTGTTTGGCAACTTTGCCCGATTCGGCCTTCAACGCAGCCTGACCCACAACAAATCCGCGGTCCCTGAGCCCGACAAGAGGAGACACTCCAGTAAGGTCCACACAAGCGTGTTTCCCCCTGCCCACCCAAACACAATAATATCAGCTGGTCGTAACGTGAACCTCCCTTCAAGCGGATCTGTAAGAAAGTTAACTGGGGCCTCCTTTTTTGCAGAAATCCCTGTCCGTTTAAGAACATCGCACAGGACATCCCTAACCAAATCATGCCTATATTTAAAATCAAACAAAAAAATCAAGGTAATATTATTATTTAGTTTTAAATGAGATCAAACATGTCTAAAATTGTACAAAATGAATCTAAATAATAATATTACCTTGATTTTTTTGTGTTAATGAAGAAAGCAGCGTGAACTATCCAGAATATGTCTCAAGACTTATGTGAAAGTTATCTTAACATTGACTAAATATTAAAATGAAGAATATGGGATGGTTTTCAATATTAGCGGCCGGGAGAAAGATTGGGCCCCCTTGGGGCCAATTTGGCCCATTAATCTGATTCTAAAGGCCCAAACACGAAAAGCCCAATCCAAATTTAGTTTGGGTTCGGTTTTTGGCGCGAAAAACTTATCGGGTGCGTTAAACAGTGCGAAAACAAGTGTTTTTCGGCTAGTTTTGTGTAAAATTATAAAAACATACTATATGTTTGTAAAAATCGAAAAAAATATTTTCACGGATCGCTTAAAACATTTCAAATAAGTGTTTGGTAAGTCTTTTTCGGCTTAACGGATGATACAATGCTTGGTTTGCAACTATCTTTCGCGTTTAAATCTATAGCGGGTAGTTAAACGAGCATGTTTTCGTTTAACTTGTTTGCTATCGAACTAAGGCCATAATACTAGTATATTAGCTTATATTAAATGTATATCACTTATAGATGCCCCCCCGGGATATTTGCGTCATAATCCGACCCGTTCGGTTAATCTTTCGTTTGTTACGCAAAAAGCGTTTATTTGCTTTATCGATAAATACGTACTGAGGTGTACCTTGTTTTGGCTCAAATGTCACACAATGATCGAGCATGTATGATGGTTCCTTTTAATTAAAATTTGGCTAAGGTATCGAGCACGAGTATATTCGAGCAAACTATCTCGAGTATACTGGTCTTCAGGCAACTCAAATGAACACAAGTACGTCGAGCATGAATTGGGATAAGTCTTCGAGTACAGTGGGAGACAGCTGTTTATTTGGCTGTATACTCGAGCAAGGGAGGTACATTCAATTTGAATTAAATGACAACTGTAGTGCACTAGATGATTAATCTGAACTGTACTAACCAAACGTTAGGTATAAAAGGGGGACTAAGAAACTTTTTTTACTCATTTATTTTCCCTCTTTCTACCTAATCAGAAAACCCTCTTGCTCGTGTATCCCCTTCTCACTCTGAAATCTTATTCTGTGCTCCATACTTTTTCGAACATAGCCATTTTCTCTGTTTCGACCTTTGTAAGATGTCGATTATTGTTATCATTTCCCCAATTTTTGAAATTAGGGTTTCTATTGAATGTTTACTGATTAATTGCTTCATTTGTGCAGGTTCGCAAACTACTACGGAACAGGTTACTGAAGACGCTATTCTTCTTTAACTACTCTCCGCTATCAATTGTGCATTTATGGGTACTGATTATTCTCTTATTTTGCAGAACTGATGGCAATGAAGTTCAAGTCTAGGCACAATATGTGTGTCTTGTTGGAAGTAAATAATGACAATAGAGAGTTGGTGTTAATCATCAATTTCCTTAACAACTCCAACTTTCAAGTGGCATTGACAGAAAGCCCAACCATATACAAGAATCACATCACAGATTTCTGGGGCACTGCTACTTATGTTAATGACATCAATGGGAAGAGAATTGAAGGCTCTGTCATAAATCAAGATATTGAAGTAACTTAAGCGTCAATTAGAGAGGCACTACAATTGCATGACAATCATGAGGTGCTGTCTTTGTATTTGGTCCCAAGACTTATGAGAATATTTCAAGAAACAATGGGATACCAAGGAGGTGTGAATGAAGGACAGTTTCAGAAGGGAAGCTTTCCCTTGATTTACAGATTATTGATACATCATGTTATCCAGTCCCTTTCTCCAAGAAGAGGAACTTGGACTTTATTGAGCAGGGAGCTTGCTACCATGACCGTAGCCATCTTATATCAGCAACCATTCAATTTTTCAAGATTTATTTTTAATGGTTTGGTGTCTAACGCTGAAAAGGGGGCAAATCAAAGATTTCTTATGTACCCAAGATTCCTTCAAACACTCATCAATAGGTCTCTGCAGAATCTACCATTGATAGGAGCAGTTCTTAGGCTACAGGACCCGAATATTTGTCAAAGGATCAACGAGGCGAGAAGCAAATTTAATGAAAATGTACAATGGGATATTCTCCCTTTGTTGCTTGTTCCAGATATAGGAGTAATTAATGTACCTCTCACACCAGGACACAGTGAAGATAATGAAGATGAAGGTGAAACTGATGAAGGTCATAATGATGAAGATAATCAGGGAAATGACAATGATTGTGCTAATTATGAGCCAATTATTGAACCAATTGCACATGAGGCTCAAAATGTTGGTGTTATGGAGAATAATGATGAAGTGAATGAACCTGCGCTTAAAATTGATGGTAATGAGGTAGTTAAATTTGCAGTCCCTGCACCAGAAATTCATATGGAAAATCCAGAAGGTGGCAGTAGACCAACGATTGATGCTGATACACGAGTTGATGCACCTATTGTGGGCTCTAGTGGACTGGAAAATGAACAAATAGATGATGATGCATTTATTGCCACTGTGGTCTCAATAGTGATTGACACTATTCGAAGGATCACACCACCAGACTCACCGAATCTAGTGGAAGACATTCAAGATACTGACTCTGTTGGATCAAAACCTGCTCATGATAATATTCCCTCATCTCCTGCCACCACAAAACCGATATACTCAAGCCCTGAACCAATACATGATACAAAATTCCCGACACCACCAATCTCACCTATCCATGAACCTTTTCATTTCTCACCACCCATTTCACCACCAACTCAATCTATTCAACAAACACATAAAGTAACTATTCCTACTGAAACCATTCATACTTCCCATACCATCCCTGTAGAACCTGAATCCTACAGACTACCCTCAACAGAAACCTCCTCACTCGAACCATTCTCTGAACCAAAAGTTAAACCTACTCAAGATTCTCCATTATCAAGCCCAAACATGTATGTGTTCATTGCTGAAAATGCAGAGTTGGAGTTTGAGAATATCATGCCGAGAGAAAAGAATGCATTTTTGGAGCAAAAGAACATGGCCCTCGAGCAAGCTCTGCAGCAAGCATTAATCCAGATTCAAACCCTAGAGCAGGCTGAGGTTGAGAAGACCTTAGATGCACCAAAACAGGGGGAGAATATAACTCAACAAGCAGATGCTCTTAAATACTTAAATGAATTATACAATGAGGCCAGTGAAGAAGAAGCTGAGGTAGGGACATACAATGCTCTTGAGATGATTAATGAAGAATATATAGAAGATGCATTGGATGAGGGGGAGTCAGAAAAGGAAGAAGAAACTCAAGAGTATTACAAAAAGACAATAGAAAGGAAAAGAGATTGCACTCACTGATGAAGATCTACATCCCAAATTTGCACACAAAATGCAATTTGGAGATGATATACTACAAAGAGATGATGTGGTGGATCCATACATTGATGAAGTTGAGTCTGTTCAAACTGTTATCAAACTTATCAATCAAGAAAGAGATAATGTGGTAGTTAGAGAAGATGAAGAGGAGGTTCCCACTAATTGATATGAAAAGAAGGAAGAAGAGGAAGAGAGGCTGAAAATGCTAGCTGATGAGGCTATAGGGGCTGCTATGGAGGCGCTGAAAAGAAACAATTTGAAGAACAAGCTCCAGTCGCACAAATCATAGATTAGCCCGAGTCTACAGAGTCTGAGCCCGAACCTGAAAATGAAACTGAATTTGGTTTGGGCATCAAAGAATAACCTAAAAGAAATAAAGGACAAAAATGTCGTGGAATACTTATGTGAAATTCATTGCCCAACTGGTCATGCTCAGAACTTATTATGATATCTTGTTGAATCCAGATGAGCATGCACCGGAAACTATGAAAGCGGCAAGAAGGGCTCAAGCAGCTTGTGACATTTGAGCCAAAACAAGGTACACCTCAGTATGTAATTACCGATTAAGCAAATAAACGCCTTTTGCGTAACAAACGAACAATCAACCGAACCGGTCGGGTTATGAACCAGATATCTCGAGGGGCCATTTATAAGTGATATATGATCTATACAAGCTAAAATAATAGAAATATGGTCTTAGTTTGATAGCAAACAAGTTAAACGAAAACATGCTCGTTTAACCACCCGCTATAGATTTAAACGCGAAAGATAGTTACAAACCAAGCATTGTATCATCCGTTAAGCCCAAAAAGACTTACTAAACACTTATTTGAAATGTTTTAAGCGATCCGTGAAAATATTTTTGATTTTTACAAACATGTAGTATGTTTTTATAATTTTACACAAAACTAGCCGAAAAACACTCGTTTTCGCGTTGTTTAACGCACCCGATAAGTTTTTCGCGCCAAAAACCGAACCCGAACTATATTTGGACCGGGATTTTCGTATTGGGCTTGAGAAAACAGATTGTTGGGCCAAAATGGGCCCAAGGGGGCCCAAACCATCCTTCCGATCGGACGAGCCCACCCCACCCCCCCCATTTTTTTTGTATAACTTGTTTAGGAAGCTTGTTTATCCAATGTGGTTTATAAAATATGAGGTCCAAGCAGCTGCATCCTAAAATTCCAGAAAACCTCCAAACCCTAAGGTAAAGTGCTTAAATAAGTAGCTTTTGAACTTGTTTAAACTTGTTTAATTCCATAAAAACATGCCTTGGTTACTAAAAATCATTCCTAACCGTGTAAAAATCCAAAAAATGGTCCATAAACATGTTTTGGTCATAAACACGGTAGGGAACCAGTTTTGATAGTTTTTTTGGCCATAAACACGGATTAAAGGGTTGAAACGACGTTTTTCCGGTTCCAAAAGTTCGTTTTTGTACACTAGCTGAAACCCTAACTTAAGGGCTGTTATGTTGATGAAATATTGCTTGGTTTGTGATATAGGACTTGTACCTAGCTTTCTTTGAAGCACAAGAACCAGAAAACTTGATTAAAAGGTCGGAAACGAGCCAAACCCGCTAAGGTAATGCCGAAACACTCGCTTACGGGCTATTTAGGTTAAGGTTGTGATGTGCATATTTTTAGGACTTGAAATTTTGTAAGGACATCAGGGACCATGTCAATAAGTTCCTGTTAAAATTTGGTAATTTTCAACCATCCGAGAATATTTGGCGAATTTATTACCAAATTGGGACGTTTATTTGGGAAAAATAGCTAAAATACTTCAAAAATTATGAAAATTTTCTGGGAACTCAGATTTGATGTATTTTGATCACATATGAATGTTGGGATCATTTGGAGAAGTTTAAAGGTGTTTTGTTTATTTGCGTTCGTGTGAATTTTTACAGCCGAATTTGGGCCGAAAAGAACATTGCATGAGCTTTTTACATTCTGGAATTGATTCAGGTTATTTTGAGACATGATTTGAGTATTCAGGAAATTTTGTAGAACTTTTGGAAATTGTTTGGGGTAAACGGACGATTTTCAGGTGAAATATAGCGGATAAAATGAATTTTTATAAATTAATAAATCAGTAAATAAATTCCAGAAATATTTTTATAAAAATATAACATTTTAATTGATAAGTGGTTAAATTTTCATAATTTAATGATTAACGGTTAATTAATTATACTAATTTGAATATTAAACAAATTCAGTTTTTATAAAAACCGGCAACTTCGCGACTAGTGAATCTGCGGGAATATCAAAACACCAAGAGTGATCAAAAATCATATTTTTGGACTAATTATGTAAAAATGAACTTTTATATGAGAAACCTGGACAATCCGGGTGGATTGTGCGCGTTTCAGCTCAAATCAAAATGAATAAACGGAAACGGGCTCCGTGGCTAATCCGGGACCCTAATAGGTGATCCTTCCTTATAACTTAATCATTTTAGTAACCAATACATTTACCCAAGCTTATTTTCCCATAATTGTTTTCTGAACGTGTAAACGAACAACTTGGCCCAGCTGGGAAAACGGGAACCTGAGCCAAGTTCAGTTTTAAGTATTAGACATTGAACAACATCACAACCTAAGCCTATTACCACTTTCTGGGCGTTCCAACTACACCCAGATTAGTTATACAGCCCAGATTAGTATTGAGATTATAATAATATTAAAATATTAATATTATTATAATATTGATTATAGGAACTACTGATAGTGGACCGAGCAAACCACGAGCTGATACAGTACTGAATATCTACTAAACCGTGAGTTTCATGACCCCACTCTTTAAACAGTTTTACGAACTTTTGGGGTGATTATATATACATATCTAAAACATGTATTGATGTGAATTATCTAAGTGCTAACACACGAAAGTCCCCACGATCACAGTGATTAACTTCGAGCCGGTGGCTTGTGAATATTACTATTGGTTTGACAAACCGAAACGGAGCCAGCACGGTTTGCCGAGACACCAAAACCGTTTGCACATGACCATAATTTTTACGAACCAGCTATGTAGTGTTAGACATAGCTACCGGGGCATGTTGTGGGCGGAAAGGGGCCACAGTGGTTGATTGAGCGTGGGAAATGGAGGCACACAGCACGAACAGTCCAGGCTTCACTGTAGCTTAGCATAATTATATCACATACTTCATTTACATACATACATACTTATTTCATGATTACAAGTGTTGACTTGTGAATACTCATTACTGATTTCTTGAAACTTGTGAAACTCACCAACTCTAGTAGTTGACCCGTTTTAAACTGCTTTTCAGGTGTACCTAAATCGGAGTAATTTGATGATCTGTTACTTACCTGAAGTGTGTGGTTGATGCTATGTGAATAGAGGCAAGGATGTTAGTAGTAAGAATGTATAGTTAATGAACTAGTTTTGTTTATATCACCTAGACTGGAAAACAACGATAGAACAAAGAAATGTATATATTGTAAATTAGTTTGTAATGTTTCTTTATAAACAATGTGTTGATATCAGAGGTGTCTGTTACATTCCCGTTTTACGCTTCCGCATTGTGCTAGTCGGGGTGTGACACAGCTGAACGTCAAGAACTATGGAAGGCTAGCCAACTGCTATTAACAGATAAACTAGAGCCAAGGATAGATGAAGTGACTGATGATGAGCTTCATAACAATGAACCCAAAATTAAAGAAATATTTGATAATGAACCTGTAAATGTGAATGAAGAGCCAACAATTACTGAGCCAGAGCCTGAAGATAGGGGGTCTTTGAAAAGAAAAGAAACATCTGAAATTGAGACCCCCAAAGAAAAAAGACAAAAGTTTGTAAAAGTCTATAAAAGAAGGGAAACACAACCAAAGGTTGTTGAAGGGCCAGAGATAACTCAAACTGAAGAACCTATGATCAGATCCCTTCACAACTTAGACGAACATATGGAGATAGATGAAGACGAAGAAATGACAAAGAAGACTGATGACAAAGAAAAAGAGGATAGAGCCTACCTCTTGAGCCTCAAATATAATGTGAAATACCTTCAGAGTATGTCAAAAGAAAAGATTGCACAAGAGGCTGATGGCTGGAGAAGCAGACAGTCTAAATGAGAATTCTTGATAAAAACTGGTCATAAACCTTCCTTTCTAAACTTACAATCATTTGACACTTTTGAAAGAGTATACAAGAATGCTCTATTGGATGATGTAGCCAATTATGTAGAGAAGGTAAGCAAGAGAAAGGAGAAGGGAGAGAAGGTGTTTAAAGAGTCTGACAGTGACAAGAAAAGAATTGAAAAGGAGGCCAGAGGTGAAAGAGAATACGAGAGTTTGAAGGGCAAACACAAAGATGTCAAGTTTTTGCCATTACATGGCTACAGTTACAACTCTTTGATTGATATGCCTCTTGAAGAATTGAAGAAGAAAGTACAAATGGTCAAGGACCTGCACAAGGATCAGAAATGCACTGCCGACTGTGAAAAGGAAAGAAAATTAAAGATGCAGTTGCAGAAGGAGAAGGAGGAGGCAGAAAAGAAAGTGGCAGAAGTCGTAGAATGGTTCAATGATACGCAAAGAGTGCAGACATTGAAAGACATTGTGATGGATAAGGGAATGACTGAAGAGGAATTTGATAGTATGCCTCATGATCAACTACTCGAAATATATCATAGAGAGCAGAGGCTATATCTGGAAACTGAACGAAAATTATTGGAAGCCAAGATGAAACAACAAGAGGAAGAAAGGGCAAGAATGATCAGTATTCTCTGCAGAAGAGGTGCAAATGCTGGAAGATTGTTGATGCAAACTGATTAAACCATCAGACAATGGTTTGAAGAGTCAGAGCAGGAGGAAGCAAAGAAAAATCCTCCATTGAGAACAAGTAGAATTGCTATAAGGTCAAAGATTGTGAGGTCTGAACCTTCAAAGAATTTGAACCTGCCCACACATCTTTATTATGATAAAATATCAAGGACCTTAAGAGTAGTAACTGAAGACAATGAAGAGAGCTTAATAATCTTCAGAGACGACTTAAGAAACTTTTGAAGAGAACAACTGCAAAAAATGGATCAGCTGGACCTTCATGGCAATCAAAAGAGAAGTCAATTTGCAGGTCAAACAAGAAATAACCTCTCAAAGTTCCTAAAAGAACAATCTGAAAGAGGATTTCTCTTTTTGAATCAAAGAAGGAAAGAAGCCCACAGTGAGAAGCCCACAGTGAAGCTGAGAGAGAAAGGAGAAGAAAGAGAATAAATGAAGTGCACACTTTAGAACTCTCCTTATGTAATAACCTAATAAAAAATTAATAATAAAATTAAAATAAAATAATAATAATAATAACGTTGGAGTATAAATAAAGATAAAATCAATAAAAGCTAATAATAATAAATGATATTCGAAATCAGATGCTACGAATATTATCAAATAATAATATTGTGAAATAATGAAAAGTTAAATAAGTATTAAATAAAAATAGAAACATATAGATAGGATCAAAAGTTAAAATATGATAGAATTAAATGACACAGGCTCATTGATCAGTGAAGAGAGTATTGAATAAAGTTTATCTACATGGTTATCCATATCTCTAACTAACTTAGTTAGAAAGAAATCTGGTTATAAGTACTTATCTCAAAAACACTTTAACATGCATACAATCACATCTCTAAATGCTAAATTCTAGTCACACTTCAAGTGTCTGAATAAACAAAACGAACTTAAAGCACTTAAACATTTACCGTGTTCATCATCTTCACTCCATATCCAACCCCTGTAACACCCCGACCGAAGGCGGATTATACATCGGGGCGTCACATATTGTTTCATTACCCGTGACACTATTGGGTGTCAATATTTATTAATACACATTTATCGCGCGCGCGCAGCGCAACACAAGATAACATAAATCAACAAAAATCATTATATTATAAAGCAAAGTATTCGATCAACATAAACTTGTCTTGATACATTTTAATCTAGGTCCAAAATAAAATAAAACTTCCTACGTGACCTCAAGCTCCAAAACAGCTACTGCAAACCTGAACATGTGTTAAAATAAACGTCAAACACTTGCGTGTTGGTGAGAAATCAAGTTTAATGCAATACAGTAAATCTGCGCGCAACACGTGTATGTCTAGAGTTTAGCAAGGGTGTAATCAGATTGTGATCAAGCCTAAGATAGATCATAGCTCATAGTTCAATCCGTGCTCCCAATTGAGCACAAAAACGAGAAAACATACAGTGCAAGTGTAAACAAAGAAAACCGTAAACGATTGGTCTCCCGTGTTCATCCAATGGATCCATGAAAACTTCGGAATAGGCCGAACAAAGCGGTTAATGATACACACATACAAATAACAGCCAAGTAAACATCCTCAACACATGGGATACTGCGCGACTAAAGTTCATAAACAGTTTAAGACTCTAAGTTTGTATGAACACATGAACATCCCAAAACATTAAAAATAAAAAGGGATTAGGTACGAGATAACTCACATGATAAACGGTGCGATGAAGATAAATAAAGCAAGAACCAAACAAGCAAAGTTAACCTATAAATAAGATTATCGGTTTAACGATTGGTTTTAGTGTCTTGATAATAACTAACCATAGGTAATATGCATCGATTTACTTAAACAAATTATAAACATTTACTAACCGAGATCTGGGCAGAAAAGAAGAGAAAGAAAAAAACAGAGGCAAGGAGAGCTGGAGTTATGTTGACGGCTACGCTGCGAAGGTCTTCAGCAGGGAGAAGGAGAAGAAATTAAGTGTCTGTGTGAAATGTTAAAGAAAATGGCTAGGTATAAATAGGCAAACCCTAGGGAACACAATCCTGGAAAAAGGGGAAAATATCTCACCAAATCTAAGCAAAAGATATGGCAGCAGGAAAAGGGGAAAAAGCTGTCAGGTTACTGTTCACGGCACATGGGATATGTCAGGCAAACACTGCTCAAGATAAGGAAAAGAAGATCTCAAAAGATATTGTCAGTCACCTTTTTCTGTCAACCAATAGGATTGACGCGCATGCTGCGCCGAAAGTAACTTTTCAGACAAAGCAAGTTAGGTCAACAGCACAAAAGATAAGATATCACCAGAGGTAAACGGCTGGATAAATCAAGATAAAAGACACAAGACTTAGCGCGAGAAAGCTGGGTGCGTGAGCGCGAAGGCACACACAGAAGGCTGACACAGACAAACCTTAGCGTGCTGCGGGAAGAACCACAAATCCTTAGCGCGTCGCGGAACGAACTGAAATCCTTAGCGCGTCGCGGAACGAACTGAAATCCTTAGCGCGCCGCGGGAAGAATATAAATCCTTAGCGCGTCGCGGGAAGAATTACAATTCTTAGCGCGCTGCGAGAAGACTACAAATTTACAGCGTGTCGCGGGAGGATCTAAAATTCTTAGCGCGTCGCGCGGAGAAGTATCATTCTTAGCGCGCCGCGGGAAGAACTATAGTTCCTAGCGCGTAGCGCAGGAACAGTCAATCTTCACGCAGGCTTCCTTGTAAGGAGTTTAGCGCGTGGAGCTGCGCAGACCTCCTTAGGCGGGAAGAGCCAAAAGACAAGCAAGGAGTTAAGAGAAAAAGGGGTTCAAGGCTCGGGTTAAACAAAAAGGGGGGGGATGGCGACAAGAGAAAAGAAGGCGGGACGGCGGAAAGAAAAGAGGAGAAGAGGAAGGAGAGGCGGAAGAAACATTTTAAATATACATATATACATAAAGATTTATTAAAGGTTAGATTTATAAAGATTATAATTAATTTTTAAATCATAAAAAGAATCGGATCAGAAAACGGGTATCTGGGTCGGGTCGGATTCGGGCAGATGTTACAGTCTCCCCTACTTTAAGAAATTTCGTCCCGAAATTTCTCTCGAAGTAGGATGCGCAAAGAAAAGGTACGGGGATAAGGTTGATCAAAAAAATCGTTTTTATTAAGGTTAAGCGTGCAATCCATGATTATAAAGTTTATTAAAATAGTTTCGCCATTAGCCAATTCAACAAGTTTTCCTTAAGTTAATGCGCGGTCGCGCGAGCTTCTGCTCAAACGCGCGAGAAATAAAACTTCTATCGGCACCAGTAACAAAAAGTATAGATGCATAATGCTCGTAAAAAAAAAAGTACCATTAACTACGTCATTAATCGCTTGCGCTTGGTGCGCGGTTATATTAAAAGTTCGTCAGCGCGTCACTTGGTTCGAAATTTGGTTCACCGGATTCGCTTGCGTAATCTGTACTTGTAGCCTCGGGCACGCGTTCCGGAAATGACTGGGATCACCGCAGTTAAAGCACGATCTTGGTTGGGGATTCTGGTATGTTGGTTGTGGGTTCTGCGGGTAGGTTGGTTGTGTTTGCACAATTGGGTTGGCGGGAGGGACTCTACAGTACTCAGCAGAGTGACCAGCGCGGCCACATTGGTTACATTGCCTACACGAGGCTTGAGTTGGGTGATGAAATTTACAGGTTGGGCAGAAGGGCTGATTTCCTGTGTAGGGTTTCTTAGTTGGCGGGGTAGGGAGTGCAGGATTAGTTAAGGCATAGTTATGGACTACAGGGGGAGTTGGGTAGGTAGACAGTGGGTTAGGCGCGTATACTGGAGGTTGGTAAAGGGGTTGCTGGACAACGAGTGGGTTAGAAAGCGCGTAAGCTTGATGATTGGTTTTGCGCCTTCGTTTATGGTTTGAGGGTTCTGGCTTGGTTTCTGTTGGTTCTGGGTCAGTCTTGGTGGGTTTGGTCTTTTCAGTTCCCCGCAGGAACAGGGTTCCTGCTCTGACATGGTTGTCGCTGAGCACAGCGGCCAATTCGATGGCGTCAGAGAGGGTAACTGGGTTTCTGGCCCATACAGAATCTTGAATTTCCATGGGGAGACCCCCAAGAAATTTTTCGATGGCTCGGCGGGAAGGGGTAACAAGGTGAGGGACAAGCAAACTTAGTTCGTGGAAGCGCGTCGCGTACTCGCGCGCTTCGCCACTGTACTGCTTCAAGTTCCAGAATTCCTCCTCAAGGCGCTTGACTTCGTTGGGAGGGCAGAATTCTCGCGTCAGAAGTTCCTTGAATTCCTCCCAGAGCATGCTAGAAGCAACCTCTGCGCCACGCGCATGAGCTACTCCGTTCCACCAAGTAAGCGCTCTAGATTCCAGGACACTTGAGGCGTATAAGGTTCGTTGGTTTGGAGGGCAATGGGTATGGAGAAAAGTGTTTTCAATTTTCTCGAGCCACTGGAGCATTATGGTGGCTCCTTCAAGTCCTTTGAATTTCGGAGGGTTACCCGCATTGAAGGATTTAATATTGTAACCAGAGTGGTTGATATTGTTTTGGTTTAAGGCTTGGGCTATTGCGGCGGCCATTTCCTGGGAACGTTGCTGCCTACGTCTGCGCGCGGCTTCTCTCCTCTGATAACGAGCTGATAGTGGAGGCATTCTATAAAAGTTCTAGTTTTAGTTAATATCATGTTATGAGAAACCGTTTTAGCGCAAAGTATAACCTTGTTAAAGTTTGTTTCGCGAAGTTAGTTGCTAACAAAAGTTAAGGTAAAGTAAATGACTTTATATGCAGACTTAATAAAGGTAACAAATTCGAATCGAGAATCGACAATTCATGTATCACCATGACCTTCCGAATTCTCAATTTAAAAAAAAAATATACGAGCAAACGGGTATTGGAGATTGACGATTCATGTATCACCATGACTTTTCAATCCTCAATATAAAATATACAAGTAAATAAGCATTGGAGATTGACAATTCATGTATCACCATGACTTTTCAATCTTCAACTTAAAAATATAAAGTAAATGGGAATTGAAAGTCAACTATTCATGTATCACCATGACTTCTCGGATTTTCAATTCCAACAAACGAACATAAATAAAAATCGAAAGATCGCGGAATAAAACATAAAATCATATACTGCGCAGGCGCGAGCATATTTATAAATAACGAGTAATTAACAATAAGCGCGCAAACACGAGATTTCTCTCATGCGCGAGAGGGGACTTAAGTTTTCTAGGTCGTTACGTCTAACCACCTATCCTAAAGTCAACGAGCTCTGATACCAATCTGTAACACCCCGACCGAAGGCGGATTATACATCGGGGCGTCACATATTGTTTCATTACCCGTGACACTATTGGGTGTCAATATTTATTAATACACATTTATCGCGCGCGCGCAGCGCAACACAAGATAACATAAATCAACAAAAATCATTATATTATAAAGCAAAGTATTCGATCAACATAAACTTGTCTTGATACATTTTAATCTAGGTCCAAAATAAAATAAAACTTCCTACGTGACCTCAAGCTCCAAAACAGCTACTGCAAACCTGAACATGTGTTAAAATAAACGTCAAACACTTGCGTGTTGGTGAGAAATCAAGTTTAATGCAATACAGTAAATCTGCGCGCAACACGTGTATGTCTAGAGTTTAGCAAGGGTGTAATCAGATTGTGATCAAGCCTAAGATAGATCATAGCTCATAGTTCAATCCGTGCTCCCAATTGAGCACAAAAACGAGAAAACATACAGTGCAAGTGTAAACAAAGAAAACCGTAAACGATTGGTCTCCCGTGTTCATCCAATGGATCCATGAAAACTTCGGAATAGGCCGAACAAAGCGGTTAATGATACACACATACAAATAACAGCCAAGTAAACATCCTCAACACATGGGATACTGCGCGACTAAAGTTCATAAACAGTTTAAGACTCTAAGTTTGTATGAACACATGAACATCCCAAAACATTAAAAATAAAAAGGGATTAGGTACGAGATAACTCACATGATAAACGGTGCGATGAAGATAAATAAAGCAAGAACCAAACAAGCAAAGTTAACCTATAAATAAGATTATCGGTTTAACGATTGGTTTTAGTGTCTTGATAATAACTAACCATAGGTAATATGCATCGATTTACTTAAACAAATTATAAACATTTACTAACCGAGATCTGGGCAGAAAAGAAGAGAAAGAAAAAAACAGAGGCAAGGAGAGCTGGAGTTATGTTGACGGCTACGCTGCGAAGGTCTTCAGCAGGGAGAAGGAGAAGAAATTAAGTGTCTGTGTGAAATGTTAAAGAAAATGGCTAGGTATAAATAGGCAAACCCTAGGGAACACAATCCTGGAAAAATGGGAAAATATCTCACCAAATCTAAGCAAAAGATATGGCAGCAGGAAAAGGGGAAAAAGCTGTCAGGTTACTGTTCACGGCACATGGGATATGTCAGGCAAACACTGCTCAAGATAAGGAAAAGAAGATCTCAAAAGATATTGTCAGTCACCTTTTTCTGTCAACCAATAGGATTGACGCGCATGCTGCGCCGAAAGTAACTTTTCAGACAAAGCAAGTTAGGTCAACAGCACAAAAGATAAGATATCACCAGAGGTAAACGGCTGGATAAATCAAGATAAAAGACACAAGACTTAGCGCGAGAAAGCTGGGTGCGTGAGCGCGAAGGCACACACAGAAGGCTGACACAGACAAACCTTAGCGTGCTGCGGGAAGAACCACAAATCCTTAGCGCGTCGCGGAACGAACTGAAATCCTTAGCGCGTCGCGGAACGAACTGAAATCCTTAGCGCGCCGCGGGAAGAATATAAATCCTTAGCGCGTCGCTGGAAGAATTACAATTCTTAGCGCGCTGCGAGAAGACTACAAATTTACAGCGTGTCGCGGGAGGATCTAAAATTCTTAGCGCGTCGCGCGGAGAAGTATCATTCTTAGCGCGCCGCGGGAAGAACTATAGTTCCTAGCGCGTAGCGCAGGAACAGTCAATCTTCACGCAGGCTTCCTTGTAAGGAGTTTAGCGCGTGGAGCTGCGCAGACCTCCTTAGGCGGGAAGAGCCAAAAGACAAGCAAGGAGTTAAGAGAAAAAGGGGTTCAAGGCTCGGGTTAAACAAAAAGGGGGGGGATGGCGACAAGAGAAAAGAAGGCGGGACGGCGGAAAGAAAAGAGGAGAAGAGGAAGGAGAGGCGGAAGAAACATTTTAAATATACATATATACATAAAGATTTATTAAAGGTTAGATTTATAAAGATTATAATTAATTTTTAAATCATAAAAAGAATCGGATCAGAAAACGGGTATCTGGGTCGGGTCGGATTCGGGCAGATGTTACAACCCCTACCACCTTTAAACCACCACTGTACGGCATCACGACGGAACCGATTAACCGAGTAACCAATATAAACTCAAAATAGTTAGTACCTTGTATTCCATCTTTCCATCTCCACCTTGGCTACCAAGAAAAGAGTAATATACAAGAGTTGGTTTGTAGAGCTTTCACCATCACATGTAGATATATTCCGTTCAAGTTTCCGACGAGGTCTTTGCTATCTTCGGTAAGCCGAAAACAAACCAACGCCAACAAGGTAAGCCACTTGTTAGTAACTTCGGTCACGTCGCCACCACGCGTAGGATTCAAAACAATTTTCCGGTCAACCTAATGTTTTCCGGCTAAGTATTGAAGAAGACGAAGTAATATCAAGGTATATTGTAATTAATTTTTATACTTAAAACACTTAAACCAAATGGATCCTAGTTAAAATAACATGGCATCTTAAACAAATGGTATGTGGTTCGAGTTCAAGCCCATACACCATCCGTTTACTTTCAAAAAGTTTTAAAACAAAACCCATGAATTTTGTTACCAGATATGTTCCAAACACAACAATACTAATATGATTAAATTGCTATATTAATTAAAAGATGTATTATTATAAATTGCTATTAAAAGAATTATTAAAACCTTTATAAAGAAAGCCAAACATGAGTTTTCCTACCAGCTATATTTGATTTTAGTAATTATTACATAAATAAAACTAATTTCTAACACCTACTGTTATTATTATTATTAATTATTATTATAAGTTGAAGGTAACAGTTTACTATTTTATATATATATATAATAAAGGATCGTGCAACGGGCCATTTAACATATTTATGAACACCCATAAAGTATTGGAGACAAATCCCACTTTAGAAATCTTCTAACGGATGTTACAAATAACATATATCTCATATAAAATATTAATTTACAATACTAAAAACTCATATTTTAAACAAAGATAATATATGTATATTTTACAAACGCTTGTGAACAAGTAAACATCACTTTGGAATATTAAAGGTATGGATCCTTATCCTCACTCCTTGTTACTTCATATTCAATTTATATAAACCCATTGAGTTCACATATATTTTAAAACTCCTCACGTCTTTGGATTATCACTTGACTGTCCGTTGGATTCCAATTCTGATTATAACATTGGATTTAGCTTTCATGCCATGCGATAGTATTATGTCTAATTATATCATTATTACATGTTCAGATATATGTTACGATAATATAATTGCTATGAGTTATGTGAATAAGATCATCTGTATTCTGATACCCTGAGTGTCGCTTCTCGTGGAGTGTCCCACGAGCATGTTGTTGCGGCATCGACAACATGTGCACCACCCGTGACGGTGAGATCAGTTTACGGCGTCTCTTAAGTACACATGTGGTACATATGGCTATTAGGAGGCGTATGGATCGATCCTAGAATATGATTAAGGAGATGGATAGCGGGTATGCCAACTCGCCATCTCATGTGATAAATATGCAGGAGTAGCTACCTGTGTGTTGTCACGTTTTATGTTTCACTCATGGGTACATCCGTATGATACGATTTAATTTATATAATAATAAGGTTAGCTTGTATAGTATCGTTTACCGTAAGTTCAATCTTAATTATGTTTCATTAAATCACTAATTATTTGAGCCTATTATTCCGTACTGAGCATGCGGCTCATTCCGTTATTTATATTTTCGTATACAGGACCGTAGGTTACTTTGGGCGGGATTAAGAGAGAAGAATAAAACATCAGGATTATAATAAAATATCTTTTAGCTGTACGAGTTTGTAAAATAGCCTTAAGTTTGCTTTGTTTAATATATTATACTTTTGGCAAGTAAATAAATAAATTTTTTTTTCTTTTGTTTAGAAACCATGTTTATTGTGACATGTCAGCCAATCTTGGCCGGGGTGTTAAACCTTATGGGACTCCAAACTCATCAGGCAAGCAGCTCCACTGGAAAAAGGAGAACTTTGAAAGAGGGCTTAGCCATGAGAAGGGAAATGAAGGAGCCAAACTCTCAAGTACAGCAAAATGGCAGAATAGCTCATCTCACTTGCAACCGGAACAATGATTCTGTATCTCTGAGAAATGCATCAGGAGGAACTATTGCGGTGGTTGTATATGATGAGGATCTACACTTCATACACATCCAAGATTTACAAGACATTATCAATGCAGAGTTTCCTCTTGATTCTAAAGATGGAGTAGAATTGGATATCTTCAAACAAAAGGCTGCCTTGGTGAAACTCAAAAAGGAGAAAGCTGCTGAAAGGAGCTTGGGAAGAAGATAGCAGGATGGAGCTAATGGATGATCAAATCTATTCCAGTTTATCTTTGTTTTGTTTCTTATGATAGTATTTTGTTTTGTATTTTGAACAATGTTTAAATTTGATGTGTATTGCCTAAATGGCAGAATTTCCATATGTAATGTAATGATATTTGCATTTAAATTGACTATCTTAGGATTTTGATACACGTGTAACTGTGTGCAGGTATGTGTAAGGCCCAGTTACCGGTAGCCCTACTTTCGTGTTGGATTTACTCATAAACACAGTTCTAAATATCAGAGTTAATTAAAACATTTACGCGGAATATAAAACTTTCATAAAACATTACATAATTCATAACTTGTCTCAAAACATTCTTTGTCTTTCAACATTAAAGCATTAAAATCAAAACATCATAAGTCTTCAGACGCCAGACTCTTGTTCAATGCCACGTGTCTCCTCAAGCGAGCTGCCTCATCCTACTCACCTGCGTGCATACTAAAAGTCAGCTACGCTGAGTGAGTTCTATTTAATCATACACTATACAATACACATAAACTTATATTCTTTCATACTTTCATTCTTTCTTTTGTATTAACTTACCTTCATATCTTACGTTATAAAGAGCATTACGCCCTACATTCCTCGAGTATTATTAGGGCTCGGTACCCTCCTTCCTCGAGTATTATTAGGGCTCGGTTTCCCTCTTTTTACGAGTATTATTAGGGCTCGGTTTCCCTCTTTCCTCGAATATTAGTAGGGTTCGGTTCCCTAGTTCTCGAATATTAGTAGGGTTCGATTCACTCTTCGTTACCATACAACCATAAATCATACCTCGAGTATTATTAGAGCTCGGTACCCTTTTCGTAACCATACAACCATACATTATCATTTCTTTCTTCTATTATCTCTATCATGTTCATACACATAAACATACATAACATACTTACCTTATACATAGCGTTACAACCTGACAGTACGTGCAATATCCGAAGATCGTTCACGTACCATCAAGCAATCATTCATACATTTCACATTATCCACATAAGGCATACACTTATCTCTTAGGATAAGTGTATTAACAAACATATTGAGTATGCACACAGCCCCGAAAACGTAAAACATAAATGGGGCTAGAAACTCACTTGAACACGGTTACGTTCACCGTTAATCGTAATCCCTTTCTTCATTTGTGCACGGCTGACTGTATAACAAGTATACGTATCAATTAACTATCACTTCTCATAATGTATTTCTATCTTTATATGACCCACAACGAACGGGGGTCCGGGGGCAGCGCCCCTGGCAGCGGGGTCTAGGGGCGGCAGCCCCTAGCAGGGTCCAAGGGGCAGAGCCCCTGGCTGGGGTCGAGCTGTCTTAACACATTTTTCATTAGGTTTTTAATTTATTTCTAATCGAACTTGGCTTTAGGCGAAATTAAACCTTAGGCGAACTTAGCTTTAGGCGAAGTTAAACCTTAGGCGAACTTAGCTTTAGGCGAAGTTGTCATCAGCCGAACTTAGCTTTAGGCGAAGTTATGCCTCAGGCGAACTTAGCTCTAGGCGAAGTTGTCATCAGGCGAAGTTAGCTTTAGGCGAAGTTGCCATCAGGCGAACTTAGCTTGCAGGCGAAGTTCATCAGGCGAAGTTGGCTTGCAGGCGAAGTTCATCGCTTTGAAGGCGAAGTTGCCCAGATGAAGGCGAAGTTGCCCAGATAAACGCAGTTTCGGTTTCTGTCCAACATTTCGAGCGATTTTAACACCCTTGTTATGGTTCAACATCACGCACTACGCTTCCCGACCATTTTCGGTCGTTTATACACTAAAAGCTCGGATCTTTAAACTTCAAAGATCAAGAATCATACCTTTTTGAGCTTGTTTGGGTCTTGTTTATTTGCTTAATCACAACTAGTCTCTCTCTCTCAAACTCTCGGATCTCGCCTCTCTCTTCCGGCCGCCGGCGGTTGAGGTGTGTGGTGTACGTGTTTTGGAAGTGTTAGAGAGTATGGTAAAAATGAAGATATTTTGGGATTTTGAGGGTATTTATATCCCTGAAATCCCATTCTCATTTAACCCATCTCAATTAATCCAAGTCCAAGACCCGCTCCTTACCCGATATTAATTAATTACGCGAAATCACTAAACATAACTTCCTTTATTCATCATTAAAATTTTAGGATGTTACAAGTCTCCCCTCCTTAAAGAGGTTTCGTCCCCGAAACCTAACTATTACATAAACAAACTAGGGTAAAACTTGCGCATTTCATCCTCGGCTTCCCAAGTAGCATCTGATCCCTTGCGGTGTTTCCATATCACTTTTACCAAGGGTATAATCTTGTGACGAAGCTGCTTCTCCTTGCGATCAACGATCTCTATCGGTTGCTAGATGTAGTTCAATTGTTCATCAACCTCAATGTCCATTAATGGCACGTGAGACGTGTCATCAGCTAGACACTTCCTCAGATGAGAAACATGGAAGGTTGAATGAATTCCTTCTAACTCATCGGGTAAATCCAGTTTATAAGCTACTTCACCCACACGACCTACAATCTTGAACGATCCAATGTACCTCGGACTCAACTTTCCTCTTTTCCTAAAACGGATAATTCCTTTCCAAGGCGAGACCTTAAGCATCACATTGTCACCAACGTTAAACTCAATTGGTCGTCGCCGCTTATCTGCATAAGACTTTTGTCTGTCTTGAGCGGCTTTCATTCTTGCTTTGATCTGATCGAACTTTGAAGACGTTTCTTGAACCACTTCTAGGCTTCCCATTTCTTTCTGACCAATCTCACCCCAACACACCGGGGTTCTACATCGTCTACCGTAAAGCATCTCAAACGGTGGCATACCAATACTTGAATGGTAACTGTTGTTATAGGAGAACTCTGCCAGGTGCAGATGATCATCCCAACTTCCACCAAAATCTAAAACACAAGCACGTAGCATATCCTCAAGGGTTTGGATCGTCCTTTCAGACTGTCCATCAGTTTGAGGATGATACGCCGTACCGATGTTCAACCTCGTCCCCATAGCTTCATGGAATTTCTTCCAAAACCTCGAAGTAAACCGTGTATCTCTATCAGACACGATCGACAACGGTATTCCATGCTTGGTTACAACTTCTTTAATGAACAAGCTTGCTAACATTTCTGACGAGATGGCCTCTCGTATGGGCAGAAAGTGAGCACTCTTGGTCAAACGGTCCACAATCACCCAGGTGGTATCATGTTGCTTAGCTGTACGAGGTAGCTTAGTTATGAAATCCATGGTGATGTGTTCCCATTTCCACTCAGGTATCTCTAGCGGTTGCATCTTACCATAAGGCTTTTGGTGCTCGGCTTTGACTTGTAAGCAAGTTAAGCACTTACTAACATAATCCACTACATCATTCTTCATTCCTGGCCACCAGTAATCTCTTTTCAAGTCTTGGTACATCTTTGTAGCTCCAGGATGGATTGAGTACCTTGACTTATGAGCTTCATCTAAGATTCGACTTCTAAGATCACCATAGCGTGGGATCCACATACGGTCGAACCTAGTTTTAACTCCATGAGTGTTTTCCATCAACTCGTCTTGCTGGCCATAAATCCTTTCTTTCTTTACTAACCCTTCATCTACTAACACCTCCGACTGCACCTTGACGATTTCTTCAAAAAGACTTGGGTTCATGATCAACTTGTAGGACTTCACTGTTGCAAGGACTTCCTCATTCTTACGACTTAGCGCATCAGCGACCACGTTAGCTTTACCGGGGTAATACTTAATCTCACAGTCGTAATCCTTTATCAATTCTAACCATCTTCTCTGCCTCATGTTCAATTCTTTCTGCTCGAAGAAGTACTTTAAACTCTTATGATCTGTATAGATAGTACACTTAGTACAGTACAGATAATGCCTCCATATCTTAAGAGCATGCACTACAGCTGCTAACTCCAAATCATGCGTCGGATAAGTACTCTCATGGACCTTCAACTGTCTAGACGCGTAAGCTATCACCTTCCCTCGTTGCATTAACACGCAACCTAACCCTTGATGCGAGGCATCAGCACAAACGACGAAATCCTCGTCACCATCGGGTAGAGCAAGGATTGGAGCTTGCGTGAGTCTCTTCTTTAATTCTTCAAAGTCTTCTTCTTGAAACTTTCCCCAACTGAATACTATCGACTTTTGGGTCATACCGGTCAGCGGTGCGGCTATCTTGGAGAATCCTTCGATGAATCTCCTATAGTAGCCAGTTAACCCTAGGAAGCTTCGTATATCAGTCGGATTCTGCGGAGTCTTCCAATTCGTTATCGCTTCAATCTTAGCTGGGTCCACGGTAATTCCTTCCGGATTAATCACGTGACCTAAAAATTGCACTTCTCTTAACCAGAACACGCACTTCGAAAACTTGGCATACAACTTCTCTTTCTTCAGAGTCTCCAATACCTCTCTCAGATGCTCAGCATGGTCAGACTCGTTCTTTGAATAAATCAATATATTGTCAATGAAGACGATAACCGACTTATCCAACATCGGCCGACACACCCTATTCATCATGTCCATAAATGCTGCAGGAGCATTTGTTAGACCGAATGACATTACGAGGAACTCGTAGAGTCCATACCGCGTTCGGAACGCTGTCTTAGGGATGTCTGCCTCCTTCACCTTCAGCTGATGGTAGCCTGATCTGAGATCTATTCGTGAGAACCAACTTGAACCTTGCAGTTGGTCAAACATATCATCAATCCTTGGCAAAGGATATCTATTCTTTACCGTAAGCTTATTCAACTCACGATAGTCTATGCACATTCTCATACTTCCATCCTTCTTTTTCACGAACAATACTGGTGCGCCCACGGGGAAACACTTGGTCTTATGAAACCTTTGTCGAGGAGTTCTTGCAGTTGGGACATCAATTCTTTCATCTCGGACGGTGCTAGACGGTAAGGCGCTTTTGCGACAGGTTGGGCTCCTTGTATTAACTCTATCCGAAATTCTATCTCTCGCTCCGGTGGCAACCCCGGAAGATCCTCAGGGAATACTTCTGGGTAGTCGCGCACAATAGGAACATCTTTCATTTCTGTTAGGACCGATCGGGAGACGGTTTCCCAACGATTCTCGGGGGCAACGTGTTAGAGTGCGGAATCCTACTAACACGGCGACTCGGTGGTAATCAACGACACAAACGGTAGCAATTCCTAGGATGATATGACGACCAGGTGCGGAGGAAAGGACCGAAGGGGTTGACGGGCAGAGAGGATTTCCGGGGAACAGGTCGGCTGTGTATGTGTGTTATATGTGCTCTCCTACTGAAAATCCCTAAGTAACGTTTATATATCGAAGACTCATTCGATCGGATGAGTCTCTCATTCGATCGAGTGAAGCTTTGTTAGATCGAATGAGCCTGGTTCGATCGAATCAACCTTTTGTTCGATCGAACCAGTTTTCGTTTGACATTTACAATACGTTAACTAGGTTTCACTATCTTTAGTCTCACGCCGACCTACCCTGATAGAACTGGGGACATATATATGACATTTCATGTCCTAACAAACTCCCCCTTGGAGCCAGTTCTATTTATGTTTTAACCAATCGAGATTTCTTGCTCGACTGCAACTCCCCCTTGGAGTTATCTCTCCCTCTCTGTTCTCAAAGCTAGTGGTGCCCTCATTGCATCCACCAAACTCCTGT
The DNA here is from genome assembly GCF_021521415.1 of Bidens hawaiensis. Taxonomy (NCBI): domain Eukaryota; kingdom Viridiplantae; phylum Streptophyta; class Magnoliopsida; order Asterales; family Asteraceae; genus Bidens; species Bidens hawaiensis. The sequence goes on from NW_027491022.1 coordinate 3,000,933, forward strand.
CTTCATGGAGTTATCTCACGATCCAATGGTGCAGTCCGTCAGACTTACCATAGGTTCCACATATCATGAGATGCTGTCAAATGGAATATAAGATTAACATTTAAGCACAGTTGTAGTAGATTATCAAACATGAAAGTAAAGCATAATCTAGCACAATATTCCAAAGTATATTAAAATCACTCCAAAAACAATTACAACCAGAAGATAAAACTTTGAATTACAAAGAAACCAAATAAACAAAACATATAACAATTAATCACTGGTTCCCTGTGTATATTTCTTCTGTTGTTCCTTCCAGTTAGATCCTGCATGTATGTCATAGGCAAAACAGATCCTAATGACATTTCTGTACTTTAGCGCTTGCTCCATGTCATCGGGGGCATAAAGAATTTCTGTCTTGTATAGAGTAAAAACATCCTCCCTTGACAAGTTGGTGAGCCACATAGGATCAAAAATGCGGATTGTGCTCCAATTACCATTGTCGTTGAGCACTATAACTGCTTCATGTAGTCTTCCGTCGTAGTACCAATGCCTGAACGATTTGTAGAAGTCCTGCTTCATCTTTCGTAGCGGAATCTTCTTCATTGTAAGTGGTGGCATGTACTTCAAAATGACTTTCGGCCTGTTGGTGATCGGATCGATCTCCTTTTTACTTGTATAACGCTTTGGCCTTTGCGGTGTAATCAATCTCCATTTTGAGTTGTATTCCTTTCGTAATACACTCTGATAGTACGATGCGAATGGAGATGAGCTTGCGTATAGCATGTCCAGGTAATTAAGACGATTAAGATCGTAAGTTGGAAGAGTCTTCAAGTCTGTGATTCGTTGATAGTACTCAACCCCCTTTTCCCTTTTGACAGCTACGCAGTTCAGGTCTTTCAGACACGCCCAAGCTAGGATTTCTCCAGAGGTTCTCCGACCCTTAGTATCATATGACTTTGTGTGAGGAATGGTCGGTTTCGCTTGGCGTTTAGACCTGATCTTTTCAAGAATAGCATTGAACGCTTTCTTGCATTCTTCTGTTTTGTCTTTAAATTCGGCTTGATCGGCTTCAGACGGCTGTTTCATAGCATTTGACCTTTCGTCAGCCTTCTTCTGCACTTCCTCCTCGTTTACGTTTGAAAGAAGCTTGATGAGTTGGGAATATCGTCAGTTTGCGACGTGTAGTACTCAGGATATTCTTCCCTTGTCAAGTCTTCTATTTCGACATCTTCGAAGTGAGGAGGATCGACTTGTGTCGGATCAGCGGCCGTCGGTGATGGTGAGTCGGTTGAAGCAGCTGCAGCAGATGTGGATTCTGTTGAAGGCAAGGCCAGAACTTTGCCTGTTTCTTCGTTTGAAAACTCGAACATTTGCTCTAGCTCTTCTTCCGTGAAATTGTGCGAAATCTCACCTTCTTCCAAGTCTCCACTTGAGAAGATTTGCTGTTCATCTGGGTTGTCCAAGAGATACGTGAAAAACTCCGCTGCTGTTTTTGACTGCAGCGGTTGGACATTTGATGTATCAGCATCACCTGCTTGATTAATAATCACAACACAGTAACAAAAAAAATTTTTTTTTTTAAATAAACATATGTAATATCATAAACGTTAAGTACAAAACAATTACATATGAAAATGGAATATAAATAAGGATTACAAGATTTAAACATTAAAATCCTCACTACATTCACTCAAAAATCACTCAGTTACCTTCACCTTCATCATCATCTGAGTTCAGCTCGTCGGTGTCCACATCAACATTAGCTGGACCTTCCAGACGAAGAACGTCTCCTTTAAGCTCAGTCACCTTAGCTTCAAGGTTTCTGTTTGACTCCACAAGGCTTTTATTGGACTCTACCAGGCTTTGATTTGACTCTTTGAGCTCTGTGATAGCAGATCCCTGTTCAGCAACAGTAGCAGTGAGCTGAGTGTTCTCAATCTTCAACCTGTCGTTGTCAGCTTGAAGTTGAGCCATTTGTTCATCTCTGATTCTGTTATGCTCTTCCTGCTGTGTCCTGAACATGAACATCTGCATCATCGCCTTGTGCAGGTCGGCAATTTCAGAAGCGACCTTGGGAGGGAGGGAGATCTCCTGTTGAGGTTGAGGAGGAGGTGGCGGTGCGGACTGAGGTGTTGGAGGAGGAGCTTGTTGTGCTGGAGGAGCAGTAGAAGAGGTCCCAACTGATGGTAACATTGCGGGACGAGGTTGGCTGGGAAATAAATTCCTGTACTTTCGAGTAACCTTCCTCTTTTGTCTCTTCGCCGGCCTTTCTTCACCTGTCGGTTGATCAGCAGGCTGCTCCTCAAACACTACTTCTTCACCGGTTTCCAAATCTTCAACATTTAAGTAGGTATCAGCTTCCTTCTCTGCATCAGTCCTGGTGTCCTCAGGGACTACTTCGTCTTCAGTGTCTGATTCATCACTGGTTTTCTGATACGGAAGGTCCTCGACATCTGAGTCACTTGAGGTGTTCCTCCACTTCCTCTTTGGTGGAGCCTGATAAAACGGATTCGCCACATGCCCAAAACAACGTTTGTGTGGGGGCCTTGTTGGACGATCCTTGTACGACTTGAGACGGTTCAAAGTCTCATTCTTCATGTGGTCTAGCTTTACCACATCTCCGTCATTCTCTTTCAACAGCCCCGGTGCCTGGTCATCAACTATCATCTGCACAAACCTCGGGTACCGTAGAAACTTCTCACCCGCCCCTTGTTTTATGGTGATGTTTTCCACCATGTGACTGAATGTCATTTGAGAGAAATTGAAGGGGCGGTTCATCACGAGTGCTGCCACGGTGAATTGCATGCTCTCCCTTATCTTATCAAAACTTGTACGTTGAGGACCCAGACAGTGCATCACCACGTGCGCCAGATATTTGAATTCTGGGCACAAATTTGCTTTGAGAAGCAGACCGGCATTGAGATCGCCGTCATACTTCATGCGTGCGAAACATCCTCTCGTTGCTGCAGGATGTAATGTGGTCGGGTCAGAGTCTGTATCTGCAAACCCGCAGACATCTCTAAGAATCTGGGCAGAAACAACAATTTGATGCCCTCGGACTGTGGAGCGTATCACCGACGGCTCGACGGACTTGTCGTGCGTGGCGTTTCTCCAAAACTCCTGTTGAACCGACATTATCGGCTCAACGATCCTTGAGATAGGAATGAAGATCCTTGACCTCTTTAAAAACTTAATCATCTGCGCAAAGTCCTTGCCGTGACTTGATTTTTCATCTAAAAATGCCACAATGTTGTGTTTGATCGACGTTTTGTACGGAGCAATAACCTGTGCAGCTTCAGCCATTGAATCTGTATACATAGACATGTTAAAACAGACAGATATCTAAAAGACTGAATTTGTTAAAAATTTTTTTTTTTTTTTTTTTTTTTAATTTTAAACTTCTGGACTGGTTCGATCGAATTATAAAGGATTCGATCGAATGAACTAATCATCCGATCGAGTGAGACATATATTCGATCGATTTAGACTGGTTCGATCGAATGGACTCATTCGATTCCTTCAACCAGAACCCAGATTTCAACGAGACCCGAATCGGTTTTTCGACCGATTAACCACAATCAACATGTGCGAAACATTGAAAGATGTTGTTTACATGTTTTCCAATGACCCTCATGATCCGAAAACTCAAAAAAACTCAGTTTTATTGTCGGGACCGTTTCCGACACCAAAAACGGCCCGAAAACCTATCGAAACGCGGACGAAAATCAATAAAACTTACATTTTTGAAATCTACGCGAAAAAGTGAATAAACTGGTCGGATCAAAAAGAGGTTTTAGCACGATCGATTTTGAGAGGGAAATTTCAAATTCTTTTCGGATGAAAATGTCCGATCGAATGACTTCTGCTATTTATACAGATTTTTGACTCATCCGATCGAATAAACTTGTTCGCTTGACTCATCCGATCGAATGAGACACACTATTCGATCGGATGGATTTCTTCCCTCAAACTGATTTTTCACAATAACTTATCCGATCGATTTGGCACATTCGATTGACTGACTCGATCGAATGGCTACATGTTCGATCGAATGAGGAAAAGTTTTAGAAAAATTTGACTTTTAAACTTCTTATTCCCCGTCATCGATCACGGTGCTTTTGAACCTGCAAGAAAACTTAAACTTTTGACATTTGGTTAGTTAGCATAGAAATTTTCCGATTTTGTGAGCTCAGTTCCTGTAGAACATAAAGATCATAAAACGTTAGTAAACACACAGAAAATATCAGGTCCAACCAACTTCGGTTTTATTGCAACTTCTTCCTTCTCTCATTACACACTTGGTTGCGCAGATAAACGTTTAGCAACCTGCATGAGTTTTTCTTTCATTCCTACACACTGAATAAACATTTAGTAGGAACAGACAGGAATCAGACTACCTGTCACAATGATTTCTCATCGACTTTCAAACATTAAGAATAAAATAAAATAACCAAAAATAAAATCTTAATTATTTATTTACAGGGAGGGACAGGGATCAGACTACCTGTCACAATGATTTCTCATCGACATTAAAGCAGAATAAAATTAAAGAAAAATTAATTCAGAATAAAAATGTTTTTGAATTTTTGTCTTGTTTCTTTTTATAATATTCAAACTGAAATAAACATCTGTACAAAAAACAATTTAAAGCACATTATTTTTGGTTGAGAAGGATCTATAATAAGAAATCATACAGACGTATATGACTATCTACTGAGATTTTTTTTTTTTTTTTTTTTTTTTTTTTTTTTTTTTTTTTTTTTAATATACGAAGTTGAACAAGACATAATGAATATTCTTTTTGTGAGAAAGATCCGAACAGGAATCATACTAATTAAGTGACTGTCACATAGATCCGTGTTGAGCTGTATTATGACATAAAGAAACAGGTTATGAGCATGAAAATAACTTAAAATGGTTTTCATCGTTTCTGTGATACGAGTTAGGTTCAATTATGTCTCAAAATTTAAGTGAATAACAACTCAGAGATTATGATGCCTCCTATCTATTCTCAAGACGTATTTGGCTTTCCCCAAGTCACCTCGAATTGACCTTGACCCATAGTGTCTGATTAAGGTTGTAAGTGTCTTCATCTGCTTCCCGTTTTCTTTCTTACTCCATAATTGAGAAGTCTTGACATTATTAACTCTAGAATGTTTCAATAACTCATAAAGAATCATTTTTTTTTTTTTTTTTTTTTTTTTTTTTTTTTTTTTTTTTTTTTTTTTTGTGAATGTTACATAGACTTCAGAGTAGTAAAACAATTGCAAGTCCCGAATCTGGATCACTGCAGTTTCTTCATGCACTATCTTTACGGGAATCAGAACACTTATGGGCTCGTGTATGACTGGGTAATCGCTTTTCTGCCTATCATTCGGAAAGATATATATGAAGACAAACAAAACTCTTAAGGAGTTTCCACGTAAAATCGAGTAGATTTAGTTTGTATCACATCTACTTTTACGCACCATAAAAAGCTACCATGACACACAATGACCGTTCTAAAGCCTTTTAAGCCTAATAACTTCACTAGTTAAGCACACAGAATCAGTGTATCTATCATTTTCCAAGGTTGGATCAATTTCTCATTTTCTGAATATATATGAATGTCTTTTAAAACATATAACGTTTAAATTATTTCGCCCCGATCAAGTCAAAGTCTTCAGGTAAACGGCTATCCTGAAGATCCAATGGATCAACTGGACCGACCACATACGAGTATGTGTCCTTCTAACTAAGTATAACCGACTATTTTTCAGCGAAAGAATAAAGACCCATCAAAACCCGCCCCGATCACTTTCAGTCATCTGGTTAATGGCTATCCTCATAATCTACTAGTAGAAGTAAGGACCAACACACATCCGAAAATGTGTCCATCAAACTGAGGTAACCGACATAATTTTAAGCGATAGTGATGTATAAAAATTTAATATTTGAAAAATGAAAATAAGCTGTACAGACATAACAAATCTTTTTGATGTCTCAGTATGATAGCGTCTGTGTACTATCACCTTTCTTGTAACAAGATCAACTTCTCAAAATTTTGAAATTTTTTTTTTTTTAATGTTTTTGGGTTTTTGTATTTTATATTGTTTTTGGTTTTTCTTGAACCTTTTCTCCCCCTAGAATTTATAAAGAACAAAATCTTTTTGGATTTTTTTTTTTTTAAATTTTTAAGAAAAGAAAAATGAAAACAATTTAAATGATATCTTCAGGAACATCATCTGATATACGTTTAACGCCGTTGATCTCTAGTAAATATAAAAACCGTGGTTTATCAAATGCTTTAGTGAAGAGATCAGCGCGTTGTTCCTGAGTGGGGATTTTTATCACATCGATTAACTTCTTTTCGTAGCAGTCACGAAGGAAGTGATATCGAATTTCGATGTGCTTCGTTTTGCTAAAATGAACCGGATTTTTGGTAATTGAAATTGCAGCAGAATTATCAATATATATGGGAGTAGTAGAGCATTCAATACCGTAGTCACGCATTTGTTGCTGAATCCAAATAACTTGAGAACAGCAACTGGCAGCCGCAATATATTCCGCCTCAGCTGTTGAAGTGGAGACTGACGTCTGCTTTTTGCATTGCCACGTTACTAAACGACTTCCAAAGAACTGACATCCTGCTGTTGTTGATTTGTAATCGAGTTTACAACCACCATAATCCGAATCACTATACGCATGTAGATCAAAGTTATCATCATGAGGATACCAAAGACCCCAATCTGGAGTACCCTTCAGATAACGCAAAATTCTTTTGACTGCAATCAGATGGGAGACCTTCGGCTTTGACTGGTAACGTGCACAGAGACACGTAGCAAACATTATGTCTGGCCGAGAAGCAGTCAGGTACATTAGAGATCCGATGATCCCTCTATAGTGAGTTGGATTGATCAATTCACCCTTCTCGTCAGGATTAATCCCGTGATTAACCTCTAAAGGAGTTCCCTGTGAAGAAGAACTCAACATCTCAAACCGTTTCAAGATGTCATTGACGTATTTTGTCTGGTGAATGAAGATACCGGAATCTTTTTGATCAACTTGAAGTCCTAAGAAGAACTTCATCTCACCCATGGAGCTCATTTCAAATTTTTCTTTCATCACTTGTTCGAACTCCTTACAAAGTGTTTTATTCGTGGACCCGAAGATGATGTCGTCCACGTACACTTGTACCATAATTAGATCTCCTTCTTTTTCTTTTGTGAATAGCGTGCAGTCAATGGTTCCCCTTCTAAACCCGTTGTTCAGAAGGTGTTTGGATAGTTCTTTATACCAAGCTCTCGGGGCTTGGTGAAGACCGTACAAAGCCTTGTTGAGCAGATAGGCTTTGTCCTTGTGATATGGGTCTTCAAAACCTGGAGGTTGTGCCACATATACGGTCTCTTCGATGTGACCGTACAAAAAGGCACTCTTGACGTCCATCTGATATACTTTGAATTTCTTGAAAGATGCATACGCCAAGAACATCCGGATTGCCTCCAAACGAGCAACCGGAGCATATACCTCATTGTAGTCTAGGCCTTCGATTTGCCTAAACCCTTGGACCACCAGCCGGGCTTTGTTGCGAACAATCACTCCACGATCGTCACGTTTACATTTTAGTACCCACTTAGTGCCAATTTTCTTCTAACCTTTGGGGAGATCCACCAGCTTCCACACACCAAGTCTTTTAAACTGCAATAATTCCTCTTGCATGGCTGTGACCCAGTTGGGATCTTTCAGCGCATCGGTGGTGCTGTGTGGTTCTTCTTGTGCTAAGAAGCATTCATGGGCATTAAGAGCAACTAATCCTGACTCCATCATTTCTGTGTAGAGACCAAAATTCAGCTGTCGACGAGTTTTGACACCCTGTTGAATGTCCCCTATAATGTTGTCTTGTGGATGATCACGTTCAGTCCTAACAACCGGATTGTCAGGAACGACAACATTTTGTTCCAAGTTAGTTAAGTTCGGCTCAGGAACTGGAGCGGTTTGTTCCATGTTGTTTGTGTTCAGCTCAGGAACTGGAGCGAATTGTGGTGCTGCCTCTGAAGTAGACGTTAGAGGCGGATCTGTGATAGACACATCTTGATTTGACGAGGACGGTTGTGAAATAACATGTGTCGGTGCCGGTCGTACAAAGTCTGTTGGTGTTTCATCTTCAGATTCGGAATCAGATGACTCAAGAACTTGTTCTGTTGACTCTGTGGAAGAAGACGTTGACGGACCAGGATGAGATGAGCGTTGCTGTGATTCATCAGGAGGTGCATTTTGCGCCTCATACATCATTTGAATAGCAACATCATTCAGATTGAATGACTTGACCCATTTGTCAAAGTCAAACAACCAGTCTTCACCTGTCCCTTTGGCTGGTTCTGTGTAGCGTTGAACATCGACGTGGTACCATTCTTCAACCAATTTTGTTGATCGGTTGTAGACCCTTTTGAGAGGAACGCTATAACCCAGAAAGTAACCCTTAATAATCTTCTCCTCGAACTTGTTATCAACTTGCCTTTTGAGTAACGTGCAAAGAGCCCCAAATGGTTCCAGGTGCTCTAAGTTAGGCCTTCGACGTTGAAGAAGCTCGAAACTAGTCTTGCCGTGGCGCTTGACAATGCCAACCCGATTCAGTGTGAAACAGGCGTTGGCAATTGCCTCATTCCAAAACGTGACTGGCAACACTGAGTCAGCTAACATGGTTCTTGCTGTCTCGATTAACGTACGGTTTTTCCTTTCAGCAACCCCGTTCATTTGTGGAACATACGGAGCACTGAATTCTTGAACGATGCCTTTTTCTTTGCAGTAAGTATCAACGTTTGCGTTCTTAAACTCTGTACCGTTATCTGACCGAATTCTTCGAACCTTCAGCTTGTATTGCGACTCAAGAGTCGTGACTAGCAGACTAATACACCCAAAAGTTTCAGACTTCGCTTTTAGGAAAAACACCCATGAGAATCTTGAATATTCATCAGTGACCACTAGACAGTATGAGTGCCCAGCAATACTTTTGACGCTGATTGGGCCAAAAAGATCCATATGTAGAAGTTCCAACGGCATATCAATGGAGTGGAAACTCTTAGACTTGTGGGACCTTTTTCGTTGTTTTCCGGCTTTACACTGAACGCATGAATCAGGGAGATGAAAACTTCTTAGATTGACTCCCTCAACCATTCTATTGTGCACCAGCTTGTTCATGTTCCTGACGTTTATGTGTCCCATCCGTTTATGCCAAATGACAGTATCACGTTCGGATGCCTTGGACACAAAACATGTTGCAGTTGGAGATGATGACCCTGCCTTAGCCATATCCAGAATGTAGAGATCACTCTGGCGTGCGGCTGACATTAGAACTTTGTCTTCAGGAAAGTTGACGTCCTTAGACAAGATGTGGCAGTCTCGTTCATCAAACATTACTTTGAAACCTTTGTCGCAGATTTGACTTATGGACAACAGGTTGTTCTCCAACTCTTTGATGAAATTAACTTTCTCAAACGAAACTCGCCCATTAGACACAATTCCTTGGGCCGTGATAAAACCTCCTTGATTTCCTGCAAAGGAAACTGCACCTCCTTTTATTTGTCTGACATTTGAAAGAAGATTCATGTTTCCAGTCATGTGCCTGGAAGCTCCTGAGTCTATGATCCACCTGTTGAATCTTGGATCATATAGAGCAACCTGCACACAAAGACAAAAGGTTTAAATATCATTGGAAACCCAAGCCCTTAAGGTCTTGGGTTTTCCATCTTCATCACGAATGAACAATTCAATCCATTTACCCTCATTAACACTGTTTTCAGATTTGACGTTGTTATCAACAGTGTTAGTTTTCTTTGGTTTCCAAAAGTCAGTCTTCTTCTCAGCATGTTTGAGATAGCTGGTTGAAGACTGAGTTTCACTTGTCGAAGTGGAAACACTTGGATCTGAGGGGTTTGGGGATTGGTGTGGTGAGGTTGGCTGAGGTTTCCGAGGAGAAACCGACCTCGGTGTGTGAAACCGTTCTTGACCTTGAATGTCAATGGTCGGTCTCCTCCTAGGAGGTGACTTGACATACCTCGGATCCGGAGTCGATATGTACTGCTTAGGATCCGTGTACTTATAGCAAAATCTTGCTATATGCCCTACCTCTCCACATGAAAAACAGTAATTTCTCCCCCTTTGACTTGGTGGAGAGAAATAACTCTGGTTTTGTCTGTTATCATAGTACCCCCTGGATTTGACATTTTGGGGTGGAGTTTGTCTAGGAGGGTGTTTTGGGAAATTATGTTTTTCATTAACGTTACCCTCCTTTACAAACTGGGTACTATGTTCCACATAGACTTTCTCAGATTTAGGATTAAACTTTTTCTTCTGAGAACTTCTTGTTGTTGTTGCCTTTGACTTAGATGGTGGTGGGCCCGACTTAGTTGTGGAACCTAAGTCTGTGGCAACAGCATTTTGTTTGGACACAGGAGCCGGGTCAATGACTTCTTTACCCTTAGACACAGAAGTTTGGTTTGTGTCCTTGGGTATGTAATCATTTGATTCATCATCCGGCACAGCTCCTGGTGTGCTTGCAAATTGATTCAGGATCGGGGGTGGGACATTGTTGTATCCCACTCCTTTTTCCTTTTTGCCTCGGAACTCGGGAATAATGTGTTCTAATAAATAAGATGAATTTGAATAACTTTTTAATTTGAAATTTAATGATTCAAAATCAGCTTTCAAGTTTTCCAATTCTTTTTTCAAAACATTATTCTTATTTATGTGAAAATTGATAGAATCTTGTTGATTAAGAACACATATTTCAAGTTCCTTGTTCTGACGCTTAAGGCCATCAATCTTTTCTTTAAAAGCAGACTCTTTCTGCTTCCAAGCCTTATTCTGTGCAAGCGCGTCAGTCAGTTCCATTAAAGATCTTGAGGCTGCTTGTTTGTAAGCCTCGAGATCTTCAATTCTCTCTTTTAGAGATTGAATTTCTTGTTCATACAACTCACATTTTAAACATTTAACATTTACAGATTTAGGAGTTGAAGGGTTAGAACTTACCTTGGCATTACTTGAAGTGTCTGCCATGAACGCGGAGCATAGTTTCCCCGCTCTACCCAAAAACGATGGAGAAGTTACTTTAATTTCTGCTTCTTTGACTTCTTCATCCTTAGCAGTCTCCTTGTGAATTGTTGAACTTTGAGATGTTTGAGGAGTGTTTGACTCGTTCTCATGATCCTCTTTCATCTCCGTAACTACCACTTCAGCCTCTGCATCTACTACTTGAACTTCAGTAGCTGGTTCCTCGACTATATATGCTTCGTTTTTCGAGGAAACCACAGACCCAGAATCTGAGTCTCCATCTAGATCAGCCATATTTATGTTGAAGTTCCAAGTTTCACCCTCATCTCCTTGAACTGCAAGAGCAGTTTCATTGTTGATGTTGTTTGTTGCTGTTGGGTTTTGAGGGACCTGTTGTCTCTCAAGATTGACATTTGCAGCAGCAGCAGTAGGAGTGGATGTTGAAGAAGTGGTTCGGAAAGGGTATTGATGACCTTCCCGTCTGGGCTTCGAACACTCCTTGGCGAAGTGACCAAGTTCACCACAGTTGTAACATTTGACTTTGTTTTTGTCAAAGCCGAACTTGGATTTGTTGTTGATAGTTCACCACAGTTGTAACATCTGACCGGTTTTCTTTGTCCATTTCTTGGCCCTTCGGAACGCACTGCCAAGTGCCCACATAATATCTATGCGTTCCATGTCGTCTTCATCCAATTGTTCGTAGTCATCGCTGTCCAGATGACTATTTCCCAACTTTCCAGCTACCATCAAACTGTATGACTCTATAATCGTACCCAGAGTTGCCATGTGTTCTTTGGCAACCTCAACAGTTACAGCTCCCAAGCCCTCTGTATTTAACGTTGCTTTTTCCATGGGCTTGGTTCCGGAGTTTGTACTTGCATTACCGGGAGTTGACGGTGGTGGAACAGACGATCTTGTTTCAGTCCCCTTTGAATTCGACACTGAGGAGACGAAAGCAGTCTTGATCGGTGCATGATCATTTACATCTGACAACGGAGATTTTGACATGTATAACGATTTGTCAGGTGTTGATCTTGGCTTTCTTGAGGAGGCTCTCAGTTCAGCATCCTCTTGTCTGATCTCTTTAATGAAATCAGAGAGAAGAATTGTTTCGAGTTGGTGACTTCTTCTCATCACCGTTAGAAAGGTGCTCCAACTGGGTGGGAGACCTTGTGCTAGACATCTCACTTTCTCAGTGCCAGTAGTTCTAACGTTGTAGGCCTTGAGCTCAGACATGAGATGATAAAATCTCGACAGCAGTGACTCGATATCTTCTCCTGATTCCGGACCAAACAAATCGAATTCACGCTTTAGTTCCCTAGCGTGAATATCTCTCAGTGAATCCGACCCTTCACATCTTTCAACCAAGGCGTTCCATAGTGTTGACGCTGTAGTGAATTGGTTGAACTGGTGAAACAAATCGCTGGAAAGGGCTTGTGATAGTAGTGAGAAAGCCTTCTTTTCAGCTTCAAATGCTGTCTTCTGTTCATCAGACAGCCTGAAATAGCTTAAAGCTTCACCATCGTCGTTGGTCGGATGAACCCAAGCTGTTTGAACAGCTTCCCATAATCCAGGATTCACACCGGTTATGTGAATCTGGAATCTAGTCTTCCAAGTGTTGAACTCGTTTAACGCCATTAGCTTAGGAGGCTTGTTATAGCTTCCCGATTCCGAGTCACTTTCGAGGATTGACTGGATCCTCTTGGTTGTGCTTGTACTTGAAGACATGTTTGCTTAACTCCGAGAAGACTGAAAAACACTTAAAATTTGCTAAGTGTTGAAAAAACAGTCTGCTGATCGAATGTGTTGTATTCGATCGGATGAGTGGTCTATTCGATCGGGTGTGAGCTGACTCGATCGAATGTCTGTTTGGGTTAAGGTTCTGGTGTTATGAGGCTGATTCGATCGAATGGGAACTTTTTCGATCGAATAGGGTGTTAGGTTCGGTCGGATAAGTATCTGGTTCGAACGAAAACGGGTTGTGTATCTTGTTCGATCGATTGGGAACTAGTTCGATCGAATGGGGTTTTGGTTCGGTTCTGATGTTGACTTAGTCGATCGGATGGGTTATGACAATCGAATTTGACACTGATCGAATGGGTTGATCAAATGGGTGACTAAGTCGATCGGTTGGGTACTGGTTCGATCGAATGATTGAGACTTATTCGATCGAACGAAGGGAGCGTATGTTGAGGCGGGAAAAGCTGGTTCGGTCAACGTTTAAACTTGTTCGATCGAATAGGAGGGCTATTCGATCGAATGGGTTCCAAAAATAGACTGATTCGATCGGGAAATCTGGATTTTCCAAAATTAGAAGATTTTGACGAAAATTCAGATTTTGAAACAAAAACAAGAAATCTTGACGATCGAGGACCACTTTATGACTATTTTTAAACTTATAACATAAACACAACTTAATTCCAACCCAAAAACGGATCAAAACAACCAAAAACTCGAAGAACACGAAGAACGCGAAGAACGTTCTTGACGAAAACCCGAATTTTAACACGAAATCCTTTGATCAAAAACCAAAATATGACAATATTAACTGTTTTTGACACAAAACCGATGAACACAAGACCAAAAACCAAGATTTTACCGGAAATTTTACGTAAAAATAACGAATTTGACTCTAAAAACGCGATTTTTACCACGAATCTACCGAGAATCAAGAACCAAAGGCTCTGATGCCACTTTGTTAGGACCGATCGGGAGACGGTTTCCCAACGATTCTCGGGGGCAACGTGTTAGAGTGCGGAATCCTACTAACACGGCGACTCGGTGGTAATCAACGACACAAACGGTAGCAATTCCTAGGATGATATGACGACCAGGTGCGGAGGAAAGGACCGAAGGGGTTGACGGGCAGAGAGGATTTCCGGGGAACAGGTCGGCTGTGTATGTGTGTTATATGTGCTCTCCTACTGAAAATCCCTAAGTAACGTTTATATATCGAAGACTCATTCGATCGGATGAGTCTCTCATTCGATCGAGTGAAGCTTTGTTCGATCGAATGAGCCTGGTTCGATCGAATCAACCTTTTGTTCGATCGAACCAGTTTTCGTTTGACATTTACAATACGTTAACTAGGTTTCACTATCTTTAGTCTCACGCCGACCTACCCTGATAGAACTGGGGACATATATATGACATTTCATGTCCTAACAATTTCTTTCGTCTCGGCCGTAGCGTTGACGACATACGCCAGGTAGGCACAACACCCTCGCCTTAGCAAACCCTCGGCTTTTTATCATTGAAATGACATTAAGTCCAGAACTTTCCTTATCACCATAAACCGTCACCGCACTACCATCCAAGGACTTTAACCTTATTATCCTACTCTTACGTACTATCTGAGCCTCAAACTCAGACAACCAATCCATCCCCAAAACCACATCGAACCCTCCTAAGGTCATAACATACAGAGTAACAGGGAACTCATGTCCCTCCAATTCTATCCTACAGTCCTTAACCATTTTCATTATTTTAACCGAAGTGTCACTAGTGGTTTCTACTATAAGAGTCTCAGACCCTCGGCAACATTTCATTTTAGCTAGTTTACTAAATGGTGTGGCTACGAAACTTTTGTTTGCGCCCGAATCAAATAATACAGTAGCGGAAACACCGTTCACTAGAAACGTACCTGTGACAACATCCGGAATCTGCTTGGCTTGTTCTTGGGTCAGCATGTAGGCTCTAGTTCTTGGCCTAGCTTGATCGGCATTTTTCCTTCCACTACCTCCAGCTTCACTCTCGGTACACTCCCTAGCAAAGTGACCTGTCTTACCACACTTGTAGCATGCAGGCTTAGAACTGCACTCATGAGCATAATGACCTGCCTTCCCACACTTGTAGCAAACATTCGACCCAAATCTACATTCTCCGGCATGAATCTTTCCACACTTATGACATGTATCCGAACCCTTTCCCCACCTACACTCACCACTGTGTGCCTTGCCACAGGTCTTGCACAACCTGTTCTCCCAAACTCTCGGCTGCTTGTTCTTAGGGTTCCACATCTGGGTACCGGGTCGTTTAGCAGGAGCGACCCATTTCTTTTCTTTCTTCTCGTCTCCCACCACCACATCATCCGCAGTCAAGTCTGCATAGACCATTTCTGCGAGTTCGACAGCAGAATCGAAAGTAGCAGGTTTACTTGTCCTGACTAACATGCGGACTCTCTGTGGTAATCCCCTCATGTAACACTTGATCCTTTTAGCCTCAGTGTTGACCATATCGGGCACCAACCTAGACATTCGATTGAACTCGGTGGTGTACTCACGATGTGTCATTGTCCCAGCTTTCAAGTTTAGGAACTTCATCTCCGCCCTTTCAACCTCGGCGTCAGCACAGAACTTCATCATCACTAACTCCTTCAGATCGTCCCATTTCATCTCCTTGATCTCTTCACGGGTCTTCCTCTGCTCCACACTCTCCCACCAATACATAGCCTCATCCTCGAATGATTGAGTAGCATAACCGACCGCTTGATCGGGACGGCACTCGCTAATGCGGATAACCTTATCCATGGCGGTTATCCACTGAAGAGTAGCGATTGCGTCTCCTAAACCAGTCAGCTTAGGCGGGTCACAACCTTTGAAGGACTTATAGTTGCAACCGCCTCGGCCCCTCTTCCTATCATCATCTTTCACAGACCTTACCTCACTTGAGTCACCCCTTTCCCTCTCGTCATCCTTTCTACCATTACCACCGGCCCCTTCAACAGTTCTTTCACGGCTTCCAGCAGACCTTCCCGGGGTAATATTCTTCACAGCAGTGGCCACAGCTTGAACAATAGCTGCTTGAATGGCGGGATCCAGTTGAACTCCTTCATTGTTTTCCGAGTTTCTTCCAGCTGCGCTTCCTTCAGCTTCGGTGTTGGAAGCTGTCTCAACCGAAGGTTGCTGGACACGACGAGGCCTGCCACGTCGTCCAGTGCGACCTCCAGCTCCAACAATGTCTCCAGCTCCAGCCATTGTATTCTAAGGGGAAAACACAAACATCATCACTCAAGGAACTATTTAGTACAAGGATAGCAAGGCTAACAGGTAATAACAGTGGCCAGCTGTGACTAGCTGATCACGTTGCTTTCCGTGTCCTATACACTTCCCTTTATGAGTCTATTTGTACTGGTTCTACTTAAGCAGTTAGCCAAATCAACAATCAATTATTCCTATCCCTGCCGTTCACGTATCTTTTCTTTCTCATTAAGATATATCATTTAATTATACACTTTACCTTTACTGATCTTGCTTGAGCGACACATGGCATTCTTGAACTGGCATCTTCTTTCCTTTCTTACTTAAATCCCATTCTCTGTTCGAGTCTAAGCATGTAGGATGCTTAAATCTCTCGAACTTATGCTCTGATACCAACTTGTAAGGCCCTGTTACCGGTAGCCCTACTTTCGTGTTGGATTTACTCATAAACACAGTTCTAAATATCAGAGTTAATTAAAACATTTACGCGGAATATAAAACTTTCATAAAACATTACATAATTCATAACTTGTCTCAAAACATCCTTTGTCTTTCAACATTAAAGCATTAAAATCAAAACATCATAAGTCTTCAGACGCCAGACTCTTGTTCAATGCCACATGTCTCCTAAAGCGAGCTGCCTCATCCTACTCACCTGCGTGCATACTAAAAGTCAGCTACGCTGAGTGAGTTCTAGTTAATCATACACTATACAATACACATAAACTTATATTCTTTCATACTTTCATTCTTTCTTTTGTATTAACTTACCTTCATATCTTACGTTATAAAGAGCATTACGCCCTACATTCCTCGAGTATTATTAGGGCTCGGTACCCTCCTTCCTCGAGTATTATTAGGGCTCGGTACCCTCCTTCATCGAGTATTATTAGGGCTCGGTTTCCCTCTTTCCACGAGTATTATTAGGGCTCGGTTTCCCTCTTTCCTCGAATATTAGTAGGGTTCGGTTCCCTAGTTCTCGATTATTAGTAGGGTTCGATTCCCTCTTCGTTACCATACAACCATACATCATACCTCGAGTATTATTAGGGCTCGGTACCCTTTTCGTAACCATACAACCATACATTATCATTTCTTTCTTCTATTATCTCTATCATGTTCATACACATAAACATACATAACATACTTACCTTATACATAGCGTTACAACCTGACAGTACGTGCAATATCCGAAGATCGTTCACGTACCATCAAGTAATCATTCATACATTTCACATTATCCACATAAGGCATACACTTATCTCTTAGGATAAGTGTATTAACAAACATATTGAGTAAGCACATAGCCCCGAAAACGTAACACATAAATGGGGCTAGAAACTCACCTGAACACGGTTACGTTCACCGTTAATCGTAATCCCTTCCTTCAGTTGTGCACGGCTGACTGTATAACAAGCATACGTATCAATTAACTATCACTTCTCATAATGTATTTCTATCTTTATATGACCCACAACTAACGGGGGTCCGGGGGCAGCGCCCCTGGCAGCGGGGTCTAGGGGCGGCAGCCCCTAGCAGGGTCCAAGGGGCAGAGCCCCTGGCTGGGGTCTAGGCTAAGTTAAACCTTAGGCGAACTTAGCTTTAGGCGAAGTTAAACCTTAGGCGAACTTAGCTTTAGGCGAAGTTGTCATCAGCCGAACTTAGCTTTAGGCGAAGTTAAGCCTCAGGCGAACTTAGCTCTAGGCGAAGTTGTCATCAGGCGAACTTAGCTTTAGGCGAAGTTGCCATCAGCCGAACTTAGCTTGCAGGCGAAGTTCATCAGGCGAACTTGGCTTGCAGGCGAAGTTCATCGCTTTTAAGGCGAAGTTGCCCAGATAACCGCAGTTTCGGTTTCTGTCCAACATTTCGAGCGATTTTAACACCCTTGTTACGGTTCAACATCACCCACTACGCTACCCGACCATTTTCGGTCGTTTATACACTAAAAGCTCGGATCTTTAAACTTCAAAGATCAAGAATCATACCTTTTTGAGCTTGTTTGGGTCTTGTTTATTTGCTTAATCACAACTAGTCTCTCTCTCTCACACTCTCGGATCTCGCCTCTCTCTTCCGGCCGCCGGCGGTTGAGGTGTGTGGTGTGCGTGTTTTGGAAGTGTTAGAGAGTATGGTAAAAATGAAGATATTTTGGGATTTTGAGGGTATTTATATCCCTGAAATCCCATTCTCATTTAACCCATCTCAATTAATCCAAGTCCAAGACCCGCTCCTTACCCGATATTAATTAGTTACGCGAAATCACTAAACTGTAAGGCCCTGTCACCGGTAACCCTACTTTCGTGTTGGATTTACTCATAAACACAGTTCTAAATATCAGAGTTAATTAAAAACTTTACGCGGAATATAAAACTTTCATAAAACATTACATATCAATTCATAATCATGTCTTAAAACATTCCTCTTGTCTTTCAAAATCAAAACATAACTTATAAAACATATCAGATCTTCAGATGCCAGGCTTTAGTCTTCTGCCATGTGTCCTCCACTCAAGCCAGCTGTCTCATCCTACTCACCTGCGTGCATACTAAAAGTCAGCTACGCTGAGTGAGTTCTAGTTAATCATACAATACCATACAATACCTTATTACATACATACGTACTTAACCTCATAACTTTCTTTCATACACACATAAGTACTCATACCTTCATTCTTACTTACATACTTTCTTTCTTACTTACATACTTTCTTTACATTCATAATCATACGTTTTAAAGAGCCTTTCGCCCTATAACCTCACAGATATTATAAGGGTCTGGTCCCTAACATCACAGATATTATAAGGGTCTGGTCCCTAACATCACAGATATTATGATGGTCTGGTCCCTATCCTCACAGATATTGTAAGGGTCTGGTCCCTAACATCACAGATATTATAAGGGTCTGGTCCCTAACATCACAGAAATTATAAGGGTCTGGTCCCTTGTTTTCGAATATTAGTAGGGTTCGATTCCCTTTTCGTTACCATGCAACCATACATCATACCTCGAGTATTATTAGGGCTCGGTACCCTTTTCGTAACCATACAACCATACAACCGTCATTTCCTTCTTTTATTAACTTTATTACGTTCATACACATAAACATACATATCATAATTGCCATATTTATAACGTTACAACCTGACAGTACGTGCAATATCCGAAGATCGTTCACGAACCATCAAGCAATCATTCATACATATCACATATATCACATATGGCTTTATAACGTTACAACCTGACAGTACGTGCAATATCCGAAGATCGTTCACGAACCGTCAAGCAATCATTCATACATATCACATATATCACATATAGCATACACTTATCACTTAGGATAAATGTATTAACAACACATCAAGTATGTACACAGCCCCGAAAACATAACAAGGAATGGGGCTAGAAACTCACCTGGATCCTGTTACGCTCGCCGTTGACCGTAATTCCTTTCTTTAACTGGGCTCGGCTAACTGTATAATATTTACACATATCAATTAACTACTACTACTCGTTTTGTATTTCTATCTATATATGACCCACAACGAACGGGGGTCCGGGGGCAGCGCCCCTGGCAGCGGGGTTCTAGGGGCGGCAGCCCCTAGCGGGGTCCAAGGGGCAGAGCCCCTGGTTGGGGTTAAGCTTCAGGCGAAGTTAAACCTTAGGCGAACTTGGCTTCAGGCGAAGTTAAACCTTAGGCGAACTTGGCTTCAGGCGAAGTTATACCTTAGGCGAACTTGGCTTCAGGCGAAGTTAAACCTTAGGCGAACTTGGCTTCAGGCGAAGTTATACCTTAGGCGAACTTGGCTTCAGGCGAAGTTATACCTTAGGCGAACTTGGCTTCAGGCGAAGTTAAACCTTAGGCGAACTTGGCTTCAGGCGAAGTTATACCTTAGGCGAACTTGGCTTCAGGCGAAGTTATACCTTAGGCGAACTTGGCCGTTGGCGAAGTTATACCTTAGGTGAAGTTACGCTTGAAGGCGAAGTTACGCTTGAAGGCGAAGTTCATCAGGCGAACTTGATCTTGCAGGCGAAGTTATCGCGCTGCAGATCTGTTTGCCCATAAATCCTTCGTTTCTTCGCCAAATAACTCGATTTTGGTACCCACGGAATCGTATGATCAGCGCCTACAAATCCCAACCATCAAATCGGCCTAAAATCGACGTTTTAGGGGTCCGATTTGGGCAGTTTGGGTTTCGGGTCCGGTTAACCCATCCAATCCTAACCATTTTCAGTAATATTAGCTTTGGGGGATTTGTTCTTACCTTACCAACTCAGATCTATCAACAAAATCTCGGGTCTCGGCTTCGAATCTCGATCGGTTAGTATGTGTGTGTTTTGAGGAGTGTGTGGAGTATGTGTGGAGTTTGGTGAGAAATGAGATATTTTGGGATTTTGGGGGTATTTATATCCCTGAAATCCCATTCTCATTTATCCTATCTCAATTAATCCAAGTCCATGACCCGCTCCTACTCGATATTAATAATTAAAAACGCGAAATCACTAACATAACTTTCTTTATTCAACATTATAAATTTTAGGATGTTACAAGTCTTCCCCCCTTAAGGAGGTTTCGTCCCCGAAACCTAACTATTACATAAACAAACTAGGGTAAAACTTGCGCATCTCATCCTCGGCTTCCCAAGTAGCATCTGATCCCTTGCGGTGTTTCCATATTACTTTTACCAAAGGTATAGTTTTGTGACGAAGCTGCTTCTCCTTGCGATCAACGATCTCTATCGGTTGCTCGATGTAGTTCAATTGTTCATCAACCTCAATGTCCATCAATGGTACGTGAGACGTGTCATCAGCTAGACACTTCCTCAGATGAGAAACATGGAAGGTTGAATGAATTCCTTCTAACTCATCGGGTAAATCCAGCTTATAAGCTACTTCCCCCACACGATACAAAATTTTAAATGGTCCAATGTACCTCGGACTTAGCTTCCCTCTCTTTCTAAAACGGATAATTCCTTTCCAAGGCGAGACCTTAAGCATCACATAGTCGCCAACGTTAAACTCAATTGGTCGTCGCCGCTTATCTGCTTAAGACTTTTGTCTGTCTTGAGCGGCTTTCATTCTTGCTTTGATCTGATCGAACTTTGAAGACGTTTCTTGAACCACTTCTAGGTTTCCCATTTCTTTCTGACCAATCTCACCCCAACACACCGGGGTTCTACATCGTCTACCGTAAAGCATCTCAAACGGTGGTATAACAATATTCGAATGGTAACTGTTGTTATAGGAGAACTCTGCCAGATGCAGATGATCATCCCAACTTCCACCAAAATCTAAAACACAAGCACGTAGCATATCCTCAAGGGTTTGGATCGTCCTTTCGGACTGTCCATCGGTTTGAGGATGGTACGCCGTACTGATGTTCAACCTCGTCCCCATAGCTTCATGGAATTTCTTCCAGAATCTTGAAGTAAACCGTGTATCTCTATCAGACACGATCGATAACGGTACTCCATGCTTGGTTACAATTTCTTTAATGAACAAGCTTGCTAACGTTTCTGACGAGATGGCCTCTCGTATGGGTAGAAAGTGAGCACTCTTGGTCAAACGGTCCACAATCACCCAGATGGTATCATGTTGCTTAGCTGTACGAGGTAGCTTAGTTATGAAATCCATAGTGATGTGTTCCCATTTCCACTCAGGTATCTCTAGCGGTTGCATCTTCCCATAAGGCTTCTGATGTTCGGCTTTGACTTGTAAGCAAGTTAAGCACTTACCGACATAATCTACTACATCATTCTTCATTCCAGGCCACCAGTAATCCCTTTTCAAGTCTAGGTACATCTTTGTAGCTCAAGGATGGATTGAGTACCTTGACTTATGAGCTTCATCTAAGATTCGACATCTAAGATCACCATGGCGTGGGATCCACATACGGTCGAACCTAGTCTTAACTCCATGAGTGTTTTCCATCAACTCATCTTGCTGGCCATAAATCCTTTCTTTCTTTACTAACCCTTCGTCTACTAACACTTCTGACTGCACTTTGATGATTTCTTCAAAAAGACTTGAGTTCATGATCAACTTGTATGACTTCACGGTTGCAAGGACTTCCTCATTCTTACGACTTAGCGCATCAGCGACCACGTTAGCTTTACCGGGGTAATACTTAATCTCACAGTCGTAATCCTTTATCAATTCTAACCATCGTCTCTGCCTCATGTTCAATTCTTTCTGCTCGAAAAAGTACTTTAAACTCTTATGATCTGTATAGATAGTGCACTTAGTACCGTACAGGTAATGCCTCCATATCTTAAGAGCATGCACTACAGCTGCTAACTCCAAATCATGCGTCGGATAAGTACTCTCATGGACTTTCAACTGTCTAGACGCGTAAGCTATCACCTTCCCTCGTTGCATCAACACGCAACCTAACCCTTGATGCGAGGCATCAGCACAAACAACGAAATCCTCATCACCATCGGGTAAAGTAAGGATTGGAGCTTGCGTGAGTCTCTTCTTCAATTCTTCAAAGGCTTCCTCCTGAAACTTTCCCCAATTGAATACTATCGTCTTTCGGGTCATACCGGTCAGCGGTGCGGCTATCTTGGAGAAACCTTCGATGAATCTCCTATAGTAGCCAGCTAACCCTAGGAAGCTTCGTATATCAGTCGGATTCTGCGGAGTCTTCCAATTCGTTATCGCTTCAATCTTAGCTGGGTCCACGGTAATCCCCTCCGGATTAACCACATGACCTAGAAATTGCACTTCTCTTAACCAGAACGCGCATTTCGAAAACTTGGCATACAACTTCTCTTTCTTCAGAACTTCCAATACTTCTCTCAAATGCTCCGCATGGTCAGACTCGCTCCTTGAATATATTAATATGTCATCAATGAAAACGATAACTGACTTATCCAACATTGGTCGACACACCCTGTTCATCATGTCCATAAATGCTGCAGGAGCATTTGTTAGGCCGAATGACATTACGAGGAACTCGTAGTGTCCATATCGCGTTCGGAACGCCGTCTTAGGGACGTCTGCCTCCTTTACCTTCAGTTGATGGTAGCCTGATCTGAGATCTATTCGTGAGAACCAACTCGAACCTTGCAGTTGGTCAAACAGATCGTCAATCCTAGGCAAGGGGTATCTATTCTTTACCGTAAGCTTATTCAACTCACGATAGTCTATGCACATTCTCATACTTCCATCCTTTTTCTTCACAAACAAAACCGGTGCGCCCCACGGAGAAACACTCGGTCTGATAAAACCCTTGTCGAGGAGTTCTTGCAGTTGAGACATCAATTCCTTCATCTCGGACGGTGCTAGACGGTAAGGCGCCTTCGCGACGGGCTGGGCTCCTGGTACTAGATCTATCTGAAATTCTATCTCTCGCTCAGGTGGCAACCCCGGAAGATCCTCAGGGAATACTTCTGGGTAGTCGCGCACAATAGGAACATTCTTCATTTCTTTCGTCTCGGCCGTAGCGTTGACAAAATACGCCAGGTAGGCACCGCACCCTCGCCTTAACAAACCCTCGGCTTTTATCATCGAAATGACATTAAGCCCATAACTCTCCTTATCACCATAAACCGTCACCGCACTACCATCCAATGACTTTAACCTTATCATCTTACTTTTACATACTATCTGAGCCTCAAACTCTGACAACCAATCCATACCCAAGACTACATCGAACCCTCCTAAGGCCATAACATACAAAGTAACAGGGAACTCATGTCCCTCTAACTCTATCTTACAATTCTTAACCATTTTTGTTATTTTCACCGAAGTGTCACTTGCGGTTTCTACTACAAAAGTTTCAGACACTCGGCAGCCTTTCATTTTAGCTAGTTTACTAAATGTCGTAGCTACAAAACTTCTATTCGCACCAGAATCAAATAATACAGAAGCGGAAACATCGTTCACTAGAAACGTACCTGTGACGACATCCGGAATCTGCCTGGCTTGTTCCTGGGTCAGCATGTAGGCTCTAGTTCTGGGCCTAGCTTGATCGGCATCCTTCTTTCCACTACCTCCAGCTACACCTTCAGTGCACTCCCTTGACATATGGCCTGTCTTGCCACATTTGTAACATGCTGGCTTCGCACTGCACTCATTGGCATAATGCCCTACCTTCCCGCACTTATAACAGGCATTCGACCCCATTCTGCATTCTCCACCATGAGCCTTTCCACATTTGAGACAAACATCAGAACTTTTACCCCACTTGCACTCACCACCATGCCTCTTTCCGCAGGTCTTACACGATCTCTTCTCCCACACTTTCTGTTTCTTATCCTTGGAGTTCCATAACTGAGTACCGGGCCGTTTAGCAGGAGTGACCCCTTTCTTCTCTTTCTCTTCGTCCCTTTCCACCCTATCATCCGCGGCCACGTCAGCATAGACCATTTCCGCGAGTCCAACAGCCGAATCAAAAGTAGCAGGTTGAATCGCCCTGACTAACATGCGGACCTTTTGTGGCAACCCCCTCACATAACATTTGATTCTCTTGACCTCAGTGTCAACCATGTCAGGCACCAACCTAGATAGTCGGTTGAACTCCGTGGTATACTCACGATGCGTCATCATACCGGCTTTTAAATTCTGGAACTTCATCTCCGTTCTTTCAACCTCGGCATCTGCACAGAACTTCTTCATTACCAACTCTTTCAAATCTTCCCACTTCATCTCTTTGATCTCTTCACGGGTCTTCCTCTGCTCCACACTCTCCCACCAATACATAGCCTCATCTACGAATGACTGAGTAGCATAACCCACAGCTTGGTCGGGACGGCATTCGCTAATGCGGATAACCTTGTCCATAGCGGTTATCCACTGGAGAGTAGCGATTGCGTCTCCTAAACCAGTCAGCTTAGGCGGGTCACAACCTTTGAAGGACTTATAGCTGCACCCACCTTGTCCTCCTCTCCTATCATCGACTTTCACAGACTTATCCCCACTCGAGGCCCCTCTTTCACCTTCCCCATCCTTTCTACCATCACCACCCGCCCCTTCAGCAGTTCGCTCACGGCTTCCAGCAGATCCTTCGGGATTCAGGTTCTTCACAGCAGCAACTACAGCCTGAACGATGGCTGCTTGAACTGCGGGGCTAAGTTGAACTTCTTCGTTGTTGTTCTGGTCTCCTCCAGCTGCGCTTCCTTCATCTTCGGTGTGGGAAGCTTCTTCTACCGAAGGTTGCCGGACAAGACGAGGCCTGCCACGACGTCCAGTGCGACCCCCAGTTTCAACAAATTCTCCAGCTCCAGCCATTAGTATTCTAAAGGGGAAAACACAAACATCGTCACTCAAGGAACTATTTAGTACAAGGATAGCAAGGCTAACAGGTAATAACAGTGGCCAGCTGTGACTAGCTGATCACGTTGTTTTCCGTGTGCTATACACTTCCCTTTATGAGTCTATTTGTGCTGGTTCTACTTAAGCAGTTAGTCAATTCAAACAATCAATTATTCCTATCCGTACCATTCTCATATCTTTTCTTTCTCATTAACATATATCATTTAATCATACCTTTCACCTTTACTGATCTTGCTTGAGCGACACATGGCATTCTTGAACTGGCATCTTCTTTCTTTTCTTACTTAAATCCCATTCTCTGTTCAAGTCTAAGCATGTAGGATGCTTAAATCTCTTGAACTTTGCTCTGATACCAACTTGTAAGGCCCAGTCACCGGTAACCCTACTTTCGTGTTGGATTTACTCATAAACACAGTTCTAAATATCATAGTTAATTAAAAACTTTACGCGGAATATAAAACTTTCATAAAACATTACATATCAATTCATAATCATGTCTTAAAACATTCCTCTTGTCTTTCAAAATCAAAACATAACTTATAAAACATATCAGATCTTCAGATGCCAGGCTTTAGTCTTCTGCCATGTGTCCTCCACTCAAGCCAGCTGTCTCATCCTACTCACCTGCGTGCATACTAAAAGTCAGCTACGCTGAGTGAGTTCTAGTTAATCATACAATACCATACAATACCTTATTACATACATACGTACTTAACCTCATAACTTTCTTTCATACACACATAAGTACTCATACCTTCATTCTTACTTACATACTTTCTTTCTTACTTACATACTTTCTTTACATTCATAATCATACGTTTTAAAGAGCCTTTCGCCCTATAACCTCACAGATATTATAAGGGTCTGGTCCCTAACATCACAGATATTATAAGGGTCTGGTCCCTAACATCACAGATATTATGAGGGTCTGGTCCCTATCCTCACAGATATTGTAAGGGTCTGGTCCCTAACATCACAGATATTATAAGGGTCTGGTCCCTAACATCACAGATATTATAAGGGTCTGGTCCCTTGTTTTCGAATATTAGTAGGGTTCGATTCCCTCTTCGTTACCATGCAACCATACATCATACCTCGAGTATTATTAGGGCTCGGTACCCTTTTCGTAACCATACAACCATACAACCGTCATTTCCTTCTTTTATTAACTTTATTACGTTCATACACATAAACATACATATCATAATTGCCATATTTATAACGTTACAACCTGACAGTACGTGCAATATCCGAAGATCGTTCACGAACCATCAAGCAATCATTCATACATATCACATATATCACATATGGCTTTATAACGTTACAACCTGACAGTACGTGCAATATCCGAAGATCGTTCACGAACCGTCAAGCAATCATTCATACATATCACATATATCACATATAGCATACACTTATCACTTAGGATAAATGTATTAACAACACATCAAGTATGCACACAGCCCCGAAAACATAACAAGGAATGGGGCTAGAAACTCACCTGGATCCTGTTACGCTCGCCGTTGATCGTAATTCCTTTCTTTAACTGGGCTCGGCTAACTGTATAATATTTACACATATCAATTAACTACTACTACTCGTTTTGTATTTCTATCTATATATGACCCACAACGAACGGGGGTCCGGGGGCAGCGCCCCTGGCAGCGGGGTTCTAGGGGCGGCAGCCCCTAGCGGGGTCCAAGGGGCAGAGCCCCTGGCTGGGGTTAAGCTGACCTGGCTTCAGGCGAAGTTAAACCTTAGGCGAACTTGGCTTCAGGCGAAGTTATACCTTAGGCGAACTTGGCTTCAGGCGAAGTTAAACCTTAGGCGAACTTGGCTTCAGGCGAAGTTATACCTTAGGCGAACTTGGCTTCAGGCGAAGTTATACCTTAGGCGAACTTGGCTTCAGGCGAAGTTAAACCTTAGGCGAACTTGGCTTCAGGCGAAGTTATACCTTAGGCGAACTTGGCTTCAGGCGAAGTTATACCTTAGGCGAACTTGGCCGCAGGCGAAGTTATACCTTAGGCGAAGTTACGCTTGAAGGCGAAGTTACGCTTGAAGGCGAAGTTCATCAGGCGAACTTGATCTTGCAGGCGAAGTTATCGCGCTGCAGATCTGTTTGCCCATAAATCCTTCGTTTCTTAGCCAAATAACTCGATTTTGGTACCCACGGAATCGTATGATCAGCGCCTACAAATCCCAACCATCAAATCGGCCTAAAATCGACGTTTTAGGGGTCCGATTTGGGCAGTTTGGGTTTCGGGTCCGGTTAACCCATCCAATCCTAACCATTTTCAGTAATATTAGCTTTGGTGGATTTGTTCTTACCTTACCAACTCAGATCTATCAACAAAATCTCGGGTCTCGGCTTCGAATCTCGATCGGTTAGTATGTGTGTTTTGAGGAGTGTGTGGAGTATGTGTGGAGTTTGGTGAGAAATGAGATATTTTGGGATTTTGGGGGTATTTATATCCCTGAAATCCCATTCTCATTTATCCTATCTCAATTAATCCAAGTCCATGACCCGCTCCTACTCGATATTAATAATTAAAAACGCGAAATCACTAACATACCTTTCTTTATTCAACATTATAAATTTTAGGATGTTACATAAACATAACTTCCTTTATTCATCATTAAAATTTTAGGATGTTACAGTATGTTTTGGTGCATCTGAGCTTGTTCCAATCTAGGGGGAGATTGTTGAGTCGGATATCTACGAAGGAAGATTGGAATCTTCTCAACCTCCTCAAGAAATCGGCTAAGTATGGACTACGAGCAAGCTTGGATCATCAAGCATGATTTACTACCTCGAGCATGGTCTTTCAGTATATTCTTCCTAAGTGTTGAAAGCTTTGAGCAAGCTACACTTCTCCAAGCAAGAATGTTCTTCTATCAAGTATGGATTGCCAATCGATCAAACGACTTGATCATTCAAGTTTATGCCAAGTGATCCGAGCACATTGGTGTCAAGCATAGATGCAATAAGAGGATGTCATATGCTCTAAGTATAGACTTTGAGCACGGTTCAGTCCTGAGCAAGATTCACATCCCATCATGCTGAAGATTGTTAAATAAGTTAAGGCAGGATTGAACACATCAAGAAGAATATTCTTGCTCGAAGGACAAATTCGAGCAAAGCAAGGATTAGTCAAAAAGAATGAAACATGTTGGAGGAGAATAATTTCTTTCTAAGTAAAGTATGCTTGAAGTCACTCATCGAGCATGCACTGCATAACAAGTCTGTTCGAGCAAGATAGATATCATGCTCGAAGACTACTACACATGTATTTTACTTTGTCATTCATTATGCAATAATTAGGGAATTCTAGAAGCAATGTCAGGGCTATAAATAGAGTCCTATGTTTCCATTCTAAGGAGAATGGATAAGAACATAATACGAGGACACAAACATTAAAACGAATATTCTCTTTTGTCTCCTCGTACAGCCGCCGCCGCCAACACGAAACCGTAGACATTCATTTCACTATTTCATTGAATGATATATTAAATGTTGTTGAATCTTTGTCTTTGATATTGTTCTTAACGACTATATATTTTATTGTTTCGTTGTTATTATCTCAAACATTTGTTCCCATCCGTTGAATATTCTGATTCCGTCGGAATATCCAATAGGCCTTTGGGTTATTATATCTGTGTGTTCTTGTCAAACATAACGACACCTCTGGTATCAGATTTAAAGTACTGACAAGTTACATACGTTATCTATCTGGAAATGGTTCAGGATAAAAATCACTTGAACGTTTACATACAAAAGTCCTTACAAACATAATGATTGGTTACGTGCGAATGAATGGTGAATAGTATTGTTGAATGATAAATTAAGTGGACATGGTACGAATACCAAAACATAATGAAATTACACATCACAACACGTTTATACAAATACGCTGTGTACTGTTCAACATAATGTGGTCTGTAACGGCCAAGGATGAATAACCTGGTCTGTAAAGGCCATGGGTGAATAACGTCGTCTGTAACAGCCATAGGTGAATAACATGGTCTGTAACGGCCATGGGTGAATAGCGTGGTCTGTAACGGGCATGGGGATAACGTGGTCTGTAACGGCCATGAGAATAACGTGGGCAGTGGAGGCCACGAGGATATTGTGGGCGGAAGGGGGGGCCATAGTGTTTGGTGATATGTGATAAATGCTATATATGTGCATAAATATACATACATACACACACACACACACACACACACACAGATATATATATATATATATATATATATATGTATATATATATATGTCACACCCCGACTAGCAAAATGCGAAAGCGTAAAACGTGAATGTAACAGACACCTCTGGTATCAACAACTTTGTTTATAAAGAAACATTACAAACTAATTTACATTATATTACATTGATATATCTTTGTATTCAAACTAGCTGTTACAACAAGATACGTTCGTTAAACTAATCTATTCGTACTAATAACCTTGCATCTATTCACATAGCATTGAGCATGTTCCACAATAGATAGCACGACATCACTCTATTCCGATTTTGGTAATCCTGACAAGCAGTTTAAAACGGGTCAACTACTAGAGTTGGTGAGTTTCATGAGTTTCAAGAAAACAGTTATGAATATTCACAAGTTAACAATTGTAATCATGATATAAGTATGTATGTATGTAAATGATATAATTATGCTAAGCTACAGTGAAGCCTTGACTGTATGTACTATGTGCATCCATTTCCCACGCTCAATCAACCACTGTGGCTCCCCTTCCGCCCACAACATGCCCCGGTAGCTATGTCTAACACTACGTAGCCTGTTTGTATAAATATGGTCATGTGCAAACGGCGCTATGTGACACGGCAACCAGGCCGATTCTGTTTGTGTTTGTCAAACCAATAGTACTATTCACAAGCCACCAGCTCAAAGTTAATTACTGTGTTAGTGGGGACTTTCATGTGTTAGCACTTAAATAATTCACATCATCACATGTTTCAGATAAGTATATAGATATAAGCAAACATGCTTTTCACCCTAAAAGTTTGTAAAACAGTTCAGAAAATGGGGTCATGAAACTCACTGTTTAGTAGATAATCAGTAGCACGTCGGTTCGAGGTTTATGTAACTTGTAATCACGGTTTCCTATAATTAATATTATAATAATATTAATATTTTAATATTATTATAATCACAATACTAAACTGGGCTGTATAAATAATCTAGGTATAGCTGGAACGCCCAAAAAGTGGCAATAGGCTTAGGTTGTGATGTTGTTCAATGTCTAATACTTAAAACCGAACTTGGCTCAGATTCTCGTTTTCCCAGCTGGGCCAAGTTGTTCGTTTACGCGTTCAGAAAACAGTTATGGGAAAATAAGTTTGGGTAAATGTATTGGTTAACAAAATGATTAAGTTATAAAGAAGGATCACATACTGGGGTCCCGGATTAGTCACGGGGCCCGTTTCCGTTTATTTAGTTTGATTTAAGAAGAAACACGCACAATCTATTTGGATTGTTAAGGTTTCTCATAGAAAAGTTTGTTTTTACTTAATTAATCCAAAAATATGATTTTTGATCACTCTTGGTGTTTTGATATTCTTGCAGATTCGTTAGTCTCGAAATTGCCGGTTTTTATAAAAACTGAATTTGTTTAATCTACAAAATAGCATAATTAATTAACCATTAATCATTAAATTATGAAAATTTAGCCACTTATCAATTAAAATATGTATATTTTTATAAAATTATTTCTGGAATTATTTATTGATTTATTAATTTAGAAAAATGCATTTTATCAGCTATATTTCGCCTGAAAATCGTCCGTTTATCCCAAACAATTTCCAAAAATTCCACAAAAATTCTTGAATACTCAAATTACATCCCAACACAAATTGTATCAATTTCAAAATGTAAAAAACTCATGCAATATTCTTTTCGGCCCAAATTCGGCTATAAAAATTCACACGAATGCATATACCCAAAACACCTTTAGACTTCTCCAAATGATCCCAAAATTCGTATGTGATCAAAATACATTAAATATGAGTTCCCAGAAGAATTTCATAAATTTTTAAGCATTTTAACTATTTTTCCCCATTAAACGTCCCAATTCGGTAATAAATTCGCTAAATATTCTAGGATAGTCAAAAAATTACCAAATTTGAAAAGGGACTCAATGACATGGTCCCTGATGTCCTTGAAAAATTTCTAGGCCTAATAGTATGCACATCACAACTTTAACCTAAACAGCCCGTAAGCGAGTGTTTAGGCATTACCTTAGCGGTTTTGGTTCTTTTCCGCCTTTCTAATCAACTTTTCAAGCTCTTGTGCTCCTATGTAGGATAGATTCAAGTCCTATATCACAAACCAAGAAATTTTTCATCAACATAACAGCCCTTAACTTATGGTTTCGGCTAGTGCACAAAGACGAACTTTTGAACCGTAAAAATGCCGTTTCAACCCTTTAATCCGTGTTTATGGCCAAAAAAACTATCAAAACAGGTTCCTTACCATGTGTATGATCAAAACATGTTTATGAACCATTTTTAGGATTTTTACATGGTTAGGAATGATTTTTGGCAATCAAACTATGTTTATTTGGTATTAATCAATATTAAACAAGTGTAAAAGTAGCTTATTTAAATTGTTTACCTTAGGGTTTCTTGAGATTTTGGCTGTAGAAGAAGAATTCCAGAATTTTTATCACAATTTTTGATGCCAAAATATCTCACAAAATTATATAAAAAAAAGAAAACCCTTGTGGGGGGGGGGGGGGGGGGGGGTTCCCCTTTTGCGATCGGAAGCCCATAGGCCCCCCCCCCTTTGGCTTATTTTTGGCCCATTAACTGATTTTACAGGCCCAAGTGTGAAAGCCCAATCCAAATTTAGTTCGGGTTCGGTTTTTGGCACGAAAAACTTATCGGGTGCGTTAAACAGTGCGAAAACGAGTGTTTTTCGGCTAGTTTTGTGTAAAATTATAAAAACATAGTATATGTTTGTAAAAATCGAAAATATTTTCACGGATCACTTAAAACATTTCAAATAAGTGTTTGGTAAGTCTTTTTCGGCTTAACGGACGATACAATGCTTTGTTTGTAACTATCTTTCGCGTTTGAATCTATAGCGGGTAGTTAAATGAGCATGTTTTCGTTTAACTTGTTTGCTATCGAAGTAAAGTAATATTACTAATATTTTAGCTTATATTAAACGTATATCACATATAGATGGCCCCCCGGGAAATCTTGGTCATAACCGGACCCGTTCGATTAATCGTTTGATTGATACGCTAAAAGCGTTTATTTGCTTAATCGATAAATAGGTGCTGAGGTGTACCTTGTTTTGACTCAAATGTCACAATATATATATATATATATATATAATATATATATATATATATATATGTGTGTGTGTGTGTGTGTGTATGTGTGTGTGTGTGTGTGTATACAAGCTATGTGAATAGATGTAGGGAATAATGTGGTGTAGGAAATACTAATTATTCGTGTATACACTATGTAATGTTGGATTTCACGTGGAACCGTTATGGGCGTAAGGGGGGCCACAGTGGTTGATGTTACGCGTAACCGTTGTGGGCGGATAGGGGGCCACAATGGTTGATTTTATGTGGAACCGTTGTGGGAGGAAGGGGGTCCACAGTGGTTGGTTAAACACGGAAACTGGAAACACGTAGTACGAACAAACAATCACGATTTTATCGTAATTTCGAATTTATATTATAAACTTACAATGCACGAATATGTACACATAGAGACACAACTGTACATATATACAAATGTAAATTCAATTTTTATATACGCGCGTCCATGCAAACTACGACTGTGTGGTAGGCAGAACTGATTACGTTAAAACTTATGAAACTCACCAACTATTCGTAGTTGACCTTTTCTTTAAACATGCTTTTCAGGTAATCAGAAATGTGGAGTAAATGTGTTAGTTGTTGGATTGTGATCGATGGTGTGAGCATTTGAGTTAGAAGAAAAAGTAATTGAAGAGCTAGTTTTGATTGTATCACTTATTTTGTAAAAGATGCTAGAACGATGTAATATATTGTAAATTAGTTAGTAATGTTTCTTTATGAACAGTGTATTTGATAGCAGTTGTATCTGTTGCATTTCAAATATAATTCACACAAAGTTTCATAAATGTACAAATACGAATAAGACTATGCAATGCCATCCAAATAGTTTAAATGAGTAAATTCAGGTAAAATTGTAATAGGGTGTGTATGCTAGCCAAAAACGTAAAAAGGTAAAAATGGGCATCAAAAAACTCACCTAACACAAGTCACACAAGTACTAACGAGCTAGAGAATCTCTGAGTAGTTGCACAAATCAAAAGTCTATCGCGTTGCACACAACAATTACTAATTAACCCGAACCGAAACCTCATCCATGATAATATCATTTACATCAGCCCCCGAGGTCTTTAATTTACCAAAACTGCCCTTAAGTAAAACCGGTGACAAAAGGGTTTACAAACTACAACCGGTTTACGTTAATTGTGTCGAATTCGCGCGTTATCAAGCCGTTTAAGTAATTACCAACCAAATTAGGCACGCTTAGGTAAAATAAAACTTTATTATAGCAAATAAGTCCCCATGACACTACACGAGATGAAAGGGTCGGCAATCCCCTTGTACAAAGCACGAATTACCGTTTAACCGAGAATTCGCGTCCTACCGAACCGTTTGAGCAATTACCAGCCAACTCAGCCCCGTTTTATTAAAAACTAATTTTTTCACAGCCCGTATATCATATCAAGGCTACACAAACTGAATTGGTTATTAATCCCCTCAAAAAACACGCGAAACACAACAATTAATAATTTAAACGATCGAAATCCTAGTTTCCGACCTATTAACGATTGACACGTCAAATCAACTCCATTGGCCAAGATAATTTAGTATGAAGTATGTGACATACCTTGGGAGCTATTAGAATAAAAACCTTGGTCAAAACAGCCCCGAAAGTAGCTTAATTGGGCAGCCACCGGTTTCACCTAAACCGAAAGAATCGATCAATAACGAGTCTAATAAGCAGATTTTAGCATGCAAAGATGTATTTTATTACATAGGAAAATCATAGAAATAATTATGAAATTTTTACCAGAGTTTCATAAATGTCTTAGGTTTCTAAAAATATTTTTTTTATATTTTTCCAGTTCACATAAAAATCATAAAAATTCATCAAACATAGAAAGGTACGTGCAGCTATTTCAGTGCGCAACAAAAGGGTTTATTTGTTTAAAAATTAATACCAAACCAAATTAAACAATTCGAATTAGGTTTGAATCCTAACTCAAAATGTGAAGTTCCAGAAGTAAAACCAACCAATTTGGACATGTCAAAAAAGAGTTATGATATCGAGAAGACAGACCAAAATTTGACTCCCGCATTAGTTTTGACACATGTTTTTATAAAATCATAATAATCATTCAAATCTTGTCAAAAAATTACAAATTATACCTTTCTAGAAACTCGACTCAAAGTAAAACATCATGGAAACAGGATTATGACATCTCTAGGGTTCAATAAACGGTTTAATAGTGAAAATGGCATTCCTTGATGTAATACTAACATGGAATTATATGAATATGGATCGATTGTGGCTGGAAATAATGAAAAAAAAATCGATGGCAGCTTGGTG
Source organism: Bidens hawaiensis (assembly GCF_021521415.1). Lineage (NCBI taxonomy): Eukaryota > Viridiplantae > Streptophyta > Magnoliopsida > Asterales > Asteraceae > Bidens > Bidens hawaiensis. The sequence goes on from NW_027491022.1 coordinate 3,035,841, forward strand.
AAGAGGCCGATCGCACAGGAGTATAGGGGTGCGCCCTAGGTCTTGGTATTTATTAACATTTTACAAAACGGGTCCCTCAAATGTGATGTTGAGACAAGTTGTCTCACAAGTTAATTATATGGATATTTTAAGTAGTACCAGGAAGCCCCCCAACTAGAAAATTTTAATCGCGATTAACATACCAACTCCTCAAGATAGATAGGCCAATAAACGAAATTCCTGGGTGTTACAAGTCCACCCTCCTTAAAATGGGATTTGTCCCTGAATCCTGTTGTAATAGGAACGGAAGTGGATAGAGACCAAAACCTAATCATCTAGTCATACAAGAGGAAGATAAGGACAAAACCTGTAATAGCACCCGAGTCAAATAGTAACGAAGCTTAAAGCTCAACAAGTAAAAAAGGTATCTAGAATGATAGTATACTACTTCCTAGCTTCACAATTGTACCTAGGTTTTCGAAAGGATGAGGAATAAACGGGAGGATTTAACGAATGTGAGGAACTTTAACGTTATTATCACGATTATTAGCCATATCTTATCCCTACAAAGACAGAACCCTGACACAGTCAAGCACAAGTAGCATTTAGAACATGGAAGGTAACGGTAAACTACTAATAGCGTTGATCAAGTGTGATTCGTCGTTTCTTTACATGCCCGTCCTAATCACACCCTGTTCTTAACCTTAGCTCTGATACCAACTTGTAAGACCCCGAAACCCGGGAGTCAAACAGTTGGTCATCATATCCAAAATTTTTAAAAAAACAAAAGCAAAACAATTTTAATTTATAAAAATACGTCTAGAGTTTCATGCAGCGGAAATAAACGAGTACCAAATCCCAAAACCGGGAAATATGCCCAAAAATCAAAATTTAAACACGTGTAATAATAAGTGAAAAGAAAACAATTTGCCTTATTAATTCTCCAACTAGATATGCCTTCAACCATCCGGGTAGTCTCGAGCATGTCCAAGCGGTAGTCCCAAATTTCTCAACCTGAAAATCATTCTAACATACACAAAAAGTCAGCTAAAGCTGAGTGAGTTCATGTTTTTTTAAATGACATACACAAATCAATTTAAATTAATAAATACAAAAGTTTGGAGAAAATCATAAATACTTTTTCCTTGGTCAAACACGCAACATGGGCCTCCTCACCCCGAGTCTTCCTCGAGTAATATATTTGACCCAGTCACGGTTTAACAAAGACAAAAACCACGTGACACGGGTCTCCTCACCCAGAGTCTTCCTCGAGTAATATATTTGACCAGTCACGGTTTAACAAAACAAAAATCACACAACACGAGCCTCCTCACCCCGGGTCTTCCCCAAGTAATATATTTGAGTCGGTGACGGTTTAACAAAACAAAATCACTCAATACGAGCCTCCTCACCCCGGGTCTTCCCAAGTAATATATTTGACTCGGTCATGGTTTAACAAACCTAAACACGTGATATGGGCCTCCTCACTCCCGGTCTTCCCCAAGTAATATATTTGACACGATCACGGTTTAGAATGACGGCGGGCCTCCTCACCCCAAGTCACGAGACACGAAGTCTGGGACTCAAGTAATATATTTGACCCGCCTTGATATAAACATGCAACAAGGGCCTCCTCACCCCGGGAATATATTACCATAACGAGTCTAAAATATCCTAAGGCATTGAATATAATTCACACAAAGTTTCATAAATGTACAAATTCGAATAAGACTATGCAATACCATCCAAATACTTTAAACGAGTAAAAGCGGGTAAAATTGTAATAGGGTGTGTATGTTAGCCCAAAACATAAAAAGGTAAAAAGGGGCATCATGAAAATCACCTGACACAAGTCACACAAGTACCAACGAGCTAGAGAATCTCAGAGCAGTTCCACAAATCAAAAGCCTGTCGAGTTGCACACAACAATTACTAATTAACTCGAACCGACTCGCTTATTCTACGGGTGTCCTAACATAATTTAATTGACCCGAAACCTCAACCATGATAATATCATTTACATCAGCCCTAGAGGTCTTTAATTTACCAAAACTAGCCCTAAGTAAAACCGGGGACAAAAGGGTTTACAAACTACACCCGGTTTACGTTAATTGTGTCGAATTCGCGCGTTATCAAGCCATTTAAGTAATTACCAACCAAATCAGGCCCGTTTAGGTAAAATATAACTTTATTACAGCATATAAGTCCCCACGAAACTACACGATCTGAAAGGGTCGGCAATCCCCTTGTACAACGCACGAATTACCGTTTAATCGAGAATTCGCTTTCTATTGAACCGTTTGAGCAATTACCAACCAACTCAGCCCCGTTTTACTAAAAATTAATTTTTTTCACCGCCCGTATATCATATCACAGCTACAAAAACTGAATTAGTTGTTAATCCCCTCAAACAACACGCGAAACACAACAATTAACAATTTAAACGATCGAAATCCTAGTTTCCGAACTATTAACGATCGACCAGTCAAATCAATTCCACTGGCCAAGATATTTTAGTATGAAGTATGTGACATACCTAGGGAGCTATCAGCCCAAAAATATTGGTTAAAACAGTCCCAGAAATATCTTAATTTTGCAGCCACCGGTTTCACCTAAATTGAAAGAATCGATCAACAACGAGTCTAATATGCAGATTTTTGCATGTAAAGATGTATTTTATTACATAGGAAAATCATAGAAATAAATTATGAAATTTTTAAGAGAGTTTCAAAATTGTATTTTGTTTCTAAAAATCTTTTTGTTATATTTTTCAAGTTCACATAAAAATCATAAAAATTCATCCAACACCGAAAGGTACGTGCAGCTATTTTAGTGTGCAAGAAAAGGGTTTTATTTGTTTAAAAATTAATACCAAACCAAATTAAATTATTCAAATTAGGTTGGAACCCTAACTCCAAATGTAAAGTTCCTGAAATCGAACCAACCAATTTGGACATGTCCAAAAAGAGTTATGATGTCGCGAAGACATACCAGAAATTGACTCCCCGCATCACCTTTGACACTTGTTTTTATAAAAACATAAAAACCATTCAAATGTTGTCCAAAAATTACAAATTATACCTTTCTGGAAACTAGACTCAAAGTAAAACTTCATGGAATCAAGATTCGATAAAAAACAGTCAATTATCATTGACTTAAAGATCAAACAATAAACGAGTATGAATCTGTCAGCAACTGTTAAAATCAAAACTCAAACCCTAACATGATTATGGCATCTTTAGGATCCAATAAATGGTTTAATGGTGAACAAGACACTCCTTGATGTTTTTTAAACGCATAAACAAACAACTTGGCCCATTTTATCAACCAACACATTTACCTAAGCTTACATCCCCATCACTGTTTTCTAAAAGCATAAGTGAACAACTTGGCCCAGCTAGTGAAACAGGGAAACTGAGCCAAATTCGGTTTTAAGTATTAGACATTGAACAACATCACAATCTAAGCCTACTGACACTTTCTGGGAACAGCTATACCCAGATTAGATATACAACCCAGTCTAGTATGATGATTATAATAATATTAAAATATTAATATTATTATAATATTCATTTTAGGGACCAGTGATACGAGTCAAACGAGGTACAAGCCAACACTGTAGTGAATCCCGATTAAACAGTGAGTTTCATGACCCCTCTCTTTAAACAGTTTTATGAACTTTTGGGGGTGAAAAGCATGTTTGATTACATATACCTATATGAAATGTGTAATGATGTGAATTATCTAAGTGCTAACACATGAAAGTCCCCACTAACACAGGGATTAACTTCAAGCCGGTGGCTTGTGAGTAGTACTATTGATTTGACAAACCCAAACGGAATCGGCCTGGTTACCGTCTCACACATAAAACCGTTTGCACATGACTATACTTATACAAACAGGCTATGTAGTGTTAGATATAGCTACCGGTGCATGTTGTGGGCAGAAGGGGAGCCACAGTGGTTGATTGGGCGTGGGAAATGGATGCACGCAGCACGAACGAACAGTCAAGGCTTCATTGTAACTTAGCATAATTACATTATTTACATACATGCATACCTATATCATAATTACAAGTGTTCCTTGTGATTACTCATAACTTTTTACTTGAAACTCATGAAACTCACCAACTCTAGTAGTTGACCCGTTTTAAATTGCTTTTCAGGATTACCAAATTTGGAATAATGTGATGACGTGCTACCTGTCATGGAACGTGTTCAATGCTAAGTGAGTAGATGCAAGTTACTAGTAAGGAGGGGGACAACTAATGTATAATTTTGTTTGTATCACCTAGACTATAGACAAATATAGAAGGATGTAATATAATGTAAATTAGTTTGTGTCAGGATCGTAAATCTGGTGCAAACCTTAATTTGGTTGACAAGAACACATAGATTTAATAACCTGAAGGCCTATTGAATATCCTGGCGGAATCAAGATATTCAATAGATGGGAGCGAAGGTATGATATAATGGCAACGAAACAATAAAATATAGTCGGTAAGAACAATATCAAAGACAAAGATTCTGTCAGGACTGTGAGTCGGGTGCAAACCTTAATGAGGTTGACAAGAACACATAGACTCAATAACCAAAAGGCCTATTGAATATCTCGGCGGAATCAGGATATCCAACGGATGGGAACGAAGGTATGATATGTTAACCAACGAAACAACAATAAATATTTAGTGCAAGCAAATATAGAGACAAAGATTTATTGTAATAAATGCATCATTCAATGAAACAGTAAATGGAATGTCTAGGGTTTCATGACAGCGGTGGCGGTACGAGGAAGCAATGAGAATATTCTTTGGAATGTTTTCTCGTAATCCGTTTTTTGCGTAGTTATCCGTCCCCAAAATGGAAACCTAGGACACTATTTATAGACCCTAACATTCCTTCTAGAATTCCTACTTATTACATAATGAATGTAAGGCCCCGAACCCCGGGAACCCCATAGTTGGAAATCATACAAAACACTTAAGAAAATAACTAAACTTGAAAACGGTTTCTCCCATTAAAACAAACAACTCAGAGTATAATTCAGCGGAAAACATAAATAATAAAATAAGTTCCCAAAACCCGGGAATTTTTCCCAAAATCAACATAGTTATCTTTAAATAAAACATTTTAATAATAAATGTATAATAGTAAAACTTCAGTTCCCGTATGCCCTTCACCGTCCAAGTAGCTTCGTGCACGTCCAAGCGATAAGGCATCCTCTTCCTAACCTGAAAATCACACTAACATGCACACAAAGTCAGCTTGAGCTGAGTGAGTTCAAGTTTTAAGTAAATAACATCAGTAGTAATAGTTAAGATAGTCAAACAAAAAGTTTTGAAAAGTAAAAGGGTACATCCATCAAATCCTCATTACCGAGAACTAAACATCCTCATACGTACATATACAAAATGTATATGTAAACATCCTTTCAATTACATCTCTATATATATATCACAGTATATATATATAACATCCACGTATAACATCAGGGTCGAGCAAACGTACAACCCAAACACGTAACATCAGTGCATGCAAACACAAAGTAGGCATACACAACATCAGTAGTCGAAACGACTACAACATCGCCAGATATAGGCCAAGCAATAATGTATATACATATATATGAATTTAACATCCCAAGGCCTACCATATGCTAGCAAGCCTATATAAATCGTTTAAAACATTTAATCAAGTAGGAAAACACTTAGATGTGCATGCTAGCCCAAAAGTTAAAAGAGTTAAAAAGGGGCATCATGAACTCACCGGAAATCAATCAAACACCTGCAACGAGCTAGGAATTCCTAAGTGCACAATCACAAGCAAGGGTCTGCAAATTATACACAACACGTTACTAAACTAGACCGTAAGAACATTCTTGCCTAATGGGCCGTTCAAGCCCAACACTTTGGCCGAAGGCCCAACAACTTGGCCCAAGGCCCAACACTTGGCCCAAGGCCAAACAACTTGTCCCAAGGCCCAACACTTGGCCCAAGGCCCAAGGGTAATCAAATCGGGCCGAATGCGCGTGAAATAAACCTTAAAACCATTTGTTAAACGAATCAGCCCCAAATGGACCCAATTCCATTTTAAATATTTTCTTTCATCAAGATTATGTCACCTGAGTTGATAGGATTGACGGTTCCTTTTTAAAACTCTTACTTTAACATTTAAACGAAAATTCGCGCACCGCTGACTCGATTGACGAAGCACCAACCACAACAGCCCCGAGCATCAACAAAATAATTTTTCCACAGCCCTTAAACCCTCCTAGGGCTGTACAAACTGATTTGGTCGGTCACCCGATCAATTAACGTATCAAAATCAACAATTTGCAATTCTACACCCGAAAAACCCTAGTTTTCGAACTAAAATCGATTGACCGACCTAAACCCCTCCATTGGCCATGAAATTATAATATGATGTACATGACATACCTAGCGGGATTTTGATGCGAAAACCTCACTCGAAACAGCCCCGGAAAAGCTCAATTGGGCAGCCACCCGGTTAGCCTACAACAAGACGCTTTTTCAATCAATACGCGCAATATAAGGATCAATTTATGTGTAAAAGACTAGGGGAATTGGCTGCAAAAAGACTAGGATCAATTTTCGATCAATACCTTGAATTGAAGTTCTAAGGCTTGGAATTGGCTGCAAAAAAGAAAATCGGTGGTCTTGTTCTTTGTTCCTTTTGCCGATCGCAAGCTTCACAAGGTGGCTAGGGTTAGATCATGTTATAACATAAGATATTACACTCTAGTCCCTCTAGATTCAAGTGTAGAGCAAAATGGAAGGAAAAGTTAGGTTCTTTAACGTACCAGGACGACGTGAAGGCTTTCAAGAAACGTCGGATAAGTCTCGAGAATTATACATACTCTACAATCTTTAATCCTTGAATTCGGAATTAACGGGCATTACAAGTCCACCCCCCTTACAATGGGATTCGTCCCTAAATCCCGATGCGACAGGAACAGCTGCGGATAATGCTTAATCATCTCGTCTTCGGACTCCCAAGTGGCCTTGGAACCCCTATGGTGTTTCCACTGCACCTTCACCTGTCTAACCACCTTATTCCTCAAACGCCTCTTTTGACTGTCAGGAATGGCAGTCGGTTGTTCAACGTAGTTCAGCTTACTGTAGAGCTCAATCTCATCAAGAGGCACATGGGCCTCACCATCCGCTAAGCATTTCCTCAGGTGGGACACATGGAAGGTAGGATGAATCCCCGCGAGTTCATCAGGCAGTTCCAGCCTATAAGCTACCTCACCTACATGGGACACTATACGAAACGGACCAATGAACCTCGGACTAAGCTTCCCCCTCTTACGAAAACGAATAATGCCCTTCCAGGGAGAAACTTTTAACATAACCCGATCCCCAGCCTCAAACACAATAGGCCTTTGCCTTTTATCTGCATAAGACTTCTGACGATCCTACGCGGCCTTCATAAATTCTTTAATCTTGTCGAGCTTCTCAGTCGTAGCCACTACCACCTCTAAACTACCCAACTGCTTTTGACCAATGGAACCCCAACAGATCGGAGTCCTACACCTCCTACCATACAGCATCTCAAAAGGTGGCATCTCAATCGTGGCGTAATAACTGTTATTATACGAGAACTCTACCAACGGTAAGTGACGGTCCCAAATACCACCAAAGTCGATAACACAAGCCCGCAACATATCCTCGATAGTTTGAATGGTCCTCTCGGACTGACCATCCGTCTGCGGGTGATAGGCAGTACTGATGAGGAGCTTGGTGCCCATCTCCTCGTTAAACCTTTTCCAAAACCTGGAGGTGAAACGCGTATCCCTAACCGAAACAATAGATACCGGCACCCCATGCCTAGAGACGATCTCACGAATAAACACATCGGATAGCTGCTCAGAATTAAAAGTCTCTCGAATCGGCAAGAAATGAGTACGAGGCAATTTAGTCACGAAATCCATAGTAAGATGCTCCAATTTCCACTCATGTATTTCCAACGACTGAAGTTTCCCAAATGGCTTCTGATGCTCGGCCTTAACTTGTAGACACATCAAACACTTACTCACGTACTGAGCCACCTCAAACTTCATCGCAGGCCACCAATAATTATTTTTCAAGTCTTGGTACATCTTGGTCGCCCCCGGATGAATGGAATAGCGCTACTTGTGCGCCTCATCCAAAATTTTATCTTTGAATCCCCCATACCTCGGTACCCATAAACGACCATCCTTATATTTCACCCCGTCACCGACGTCTTCCTACAATTTCTCCTGACCCCAAACACATTCTAACATAATCCATTCCACCTGCAACACTTCATTCTGGACGTTGGCTATTTGTTTCAAAATGTCGTCGGGTTTGAGAATAAGCTGGTAGGATTTCACGCGAATCGACTTCGGTCTCTCCTTCCGGCTCAACGCGTCGGCTACCACGTAAGCCTTACCGGGGTGGTACATAATATCCAAATCGTAGTCCTTAATCAACTCCAACCATCGACGTTGGCGCGTATTCAGTTCCTTTTGTTCAAAGAAGTATTTTAAACTCTTATGGTCGGTATAAATAATGCAAGGAACACCGTACAAATAATGTCTCCACAACTTAAGCGCAAACACCACCGCCGCCAGCTCCAAATCGTGGGTAGGATAATTCACCTCATGAGGCTTCAACTGCCGTGAGGCATAAGCGATGACTCGACCTCGCTGCATCAAAACACACCCAAGCCCCTGGTAAGAGGCATCAGAATACATCACCAAATCATCGGTGCCATCAGGTAAAGCTAACATCGGGGCATGCGTCAATCTGTTTTTCAACTCGAGAAAAGCCTTCTCCTGTTCCGTACCCCAAACGAACTTAACACTCTTCTTAGTCAGCTTGTCAGTGAAGAAGCAATTTTCGAAAAATCGGGAATAAAGCGGCGGTAATACCCCGCCAAACCCAGAAAACTACGGATTTCGGTTGGAGACTTAGGAGACTCCCATTCATTCACGGCTTCCACCTTTGCAGGGTCAACCAGAATACCACTCGGGTTAATAACATGGCCCAAGAATTGGACCTCACGTAACCAGAAGGAACACTTAGAAAATTCACATACAATTTATTCTTCCGCAGAGCCTCCAGCACTTCCCTGAGATGACCGACGTGATCGGATTCACTTTTAGAGTACACAAGAATGTCGTCGATGAACACAATAACCGAACGATCGAGCATCGGTCTACACACCCGGTTCATAAGATCCATGAATGCAGCCAGTGCGTTGGTTAAACCGAAAGACATCACCAGAAATTCGTAATGTCCAAAACGAGTGCGGAAGACAGTTTTAGGAATATCTTCCTCCCGAATCTTTAGCTGATGATACCCGGACCTAAGGTCGATCTTCGAGAACCAATTAGCCCCTTGGAATTGATCAAATAAGTCATTGATCCTTGGGAGTGGGTACCGATTTTTAACAGTGAGCTTATTCAACTCACGGTAGTCAATGCACATTCGCATGCTACCGTCCTTCTTCTTAACGAACAAGACCGGGGCACACCAAGGCGAGATGCTCGGTCTAATAAGGCCCATATTAAGCAAGTCTTCCAACTGAGCCATAAGTTCCTTCATTTCATTCGGCGCTAGGCGGTAGGGAGCTCGAGCAACGGGCTTGGCGCTCGGCACAAGGTCTATCTGGAACTCGACCTCGCGGTCCGGCGGCAGATCTGACAAATCATCTGGAAATACGTCCAGGAAATCCCGAACAATAGGAACATCACCGACGGTAGCCACCTCGGAACAATAGGAACATCACCGACGGAACGCCCGATACGCCCCGCACCCCCGCTGCATCAACTTTCCCGCCTTAAGCATGGATATAATATGTGGCGTCGCGACATTCCTATCACCGAAGACCGTAATTCAAGTCCCATCCGGGGCCCTTAGACGAACGAGTGTTTGACCACAAATGATCTGAGCGTCAACATTCTCGAGCCACTCCATCCCGAGCACCACATCGAAATAACCAAGCGGTATCAAATACAATCGCACCGGAAATCTATAACCAGACAACTCGATGGAATAACCCTGAATAGCCCTAGACACGGACACGGATTTTCCTACGGCGACCTCAACCTCAAACCCATCGACTACGCATTCGGGTGATTTATTCAACAAGGAACAGAAAGCGGTAGACACAAAACTCCTACTGGCGCCCGAATCAACTAAAACTGAAGCCTGTAACTCATCAAGTAGGAAGGTACCTGGGACGGTATTATACTACTGCTTAGCTACATGGTCAACACATACGATTTCAAAGGAACAAGAAATTATAACGGTGGAATGAAAGCTAAATAAGGAAAAAGTACCTGAGACGACATCCGCATCCTCTTTCGCTTCCTTCTTGGAGATATTGAAGGCCCTCGCCCTGGCCTTCGGCTTCTCATCCATCTTCCCCCTCAAGAAAGTCCCCTGCCCGGACCCCCCCGCCTTGCTGGAAGGACAGTTTGATGCCAAGTGACCCGAACCCTTACAGCGGAAACAAGTCAATGTCGGACACTCGAAATGAGGGTGTCCTTCCTTATCGCAACCGAAAACAACTGCCAGAACCCATCCTACATTCCCCCTTGTGCGGCTTCCCGCATTTCTTGTAATTACCGAACTCTGCACCCCTTTTAAACCCAAAAGTCTCAGTCTTAACCCTTTTCTTAGACGGATTAAAATTGCTTTCCCCGGGCCGCTTGCCGTACGAATTTGAGTTCCATACCTTCCTATTCTCGGGCAGCGGTAACTTCTCCCTATGATCATATAGCGTACTAGCTAGAGTAACCACTGAGTGAAAAGAGTTCATGTCGGTAGTCAACACACCCCTACGAATGTCCATCGGAAGCCCCTTCATGTATTTCTTAATCCTCTTGTTTTCGGGAGTAACCAAATCGGGACATAAACGAGCCATCTTGTTAAACTTGGTGGTATACTCCTGATGCGACATAGTACCAGCCTCCAAGGTCACGAATTCCTACTCTATCTTATCCAACTCATGCGGAGGACAAAACTGATCGAGAATCAATTTCTTCAACTTATCCCACGTCATCCTCCTAATCGAACGATCACCCATAGCTTGCGCCAAGTTATCCCACCAACATAGTGCCTCAGAACGAAACGAGGTAGTAGCATAAGTCACCATATCATCCCCCTTGCACTTACTAACCCTCAGAACAGCCTCCATCTTCCTCACCCACTGATGTGCTGCCAATGCATCTTTAGTACCATCAAAAGAAGGGGGGCTGCACTTCTTAAAGTCACCATACGAGCAACCCCTGGTCGATACACTAACTGTTCGCACCTCATCTTCATCCCCACTTGGCAGATATACTTCTTCTTCCTCTTCTACCTGCACCTCCTTACTCTTCCTTCCCTTATCCGAACCCTTACCAACCAGTGACTCCTCCATGGCCCTAACGGCCTCAGCAACGATCTCGGGAATGAAGCTATGGAGCACCTGGTATACCTCATCCGCGATAGCCGCGCGCATAGCAGGATCTAAGGCGGGGTTATCCCCCTCCTCATGAATCGGTGTGTCCTACTGGGAAGTAGGAATCTCACTCTCGGCTTCGGCACGTGGCTTACGACCACAACCACGACCACGACCACGAACACTAGAACCACCTCTCTTAGCTGCGCGAGTATTAACCATGACTTATCCCTACAAAGACAGAATTTTAATATGGTCAGGTACAAGTGGCATTTAGAACATGTAAGGTAAGGGTAAACTGCTAATGACGTTGATCATGTGTAATTAGTCATTTACTTTACCCGCCCGTCCTAATCACCCCCTGCCCCTGTCCACATTAGCCTTCTATCTAACACTTAAACAGTTAATCACATACTGGAAACTTTTAAACTTAAAGGAATGACTAATAATCTAAAGTTACCTCTTGGCGTGCAACTACTTGCGGTGGGAATACCGGTCTCTTTTCTTACAATTCGAGTCCAAGCATTCAGGGATGCTCGGATCCCTCGAACCAAGGCTCTGATACCAACTTGTAAGGCCCCGAACCCCGGGAACCCCACAGTTGGTAATCATACAAAACACTTAAAAAAATAATTAAACTTGAAAACAGTTTCTTCCATTAAAACAAATATCTCAGAGTATAATTCAGCGGAAAACATATATAATAAAATAAGTTCCCAAAACCCAGGAATTTTGCCCAAAATCAACATAGTTATCTTTAAATAAAAACTTTTAATAATAAATGTATAATAGTAAAACTTCAGTTCCCGTATGCCCTTCACCGTCCAAGTAGCTTCGTGCACGTCCAAGCGATAAAGCATCCTCTTCCTAACCTGAAACTCACACTAACATGCACACAAAGTCAGCTTGAGCTGAGTGAGTTCAAGTTTTAAGTAAATAACATCAGTAGTAATAGTTAAGATAGTCAAACCAAAAGTTTTAAAAAGTAAAAGGGTACATCCATCAAATCCTCATTACCCAGAACTAAACATCCTCATACGTACATATACAAAAAGTATATGTAAACATCCTTTCAATTACATATCTATATATATCACAGTATCCATATATATAACATCCACGTATAACATCAGGGTCGAGCAAACGTACAACCCAAACACGTAACATCGGTGCATGCAAACACAAAGTAGGCATACACAACATCAGTAGTCGAAACGACTACAACATCGCCACATATAGGCCATGCAATAATGTATATACATATATATAAATTTAACATCCCAAGGCCTACCATATGCTAGCAAGCCTATATAAATCGTTTAAAACATTTAATCCTGTAGGAAAACACTTAGGTGTGCATGCTAGCCCAAAAGTTAAAAGAGTTAAAAAGTGGCAACATGAACTCACCTGAAATCAATCGAACACCTGCAACGAGCTAGGAATTCCTAAGTGCACAATCACAAGCAAGGGCCTGTAAATTATACACAACACGTTACTAAACTAGACCGTAAGAATACTCTTGCCTAATGGGCCGTTCAAGCCCAACACTTTGGCCGAAGGCCTAACAACTTGGCCCAAGGCCCAACACTTGGCCCAAGGCCCAACAACTTGGCCCAAGGCCCAACACTTGGCCCAAGGCCCAACAACTTGGCACGAGGCCCAACCACTTGGTCCAAGGCCCAACAACTTGGCCCAAGGCTCAAAAACGAACCAAGGTAATGCCGAAACACTCGCTTACGGACTGTTTAGGTTATGGTTGTGATGTGTGTATTGTTAGGCCTTGAAATTTTTCAGGGACATCAGGGGCCAGGTCATTGAGACCCTGTTCAAATTTGGTAATTTTTCGACCATCTGAGAATATTTGACGAATTTATTATCGAATTGGGACGTTTATTTGGGAAAAATAGGTAAAATACTTCAAAAATTATTAAAATTTTCTGGTAACTCAAATTTGATGTATTTAGATCTCATATGAATTTTGGGATCATTTGAAGAAGTCTAAAGGTGTTTTGTGTATATGCATTCGTGTGAATTTTTATAGCCCAATTTGGGTCGAAAAGAATATTTCACGAGCTTTTTACATTCTGAAATTGATATAGGTTGTTTTAGTACATGATTTAAGTATTCAGGAATTTTGTAAAATTTTTGGAAATTATTTGGGGTAAACGGACGATTTTAAGGCGAAATATAGCTGATAAAATGAATTTTTATAAATAAATAAATTCAGTAAATAATTCCAGAAATATTTTTATAAAGATCTACATATTTTAAATTATAAGTGGGTAAATTTTTATAATTTAATGATTAACGGTTAATTAATTATGCAAAATTGATTATTAAACAAATTCAGTTTTTATAAAAACCGGTAAGTTCGCGATTAACGAATCTGCGGGAATATCAAAACACCAAGAGTGATCAAAAATCATATTTTTGGATTAATTAAGTAAAAAAAATCTTTTCTATTAGAAACCTGGACAATCCAAATAGATTGTGCGTGTTTCTTCTTAAATCAAACTGAATAAACGGAAACGGGCCCCGTGACTAATCCGGGACCCCAGTATGTGATCCTTCTTTATAACTTATTCATTTTGTTAACCAATACATTTATCCAAGCTTACTTTCCCATAACTGTTTTCTGAACGCGTAAACGAACAACTTGGCCCAGCTGGGAAAACGGGAATCTGAGCCAAGTTCAGTTCTAAGTATTAGACATTGAACAACGTCACAACCTAAGCCTATTGCCACTTTCGGGGCGTTCCAGCTACACCCAGATTAGTTATACAGCCCAGTTTAGTACTGAGATTATAATAATATTAAAATATTAATATTATTATAATATTGATTATAGGAACTTCTGATAGCGGACCGAACAAACCACGAGCTGATACAGTACTGATTATCTACTAAACCGTGAGTTTCATGACCCCACTTCTAAACTGTTTTACGAACTTTTGGGGTGAAAAGCATGTTTGATTACATATACATACCTGAAACATGTATTGATGTGAATTATCTAAGTGCTAACACACGAAAGTCCCCACTAACACAGTGATTAACTTCGAGCCGGTGACTTGTGAATAGTACTATTGGTTTGACAAACCCAAACGGAGCCGGCATGTATTGCTGAGACTTTACCCTGTTTGCACATGACCATAATTATACAACACGCTATGTAGTGTTAGACATAGCTACTTGGGGCATGTTGTGGGCGGAAAGGGGCCATTGTGGTTGTTGAGCGTGGGAAATGGATGCACGCAGCACATATAGTCAAGGCTTCACTGTGGCTTAGCATAATTACATCATTTACATACATATATACTTATTTCATGATTATAAGTGTTAACTTGTGAATACTCATTACTGTTTTCTTGAAACTCGTGAAACTCACCAACTCTAGTAGTTGACCCGTTTTAAACTGCTTTTCAGGTGTACCTAAATCGGAATGATTTGGTGATCTGTTACTTGCCAAAGGTGTGTGGTTGATGCTATGTGAATAGAAGCAAGGATACTAGTAGTAAGATCGTATAGTTAACGAACTAGTTTTGTTTGTATCACCTAGACTCTAAAACAATGATAGAACAAAGAAATGTAATATAAAGTAAATTAGTTTGTAATGTTTCTTTATAGACAATGTGTTGATACCAGAGGTGTCTGTTATATTCCCGTTTTACGCTTCCGCATTGTGCTAGTCGGGGTGTGACATGAAGGCTTTCGAGAAACGTCGGATAAGTCCCGAGAATTATACATACTCTTCAATCTTTAATCCTTGAATTCGGAATTAACGGGCGTTACAATGAAAGACAAAACCAAATACAAGTGTAAGAGTCTTCGAGCATGATCAGTATCTTTCTCGAGCAGACTCACTATGCTAGGTATGCTCGATGAGTGTCTTCGAGTATAATTTACTTAGAATATCTTCAGTGAAGATATTCTCCTAAAGTAAGCTTCATTCCTCTTGACTAATCCACGCTTTGCTCGAACTAGTCCATCGAGCTAGCTCATTCTTCTTGATGTCTTTAGTCTTGTCTAAAGAGACTTATTGAACATTCTTTAGCATGTTCGGATGTAAATCTTGTTCGTAGAACTGAACCATGCTCGAAGTCTTTGCTTTGAGCATATGACATCCTTTTATTGTATCCATGCTTGTCCCCATGTGCTCGAACATCCTGTGCTCGTAACACTTCGTTAAAACTTTTATGATCAAGCAGTTTGCTCGATTGGCAATCCATGCTCGATAGAAGAATACTCTGGCTCGTTGAAGTGTCGCTTGCTCGAAGTCTTAACACTTAGAAGAATCAACCACAAATGGTTCTAAAGACCTTGCTCGAAGTAGTAACCATGCTCGATAGTCTAAGGATGCTCGAAGTCTATACTTAGTCGTTTCCTGAGGAGGTTGAGAAGATTCCAATCTTCCTTATCAAAAATCCGACCCAACAATCTCCCCCCTAGATTGGAACAAGCTCAGATGCACCAAAACACACTTGCATAGAGTTACACATGTGTCAGATATCAAAAATAAATTATTTAAGAACACATCATTTCATTACACAAAAAGGAATTCTGCTAGTTGGGCATTACACATTAATTTTTCATTTCATAATACAATAAAAACAAAAATTACACAGATAAACAGAATCAAATTAATCATCATTAAATCTTCATTCTGCTATCTCCTCCTCCTGCTCCTTGTGTCAGATTTTTCCTTTTTCAGTTTGACAAGGGCGGCTTTTTGTTTAATCATGTCTAATTCACAGCATCAGAGGATTCGATGGGAAACTCTGCATCCACTATATATTGGAGATCTATAGGATGTATGAATTGAAGATCCTCATCATACAGGATCACAACAATTGTTATTCCTGATTCATTACTCAAGGATACTGAGTCATTGTGCTTGTTGTAAGTGATGTAAGTGATATTTCCATTATGCTGAACAACTGAATCGGGTTCAAGCATCTCCCTCCTCAAAACTAAGCACTCCCTCAATGTTCTTCGTTTTGCACCTGAGCTGCTTGCCTGATTAGTTTTTCTCTTAGAGTCTGGGAAAATGAGTTCTGAAGTATGAACTTCATTTATTCTTTTTCTTCTTTTGTTTGTTTCTGCTTGGCTTCGAATTTCTCTCCTCTTTTGTTTCAAGAATGGAAATCCCTTTTCAGACTGTTCGTTGATAAATTTGGAGATCATTCCTTTGCTGTCCAGCCTTTTGGCTCCTGTTTTGATTGTCATATAAGTCTAGCTCTGCCATCTTCTTCAGCTGTTCTTCTGAAAATTCTCTCAAATCATCCCTAAAGATGATCAGAGTCTCTTCACCATTCTCAGTTATCACCCTCAAGGTCTTGGATCTTTTGACTGTAGAGATTTGTATGCAAATTCAAGTTTCTTGGTGGTTCAAGCCTTACAATCTCTGACCTTGGGGGTTCGGCTTGAACTAGCTTTTTTCTTCTTTTTAGCTTCTTCAATCTCAGACTCTTTGAACCATCTCTTTATTGTATCATCAGTTTGCACAATGAGTCTTCCCATGTTTGCACCCCTCGTGTGCAATGCGTTCATCATCTCAGCTCTAACCACCTCATCCATTTTCCTTTTATCTTCTTCCAATTTTCTCTGAGTCTCAAGGTACATTCTCTGCTTTCTTTTGTATATATCTAGAATTTGAGCGTGAGGCATTTTGTCAAACTCCTCCTCAGACATTCTCTTTTCCATCACAATTTTCTTCAAAGTTTCCACCCTTTGAGGGTCCTCAAACCACATTCTGACTTCTTCTTCTTTCTTTGCAGCCTCCTCTATTTCCTTTTCCTTCTACATCTTCATTCTCTTTTCTCTTTCCCTTTCAGCTGTGTTCTTTTGACTTTTGTGAGAGTCTTTAACACTTTGTACTTTTCTTTTCAATTCTTCCAAAGAAAACTTGATCAAAAAAGCCATGTACTTGCAAGAACAGGATCTCTTTGTTTTTTAGCTTTGATAGACTCATATTTTGCATCATCACTCACCTTCTTCTTCTTGTTCACTGTTTCAACAAAATTTGCAGCGTCGTCTACAAGAGCATTCTTGTAGAGTTTGTCAATAGTGTCAAATGGTTGTAGGTTCAGAAAGGCAGGTTTGTGTCCTGCTTTTATAAAAAATTCCCGTTTTGATTTTCTTTTTCTCCAGCCTTCAGCCTCATTTGTAATAGTCTCTTTTGTTAGCCTTTGAAGATATTTCAAGTCATACTTAAGGCTTATCAAATAGGCTCTATCTTCATCCTCCCTCTCATCATCTTTCGATCCTCTCTCTTTTTCATCGTCAAGATCAATCGGTTCATCAAGATTGTGAAGGACTCCAATCATTGGTTCTTCAACATTTATTGATTGAGCCACTTCATCATTTTCAGATTCAGCAAAGTTTCTCTCGCATCTCTTATACACCTTTACTTTCACAGATTTTTGTCGTTTAGGTTTTGGTTTCATCAGTTCAACTGTAACTTTTCTTTTTAGGGAGTCTCTTGATCCAATTTCAGGTTCAGTAGGCTCAGTGATAATTGGTTCTTTTGAACTTCATCGCCATCAATTTCTGTGATTACAAGTTCATCAGTTTGAGTTGCAGGTTCTTCATCAATGATTTCTTCAACAATGAGTTCAGCAGGTTCAACAACCTCCTCCACTCTTGGCTCAGTTTGCACATTGTTGCTCAAATTTATAAAGTCTTTTTGTGCTTTTTAGCAGTTTCTACTATCTCAGGATGATGCCCTTCTGGTTAGTTCAAGATTTCTATAAGGTCTTTCGTTATGACTAGCTTTACCATCGAGCTTGCAGTATTTCAATTGTCTCATCATCTTATTGATTTACTCGGCCTAAACCGAGCTCTTGTTCCTTTGGTATTTATGTTTCAGGTTCTTCATGCTCAATTTCAGTTTGTACAGGCTTAGATACTACTGGCTCTTGTTCATCACTCAGTGCAGTTGGAGTTTGTTTATCAGTTTGTGTTGCCTTTAAAGACTCCAATGTAGCCCCTATGGCTTCGTCTGCCTCCTTTCTCAATCTTTCTTCTTTTGCTTCTTTCTTCCTCATTTCCATAAGTTCTTCAAGCACTTCTTGGGGAACTTCCTCCTCATCTTCTTAATCATTTTGGATTATTGAATCCAAGTCTTCATTCATGAGTCTAATGACTGTTTCGACAGATTCTACTTCAGCCATATCAGGATCAATTACATTGTCTTTCAAAAGTATGTCATCACCAGATTGCACATTATGTATGGACTTAGGATGTAGGTCATCATCTGTGTATGCAATCCCTTTCCCCTTTTGTTTTATTTTTAACTTCTCTTCTTTAGTTTTATCTTTCTCATCAAACTCCCCCACATCTCTAGCGTCTCCCTCATACTCTTGATTTATCATGCTTAGAGCATTTGAGGGTCCAACTTCTGCAATTTCCTCATTAGAGCTGGCATATAAGTCTTCAATTAATTTCAAGGCCCGTGAATCTTCAGTATTCTCCCCCTGTTTTGGTGCATCTGAGGTCTTCTCAACCTCAAAGTGCCCCTCAAGGGTTTGAATCTTCATTAATGCCTGTTGCAAAGCTGTCTCAAGTGATTTATTCCTTAGTTTTAGCACAACATTCCTCTCTTTTAACATAATGTTTTCAAATTCAAGCTCTGCATTTTCAACAACAATGTCATAGAGATTTGGGCTAGATGGTGGTGTTTCTATAGTAGGCTTAAAGTTAGTTTCAAAATACGGTTCTGGTTCAGAGGTTTCGGGTGAAGGTAATTTGTAGGTTTCAGATTCTTTGGGAATTGTATCGGCATGTATGTTTTCTCTGGGAGGTGAATGTATGGTTCTTGGATGGGTGAGTTAGGTGGGCTAGGAATATGTATTTCATTTATAGGTTCAGCTGGTTGTGACAAAGGCTGTGTGGATATTATTGTTTCTTTGATGGGAGATGTAGGTGGTTTTGGAATATGTGTAATATGTGTGTCTTGTTCAGGTTCTGAGTGAATGGGATCTCTGGCGTCAGCCGAGGAAAGGACATGGTCATCAGCCTCATCAAGTTCAATAGAGTCAGTGTCATCATTGTATTCTTCAGGAGGTGGTGAATCTGGTGGAGTAATTTTCTATATGGAATCAGCAACATTTGATATGTCAGTGGCTATAAATTCATCATCATCTATATGTTCAGTAGGCATGTTACTAGGACCCTCAACCGGTTCATTAACTGGATCAGTCACCTCAACTTTTGGACCTTGAATTCCCTCTTGATTTTCAGTTTGAATAGCAGATCCTGCACCAGTAAACACAGACATCTCATTACCCACAGGGTCAAACACAGGTTCATTCACCTCAGCATTTCCACCCAAATGCTCTACCACCTCTTCTTCATGAGCAATTTGTTCATTCACAGGCCCATCACCAGCACCATCACCTCCATCACCTTGATGATCATCGCCATCATTGTCATCATTTTCACTTTCATGATCTTCATCATCACTGTTACCTAGAGTTTGAGGTACATCAATTTCACCTAAAGCAGGAACAAGTAGCCAGGGGAGAACATCCCAGTCAGCATTATCAACGAACTTGCTTTTGGCATCCTT
Source organism: Bidens hawaiensis (assembly GCF_021521415.1). NCBI lineage: Eukaryota > Viridiplantae > Streptophyta > Magnoliopsida > Asterales > Asteraceae > Bidens > Bidens hawaiensis. The sequence goes on from NW_027491022.1 coordinate 3,055,821, forward strand.
CATTATTTGACAAATGTTTGGATCTTGTAGTCTCAAAACTTCTCCTGTATGTTGAAGTTCTGGTAATGTGGTATTTATCAATATCTGCAGGAACCTTGGATACATCAAAAACCGTTGATCCACCTCCTTCTTAGCATTCGAAACCCAGCCATTAAAGATGAGTCTAGAAACGTTGAATGGCTGCTGATATAGAATGGCCACAGTCAGGGTGGCAAGTTCCTTGCTCAATAAAGTCCAAGTCCCTCTCCTTAGAGATAAGGACTGGATGACATGGTGAATGAGGAATTTGTAAATCAAAGGAAAGCTGCCCTTCTAAAATTGCCCTTCTTTAACATCTCCTTGGTAGCCCATTGTTTCTTGAAATACTCTTAACAGTCTTGGGGCAGAGTATGATGGTTGAGCTTCAAATTTATCATTCAGGTTCAATGCTGCTCTTATTGACACCTCCGTAATTTCAATATCGTAATTTAGAACAGAGGCCTCAATCCTCTTCCCGTTAACGTCATCCACATATGTGGCCGAGCCCCAAAAATTTGAAATATGGTTCCTATAAATTGTGGGACTCTCGGTCAGAACAACCCTTAGATTAGAGTTGTTAAGGAAGTTTATCATAAGTTCAACCTCCCTATTATCGTCATTAACCTCCAACTGGGCACACATATTATGCCTCTTTTAAAAATTTCGTGGCCATTAGTCCTGCAATAAGAAAAGAATCGTCAGTACACGTAGAGGCAGAAACAATAAGTGAGGATAGTTAAAGAAGAGTAGCGTCTTCAGTAACCTGTTCCGTAGTAATATGCGTACCTGCAAAAACAAGTAAACAGTTAGTAAAAAATTCAATTAGAAACCCTAATTCCGAAATCGGCGAGCCGATAATCGAATTACGATATCTTACCGAAGTCGAAACACAGCTAATGGCTAATTGCAAAGTATATTCGAGCAGGAATTGAGTATTCGAGTAAGTAGGAGATGCACGAGCAAGAGGTTTTTGGCAATTAGGTTTTGAGAGGGAAATGAAATGTGTGAAAAAGTTTCTAAGTCCCCATTATATACCTAACGTTTGGTTGGTACAGTACGATTTTTTTGTCCAGCGCACATCAGTTGTCATTTAATTCAAATTAATTGTACCTCCCATGCTTGAGCATACCGCCAAATAGGCAGCTGGCTCCCCATGTACTCGAGTACATAGTACAATTCTTGCTCGACGTACTTATGTTTAAGATGCTCGAGAACCAGTATACTTGAGATAGGTTACTCGAATACACTTGTGCTCGACGCCATTAGTAAATTTAAGTTACTTCACTTGCTCGAGTAGGATCATGCTCGACATGTAGTGTACTCGACAGTACTTAGTAAAATTCACTTAGTTCTGTATACTGGAGACATACTCATTGATGAACCTTACTCGACTATACATCATGCTCAACATTACTTAGAAATCTCTCATCACAAAACATATGCTCGAGATGCCACTCCTCTTAGCAGTGTTGTAACCTATGCTCGAATGACTTAGATGACTACAACTCAATGTGCTCGTAGTGCACTCATGCTCGAAAGCCGTAGCAGATTCTATCCTTCCTATGTCTGTACTTGAACACACTAAGAGTCTACCATAGACGTTCGCTCGAAACACTTAGAACAATTTTATCCATCAAGATCCTAGCTCGAACTCACAAACCTAGGTATCTAGCACACAACTTTGCTCAAAACACTTAAATGTCTCCTATCATTTAGTTCTTTGTGCTCGAAAACATAGGTCTAACCACTTAACATGCAATCATGCTCGAAACACACAACATCAATTTTCATGACCTAGCAGGTGTTCGAAAGTAAGATGCATGCTCGAAACTCATAACAGCGATTTTTAGTTCATTAGGATGCTCGAAAGTAACATGCATGCTCAAAATACACAGATGAATCTTACAGTTCATATAGCATACACGAAGCAATGTAATCACACAAACAAGCAAAATTTCTTTGCTCGAGACACTTAAATGTTTTTCAATTCAGATTGTGAAATCAACACATCCTATGCCAATCAGTCTGGACATGTTCACACACATCCTTTGCTCAAATTGCAATTTTGCATAAAAGATAATCATTTGGGAACATTGAGCTGACCTAAGCAATTTATTTAAGGTGAAATATGAGATCATATTTCAGTTGAATATTCCTTTGAAAACATTTTCATAGAAAGATCTCAACATGGGATCAGATTGTTTAAAAACATTCACACCATTTTATAGTAAGCCTTATTACGATTTAAGTCAGGTTGACATTAGGTAATAGCACTTAGCATGATTATCATAACATTTGTGATATACTTAAAGTTCAATTAAAGCTTAAGTGAAGAATTGTTACATTTTGGACTTCAGGTTGTTCCTTATCTCTTCTCAAAGCTTATATAGCTTTCTCCAATCACCCCAATTTGACTTCAACCTCCTGATGTGTTGGTCAAAATTGTTTTATGAAGAGTTTATTTAGATATATATATTTATATATATATAGATATATAGATCTCAGACTTTAAGGTTGAACGTTGGACTTACTTGCCATACGGACTTACATGCCTTACATTCATTGTGTTTAGGACTTATTTGGATGTCCCACCCCTATAGTTCCCTTAGTGGCCCTTAAGTCATGATATGTATTATTATTTGATATACTACTTTGAAGCTATTTTCTTTTCTGTATTTTTCCTTTTTCTTTCTTTTCTTTTGGATAAGCTTTTGTATAGCCATACTTTTATATCTGCTCAGATACTTTGTAAATATATTTTTGTGTGACCAAAACACCAACAGGCTCGTGTATGATTGGATAATTGCCTTTCTGCCTATCATTCGGAGAGACGTGTAAGGAAACAGAACTTGGTCTTCAAATGAGTCACCACATCATACTAAGCATTTTCATTATATTTGTATCACGTATGTCACTACACTTATGAAAAGATACTCAAAGCAAATGTCAATTTATTAAAGAGAGATCCTTTAAGCCTATATTCAATGCGTTAGAAAATTAAACAATATACTATCATTTCCCATATGGTTGGATACAATTTCTATCCAAAAACCTTTAAGCTTCTATAAAGCTTATAACTGAATAATCTTATCATATCTCTTATGAGATCACCAAAAAAAGTGTTGCTTAGACAAATCATTTTACAGTTTCAAAACCATTTCTTCTGAAAGTTCATTTTAAACATTGATTCTGAAAACAGTGTTGTCATTCAAGCACATTTGATTAGCACACTCCAACAATATCAAACACATTCATTCTGACAGCATAAATCATTCAGATAAGCACATTAGTCTGTCGAGCATGCTCAAAAATCCATCGAGCATACTCGGAAATCTATCGAGCAACATTAAGATCTCTCATTTCAGAGTATGTGCTCGAGAGACTTCATGATAGTTCATGACATTAATACTGTGCTTGAGCAGTAGACTTGTGCTAGAAACACTTAGAAAGCTTTCTAGGACACGTCCATGCTCAAAGAGCAAAATATTTCCTTTGTGCTCGAATTCCTTGAAGTTCTCAAGTGTGGTTTGCTTGTGCTCGAAGGGCAATAAGCATACCATCAGACATGGAATCATGCTCGAAATACTTGGAAAGGTTTCCAAAGCATTTTTCTATGCTCGAGCAGCTAAGACATGTTGTCTGTGCTTGAAGTACTTAGAAAAGTCGTTTTAGAATTTGTTTCTGCTCGAAGAGCAACAAATACGGTATCAAGAACAGACACATGCTCGAAATACTTAGATCGCAAAAATATATCACGTATTCACAGATCCAAGCACTAAAACAAAAACATTCAGTTCATAATAATTACACATACAAAAACAGTCACAAACATGATTCATACAATCAGATTGGTCAGTTAAGAAAGGCAATTACTTATGCAAATATTCATAGTGAAACATAGATAATTAGTAAGCACCTCACATAAGCACACATCATCAGTTAAACTTCATCAGCATGTATCATTCCTAGACATTTTAACAGAAAATTAAACCTAGTCTTATCTAAAGGTTTGGTGAACAAATTAGCCAGGTTATCCGATGTATCTACTCTTTTCATTTCTATCAAGCATTTTTCATGACAATCCCTAATAAAGTGATGTCTAATTTCAATATGCTTAGTCTTAAAATGTTGGACTGGATTCTTAACAATGAACATAGCAGTAGTATTATCAATTTGAGTAAGAAATTCAGACCATAATCCAGCAGTTGATTCTGAATCCATAGAACCTTTGCACAGCAAGCGGATGCAGCAATGTATTCAGCCTCAGCAGTTGAGATGGACACTTTAGTCTGTTTCTTGCATTGCCATGACACCAACCTATTCCCTAAAAACTGGCATCCTGCTGATGTTGATTTTCTACTCATGTTGCAACCATCATAGTCACTATCTGTGTAGGCCATCAAATCAAAAGAGGGGTTCTTTGGATACCAAATCCCCAAATCTGGTTTCCCTTTGAGATATCTGAAAAATTCTTTTTACTACTAGCATATGTGAGACCTTGGGGTTAGCTTGGAATCTTGCACAGACACACACAACAAACATAATATATGGCCTAGATGCTGTAAGGTACATCAGTGATCATATCTTGGCCCTATATTCATGCTGGTCCACCGGCTCCCCCTTCTCATCAGGTACCATCTTCTCATATGTGTCCATTAGTGTAGACACTGTCTTAAAATCCTAGCACTTGAACTTGTTAAGAATCTCTTGGACATATTTTGATTGAGTGATAAAAATCCCATATGCCTTTTGCTGTACTTGAAGTCCAAGGAAAAAGTTCATTTCTCCCATTGAACTCATCTTGTATTTAGACTTCATTACTTGATCAAATTATTTGCATATTTGTTCATTGGTAGAGCCAAAAATGATGTCATCTACATAGACTTGCAACAGTAGTAGATCCTTGTTCCATCTAGTGTAAAACAGAGTTTTATCAATAGCTCCTCTGCAGAAGCCATTGTCTAACAAGTGGTTTGATAGTTCATCATACCATGCTTTAGGAGCTTGATGTAGTCCATACAAATCCTTGCTGAGCTTATAAACCTTGTTAGGATGGATTGGATCTTCAAATTCAAGAGGTTGAGTCACAAACACCTCCTCATCTATCTTTCCATTCAATAACACAGATTTCACATCTAATTGACAGACTTTTATGTTCATAGATGCTGCATATGCTAGATAGATTCTAATGGCTTAGCAAATACTTCTTTAAAGTCCACTCCTTCTTCTTGTAAGCATCCTAGAGCCACCAGTCTTGCTTTGTTTTTAATGACAATGCCTCTTTCATCATTCTTGTTTCTAAAAACTCATTTGGTGCCAATAGCATACTTGCCTCTAGGCTTGTCAACTAAGTCCTATACATGTATGTCTCTGAATTGAGCTAACTCTTCCTGCATAGCTTCTACCCAGTTGTTTTCGTTTAAAGTCTGATTAATGTTATTTGGTTCAACTTGGGATAGAAAGCAGGCATACATACAGATGTTTGCTCTTTCAAAAGAACCTATAGTCCCTCTTTCGTGCAAGTCTCCTATGATGTTTTCTGCAGGATGATTTCTTTCAATAGAAGTAGTCTTCACAACTTGTTGTGCTGGAACCTCTGTTTCAAGATTTGTCATATTTATCTCAGCAGCTTCACTTTCAGTTCCTTCTTGAGTTTCAGCAGCTTCTTGAGTTTGATCAATTTCAGAGGATGATGCTTCATTTGACCCAATTTGGAGAGAGTCAAACAGAGACTGGAACCTATCTTCAGCTTAATTTGTCATTACAGGTTGAGCCTGCTGCTGACTTGGCACTGGTTCACTTTCCAAATCAATTGGTCCTTCATTTGATATTTCAATGACTGCTTCCTGACCAGTGATATCTATTTCACATGCTTCTTTATTGTTTTCTTTCAAAAGTGAATCCATCAGTTTTGTCAGGAGCAACTAATGACCACAGTTTGTTCAGATCAAGTTGCTTTTGTTTTCCTTTGTCTTCAAAACTTGTTCTGTACATACATTCATCCATGTCTTCATTATAAATCTTGATGGAATTGATCATCTTATCCAAATCAAATAACCATTTGGGTCCTTCAACATTACTGAAATGGTTTTCATTGAAGATAATGTCAGAAGACTCAATGACTACCATGTGCTCCTTCACATAGACTATGTAAGCTTTTGAATGAGTTTATTAGCCCACAAAGAAACATTCCAGTGATTTTGACTACAATTTATTTAGATAGTCCTTTATATTTAACAGTGAGCATCTACATCATAAAGGCTTTAAGAACGTCACATAAGGTTTTCTCTTGAAGATAATCTCATATGGGGTCTTATTTTGAGTCTTGTTCATAACAACCCTGTTTTGCACATAGCAAGCAGTGTTGATTGCCTCTGCCCAGAAGGTAACTGACAGATTTGCATCAGCAATCATGGTCCTTGCAGCCTCAATTAATGTCCTGTTTCTTCTTTCTGCAACACCATTCTGCTTAGGAGTTCTTGGAGCACTACATTGTTGAAAAATCCCCTTGGAGTGCAGAATTCTTCTATTAGTCCATTCTTGAATTAGTCCCATTATCATTTCTAATGACCTTCACTCTCCTTTCAAGATGATTTTCCATCTTCAGCACATAGGTCATTATCAACTCTGGGGTTTCATCTTTGCTGCTTATGAAGTAAACCCAAGTAAATCTTGAGTAGTCATCTGTGATCACCAGGAAGTATCGTTTCTTTCCAATACTTGGAACACTCACTGGACCAAAATGATCCATGTGGATCAGTTCCAAGACCTAATCAATGGTATTTATCAATTTGCTTTTGTGAGAGGATTTGTGTAGTTTTCCCTTTGGGCAAGATGTGCATTTTTCTTCAAGCTTAAATTCTCTAGTGAGAAGGCCAACAACATGTTCACCTTTCACTGGCTTGTTCATGTTCTTCAAATTGACATGACACATCTTCCTATGCCATAACTTAGTCTGATTTTTAGTGTCCTTGGAGACAAAGCATGAACATCCTCTAGATGTAGCTGTGTTCATTCTAAGCTCATAGAGATTACCATTCCTTGGAGCCATCATCATGATCATCTCTGTTGGAATCACAAATTCAGGCTTTAGGATTAGGCAATGTTAAAGCCACTTTGTATCCTTTGTCACAAACTTGAGAAATGCTGAGTAGATTATATTTTGGTCCTTCAACATGCAGCACATTCTCAAAGGATACCTTGCTATTCGTGAGTGTGCCTCTTCCAACAATCTTCCCTCCATTTTCATCACACCCAAAAGCAACTAGACCTTCATATTTTCTTTCATAATTAATAAGAGCTTTTTTGTCATAGGTCATGTGCCTGGAACATCCACTGTCCATATACCATAAGTCATTGACTGTTCCTGCACATATACATAAAAGAGAATCAGTTAGATTCTGAGTCACAAATTGCATTAGTTTGTAATTCATATTCAATTAAAGATTCATCAGGAATTGGGACTGGAAGGGGAAGTGGATCTTGATAGAAAACTTCACAGTCTTCTTCTGAGTCTGAATCTGACCCAACTTTCACAACTGGTGATTTAATGATGTTCTCAATCTGATCAATCACACAGTCTTTCCATTCATTTAACTCCTTCTTTGTCTTCCACTGAAACCCTCTTGGTTCGAACCCTTTCTTCATCAAGAACTTTTCATCTCTGTTAAGAACACCAGGTCTCAATTTGGCTTTTCCTTTTTCATTTAACCTTTTGTTCTTTAGTGGTTTGCTTGATCCTTTTGTATCATCCTTGATTTTCAGAACTTGTTTCAGTCTCTTCTCCAAAGCTGATCTTTTCTCTTCATCACTTGAGCTTCTCTTCTCTTCATTCAAATACCTTTGATACATCTGCTTGTATCCTTTCATATCAAAGCCACAAACCACATATGGCACAACAAACTCTTCTTCTTCAAACCAACAAGAATTAGTATGTTGACCATAAGCATTACACATTTTACACCATAACTTGGCATAACTTCCCATATCCTCAAGCAATTGCTTGTCTTTAATTATGTCACTTTGTTTGGGGAAGTCAAAGCCTAGGGAAGTCTTTGGGCATAAAGAGTTGTTGAAGTCCATTTTAATTGGTTTGTTTATATCAGGCACCAAATGATATTTCTCTTTGACAAACACAATTGGCTTCAATTTGGATGTTAAATTTGAGGAGCTCCCTTCTGGTTCAGCAGCAAATCTTCTCATGGGTATATAATCCACATCCCCAATATCAAACAATTCATTATTAGAGAAAACTGGATAGATTGGAGGATGTTGATCATATGAGTATCTTGAAGATTGCTCATAACTGATCTTTGGTTGAGGTCTGGCACAAATGTCAAATACCTTATGTTCTTTTCTTATATTTTCATAGTGTTTCTTCATTTTGGGGGTGATCTTAGGCAATCTTGGAATCTTGTCATCACTCTTCTTGCTTGATTCCTTCTTTTTCTTGCTTTTTGATGAGTTGGTGCTTCCACAACTGCAAGTACTCCCCTCACTGGAGTATTCACTCCATTTCTTCTTCACTTCAGCTTTCTTTTCTTCCTTCTTCTTATCTGATTTCTCATTTTGCTTCATCACAAACTCTCCCGTTTTGTAAAGAATCACATCTTCATATTGTTTTACAAATTTAGTTCTGTCTTCAAAGACATTCTTGAGCTGTTTCAAATACTTATTCATACTCTCTTTATCCACTTTTAATGGATAACTATCACAAAAAAGTGGTGGCACCTTCCTGTATTTCTCTGCATCTGTCATTTTGTCTACATATCCAACTATGTTTCCTGTAGACACTAGGTTTTTCAGGAATTCCATTTGACTCAACAATTCAGCATTCTTAAACTTTTCATTAGCATACATCTTTTTCAATCCCTCAATCTCAACTGTCATTCTTGATTGAGTTCTGTATGCTTGCATACAATCTTCTTCTAGACCCTTAATTTGGTTTTCATAGGGTGCTTCACTAATCTCATACATACACATTCAGAAATACTTCTTTCTTCCACATTCTGACTTCCACTTCCTAATTTCCTAATTGAGTTCATCAATTGTAATAAGAAGATCAGAAATGGAGATATCAGAATATACCTGTGAATTTAATGATTTTGGCTTGTCCTGCACCTTGGCCATGAAAGCAACGTTTGCTTTTTCCATTTCTGCGGCATGATTACTCCAGTCAAACTCCCCATCTTGAGGTACCCTTGTGACTGCAACATTCCCTTGGTCTCTAACTTGATTCATTGCATTTTGATTTACTTTGTTCTGGTTGTTCTGAATCTATAGTTGGTTGTTTCTTTGAGGCTGAAAAGGTTGTTGCTGGGGTCTATTCTGGTTCTGATAGGGGTTTTGATTGGTAATCTGATTTCTCTGATGTTGGTAGTTTTGGTTCTGATTCTAGTAAAACTGATTTTGATTTACTTGATTTCCCACTTGCTTGGGCATATTGCATTCTCTGGCGAAGTGTCCAGGCTGTTGAGAGTTGTAGCAGATGGCTTTTGATTTGTCAAAGCCTATTCTTTCATTGGGTCCATTGAAGCTTGATCTTCCTGTCTTGTTGTACAGCCTATTGCTTCTCACAACTAACATAGCAGCCTGCCATTTGATGTCCATATCTTCTAAGTCATCAGCATCAATTTGCTCAAGGTCTTCCTGCACAATGCTTGTGTTGATCAGGTTCTTGGCCACAAATGCATGATATGAATCAGTGAACATTGAGAACAATGCTTGGTAATCAGTTCCTTAGCTTGTATTGTTCTGTACAAATATAGACTGTCCACATGCTGTTGAAGCAACATCATCTTTTATCAACTGGACATTGAATCTTGTTTGTCCACCACATGCTGAATTTGTCTCAGAAGGCTCTTCAATAATTGGTTACTGATTCTTGACAGAGAGATTTCCCATCATTGCTACAAAATCATTGTTCATTGGAAAACTGGGGTTATCCCCTCTAATCATGTGATTCTCAATCATCTAATTTTCTATAGCTTAGAGGAAAGCTATCACATCATACAACTTAAAGTAGGGAAAACTAGCCTTTTCTTTGATGAATTTGCTGGCTGTATACCATTCAACAGACAAAGATGACAGGAGCATCTTGTTTAGCTCAAAATCAGAGATTTGCAAGTCAGTTGTTCTTATATCATTCACAATCACCATAAACCTTTGCAAAACTGATTTTAATCTTTCACCATCCTTAAACTAGAATCTATACAGCTGTTGCTTCAGTCTATCTTTCTTAATGTCTCTCAGTTCTGTATTGCCCTCAAACATATCAATAACTGCATCATACATATCTTTAGCAGTTTTGTGATGATTAACTGTTGTCAGTATTTCCCAATATAGACTTAACTTCAGCATAGACAGTGCCTTATCATCCCTTTTCTTCATTTTCAGCTCAATAGTGGCACTGTTGTTTGTAGCAGTCAAAGGAACATAATTTCCCTCTGTTATAGAAGTCCAGAGTTTGGGGTCGTTGTTCACAGCTGCTTCCAAAAGAACCTTCCATTTAATATAGTTCTCTTGTCCAAGAAGTCTTAGAATCTTGTTCGTAGAAACTTCCTGGTCTTCCATTTCAGCAGATCTAAACTTTGATGCAGACAAACAGAGTAAAGCTTCAAGCTTTTTCACAAATCTTCGGTCCCGTGGCCTTTGGGGAGCTTCCAACGCTTTGATACCATTTGTCAGGACCGTGAGTCGGGTGCAGACCTTAATGAGGTTGACAAGAACACACAGACTCAATAACCAAAAGGCCTATTGAATATCTCGGCGGAATCAGGATATCCAATGGATGGGAACGAAGGTGTGATATGATAACCAACGAAACAACAATAAATATTCAGTGCAAGCAAATACAGAGACAAAGATTTACTGTAATAAATGCATCATTTAATGAAACAATAATGGAATGTCTAGGGTTTCGTGATGACGGCGGCGGTACGAGGAAGCAATGAGAATATTCTTTGGAATGTTTTCTCGTAATCCGTCCCCTAAATGAAAACCTAGGACCATATTTATAGACCCTGACATTCCTTTTAGAATCCCTACTTATTACATAATGAAAGACAAAACCAAATACAAGTGTAAGAGTCTTCAAGCATGATCAGTATATTGCTTTGAGCATATGACTTCCTTTTATTGCATCCATGCTTGTCCCCATGTGCTCGAACATCCTGTGCTCGTAACACTTGGTTAAAACTTGAATGATCAAGCTTTTTGCTTGATTGGCAATCCATGCTCGATAGAAGAATACTCTTGCTCGTTGAAGTGTAGCTTGCTCAAAGCCTCAACACTTAGAAGAATCAACCACAAATGGTTCTGAAGACTTTGCTCGAAGTAGTAAAACCGAGCTCGATAGTCTAGGCTTGCTCAAAGTCCATACATAGCCGTTTCCTGAGGAGGTTGAGAAGATTCCAATCTTCCTTATCAAAAATCCGACCCAACAGATTCAATTCATTTAATATATCATTTTAGTGTAATAGTGAAAGGAATGTCTAAGGTTTCGTGATGGCGGCGGCAGTACGAGGAGAAAAGGAGAATATTCGTTAGAATGTTTTTGACCTCATATTGCGTGCGCTGTCCCCTCTCTAAATGAAAACCTAGGACCCTATTTATAGACCTTGACATTCTTTGTATAATCCCCTAATCATTACGTAATGAATGACAAATAAAATACAAGTGTAAGAGTCTTCGAGCATGATATGTATCTTGCTCGAGCAAACTTGACATGCAGTGCATGCTCGATGAGGGACTTCGAGCATACTTTACTTAGAATATTTTCTGATAGAAAATATTCTCCTCTAGCAAACTTCATTCTTCTTGACTAATCCATGCTTTGCTTGAATTTGTCAATCGAGCAAGCATATTCTTCTTGATGTCTTCAATCATGCCTTGTGACTTATTGACCAATCTTCAGCATGCTCGGATGTGAAGCTTGCTCGGAACTGAACCATGATCGAAGACTATACTTGCATCCATGCTCATCACCAATGTGCTTGGATCACTTGGCTAAAACTTGAATGATCGAGTCGTTTGCTCGATTGGCAGTCCGTACTCGATAGAAGAACACTCTTGCTCGGAGAAGTGTAGCTTGCTCGAAGCCTTCAACACTTAGAAAAATTCACCCAAAAGGCTCTGGAAGACCATGCTCGAGGTTGTAAACCATGCTCGATGATCCAAGCTTGGTCGTAGTCCATAGTTAGCCGATTTCTAGAGGAGGTTGAGAAGATTCGAATCTTCCTATGCAAAAATCCGACTCAACAATCTCCCCCTAAATTGGAACAAGCTTAGATGCATCAAAACATACCTGCATATAGTTACACATGTGTCAATATTCTAAGATAGTCAATTAAAGCACAAATATCATTACATTACCTAAGGGAATTCTGCCCCTTAGGCATTACACATCAAATTCAAACATTGTTCAAAATACAAAACAAATACACATAATAATACACAAAACAAAATATAATCAGGAACAAGTTTGATCATCCATATGCTCCATCCAGCTATCTTCTTCCTGGGCTCCTTTTAGTAGCTTTCTTCTTTTTAAGTCTTACCAAGGCAACCTTCTGCTTGAACATTTCAAGCTCAACTCCATCATTGGAATCAAGAGGAACTTCTGCATTAACAATGTCTTCAAGATCTTGGATATGAATGAAACGCAGGTCTTCATCATATTCCACCACAGCAATGGTTCCCCCTAATGCATTTCTCAATGATACAGAGTCATTTTTCCGGTTGTAGGTGAGATGAGCAATCCTTCCATTTTGTTGGACTTGTGAGTTTGGCTGATTCATCTCCCTTCTCATGGCCAAGCATTACTTTAAAGTTCTTCTTTTCGTACTGGAACTGCTCGCCTTGTGTGTTTCTTTCTTGTTTGATTCCCAAAGAGAGAGTTCAGCCAGGTGTACTTCACTTTTCTCTTTCTTCTTCTCTCCCTCTCTGCCTTTGTATGAGCTTCTCTTCTCTTCTGCTTGAGAAATGGAAATCCTTTTTCAGATTGTTCTTTTAAGAATTTCTAAATGTCATTCCTTTGTTGGCGAGCAAAATGATTTCTCTGTTGATTGTCAAATAGGTCTAGCTATGCCATCCTATGCAATTGCACTTTTGAAAAGTTTCTGAAGTCATCTTTGAAGATGATGAGAGTTTCTTCACCATCTTCAGTGATTATCCTCAGGTTTCTCGATGGAGCTGCAGGCCTCACAATCTCTGATCTGATTACTCTTTTACTTGATGAACGATTTTTCTTTGCATGCTCTGTTTCTGATTCTTCAAACCATTTTTGATGGTCTCATCAGCTCTAACCTCTTCTTCTCTTCTCCTTCTGTCCTCAAAAATTTGTCTTTGAGTTTCCATGAATAGCCTGTGCTCTCTATTGTATGTTTCAATCAGTTGCTCATAAGGCATGCTATCAAACTCAGCTTCTTTCATCCCCTTCTGTATTAGTATTTCTTTTAGGGTTTTCACTCATTCAGGATCACTAAACCATTCGTCATTTTCAGCTTTCTTCTTCTCTTCTTCCTGTCTTTCCTTCTCCAGTCTCATTCTTAACATTTTCTCTCTTTTACAATCTTTAGTGCGTTTATGATCTTTATGTGAGTCTTTTACCATTTGCACCTTCTTTTTCAGTTCTTCAAGAGTCAGTCCAATTAGATTGTTGTATTCAAATCCATGCAGTTGCAAGAACTTGATATCTTTGTGTTTGCTCTTTAATTCCTCATACTCTCTTTGATCACGGGTCTCCTTTTCAATTATTTTCTTACCTCTCTCAGCCTCTTTAAACACCTTATTTCCCTCATCCTTTCCTTTTCTCACTTTGTCTACATAGTTTGCAACATTATCTACAAGAGCATTCTTGTACATTCTCTCAAACGCATCAAATGATTGCAAATTGAGAAAGGCAGGTCTATGTTCGGCTTTCAACATAAATTCTTTTTTTGATTCTCTGCTTCTCCATCCTTCAGCTTCTTGTGTAATGTTTTCTTTGGACATCCTCTGTAGATATTTCTGATCATATTTTGAGGCTCAAAAGATAGGCTTTATCTTCTTTTTCTTTGTCTTCAGCCTTCTTTGCCCTTTCTTCCTTTTCATCAATCTCCATTTGATCATCCAAGTTGTGAAGGGCTCCGATCATGGGTTCTTCAATTTGAATTTTCTGTGGCCCTTTAACAACTATGGGTTGTGTTTCCCATCTCTTATAGACCTTCCACACGGACTTTTGTCTCTTGGCTTTAGGGGTCTCAGTCTCTGATGTTTCTTTTCGTTTCATAGCCCCCCTAACCTAAGGCTCTGGCTCAGTTATGACTGGTTCAGTTACTACAGGCTCTTCATTCACATTGGTCGGTTCATCATTAATGATATCTTCAACTCTGGGATCTTTGACCTAAGTATCATCATCAACAACCTCATCAATTCTTGGCTATGGTTTGTCTTTTAGTAGCAGCTGGCTTGCCTTCCAGTGTTCTTCTCATTATGCTGCTTGAGCCCTTTTTGCCGCTGCCACAGTGTCTGTTGCATACTCATCAGGATTCAAAATGATGTCATAATAAGTACTGAGCATGACCAGTTGAGCAATGAATTTTACATATGTGTTCCATGGTATTTTTGGTCCTTCATCCTTCTCAGGTTCTTCTCTAACACCCAGACCAAATTCATTTTGAGTTTCATGTTCAGGCTCAGACTGTGCAAGACCATATTCAGTTTGAGTTTCAAGTTCGGGCTCAGGTTGTACTTTCTCGGGTTCATCATGGGTTTGTGCTATTGGATTTTGTTCTTCAAATAGTTTCTTTTTCGATTCCTCCATAGCTGCCCCTATAGCCTCATCAGCCATCTTTTTTAATCTTTCTTCTTGTTCTTCTTTCTTCTTCATGGCAATTAGTGCCTCTAATACTTCATGTTCAATTTCTTCCTCTTCTTCCACTAACACTTTCTCCCTTTCTTCATTTAGTATTTTCATCACAGTCTTCACAGATTCAACCTCAGCCATATCAGTGTCAACTGTGTTATCTTTGTCCAAGATTTCATCTCCAGAGGTCACTCTTGGAGTGGCTTTTGGTTGAAAATCTTCTTCAGAATGAGCAACCCCCTTTCCCTTTAGTTTTCTTTTCTAAATCTACTAAGGGGTCTCTTCTATATCTTCTAACTCCCCGCTCATCCAATGCATCTTCTACATAATTCTTCATTTATCATTTCCAAAGCATTGGAGGTTCCCACTTCAGCATCTTCTTCACTGGCCTCATTATAATGTTCATTTAACAGTTTTAGAGCATCTGCTTCTTGAGTGATATTCTCCCCCTATTTTGGTGCATCTGAGGTCTTCTCAACCTCAGCCTGCTCCAGGGTTTGAATCCTGAGTAAAGCTTGTTGCAGAGCTTGCTCTAGGGCCAGGTTCTTCTTTTCTAGAAAAGCTTTTTTCTCCTTCAACATAACATTCTCAAGTTCCAAATCAGCATCTTCGTTTATGGGAGTTTAGACATCTAGTCTTGAAGGTGGTGAATCTTAAATGGGTCGACAGTCAGGTTCAGAGAGTGGTTTAGGTGAAGATGATTAAGGTGATGGCACAATGTAAGAGACGTTTACAGATTGAGTAGGTTCATGTACAGGGGAGGTTGGTGGTGTAGGAATATGTGTCTGTTGAATAGATTGAGCTGGTGGTGACATGGGTGGTGAGAAAGTACTTAGTTCTTGGATTGGTGAGATTGGTGGTGTTGGGAATGTTGTGTCTTGTATGGGTTCAGGACTTGAATATATTGGTTCTGTGGTGGCAGGAGATGAGGGAATATTATCATGAGCAGGTTCAGATCCAAACGAGTCAGTATCTTGTATGTCTTCCACTGGATCCGGGGAGTCTGGCGATGTGATCTTTTGAATATTATCGGTTACAGTTGAGAACACATTGGCAATAAATGCACATTATGTGTTTGGTCATTTGCCAATCCACTAGCCCCCACAACAGGTTCATCAACCGGTTTATCAGCTTCAAATACAACCACCTCATTACCAACTGGGTTAAGAACAGGTTTCATTCACTTCAACATCATGAGCTTCATGTGCAATTGGTTCAACATTAGGCTCATTATTAGCACCATCATTGTCATCACCCTGATCATTATCATCATCAGAGCCACCATCACTCCCACTTTCATCTTCATCATCTTGACTGTGTCCAAGTGAGAGGCACATCAATCACTCCAATCTCAGGATCAAGCAACCAAGGTAGAATGTCCCAATCTACATTTTCATCAAATTTACTTCTTGCCCCTTTTTATCCTTTGACAAATATTTGGATTTTGCAGTCTCTGAACTTCTCCTGTCAATTGCAAATTATGCAGAGACCGATTGATGAGTATCTGAATGAATCTTGGATACACAAGGAATCGCTGATGCCCCTCCTTCTCAACATTAGATACCAAACCATTAAAAATAAATCTTGAAATATTAAATAGTTGCTGATACAATATAGCCGCAGTCATCGAAGCAAGCTCCCTGCTTAACAGAGTCCAAGTGCCTCTTCTCGGAGATAACAATTAGATAACATGATGTATTAAGAATCTGTATATATCAGGGGAAAGCTTCCCTTCTGAAACGGTCCCTCATTCACTCCTCCTTGATATCCCATCGTCTCTTGAAATATTCTTAGAAGTCTTTGTACCGAATATAGAGTCAGCACCTCAGGATTGTTATTTAGTTGTAGTGCTTCTTTGATTAAGGCTTCAGTTACTTCAATGTCCTGCCCCAACACAGATGCCTCAATCCTGCTTCCATTTATATCATCAACATATGCAGCAGAACCCCAGAAATCCGTAATGTGATTTATGTAGATGGTTGGGTTCTCTGTAAGCGTTACCCTTAAATTTGAATTATCCAGAAAGTTGATTATTAGATGTGATTTATGTAGATGGCTGGGTTCTCTGTAAGCGCTATCCGTTATGTGATTTATGTAGATGGTTGGGTTCATTGTTGACCTCCAACAGGGCGCGCATGTTGTGCTTAGACGCGAACTACATATCCATTAGTTCTGCAACATAAAGAGATAGTTAGTAGCCATAAACACATAATCAATAGTCGCAAGTTAGTTAGAGAAGAAAAGTGTCTTCAAAAACCTGTTCCGTAGTAGTTTGCGAACCTACATAAATCAAGGAAATAATCAATAACCATTCAATAAAAACCCTAATTTCGAAACTCGGGGATACGATAGTCGATAATCGATATCTTACCAAGGTCGAAACAGAGCTAATTGCTGTGTTTGAGTAAATATCTAGCACAAATAAGTCTTTAGATAACAGGGGATACACGAGAAAGAGGGTTTTCGTTTGAGGTCGAAAGAGGGAAATGAAATGGTTGAAAAAGTTTCTAAGTACCCCTTTTATACCTAAAGTTTGGATAGTAATATACCGATTTGTCGTCTAGTGCACTACAGTTGTCATTTAATTCAAATTAAATGTACCACCCTTGCTCGAGCATACAGCCAAATAGACAGCTGTCTCCCGCTGTACTCGAGTACTTATCGTAATTCATGCTCGATGTACTCTTAAAATAAAATGATTAAGTTGAAATAATCATTGTATACTCGAGAAAAGAACTTAGAAAATTTCTTAAAATCCTCTAGTATATTTCAAGCTGTGCTCGAGTACACCCATGCTTGATACCCTTAACCAAATTTCAAAGTCTATCAAACATGGTGAACAGTCACACATGCTCGAGTATAGTGTCATACTCGAGATTATATCAGTTAGTAAACAAATACAACTCAAATAAGCAATACTGTATACTCGTGAGAATCAGTATGCTCTTATATGAATATTTGTGTTGTTTTTCCTTTGAGACATGAGGAGCACTTTTCTTCCAATTTGAATTCTCTAGTTGGAAGTCCCACAACATGCTCACCTTATAACAATTTATTCATGTTTTTGAGATTGACATGACAAATCTTCCTATGCCATAGTCCTGTTTCATTTTTAGTGGCTTTAGAAACAAAGCATGAACCACCTCTAGAGATTGCATTCTTCATTCTCAGCTCATAGAGGTTCCCATTTCTTGAAGCCATCATCATTATCATTTCTGGTGCAATGAGAAATTCAGGCTTGAGGATCAAGCAATGTTCATCATTGAAGGCAACCTTGTATCCTTTATCACACACTTGAGAAATGCTGAGTAAATTATATTGTAGTCCTTCAACTCGCAGAACATTCTCAAAGCATACTTTGCCAGTTGTAAGAGTGCCTATTCCAACAATTTTTCCTCCATTCTCATCACTCTCAAAGGCAACATGTCCTTCAAACTTTCTTTCATAATTTACAAGGGCTTCCCTACCACATGTCATATGCCGGGAACATTCACTATCCATGTACCATATATCATTTCCATCCAAGGACTGTTCCATATACATAAAGATCAGTTACATTCTGAGCTACAAACTGGATCAGTTCGTAAGTCAGAGTCATTTTGAACTTCAACAGGAGTTGGAACTGGATCTTCATATACTGTTTCACATGATTCATCTGAATCAAATACATATTCAACTGGTGACTTGATGCTTCCTTCAATTTTGTCCATCACATTGTCTTTCCAATTGTTTACTTCTTGCTTGGTCTTCCATTGATAACCCCTTGGTTCAAATCTTTGTTTCAGGAGAAATTTCTCATCTCCATTTAGGACACCAGGTCTCATCTTTGATCTTTCTTTATCACCTGACCTCTTTCCCTTGAAAGTCTTATCTGAAGCTTTTGATCCTTCATTTATCTTCAGAACTGACTTCAACTACTTTTCTAATTGCAGTATATGGTTTTCATCATCAGAGGAGTTTTTGTTTCCATTCAGATATCTCTCAAACATCTCCTTGTATCCTTTCATGTCAAAACCACAAAACATATCAGGAATTTCAAATATCTCCTCCACTACCGAGCATGAAGTAGTATGACGTCCATAGGCATCACACTTCTTGCACCATACTTTAGCATAGCTTCCCATATCTTCAACCAGTTGCTTGTCCTTGATTCTATCACTAGGTTTTGGGAAGTCAAATCCTAAAGAGGTCTTTGGATATTGAGAATTGCTGAAATCCAATTTGATAGGTTTGTCTTTTCTTTGACAAACTTGATCATTTCTAGTTTAGATGGAGTGCTTGAGTAACTTGCTTCTTGACCAGCCATATTCCTTCTCATTGGAACATATTCAACATCCCCTATGTCAAAAAGCTCATGGTTGGAGAACACAGGATAAATGGGAGGATGTTGATCATATGTGTAGCTTTCTGATTTATTATTTTTGATCTTTGGTTGAGGTCTTTCACATATGTCAAACACCATATGTTCTATCCTCATTTTATCATAATGCGTCTTATGTTTAGGAGTTGTTTTTTGTAGTTTTGGCATTTATTCACTGTTCTTCATCTTTGAAACCTTCTTTTTCCTCTTCTGGTCATCTGAAGATCTATCACTTCTGCAACTACAAGTGCTTCCTTCACTGGAGTATTCACTCCATTTCCTCTTTCCATCAAACTTTTCCACTTCCTTTTCATTTGACTCAGTACTCTCCTACAAAACAAACTCACCTTCTTTACTCATAATTACATTTTCATATATCTTCACAAACTCCTGTTTATCCTCAAACACACTCTTAAATTGCTTTAGATATTCAATTCCGCTCGGTCCACCTTGAGTGGATATTTGTCACAAAAAGGTGGTGGTACCTTTTTGTATTTCTCTTCAGGGGTTATCTTATCAACATATCATACTATATTTCCGGTTGACACAAGGTTCTTCAGAAACTCCATTTGAATCAGCAACTCAGAATTCTTGAGCTTCTCTTCATAATACATCCTTTTTAGACCTCCAATCTCAACAGTCATTTTTGATTGAGTCATGTAGGCTTGCATACAATCTTCCTCCAGACTTTTAATATGATTTTCATATGTGGCTTCACTTGTCTCATAGACATTTAGAAAAGCCTCCTTTCTTCCACATTCAGATTTTCATTTTCCAATCTCCTTGTTAGGTTCATCAATTGTTAAAAGAAGATCATAAATAGAGGTTTCAGATTGTACCTGTGATCCTGAAGATTCTCCATTCTCCTGCACCTTAGCCATGAATGTAACATTGGCTTTTTCCATCTCTGCAGCATGGTTGCTCCAGTCAAACTCCCCATCTTGTGGTACTAGAGTCACTGCAACGTTTCCTTGATCTCTATCCTGATTCACAGCATTGGCATTTGCTCTATTTTGATTGCCCTGAATTTGAGGCTGGTAGTTTCTTTGTTGTGGCTGAGTTTGTTGTTGCTGAGGTCTGTTATGATTCTGATGGGGATTGTGATTAACTAGCTGATTTCTCTGTTGAGTCCCTTGGTAATTCTGATGCTGCTTTTGGTAGAACTGGTTCTGATTCACTGATTACCAAATTTCTTTGGTTGATTACATTCCCTGGCAAAGTGCCGTTGCTGCTGGCAATTGTAACAAATGGCTTTAGACTTGTCAAATCCAATCCGGTCATTGGGTCCAGAGAAAGATGATATCCCAGTCCTGTTGTACAACCTTTTGCTTCTGGCTGCCAACAATGCAGCTTGCCATTTTATGTCCATATCCTCAAGATCATCCACATCTATCTGTTTAAGGTCTTCTTGTACTATACTTGTGTTGATTTGATTCTTTATTACGAAGGCATGGTAGGAATCAGTAAACATGGAGAATAATGGTTGGTAATCTATTCAATGACTTGGGTTGTTCTGTATGTAAGGAGTGTGTCCAGTGGCCGTAAAAGCAGTATCATCTTCAACCATTTAGTCATTATACCTTGCATGGCTTCCTCCACACATTGACCCTGATTCAGCAGGTTCTTCCACTATCGGCTGTTGTTGAGACTTACGAGTGAGATTTCCCATAGGTGCCACTAAAGCATTTGTCACTGGGAAGCTGGGCTTCCCTTCTCTTATCATATTGGTTTCGATCGTCTCATGCTCAACAGCCTTTAGAAATGCAAAGACATCATCCAACTTGAAGTTAGGAAAATTAGCCTTCTCTTTAATGAACTTCCTAGCAGTGTACCATTCTCCAGACAAAGACGACAGCAATTTCTTGTTCAGCTCAAAATCAGAAATCTGTAGGTTAGTTGTTCTGATTTCATTGACAATCGTCATAAATCTCTGTAATACTGACTTTAACCGTTCACCCTCTTTGAACTTGAAACGGTCCAGCTGTTGTTTCAATCTATCCTTTTTGATGTCTCTTAGTTCTGTATTTCCCTCAAACATGTCAACAACTGCATCATACATCTCTTTTGCAGTTTTGTGATAATTGACACTGGTTAATATCTCCCAAGAGAGACCCAATTTCAGCATTGACAGTGCCTCATCATCTCGCTTCTTCATCTTGTTTTCAATAGTGGCACTGTTGTTTGGTGTGAGAGAGGGAATGTATTGTCCATCCCTGATTGAGTTCCATTTAGTAGTTGATTGCAACTTTAAACAAAACTTTCCATTTAATGAAGTTTTCTTGTCTGATTAACCTAGGAATCTTGTTTGTTGATACCTCTTAATCATCCATCTTCTCAGATCTGAACTTTCATAGACGAACACTTTGTAAAGCTTCAAAATTTATCACAAACCTTCAGTCCCTTGGCATTCAGCGAGCTTCCAAAGCTCTGATACCACTTGTCAGGACTGTAAATCTGGTGCAAACCTTAATTAGGTTGACAAGAACACACAGATTTAATAACCCGAAGGCCAATTGAATATCCTGGCAGAATCAAGATATTCAATAGATGGGAGCGAAGGTATGATATAATGGCAACGAAACAATTAAATATAGTCGGTAAGAATAACATCAAAGACAAAGATTCACTGCGTTTAATATATCGTTTAATGTAACAGTGAAAGGAATGTCTAGGGTTTCGTGACAGCGGCGGTCGTATGAGGAGACAAGGAGAATATTCGTCAGAATGTTTTTGCCCTCGTATTGCGTGCGCTGTCCCCCCTCTAAATGAAAACCTAGGACCCTATTTATAGACCCTGACATTCCTTCTAGAATCCCCTAATCATTACATAATGAAAGACAAATAAAATACAAGTGTAAGAGTCTTCGAGCATGATATGTATCTTGCTCGAGCAGACTTGACATGCAGTGCATGCTCGATGAGGGACTTTGAGCATATTTTACATAGAATATTTTCAGATAGAAAATATTCTCCTCTAGCACACTTCATTCTTCTTGACTAATCCATGGTTTGCACGAATTTTTCCATCGAGCAAGCATATTCTTCTTGATGTCTTCAATCCTGCCTTGCGACTTATTGACCAATCTTCAGCATGCTCGGATGCGAAGCTTACTCGGAACTTAACCATGCTTGAAGTCTATACTTGGAACATGACATCTTCTTATTGCATCCATGCTCATCACCAATGTGCTCGGACCACTTGTGCTCGGATCACTTGGCTAAAACTTGAATGATCAAGTCATTTGCTCGATTGGCAATCCGTACTCGACAGAAGAACACTCTTGCTTGGAGAAGTGTAGCTTGTTCAAAGCCTTCAACACTTAGAAGAATTCACCCAAAAGGCTCTGGAAGACCATGCTCGAGGTTGTAAACCTTGCTCGATGATCCAGGCTTACTCGTAGTCCATACTTAGCCGATTTCTAGAGGAGGTTGAGAAGATTCGAATCTTCATTTGCAAAAATCCAACTCAGCAGTTTGTATTGTTTCTTTATAAACAATGTTGTTGATACTAGAGGTGTCTGTTACATTCCTGTTTTACGTTTCCGCAATTTGCTAGTCGGGGTGTGATAGAAGTTGGTATCAGAGCCATTGGTTATAAAGGATTAGGTTATCCCTTAGGGTACCTAAAATATAACCGTAGGCTCGATTAACTTTGGGAAATAAATAATAATTAAATATTATATATTGATGGATGCCAGGATTAACTTGTAAGGCAAATGAGTTATTGTGGTCCGGAACATAATAACAGATTTGCTTATACGAGGGAATTCGGGAGAAGTCGCGGAACGTACGGGAAGGTAAAAATGGCAACATATGTGTAGCCATGTCACCCACTCCACCTATTCACCTGTCGCCGACGACTTCAGCTACTGCGCAAGTCCGACAGACTGCCCGTATTCAGGGAACCCCGATTGACCCTACCTCGATTCCATTTAGATCTACCTACTACCGGGGAGGACCTTCACGTCCTAGATCGGATACTTCATCTTCCCGTTCATTGAGTATAACTACTCCTCGCCCTGACCTCCCAAACGCAGGAAACAACTCTTGGATGGCTGTCCTGAATGACCGTGTGATAGACCACTCGATAGCCATAGCTAACATTAACCAGGAAAGAAGGGACGTGACCCAGTGCTTATCGAATTTACATCAGATAGTACTGAACTTGCAGCAGTCAGATGCCTACCACTGTTGGTGTTTGGATAGAGTGACAGTCCGACTGTGGAACTATTACTGGATGATTATGGGGTTGTTGTTTTTATGTTTGTGGTTAGTCTATCGTTTGTACGGATAGATGCAGGATGTTACAGATATGTGTACGTGATCTTCTGATACTCCATGTATGTATATAGTAGTATGTTATGTTAACGTGGGGCACAATTTTGTACATTATTACAAGCACTGACCCTTACAGGGTTAAGTCTAACAGTCACTTAGTGACAGATTTTGTTATATACATGCAAGCACAAGCCTTTATCAGGCTAAGTCTATATACTTTTGTTATCGATGTACAGAACAATTTGTGAAATGTCAGTATGTTATCTGGTTTACCTGTACAACATTTATTGTGATTATTATTACACAGTGTCGTAGTCTGGAATTAGTATTAATTGGCTTGTATTTGTTTATCATTATAGAATGGCCCCAAAGAAAGCAAATCCTATGACTGAGGCAGAAATAGCCGAGATGATTGCTCGGCAAAAGCAGGTAGTAATCCCACATATTGTAACACAAGTAATTGCCGGTGTTAATGCCAATATACAAACAAACCAACAACAAATCAATAATGCTCCCCCAACCAACACTGAAACAGACACAAATAATAATCCCCCACCTAATACAAATGCCCCTACCAATGCAAATAATCCCCCACCGGATACAAATAATGTCAACAACAATAATCCTCCACCGAACCCAAACAATAACAATAACAACCCTAATCCCCCTCGAAGGGAATATTCGATTAAAAACTTTATAGCTTGTAAACCGATCGAATTCAAAGGTATCGAAGGGCCAAACGGGCTGATTCAATGGATACAGAAGACGGAATCTATACTCAATATTAGCAATTGTCCACCCGAAAACATTGTCAAGTATGTTGCCTTTACTTTTACAGATCATGCTTTGATGTGGTGGAACACTACAGTTCAGATAAAAGGGCAAGATACAATTAACCGCATGACATGGGCTGAACTCAAAACATTAATGCTAGATCATTTCTGTCCAAAGAACGAAATAAAAAGGTTAGAACACGAACTCTGGGGTCTGGAAATGAAAGGAGCGGGTCATTTAGGATACACGAACCGCTTCAATGAATTGGCCCGCTTAGTACCCTGGTTAGTAACTCCCGAAGATAAATGAATTGAACGTTATATTTGGGGTTTAGCTCCAGAAGTGAGTACTTTGGTAAACTCCGTGGGTCACACATCGTTCGAGAATGTTGTGACTCAAGCCGGCATTGTGACTTTTGACTTGGTAAGAAGCGGAGTGTTGAGAATGGCTGGAGAATCAGTGGGTATGAAACTAATCGATAACGGGACGAGATCACAAGGAGGACAATCAAGCAAGCGTGCACGTCCAAAAATAAGAAATTATGCTATAACTTGTTCCGATACGAAGCAAGACAGGTATAAGGGACCCTTGCCAAAGTGCGATAAATGTCAGTATGTTATCTGGTTTACCTGTACAACATTTATTGTGATTATTATTACACAGTGTCATATGTCCAGTCCTACCCCACCTTTGACATATTATCGGTCTACACTCACCCACATGATTAAAATTACATTTATCACATTTTGGCCATGGTCCCTTGTACCTATCTCGTTTCACTTCAGAACTGCTCATGACATAATTTTGTATTGTTGGGTGTGCACGTTTATTTGTTGGCCTTCCTTGTGACCCTGATCCATAATTAGTTCGCTTCATAGCGGATGATTCCCCGGCCATTCTCAACACTCCACTTCTTACCAAGTCAAAAGTCACAACACCGGCTTGAGTCACGGCATTCTCGAATGATGTGTGACCCACAGAGTTCACCAAACTCCTCACTTCTGGGGCTAAACCCCAAATATAACGTTCAACTCGTTTATTTTCAGGAGTTACTAACCATGGTACTAAGCGAGCCAATTCATTGAAGCGGTTCGTGTATCCCAAATGATCCGCTCCTTTCATCTCCAAACTCCAGAGTTCGTGTTCTAATATTTGAATTTCGTTCCTTGGGCAGAAATGTTCCAATATCAGTGTTTTGAGTTCAGCCCATGTCATGCGATTCACCGTATCTTGACCTTTTATCTGTACCGTAGTGTTCCACCACATTAATGCGTGATCATTGAAAGTAGAAGCAACATACTTGACTATGTTTTCGGGTGGACAATTGCTGATATTGAGGACAGATTCAGTCTTTTCGATCCATTTAATCAGCCCTTTGGCCCTTCAGTGCCCTTGAAATCGATCGGTTTACAAGCCATAAAGTTTTTGATCGAATATTCCCTTCAAGGGGGATTAGGGTTGTTATTGTTATTGTTTGGGTTCGGTGGGGGGTTATTGTTGTTGACATTATTTGCATCAGGTGGGGGATTATTATTTGCAACTGTTTCATTGTTGGTTGGGGGAGCATTATTGTTTTGTTGTTGGTTTGTTTGCATATTTGCGTTTACACCGGCAGTTACTTATGTTACAATAAGCGGAATTACTGCCTGCATTTGCCGAGCAATCATCTCGGTTATTTCTACCTCAGTCATAGGGTTTGCTTTCTTTGGGGCCATTCTATAATGATAAACAAATATAAGCCAATTAATACTAATCCCAGTCTACGGCACTGTGTAATAATAATCACAATAAATGTTATACAGGTAAACTAGATAACATACTGATATTTCACAAATTGCTCTGTACATTGATAATAAAAGGTACATAGACTTAGCCTGATAAAGGCCAGTGCTTGCATGTATATATCAAAATCTGTCACTAAGTGACTGTTAGACTTAACCCTATAAGGGTCAGTGCTTGTAATAATGTACAAAGTTGTGTTCCATATTAACATAACATACTACTATATACATACATGGAGTATCAAAAGATCATGTACACATAATTGTAATATTCCGCCTCTATCCACATAGACGATAGGCTAACCACAAACATAAAAATAACAGCACCGTAATCACCCAGTAACAGTTCCCCAGCCGAACTGTCACCCTATCCAAACAACAGTGGTGGTAGGCATCTGACTGCTGCAAGTTCAGTACTATCTGATGTAACGTCGATAAGTACTGGGTAATGTCCCTCCTCTCCTGGTTAATGTTAGCTATGGCTATCGAGTGGTCTATCACACGGTCAGTCAGGACAGCCATCCAAGAGTTGTTTCCTGCGTTTGGGAGGTCAGGACGAGGGGAAGGTATACTCAATGAACGAGAAGATGAAGTATCTACCCTAGGGCGTGAAGGTCCTCCCCGGTCGTGGGTAGATCTGAATGGAATCGAGGTAGGGTGAATCGTGGTTACCCGAATACGAGCAGTATGCTGGATTCGCGCAGTAGCTGAAGTCGTCGGCGACAGGTGTATAGGTGGAGTGGGTAATCTGGCTACTCTAGCAGGTGAACGATACTGACTGTTAACTTCATCTTGATCCCTGCGTGGTGACCTGGGTGGATAACTATCACATCTGTAGCCGGATAGATCAGGCACATTCCTAGGCAGCTCTCTACAGATAACTTCTTCTTCCACCTCTTCCTCTTCCTCCTCCGGCTCATCTTCTGGGTCCTCCTCTTCTGGGTCCTCCTCTTCTGGATCCTCCTCTGATTCTTCCTCGGGATCCTCCTCTACAGATATTACCGGTTCTTCTTCCGGTACGTAGTCGTTGTTCCTTGACATGACTCTGCAAAAAGGTTAGGTATAAGAATAATATCTATTGCTATCGCTAACTATTGCCGAGGAGATTAATTAATTAATCCAATTTTAATATTAAATATATTGAAATATAATATTAGTTTTATTATTATTATTATTTAAATCAATATTGAATATTAACGAATATAATATTCATAGTAAAATTCACCGTCATCAACAATATCGTACGTACACGTATTCATACACCTTGTTCCACATAAACACGTATGAGTGTTACATATATATATACTTTCCCATTACCTTTTATACACATATGTTGCCACTTTTACCTAACCACACATTCCGCGATTTCTCCCCGAATTCCCTCGTACAAGCAAGTATGTTATTATGTTAAGGACCACAATAACTCACTTGCCCTACAAGTTCATCCCGACATCCATCAGTATATAATATTAATTTATTATTTAATTATTTTCCCAGAGTTAATCGAGCCTACGGTTTTATTTTAAGTACCCTAAGGGATAACCAAATCCTTTATAACCAATGGCTCTGATACCAACTTCTGTCACACCCCGACTAGCACAATGCGGAAGCGTAAAACGGGAATGTAACAGACACCTCTGATATCAACACATTGTTTATAAGGAAACATTACAAACTAATTTACAATATATTACATTTCTTCGTTCTATCATTGTTTTACAGTCTAGGCGATACAAGCCAAAACTAGTTCATTAACTATACATTCTTACTACTATCGCCCTTGCTTCTATTCACGTAGCATCAATCACACACCTCAGGCAAGTAACAGGTCATCAAATTACTCCGATTTACGTACACCTGAAAAGCAGTTTAAAACGGGTCAACTACTAGAGTTGGTGAGTTTCACGAGTTTCAAGAAATCAGTAATAAGTATTCACAAGTCAACACTTGTAATCATGAAATAAGTATGTATGTATGTATGTAAATGATGTATGTGTGTAATTATGCTAAGCTACAGTGAAGCCTGGACTGTTCGTGCCGCGTGCCTCTATTTCCCACGCTCAATCAACCACTGTGGCCTCTACTCACCTGATCATAAACTATAAAAACCTACTTTTTGTATGCGTACTTTATAAAAAAATTCTATGTACATGTATAACTTTTAACTAAAACTTACCGCTTTTGGCATGGGTTCGAGTTTGGTTGGAGTTAAGATATAGATCTTGATGTGTTTTTGCTTTCCAATGGGAATCCGTTAGAAACCACCTTCTTCCTTTCTTGGATCTACATCCGGAATAGAGGATGAGTGTTTCTGTGTGTATGAAGGAAAAAGATGAAGTGAGGGTTTTAGAGTTTTAGGGAGGGTTTAGGGGTAGTATAAGCGCATAGACCTTAGGCCAATAGCATTCCCTAATCTATCATTCATCTATAAGCTCACCACCCAACTTACTATTATTTAGCATTGTTAAATAATAACACCTAATCAAATAAATAAGATTTTTCATTTATTAATTTAAAAGTCGGATGTTACATACGGACCGGGGTGAAATGTATTCATACTCATGCCTCGTGTCACTTGATCACAAACTATGAAAACCTACATTTTGTATCCATACTTTATATATCAATTCAATATATACATATAACATTTAACTAAAACTTTCCTCTTTTGGCGTGGGTTCAAGTTTGGTTCGAGTTAAGAGGTAGATCTTGATGTGTTTCTTGCTTGCCAATGGGAATCCGTTACAAACCACCTTCTTCCTTGCTTGGTTCCAAATCCGGAATAGAGCATGAGTGTTTGTGTGTGTGTGGAGGACAAAGATGAATTGACGGTTTCAGAGTTTTAGGGAGGGTTTAGGGGTAGTATAAGCCCATGGACCTTAGGCCAATAGCATTCCCTAATCCATATTTCATCTATAAGCCCACCACCCAACTTACTATTATTTAGCATTGTTAAATAATAACACTTAATCAAATAAATAAGATTCTTTTATTTATTATTTTAAAAGTCGGATGTTACATTAGGACCGGGATGAAAGGTCGAGTTATACTCAAGCCTCGAGTCACTTGTGCACAAACTATAAAAACCAACTTTTTATGCGTTCTTATATATAAATTCTATGTACACATATAACTTTTAACTAAAACTTACCTCTTTTGGCGTGGGTTCGAGTTTGGTTTGAGTTAAGATGTAGATCTTGATATGTTTCTTGCTTGCCAATGGGTATCTGTTTCAAACCACTTTCTTCCTTGCTTGGATCTAGATCCAGAATAGAGGATGAGTGTCTGTGTGTATGGTGGAAAAAGTTGAAGTGACGGTTTTAGAATTTTAGGGATGATTTAGGGGTAGTATATGCCCATGGACCTCAGGCCAGTAGCATTCCCTAAGCCCACCACCCAACTTACTATTATTTAGCATAGTTAAAAAATAACACTTAATCAGATAAATAAGATTCTTTTATTGATTATTTTAAAAGTTGGATGTTACATAAGGACCGAGATGAAATGTCGAGTTATACTCAAGCCTCGTGTCATGTCACACCCCGATTTGCACAATGCGGAAGCGTAAATCGAGAATGTAACAGACACCTCTGGTATCAACACATTGTTTATAAAGAAACATTACAAACTGATTTACAATATATTACATTTCCTTAATTTGTCATCGTTTTTCAGTCTAGGTGACACAAACCAAACTAGTTCGTTAACTACACAATCTTACTACTAACTCTCTTGCTTCTATTCACATAGAATCAACCACACACCTTGGGCAAGTAACAGATCACCAAAGCATTCCGATTTAAGTACACCTGAAAAGCAGTTTAAAACAGGTCAACTACTAGAGTTGGTGAGTTTCACGAGTTTCGATAAAACAGTTATGAGAATTCACAAGTTAACACTTGTAATCATGAAATAAGTATGTATGTATGTAAATAATGTAATTATGCTAAGCTACAGTGAAGCCTTGACTGTATGTGCTGCGTGCTTCCATTTCCAACGCTCAATCAACAACTGTGGCTCCTCTTCCGCCCACAACATGTCCCGGTAGCCATGTCTAACAATACATAGCCTGTTTGTATAAATATGGTCATGTGTAAACGGCGCTATGTGACACGGCAACGAGGCCAATTCCGTTTGGGTTTGTCAAACCAATAGTACTATTCACAAGCCACCGGCTCGAAGTTAATCACTGTGATCGTGGGGACTTTCGTGTGTTAGCACTTAGATAATTCACATGAATACATGTTTCAGGTATGTATATGTAATCAAACATGCTTTTCACCCCAAAAGTTCGTAAAATAGTTTAGAAGTGGGGTCATGAAACTCACTGTTTTGTAGATAATCAATAGCACGTCTGTTCTAGGTTTGTATAACTTGCAATCACGGTCTCCTATAATCAATATTATAATAATACTAATATTTTAATATTATTATAATCTCAATACTAAACTGGGCTGCATAACTAATCTGGGTATAGTTGGAACGCCCAGGAAGTGGCAATAGGCTTAGGTTATGATGTTGTTCAATGTCTAATAGTTAAAACTGAACTTGGCTCAGATTCCCGTTTTCCTAGCTAGGCCAAGTTGTTCGTTTATGCGTTCAGAAAACAGTTATGGGAAAATAAGCTTGGGTAAATGTATTGATTAATAAAATGATTAAGTTATAAAGAAGGATCACATACTGGGGTCCCAGATTAGCAACGGGGCCCGTTTCCGTTTATTCAGTTTGATTTAAGAAGAAACGCGCACAATCTATTCGGATTGTCCAGGTTTCTCATAGAAAAGTTTGTTTTTACTTAATTAGTCCAAAAATATGATTTTTGATTACTCTTGGTGTTTTGATATTCCTGCAGGTTCATTAATCGCGAACTTGCAGGTTTTTATGAAAACTAAATTTGTTTAATATTCAAATTAGCATAATTAATTAACCGTTAATCATTAAATTATGAAAATTTAGCCACTTATCAATTAAAATATGTAGATTTTTATAAAATTATTTCCGGAATTATTTACTGATTTATTAATTTATAAAAAGTCATTTTATCAGATATATTTTGCTTGAAAATCGTTCGTTTACCCCAAAAAATTTCCAAAAATTCCACAAAAATTCCTGAATACTCAAATCATGTCCCAAAACAACCTGTATAAATTTTAGAATGTAAAAATCTCGTGCGATATTCTTTTCGGCCCAAATTCGGCTATAAAAAACACCTTTAAACTTCTCCAAATGATCCCAAAATTCATATGTGATCAAAATATATAAAATCTGAGTTCCCAGAAAAATTTCATAATTTTTGGAGCATTTTAACGATTTTTCCCCATTAAACATCCCAATTTGGTAATAAATTTGCTAAATATTCTCGAATGGCTAAAAATTACTAAATTTGAACAGGGACTCAATGACATGGTCCCTGATGTCCCTGCAAAATTTCAAGGCCTAATAATATGAACATCACAACCTTAACTTAAACAACCCGTAAGCGAGTGTTTCAGCATTACCTTAGCAGTTTTGGTTCGTTTCCGCCTTTCTAATCAACTTTTTAAGCTCTTGTGCTCCTATGTAGGCTAGATACAAGTCCTATATCTCAAACCAAGCACGTTTCATCAATAGAACAGCCCTTTAACTTAGGGTTTTGGCTAGGGTATAAAAATCCGTGTTTATGGCCAAAAAAAACTATCAAACCAGGTTCCTTACCATGTGTTTGATCAAAACATGTTTATTTGGTATTAATCAATGTTAAACAAGTTAAGAATGATTTTTTGGATTTTTACACGGTTAAGAATGATTTTTGGCAATCAAACTATGTTTATTTGGTATTAATCAATGTTAAACAAGTGTAAAAGTAGCTTATTTATGTTGTTACCTTAGGGTTTTGGAGAGTTTCTGGAAAAACTGACTTGCAGCTGCTTGGACTTCAGTTTTTATCAAATGAAATGAATAAACAAGCTTACATAACAAGTTTTATTAAAAAAATGGGGGGGGGGGTATGCTTGGCCGATAGTAACTTCATGGGCCCATTTTGTCCCATGTTTCTGATTTTTCAAACCCAAATACGAAAAACCCAGTCCAAATTCAGTTCGGGTTCTGTTTTAGCGCGAAAAACTTATCGGGTGCGTTAAACAGCGCGAAAACGAGTGTTTTTCGGCTAGTTTTGTGTAAAATTATAAGAACATACTATATGTTTGTAAAAATCAAAAATATTTTCACGGATCGCTTAAAACATTTCAAATAAGTGTTTTTGTAAGTCTTTTTCGGCTTAACGGATGATACATTGCTTGGTTTGTAACAATATTTAGCGTTTAAATCTATAGCGGGTAGTTAAACTAGCATGTTTTAATTTAACTTGTTTGCTATCAAACTAAGGCCATATTACTAATATTTTAGCTTGTATTAAACGTACATCACTTATAGACGGCCCCCCAAAATATCTGGGTCATAACCCGACCCGTTCGGTTAATCGTTCGTTTGTTACACAAAAAGCGTTTATTTGCTTAATCGGTAAATACATACTGAGGTGTATCTTGTTTTGGCTCAAATGTCACATTCTCCCCCCGTTAGAAAATTTTGTCCCCGAAATTTGATTATTCAACTTTATCTTTATTGGGAAACAGGTGCGGGTATTTCTTTTTGAATTCGGATTTCCGCCCCCACGTGAATTCGGGTCCACATTCTGAATTCCATCGAACTTTGACTAGAGAGATTTTGTTGTGTCTTAATTGTTTTATTTTTCCCTCTAATATTTCCACCGGTTCTTCAACGAAATTCAGTTTTTCGTTTATGTTTAAATCTTTTAATGGCACGATTTCGGTTTCGTCAGTAAGACAATTTTTCAGGTTCGAAACATGAAAGACATCGTGAATAGAACCCAATTCCAAAGGTAATTTCAGTCGGTAGGCTATAGGACCGATCTCAGAAATGACTTCATATGGCCCAATGTATCGCGGAGCTAGTTTACCGGTTTTACCGAATTGAATGACGCCTTTCCACGGGGATACCTTGAGGAATAGTTTATCGCCTAATTCAAAAGACAACGGTTTCGTACGAACATCTGCGTAGCTTTTCTGTCGATCTCGGGCGATTTTCAATTTATTAGAAATTTTACTGATTTTATCGGTGGTTTCTTGAATCAAGTCAGATCGAGTAATTTGGGTATCTCCAACCTCAGTCCAACACAAGGGTGATCTACATTTCCGCCCATACAGCGCTTCATATGGTGCTGATTGGATGCTACTGTGATAGCTATTATTGTATGAGAATTCAACCAGTGGAAGATGTTTATCCCAGTTCCCACCAAAGTCTTGTACACAAGCGCGAAGCAAATCTTCTAAGGTTTGAATGGTTCGCTCAGATTGAACGTCGGTTTGGGGATGGTAGGCGGTACTTAGGTCAATTCGGGTTCCTAAAGCTTCTTGTACGACTTGCCAGAAACGAGAGGTGAAATGGCTATCACGATCAGAAATTATTGAAAAGGGTATGCCGTGTCAGGATACGATTTCATTTATGTACATGTGAGCAAGTTTTTCGGTTGTGTAAGTGGTTCGGATTGGAAGGAAGTGTGCGGATTTGGTTAGTCGGTCAACTATCACCCATATTGCGTCGTTTCCTCGGGAAGTTTTAGGGTGGTGTGTTACAAAATCCATGGTTATTTGTTCCCATTTCCATTGCGGTATTTCCGGTTGGTGCAACATTCTCGAAGGCTTTTGATATTCGGCTTTAACCCTCGCGCAAGTTAAACATTTACCGACATACGTAGCTATATCCTTCTTCATACCCGGCCACCAATAATACTCCTTCAAGTCCTTGTACATCTTATCTGTTCCAGAGTGAATGGAGTATTTGGACTTATGGGCTTCGTCCTTGATCAAGTCACGCGGATTGCTGAAAGTGGGAATCCAAACTCGGTTTTTGTAATATAAAATTTCATCGGTTCTTTCTTCAAAATTTTGTTCGGTCCCATGCAAGTTTTCATCTTCCAAGTGATCTCCTTTCAGAGCTTCGTTTTGAGCAATATGAATTTGTTCGGTGAGACTGGTTTGGACGATCATTCTAAGTGCTCGGACCCGTAGTGGTTTGATTCTGTCTTTTCTGCTCAAAGCATCTGCTACTATGTTAGCCTTGCCCGGATGGTATCGAATCTCACAGTCATAATCATTCAATAGCTCTACCCATCTCATCTGCCTCATGTTTAACTCTTTCTGGTTGAAAATATGCTGTAGGCTCTTGTGGTCGGTGTATACTGTACATTTGGTGCCATACAAATAGTGCCTCCAGATCTTAAGTGCAAAAATAACCGCGCCCAGTTTCAAATCATGGGTAGTATAATTCTTCTCGTGCACCTTTAACCGTAGAGAAGCGTATGCTATGACTTTGTTTCTTTGCATAAGTACGCACCCTAAACCTTTCCGGGACACGTCACAATAAACTACCAGATCATCAGTTCCCTCTGGAAGACTCAGTATCGGGGCTTGGCATAGTTTCTGTTTCAGCAATTGAAAAGTCATTTCTTGATCTTCTCCCCATACATAAGCACGATCTTTTTGAGTCAAAAGAGTTAGAGGTTAGGCTATGCTGGAAAAGCTAAACCCAAAAATTGACGGATTTCTTTCGGTGACTTTGGGGCTTGCCAATTTTTATTGGCTTCGATCTTACTCGGGTCTACATGGATACCGTGTCGGTTAACAACGTGCCCTAGAAATTGTACCTCTTGTAGCCAAAATTCACACTTTGATAATTTGGCATACAACTTTTCCTGTCTCAGCAACTCCAAAATTGTTCGTAAGTGTTGTGGTCCTCTTTGGTTTTTGAATATATCAAAATGTCATCAACAAACACGATAACAAATTTGTCGAGGTAAGGTTTACAAACCCGATTCATAAGATCCATGAATACTGCGGGAGCATTAGTCAGTCCGAACGGCATAACTAAAAATTCGTAGTGGCCATAACGAGTTCGGAACGCCGATTTAGACACATCTTCCTCTTGAATTTTAACGTGGTGGTAACCGGATCGAAGGTTGATTTTCGAGAAATAGTTTTCCCCTTGGAGTTGGTCAAATAAATCGTCTATTCGTGGAAGAGGGTATCGGTTTTTGATGGTAACTTTGTTTAATTCTCGGTAATCAATGCACATTCTAAAACTTCCATCTTTCTTTTTTACAAACAATACCGGTGCTCCCCAAGGAGAATAACTAGGACGTATGAAACCCTTATCTAACAATTCCTGTAACTGGTTGGATTATTCTTGCATTTCAGAGGGTGCCAGCCGGTAAGGTGCGTTAGCAATGGGGGCTGATCCTGGAATTAAGTCTATACGGAATTCAACCTGTCGGTTCGGTGGTAATCCAGGTAGATCATCGGGAAAGACATCGGGGTATTCACGTACAACGGGAATCTCTTCTATGCATTTCTCATCAGGGTTCTTTATAGTCACGTTTGCCAAGAATGCCATACAACATTGGCGTAAACATTTCAACACTTTGAGATGAGACACGAGAGGTAATATCGAACCAGACTTCTCT
The DNA here is from genome assembly GCF_021521415.1 of Bidens hawaiensis. NCBI lineage: Eukaryota > Viridiplantae > Streptophyta > Magnoliopsida > Asterales > Asteraceae > Bidens > Bidens hawaiensis. The sequence continues at coordinate 3,091,394 of NW_027491022.1, forward strand.
TCTTATACCACAATCATCTCACCATTCGAAAAGGGAATTTTAACTGTCTTGTCATTACACACAATCTCTGCCTTATTCTTGGTTAACCAGTCCATGCCGACTATAACATCAAAACTTCCTAACTCTACCAGGAGTAGGTCAATATGGAATGGGTGGTCATTAAGAATAATGTAATAGTTTTGGATTATTTGGTTGACAGTTATAGAGTTACCGTTAGCGAGTTCTATAGTATAAGGATTTGTTAGTTCACTAACTAGCATATTACATAGGGATACAAAACTAGTGGAAACAAAGCTTCTATCGGCACCCGTGTCAAATAATACAGAAGCATATTGATCAGAAACAAGATATGTACCTGTTACTACGTTCGGGTCTTGTCGTGCTTCTCCAGACCCGATAACGAACATGCGTCCTCTAAGCGCACCAAACGTCGATGCTTGGTTCTGTCTAGCAACCATTCTTTGATTCAGCTTAGGGCAATTTCTTCTTATATGATCTGTACTGCCGCATTCATAACAGGCACGGTAGGTGGTTGCGACTGCAGTCTGCTGGTTAGGTTGTTGGCGGATTGGCTGAGGTCTGGGTGGCTGTGGACGACGAGGTTGAGTAGTTTGGGTTGATTGGTTCACAATTTCTGTACCTACTCTGCAATAACGGGCGTAATGCCCAATTCTTCCACATTTTGTGACATACCGGCAGTCTGCATTCTCCCACATGATGGTAATTACATTTATCGCACTTGGGGCAAGGGTCTCTTATACCTGTCTTGCTTCGTATCATAACCAGTTATAGTATAATTTCTTATTGTCGGTCGTGCACGTTTGCTATATTGTCCTCCTTGTGCTCTCGTCCCATAGTCAGTTCATTTCATACCCACTGATTCTCTAGCCATTCTCAACACTCCGCTTCTTACCAAGTCAAAAGTCACAATGCCGGCTTGAGTCACAACATTTTCAAACGATGTGTGCCCCACGGACTGCACCAAACTCCTCACTACTGGGGCTAAACCCCAAACATAATGTTCAGTTCGTTTGTCTTCAGGAGTTACTAACCACGGTACTAAGCGGGCCAATTCATTGAAGCGGTTTGTGTATCCCAAATTATCCACTCCTTTCATTTACAGACCCCAAAGTTCGTGTTCTAACCTTTGTATTTCGTTCTTTGGACAGAAATGATCTAGCATTAATGTTTTGAGTTCAGCCCAAGTCATGCGGTTAATTGTATCTTGCCCTTTTATCTGAACTGTAGTGTTCCACCACATCAAAGCATGATCCGGAAAAGTAGAAGCAACATACTTGACAATATTTTCCGGTGAACAATTGCTGATATTAAGGACAGATTCAGTCTTTTCAATCCATTTAATCAGCCCGTTTGGCCCTTCAATACCTTTGAATTCGATCGGTTTACAGGCCATAAAGTTTTTAATCGAATATTCTCTCCAAGGGGGATTAGGGTTGTTATTGTTATTGTTTGGGTTCGGTGGGGGATTATTGTTGTTGACATTATTTGCATCAGGTGGGGGATTATTATTTGTGTCTGTTTCAGTGTTGGTTGGGGGAGCATTATTAACCGGTTGTTGGTTTGTTTGCATATTTGCATTTACACCGGCAGTCACCTGTGTTACAATAAGTGGGATTACTGCCTGCATTTGCAGAGCAATCATCTCGGCTATTTCTGCCTCAGTAATAGGATTTGCTTTCTTTGGGGCCATTCTATAATGATAAACACATATAAGCCAATTAATACTAATTCCAGTCTACGGCACTGTGTAATAATAATCACAATAAATGTTGTACAGGTAAACCAGGTAACATACTGATATTTCACAAATTGTGCTGTATATTGATAATAAAAGGTACATAGACTTAGCCTGATAAAGGCCAGTGCTTGCATGTATATATCAAAATCTGTTACTAAGTGACTGTTAGACTTAACCCTATAAGGGTCAGTGCTTGTAAATAATGTACAAAATTGTGTCCCATGTTAACATAACATACTACTCTATACATACATGGAGTATCAGAAGATCACATACACATATCTGTAACATCTTGCATCTATCCATACAAACGATAGACTAACCACAAACACAAAAACAACAACACCGTAATCATCCAGTAACAGTTCCATAGTCGAACTGTCACCCTATCCAAACACCAACGGTGGTAGGCATCTGACTGCTGCAAGTTCAGTACTATCTGACGTAACGTCGATAAGCGCTGGGTCACGTCCCTCCTTTCCTGGTTAATGTTAGCTATGGCTATCGAGTGGTCTATCACACGGTCAGTCAGGACAGCCATCCAAGAGTTGTTTCCTGCGTTTGGGAGGTCAGGGCGAGGAGTAGGTATACTTAACGAACGGGAAGATGAAGTATCCGCCCTAGGACGTGAAGGTCCTCCCCGATAGTGGGTAGATCTAAATGGAATCGAGGTAGGGTCAATCGGGGTTACCCTAATACGAGCAGTCTGTCGGACGCGTGCAGTAGCTGAAGTCGTCGGCGACAGGTGAATAGGTGGAGTGGGTGATCTGGCTACTCTAGGAGGTGAACGATACTGACTGTTAACTTCATTTTGATCCCTGCGTGGTGACCTGGGTGGATAACTATTGCATCTGTAGCCGAACAGATCAGGCACATTTCTTGGTAGCTCTCTTCAAATAACTTCTTTTTCCACCTCTTCCTCCTCCTCCGGTTCCTCTTCTAGCTCCTCCTCTGATTCCTCCTCTGGATCCTCCTCTGATTCTTCCTCTGGATCCTCCTCAACAGAGATTACCAGTTCTTCTTCCGGTATGTAGTCGTTATTCCTTGACATGATTCTGCACAAAGGTTAGTTATAAGAATAATATCTATTTCTAACGCTAACTATTGTCGAGAAGTTTAATTAATTACACCAAATTTAATATTAATTATATTAGAATATAATATTAGTTTTATTAAAATTTTAATTTTAATTATTATTAGAATTAATACTAAATATAAATGAGTATAATATTCGTAATAAAATTTACCGTCATCAACAGTATCGTACGTACATGTATTCATACACTTTGTTCCAAATAAGCACGTATTGGTGTTACATATATATATATACTTACCCATTACCTTTTATACACATATGTTGCCATTTTTACCTAACCACACGTTCCGCGACTTCTCTCCGAATTCCCTCGTACAAGCAAGTCTGTTATTATGTTCCGGACCACAATAACTCACTTGCCCAACAAGTTCATCTTGGCATCCATCAGTATATAATATTAATTTATTATTTAAATATTTCCCACAGTTAATCGACCCTACAGTTATATTTTAGGTACCCTAAGGGATAACCTAATCCTTTATAACCAATGGCTCTGATACCAACTTCTGTCACACCCCGACTAGCACAATGCGGAAGCGTAAAACGGGAATGTAACAGACACCTATGGTATCCACACATTGTTTATAAAGAAACATTACAAACTAATTTACAATATTTTATATTTCTTTGTTCTATCATTGTTTTACTGTCTAGGCGATACAAACAAAACTGGTTCGTTAACTATACGTTCTTACTACTAACATTCTTGCCTCTATTCACATAGCATCAACCACACATCTTAGGCAAGTAACAAATCACCAAATTATTCCGAATTAGGTACACCTGAAAAGCAGTTTAAAACAGGTCAACTACTAGAGTTGGTGAGTTTCACGAGTTTCAAGAAAACAGTTATGAGCATTCTCAAGTTAACACTTGTAATCATGAAATAAGTATGTATGTATGTAAATGATGTAATTATGCTAAGCTACAGTGAAGCATTGACTATATGTGCTATGTGCATCCATTTCCCACGCTCAATCAACCACTGTGGCTCCCCTTACGCCCACAACATGCCCCGGTAGCTATGTCTAACACTACATAACCTGTTTGTATAAATATGGTCCTGTGCAAACGGCGCTATGTGACACGGCAATCAGGCCGATTCCGTTTGGATTTGTCAAACCAATAGTTCTATTCACAAGCCACCGGCTTGAAGTTAATCACTGTGATTGTGGGGACATTCGTGTGTTAGCACTTAGATAATTCACATTAATACATATTTCAGGTATGTATATGTAATCAAACATGCTTTTCACCCCAAAAGTTCGTAAAACAGTTTAGGAGTGGGGTCATGAAACTCACTGTTTAGTAGATAATCAATAGCACGTCGGTTCAAGGTTTGAATAACTTGCAATCACGGTTTCCTATAATCAATATTATAATAAAATTAATATTTTAATATTATTATAATCTCAATATTAAACTGGGCTGTATAAGTAATCTGGGTATAGTTGGAATGCCCAGAAAGTGGCAATAGGCTTAGGTTGTGATGTTGTTCAATGTCTAATACTTAAAACCGAACTTGGCTCAGATTCCCGTTTTCCCAGCTGGGCCAAGTTTTTCGTTTATGAGTTCAGAAAACAGTTATGGGAAAATAAGCTTGGGTAAATGTATTGGTTAATAAAATGATTAAGTTATAAAGAAGGATCACATACTAGGGTCCCAGATTAGCCACGGGGCCCGTTTCCGTTTATTTAGTTTGATTTAAGAAGAAACGCGCACAATCTATCCAGATTGACCAGGTTTCTCATAGAAAATTTAGTTTTTACTTAATTAGTCCAAAAGTATGATTTTTGATATTCCCCAGGTTCGTTAATCGCGAACTTGCAGGTTTTTATGAAAACTAAATTTGTTTAATATTCAAATTAGCATAATTAATTAACCGTTAATCATTAAATTATGAAAATTTCGCCACTTACAATTAAAATATGTAGATTTTTATAAAAATATTTCTGGAATTATTTACTGATTTATTAATTTATAAAAATTCATTTTATCAACTATATTTCGCCTGAAAATCGTCCGTCTACCCCAAACAATTTTCAAAAATTCCACAAAAATTCATGAGTACTTAAATCATGTCCCAAAACAACCTGTATCAATTTCAAAATGTAAAAAGCTTGTGCAATATTCTTTTCGGCCCAAATCCAGCTATAAAAATTCACACGAACGCATATACACAAACACTTTTAAACTTCTCCAAATGATCCCAATATTCATATGTGAACAAAATACATCAAATCTGAGTTCCCAAAAAAATTTCATAATTTTTGAAGTAATTTAACTATTTTTCCCCATTAAACGTCCCAATTCGGTAATAAATTCGCCAAATATTCTCGGATGGTCGAAAATTACCAAATTTGAACAGGGACTCAATGACATGGACACTGATGTCCCTGAAAAATTTTAAGGCCTAATAATATGCACATCACAACCTTAACTTAAACAGCCTGTAAGCGAGTGTTTCGGCATTATCTTAGCGGTTTTGGTTCGTTTCCGCCTTTCTAATTAACTTTTCAAGCTCTTGTGCTTCTATGTGGGATAGATACAAGTCCTATATCACAAAACAACCAAGTTTCATCAATAGAATAGCACTTTAACTTAGGGTTTCGGCTAGGGTATAAAAACAAACTTTTGAACCGTAAAAATGTCGTTTCAACCCTTTAATCTGTGTTTATGACAAAAAAAAACTATCAAACCAGGTTTCTTACCATGTATATGATCAAAACATGTTTATGGACCATTTCTAGGATTTTTACACGGTTAGGATTGATTTTTGGCAATCAAACTATGTTTATTTGGTATTAATCAATGTTAAACAAGTGTAAAAGTAGCTTATTTAAGTTGTTACCTTAGGGCTTTGGAGAGTTTCTAGAAAAACTGACTTGCAGCTGCTTGGACTTCAGTTTTTATCAAATGAAATGAATAAAAAGATTACATAACAAGTTTTATAAAAAAAATGGGGGTGGGGTATGCTTGGCCGATCGGAACTTCATGGGCCCATTTTGGGCCCATTTTGGCCCAAGTTTCTGAATTTTCAAGCGAAAATATGAAAAGCCCAGTCCAAATTTAGTTCGGGTTCAGTTTTTAGCGCGAAAAACTTACCGGGTGCGTTAAACAACGCAAAAACGAGTGTTTTTCGGCTAATTTTGTGTAAAATTATAAAAACATACTATATGTTTGAAAAAACAAAAATATTTTCATGGATCGCTTAAAACATTTCAAATAAGTGTTTGGTAAGTCTTTTTCGGCTTAACGGATGATACAATGCTTGGTTTGTAACTATCTTTCGAGTTTAAATCTGTAGCGGGTAGTTAAACGAGCATCTTTTCGTTTAACTTGTTTGCTATCAAACTAAGGCCATATTACTAATATTTTAGCTTGTATTAAATGTATATCACTTATAGACGCCCCCCAGGAATATTTGGGTCATAACCAGACCCGTTCGGTTAAGCGTTCGTTTGTTACGCAAAAACCGTATATTTGCTTAATCGGTAAATACATACTGAGGTGTACCTTGTTTTAGCTCAAATGTCACAGTTTAGGGGTAGTATAAGCCCTTGGACCTTCGGCGAATAGCATTCCCTAATCCATCTTTCATCTATAAACCCGCCACCCAACTTTCTATTATTTAGCATAGTTAAACTTTTAACTATGCTAAATAAATAAGATTCTTTTATTTATTATTTTAAAATTGGACGTTACATAAGAACCGGGATGAAAGATCGAGTCATACTCAAGCCTCTTGTCAGTTGGTCACAAACTATAAATTCCTACTTTTTATATGCGTACTTTATATAAAAATTCTGTGTATACGTATAACTTTTAACTAAAACTTACCTCTTTTGGCGTGGGTTCGAGTTTGGTTGGAGTTAAGATGTAGATCTTGATGTGTTTCTTGCTTGCCAATGTGAATCCGTTACAAACCAGCTTCTTCCTTGCGGGGATCTACATCTGGAATAAAGGATGAGTGTTTTAGAGTTTTGGGGAGGGTTTAGGGGTAGTATAAGCGCATGGACCTTAGGCCAATAGCATTCCCTAATCCATATTTCATCTATAAGCCCACCACCCAACTTACTATTATTTATATATAAATCGAGTTTTTGTACGCTTACTTTATATATAAATGCTATGTATACATATAACTTTTAACTAAAACATACCTCTTTTGGCGTTGGTTCAACTTTGGTTTGAGTTAAGATGTAGATCTTGAAGTGTTTCTTGCTTGCCAATGGGAATCTGTTACAAACCACCTTCTTCCTTTCTTTGATCTAGATCCGGAATAGAGGATGAGTGTTTGTGTGTGTATGGAGGAAAAAGATGAAGTGATGGTTTTAGAGTTTTAGGGAAGGTTTAGGGGTAGCATAAGCCCATGGACCATAGGCCAATAGCATTCCCTAATCCATCTATCATCTATAAGCCCACCACCCAACTTTCTATTATTTAGCGTAGTTAAATAATAACACCTACCCAAATAAATAATAACACCTACCCAAATAAATAAGATTCTTTTATTTATTATTTTAAAAGTCGGATGTTACATAAGGACCGGGATGAAATGTCGAGTAATACTCATGCCTTGTGTCACTCGATCACAAACTATGAACCGGGATGTTATTTTAAAATCGGACGTTACATAAGGACCCGGATGAAAGGTCGAGTCATACTTATGCCTCTAGTCACTTGATCACAAACTATATAAAACTTCATTTTGTATGCGAACTTTATATAAAAATTCTATGTACATGTGTAACTTTTAACTAAAACTTACCTCTTTTGGCGTGGGTTCGAGTTTGGTTGGAGTTAAGATATAGATCTTGATGTGATTCTTGCTTGCCAATGGGATTCCGTTACAAACCACCTTCTTCTATGCTTGGATCTACATCCGGAATAGAGGATGAGTGTTTGTGTGTGTATGGAGAAAAAGATGAAGTAACGGTTTTTAGAGTTTTAGGGAGGGTTTAGGTGTAGTATAAGCGCATGGACCTTAGGCCAATAGGATTCCCTAATCCATCTTTCATCTATAAGCCCACCACCCAACTTACTATTATTTAGCATAGTTAAATAATAACACCTACCCAAATAAATAAGATTCTTTTATTTATTATTTAAAAAGTTGGATGTTACATAAGGACCGGGATGAAATGTCGAGTCATACTCATGCCTTGTGTCACTTGATCATGAACTATGAAAACCTACTTTTTGTATCCGTACTTTATACTTAAATTCTATGTATACATATAACTTTTAATTAAAACTTTCCTCTTTTGCAGTGGGTTCGAATTTGGTTCGAGTTAAGTTGTAGATCTTGATGTCTTTCTTGCTTGCCAATGGGAATCCGTTACAAACCACCTTCTTCCTTGATTGGATCCAGATTCGGAATTGAGGAGGAGTGTCTGTGTGTGTAAGGAGGAAAAAGATGAAGTGACGATTTTAGAGTTTTAGGGAGGGTTTAGGGGTAGTATAAGTGCATGGACCTTAGGCCAATAGCATTCCCTAATCCATCTTTCATCTATAAGCCCACCACCCAACTTACTAATATTTAGCATAGTTAAATAATAACACTTAATCAAATAAATAAGATTCTTTTATTTATAATTTTGAAAGTTGGACGTTACATAAGGACCGGGATGAAAGGTCGAGTCATACTCAAGCCTCATGTCACTTGATCACAAACTATAAAAACCTAGTTTTTGTACGCTTAATTTATATATAAATTCTATGTATACATATAACTTTTAACTAAAACACACCTCTTTTGGCGTTGGTGTTGGACTCGATCTGCCCAAGACACATAGTATAATTGATGTGGCTAGTACGTTATGATCCAAGTCGGGTCATACCCAATAACAAGCTAGACAAACATCAATTATATTTGTTTATATATGATATGATCATAAGTAAATAAATATTGATACTTTTGTTATTTGGACAAGTGTTTCTAAATACAATGTACTTGTGAAATGAATAAATCATATGGATGATTTATATTTTGAGAGAGAACATTCCATATTGTTAATTAAGATGATTAAATAACAATATGTGAAAATGGTTACCTAGCATGTTGCCTGTATATTGTGTTACACTTATAAGTAATAAGTTTTATAACACAAATATATAAATGGAAGGTTTAAAAAAAATAATAATAATAACAAGGAAGGAATCTCTTCCTCTCTTATTATTTTATTGTTATTTCAAATGTTAGTGGAGACATGCAAGTTTTCTAATTGGTGCCATGGGTGGTGCCAAAAGATACACACTTACTTCCTCTTTCACTATCATTTTTTGCATGTAACAAAAACAAGTTTCTACTCTCTCTCTTTTCCCTCTAATTTTCGGCCAAGAGGAGGAGCCAAGGGAGGAAGAAAATTTTTGAGTGCAAATCCTAGCTAAAAGGTGTTTGCTTGAAGGCTTGAAGAGTATACAAGCTTGAGGAACTCTGTAACACCCCGTAACCGCAGCGGAAACGTACACGGGATGCAACAGACACATCTGATATCAACAGCATTGCTTATAACGAAAATACCACTTCATTAATTTATAACATATTACATTGTTGCGAGTTTCATTACTGTCTAGGTGTTACACACATATTTTACCGATAAGACATTAATAAATTCATTACAAAACAAAGAGCAGCAAGCTCCCAACAGGTAGCACAGATAGTTAAGCACACATCAATCAATCCAACTTGGGCATACCTAGAAAACATGTAAAGAAAACGGGTCAACTACGAATAGTTGGTGAGTTTCACTAATTTAAATAAACACTGACAAATCATTTTAATAATCATTTATTAACAATATAATCATGCTGGGAACTATGTTACCCCAGAACATTTCCAATAACTTTCTGGGAACTATGTTACCCCAGAACAATAATAACCCCTGGGAACTATGTTACCCCAGAACAATAACAACCCCTGGGAACTATGTTACCCCAGAATAATAATAACCCCTGGGAACTATGTTAACAACAATAACCCCTGGGAACTATGTTACCCCAGAACAATAATAACCCCTGGGAACTATGTTACCCCAGAACAATAACAACCCCTGGGAACTATGTTACCCCAGAATAATAATAACCCCTGGGAACTATGTTACCCCAGAATAATAATAACCCCTGGGAACTATGTTACCCCAGAACAATAACAACCCCTGGGAACTATGTTACCCCAGAATAATAATAACCCCTGGGAACTATGTTACCCCAGAACAACAATAACCCCTGGGAACTATGTTACCCCAGAACAACAATAACCCCTGGGAACTATGTTACCCCAGAACAATAACACATTATAAACATTTTATATATTCTATGCATCAGTCCATATATATATAAATGTACAAGTATTTCCATACGATCGGTATGTACTTAAATACTTTAAATAAGACTTGTTTTCCGCCCCGGGAAAATATAATTAAAACAATTCATTAAAAGGGGCTCGTGAAAACTCACCTTGTTGTGAGTCGGTGAGTAATATAAGGAACAGCTACGTGCCTGGATCTGTAATATAATATCTAGTCGTTACTATATAATTCCCATAACTTAAATACGTATCAATCGGTACATCTGGGAACATTGTTAACCCAGTACTGTACTCGATTCGGGGACAATGTTAACCCCGTGACACTTCTAAGGACTCAGATTGACATTGCTTAGAGTTTGACAGTCAATTTAGTTAAGGTGATGAAATTATAGCTCGGTTTGACACCCCGTTTGGCCGTGGGGCCCATTTCCGGTATTTCGGTGCCGAAAACGGTAAAATCGGGTAAAATTACCCAAATCATCCGAATTATTTTCGGATGATTTATTTTTTACTTAATTTACTTAGATTTATGAAATAGTCTATTTTTAGAGTTTTCATGTACCAGTCAGCTCGCTTATGCGAACTTTGCCGGTTTACACGTTTTAAGCTTTAAAAACTTGTTTTTATGTTCTTTTTAGCACAAATAATTACCCGATTAGTCTCGGGTCTTGAAATTTTGCACAAAACTTAATTTGACAGAAAGGAATTTTGTAAAAATTTTCCAGATTTATTTTCTTATATTTATATTTATTTATCTATTTTTAAATCTTATTAAAATACTAAATATATCAAAAATACCAAAACACTTTAGAAAAATCCCAAGTTTTTCTGGGATGATCTTTATCATCCTCATAACTTTCTGGAATTTTTCCAGATTTATTTTCCTACATTTACATTTATTTATCTATTTTTAAGTCTTGTTAAAACACTAAATATATCAAAAATACCAAAACACTTTAGAAAAATCCCAAATTTTTCTGGGATGATCTTTATCATCCTCATAACTTTCTGGAATTTTCCCAGATTTATTTTCCTACATTTACATTTATTTATCTATTTTTAAATCTTGTTAAAACACTAAATATATCAAAAATACCAAAACACTTTAGAAAAATCCCAAATTTTTCTGGGATGATCTTTATCATCCTCATAACTCCCTGGAATTTTTCCAGAATTTAAAACTTATTTTTCAAGCCATTTTCACCCAAAACCGAGCTAGAAAGCCCTAGAACTCGTTTCACCGAAAAGCCTACTTAGACTTTTCCAACTGAGCTCAAATTTTGTGGGTGACTTTTATATGTTATAAAAAGCTTATCTTAAATTTTCCGGAATTTTTCATCATGTTTTGCTATTTTTCACTATTTTTGGCCAAAACCGAGCATTAAATTCACCAAATATTCATCTTTTATCCAAAAATTACCAAAAATTCACAGATCTCATATTTTCATGTGTAGATCATCTCTGTGAAATTTCGTGACCCGACTCTAAGCACAAGTAAATCTGTCCATTTTTTCATAACACACGAAAACCGAACTATATTGTGTTTTCTAGCTTTAGATCGCAAGGATCTCGGTTTCTAGCCTTTGCTAGCCGCTAGATACAACACTTACAAGCACAATATCACTATACCAAGCAAGTTACACCAATAATCAAACCATTTCTTTCAAAGTGTCGGTTTTTAAGTAAAAACAAAGGTTTTAACCGTAGAAATCCATTCCCGACTCTTTTTACTCATTTCTTGGACCAAGATCCCTTGTATAACATGTATACATCTCTTGATCATGCAAGAGTCGGTTCCATCTCGGTTTTTCACCCATCTTTCACTTGGAAACTCATTTTAACAAGATTTTAACCGTAAAATTTTATTCTAAACACTTTTAACTCATTACTTGGATCAAGATCCTTTGTATAACTTGTATACATCCCTTGATCATACGAGAATCGGTTTTATCTCGGGTTTTCACCCGTCTTTCACATGGAAACCTCCTTTTCTCAATATTGTAGAATTAGAAACAAGATTTAAGCATAAAAACCATGTTTATACCTTCAATTCTTGGTTTAAAGATCAAGGGATTGGATGGAGGTTTGAAGATTTGAGAGAGTTTGAGAGAGTTTTGTTGTTGAATTGTGTTAAAAAAAAAAAAAATGAATTGAATGATAATAATAATAAGGACCGATCGGTCCATAGGGTGGATGGGGGTGGGCCCCACACATCAATTCTAAGCCACATATTCGGATTACGCAATCCGAATAATGTTGTGGATAATCTGGCTCAGTTCGTTTCTCGTTTAAACTCGTAATTCGGCTTGAAACGAAATTAAAATGGTCGTTTTTCGGGTCAAAATAAAATTTACATAAAACCGACTTAAAAACTTTAAAAAAACTTAAACCATGACATTAAAACATCATATTATTAATAATTACGCATCTTTTTCGGCTTGATTGATCATCTCTTGCTTGGTTTGATGTTAAAGGTTTCGTTTATCGTACCGACGTACCAATAAATCGAAATCCTTTTTCTGTGCTATAATTCACTTATCCCGAAGCATTAATACTTCGTGAACATCACTAAACATTATATACTTCGTCTATAATGTAATTCCCGATTCGTTCGGGTTTCAATAACCGATCATTGATTAATTGTAATTCCAATACGATTCACTATATAATTGAGTATGATTCATACTGTGAACCATATATATTCGTATAAACGTACTATAACTCATATAATCAGTATTAAATAACACGTAAATAGTATATTCCGGCTAGGGTATACCTGGATTTTTCGGAATCGTTACATTCTCCCCCCGTTATAAAAATTTCGTCCTCGAAATTTTATGCGTCAACTACTTCCTTTTGAGGAAATAGGTGGGGGTATTTCTTCCGAAATTCATCCTTTCGTTCCCAAGTAAATTCTGGGCCTCGTTGCGAATTCCATCTAACTTTGACCAACGAGATCTTATTGTGTCTAAGTTGCTTGATCTTACCGTCCACTATTTCGATGGGCTCCTCTACGAAGTTGAGCCTATCACTTATTTGAACACCCTCTAAGGGTAACACCGATGTCTCATCCACCAGACATCTTTTCAAATTCGACACATGAAACACGTTATGAACTGCACTTAGTTCCTCAGGCAGTTCTAGTCGGTAAGCTACCGGACCGATCTTTGCAGTAATAATGAATGGTCCAATATATCTAGGGGCCAACTTCCCCGCCTTTCCAAACCTGACCACTCCTTTCCAGGGTGATACTTTCAAATATACCTTTTCACCCTTCTCAAATGACAACGGTTTTCGACGGGTATCAGCATAACTCTTCTGCCGATCCCGCGCGGCTTTCAGGTTGTTCTTAATCTCAAGAATCTTGCTGGTCGTCTCCTGGACCAGATCCGATCTAATGATCTGCGGGTCTCCCACTTCAGACCAGCAAAGTGGTGATCGGCACTTTCGCCCATACAATGCTTCATAAGGTGCTGCCTTTATACTGCTATGGTAACTGTTATTATAGGAAAATTCAACGAGTGGGAGATGTTGATCCCAATTTCCCTTAAAGTCCAGTACGCAGGCACGAAGCAAATCCTCCAAAGTTTGAATAGTCCTCTCAGACTGACCATCGGTCTGAGGGTGGTAAGCTGTGCTTAGGTCAATACGTGTTCCCAATGCTTCTTGGACAGCTTGCCAAAGTTTGGAGGTGAAATGGCTATCCCTATCGGAGATGATCGAGATGGGGATGCCATGACGAGACACTATTTAATTTATATAAATTTGCGCAAGTCTCTCAGTGTTAAAAGTATTTCTAATTGGAATAAAATGTGCCGATTTGGTTAATCGATCCACGATTACCCAAATTGCATCATGACCTCGGGGTGTCTTGGGGAGGTGTGTCACAAAATCCATTGTGATCTGCTCCCACTTCCATTCGGGAATTTCCGGCTGTTGCAACATTCCCGAAGGTTTCTGGTGCTCCGCCTTAACCCTCGCACACGTCGTACACTTGCCGACGTATGTGGCTATATCCTTTTTCATTCCTGGCCACCAGTAAAATTCTTTCACATCCTTGTACATTTTATCTGATCCCGGATGTATGGAATATTTCGATTTATGAGCTTCGTCCATGATTAAATCACGAAGGTCATGGAGGGTCGGGATCCAAATCCGATTTTTGAAATAAAGGATTTCGTCCACACGCTGTTCGAAATTCTTCTCATTCCCGTAAAGTCCTTCTTTAACCAATTGGCCCTCTTTCAACGCCTCGCGTTGAGCGACTCGAATTAAATCTGAAAGGTTCGACTGGACTATCATCCCCAACGCTCGCACACGTAGTGGCTTGACTCGATCCTTTCTACTCAAGGCATCGGCTACAACGTTAGCCTTGCCGGGGTGATATCGTATGTCACAGTCATAGTCACTCAGCAACTCGACCCATCTTCGTTGCCTCATATTCAGTTCTTTCTGATCGAATATGTGTTGCAAACTTTTATGATCAGTGAATATGGTGCACTTTGTACCGTAGAGATAGTGTCTCCAGATTTTAAGTGCAAAGATGACTGCTCCCAGTTCCAAGTCATGAGTAGTGTAGTTTTTCTCATGAACTTTTAACTGTCGAGACGCATAGGCTATGACCTTTTTATTTTGCATTAACACGCACCCTAACCCTTTACGGGATGCGTCACAATATACAACAAATCCATCGTCTCCGTCGGGGAGGCTTAAGATTGGCGCTTGGCACAATCTTTGTTTTAGCGTTTGAAACGCCGTTTCCTGCTCTTCACCCCATTCATATTTCCGATCCTTTTGAGTCAGGAGGGTTAAAGGTTGGGCGATGCTGGAAAAGTTCTCTATAAATCGACGATAGTATCCAGCTAAGCCTAAGAATTGGCGGATTTCTTTCGGAGATTTAGGCGCTTGCCAATTCTTAATAGCTTCAACCTTACTCGGATCAACGTGTATTCCTTGGTGGTTTATAACATGACCGAGGAATTGCACCTCTTGTAACCAGAAGTTACACTTGGAGAATTTTGCATATAACTTCTCCTGATCCAGGAGCTCTAAAACTAACTTTAAGTGTTGCTCGTGCTCCTCTTTACTCTTCGAGTATATCAAAATATCGTCAATAAATACAATGACGAACTTGTCGAGATAGGGTTTACAGACTCGGTTCATGAGATCCATGAACACCGCTGGCGCATTTGTTAGCCCAAAAGGCATAACTAAAAATTCGTAGTGGCCGTAGCGAGTCCGAAACGCGGTTTTTGGGATATCCTCCTCTTGAATTCTAACTTGGTGGTATCCCGATCTAAGATCAATTTTTGAGAAATAGCTCGCACCTTGCAGTTGGTCGAACAAATCATCGATTCGGGGAAGAGGATATCTATTTTTGATGGTTAATTTGTTCAATTCCCTGTAGTCAATGCACATTCGAAGGCTTCCGTCCTTCTTTTTCACAAATAGTACAGGTGCACCCCACGGGGAATAACTGGGACGTATAAATCCCTTATCCAACAATTCCTGCAACTGGTTGGATAGTTCTTGCATCTCGGACGGTGCAAGTCTGTAAGGGGCCTTAGCAACAGGGCCGGCTTGAGGTAACAGATCGATTCTGAATTCGACCTGTCGGGTTGGCGGTAATCCAGGAAGTTCCTCTGGAAAAACTTGTGGAAATTCGCGTACCACGGGAATATCGTCCACCCGTTTTTCCTCAGAATCAGCGGCCGTAAGGCTCGCTAGATACGCCACACATCCCTGACGTATATATTTCAACACCTTGAGGTGGGATATAAATGGTATCATGGTGCCGGATTTTTCTCCCTGCACTAATACCTCCTCGTCATCCGACACCCGGATCTTGACGGTTTTCTTTTCACAGTTTATTTCTACCCTATTACGTGCCAACCAATCCATTCCCACTATCACGTCAAAACTACCCAATTCTACCGGTAATAAGTCAATCAGGAAGGATTGTTCGCTTAGAATAAAAGGGCAATTCCGAACAATCCGATTAACTATCATGGTTTTACCGTTAGCGACCTCTACGGTGTAGGGTTCTATGGTTTCACCAATAGGAAGGTTTGCTATCGAAAGGAATCTAACGGAGACAAAACTTCTATCGGCGCCTGTATCAAATAATACAGAAGCGTAATGATCAGAGACGAGGAAGGTACCTGTCACTACGCTGGGGTCCTGGCGCGCCTCGTTCGCTCCCATCACAAATGCCCGGCCTCGCGCCGGATTGGACGCCGATGGCTGACCCGCGAGTTGTCTCCCGTTTCCTCCCTGATTCAGTTTCGGGCAGTTCCTTTTGAAGTGATCCGTGCTGCCGCATTCGTAGCAAGCACGGCTAGTGGTCACCATCTGGTTTCCTTGCGGGTTCTGCTGTCGGGCTGGTTGAGTTCTAAATGGTTGCGCCCGAATAGGTTGTGGTTGACGGTTCAGGTTGTTCAGATTTGTCTTACAATTTGGTGCGTAGTGTCCAACCCTGCCACACCGGTGGCACACCACCTCCTTGCACACGCCACTATGGTGGTAACCACATTTCCCGCATTTAGGAAACGTTCCCCTCTGCGGTTCTTGCCTTCCGCCCGAACTAGTCATGGCATAGCTCTGGGCAGCGGGCCTAGCTCGTTTGTTTTGCTGCTTCTCTCGGATCCTATTGTCATACGTACCTCGCTTTACCCCAGCCGACTCTCCCGTCGCCTTTATCGATCCGCTCCTTAAGAAATCATACGTGACAATACCAGCCTGTGTCACTGCACCCTCATACGTCTGGTGCCCTCCCGCGTTAACTATGCTCCTCACTACTGGAGTAAGTCCCCAAATATAACGTTCCACCCTTTTTGACTCTGGGGTGACCAACCACGGCACTAATCGTGACAGTTCATTAAACCGGTTGGTATATCCCAAGTGGTCCGCCCCATGCATCTCTAGGTTCCACAACTCATGTTCCAGTTTCTGCAATTCATTCTTTGGGCAGAAATGTTTCAAAACAAGATCCTTAAGCTCTGCCCAGGTCATGCGGTTTGTCGCCGCCTGACCTCGAGTCTGTACTATGGTGTTCCACCATGTCAAGGCATGGTCTGTGAACGTACAGGTGGCGTACTTAACGACACAATCCTCGGGACAGTTGCTGATATTTACCACTGATTCTATTTTCTCTAACCATTTCACTAACCCATTCGGTCCTTCCGACCCGTTAAATTCTAAAGGCTTGCATAACATAAAATCCTTGATTGAACAACCCCTGGATGGTCCAGTGCGGTTGGTCTCTACAGTAGGGATAGGGCCATTACTGTCGGTAGCGACCACCGTAGGCGGTGCGTCAGTACTCGGCATAGTGTTATCGGTAGGTGGATGATTAGCATTATGTTCCCCGCCATTATTTATGGGCGTTTGATTGCTCGGAGGGGTTGGATTAGACGAATTATTAATGCTGGCGGCGATGCGCGATACTATATCCGGTATCGCCGCCTCCAACTGTTGAGCAATCAAACGGCTCACATCTACTTCCGATACTTTCGTTGATCGTTTCGGTGCCATTCTACACAACATCAAGGAAACACATATAATTAATACCATTCCAAATTATGAAACACAAACACATTCCATACATTAATAAACATTAGTACATATTACACAAACATCCATTTACATACTTCCCAGTCATCATTACACAACTAAGTTTTAATACAAAGGGCCTATGTTGGTATCATCCTCGACATAACCCGCAATGGGTCAGTGCTTGAATGATACCCAAAAGTATCGATAATGATATGCCCTACAAGAGACCCCCTATGGGCCAGTGGTTGTACTATAAATAAACAAGATTCACTCCGTGTTAGTATCACCACTAACTACTTACACGGAGTATCAAAAAGCGGTTCAAGATTCTACAATCCAACACGTCTACACATGGTGGTAAACCAACCCTACCAACACCGCCACCAGCACCACCAGCACCGCCATCATAACCCGCATTCGGGTTTCCATCTGGTCGATCAACCAGTGGGAGTATGAGCACTCCCTTTTTAACTGGTTAATAGCATACTGGTGGTCCAGTATGCTGTCCCCGAGGTACGCCCGCCTCTGTACCCCCACGACCAGGGCGGCAGAGTGCTCGTTCACCTGCTCGGTGAGAACACGTAGCCAAGCCGCCAAGTCCCGCTCCTGCCTTGGCAGACCCCACACAGGTAGGGTTGCAGGCTCGGGTTGGGGGCGGGAAGACTCGCCCCGGTGGTATGTGGATCTGGGTGGGGTAACAGTGGGCGGAACATACGGGGCACTGATCCGCGCCGTGAGGCGGGGACCGTGTCTGGGGGGAATCGGGGTGGTCTGTGGTGCGGGCGGGGTAGGAGACCTGGTAACCCTAGCAGGGGAGGGTAAACTAGCACTCCTAGCTGGGGTGGTCTGTCTAGAAGTACTATGACTAGCCTCCGAAGGCTCGGAGCTGGGTGCTACACTTGGGCTTCCAGAGGCCCCGGAACTAGCCTCTTCCGGGTCCTCTTCCGTCGACACACTAGGTGTTCTTGCCATTATACCTGCACACAAGTTAACAAACATATAGTCCTTTTCGTAGTGTAATTCATAATTAAATTAATCATGCACTTACTTATACAATTTTGCCACATAATAGTATTATTATACATTTACACATATGTTGCCAATTTTACCTATTTAAGTCCCCCGTGACTTCCCCTGAATTCCCTCGTGCGGACAAGTCTGTTATTATGTTCCGGACCATAATAACCCACTTGTCCATCCAAGTTCATCCCGATCTCGTCACAATATTTTATTAGTTGATATTCAGATCCTATAATACTTGAGCTACTGGTTATATTTTAGGTATCTTTTTCAGACATCCTAATTCTTTATAACCAGTGGCTCTGATACCAAGTTCTGTAACACCCCGTAACCGCAGCGGAAACGTACACGGGATGCAACAGACACATCTGATATCAACAGCATTGCTTATAAAGAAAATACCACTTCATTAATTTATAACATATTACATTGTTGCGAGTTTCATTACTGTCTAGGTGTTACACACATATTTTACCGATAAGACATTAATAAATTCATTACAAAACAAAGACCAGCAAGCTCCCAACAGGTAGCACAGATAGTTAAGCACACATCAATCAATCCAACTTGGGCATACCTAGAAAACATGTAAAGAAAACGGGTCAACTACGAATAGTTGGTGAGTTTCACTAATTTAAATAAACACTGACAAATCATTTTAATAATCATTTATTAACAATATAATCATGCTGGGAACTATGTTACCCCAGAACATTTCCAATAACTTTCTGGGAACTATGTTACCCCAGAACAATAATAACCCCTGGGAACTATGTTACCCCAGAACAATAACAACCCCTGGGAACTATGTTACCCCAGAATAATAATAACCCCTGGGAACTATGTTACCCCAGAACAACAATAACCCCTGGGAACTATGTTACCCCAGAACAATAATAACCCCTGGGAACTATGTTACCCCAGAACAATAACAACCCCTGGGAACTATGTTACCCCAGAATAATAATAACCCCTGGGAACTATGTTACCCCAGAACAATAACAACCCCTGGGAACTATGTTACCCCAGAATAATCATAACCCCTGGGAACTATGTTACCCCAGAACAACAATAACCCCTGGGAACTATGTTACCCCAGAACAATAACACATTATAAACATTTTATATATTCTATGCATCAGTCCATATATATATAAATGTACAAGTATTTCCATACGATCGGTATGTACTTAAATACTTTAAATAAGACATGTTTTCCGCCCCGGGAAAATATAATTAAAACAATTCATTAAAAGGGGCTCGTGAAAACTCACCTTGTTGTGAGTCGGTGAGTAATATAAGGAACAGCTACGTGCCTGGATCTGTAATATAATATCTAGTCGTTACTATATAATTCCCATAACTTAAATACGTATCAATCGGTACATCTGGGAACATTGTTAACCCAGTACTGTACTCGATTCGGGGACAATGTTAACCCCGTGACACTTCTAAGGACTCAGATTGACATTGCTTAGAGTTTGACAGTCAATTTAGTTAAGGTGATGAAATTATAGCTCGGTTTGACACCCCGTTTGGCCGTGGGGCCCATTTCCGGTATTTCGGTGCCGAAAACGGTAAAATCGGGTAAAATTACCCAAATCATCCGAATTATTTTCGGATGATTTATTTTTTTACTTAATTTACTTAGATTTATGAAATAGTCTATTTTTAGAGTTTTCATGTACCAGTCAGCTCGCTTATGCGAACTTTGCCGGTTTACACGTTTTAAGCTTTAAAAACTTGTTTTTATGTTATTTTTAGCACAAATAATTACCCGATTAGTCTCGGGTCTTGAAATTTTGCACAAAACTTAATTTGACAGAAAGGAATTTTGTAAAAATTTTCCAGATTTATTTTCTTATATTTATATTTATTTATCTATTTTTAAATCTTATTAAAATACTAAATATATCAAAAATACCAAAACACTTTAGAAAAATCCCAAGTTTTTCTGGGATGATCTTTATCATCCTCATAACTTTCTGGAATTTTTCCAGATTTATTTTCCTACATTTACATTTATTTATCTATTTTTAAATCTTGTTAAAACACTAAATATATCAAAAATACCAAAACACTTTAGAAAAATCCCAAATTTTTCTGGGATGATCTTTATCATCCTCATAACTTTCTGGAATTTTCCCAGATTTATTTTCCTACATTTACATTTATTTATCTATTTTTAAATCTTGTTAAAACACTAAATATATCAAAAATACCAAAACACTTTAGAAAAATCCCAAATTTTTCTGGGATGATATTTATCATCCTCATAACTCCCTGGAATTTTTCCAGAATTTAAAACTTATTTTTCAAGCCATTTTCACCCAAAACCGAGCTAGAAAGCCCTAGAACTCGTTTCACCGAAAAGCCTACTTAGACTTTTCCAACTGAGCTCAAATTTTGTGGGTGACTTTTATATGTTATAAAAAGCTTATATTAAATTTTCCGGAATTTTTCATCATGTTTTGCTATTTTTCACTATTTTTGGCCAAAACCGAGCATTAAATTCACCAAATATTCATCTTTTATCCAAAAATTACCAAAAATTCACAGATCTCATATTTTCATGTGTAGATCATCTCTGTGAAATTTCGTGACCCGACTCTAAGTACACGTAAATCTGTCCATTTTTTCATAACACACGAAAACCGAACTATATTGTGTTTTCTAGCTTTAGATCGCAAGGATCTCGGTTTCTAGCCTTTGCTAGCCGCTAGATACAACACTTACAAGCACAATATCACTATACCAAGCAAGTTACACCAATAATCAAACCATTTCTTTCAAAGTGTCGGTTTTTAAGTAAAAACAAAGGTTTTAACCGTAGAAATCCATTCCCGACTCTTTTTACTCATTTCTTGGACCAAGATCCCTTGTATAACATGTATACATCTCTTGATCATGCAAGAGTCGGTTCCATCTCGGTTTTTCACCCATCTTTCACTTGGAAACTCATTTTAACAATATTTTAACCGTAAAATTTTATTCTAAACACTTTTAACTCATTACTTGGATCAAGATCCTTTGTATAACTTGTATACATCCCTTGATCATACGAGAATCGGTTTTATCTCGGGTTTTCACCCGTCTTTCACATGGAAACCTCCTTTTCTCAATATTGTAGAATTAGAAACAAGATTTAAGCATAAAAACCATGTTTATACCTTCAATTCTTGGTTTAAAGATCAAGGGATTGGATGGAGGTTTGAAAATTTGAGAGAGTTTGAGAGAGTTTTGTTGTTGAATTGTGTTAAAAAAAAAAAAATGAATTGAATGATAATAATAATAAGGACCGATCGGTCCATAGGGTGGATGGGGGTGGGCCCCACACATCAATTCTAAGCCACATATTCGGATTACGCAATCCGGATAATGTTGTGGATAATCTGGCTCAGTTCGTTTCTCGTTTAAACTCGTAATTCGGCTTGAAACGAAATTAAAATGGTCGTTTTTCGGGTCAAAATAAAATTTACATAAAACCGACTTAAAAACTTTAAAAAAACTTAAACCATGACATTAAAACATCATATTATTAATAATTACGCATCTTTTTCGGCTTGATTGATCATCTCTTGCTTGGTTTGATGTTAAAGGTTTCGTTTATCGTACCGACGTACCAATAAATCGAAATCCTTTTTCTGTGCTATAATTCACTTATCCCGAAGCATTAATACTTCGTGAACATCACTAAACATTATATACTTCGTCTATAATGTAATTCCCGATTCGTTCGGGTTTCAATAACCGATCATTGATTAATTGTAATTCCAATACGATTCACTATATAATTGAGTATGATTCATACTGTGAACCATATATATTCGTATAAACGTACTATAACTCATATAATCAGTATTAAATAACACGTAAATAGTATATTCCGGCTAGGGTATACCTGGATTTGTCGGAATCGTTACAAACTCCTATCTTGAAGTTCTAGCCTACCATTCATCATTCCTTTCACATTTCCTTGGTTTTGAAAGGTAGTCTTAACATGCATGGACTTATAGTGACATGCATGTGTTTGATAGTATGCATTTCATATTTGGATCCGGGTTTGGGGTTTTGCATGTATAAAATTGGTTTTATACACTATAAACTAACAAGATTTAAAACATTTATCCGATGCGTTTTTGGTAAAAGTAAGGTTTTATCGGTTTGATAATCTTGTTAAAACCCAACAATGGCATCAAGAGCTGCTTATACGAATGCATGCTTCATTAGACCCAAAAATTTTCGGGTTTATGGTGGGTTTTACCATATGGCCGAAAGTGTTTATGGTTTTGGTTTCCCCATGGTTTTTCAAGGTTATACTTTACATGCATGTGGTAATCTTCAAAAACTAGGTCATTTGGAAGATTGTTTACATTGTTTGGACAAAACCCGAAACTTTTGGTTTGGTTAAGGTTGGGCCGAAAGTTTTGGGGGCAAGGGGAACCATTTTTTGGTCTTGGATTATTGCATATTTAGATGTGTAATAGATGTTCATAACCTAGCCATGGCCTTGTGTTTGGTTGTAATATTATTTGGGTTTTGTAATCTATTTATTCATTCATTTGGTTTGTAATAATAAATAGGTTAGATGTATTTCTTTTACTAGAAAAATGTATTAGGATATATTTTGTAAAAGAAGATGCAAGGAAGGAAACCCAAGTAAAAGATGGAGACCACAATGGACTGAACATTTGGAGCATTTGGATGCGGGATCAAGTGGGA
The DNA here is from genome assembly GCF_021521415.1 of Bidens hawaiensis. Taxonomy (NCBI): domain Eukaryota; kingdom Viridiplantae; phylum Streptophyta; class Magnoliopsida; order Asterales; family Asteraceae; genus Bidens; species Bidens hawaiensis. Next base: position 3,114,857 of record NW_027491022.1, read on the forward strand.
GTTCACCGACACAAGTTCTTGTTCTTATGGGTCCCTTAGGAGAGACTTTTTGGCACACTTGTCTTCGGTCAACAAGTGTAGTCAATAATAGGAGGCTATGGTTATGAACATATGGTTGTATAATGTATGCTTGTTTAGTTGATTTACTTTTGTTTGTGCAATTACAATATGGATTGTTAACAACTTAAAAAAAACAACTAGCATTAAATTGGTTCCTTAGAAATCGTTAGGTAATAAAAATTGGTTTTATTAAAGGCTAGTGATTTCATAATAAAATGGGTTTTATTAATAGGAACTTTGAAAATGGGGTTTTCAACTAAGTACCATACATTTGAATGCATGCAAATAAAAGGTACATAAAAAGTTTTCCAATCTAGAATTTTGAAAACTAAAAATCCCTTTTATAAAATAAGTCGAACAACATCCTTTTATACAACACTCGAATCACTTGGGAACTCGATATGGGATAAAGGTCACCTAACCATGTTGGAGGAAACTTGTGAGTTTGAGGTGGGTTTACCATATTTGTGGGATAAAGGTCACCTACCACTTGTATGTGTAAACTCATACGTGTGTATAAGTAGGACGACTTAAATTGGAAACCATGTGAATAGGGTCACCGAAGCATGGTGTACAATAGTGTTGATGGGATTAAACATGCCAACTAAACATAAGATGTTTAACCGATCCCATAAAACTAGAAGTCGCAAAGGGTTGCAATCGTCAAGCGTTGACTACCTTGTTAATTTAAATAGTAGGATAAAGGTCACCTTACTACTATTTGAATGTAACGTTGGGTTCTAGATTTTAATCATTAATTGTCTTGGAGTCATAAAGGGTATTAAAGATTAAAATAATTGATATCGAAAATACTAAAATTGAGCTTTGTTATGTTTGTAGATGGCCGCAATCAACATTCCACCTAACGTTACTATTCCACCCGTAAATAACCTATCACTAAGATCTATTCTCAATAAGGATTGTCTAAACTATACCAACTTTTGGATTGGTATCGTAACTTGAGAATCGTTCTCAAGCAAGAAAAGAAATACTACGTAATAGACGAACCTATTCCCGATGAACCTAGTGTTGACGATGCCGAAAACTATAACAATTGGGTAAAGCACAATGAGGATTCGGTGCAAGTTTCTTGCCTTATGTTGGGAACTATGATTCCCGAAATTCAAAAGGATTTTGAACTTCATGGGGCATACGACATTATTACCCAACTTAAGGAAATGTTCCTTACACAAGCTAGGGTGGAGCGCTTCGAAACGGTTCAAGTGCTTCATGCATGTCGTATGGAAGAAACCCAATCCATTTCCTCCTATGTGCTTAAGATGAAAAGCCACATTGATCGTCTCGAGCACCTTAATTGTCCCGTCTCTAAAGAGTTAGCCACGGATTTGATCCTAAATGGCTTAACTAAAAAGTTTGAGACATTTGTTATGAATTATAACATGAATGGGTGGGACAAGAGCATTGGTGAACTTCACGCAATGCTCAAGACGGCCGAGACGGGAATGGGAAAAAAGTTTTTACCCATTCTCACGATCAATGAGGGAGGCAATAAGAAGAGGCATCACCCGGAACCCAAGGAAAAGGTTGCCAAAGGCAAGGGACAACACATGGGTAAGTTCAAGGGAAAGGATAAAGTGGAACCACCCAAACCAAAGAGGCTAAAGGTTAGCTCGGAGGATCCATGCTTTGGATGTGGGGAGATTGGCCATTGGATGAGGAATTGTCCAACCCGTCTTAAAGAGTTGAAAGCTAAGAGGGATGCGGGGCAAACCTCGGGTACAACTTTCATGATTCATGTTGATCTTAATATTATTTCCTCTAACACATGGTTATTGGATACCGGATATGGAACTCATGTTTGCAATTTGTTGCAGGGGTTCAAAGGAAATGAAGGATTCAAGAAGGGAGATATTAGTCTCTTTATTGGCAACGGAGCAAAGGTTGTTGTCAAAGCCCAAGGGGACTACATTTTGAAGCTTCCAAATGGTTTGGAAGTTATTTTAAACAATGGTTTATATGCTCCTAGTTTGACTAGGAATATTATCTATGTTTCCTTGTTAACACAATATGGTTATGATTTTAAGTTTATGGATGATTGTATTTATGTTTTCATGAATGATGTATTTTATTTTAAAGCAATGTCATCTAATGGCATTTATGAATTGGTTCATAATAACACATCTTATGATAACATATTTTACCAATCAAGTACCAAAAGACTTTAAATGGATTTGAGTAAAACTTATCTTTGGCATTGTCGCCTTGGTCATATAAACAAAGATCGCATAAATACACTTCAAAAGAATGATCTTTTAGAATTAAGTGAAGGTGATTCATTTGATAAATGCGAGTCTTGTATGTTAAGAAAGATGACCGAGGACCCCTTTAGTGGAACAAACGAAAGTGCAAAAGACTTATTAGGTGTCATACATTCGGATGTATGTGATCCTTTTAAGGCAATGACAAAGAATGGTGAAAGATACTTCATTACCTTTATTGACAACTATAGTCGTTATGGGTATGTGTACTTGTTAAGATAAAGATGAATCTTTTGAAATGTTCAAAGTCTTCCAAAATGAAGTACAAAATCAACTCGATAAAACAATCAAACTACTTCGTTCGGATAGAGGAGGTGAATACCTAAGTGATGCTTTCCTAGATCATCTTACAAGTTGTGGAATTATCTCACAACTTACTCCACCCAGAACACCACAACACAATGGTGTGTCCGAAAGGAGGAATTGAACTCTATTGGATATGGTTCGATCTATGATGGCTAGAAGCACATTGCATCTATCATTTTGGGGTTTCGCTTTGCTCTCCGTGGCCCATATTCTAAATATGGCCCCAACCAAGAAAGTGGACAAGACACCTTTTGAAATATGGAATGGAAGGGCTCCATCATTATGGTATTTAAGGTATAGGGTTGTGAGGCTTATGTCAAGAACAACACCGAAAACAAACTTGAAAGTAGATCCACTAAGTGTATCTTTGTAGGTTATCCGAAAGATTCTATGGGATATTATTTCTACAACCCAACCGAGCAAAAGGTGTTCGTTGCTCGAAAGGCCGAGTTCTTGGAAACTAAGTTCCTTACGGAAGGTACTAGTAGAACGGTCGAACTCGAGGAGGATCGAGAACCACAAGCTGATACACGTATGGTTGATACTAGCAATCAACAAGAGGATGTTGAGAATGATCAGATGGTTGATTAAAACACACAAAACGTTCGCAAATCCGGTATAATTAGTCATCCACCAGAAAGATATGGATTTTTCATGGATGGATGCTATGTGGTAGATTCAGATGAACCCACCACATACCGTGATGCAATGTCACAATCCGATTGTGACAAATGGCTTGAAGCCATGAACGTTGAGATGCAATCCATGCATGACAACCAAGTTTGGGATTTGGTTGTACCATCTCTTAATTCCACACTGGTTGGAAGTAAGTGGGTTTTCAAGAAGAAAACTGATATACATGGAAACTTGGATACTTATAAAGCAAGACTTGTAGCAAAAGGTTTCACTCAAACTCAAAGGGTTGACTATGATGAAACTTTTTCTCCCGTAGCAATGCTAAAGTCTATTAGGATATTGTTTGCCATAGCCGCACATTATGACTATGAGATATGGCAAATGGATGTCAAAACCTCTTTTCTAAATGGGCATCTTAAGGAAGATGTCTATATGGTTCAACCCGAAGGTTTTGTCGATCCACAACATCCTAATAAAGTATGCAAGTTAAAAAAATCAATCTATGGATTGAAACAAGCATCTAGAAGTTGGAATCACCGTTTTGATGAAGAAGTTAAGAAATTTGGATTCATCAAAAATGGTGATGAAGCTTGTGTGTATAAGAAAGCAAGTGGGAGCATCATTACCTTCTTAGTATTGTATGTTGATGACATACTACTATTTGGGAATGACATTCCAACCATGAAAGGTGTAAAAGCATGGCTTGGAAGTTGTTTTTCCATCAAAGATCTTGGTGAAGCCGCCTATATTTTGGGAATAAAGATCTATAGGGATAGATTAAGGCGGTTGATAGGTTTAAACCAAAGTGCATACATTGACAAAATCTTGAACAGGTTCAAGATGGAGAACTCTAAGAAAGGTTTGGTGCCTATTCAAAGAGGAACGATATTGAGTAGGTTTCAATGTCCAACCTCAAAGGATAAGCAAGAGAAAATGAATGGAATCCCATACGCATCGGCTATTGGATCCATCATGTATGCAATGGTATGCACTAGACCGGATGTGTCATGCGCTTTAAGCATGACAAGTAGATTCCAACATAATACGGGAAGTAGCCATTGGATGGTGGTCAAGAGTATATTGAAATACCTTAGAAGGACTAAGGACATGTTTCTAATATATGGTTCGGAAGATGAGGAACTCGTTGTAAAGGGTTACACGGATGCGAGTTTCCAAACCGATCGAGATGATTCTCGATCACAATCGGGATATGTTTTCATTATGAATGGAGGGGAATCTCTTGGAAGAGCTCAAAACAAGATGTGGTAGCTTTGTCCACCACCGAATCAGAATACATCGCCGCCTCATTGGCAGCTCAAGAAGCTGCATGGATTAGGAAGTTCATTGCCGACCTAGGGGTGGTTCGTACCATTCAGGACCCTCTAGAAATCTTTTGTGACAACGAGGGTGCGATTTCTCATATCAAGAAACCTCGTGCTCATCAAAAGACGAGGCACATTGAGTGGAGGTTCAACTACATAAGGGATGAAGTTGAGAAAGGAAATATATGTATTCGCAAAGTTCACACCGATCAAAACTTTGCGGATCCACTCACGAAGATCCTTGAAAGACCAAAGCATCAAAATCACACTTGTGCCTTAGGACTTCGATATTCTAGTGATTGGATATGATCGAATCTTGTAATTTGACTCAACATATGATTATGGTTTATGATTATGATATTTTGAGTCATGATCCATTTTAGCATGTTTAAATCCATGAATAAGTTAATTATTCTAAATGTCCATAGTCGTTCATATTTGTGGGAACAAAATTATGAACTAGGATTGGTGGATATTCATGGGATATGAATATAGAGCAAGGGCTGCTGCCAAGGTTTATAGATATTTATGGGATATAAATATTGGACTGACCCGCTCTCAAATGTTACTACATGGAATCTTTGTGATTGATCATAAGTAAATTTGAGTAAAGGTGAATATCATAGTATCCTCCGACCTGAGATACATATTGGGTCTTGATATTCACCGAATATTGTACTTTGACTTAGTTCTTCGCTACTCTGAAACATGACAGTACATAAGTCTAAGATCAGGTATTGTACAAGGTGATTGTGAGAGGCGTATGTAGTCAAGAGGGGATTTGTCCCTCTTATTCGTTGAGAGTGAGATGTCTAAGGCCTGAAAGTTAAATCAACAGAGAATGATCACTCTGTGTCTTTGGATTTGACATGACATCTGAGACAAATGGATAAATGATAGATTCACCTAAATCATTTCAAGTAAGGGACTTAAAGGGGATGATGTTATTGAATGGCACTTCGTCATGCTTATTAGGGGTAGTAAACCATAGTTAGGCGGTATTTGCTACTTGCATTAATCTTCTATGTATCTTGTGCAAGTGGGAGATTGTTGGACTCGATCTGCCCAAGACACATATTATAATTGATGTGGCTAGTACGTTATGATCCAAGTCAGGTGATACCCAATAACAAGCTATACAAACATCAATTATATTTGTTTATATACGATATGATCATAAGTAAATAAATATTGACATTTATGTTATTTGGAAAAGGGTTTCTAAATACAATGTACTTGTGAAATGAATAAATCATATGGATGATTTATATTTTGAGAGCGAACATTCCAAATTATTACGTAAGATGATTAAATAACAATATGTGAAAATGGTTACCTAGTATGTTGCCTATATATTATGTTACACTTATAAGTAATAACACTTAATAAAATAAATAAGATTCTTTTATTATTATTTTAAAAGTCGGACGTTACATATGGACCGGGATTTAATGTCGAGTCATACTCAAGCCTCTTGTCACTTGATCACAAACTATAAAAATCTACCTTTTGTATCCGAACATTAAATATAAATTATATGTATAAATATAACTTTTACCTAAAACTATCCAACTTACTATATAGCATTTCCTAACCCATCTTTCATATATATGTTCACCACCCAACTTACTATTATTTAGCATAGTTAAATAATAACACTTAATCAAACAAATAAGATTCTTTTATAAAAACCTACGATTTGTATCCGAACTTTTTTATTGAAATTCTATGTATAAATATATCTTTTAACTAAAAGTTTCCTCTTTTGGCATGGGATCGATTTTGGTTTGAGTAAGATATAGATCTTGATGTATTGCTTGCTTGCCAATGGGAATCCGTAACAACCAGCTTATTCCTTTCTTGGATCTAGATCGGGGATAGAGGATGAGTGTTCGTGTGTGTATGGAGGCAAAAGATGAAGTGACGGTTTTGGAGTTTATGGAGGGTTTACGGGTAGTTTAAGCCAACGGACCTTAGGCCAATAGCATTTCCTTACACTTCTTTCATATATATGTCCACCACCCAACTTACTATTATTTAGCATAGTTCAATAATTACACTTAATCAAATAAATAAGATTCTTTTATTTATTGTTTTAAAAGTCAGACGATACATAAGGAACGGGATGAAATGTCGAGTCTTACTCAAGCCTCTTGTCACTTGATCACAAACTATGAAAACCTACATTTCGTATCCGAACTTTATATATAAATACTATGTATAAATACAACTTTTAACTAAAACTTTCCTCTTTTGGCATGGGTTCGAGTTTGGTTCGAGTATGATGTAGATCTTGATCTGTTTCTTGCTTGCAAATGGGAATCCGTTACAAACCACCTTCTTCCTTGCTTGGATCTAGATCCGAGATAGAGGATGAGTGTTCGTGTGTGTATGGAGGCAAAAGATGTAGGGACAGTTTATAGTTTTTGGGAGGGTTTAGGGGTACTTTAAGTCAACGGCCCTTAGGCCAATAGCATTTCCTGACCCATCTTTCATATATATGTCCACCACCTAACTTACTATTATTTAGCATAGTTCAATAATAACAATTAATCAAATAAATAAGATTCTTTTATTTATTATTTAAAAAGTCAGACGTTACATAAGGACCGGGATGAAATGTCGAGTCTTACTCAAGACTCTTGTCACTTGATCACTAACTATAAAAACCTACATTTCGTATCCAAACTTTATATAGAAATACTATGTAGAAATATAACTTTTAACTAAAACTTTCCTCTTTTGGCATGGGTTCGAGTTTGGTTCGAGTATGATGTAGATCTTGATCTGTTTCTTGCTTGCAAATGGGAATCCGTTACAAACCACCTTCTTCCTTGCTTGGATCTAGATCCGAGATAGAGGATGAGTGTTCGTGTGTGTATGGAGGCAAAAGATGTAGTGACAGTTTTATAGTTTTAGGGAGGGTTTAGGGGTAGTTTAAGCCAACGGACCTTAGGTCAATAGCTTTTCCTAACCCATCTTTCATATATATGTCCACCACCCAACTTACTATTATTTAGCATAGTTCAATAATAACACTTAATCAAATAAATAAGATTCTTTTATTTATTATTTTAAAAGTCAGACGTTACATAAGGACCGGGATGAAATGTCGAGTCTTACTCAAGCCTCTTGTCACTTGATCACTAACTATAAAAACCTACATTTCGTATCCGAACTTTATATTGAAATACAATGTATAAATATAACTTTTAACTAAAACTTTCCTCTTTTGGAATGGGTTCAAGTTTGGTTCGAGTATGATGTGGATCTTGATCTGTTTCTTGCTTGCAAATGGGAATCCGTTACAAACCACCTTCTTCCTTACTTGGATCTAGATCCGGGATAGAGGATGAGTGTTCGTGTGTGTTTGGAGGCAAAAGATGTAGTGACAGTTTTATTGTTTTAGGGAGTGTTTATGGATAGTTTAAGCCAACGGACCTTAGGCCAATAGCATTTCATAACCCATCTTTCATATATATGTCCTCCACCTAACTTACTATTATTTAGCATTGTTCAATAATAACACTTAATCAAATAAATAAGATTCTTTTATTTATTATTTTAAAAGTCAGACGTTACATAAAGACCGGGATGAAATGTCGAGTCTTACTCAAGACTCTTGTCACTTGATCACTAACTATAAAAACCTACATTTCGTATCCGAACTTTATATAGAAATACTATGTAGAAATATAACTTTTAACTAAAACTTTCCTCTTTTGGCATGGGTTCGAGTTTGGTTCGAGTATGATGTAGATCTTGATTTGTTTCTTGCTTGCAAATGGCAATCCGTTACAAATCACCTTCTTCCTTGCTTGGATCTAGATCCGGGATTGAGGATGAGTGTTCGTGTGTGTATTGAGGCAAAAGATGTAGTGACAGTTTTATAGTTTTAGGGAGGGTTTAGGGGTAGTTTAAGCCAACGGACCATAGGTCAATAGCATTTCATAACCCATCTTTCATATATATGTCCACCACCCAACTTACTATTATTTAGCATAGTTCAATAATAACACTTAATCAAATAAATAAGATTCTTTTATTTATTATTTTAAAAGTCAGACGTTACATAAGGACCGGGATGAAATGTCGAGTCTTACTCAAGACTCTTGTCACTTGATCACTAACTATAAAAACCTACATTTCGTATCCGAACTTTATATAGAAATACTATGTAGAAATATAACTTTTAACTAAAACTTTCCTCTTTTGGCATGGGTTCGAGTTTGGTTCGAGTATGATGTAGATCTTGATCTGTTTCTTGCTTGCAAATGGCAATCCGTTACAAATCACCTTCTTCCTTGCTTGGATCTAGATCCGGGATTGAGGATGAGTGTTCGTGTGTGTATTGAGGCAAAAGATGAAGTGACAGTTTTATAGTTTTAGGGAGGGTTTAGGGGAAGTTTAAGCCAACGGACCACAGGTCAATAGCATTTCATAACCCATCTTTAATATATATGTCCACCACCCAACTTACTATTATTTAGCATAATTCAATAATAACACTTAATCAAATAAATAAGATTCTTTTAGTTATTATTTTAAAAGTTAGACGTTACATAAGGACCGGGATGAAATGTCGACTCTTACTCAAGCCTCTTGTCACTTGATCACAAACTATAAAAACCTACATTTCGTATCCGAACTTTATATAGAAATACTATCTATAAATATAACTTTTAACTAAAACTTTCCTCTTTTGGCATGGGTTCGAGTTTGGTTCGAGTATGATGTTGATCATGATCTGTTTCTTGCTTGCAAATGGGAATCCGTTACAAACCACCTTCTTCCTTGCTTGGATCTAGATCCGGGATAGAGGATGAGTGTTCGTGTGTGTATGGAGGCAAAAGATGAAGTGACAATTTTATAGTTTTAGGGAGGGTTTAGGGGTAGTTTAAGCCAACGGCCCTTAGGCCAATAGCATTTCCTAACCCATCTTTCATATATATGTCCACCACCTAACTTACTATTATTTAGCATAGTTCAATAATAACACTTAATCAAATAAATAAGATTCTTTTATTTATTATTTTAAAAGTTAGACGTTAATAAGGACCGGGATGAAATGTCGAATCTTACTCAAGCCTCTTGTCACTTGATCACTAACTATAAAAACCTACATTTCGTATCCGAACTTTATATAGAAATACTATGTATAAATATAACTTTTAACTAAAACTTTCCTCTTTTGGCACGGGTTCGAGTTTGGTTCGAGTGTGATGTAGATCTTGATCTGTTTCTTGCTTGCAAATGGGAATCCGTTACATACCACCTTCTTCCTTGCTTGGATCTAGATCCGGGATAGAGGATGAGTGTTCGTGTGTGTATGGAGGCAAAAGATGAAGTGACGGTTTTAGAGTTTTAAGCAGGGTTTACGGGTAGTATAAGCCAACGGACCTAAGGCCAATAGAATCCCCTAATCTATCTTTCATCTAAAAGCCGACCACCCAACTTAATATTATTTAGCATAATTAAATAATAACACTTAATAAAATAAATAAGATTCTTTTATTATTATTTTAAAAGTCGGACGTTACATAAGGACCGGGATGAAATGTCGAGTCTTACTCAAGCCTCTTGTCACTTGATCACAAACTATAAAAACCTACAATTCGTATCCGAACTTTATATAGAAATACTGTGTGTAAAATATAACTTTTAACTAAAATTTTCCTCTTTTGGAATGGGTTCGAGTATGATGTAGATCTTAATCTGTTTCTTGCTTGCCAATGGGAATCCATTACAACCACCTTCTACCTTGCTTGGATTTAGATCGGGGATAGAGGATGAGTGTTCGTGTGCGTATGGAGGCAAAAGATGAAGTGACGGTTTTAGAGTTTTAGGGAGGGTTTCAGGGTAGTATAAGCCAACGGACCTTAGGCCAATAGAATCCCCTAATCCATATTTCATCTATATGCCGACCACCCAACTAACTATTATTTAGCATAGTTAAATAATAATACTTAATAAAATAAATAAGATTCTTTTATTTGTTATTTTAAAAGTCGGACGTTACATAAGGACTGGGATTAAATGTCGAGTCATACTCAAGCCTCTTGTCACTTGATTACAAACTATAAAAACCTACTTTTTGTATCCGAACTTTAAATATAAATTATATGTAAAGACATAACTTTTAAATAAAACATTCCTATTTTGGCATGGGTTCGAGTTTGGTTCGAGCAAGATGTAGATCTTGATGTGTTTCTTGCTTGCCAATGGGAATCCGCTACAAACCACCTTCTTCCTTGCTTGGATCTAGATCCGGGATAGAGGAAGAGTGTTCGTGTGTGTATGGAGGCAAAAGATTAAGTGACAGTTTTATAGTTTTAGGGAGTGTTTATGGGTAGTTTAAGCCAACGGTCCTTAGGCCAATAGCATTTCCTAACCCATCTTTCATATATATGTCTACCACCCAACTTACTATTATTTAGCATAATTCAATAATAACACTTAATCAAATAAATAGGATTCTTTTATTTATTATTTTAAAAGTCAGACGTTACATAAGGACCGGGATGAAATGTCGAGTCATACTCAAGCCTCTTGTCACTTGATCACAAGCTATAAAAACCAACATTTTGTATCCGAACATTATAAAGAAATACTATGTATAAATTTAACTTTTAACTAAAACTATCCTCTTTTGGGATGGGATCGAGTTTGGTTCGAGTAAGATGTAGATCTTGATGTATTGCTTGCTTGCCAATGGGAATACGTTACAAACCACCTTCTTCCTTGCTTGGATCTAGATCTGGGATAGTTGATGAGTGTTCGTGTGTGTATGGAGGCAAAAGATAAAGTGACGGTTTTAGAGTTTTAGGGAGGGTTTAAGGGTAGTATAAGCCAACGGACCTTAGGCTAATAGAATCCCCTATTCCATCTTTCATCTATAAGCCGACCACCTAACTTACTATTATTTTGCATAGTTAAATAATAAAACTTAATAAAATAAATAAGATTCTTTTATTTATTATTTTAAAAATCGGACGTTACATAAGGACCGGGATTAAATGTCGAGTCATACTCAAGCCTCTTGTCACTTGATCACAAACTATAAAAACATACTTTTTTATCCGAACTTTAAATATAAATTCTATGTATAAATATAACTTTTAACTAAAACTTTCCTATTTTGGCATGGGTTCTAGTTTGGTTTGAGTAAGATGTAGATCTTGATGTGTTTCTTACTTGCCAATGGGAATCCGCTACAAACCACCTTCTTCCTTGCATAGATCTAGATACGGGATAGAAGATAAGTGTTCGTGTGAGTATGGAGGCAAAATATGAAGTGACAGTTTAAGAGATTTAAGGAGGGTTTAGGGGTAGTATAAGCCAACGGACCTTAGACCAATAGCATTTCATAACCCATCTTTCATATATATGTCCACCACCCAACTTACTATTATTTAGCATTGTTCAATAATAACACTTAATTAAATAAATAAGATTCTTTTATTTATTATTTTAAAAGTCAGACGTTACATAAGGACCGGGATGAAATGTCGAGTCATACTCAAGCCTCTTGTCACTTTTTCACAAACTATAAAAATCTTCGTTTTGTATCCGAAAATTACAAATAAATTCTATGTATAAATATAACTTTTAACTAAAACTTTCCTCTTTTGGGATGGGATCGTGTTTGGTTTGAGTAAGATGTAGATCTTGATGTATTGCTTGCTTGCCAATGGGAATCCGTTACAAACCATCTTCTTCCTTACTTGGATCTAGATCCGGGATAGATGATGAGTGTTCGTGTGTGTATGGAGGCAAAAGATGTAGTGACAGTTTTAAGTTTTAGAGAGGGTTTAAGAGTAGTTTAAGCCAACTAGGCCAATAGCATTTCCTAACCCTTCTTTCATATATATGTCCACCACCCAACTTACTATTATTTAGCATAGTTCAATAATAACACTTAATTAATTAAATAAGACTCTTTTATTTATTATTTTAAAAGTCAGACGTTACATAAGGATCGGGATGAAATGTCGAGTCTTACTCAAGCCTCTTGTCACTAGATCACAAACTATAAAAACCTACATTTCGTATCCGAACTTTATATAGAAATTCTATGTATAAATATAACTTTTAACTAAAACTTTCTTCTTTTGGCATGGGTTCGAGTTTGGTTCAAGTATGATGTAGATCTTGATCTGTTTCTTGCTTGCCAATGGAAATCCACTACAATCACCTTCTACCTTGCTTGGATCAAGATCGGGGATAGGGGATGAGTGTTCATGTGTGTATGGAGGCTAAAGATGAAGTGACAGTTTAGAGTTTTAAGGAGTGTTTAAGGGTAGTATAAGCCAACGGACCATAGGCCAATAGAATCCCCTAATCCATCTTTCATCTATAAGCCGACCACCCAACTTAATATTATTTAGCATAATTAAATAATAACACTTAATAAAATAAATAAGATTCTTTTATTTATTATTTTAAAAGTCGGACGTTACATATGGACCGGGATTAAATGTCGAGTCATACTCAAGCCACTTGTCACTTGATCACAAACTATAAAAACCTACTTTTTGTATCCGAACTTTAAATATAAATTATATGTATAAATATAACTTTTAACTAAAACTATCCTATTTTGGCATGGGTTCGAGTTTGGTTCGAGTAAGATGTAGATCTTGTTGTGTTTCTTGCTTGCTAATGGGAATCCGCTACAAACCACCTTCTTCCTTGCTTGGATCTAGATACGGGATAGAAGATGAGTGTTCGTGTGTGTGTGGAGGCAAAAGAAGAAGTGACAGTTTTAGAGTTTTAAGGAGGGTTTAGGGGTAGTATAAGCCAACAGACCTTACGCCAATAGCATTTCCTAACCCATCTTTCATATATATGTCCACCACCCAACTTACTATTATTTAGCATAGTTAAATAATAACACTTAATCAAACAAATAAGATTCTTTTATTTATTCTTTTAAAAGTCAGACGCTACATAAGGACCGGGATGAAATGTCGAGTCATACTAAAGCCACTTGTCACCTGATCACAAACTATAGAAACCTACGTTTTGTATCCGAACTTTTTATAGAAATTCTATGTATAAATATAACTTTTAACTAAAACTTTCCTCTTTTGGCATGGGATCGATTTTGGTTTGAGTAAGATGTAGATCTTGATGTATTGCTTGCTTGCCAATGGGAATCCGTAACAACCACCTTCTTCCTTGCTTGGATCTAGATCGGGGATAGAGGATAAGTGTTCGTGTGTGTATGGAGGCAAAAGATGAAGTGACGGTTTTGGAGTTTTAGGGAGGGTTTAGGGGTACTTTAAGCCAACGGACCTTAGGCCAATAGCATTTCCTAACCCTTCTTTCATATATATGTCCACCACCCAACTTACTATTATTTAGCATTGTTCAATAATAACACTTAATCAAATAAATAAGATTCTTTTATTTATTATTTTAAAAGTTAGACGTTTCATAAGGACCGGGATGAAATGTCGAGTCTTACTCAAGCCACTTGTCACTTGATCACAAACTATAAAAACCTACATTTCGCGTCCGAACTTTATATTGAAATACTATCTATAAATATAACTTTTAACTAAAACTTTCCTCTTTTGGCATGGGTTCGAGTTTGGTTCGATTATGATGTAGATCTTGATCTGTTTCTTGCTTGCAAATGGGAATCCGTTACAAACCACCTTCTTCCTTGCTTGGATCTATATATGGGATAGAGGATGAGTGTTCGTGTGTGTATGGAGGCAAAAGATGAAGTGACGGTTATAGAGTTTTAGGGAGGTTTAAGGGTAGTATAAGCCAACGGACCTTAGGCCAATAGAAATCCATCTTTCATCTATAAGCCAACCACCCAACTTACTATTATTTAGCATAGTTAAATAATAACACTTAATAAAATAAATAAAATTCTTTTATTTATTATTTTAAAAGTCAGACGTTACATAAGGACCGGGATAAAATGTCGAGTCATATTCAAGACTGTTGTCACTTGATCACAAACTATAAAAACCTACGTTTTGTATCCGAACTTTATATAGAAATTCTATGTATAAATATAACTTTTAACTAAAACTTTCCTCTTTTGGCATGGGATCGAGTTTAGTTTGAGTAAGATATAGATCTTGATGTATTGCTAGCTTGCCAATGGGAATCCGTTAAAAACCACCTTTTTCCTTGCTTAGATCTAGATCCGGGATAGAGGATGTGTGTTCGTGTGTGTATGGAGGCAAAAGATGAAGTGACAGATTTGTATTTTTAGGGAGGGTTTAGGGGTAGTTTAACCAACGGACCTTAGGCCAATAGCATTTCCTAACCCATCTTTCATATATATGTCCTCCACCCAACTTACTATTATTTAGCATAGTTCAATAATAACACTTAATCAAATAAATAAGATTCTTTTATTTATTATTTTAAAAGTCAGACGTTACATAAGGACCGGGAAGAAATGTTGAGTCATACTCAAGCCTCTTGTCACTTAATCACAAATTATAAAAACCTACGTTTTGTATCCGAACTTTATATAAAAATTCCATGTATAAATATAACTTTTAATTAAAACTTTCCTCTTTTGGCATGGGTTCGAGTTTGGTACGAGTATGATGTAGATCTTGATCTGTTTCTTGCTTGCCAATAGGAATCCATTAAAACCACCTTCTTCCTTGCTTGGATCTAGATCTGGGATAGAGGATGAGTGTTCGTGTGTGTATGGAGGTAAAAGATGAAGTGACGGTTTTAGAGTTTTAGGGAGGGTTTAGGGGTACTTTAAGCCAATGGACCTTAGGCCAATAGCATTTCCTAACCCTTCTTTCTTATATATGTCCACCACCCAACTTACTATTATTTAGCATAGTTCAATAATAACACTTAATCAAATAAATAAGATTGTTTTATTTATTATTTTAAAAGTCAGAAGTTACATAAGGACCGGGATGAAATGTCGAGTCTTACTCAAGACTCTTGTCACTTGATCACAAACTATAAAAACATACATTTCGTATCCGAACTTTATATAGACATTCTATGTATAAATATAACTTTTAACTAAAACTTTCCTTCTTTGGCATGGGTTCGAGTACGATGTAGATCTTGATCTGTTTCTTTCTTGCCAATGGGAATCCATTACAACCACCTTCTACTTTGCTTGGATCTAGATCGGGGTTAGAGCATGAGTGTTCGTGTGTGTATGGAGGCAAAAGATGAAGTGACGGTTTTAGAGTTTTAGGGAGGGTTTAAAGTTAGTATAAGCCAACGGACCTTAGGCCAATAGAATCCCGTAATCCAACTTTCATCTATAAGCCGACCACCCAACTTACTATTATTTAGCATAGTTAAATAATAACACTTAATAAAATAAATAAGATTCTTTTAATTATTATTTTAAAAGTCAGACGTTACATAAGGACCGGGATGAAATGTCGAGTCACACTCAAGCCTCTTGTCACTTGATCACAAACTATAAAACCTATGTTTTGTATCCGAACTTTATACAGAAATTCTATGTATAAATATAACTTTTAACTAAAACTTTCCTCTTTTGGCAAGTGTTCGAGTTTGGTACGAGTATGATGTAGATCTTGATCTGTTTCTTGCTTTCCAATTTGAATCCGTTACAACCACCTTCTTCCTTGCTTGGATCTAGATCCGGGATAGAGGATGAGTGTTCGTGTGTGTATGGAGGAAAAAGATGAAGTGACGGTTTTAGAGTTCTAGGGAGGGTTTAAGGGTAGTATATGCCAACGGACCTTAAGCCAATATATTCCCCTAATCCATCGTTCATCTATAAGCCAACCACCCAACTTTCTATTATTTAGCATAGTTAAATAATAACACTTAATCAGATAAATAAGATTCTTTTATTTACTATTTTAAAAGTCGGAATCTACATAAGGACCGGGATGAAATGTCGAGTCATATTCAACCCTTTTGTCACTTGATCACAAACTATAAAAACCTACTTTTTGTATCCGAACTTTATATATAAATTCTATGTATATATATAACTTTTAACTAAAACTTTCCTCTTTTGGCATGGGTTTGAGTTTGGTACGAGTATGATGTAGATCTTGATCTGTTTCTTGCTTGCAAATTGGAATCCATTACAACCACCTTCTACCTTGCTTGGATCTAGATCGGGGATAGAGGATGAGTGTTCGTGTGTGTATGGAGGCAAAAGATGAAGTGACGGTTTTAGAGTTTTAGGGAGGGTTTAGGGGTAGTATAAGCCAACGGACCTTAGGCCAATAGCATTCCCTAATCCATCTTTCAACTATAAGCCCACCATCCAACTTACTATTATTTTGCTTAGTTAATTAATAACACTTAATCGAATAAATAAGATTCTTTTATTTATTATTTTAATTGTCGGACGTTACATAAGGACCGGGATGAAATGTCGAGTCATACTTAAGCCTCTTGTCACTTGATCACAAACTATAAAAACCTACTTTTTGTATCCGAAATTAAAATATAAATTCTATGTATAAATAAAACTTTTAACTATAACTTTCCTATTTTGGCATGGGTTCGAGTTTGGTTCAAGTAGGATGTAGATCTTGATGTGTTTCTTGCTTGGCAATGGGAATCCGCTACAAACCACCTTCTTCCTTTCTTGGATCTAGATACGGGATAGAAGATGAGTGTCTGTATGTGTATGGAGGAAAAAGATAAAGTGACGATTTTAAAACTTTAGGTAGGGTTTAGGGGTAGTATATTCCAACGGACCTTAGGCCAATAGCATTCCCTAATCCATCTTTCAACTATAAGCCCACCAACAAACTTACTATTATTTAGCATAGTTAAATAAAAACACTTAATCAAATAAAAAAGATTCTTTTATTTATTATTTTAAAAGTCGGACGTTACATAAGGACCGGGACTAAATGTCGAGTCATACTCAAGCCACTTGTCACTTAATCACAAACTATAAAAACCTACTTTTTGTATCCGTACTTTATATATAAATTCTATGTACACATAACTTTTAACTAAATCTTACCTCTTTTAGCGTGGGTTCGAGTTTGGTTCGAGTTAAGATGAAGATCTTGATGTGTTTCTTGCTTACCAATGGGAATCCGTTACAAACAACCTTCTTCCTTTCTTGGATTTAGATCCGGAATAGAGGATGAGTGTCTGTATGTGTATGGAGGAAAAAGATAAAGTGACGGTTTTAGAACTTTAGGTAGGGTTTAGGGGTAGTAGAAGCCCATGGACCTTAGGCCAGTAGCATTTCCTAATCCATCTTTCATCTATAAGCCCACCACCCAACTTTCTGTTATTCAGCATAGTTGAATAATAACACTTAATCAAATAAATAAGATTCTTTTTTTATTATTTTAAAAGTCGGACGTTGTAGGCTCCTGGACGGATCGTACACGGGACGTCGCTAACAACGCAGGTGCGGAATCCCTGCGTGGGTAGATACGAGTGTAGAGTATGTAGAGATCGAACACGAAAGCAATAAACCAACCACGTTATATTAATAACAACCACGTGACCCGAGGTCACTGTTACAGACTATGACACGAACAAGTTCACTAAACAACTGAAACAAACCCTAAAATGACCAACTACGTAAACTGTTCGCTGAACAGTATATAAACACGACAACTTCGCCACAGGCGAAGTTGTCAATAACTTCGCTGGTTCAACAAGTTCGCCATAGCGAACTTGTTGACAACTTCGCGTTTTACATAAATAATCATAATCAAAACATAATTACATTACAGACTCGATTACAAATGCTAGACTATGAACTACTGACACATGTACCAACAGACCCCCCCTTGGCAGTAGCTTCATATCTTGATCTTCAAATCTTGCGTCTTGTAATCTTGCATCTCTACGCGTGCGCTCCTTCTCTAACACATACCGACACCACCCGTTGATATTTCCTAGCTTGATCCTTCCAAGCAGGAATGTAGAAGATCTTTTTCTCGTTGAGCGCCTTCAGATCAACCTTCGATAGATTAACAAGATGCATCGGGTCGTAAACCCGAAGTACTTCTTGTTCATCCTCATCTTCCATTACCGCCTCAGCTGTCTCACAATCCACGTACCACCATTTTAGATCTTTGAGCACGTCCTTGGGCATGAACTTCATCGGTACTTCTTTAAGGCACCGGATCGGTTTGTATTTCATGACCATCCAAGGTTTTCCATCAACTCTCAGACCTCTATCCTTGTCTTCGACAAGTTTCCCTTTTTGTGGTTTCAGTAGCTCAAACTTTTTCTCTTTAACGCACTCTTTCCACACGATCTTCGCAATGATTCTAGCCATGTTGTCTTCACTTCTGTTTACCAATCCCAATCTGGCTAAATCTTTTACTTCACATTCTGGCAGTGTGTTTAGAGATCTCAACTTTCTCTGGAAGTACTGAATGCCATCGTACCTCTTGATCACGAAGAGCCGCAGCTGCTCGTCATATAACCAGCAGATAATACCTTTCTTGGCTTCCGCGTATCCCTTAATATTGTAACTTTTTCTGAACATCTTAGGGACCGCCGGCTTCTTCGTCTTTACGAACCAGTGGGCACAACCTTCCTTCCATTTCGGTTGTTCCTCCCACTCAGCATCTTCCTCAGCATTCTCATCACCCAAACCTGTTCCGTCAACCTCCGGAATCTCATGTTCCACGGAGTTATCAACAATCTCACTTTCTTCTAATACGTTTTCAACCGTAATCTGTTCTCCAATCCTCTCAATCTCATCCACTGGCAGCACATCATCTTCCATCATAAACTCATCATCCTCCTCATCCAACTCTTTCAATGCATCTATCACGTCTTCAACATCATCATCATCATCAACTGCTACAACATCGTCACCAGCTGCATTTGTAGACTCCCCCTCAGTTGTGGAAGCCCCAAGAGCCTGAGAGGTTCTTGGCAGCTCACCACCTGGACCTTCCGGTGCATTGGGATCATCGTCATGATCTTCTCTCCGTTTCGTCCTCAACTCATCTCCCCTACAAGTCTTTTTTAAACCAACCACGTTATATTAATAAAAACCACGTGACCCGAGGTCACTGTTACAGACTATGACACGAACAAGTTCACTAAACAACTGAAACAAACCCTAAAATGACCAACTACGTAAACTGTTCGCTGAACAGTATATAAACACGACAACTTCGCCACAGGCGAAGTTGTCAATAACATCGCTGGTTCAACAAGTTCGCCATAGCGAACTTGTTGACAACTTCGCGTTTTACATAAATAATCATAATCAAAACATAATTACATTACAGACTCGATTACAAATGCTAGACTATGAACTACTGACACATGTACCAACAGACTCCCCCTTGGCAGTAGCTTCATATCTTGATCTTCAAATCTTGAGTCTTGTAATCTTGCATCTCTACGCGTGCGCTCCTTCTCTAACACATACCGACACCACCCGTTGATATTTCCTAGCTTGATCCTTCCAAGCAGGAATGTAGAAGATCTTTTTCTCGTTGAGCGCCTTCAGATCAACCTTCGATAGATTAACAAGATGCATCGGGTCGTAAACCCGAAGTACTTCTTGTTCATCCTCATCTTCCATTACCGCCTCAGCTGTCTCACAATCCACGTACCACCATTTTAGATCTTTGAGCCGTCCTTGGGCATGAACTTCATCGGTACTTCTTTAAGGCACCGGATCGGTTTGTATTTCATGACCATCCAAGGTTTTCCATCAACTCTCAGACCTCTATCCTTGTCTTCGACAAGTTTCCCTTTTTGTGGTTTCAGTAGCTCAAACTTTTTCTCTTTAACGCACTCTTTCCACACGATCTTCGCAATGATTCTAGCCATGTTGTCTTCACTTCTGTTTACCAATCCCAATCTGGCTAAATCTTTTACTTCACATTCTGGCAGTGTGTTTAGAGATCTCAACTTTCTCTGGAAGTACTGAATGCCATCGTACCTCTTGATCACGAAGAGCCGCAGCTGCTCGTCATATAACCAGCAGATAATACCTTTCTTGGCTTCCGCGTATCCCTTAATATTGTAACTTTTTCTGAACATCTTAGGGACCGCCGGCTTCTTCGTCTTTACGAACCAGTGGGCACAACCTTCCTTCCATTTCGGTTGTTCCTCCCACTCAGCATCTTCCTCAGCATTCTCATCACCCAAACCTGTTCCGTCAACCTCCGGAATCTCATGTTCCACGGAGTTATCAACAATCTCACTTTCTTCTAATACGTTTTCAACCGTAATCTGTTCTCCAATCCTCTCAATCTCATCCACTGGCAGCACATCATCTTCCATCATAAACTCATCATCCTCCTCATCCAACTCTTTCAATGCATCTATCACGTCTTCAACATCATCATCATCATCAACTGCTACAACATCGTCACCAGCTGCATTTGTAGACTCCCCCTCAGTTGTGGAAGCCCCAAGAGCCTGAGAGGTTCTTGGCAGCTCACCACCTGCACCTTCCGGTGCATTGGGATCATCGTCATGATCTTCTCTCCGTTTCGTCCTCAACTCATCTCCCCTACAAGTCTTCTCCCCCTGAGATGCCAAGAATGCCTTGAAGGCATCTATAACTTTACCGTGTTCAACCAGGAGGGCTGCTTGTAGTCGATTGGATTCCACTAGGCTTTGAATGGTCTTTGTCTGATCAGCAACAATCCGCTCTAGTGATGTAATCCTCTCGGAATCAGAAGTAGGCGTTGGAGTTGGCGGGACATCAGCAGAAGTGACCGCAGGTGGTACACCTGGTAACCCTGCAGTAGAAGTGATGGTCGACTCCACAAATCGTGCAACTACCACCGGTGGATTAAGCGGTTGTGGTGGTAGAGACACAACTGTTGGTGCCGACGTCTCGACCGCTGTAACCTGTGCTGTAGTAGGAATAAGAGACATACCAGACAAGGCAGGTGGAGCAAAACGTACCAGCCTTGAAGATTCTCCAGCTCCCGAACCCATACCTCTCTGTTCTCTTCTTGAACGTCTAAGCACAATCTGCACTGCGTCCTCTTCATCAACTTCTTCCTCATCCTCGTTTTTCGTTCTCGGTCTCTTTCCCGTAGTCCGTTCCCGAGACACCATAAGTCTTCTTGCCTCAGCAAACGTCTCGTCTAGATCAGAGTCAGCTACCGAAGTAACTGCTCTAGTAACATCTACGAACTGAGGACCCGAGACATCCATATCAAACACACCATGTACGCCAAAGGCAGCATTAAGGTCAACGTCTTCAGCAGTAGACACAGCGTGAGATACAGTAGCTGGCACAGCAGCAGAGGCAACATTAGAAACCACAGGCGCAGCTGATACAGCATGAGGTGCTGCCGCCTGATGTGGTTGGGGGTCTCTGAACTCGTCCCCTCCTGCAGGAACATACTCCGGGTTGATGAGATACCCGAATAAAGGAGTATGCCTGGGACGCAGCTCAGGCTTGCTACGAGTGCTCGAGGTGCGGCACTGAGCAAAGATACGTTTCGTCACGCATTCTACGTATCTTATTGGGCGTCTCTGTGGCAGCGACGGAGCGACATGATTTAAAATTATTTGTAAGAAACGAGGATACATAGTGAATCGCTCGCGCGCCACAGCCCTTCGCTGACGATCAATCTCGTAAAAGATTAGCTGACTGAATGAATATCTGCGGTTGTAAGTCAGCGCTATCATGGCCGACTGCATCGTCGCGCCCATCCCGTCTGTTCCTGCCTTCCTGCCGGACATGCATACAATTAACACATGCATCAGGAAGCGCCACTGATCTAGCAGAAATCCTTTCCTCTTCTGCGAGTCCCCCAGCGGACCCGAATAACCCATCCTCAAATAAGCTCCATCCCGGAAAGGAGCTACGAACTCCGTTGGGTCATCTCTAGTTTCTTCACCGAACTGCAGAGCCAACCGTATGTCTTCCGAGAAAAACTGTATGTCGTGACCATTTACGGTTGCTCGCATCACCGGAGGCTCAGGCCTGCAATCGTAGTACACTGTCTGCCAAAAGTCTTCAATGTTAGGCAGAGAAATAGGCAGTGTATTTGTCAGCGCGTGAAAGACTCTTGATCGTAGGAGAAACGTAATAATCTCCCTGTAGTCTTCGACGCCTCGTGCTTCTGGATCTAACGTGATGTACTGGTTATGGGCTGGAAAGAATTGTCGTTGCTCATCACCATCATCACCACCAGCACCTCCAATAGCAGCCATATCTGCACCAAACAAAACAAGTTAGACAGTGTGTAAGCAGCTCACAAGTTCGCTAAGTACCACGAGCGAAGTTGTGATTAAATCTATACAGGCGAACTTATAGGTGAGGCGAAGTTGGGAACAACTTCGCTTCAACTATAATTTCGTCTAAAAATTGTTAAGTAAAATGGTATAGGCGAAGTTGATGTTAACTTCGCTGAATCACAACATCGCCAAAGGCGAACTTGAGTTCAAGGCGAAGTTACGGATAACTTCGCCACAGGCGAACTTAAGCTTCAAGGCGAAGTTACGGATAACTTCGCCACAGGCGAAATTAATCTCCTGGCGAAGTTGTGGATAACTTCGCCTAAACCTTAACTTCGCCTGAATCTGAAACGGCGACTGTTCAGATTCAAGGCTTAGATCCGATGTTTTCGGACCGATTTGACGATCCAACAGTGATTAACAACATAGAGTAATGATATTGAGACGTAAAGGACGTCCATGAACACGTAATACGTGGTTGAAAAACTAGGTTTTGAAGGTTCGACGACCCGAGGTCTCGAACCGGGTAAAACTATAACGAACGAGTATGTTTGTGAATGATATTGACCACACATACCGTTAAAGAGCACAAGAAATTGAAATCAAGGATCGAAAACGGAATGAAAACAAGATCTCGGATAATAAGGTTTAGATATTATGATCGCCGGAAACTTTCAATATTACTGTTTACTGTTTCAAAAGCCTTATATAGGGCAGAGTTGGTTCAGGCGAAGTTACGCTTAACTTCGCCTAGGCGAACTTAAGCACAACTTCGCCAAATTCAACAACTTCGCCCGTATTTTCAAATTCAGCCCTTTAAGTTTGAATAATCTTGCAGTTAACACTAGAAGTTCCCAGAAAGAGTTAAACAAAAATGATCATGTCCAAGTAACCAGTTTTTCAATA
This sequence comes from Bidens hawaiensis, assembly GCF_021521415.1. Lineage (NCBI taxonomy): Eukaryota > Viridiplantae > Streptophyta > Magnoliopsida > Asterales > Asteraceae > Bidens > Bidens hawaiensis. The sequence continues at coordinate 3,138,519 of NW_027491022.1, forward strand.
ACACAACTACAAAAATAGAAAAACTTATAAAAATTTTACGAAATAAGGGATCTAATTTCAGTCTAGTCAGGGACCACTATGTTATAGAAAAGATCCCAACAGGAATCATACTAACTATGTGACTGTCACTTGGATCCGTGTTTAGCTGTATTATGACATAGAGAAACAGGTTGTAAGCATGTAAATAACTTAAATGGTTTTCATTGTTTCTGTGATACAGATTAAGGTTCAGTTAAGCTCAAAAATTTTAAGTTGGCAACAACTCAGAGATAATGATCTTTTCTATCTATTCTCAAAGCGTATTTGGCTATACCCAAGTCACCTCGAGTTGACTTCGACCCATAGTGTCTGATTAACTTGTATATACTCGTTGACTGCTTCCCGTTCTCTTCTTACTCCAGACATGAGAAGTCTTGATTGTTACTATGTCTCATAAGTACTAAAGATATACATTTTTTTTTTTTTTTTTAACCAAACATTCTTATTGACTTCGGAGTATTAAACTACTGCAAGTCCCGAATCTGGATCACTGCAGTGTCTTGAAATGCTTTCTTCACGGGAATCAGATCACTCACGGGCTCGTGTATGACTGGGTAGTTGCTTTTCTGCCTATCATTCGGAAAGATATGTGTGAAGACATTCGAAACTCTTAAGAAGTTTCCACGTAAATTCGAGTAGTTTAAGTTAGTATCACATACACTTTTACGCACCATAAAAATTACCATGACATACAATGACTGTTCTAAAGCCTTTTAAGCCTAATAACTTCACTAGTTAAGCACACACAATCAGTATATATATCATTTTCCAAGGTTGGATCAATTTTCTGTTAAACACAGCACAGAACTTCTTACGAAGTATTAGACTTGAAAAGTAATTTCATTTCCCTAAAAAATTTTGATTTCAATCGCCCCGATCACGTCAAAGTCGTCAGGTAAACGGCTATCCTGAAGATCCAATGGATCAACTGGACCGACCACATACAAGTATGTGTCCTTCTTACTAAGAATGACCGACTAATTTTCAGCAACTGAAAGAACACACGTCATAACTGCCCCGGTCACTTTCAGTCTTCCGGTTAATGGCTATCCTCATTCTCTAAGTTGAAACGAGGACCAAAACATATCCTAGGATATGTCCATCAAACTGAGGTAACCGACTAATTTTAAGCAATAATGACACACATTTTTTTTTTTTTTTTTTTTTTTTTTTTTTTAAATAAACACAAAGGCATGGTTACTCGGGATTGATCATCCCGTTCAGCTCAATTAGGTTTTGAAATCTAGATTTATCAAACGCTTTTGTAAACAAGTCAGCAAAATTTTCAAGTGTATCAACATTTTCGATCTTGATCAGTTTCTTCTCAGCACAATCCCGTATGAAGTGATGACGAATGTCAATATGCTTAGTTTTACTGTGCTTCACGGGATTGTTAATTACTGAGATAGCGGCAGTGTTATCAATTAAAATCGGAGTGAGTAAGAAATTCAGACCATAGTCGCGTAATTGTTGCTGAATCCACAAAACCTGAGAGCAGCAGTTGGATGCTGCCATGTATTCAGCTTCGCATGTTGAAATAGCAACTGATGTCTGTTTCTTGCACTGCCAGGAAACTAATCTTCCTCCAAGAAACTGACAGCCTCCTGTTGTGGACTTCCGACTCTGATTGCAACCCCCATAATCAGAATCTGTATAAGCCACCAGTTCAACGTCTCCTCCCTTTGGGTACCACAACCCTAGCTTCGGCTTGCCCTTGAGATACCGTAGTATCCTCTTTGCACCTTTCAAATGAGATTCTTTCGGATTTGCCTGAAAACGTGCACAAAGACAAACAGCAAACATTATATCAGGCCTAGAAGCAGTTAAATACATTAATGAACCTATTATCGCCCGATACAGAGTTGGGTCCACATCTGCGTCACCATCTGATTCAGCACCCAATTTGTGATTGACGCAGATGGGAGTATCATATGGAGAGCTGTCCTCCATCTTGAATCTTTTCAGCACATCATGAACGTACTTCGTTTGATGAATGAACATCCCGTCCTTCTTCTGATCAACCTGCAATCCTAGAAAGAAAGTTAGTTCACCCATAGCACTCATCTCGAATCGTTTCTTCATGACAGCTTCAAAATCCTGACACATGGATACTCTTGATGTAGCAAAAATGATATCATCCACGTAGACTTGAACCAGTAGTAAGTCACATCCTTCTCTCTTCACAAACAACGTACTGTCAATCAATCCCCTTTCAAAACCATTTTCCAGCAAGTAGTCCGATAACGTTGAATACCAGGCACGAGGTGCCTGATGTAACCCATATAACGCCTTGCTCAACCTGTATACGTGATCAGGAAAGTCTGGGTCAGGAAAACCCGGAGGTTGCTCAACATACACAACCTCATCAACTTTCCCGTTTAGAAACGCGCTCTTCACATCCAACTGAAATACCTTCATCTTTTTAAATGCGGCATACGCCAAAAACAATCGAATCGCTTCTAACCGAGCAACAGGAGCGAACACCTCATTGTAATCAATACCCTCTTGCTGATTAAAACCTTTAACAACCAGCCTCGCCTTATTTCTCACGATAATTCCCTTATCATCTCTCTTACATTTGAACACCCATTTTGTGCCTATAGCGTGCACATTTCTTGGTTTTTCAACCAAGGTCCAAACTTCCATTTTCTCGAACTGAGCCAACTCTTCTTGCATGGCCTCGACCCACGAGCTGTCCTTTAAAGCCATTTGATAATTCTTTGGTTAAATTTGGCTTATAAAGCAGGAGTACAAACATTCATTCATTATACCCGTTTCTTTTATGCTTGTATAAACACAGGTGTGCTCATTCAAGCTACTTCTGGTTTGTACACCGGAGGACACATCACCTATAATATTCTCCAATGGGTGATCTTTGTGAATTCTCGTGGTCGGAACAGCACCGACATGCAAATTATCTTCCAAATTTGAAGAGATCTCATCAATGGTTGTTTCTGGCTGAGAGTGAAAAGGATTAATAAATTCATCTTCAGTTGAGGCCGCAGGGGTATTGATAGGGTTTGATGTGGAAGGTTGAGATTTCTCAAACATCTGATGTTGCAATAGGTTCTCTTCCTCATCAAGCATCATCTTCGACACAGCTCTTTCGTCTTCTTCAGAAATTTCCAAATCAGGTACGTTAAACGACTTAAAAAGTTTAACATAGTCGAAAAGCTCAGCAGGTCCATTGCTTGGTTTTGGCGGTTGGTAACTAGTAATGTCGGTGTTACAAACCACCTCCACCTTGCAAGTCGACGTATTGAAGACCCGTCTGTTGGGAGTCCCAACAACATAACCGACTAGGATTCCCTCATCGGCTACTTCACCAAATTTCGAATTAGTCTTCAAAATCGAACAAGGAGACCCAAATGGTTCAAGACCGCACAAGTTGGGCTTCCTTCCGTGCATAAGCTCGTAACAAGTTTTTCCAAGTCTCTTAACGGTTAGCACCCTATTCAGAACATAGCAGGCTGTAGCAACTGCTTCAGCCCAGAACATCACAGGAAGCTTCGAGTCTGCCAGCATAGCTCTGGCTCCTTCAATTAACGTTCGGTTCTTCCTTTCAGCCACTCCATTCTGTTGTGGAGTATACGGAGCGCTGTATTGATGTTCAATTCCCTTCTGAAGACAGAAGATTTCCATTTCAAAGTTCTTGAACTCTGTCCCATTGTCGCTTCTGATGAATTTAACTGATTTACTCATGACGTTCTCAACTTTTGTAATGAGATTCTTCACCATCTGAGTCGTCTCGTCTTTCGTTTTCAGAAAATACACCCACGAGTATCGCGAGTAGTCATCAGTTATCACCAAGCAGTAAGAGGTACCGCCTAGACTTTGTACATTCACGGGACCGAAGAGATCCATATGAAGTAGTTCTAGAGTACCGGCAATTGAATTAATTTTCTTGGTGAGATGGGATTTCTTGTGTTGCTTTCCCTTCTTGCAGGCTATGCATTTGTCTTCAAAGTTAAAACTTTTTAAGGGAACGCCCATCACAAGCCCATTCTTGACAATGAAGTTCATCTTGCGAAGATGAATATGTCCCATTCTCCTGTGCCACAATTCTGATTCTGATTCGCTTGCTTTTGTCATTAAACAAGATTCTCTGGTGGCCATTTCAGTAGACCTCATATCCATCACGTATGTATTCGTTTCACGTGGAGCTTTCATTACTATCCATTCTTCTGGTATTTGAAAACCAGGCTTCAATACGATCGCTTCATTCTTCGTGAAATGGACAGTGTAATCTTTATCACAAATCTGCGACACACTCAGCAGATTGTGCTTTAATTCCTCCACAAAGTTTACATTTTCAAGTGTCATTCTCCCATTCGACACAGTTCCTCTACCGGTAATCCTTCCACCGCTTTCACCAGCAAAACTAACTCTAGCTCCCTGAACAGGTTTTAAGTCTTGCAACAAGTGTTTGTTGCCTGTCATGTGCCTGGAACAGCCGCTATCTACAATCCAAAGATTGTTGGCAGCCCTGTTCAACTGTTCCTGCACAATAAAACAAAGAGTTAGAATCTTGGGACCCAAGAACAATTGGTCTTGGATCGATACGTCCCGTACCCTGGCTTTCTCAAGTTAGCGTCAGGATAATTTCTGTAAGTCCTGTTAGGGAATCTCCCTGCAGATTGCGTGTAATGTCTTCCAAACCTTTGAGAAATGAAAGTGTTATATCTTGTGGTTTGGTTGTAAAACTGAGGTTTGTTTTTATGAAAACTTGAATTCGTTACATTTTGGCATTTTTTAAAGTTTTCATTTTTATCAGTAGCAAAATGACGCTTATACTCAGTTTTATTTGGCTTCACATCTCTAAATCTCGGTTTCAAAGGGCAATCTGCAACTAGATGTCCTAACTTGTTACATCTAAAGCAACATCGACTCTCCATTTTCTTGTCAAATGTTGGTTTGGATGTAGAGGCAGTGTTACCAGCCGTTCGTCTCACATAAGGTGGGACGTACAGATTGAGTGGAGAACTCTTTTTAGGAATTTTATTTTTATCTCCTTCGGTGGGTAAACTTACCTTCTCTTTTGTCTGACCAGATTCGGACAACTTATCCGAATCCGATGAGACTGGACTTGAAACAGAAATATTCACACTAGAAACAGGCGAACTTGTTTCGCCACAGCTAACACTTGGTTCTACACTAGTAATTTTGATAGGAGTTGTCTGGGGAACTTCGAAATCAACAGATTTCTGAACACTTGGATTATAAGTATAGTTGTGGTTAAAGGGTGGTGGAACTTCGTGATAACCGATTCCTCCCCTCTTTGCAGAGGTACCTTGATCACTCACGAGGTGATCAAGGATTGCAGAGGAATTCCTGAACTGCTCAAGTTTGCGGTTCAGTTCCACCACCTTTACCTGGTGGTCAGCAATCTGTTTATCCCGATCAGCAATCACTTTAGTTTTTTCCTCCAAAACTTCATAACTAAGATCAATTATTTCAATTTTCTCAGCAAGTTTAAGCTTTAAGCTTTGAATGTCTTTTTCACATGCTTTTATTTTAATTTTATAACTTGTTTCTCTTGCTTTCGTAAAATGGTGATCTTCTTTAATGGTTTTAAAGTCAGCATCTAAACGGACGTACTGATCAGTCATTGTTGTTAGTTGCTCAGACAAATTTTCACAATTAGTACAAATATTCTTATTACATACCTCAGAGCGAGTGTCCTTGTCATCTGCCATGAAAGCTGTTTCTTCTTCAGTAGCTTTCTCATTTCCATCAACCTTCTCACATTCTTTAACTTCAGCCTCAGCCATGTTTGCTTGCTCACCAGAACCACTTGAATGCAGGTTCCAGTTGTACTCACCTGCTTCTCTGGTCAACATGGCGTTAATCTCTCTGTTAACTCCAGAGTGTTGTGTAGGTCGACCTTGTCCTCGTTCAACCCTCTCATTTCTGCATTCCTTGGCAAAGTGCCCGTACTGTTGACAATTATAGCACCTTACCTTGGATTTGTCGAACCCAGGCCGACCACCAACAAACTTTCTCCCAGTTTTGTTCATAAACCGTTTCACACGCCTCACAATCATTGCCATTTGCCATTGCAAGTCCATCTCCTCCAGATCATCAGCATCGATCTGGTCGTAATCCTCATCTAGTACAGCAGGGTCCACAATCTTCCCCTGGATGTAGTTTTCGTAGGAAGCAATAAATGAAGCATAGACTGCAAACTGCTCTTCAGCAGATTTTACACTCATAGGCATCTTGGTATAATTATTGCTTGATGCATTTGCAGAAAAACCACTTGAGGATGCTTGAGGCTTTGAAGTACTTGATCCTCCAGCAACGAAACATACATCACCATTCGAGTTTACAGAAACGTTTCCTTCATGAGACGAGTCAGAACCTGACTCCCCTTTAGAGTAATAAGCAGCAGATTCAGGCCTCGAACTTGAGCCTGAGTTAACCTTTGCACCATACATACCAGGGTCTTGTATCTGATCTGTAGGTGTTTCTTTTCGAACCATATTAAGCTCATAAGTTCTGAGCTTGTTCACTGCCGTTTCAAGATCATAATTAGGAAAGTCTCTGTCTTCCCTCATAAGAACGGTGTACATTTCCCACTTCGGTGGGAGAGCATCGAGAAGTTTTTCAACGATCTCTTCTTCTCGGTAAGCAATCGAATAATTGCTAAGCTCTGTCATTAGATGATAGTATCTGGTGATAATATCATCCAGTGATTCGTTCTTCAAAAATTTGAAGACGGAGAACTGGGTCTTTAAGAGTTTGATCTTTGACGCACGGATACCCACATTCCCCTCGAATCTATTTTCAAGAGCATCCCAAAGCTCTCTCGCAGAAGTGTACTTTCGGAACGTATGGAGAACCTCTTGAGGAAGTGCCATTGTTATAGCTGCATGGGCCTTACTCTCAGCCTCATACATTTTCTTTTCTTCGTCCTCCATTTTGCTATACTTCTTAACCACATCACGTCCTTCGTATTGCATAGTTGGAGGGATATATCCATCCTGGATGCACACCCACATTTTGGCATCCTGGTATTTGATGTATTGGATGAATCTGTCCTTCCATGCCACGAAGTCAGTTCCTTTCATCAGCCTCGGGGCCTTAGTGGCAGACCCCGCTTCTACTTCCATCTTGACCAAATCGGAGATGTTAATCGACGACATCCTTGCGAAAACCTGAAAAACCTGAAAATAATAATAAAATATTAAAACAGCTTAGTAGGCGAAGTTAAGAATAACTTCGCTTGAAAGTTAACTTCGCTGAAAAGAGAACTTCGCTGGGCCTTAAATTCGCTTGAATTGGCGAAGTTAAAAATAACTTCGCTTAGAATGAGCGAACTTAGGAGTTAAGCGAACTTGGGTGGGAAGCGAAGTTGCGGATAACTTCGCTGAGGCGAACTTATGAGGTAAGCGAAGTTGTGGTTAACTTCGCTAATCCTTATATCGTCGCCGAAAACCCTAATTCCAGTGACGGCAACTTCGCCCGAAGAATGGTAACTTCGCCCGAAGAACGATAACTTCGCCCGATGAACAAGGAAACTGTTCAGATCTGTTTTCGTCGATCCAGCCGATTCCAATCAATGCAATGGCTTGAAAATGACTGTCAAGCACGAGCAAAACACAGTCGCAACAAAAACACGTCCCGCGAATAGGTCAAACGAGACGTTTTCTACACCCGCGTGAAATCCCGAACCTCACAATCGAGCCGATGGCTCTGATACCAATTGTACCAATTGTAGGCTCCTGGACGGATCGTACACGGGACGTCGCTAACAACGCAGGTGCGGAATCCCTGCGTGGGTAGATACGAGTGTAGAGTATGTAGAGATCGAACACGAAAGCAATAAACCAACCACGTTATATTAATAACAACCACGTGACCCGAGGTCACTGTTACAGACTATGACACGAACAAGTTCACTAAACAATTGAAACAAACCCTAAAATGACCAACTACGTAAACTGTTCGCTGAACAGTATATAAACACGACAACTTCGCCACAGGCGAAGTTGTCAATAACTTCGCTGGTTCAACAAGTTCGCCATAGCGAACTTGTTGACAACTTCGCGTTTTACATAAATAATCATAATCAAAACATAATTACATTACAGACTCGATTACAAATGCTAGACTATGAACTACTGACACATGTACCAACAGACGTTACATAAGGACGGAGATGAAATGTCGAGTCATACTCAAGACTCATGTTACTTAATCACAAACTATAAAAACCTACTTTTTGTATCTGAATTTTATATATAAATTCTATGTATAAATATATCTTTTAACTAAAACTTTCCACTTTTGGAATGGGTTCGAGTTTGGTTCGAGTAAGATGTAGACCGTGATGTGTTTCTTGCTCGCCAATGTGAATCCGCTACAAACCACCTTCTTCCTTGCTTGGATCTAGATACGGGATAGAGGATGAGTGTTCGTGTGTCTATGGAGGCAAAAGATGAAGTGACAGTTTTAGAATTTTAAGGTGGGTTTAGGGGTAATATAAGCCAACGGACCTTAGGCAAATAGCACTCCCTAATCCATCTTTAAACAATAAGCCCACCACCCAACTTACTATTATTTAGCATAGTTAAATAATAACACTTAATCAAATAAAAAAGATTCTTTTATTTATTATTTTAAATGTCGGACGTTACATAACGACCGATAAGAAATGTCGAGTCATACTCAAGAGTCATGACACTTGATCATAAACTATAGAAACCTACTTTTTGTATCCGTACTTTATATATAAATTCTATGTACACATAAATTTTAACTAAAACTTTCCTATTTTAGCGTGGGTTCGAGTTTGGTTTGAGTTAAGATGTAGATCTTAATGTAGTTCTTGCTTGCCAATGGGAATCCGTTACAAACCACATTATTCCTTTCTTGGATCTAGATCCGGAATAGAGGATGAGAGTCTGTGTGTGTGTATGGAGGAGAAAGATGAAGTGAAGGTTTTAAAACTTTAGGTAAGGTTTAGGGTTAGTATAAGCCCATGGACCTTAGGCTAGTAGCATTTCCTAATCCATCTTTCATCTATAAGCCCACCACCCAACTTACTGTTATTTAGCAGAGTTAAATAATAACACTTAATCAAATAAATAAGATTCTTTTATTTATTATCTTAAAAGTCGGACGTTACATAAGGACCGGGATGAAATGTCGAGTCATACTCAAGACTCGTGTCACTTGATCACAAACTATAAAAACCTACCTTTTGTATTCGAACTTTATATATAAATTCTATGTATAAATATAACTTTTAACTCAAACTATCCACTTTTGGAATGGTTTCGAGTTTGGTTCGAGTAAGATGTAGATCGTGATGTGTTTCTTGCTTGCCAATGGGAATCCGCTACAAACCACCTTCTTCCTTGCTTGGATCTAGATACGGGATAGAGGGTGAATGTTCGTGTGTGTATGGAGGCAAAAGATGAAGTGACAGTTTTAGAATTTTAAGGAGGGTTTAGGGGTAGTATAAGTCAACGGACCTTAGGCCAATAGCATTCCCTAATCCATATTTCATCCATAAGCCCACCACCCGACTTACTATTATTTAACATTGTTAATTAATAACACTTAATCAAATAAATAAGATTCTTTTATTTATTATTTTAAAAGTCGGGCGTTACATAAGGACCGGGATGAAATGTCGAGTTATACTCAAGCCTCTTGTCGCTTGATCACAAACTATAAAAACCTACTTTTTGTATACGAACTTTACATATAAATTCTATGTATATCTATCACTTTTAACTAAGACTTTCCTCTTTTGGCATGGGTTTGAGTTAGGTTTGAGTATGATGTAGATCTTGATGTATTGCTTGCTTGCCAATGTGAATCCGTTACAAACCACCTTCTTTCTAGCTTGGATCTAGAGTTGGGATAGAGGATGAGTGTTCGTGTGTGTATGGAGGCAAAAGATGAAGTGACAGTTTTATAATTTTAGGGAGGGTTTAGGGGTAGTTTAAGCCAACGGACCTTAGGCCAGTAGCTTTTCCTAATCCATCTTTCAACTATAAGCCTCTTGTCACTTGATCACAAACTATAAAAACCTACCTTTTGTATTCGAACTTTATATATAAATTCTATGTATAAATATAACTTTTAACTCAAACTATCTACTTTTGGAATGGTTTCGAGTTTGGTTCGAGGAAGATGTAGATCGTGATGTGTTTCTTGCTTGCCAATGGGAATCCGCTACAAACCACCTTCATCCTTGCTTGGATCTAGATACGGGATAGAGGGTGAATGTTCGTGTGTGTATGGAGGCAAAAGATGAAGTGACAGTTTTAGAATTTTAAGGAGGGTTTAGGGGTAGTATAAGTCAACGGACCTTAGGCCAATAGCATTCCCTAATCCATATTTCATCCATAAGCCCACCACCCGACTTACTATTATTTAACATTGTTAATTAATAACACTTAATCAAATAAATAAGATTCTTTTATTTATTATTTTAAAAGTCGGGCGTTACATAAGGACCGGGATGAAATGTCGAGTTATACTCAAGCCTCTTGTCACTTGATCACAAACTATAAAAACCTACTTTTTGTATCCGAACATTACATATAAATTCTATGTATATCTATCACTTTTAACTAAGACTTTCCTCTTTTGGCATGGGTTTGAGTTAGGTTCTAGTAAGATGTAGATCTTGATGTATTGCTTGCTTGCCAATGTGAATCCGTTACAAACCACCTTCTTTCTTGCTTGGATCTAGAGTTGGGATAGAGGATGAGTGTTCGTGTGTGTATGAAATGTCGAGTCATACTCAAGACTCGTGTCACTTGATCACAAACTATAAAAACCTACCTTTTGTATTCGAACTTTATATATAAATTCTATGTATAAATATAACTTTTAACTCAAACTATCCACTTTTGGAACGGTTTCGAGTTTGGTTCGAGTAAGATGTAGATCGTGATGTGTTTCTTGCTTGCCAATGGGAATCCGCTACAAACCACCTTCTTCCTTGCTTGGATCTAGATACGGGATAGAGGGTGAATGTTCGTGTGTGTATGGAGGCAAAAGATGAAGTGACAGTTTTAGAATTTTAAGGAGGGTTTAGGGGTAGTATAAGTCAACGGACCTTAGGCCAATAGCATTCCCTAATCCATATTTCATCCATAAGCCCACCACCCGACTTACTATTATTTAACATTGTTAATTAATAACACTTAATCAAATAAATAAGATTCTTTTATTTATTATTTTAAAAGTCGGGCGTTACATAAGGACCGGGATGAAATGTCGAGTTATACTCAAGCCTCTTGTCACTTGATCACAAACTATAAAAACCTACCTTTTGTATTTGAACTTTATATATAAATTCTATGTATAAATATAACTTTTAACTCAAACTCTCCACTTTTGGAATGGGTTCGAGTTTGGTTCGAGTAAGATGTAGATTGTGATGTGTTTCTTGCTTGCCAATGGGAATCCGCTACAAACCACCTTCTTCCTTGCTTGGATCTAGATACGGGATAGAGGGTGAATGTTCGTGTGTGTATGGAGGCAAAAGATGAAGTGACAGTTTTAGAGTTTTAAGGAGGGTTTAGGGGTAGTATAAGTCAACGGACCTTGGACCAATAGCATTCCCTAATCCATATTTCATCCATAAGCCCACCACCCGACTTACTATTATTTAACATTGTTAATTAATAACACTTAATCAAATAAATAAGATTCTTTTATTTATTATTTTAAAAGTCGGGCGTTACATAAGGACCGGGATGAAATGTCGAGTCATACTCAAGACTCATGTTACTACTTAATCACAAACTATAAAAACCTACTTTTTGTATCTGAATTTTATATATAAATTCTATGTATAAATATAACTTTTAACTAAAACTTTCCACTTTTGGAATGGGTTCGAGTTTGGTTCGAGTAAGATGTAGACCGTGATGTGTTTCTTGCTTGCCAATGTGAATCCGCTACAAACCACCTTCTTCCTTGCTTGGATATAGATACGGGATAGAGGATGAGTGTTCGTGTGTCTATGGAGGCAAAAGATGAAGTGACAGTTTTAGAATTTTAAGGAGGGTTTAGGGGTAATATAAGCCAACGGACCTTAGGCAAATAGCACTCCCTAATCCATCTTTCAACTATAAGCCCACCACCCAACTTACTATTATTTAGCATAGTTAAATAATAACACTTAATCAAATAAAAAAGATTCTTTTATTTATTATTTTAAATGTCGGACGTTACATAACGACCGATAAGAAATGTCGAGTCATACTCAAGAGTCATGACACTTGATCATAAACTATAGAAACCTACTTTTTGCATCCGTACTTTATATATAAATTCTTTGTACACATAACTTTTAACTAAAACTTACCTATTTTAGTGTGGGTTCGAGTTTGGTTTGAGTTAAGATGTAGATCTTGATGTATTTCTTGCTTGCCAATGGGAATCCGTTACAAACCACATTATTCCTTTCTTGGATCTAGATCCGGAATAGAGGATGAGAGTCTGTGTGTGTGTATGGAGGAGAAAGATGAAGTGAAGGTTTTAAAACTTTAGGTAGGGTTTAGGGTTAGTATAAGCCCATGGACCTTAGGCCAGTAGCATTTCCTAATCCATCTTTCATCTATAAGCCCACCACCCAACTTACTGTTATTTAGCAGAGTTAAATAATAACACTTAATCAAATAAATAAGATTCTTTTATTTATTATCTTAAAAGTCGGACGTTACATAAGGACCGGGATGAAATGTCGAGTCATACTCAAGACTCGTGTCACTTGATCACAAACTATAAAAACCTACCTTTTGTATTCGAACTTTATATATAAATTCTATGTATAAATATAACTTTTAACTCAAACTTTCCACTTTTGGAATGGGTTCGAGTTTGGTTCGAGTAAGATGTAGATCTTGATGTGTTTCTTGCTTGCCAATGGGAATCCACTACAAACCACCTTCTTCCTTGCTTGGATCTAGATACGGGATAGAGGGTGAATGTTCGTGTGTGTATGGAGGCAAAAGATGTAGTGACAGTTTTAGAGTTTTAAGGAGAGTTTAGGGGTAGTATTAGTCAACGGACTTTAGGCCAATAGCATTCCCTAATCCATATTTCATCCATAAGCCCACCACCCGACTTACTATTATTTAACATTGTTAATTAATTACACTTAATCAAATAAATAAGATTCTTTTATTTATTATTTTAAAAGTCGGGCGTTACATAAGGATCGGGATGAAATGTCGAGTCATACTCAAGACTCATGTTACTTAATCACAAACTATAAAAACCTACTTTTTGTATCTGATTTTTATATATAAATTCTATGTATAAATATAACTTTTAACTAAAACTTTCCACTTTTGGAATGGGTTCGAGTTTGGTTCGAGTAAGATGTAGACCGTGATGTGTTTCTTGCTTGCCAATGTGAATCCGCTACAAACCACCTTCTTCCTTGCTTGGATCTAGATACGGGATAGAGGATGAGTGTTCGTGTGTCTATGGAGGCAAAAGATGAAGTGACAGTTTTAGAATTTTAAGGAGGGTTTAGGGGTAATATAAGCCAACGGACCTTAGGCAAATAGCACTCCCTAATCCATCTTTCAACTATAAGCCCACCACCCAACTTACTATTATTTAGCATAGTTAAATAATAACAGTTAATCAAATAAAAAAGATTCTTTTATTTATTATTTTAAATGTCGGACGTTACATAACGACCGATAAGAAATGTCGAGTCATACTCAAGAGTCATGACACTTGATCATAAACTATAGAAACCTACTTTTTGCATCCGTACTTTAAATATAAATTCTATGTACACATAACTTTTAACTAAAACTTACCTATTTTAGTGTGGGTTCGAGTTTAGTTTGAGTTAAGATGTAGATCTTGATGTATTTCTTGCTTGCCAATGGGAATCCGTTACAAACCACATTATTCCTTTCTTGGATCTAGATCCGGAATAGAGGATGAGAGTCTGTGTGTGTATGGAGGAGAAAGATGAAGTGAAGGTTTTAAAACTTTAGGTAGGGTTTAGGGTTAGTATAAGCCCATGGACCTTAGGCCAGTAGCATTTCCTAGTCCATCTTTCATCTATAAGCCCACCACCCAACTTACTGTTATTTAGCAGAGTTAAATAATAACACTTAATCAAATAAATAAGATTCTTTTATTTATTATTTTAAAAGTCGGACGTTACATAAGGACCGGGATGAAATGTCGAGTCATACTCAAGACTCGTGTCACTTGATCACAAACTATAAAAACCTACCTTTTGTATTCGAACTTTATATATAAATTCTATGTATAAATATAACTTTTAACTCAAACTATCCACTTTTGGAATGGTTTCGAGTTTGGTTCGAGTAAGATGTAGATCGTGATGTGTTTCTTGCTTGCCAATGGGAATCCGCTACAAACCACCTTCTTACTTGCTTGGATCTAGATACGGGATAGAGGGTGAATGTTCGTGTGTGTATGGAGGCAAAAGATGAAGTGACAGTTTTAGAATTTTAAGGAGGGTTTAGGGGTAGTATAAGTCAACGGACCTTAGGCCAATAGCATTCCCTAATCCATATTTCATCCATAAGCCCACCACCCGACTTACTATTATTTAACATTGTTAATTAATAACACTTAATCAAATAAATAAGATTCTTTTATTTATTATTTTAAAAGTCGGGCGTTACATAAGGACCGGGATGAAATGTCGAGTTATACTCAAGCCTCTTGTCACTTGATCACAAACTATAAAAACCTACTTTTTGTATCCGAACTTTACATATAAATTCTATGTATATCTATCACTTTTAACTAAGACTTTCCTCTTTTGGCATGGGTTTGAGTTAGGTTCGAGTAAGATGTAGTTCTTGATGTATTGCTTGCTTGCCAATGTGAATCCGTTACAAACCACCTTCTTTCTTGCTTGGATCTAGAGTTGGGATAGAGGATGAGTGTTCGTGTGTGTATGGAGGCAAAAGATGAAGTGACAGTTTTATAATTTTAGGGAGGGTTTAGGGGTAGTTTAAGCCAACGGACCTTAGGCCAGTAGCTTTTCCTAATCCGTCTTTCATAAATATGTCCACCACCGAACTTACTATTATTTAGGATAGTTCAATAATAACACTTAATGAAATAAATAAGATTCTTTTATTTATTATTTTAAAAGTCATACGTTACATAAGGACTGGGACGAAATTTCGAGTCATACTCAAGCCTCTTGTCACTTGATCACAAACTATAAAAACCTACGTTTTGTATCCGAACTTTATATAGAAATTCTATGTATAAATATAACTTTTAACTATAACTTTCCTCCTTTGGCATGGGTTCGAGTTTGGTTCGAGTATGATGTAGATCTTGATCTGTGTAACACCCGTTAACTCCGGTTTGAAGAACTAAAGCTTGTAGAGTATGTATAACTCTCGGGACTTAACCGACGTTTCTCGGAAGCCTTCACGTCATCCCGGTATGTTAAAGAACCTAACAATTCCTTCCATTTTGCCTTACACTTGTATCTAGAAGGACTAGAGTGTAATATCTTAGGTTATAACATAAAAAAATATAAATAAAACCCTAGCCACCTATAGCTGTGCGATCGGCAGCTTCTTCAAGACCAAGACCCACGTTTTTTTTCTTGTTCAGCCAATTCTAAGCCTTAGAACTTCAATTCAAGGTATGTACTACGATTCTTCAAGTCTTTTTCACGTTAATTGACCCTCATATTGCGCGTATTGATCGAATAACGTCTTGTTGTAGGCTAACCGGGTGGCTACCCAATTTAGCGTTTCCGGGGCTGTTTGGAGTGAGGTTTTTGCAACAAAATCCCACTAGGTATGACATGTACATTATATTAAAATTTCATGGTTATTGGAGGTGTTTAGGTCGGTCAATCGATTTTAGTTCGAAAACTAGGGTTTATCGGGTGTAGAATTGCAAATTGTTGAGTTTGATGCGTTAGTTGATCGGGTGACCGACCGATTCAGTTTGTGCAGCCCTAGGAAGGTTTAAGGGCTGTGGAAAAATTATTTTGTTGGTGCTCGGGGCTGTCGTTGTTAGTGCTTCGTCAATCGAGTTGGCGGTGCGCGAATTTTGGTTTAAATGTTAAAGTAAGTGTTGTAAAAAGGAACCGTCAACCCTATCAACTCGGGTGACATAATTATGATGAATGAAAAGAGTTAAGATGGGATTTGGTCAATTCGGGGCTGATTCGGTTAACAAATGGTTTTAAGGATTATTTCACGCGCATTCGACCCGATTTGACTATCTTTGAGCCTTGGGCCAAGTATTGAGCCGTGGGCCAAGTTGTTGGGCCTTGGGCCAGGTATTGGGCCTTGGGCGAGGTATTGGACCTTGGGCCAAGTTGTTGGGCCTTGGGCCAGGTATTGGGCCTTGGGCCACGTGTTGTGCCTTGGGCCAAGTTGTTGGGCCTTGGGCCAAATGTTGGGCCTTGGGCCAAGTTGTTGGGCTTTAGGCCAAGTTGTTGGGCCTTGGGCCAAAGTGTTGGGCTTGTACGGCCCATTAGGGTAGAGTGTTCCTACAGTCTAGTTTAGTAACGTGTTATGTATAATTTACAGGCCCTTGCTTGTGATTTTGCCCTTAGGAACTTCCTAGCTCGTTGCAAGTATTCGGTCGATCTAAGGTGAGTTCATGATGCCCCTCTTACTCATTTTACTTTTGGTCTAGCATGCGCACCTAAATGTTTTCTTACTTGATGAAATGTTTTTAAAATGATTTTATATAGGCTTGCTAGTATATGGTAAGCCTTGGGATGTTAAATATATATATATGTATATACATTATTTCGTGGCCTCTATTTGGCGATGTTGTAGTCGTTTCGACTACTGATGTTGTGTATGCCTACTTCGTGTTTGCATGCACTGATGTTACGTGTTTGGGTTGTACGTTTGCTCGACCCTGATGTTATACGTGGATGTTATATATATATACCGTTATGCATATAGGGATGTTATTGAATGGATGTTTACATATACATTTGTATACATATGTATGAGGATGTTTAAGTTCGATAATGATGATTAGATGGATATACCCTTTTACTTTTAGAAAACCTTTGGTATGGCTATCATGATTTTACTACTGATATCTTTTACTTAAAACTTGAACTCACTCAGCTCAAGTTTCAGGATTTGGAAGAGGAAGCCTTATCGCTTGGACGTGCACGGAGCTACTTGGATGGTGAAGGGCATACTGGAAGGAAGAATTGTTTATGAATATTTTATTTCAAGGAAACTTATAAAAGTTATACTTATTTTGGTTCTTGGGCAAAATTTCAGGGTTTCGGGAATTTATTTCATTTTTCATGTTTTCCGCAAAATTTATACTCTGATACGTTTGTTTTAATGGAATAAACGGTTCTTAAGTTTTTTTAAATTTTACGAGTGTTTGAATGATTACCAACTGTGGGGTTGCCGGGATTCGGGACATTTACTATCTGTTTCTTGCTTGCCAATGGGAATCCATTACAACCACCTTCTTCCTTGCTTGGATCTAGAACCAGGATTGAGGATGAGTGTTTGTGTGTATATGGAGGCAAAAGATGATGTGACGGTTTTAGAGTTTTAGGGAGGGTTTAGGGGCAGTATAAGCCAACAGACCTAAGGCCAATAGAATCCCCTAGTCCATTTATCATCAATAAGCCCACCACCCAACTTACTATTATTTAGCATAGTTAAATAATAACACTTAATCAAATAAAGAAGATTCTTTTATTTACTATTTTAAAAGTCGGACGTTACATAAGGACCGGGACTAAATGTCGAGTCATACTCAAGCCTCTTGTCACTTAATCACAAACTATAAAAACCTACTTTTTGTATCCGAACTTTATATATAAATTTATGTATAAATATAACCTTTAACTAAAACTTTGCTATTTTGGCATGGGTTCGAGTTTGGCTCGAGTAAGATGTAGAGCTTGATGTGTTTCTTGCATGCCAATGGGAATCCGCTACGAACCACCTTCTTCCTTGCTTGGATCTAGATACGGGATAGAAGATGAGTATTCGTGTGTGTATGGAGGCAAAAGACGAATTGACAGTTTTATGGTTTTAGGGAGGGTTTAGGGGTAGTTTAAGCCACCGGACCTTACTATTATTTAGCATAGTTCAATAATAGTTTTGTGTGTGTATGGAGGCAAAAGACGAATTTCCTAACCCACCTTTAATATATATGTCCACCACCCAACTTAATATTATTTAGCATAGTTCAATAATAACACTTAATCAAATAAATAAGGTTCTTTTATTTATTATTTTAAAAGTCAGACGTTACATAAGGAAAGGGATGAAATGTCTAGTCATACTCAAGCCTCTTGTCACTTGATCACTAACTATAAAAACCTACATTTTGTATCCGAACTTTATAAAGAAATTCTATGTATAAATATAACTTTTAACTAAACCTTTCCTCTTTTGGGATGGGATCGAGTTTGGTTCAGGTAAGATGTAGATCTTGATGTATTGCTTGCTTGCCAATGGGAATCCGTTACAACCACCTTCTTCCTTGCTTGGATCTAGATCCGGGATAGAGGATGAGTGTTCTTGTGTGTATGGAGGCAAAAGATGAAGTGACGGTTTCAGAGTTTTAGGGAGGGTTTAGGGGTAGTATGAGCCTACGGACCTTAGGCCAATAGGATTCCTTAATCCATCTTTAATCTATAAGCCCACCACCAAACATACTATTATTGTGCATAGTTAATTAATAACACTTAATCGAATAAATAAGTGTCACACCCCGACTAGCACAATGCGGAAGCGTAAAACGGGAATGTAACAGACACCTCTGGTATCAACACATTGTTTATAAAGAAACATTACAAACTAATTTACATTATATTACATTTCTTTGTTCTATCATTGTTTTACAGTCTAGGTGGTACAAACAAAACTAATTCTTTAACTAAACGTTCTTACTACTAACACCTTTGCTTCTATTCACATAGCATCAACCACACACTTCAGGCAAGTGACAGATCACCCAATCATTCCGATTTAGGTACACCTGAAAAGCAGTTTAAAACGGGTCAACTACTAGAGTTTGTGAGTTTCACAAGTTTCAAGAAAACAGTAATGAGTATTCACAAGTCAGCACTTGTAATGATGAGATAAGTATGTATGTATGTAAATGGTGTATGTGATGTAATTATGCTAAGCTACAGTGAAGCCTGGACTGTTCGTGCTGCGTGCCTCCATTTCCCACGCTCAATCAACCACTGTGGCCCCTTTCCGCCCACAACATGCCCCGGTAGCTATGTCTAACACTACATAACTGGTTCGTAAAAATTATGGACATGTGCAAACGGGATATTGTCGCAGCAAACCGTGCTGGCCCCGCCTAGGTTTGTCAAACCAATAGTACTATTCACAAGCCACCGGCTCGAAGTTAATCACTGTGATCGTGGGGACTTTCGTGTGTTAGCACTTAGATAATTCACATCATCACATGTTTTAGATAAGTACATAGTTATAAGCAAACATGCTTTTCACCCCAAAAGTTCATAAAACAGTTTAAAAGTGGGGTCATGAAACTCACGGTTTAGTAGATAATCAGTACTGTATCAGCTCTTGGTTTGTTCGGTCTGCTATCAGTAGTCCCTATAATCAATATTATAATAATATTCATATTTTAATATTATTATAATCTCAATACTAAACTGGGCTGTATAACTAATCTGGGTGTAGCTGGAACGCCCAGAAAGTGGCAATAGGCTTAGTTTGTGATGGTGTTCAATGTCTAATACTTAAAATTGAACTTGGCTCAGATTCCCGTTTTCCCAGCTGGGCCAAGTTGTTCGTTTACGCATTCAGAAAACAGTTATGGGAAAATAAGCTTGGGTAAATGTATTGGTTAATAAAATGATTAAGTTATAAAGAAAGATCACATACTGGGGTCCCGGATTAGCCACGGGCCCGTTTCCGTTTATATAGTTTGATTTGAGAAGAAACGCGCACAATCCACCCGGATTGTCCAGGTTTCTCATAGAAAAGTTCATTTTTACTTAATTAGTCCAAACATATGATTTTTGATCACTCTTGGTGTTTTTGATTTTCCCGCAGGTTCACTAGTCGCGAACTTGCCGGTTGTTATAAAAACTGAATTTGTTTAATATTCAAATTAGCGTAATTAATTGACCATTAATCATTAAATTATGAAAATTTAACCACTTATCAATTAAAATATGTAGATTTTTATAAAAATATTTCTGGAATTTATTAACTGATTTATTAATTTATAAAAATTCATTTTATCAGCTATATTTCGCCTGAAAATCGTCCTTTTACCCCAAAAAATTTCCAAAAATTCCACAAAAATTCCTGAATGCTCAAATCATGTCCCAAATCAATCTGTATCAATTCCAGAATGTAAAAAGCTCGTGCAATATTCTTTTTGGCCCAAATTCGGCTGTAAAAATTCACACGAACGCAAATAAACAAAACACCTTTAAAATTATCCAAATGATCCCAAAATTCATATGTGATCAAAATACATCAAATCTAAGTTCCCAGAAAAATTTCATAATTTTTGATGTATTTTAGCTATTTTTCCCAAATAAACTTCCCAATTCGGTAATAAATTCGCCAAATATTCTCGGATGGTCGAATAATTACCAAATTTGATCAGGGACTTATTGACATGGTCCCTGATGTCTCTGATGCACATCACAACCTTAACCTAAATAGCCCATAAGCGAGTGTTTCGGCATTACCTTAGCGGGTTTGGCTCGTTTCCGACCTTTTAATCAAGTTTTCAGGTTCTTGTGCTTCTAAGCAAACTAGATACAAGTCCTATATCACAAACTAAGCAATATTTCATCAACATAACAGCCCTTAAGTTAGGGTTTCGGATAGTGTACAAAAACAAACTTTTGAACCGTAAAAACGTCGTTTCAACCCTTTAATCCGTGTTTATGGCAAAAAAAAACTATCAAAACAGGTTCCTTACCATGTGTATGATCAAAACATGTTTATGGACCATTTTTAGGATTTTTACACGGTTAGGAATGATTTTTAGGAACCAAGACATGTTTTTATGGTATTAAACAAGTTTAAACAAGTTCAAAAGCTACTTATTTAAGCCCTTTACCTTAGGGTTTAGAGGTTTTCTGTAATTTAGGATGCAGCTGCTTAGACCTCAGATTTTATAAACCAAATTGGATAAACAAGCTTCCTAAACGAGATATATAAAAAAAAATTGGGGGTGGGGTGGGCTGGTCCGATCGGAAGGATGGTTTGGGCCCCCTTGGGCCCATTTTGGCCCAACAATCTGTTTTCTCAAGCCCAATACGAAAATCCCGGTCCAAATTTAGTTCGGGTTCGGTTTTTGGCACGAAAAACTTATCGGGTGCGTTAAAGAACGCGAAAACGAGTGTATTTCGGCTAGTTTTGTGTAAAATTATAAAAACATACTATATTTTTGTAAAAATCAAAAATATTTTCACGGATCACTTAAAACATTTCAAATAAGTGTTTGGTAAGTCTTTTTCAGCTTAACGGATGATACAATGCTTGGTTGGTAACTATCTTTCGCGTTTAAATCTATAGCGGGTAGTTAAACGAGTATGTTTTCGTTTAACTTGTTTGCTATCAAACTAAGACCATATTTCTAATATTTTAGCTTGTATAGATCGTATATCACTTATAAATGGCCCCCTGAGATATCTGGGTCATAACCCGACCCGTTCGGTTAATCGTTCGTTTGTTATGCAAAAGGCGTTTATTTGCTTAATCGGTAAATACATACTGAGGTGTACCTCGTTTTGGCTCAGATGTCACATTCTCCCCCCGTTAGAAAATTTCGTCCCCGAAATTCGACTATTCAACTTTATCTTTGTTTCAAAACAGGTGCGGGTATTTCTTTTTGAATTCGGATTTCCGCTCCCACTTGAATTCGGGTCCCCTTTGTGAATCCCACCAAACTTTTACTAGAGAGATTTTGTTGTGTCTTAATTGTTTTATTTTTCCCTTTATTATTTCCACCGGTTCTTCAACAAAATTTAGTTTTTCGTTTATGTTTAAGTCTTTTAATGGCACGATTTCGGTTTCGTCAGTAAGACACTTTTTCAGGTTCGAAACATGAAAGAAATCGTGAATAGAACTCAACTCCACAGGAAGTTTCAGTCGGTAAGCTACCGGACCTATCTTAGAAATGATTTCATATGGCCCAATGTATCGCGGGGCTAGTTTACCGGTTTTTCCGAATAGAATGACGCCTTTCCACGGGGATACTTTGAGAAAAACTTTGTCGCCTATTTCAAAGGATAACGGCTTTCTACGAACATCAGCGTAGCTTTTCTGTCGATCTCGGGCAATTTTCAATTTGTTTGTGATTTTACGGATTTTGTCAGTGGTTTCTTGAATCAGGTCAGATCGTGAAATTTAGGTATCTCCAACCTCAGTCCAGCACAAGGGTTATCTACATTTCCGTCCGTACAACCCTTCATACGGTGCTGCTTGAATGCTACTATGATAGCTATTGTTGTACGAAAATTCAACCAGTGGAAGATGTTGATCTCAGTTTCCACCAATG
Organism: Bidens hawaiensis; assembly: GCF_021521415.1. Taxonomy (NCBI): domain Eukaryota; kingdom Viridiplantae; phylum Streptophyta; class Magnoliopsida; order Asterales; family Asteraceae; genus Bidens; species Bidens hawaiensis. The sequence continues at coordinate 3,161,070 of NW_027491022.1, forward strand.
TCTAGTACACAAGCGCGAAGCAAATCTTCTAAGGTTTGAATGGTTCGCTCAGATTGACCGTCGGTTTGGGGATGGTAGGCGGTACTTAGGTCAATTCGGGTTCCCAAAGCTTCTTGTAGGGCTTGCCAGAAACGAGAGGTAAAATGGCTATCACGATCAGAAATAATTGAAACGGGTACGCCATGTCGGGATTCGATTTCATTGATGTAGATGTGAGAAAGTTTTTTGGTTGTGTAAGTGGTTCGGATTGGAAGGAAGTGTGTGGACTTGGTTAATCGGTCAACTATCACCCATATTGCATCGTTTCCTCGGGAGGTTTTTGGGAGATGTGTTACAAAATCCATGGTAATTTGTTCCCATTTCCATTGTGGTATTTCCGGTTGGTGCAACATTCCCGAAGGTTTTTGATATTCAGCCTTAACTCTCGCACACGTTAAACATTTACTGACGTACGTGGCTATATCCTTCTTCATACCGGGCCACCAATAATACTCCTTCAAGTCCTTATACATCTTATCCGTTCCAGGATGAATGTAGTATTTGGACTTATGGGCTTCGTCCATGATCAAGTCACGCAGATTGCAGAATGTGGGAATCCAAACTCGGTTTTTGAAGTATAGAATTTCTCCAGTTCTTTCTTCAAAATTTTGTTCGGTTCCATGCAAGTTTTCATCTCCTAAGTGATCTCTTTTCAGAGCTTCGCTTTGAGCCACACGAATTTGTTCGGTGAGGCTGGTTTGGACGATCAATCCAAGTGCTCGGACCCGTAGTGGTTTGATCCTGTCTTTTCTGCTCAAAGTGTCTGCCACTATATTAGCCTTGCCCGGGTGGTATCGAATCTCACAGTCATAATCATTCAACAATTCTACCCATCTTGTTTGCCTCATGTTTAGTTCTTTCTGATCGAAAATATGCTGTAGGCTTTTGTGGTCGGTATATACTGTACACTTGGTGCCATACAAATAGTGCCTCCAGATCTTGAGCGCATAAATAACCGCACCCAGTTCCAAATCATGGGTGGTATAATTCTTCTCGTGAACCTTTAATTGTCGAGAAGCGTATGATATGACTTTGTTTCTTTGCATAAGTACGCACCCTAAACCTTTCCGGGACGCATCACAATAAACAACCAGATCACCAGTTCCCTCTGGAAGACTCAGTATCGGGGCTTGGCACAGTTTCTGTTTCAGCAATTGAAAAGCCGCTTCTTGTTCTTCTCGCCAAACGTAAGCACGATCTTTTTGAGTCAAAAGAGTTAGAGGTTGGGCTATGCTGGAAAAATTAGCAATAAAACGCCGATAATACCCAGCTAAACCCAAAAATTGGCGGATCTCTTTTGCTGACTTTGGGGCTTGCCAATTTTTGATGGCTTCAATTTTACTCGGGTCTACATGGATACCATGCCGGTTAACAACGTGTCCTAGAAATTGTACTTCTTGTAGCCAAAATTCACATTTTGACAGCTTGGCATACAACCTTTCCTGCTTCAACAGCTCCAAGATAGTTCGTAAATGCTGCTCGTGTTCCTCCTTGGTTTTCTAATATATCAAAATGTTATCAATAAACACGATAACGAATTTGTCGAGGTATGGTTTACAAACTCGATTCATAAGGTCCATGAAAACTGCGGGAGCATTAGTCAGTCCAAACGGCATAACTAAAAATTCGTAGTGGCCATAACGAGTTCGGAACGCCGTTTTAGACACGTCTTCCTCTTGAATCTTAACTTGATGGTAACCGGATCGAAGGTTAATTTTCGAGAAATAGTTTGCCCCTAGGAGTTGGTCAAACAAGTCATCTATTCGTGGAAGAGGGTATCGGTTCTTGTTGGTAACTTTGTTTAATTCCCGGTAATCGATGCACATTCTAAAACTTCCATCTTTCTTCTTCACAAATAATACCGGTGCTCCCCAAGGAGAATAACTGGGACGAATGAAACCCTTATCTAAAAATTCTTGTAACTGGTTGGATAGTTCTTGCATTTCAGAGGGTGCCAGTCGATAAGGTGTCTTAGCTATCGGGGCTGATCCTGGAATTAAGTCTATGCGGAATTCAACCTGTCGGTTCGGTGGTAATCCGGGTAAATCGTCAGGAAAGACATCGGGGTATTCACGTATAACGGGAATCTCTTCTATGCGTTTCTCATCAGGGTTCTTTATAGTCACGTTTGCCAAAAATGCATACAACCTTGGCGTAAACATTTCAACACTTTGAGATGAGACACGAGAGGTAATATCGAACCAGACTTCTCTCCTTGTACTACAATGAACTCACCATTCGAAAAGGGAATTTTAACTGTCTTGTCGTTACACACAATCTCCGCCTTATACTTGGTTAACTAGTCCATGCCGACAATAACATCAAAACTTCCTAACTCTACCGGGAGTAGGTCAATAAGGAATGGGTGGTCATTAAGAATAATGGAACAGTTTTGGATTATTTGGTTGACAGTTATAGGGTTACCGTTAGCGAGCTCTATAGTATAGGGATTTGTTAGTTCACTAACTGGCATGTTACCCAGGGACATAAAACTAGTGGAAACAAAGCTTCTATCGGCACCAGTATCAAATAATACAGAAGCATATTGATCAGAAACAACAAATGTACCTGTTACCACGTTCGGGTCTTGTCGTTCTTCTCCTGATCCAATAACAAATGCGCGTCCCCGAGATGCACTTGAAGTAGAAGCTTGGTTTCGACCGGTGACTGCTCCTCGATTTAGGTTGAGGCATTCCCTTCTAAAGTGTTCCGTGCTCCCACATTCAAAACAAGCACGGCGATTCACTACAGTTGATTTTTGCTGAGCTGGTTGCTGACAGATTGGTTGTGGTCTCGGTAGTTGGGGATGACGGGGTTGGGTTGTCTGGGCTGGTCGGTTTACAATCTCCATACCGATTCGGCAATTAGGACCACCATTGTGTCCAGTCCTTCCACACCTTTGACATATTATCGGTCTACACTCACCCACATGATGAAAATTACATTTATCACATTTAGGTCATGGTCCCTTGTACCCATCTCGTTTCACTTCAGAACTACTCATGACATAATTTTGTATTGTCGGGCGTGCACGTTTATTTGCTGGCCTTCCTTGTGACCCTGATCCATAATTAGTTCGCTTCATACCCGATGATTCCCCGGCTATTCTCAACACTCCACTTCTTACCAAGTCAAAAGTCATAATTCCGGCTTGAGTCACGGCATTCTCGAACGAAGTGTGACCCACAGATTTCACCAAACTCCTCACTTACGGGGCTAAACCTCAAATATAACGTTCAACTCTTTATTTTCAGGAGTTACTAACCATGGTACTAAGCGGGCCAATTCATTGAAGCGGTTCGTGTATCCCAAATGATCCGCTCCTTTCATCTCCAAACTCCAGAGTTCGTGTTTTAATCTTTGAATTTCGTTCCTTGGGCAGAAATGTTCCAACATCAGTGTTTTGAGTTCAGCCCATGTCATGCGATTCACCGTATCTTGACCTTTTATCTGTACCGTAGTGTTCCACCACATTAATGCGTGATCAGTAAAAGTAGAAGTAACATACTTGACTATATTTTCCGGTGGACAATTACTAATATTGAGAACAGATTCAGTTTTCTCAATCCACTTGATTAATCTGTTTGGCCCTTCAGTGCCCTTGAAATCAATCGGTTTACAGGCCATAAAGTTTTTGATCGAATATTCCCGTCGAGGGGGATTAGGGTTGTTATTGTTATTGTTTGGGTTCGGTGGGGGATTATTTGCATTGGTAGGGGTATTTGTATTAGGTGGAGAATTGTTATTTGTAACTGTTTCATTATTGGTTGGGGGAGCATTATTGATTTGTTGCTGGTTTGTTTGTATATTTGCGTTTACACCGGCAGTTACTTGTGTCACAATAAGTGGGATTACTGCCTGCATTTGTCGAGCAATCATCGCGGCTATTTCTGCCTCAGTCATAGGGTTTGCTTTCTTTGGGGCCATTCTATAATGATAAACAAATATAAGCCAATTAGTACTAATTCCAGTCTACGGCACTGTGTAATAATAATCACAGTAAATGTTGTACAGGTAAATCAAATAACATGCTGACATTTCACAAATTGTTCTGTACATTAATAATAAAAGGTACATAGACTGAGCCTAATAAAGACCAGTGCTTGCATGTATATATCAAAATCTGTCACTAAGTGACGGTTAGACTTAACCCTATAAGGGTCAATGCTTGTAATAATGTACAAAATTGTGCTCCACGTTAACATAACATACTGCTATATACATATATGGAGTATCAAAAGATCATGTACACATAATTGTAATATTCCGCATCTATCCATACAGACGATAGGCTAGCCACAAACATAAAAATAACAGCACCGTAATCACCCAGTAACAGTTCCACAGCCGAACTGTCACCCTATCCAAACGCCAGTGGTGGTAGGCACCTGACTGCTGCAAGTTCAGTACTATCTGATGTAACCTAGACAAGCACTGGGTCATATCCCTCCTCTCCTGGTTAATATTAGCTATGGCTATCGTGTGGTCTATCACACGGTCAGTCAGGACAGCCATCCAAGAGTTGTTTCCTGCGTTTGGAAAGTCAGGGCGAGGGGTAGGTATACTCAATGAACGAGAAGATGAAGTATCTACCCTAGGGCGTGAAGGTCCTCCCCGGTCATGGGTAGATCTAAATGGAATCGAGGTAGGGTCAATCGGGGTTACCCGAATACGAGCAGACTTCCGGACTCGCGCAGTAGCTGAAGTCGTCGGCGACAGGTGTATAGGTGGAGTGGGTAATCTGGCTACTCTAGCAGGTGAACGATACTGACTGTTAACTTCTTCTTGATCCCTGCGTGGTGACCTGGGTAGATAACTATCGCATCTATAACCAGATAGATCAGGCACATTCCTGGGTAGCTCTCTACAGATAACTTCTTCTTCCACCTCTTCCTCTTCCTCCTCCGGTTCCTCTTCTGGGTCCTCTTCTTCTGGATCCACCTCTTCTGGATCCTCCTCTGATTCTTCTTCGGGATCCTCCTCTACAGATATTACCGGTTCTTCTTCCGGTACGTAGTCGTTATTCCTTGACATGACTCTGCACAAAGGTTAGTTATAAGAATAATAACTATTGCTATCGCTAACTATTGTCGAGGAGATTAATTAATTAAACCAAATTTAATATTAATCATATCAGAATATAATATTAGTTTTATTAAAATTTTTATTTATTATTATTATTTAAATCAATACGAAATATAAATGAATATAATATTCATAGTAAAATGTACCGTCATCAACAGTATCGTACGTACACGTATTCATACACCTTATTCCACATAAACACGTATGAATGTTACATATATATATACTTCCCCATTACCTTTTATACACATATGTTGCCATTTTTACCTAACCACACGTTCCGCGACTTCTCCCCGAATTCCCTCGTACAAGCAAGTTTGTTATCATGTTCCGGACCACAATAACTCACTTGCCCTACAAGTTCATCCCGGCATCCATCAGTATATAATATTAATTTATTATTTAATTATTTCCCAGAGTTAATCGAGCCTACGATTATATTTTAGGTACCCTAAGGGATAACCTAATCCTTTATAACCAATGGCTCTGATACCAACTTCTGTCACACCCCGACTAGCACAATGCGGAAGCGTGAAACGGGAATGTAACAGACACCTCTGGTATCAACACATTGTTTATAAAGAAACATTACAAACTAATTTACATTATATTACATTTCTTTGTTCTATCATTGTTTTACAGTCTAAGTGGTACAAACAAAACTAATTCGTTAAATAAACGTTCTTACTACTAACACCTTTGCTTCTATTCACATAGCATCAATCACACACTTCAGGCAAGTGACAGATCACCCAATCATTCCGATTTAGGTACACCTGAAAAGCAGTTTAAAACGGGTCAACTACTAGAGTTGGTGAGTTTCACAAGTTTCAAGAAAACAGTAATGAGTATTCACAAGTCAGCACTTGTAATCATGAGATAAGTATGTATGTATGTATGTAAATGATGTATGTGATGAAATTATTTTAAGCTACAGTGAAGCCTGGACTGTTCGTGCTGCGTGCCTCCATTTCCCACGCTCAATCAACCACTGTGGCCCCTTTCCGCCCACAACATGCCCCGGTAGCTATGTCTAACACTACATAGCTGGTTCGTAAAAATTATGGACACGTGCAAACGGGATAATGTCTAAGAAAACCGTGCTGGCCCCGCCTAGGTTTGTCAAACCAATAGTACTATTTACAAGCCACCGGCTCGAAGTTAATCACTGTGATCGTGGGGACTTTCGTGTGTTAGCACTTAGATAATTCACATCATCACATGTTTTAGATAAGTACATAGTTATAAGCAAACATGCTTTTCACCCCAAAAGTTCATAAAACAGTTTAAAAGTGGGGTCATGAAACTCACGGTTTAGTAGATAATCAGTACTGTATCAGCTCGTGGTTTGTTCGGTCTGCTATCAGTAGTCCCTATAATCAATATTATAAAAATATTAATATTTTAATATTATTATAATCTCAATACTAAACTGGGCTGTATAACTAATCTGGGTATAGCTGGAACGCCCAGAAAGTGGCAATAGGCTTAGGTTGTGATGTTGTTCAATGTCTAATACTTAAAACTGAACTTGGCTCAAATTCCCGTTTTCCCATCTGGGCCAAGTTGTTCGTTTACGCGTTCAGAAAACACTTATGGGAAAATAAGCTTGGGTAAATGTATTGGTTAATAAAATGTTTAAGTTATAAAGAAAGATCACATACTGGGTTCCCGGATTAGCCACGGGGCCCGTTTCCGTTTATATAGTTTGATTTTAGAAGAAACGCGCACAATCCACCCGGATTGTCCAGGTTTCTCATAGAAAAGTTCATTTTTACTTAATTAGTCCAAACATATGATTTTCAATCACTCTTGGTGTTTTGATTTTCTCGCAGGTTCACTAGTCGCGAACTTGTCGTTTGTTATAAAAACTGAATTTGTTTAATATTCAAATTAGCGTAATTAATTAACCGTTAATCATTAAATTATGAAAATTTAACCACTTATCAATTAAAATATGTAGATTTTAATAAAAATATTTCTAGAATTTATTAACTGATTTATTAATTTATAAAAATTCATTTTATCAGCTATATTTCGCCTGAAAATCGTCCTTTTACCCCAAACAATTTCCAAAAATTCTACAAAAATTCCTGAACACTCAAATCATGTCCCAAATCTATCTGTATCAATTCCAGAATGTAAAAAGCTCGTGCAATATTCTTTTTGGCCCAAATTCGGCTGTAAAAATTCACACGAACGCAAATAAACAAAACACCTTTAAACTTCTCCAAATGATCCCAAAATTCATATGTGATCAAAAAACATCAGATCTGAGTTCCCAGGAAATTTTCATAATGTTTGAAGTATTTTAGCTATTTTTCCCAAATAAACGTCACAATTCGGTAATAAATTCGCCAAATATTCTCGGATGGTCGAAAAATTACCAAATTAGAACAGGGACTTATTGTCATGGTCCCTGATGTCCCTGCAAAATTTCAAGTCCTAACAATATGCACATCACAACCTTAACCTAAATAGCCCGTAAGCGAGTGTTTCGGCATTACCTTAGCGGTTTTGGCTCGTTTTCGACCTTTTAATCAAGTTTTCAGGTTCTTGTACTTCTAAGCAAACTAGTTACAAGTCCTATATCACAAACTAATCAATATTTCATCAACATAACAGCCCTTAAGTTAGGGTTTCGGCTAGTGTACAAAAACGAACTTTTGAACCGTAAAAACGTCGTTTCAACCCTTTAATCCGTGTTTATGGCCAAAAAAAACTATCAAAACAGGTTCCTTACCATGTGTATGATCAAAACATGTTTATGGACCATTTTTAGGATTTTTACACGGTTAGGAATGATTTTTAGAAACTCAGACATGTTTTATGGTATTAAACAAGTTTAAACAAGTTCAAAAGCTACTTATTTAAGCCCTTTACCTTAGGGTTTGGAGGTTTTCTGTAATTTTAGGATGCAGCTGCTTAGACCTCAGATTTTATAAACCAAATTGGATAAACAAGCTTCCTAAACAAGTTATATAAAAAAAATGGGGGGTGGGGTTGGCTGGTCCGATCGGAAGGATGGTTTGGGCCCCCTTGGGCCCATTTTGGCCCAACAATCTGTTTTCTCAAGCCCAATACGAAAAGCCCGGTCCAAATTTAGTTCGGGTTTGGTTTTTGGCGCGAAAAACTTATCGGGTGCGTTAAACAACGCGAAAACGAGTGTTTTTCGGCTAGTTTTGTGTAAAATTATAAAAACATACTATATGTTTGTAAAAATCAAAAATATTTTCACGGATCGCTTAAAACATTTCAAATAAGTGTTTGGTAAGTCTTTTTCGGCTTAACGGATGATACAATGCTTGGTTTGCAACATTTCAAATAGCATTCCCTAATCCATCTTTCATCTATAAGCCCACCACCCAACTTACTATTATTTTGCATAGTTAATTAATAACACTTAATCGAATAAATAAGATTCTTTTATTTATTATTATAATTGTCGGACGTTACATAAGGACCGGGATGAAATGTCGAGTCATACACAAGCCTCTTGTCACTTGATCACAAACTATAAAAACCTACTTTTTGTATCCGAAATTAAAATATAAATTCTATGTATAAATAAAACTTTTAACTAAAACTTTCCTATTTTGGCATGGGTTCGAGTTTGGTTCAAGTAGGATGTAGATCTTGATGTGTTTCTTGCTTGCCAATGGGAATCCGCTACAAACCACCTTCTTCCTTGCTTGGATCTAGATACGGGATAGAAGATGAGTGTCTGTATGTGTATGGAGGAAAAAGATAAAGTGACGATTTTAGAACTTTAGGTAGGGTTTAGGGGTAGTATATGCCAACGGACCTTAGGCCAATAGCATTTCCTAATCCATCTTTCAACTATAAGCCCACCAACCAACTTACTATTATATAGCATAGTTAAAAAATAACACTTAATCAAGTAAAAAAGATTCTTTTATTTATTATTTTAAAAGTCGGACGTTACATAACGACCGGTATGAAACCTACTTTTTGTATCCGTACTTTATATATAAATTATATGTACACATAACATTTAACTAAATCTTACCTCTTTTAGCGTGGGTTCGAGTTTGGTTCGAGTTAAGATGAAGATCTTGATGTGTTTCTTGCTTGCCAATGGGAATCCGTTACAAACAACCTTCTTCCTTTCTTAGATCTAGATCCGGAATAGAGGATGAGTGTCTGTATGTGTATGGAGGAAAAAGATAGAGTGACGGTTTTAGAACTTTAGGTAGGGTTTAGGGGTAGTAGAAGCCCATTAGCATTTCCTAATCCATCTTTCATCTATAAGCCCACCACCCAACTTACTGTTATTTAGCATAGTTGAATAATAACACTTAATTAAATAAATAAGATTCATTTTTTTATTATTTAAAAAGTCGGACGTAACATAAGGACGGGGATGAAATGTCGAGTCATACTCAAGACTCATGTTACTTCATCACAAACTATAAAAACCTACTTTTTGTATCCGAACTTTATATATAAATTCTATGTATAAATATAACTTTTAACTAAAACTTTCCACATTTGGAATGGGTTCGAGTTTGGTTCGAGTAAGATGTAGACCGTGATGTGTTTCTTTCTTGCCAATGGGAATCCACTACAAACCAACTTCTTCCTTGCTTGGATCTCGATCCGGGATAGAGGATGAGTGTTCGTGTGTGTATGGAGGAAAAAGATGAAGTGACGGTTTTAGAGTTTTAGGGAGGGTTTAAGAGTAGTATAAGCCAACAGACCTTATGCCAATATAATCCCCTAATCCATCGTTCATCTATAAGCCGACCACCCAACTTACTATTATTTAGCATAGTTAAATAATAACACTTAATCAGATAAATAAGATTCTTTTATTTACTATTTTAAAAGTCGGAAGTTACATAAGGACCAGGATGAAATGTCGAGTCATACTCAACCGTTTTGTCACCTGATCATAAACTATAAAAACCTACTTTTTGTATCCAAACTTTATATATAAATTCTATGTATAAATATAACAATTAACTAAAACTTTCCTCTTTTGGCATGGGTTCGAGTTTTTGTTCGAGTATGATGTAAATCTAGATCTGTTTTTTCTTGCCAATGGGAATCCTTTACAACCACCTTCTACCTTGCTTGGATCTAGATAGGGGATAGATGATGAGTGTTCGTGTGTGTATGGAGGAAAAAAAGGTGAAGTGACGGTTTTAGAGTTTTAGGGAGGGTTTAGGGGTAGTATAAGCCAACGGACCTTAGGCCAATAGCATTCCCTAATCCATCTTTCATCTATAAGCCCACCACCCAACATACTATTATTTTGCATAGTTAATTAATATCACTTAATCGAATAAATAAGATTCTTTTATTTACAATTTTAATTGTCGGACGTTACATAAGGACCGGGATGAAATGTCGAGTCATACTCAAGCCTCTTGTCACTTGATCACAAACTATAAAAACCTACATTTTGTAACCGAAATTAAAATATAAATTCTATGTATAAATATAACTTTTAACTAAAACTTTCCTATTTTGGCATGGGTTCGAGTTTGGTTCAAGTAGGATGTAGATCTTGATGTGTTTCTTGCTTGCCAATGGGAATCCGCTACAAACCACCTTCTTCCTTGCTTGGATCTAGATACGGGATAGAAGATGAGTGTCTGTATGTGTATGGAGGAAAAAGATAAAGTGACGATTTTAGAACTTTAGGTAGGGTTTAGGGGTAGTATATGCCAACGGACCTTAGGCCAATAGCATTTCCTAATCCATCTTTCAACTATAAGCCCACCAACCAACTTACTATTATATAGCATAGTTAAAAAATAACACTTAATCAAGTAAAAAAGATTCTTTTATTTATTATTTTAAAAGTCGGACGTTACATAACGACCGGTATGAAATGTCGAGTCATACTCAAGACTCTTGTCACTTGATCACAAACTATAGAAACCTACTTTTTGTATCCGTACTTTATATATAAATTCTATGTACACAGAACTTTTAACTAAATCTTACCTCTTTTAGCGTGGGTTCGAGTTTGGTTCGAGTTAAGATTAAGATCTTGATGTGTTTCTTGCTTTCCAATGGGAATACGTTACAAACAACCTTCTTCCTTTCTTGGATCTAGATCCGGAATAGAGGATGAGTGTCTGTATGTGTATGGAGGAAAAAGATAAAGTGACGGTTTTAATACTTTAGGTAGAGTTTAGGGGTAGTAGAAGCCCATGGACCTTAGGCCATTAGTATTTCCTATTCCATCTTTCATCTATGAGCCCACCACCCAAATTACTATTGTTTAGCATAGTTGAATAATAACACTTAATCAAATAAATAAGATTCTTTTTTCTTATTATTATAAAAGTCGGACGTTACATAATGACGGGGATGAAATGTCGAGTCATACTCAAGACTCATGTTACTTAATTACAAACTATAAAAACCTACTTTTTGTATCCGAACTTTATATATAAATTCTATGTATAAATATAACTTTTAACTAAAACTTTCCACTTTTGGAATGGGTTCGAGTTTGGTTCGAGTAAGATGTAGAATGTGATGTGTTTCTTGCTTGCCAATGGGAATCCGCTACAAACCACCTTCTTCCTTGCTTGGATCTAGATCCGGGATAGAGGATGAGTGTTCGTGTGTGTATGGATGAAAAAGATGAAGTGACGGTTTTAGAGTTTTAAGGAGGGTTTAAGGGTAGTATAAGACAACAGACCTTAGGCCAATATAATACCCTAATCCATCGTTCATCTAAAATCCGACCACCCAACTTACTATTATTTAGCATAGTTAAATAATAACACTTAATCAGATAAATAAGATTCTTTTATTTACTAGTTTAAAAGTCGGAAGTTACATAAGGACCGGGGTGAAATGTCGAGTCATACTCAACCCTTTTGTCACTTGATCACAAACTATAAAAACCTACTTTTTGTATCCGAACTTTATATATAAATTCTATGTATAAATATAACTTTTAACTAAAACTTTCCTCTTTTGGCATGGGTTCGAGTTTGGTTCGAGTATGATGTAGATCTTGATCTGTTTCTTGCTTGCCAATGGGAATCCATTACAAACACCTTCTACCTTGCTTGGATCAAGATCAGGGATAGAGGATGAGTGTTCGTGTGTGTATGGAGGCAAAAGATGAAGTGACGGTTTTAGAGTTTTAGGGAGGGTTTAGGGGTAGTATAAGCCAACGGACCTTAGGCCAATAGCATTCCCTAATCCATCTTTAATCTATAAGCCCACCACCCAACATACTATTATTTTGTATAGTTAATTAATTACACTTAATCGAATAAATAAGATTCTATTATTTATTATTTTAATTGTCGGACGTTACATAAGGACCGGGATGAAATGTCGAGTCATACTCAAGCCTCTTGTCACTTGATCACAAACTATAAAAACCTACTTTTTGTATCCGAAATTAAAATATAAATTCTATGTATAAATATAATTTAACTAAAACTTTCCTATTTTGGCATGGGTTAGAGTTTGGTTCGAGTTAAGATGTTGATCTTGATGTGTTTCTTGCTTGCCAATGGGAATCCGCTACAAACCACCTTCTTCCTTGCTTGGATCTAGATACGTGATAGAAGATGAGTGTCTGTATGTGTATGGAGGAAAAAGATAAAGTGACGATTTTAGAACTATATGTAGGGTTTAGGGGTAGTATATGCCAACGGACTTTAGGCCAATAGCATTCCCTAATCCATCTTTCAACTATAAGCCCACCAACCAACTTACTATTATTTAGCATAGTTAAATAATAACACTTAATCAAATAAAAAAGATTCTTTTATTTACTATTTTAAAAGTCGGACGTTACATAACGACCGGTATGAAATGTCGAGTCATACTCAAGACTCGTGTCACTTGATCACAAACTATAGAAACTTTCTTTTTGTATCCGTACATTATATATAAATTCTATGTACACATAACTTTTAACTAAATCTTACCTCTTTTAGCGTGGGTTCAAGTTTGGTTCGAGTTAAGATGAAGATCTTGATGTGTTCTTGTTTGCCAATGGGAATCCGTTACAAACAACCATCTTCCTTTCTTGGATCTAGATCCGGAATAGAGGATGAGTTTCTGTATGTGTATGAAGGAAAAAGATAAAGTGACGGTTTTAGAACTTTAGGTAGGGTTTAGGGGTAGTAGAAGCCCATGGACCTTAGGCCATTAGCATTTCCTAATCCATCTTTCATCTATATGCCCACCACCCAACTTACTGTTATTTAGCATAGTTAAATAATAACACTTAATCAAATAAATAAGATTCTTTTTTTATTATTTTAAAAGTCGGACGTTACATAAGGACGGGGATGAAATGTCGAGTCATACTCAAGACTCATGTTACTTAATTACAAACTATAAAAACCTACTTTTTGTATCCGAACTTTATATATAAATTCTATGTATAAATATAACTTTTAACTAAAACTTTCCACTTTTGGAATGGGTTCGAGTTTGGTTCGAGTAAGATGTAGACCGTGATGTGTTTCTTGCTTGGTGTTCGTGTGTGTATGGAGGAAAAAGATGAAGTGATGGTTTTAGAGTTTTAGGGAGGGTTTAAGGGTAGTATAATCCAACAGACCTTAGGCCAATATAATCCCCTAATCCATCGTTCATCTATAAGCCGACCACCCAACTTACTATTATTTAGCATAGTTAAATAATAACACTTAATCAGATAAGTAAGATTCTTTTATTTACTATTTTAAAAGTCGGAAGTTACATAAAAATCTACTTTTTGTATCCGTACTTTATATATAAATTCTATGTATACATATAACTTTTAACTAAAACTTTCCTCTTTTGGCGTCGGTTCGAGTTTGTTTGAGTTAAGGTGTAGATCTTGATGTGTTTCTTGCTTGCCTATAGGAATCAGTAACAAACCACCTTCTTCCTTGCTTGGATCTAGATCCGGAATAGAGGATGAGTGTCTGTGTGTGTGTTTATGGAGGAAAAAGATGAAGTGACGGTTTTAGAACTTTAGGGAGGGTTTAGGGGTAGTCTAAGCCCATGGACCTTAGACACATAGCATTTCCTAATCCATCTTTCATCTATAAGCCCACCACCCAACTTACTATTATTTAGCATAGTTAAATAATAACACTTAATAAAATAAATAAGATTCTTTTAATTATTATTTTAAAAGTCGGATGTTACCTAAGGATCGGGATGAAATGTCGAGTCATACTCAAGCCTTGTGTCACTTGATTACAAACTATGAAAACCTACATTTTGTATCCGTACTTTATATATAAATTCTATGTATACATATAACTTTTAACTAAAACATTCCTCTTTAGGCGTGGGTTCGAGTTTGGTTCGAGTTAAGATGTAGATCTTGATGTGTTTCTTCCTTGCCTATGGGAATCCATTACAAACCACCTTCTTCCTTGCTTGGTTCTAAATCCGGAATAAAGGATGAGTGTATGTGTGTGTACGGAGGCAAAAGATGAAGTGACAGTTTTAGAGTTTTAGGGAGGGTTTAGGGGTAGTGTAAACCCATGGACCTTAGGCCAGTAGCATTCCCTATTCCATCTTTCATCTTTAATCCTACCACCCAACTTACTATTATTTAGCATAGTTTAATAATAACACTTAATCAAATAAGTAAGATTTTTTTATTTATTAATTTAAAAGTCGGATGTTACATAAGGACTAGGATGAAATGTCGAGTCATACTCAAGCCTCGAGTCAATTGATCACAAACTATTAAAAGAAACTATTTCAAGAGGCTGTTGAAATAGCTGGAACGCTTACAGATGAAGTAATTCGATGTGATGGAGCTAAAGGAAGTGATAACTTTGGGACTAAAAGGAAATGGGATAACTACAGGTGACTTAACAAGAATTCAGGTGGTAAGTTTGGTGGACAGTCTAGTGGAAGTTCTGGTATTAAGCAAGGAGGAAACCTTGGAAGTGGGAAGTTTGGTAAAAACAATGTTGGTGGACCGTTTAAAGGAAACAATGGTAACAATGACAACTCCAAGAGGCCATATTTCGGTAACCAACCATTGTGTAGCAAATGCAACAAGCATCATGTGGGTGAATGCAGGGCGAATGTGTGTTACAAGTATAACCGTCCAGGTCATGTAGTGTCACACCCCGACTAGCACAATGCGGAAGCGTAAAACGGGAATGTAACATACACCTCTGATATCAACACATTGTTTATAAAGAAACATTACAAACTAATTTACAATATATTACCTTTCTTCGTTCTATCATTGTTTTACAGTCTAGGCGATACAAACAAAACTAGTTCGTTAACTATACATTCTTACTACTATCGCCCTTGCTTCTATTCACGTAGCATCAACCACACACTTCAGGCAAGTAACAGGTCACCAAATTACTCCGATTTAGGTACACCTTAAAAGCAGTTTAAAACGGGTCAACTACTAGAGTTGGTGAGTTTCACGAATTTCAAGAAAACAGTAATGAGTATTCACAAGTTAACACTTGTAATCATGAAATAAGTATGTATGTATGTAAATGATGTATGTGATGTAATTATGCTAAGCTACAGTGAAGCCTTGACTGTATGTGCTGCGTGCCTCCATTTCCCACGCTCAATCAACCACTGTGGCCCCTTTCCGCCCACAACATGCCCCGGTAGCTATGTCTAACACTACATAGCCTGTTTGGATAAATATGGTCATATGCAAACGGCGCTATGTGACACGGCAACCAGGCCGATTCCGTTTCGGTTTGTCAAACCAATAGTACTATTCACAAGCCACCGGCTCGAAGTTAATCACTGTGAACGTGGGGACTTTCGTGTGTTAGCACTTAGATAATTCACATCAGTACATGTTTCAGGTATGTATATGTAATCAAACATGCTTTTCACCCCAAAAGTTCTTAAAACTGTTTAAAAGTGGGGTCATGAAACTCACGGTTTAGTAGATATTCAGTACTGTATCAGCTCGTGGTTTGTTCGGTCCGCTATCAGTAGTTCCTATAATCAATATTATAATAATATTAATATTTTAATATTATTATAATCTCAATACTAAACTGGGCTGTATAACTAATCTGGGTGTAGCTGGAACGCCCAGAAAGTGGCAATAGGCTTAGGTTGTGATGTTGTTCAATGTCTAATACTTAAAACAGAACTTGCCTCAGACTCCCGATTTCCCAGCTGGGCCAAGTTGCTCGTTTACGCGTTCAGAAAACACTTATGGGAAAATAAGCTTGAGTAAATGTATTGGTTAATAAAATGATTAAATTATAAAGAAGGATCACATACCGGGGTCCCGGATTAGCCACGGGGCCCGTTTCCGTTTATACAGTTTGATTTAAGAAGAAACGCGCACAATCCATCCGGATTGTCCAGGTTTTTTATAGAAAAGTTTGTTTTTACTTAATTAGTCCAAAAATATGATTTTTGATCACTCTTGGTGTTTTGATTTTCCCGCAGGTTCACTAGTCGCGAACTTGCCGGTTGTTATTAAAACTGAATTTGTTTAATATTCAGATCAACATAATTAATTAACCGTTAATCATTAAATTATGAAAATTTAACCACTTATCAATTAAAATAAGTAGATTTTTATAAAAAAATTTCTGGAATTTATTTATTGATTTATTAATTTATAAAAATTCGTTTTATCAGCAATATTTCGCCTGAAAATCGTCTGTTTACCCCAAACAATTTCCAAAAATTCCACAAAAATTCCTGATACTCAAATCATGTCCTAAAACAACCTGTATCAATTACAGAATGTTAAAAGCTGGTGCGATATTCTTTTCGGCCCAAATTCGGCTGTAAAAATTCACCCGAACGCAAATAAACAAAACACCATTAAACTTCTCCAAATGATTCCAAAATTCATTTGTGATCAAATTACATCAAATCTGAGTTCCCAGAAAAATTTCATAATTTTTGAAGTATTTTAACTATTTTTCCCAAATAAACGTCCTAATTCGGTAATAAATTCGCCAAATATTCTCGGATGGTCGAAAAATTACCAAATTTAAACAGGGGCTCATTTACATGGTCCCTGATGTTCCTGAAAATTTCAAGTCCTAATAATATGCAAATCACACCTTAACCTAAACAGCCCCTAAGCGAGTGTTTCGGCATTACCTTAGCGAGTTTGGCTCGTTTCTGACCTTTTAATCAAGTTTTCAGGTTCTTGTGCTTCTAAGCAAGCTAGGTACAGGTCCTATATCACAAACCAAGCAATATTTCATCAACATAACAACCCTTAAGTTAGGGTTTCGGCTAGTGCACAAAAACAAACTTTTGAACCGTAAAAACGTCGTTTCAACCCTTTAATCCGTGTTTATGGCCAAAAAAAACTATCAAAACAGGTTCCTTACCATGTGTATGATCAAAACATGTTTATGGAC
Organism: Bidens hawaiensis; assembly: GCF_021521415.1. Classification (NCBI taxonomy): domain Eukaryota; kingdom Viridiplantae; phylum Streptophyta; class Magnoliopsida; order Asterales; family Asteraceae; genus Bidens; species Bidens hawaiensis. The sequence continues at coordinate 3,178,538 of NW_027491022.1, forward strand.
CATTTTTAGGATTTTTACACGGTTAGGAATGATTTTTATTAACCAAGACATGTTTTTATGGTATTAAACAAGCTTAAACAAGCATAAAAATTACTTATTTAAGTTGTTACCTTAGGGTTTGGAAAGTTTTCTGGAAAAACTGACTTCCAGCTGCTTGGACTTCAATTTTTATCAAATGAAATGAATAACAAGCTTACTTAACAAGTTATATAAAAAAATGGGGGTGGGGGTGGGCTGCCGATCGAAACCCCCTTATGGCCCATGATGGGCTGTTTTGGCCCAATGGTCAGGTTTTTCAAGCTCAAATACGAAAAGCCCAGTCCAAATTTAGTTCGGGTTCGGTTTTTAGCGCGAAAAAACTTATCGGGTGCGTTAAACAACGCGAAAAGGAGTGTTTTTCGGCTAGTTTTGTGTAAAATTATAAAAACATACTATATGTTTGTAAAAATCAAAAATATTTTCACAGATCGCTTAAAACGTTTCAAATAAGTGTTTGGTAAGTCTTTTTCGGCTTAACGGATGATACAATGCTTGGTTTGTGACTATCTTTCGCGTTTAAATCTATAGCGGGTGGTTAAACGAGCATGTTTTCGTTTAACTTGTTTGCTATCAAACTAAGACCATATTTCTAATATTTTAGCTTGTATAGATTGTATATCACTTATGAATGGCCCCCCCGAGATATCTGGGTCATAACCCGACCCGTTCGGTTAATCGTTCGTTTGTTATGCAAAAGGCGTTTATTTACTTAATCGGTAAATACGTATTGAGGTGTACCTTGTTTTGGCTCAAATGTCACATGTAGCAACAGATTGTAGGGCTAAATCCAAAGCCCCTCCTAGGTGCCACTCTTGTGGAAGCACTGATCATATGTGACAAGAATGCCCGAAGCTAAAAGAGACAAAGGCTATTGTGGGTCGGCCAAAAGGAATAGCATTCACAATGAATGCCGAGGAAGCTAGAGAAGAGCCTGATGTCGTAACCGGTACGTTTTTACTAAACAACCATTATGCTTTTGTTTTATTCGATACCGGTGCGAGCAAAAGTTTTGTATACATAAACTTCAAGCCTAGAATAGAATTAGATTCTTTTAAATTGTCCGATGCCTATATCATAGAATTGGCCGATGGTAAAACCATGGAAGCCCATGAAATAATCAATAATTGTTCCTTGGAATTGGATGACCATCCTTTTTCCATAAATTTGATGCCCGTACAATTAGGATGTTTCGACGCCGTTGTGGGTATGGATTGGTTAGCCCAAAACAAAGCCGAGATCATATGTGATAAGAGATTATTAAGAATTCCATTGGCTGACTAGAAGATACTTACCATTCATGGTAAAAGATCAAAAGAAACCTCTAAAATTATCTCTTGCATGAAAGCCAACAAGTTCATAAAAAGGGGTGCGCAGCATACCTAGCATATGTCATGCGTGGGGAAGTGGAAGAAAGGCGAATTGAAGATGTACCAACCGTGGCAGATTTTCCTGATGTATTTCCCGACGAACTACCTAGTTTACCACCACCTAGACAAGTTGAATTTCGAATTGACTTTGGTACATGGAGCTGCACCTGTCACAAAATCTCCCTATCGGCTTGCACCATCAGAAATGCAGGAACTAATGACTCAATTACAGGACCTTATGGACAAAGGATTCATTAGGCCAAGCTTCTCTCCATGGGGAGCACCTGTATTGTTTGTAAAAAAGAAGGATGGAACGTTGAGAATGTGCATTGACTACCGGGATTTGAACAAAGTTATAGTGAAAAATCGGTATCCTTTACCTAGTATCGATGATTTGTTTGACCAATTGCAAGGATCGAGCTATTTTTCAAAGATTGATCTGAGGTCGGGATACCATCAATTGGGAATTAAAAAGGAAGATGTGCCAAAAACAGCTTTCAGGACAAGATATGGGCACTATTAATTCCTAGTAATGCCCTTTGGTTTAACAAACGCACCAGCCGTTTTCATGGATCTCATAAATAGAGTTTGCAAACCATATCTGGATAAGTTTGTGATTGTTTTTATAGATGACATCTTAATCTATTCACGAAGCAAAGAAGAAGATGAGCAACATCTAAGGTTGATTTTGGAACTGCTTAGGAGTGAACAACTTTATGCTATGTTTTCAAAATGCGAGTTTTGGATGCGAGAAGTACAATTCCTTGGACACGTCGTGAGTGAAAAAGGAATTCAAGTAGACCCAGCAAAGATTGAAACAATCAAACAGTGGGAAGTTCCAAAAACACCCACTGAGATTAGACAATTCTTAGGACTAGCCGGATACTACCGACGTTTCATTGAGAACTTTTCCAAGATTGCTCAACCACTAACATCCTTAACTCAGAAAAAGGCCAAGTTTGACTGGGGGAGTAAAGCAGCAAGAAGCTTTCGAAACCTTGAAGCAAAAGTTGTGTACTGCACCTCTTCTGTCCTTACCCGAAGGAACAAATGATTTTCTAGTCTATTGTGACGCGTCGCGACAAGGACTTGGTGTGTTTTTATGCAGAAAAATAAAGTGATCGCCTACACTTCACGACAACCTAAGCTTCATGAAAAGAACTACACAACCCATGATCTGGAACTAGGAGCCATTATATTCGCACTTAAAATCTGGAGACATTATCTATACGAAACAAAGTGTATCATTTACACCGATCATAAGAGCCTTCAACACATCTTTGATCAAAAGATGCTAAATATGAGGCAAAGAAGATGGGTTGAATTAATGAATGACTATGATTGTGAAATAAGATATCATCCGGGTAAAGCTAATGTTGTAGCAGACGCTTTGAGTAGAAAAGAACGAGCAAAGCCACTTAGAGTCAGAGCCCTACGAATGACCGTGCAAACAAACTTGGTACCTCAAATTCGAAATGTACAAAGTGAAGCTCTTAAATAAGCCAATTTCAAGAGAGAAGAACTAAATGGTATGGAAAAGAGGTTAGTTTCCAACAACAAGGGTATGTTGAGTTTTAATAACCGAGTATGGATTCCCGTACATGGCAACCTACGTATGGTAATCATGGATGAAGCCCACAAATCTAGGTACTCAATTCACCCGGGAAATGATAAGATGTATATGAGTCTTAAGGAGAAATATTGGTGGCCTAAAATGAAGAAAGACATTGCAGCATATATTGGAAAGCTCCTGACTTGTTCTAGAGTGAAAGCTGAACACCAGAAGCCCTCTGGTCTACTTCAACAACCTGAGATTCCTGAATGGAAATGGGAAGGAATCGCCATGGATTTCATCACAAAGATACCAAGGACGTCAAATGGGCATGATGCCATTTGGGTAATAGTCGATCGCTTGACAAAATCTGCTCACTTCTTAGCTATTCGAGAGGATTACACCATGGAAATATTGGCTAAACTCTATGTGGATAAATAGTGACAAGGCATGGAGTACCTTTGTCAATCATATCCGACCGTGATAGTCGCTTTACATCACGATTTTGGCAAACATTTCAGCAAGCTCTAGGAACCCATTTGGATCTGAGTACCGCATATCACCCTCAGACCGATGGTCAAAGTGAACAAACGATTCAGACGTTGGAAGATATGTTGAGAGCATGTGTATTGGATTTTGGTGGAGGTTGGGATACCCACCTTCCTTTAGCTGAGTTTTCCTATAACAATAGCTATCACACAAGCATCCAATCCGCCCCATTTGAGGCTTTGTATGGAAGAAAATGTAGATCCCCCGTGTGTTGGGAAGAGATTGGTGATAATCAGCTAACAGGACCGGAATTAATTCAAGAAACAACTGATAAAATTGTGAAAATAAAAGATATGACTCATAGCCACTAGAGATCGCCAAAAGAGCTATGCCGACACGAGACGGAAACCAATAGAATTTGAAATTGGAGATAAAGTGCTACTAAGAGTTTCACCTTGGAAAGGCATAATTCGGTTTGGAAAGAAGGGTAAATTAAGCCCTAGGTTTATTGGACCATTCAGAATCGTAGAACGAATTGGTCCGGTAGCCTATCGACTTGAGTTACCTGAAGAACTTAGTGGTATACATGACACTTTTCATGTGTCAAACTTGAAGAAATGTTTGGTGAATGATTCCCTGATAATACCTCATGAGGAGGTGCGTATAGACGAAAAGCTTCATTTCATAGTAGAACCCCTAGAGATAATGGACCGTCAAGAAAAGAAGCTTAGACGAAGCCGCATTCCGATTGTCAAAGTTAAGTGGAATTCACGACGAGGACCTGAATTCACGTGCGAACGTGAAAGCGAAATGTTAAAGAAATACCCTCATTTGTTAAACCAGTCGACTACACTGACTGAACCTATGGAAGAATCAAGCTTAACCGATATCACTCATAATAATCCACTAAAAGGCCAGGCTCAATAATCGAGGTATTTATTGCGTGTATTACTTGCTTAATTAACTGATTAAATACTCTTTTAGATTAGTGCAATAAAATTTCGATGACGAAATTTTTATAAGTAGGGGAGGATGTAACAACCCCAATTTTAGAGAAATTTTTTTTTCCTATTATGTATCATATAGAGTTATAGCAACAATCTTATACAAAATATGATCTAAGACTTGTAAAAACTATAAGATAGTTATAGCATAGGCTCAACTCTTCAATAGTTTATTTAGCTTGAACCAACATGCCAAATACCATATAAATCGATCCCAAATCCAAATAATACAAACATACGAATCCAAAACACTATCATTTAAAAGTTACGAACGGTTTAGGCATCACTATACAAAAGCTCAACTATATAAATGAACCTATACTTTAGCCACTAAATAATCCACAATATTACTTAATAATATTACTACATGGAGATTATTATAAAAACTAACATATTGCTACATATACTAAACCAAAACACCATGTACATAAACTAACCAAGTGTAACCAATTCAAAATTTAAAAACCAAATTCCCTTCTCATTAGAAAACGTAGGATTTATATTTATTATTACTATTTTATTTTTCTTCCTTTCTTTCTTTTATTTCCTTCCTTTCTCAATATATAACCAACACAACAAATAATTAATCAAATCCTTATCTAAATAATGGGAAAATAAAAACAAAAACTAAATCTCTAACTCCCTAAACCGTCTCTCACATCCTACGATTTCTTTATCTTCAATGTCAAACCCTAGAAGTCTACAAAATCTCATGGAAAATCAACAAAGGTCAACTTTCTGTTAGTATCTTCCCCAAAACCATCGTATCTTCCATAATCTCCAGATACCAAGGTCAAACCCTACTCCTTCAACCAACCAAATCCCATGCAAAGACTTTCAAGATTTCATCCTTGGATCTCCTCCTCCTATAAATAATCCCCTGGTGATGCAAACCTTCTTCACCCATCCAAGAAATTCTCTGTGTTCTTTTAAAACAAGAAGCAAACTCCAGGCTGTTAGGGTGGCAATCAATCTTGGAAGTCTCCTTGAAGATAGCCTAATCAGTCTTGAAGGCAAGTCAGGAATTCATCACGTCTGATCAAGGTAGACACAATAAATTAACCTTCAACTATTGCCTAATCCATGGTTCTATGATCTCTGTCAAACCCCATGTTTTCCCAGCCATATTCAAGCCTCGGTTGCTGCTGTGATTTTGCTCAGAAACCCTCCAAGAAATTCAAGATAGACAAGCCAGAGTATGAATATAAGCTTAAAGATGCATTACCTGAAGAATGGGGTACCTTTATAATGATTCAGAAATCAAACCCCATTGCTTATGCCCATCTGAATCTTGCAAGTTTTATCGAGAAGCTGGAAGCTCATGACCTAGAGCTAAGAAAGAAACAAAAAATGAAATCTACAACTGTATCACAAGATGTGGGAGTGTATTACAAAGGTACTCAATCAAGTGGTTCTTCAAATCCCAAGATTCCTACTGCGTTTTTGTAACGCCCGTAACTTCCGGTTTAATGATTTAAGCTTTGTTGCATATGTACTTCTCTCGGGTCTTGTCCGGTAATCCTCGGGGGACCTTCATGTCATTCTTGTAAGTGGATTTCTTAACCTTTTCACCCAAGTTAGCATAATTTCCAACTTCAAGGGGCTAGAATGTAACATTTAGTTTTATATCACACAACCCTAATCCTTCCCCCCTCCCTTGGCCGATCGGACTTGAGCAGCTGCAATAGGGCTTCGTTTTTCTTTTTTCCAGCCGCTCCCAAGGTCTAAAACTTCAATTAAAGGTTTGTCTTTGAATCTGTTCTTACTGAATATTATTCTTGTCTTTCATTTTTCATTATATCACACATTCGCTCCCATCCGTTGAATATTCTGATTCCGCCGGGATATTCTATAGGCCTTTGGGTATTGGATCTGTGTGCTCTTGTCAACCTACCTAAGGTTGCACCAGATTCCCGGTCCAGACAAGTGGTATCAGAGCTTTGGAAGCTCGCTGAAGGCCAAGGGACTGAAGGTTTGTGATAAAGCTTGAAGCTTTACTGTGTTGACTGCTTCAAAGGTCAGATCTGCTGAAATGGAAGACCAGGAAATTTCTACAAACAAGATTCCAAGACTTCTTGGACAAGAGAACTTCATAAAATGGAAGGTGGTGTTTAAAGCTGCTGTGAACTACAACGACCCTAAACTCTGGACTTCTATCAAAGAAGGACAATATGTTCCTTCCACTTCTGCAAACAACAGTGTCACTATAGAACAAACAATGAAGAAAAGGGATGACAAGGCACTGCCTATGCTGAAGCTAGGTCTATCTTGGGAAAATACTGACTACTGTCAATCATCACAAAACTACAAAGGAGATGTATGATGCAGTTATTGACATGTTCGAAGGCAAAACAGAACTTAGAGACATCAGAAAGGATTGACCGATGTAGCAACTTGACTGTTTCAAATTCAAGGAAGGTGAAAGATTGAAATCTGTACTGCCGATATTCATAGTCATTGTAAACGAAATTAGAACAACTGACTTGCAAATCTCAGATTTTGACCTGAACAAGAAACGGTTATCTTCACTATCCAGAGAGCTGTACATTGCAAGTAAATTCATCAAAGAGAAAGACAACTTTCCGAACTTTAAGCTGGATGATGTCATTACTTTTCTGAAGGCTGCTGAACATGAAATTATGGAAAATCACATGATTAGAGAGGAGAAGCCAAGTTTTCTAATGACCAATGCTCTTCTAGCACCAATGGGAAATCTCTCTGTCAAGAATCAGCAACAACCAATCATTAAAGGGCCTTCTGAATTAAGATCAGTGTGTGGTGGACAGTCAAGGTTCAATGTCCAAATAATTGAAGATGATGTTGCCTCTATAGCAAGTGGACATTCTACATTTATGCAGAACAATTCATGCTAAGGAACTGATTATCATGCCTTGTTCTCAATGTTCACTGACTCTTATAATGCATTTGTTGCAAAGAACCTGATACACACTATTTTTGTGCAAGAAGACCTTGAGCAAATTGATGCAGATGACTTAGAAGATCTGGATCTCAAATGGCAGGCTGCCATGTTGGTTTTAAGAAGCAAGAGGCTGTACAACAGGACAGGAAGATCAAGCTTCTCTGGACCTAATGAACGAATAGGGTTTGACAAGTCAAAAGCCATCTGCTACAACTGTCAGCAACCTGGTCACTTTGCCAGAGAATGTAACCATCCCAGGCAAGTGGGAAATCAAATCAATCAAAATCAGTTCTATCAAAATCAGAACCAAAACTTCCAGAATCAGAGAAATCAAATGGTCAATCAAAACACCTATCAACACCAAAACAGACATCAACACCAACATTTCCAGCCTAAAAGAAATAACTAACTACAGCTTAAGAACAATCAAAACAAAGGAAATCCAAATGCTGTGAATCAAGTAAGGGATCAAGGAAATGTAGTTGTCACAAGGGTACCACAAGATGGGGAGTTTGACTGGAGCAACATGCTGGAGAGATTGAAAAGGCAAATGTTGCTTTCATGTCCAAGGTGCAGAACAAGGCAGAATCTTCAAACTCACAGGTATATTCTGAAATCTCTATTTCTGATCTTCTTTTAACCATTGATGAGCTTAATCAGGAGGTTGGAAAGTGGAAGTCATAATGTGGAAGAAAAGAAGCTTTTCTAAATGTTTATGAGACCAGTGAGGCTACATATGAAAACCAGATCAAAAGCTTATAAGAATATTGTATGCAAGTATACAGGACTCAATCAAGAAAGACTGTTGAGATTGAGGGTCTGAAGAAGATGTATGCTAATGAGAAGTTCAAGAATTCTAAACTGATGATTCAAATGGATTTTCTAAAGAACTTGGTATCTACTGGAAACATAGTTGGATATGTGGACAAAATGACCCCTGAAGAAAAATACAAGAAGGTACCACCACCTTTTTGTGACAAGTATCCACTAAGAGTAGACAAGGAGAGCAGAATTGAATATTTGAAACAATTCAAGAATGTCTTTGAAGACAGAGCTGAGTTTGTGAAACAGTATGAAGATGTAATTGTTGACAAAGAGGGAGGGTTTGCTATGAAACAGACTGAGAAGCCAGAGGAAAAGGAGGCAAAAAAGGATGAAGTAAAGAAGAAATGGAGTGAATACTCTAGTGAGGGGAGTACATGCAGCTGTGGCAGTTCCAAATCATCAAAAGGCAAGAAAACGAAAAAGGGATCAAACAAAAAGAATGATGGAAGATTCCAAGATTGCCCAACATAACTCCAAAAATAAAGAAGAAATATGAAGGGATGAGAAGAGAGCATGAGGTGTTTGACATATGTGCCATACCTTAACCAAATATCAAAAAGGATAAAGCTGAAAGCTACTCATATGATCAACATCCTCTAATTTATCCAGTTTTCTCTAATCATGAACTGTTTGATATTGGGGATGTGGATTATGTGCCCATGAGAAGATTTGCATCTGAACAAGAAGGAAGCTCTTCAAGATCACCATCAAAATTGAATAAAATTTTGTTTGTTAAAGAAAAATATCATCTAGTGCCTGATGTGAATAGGCCAATCAAGATGTATTTCAGCAACAACCCTTTGTGCCCAAAGTCTTCCCTATGATTTGAATTTCCCAAGCCAAGTGACAAAATCAAGGACAAGCAATTGCTTGAGGACATGGGAAGTTATGCTAAGGTGTGGTGCAAGAAATGTGACGCTTATGGTTATCACACTGACTCCAACTGGTATGAGGAATAAGAGTTTGTTGTTCCAGATGTTGTATATGGGTTTGATATGAAAGGATACAAATAAATGTATCAAAGGTACTTGAATGAGGAAAAGGACACATCCAGTGATGAAGAAAGAACATTATGTCTTGAGAAGAGATTGAAAACTGTTTTGAAAATCAAGGAAGAAACAAAGGTTTCAAACAAACCAGTGAAGAACAAAAGGTCAAATAATAAGGGAAAAGCCAAGATAAGACCTGGTGTTCTTAATGGCGATGAAAAAATCCTGTTGAGGCAAGGGTTTGAACCAAGAGGGTATCAGTGGAAGACAAAGAAGGAGGTGAATGAATGGAAAGACTATGTGCTCGATCAAATTGAAAACAACATCAGGTCCCTAGTTGTGTCAGTTGGGTCAGACTCAGACTCAGATGAAGAATGTGAAGTAGTCTATGATGATCCACTACCAATTACACTTCCAACTCTTGATGAAGCTCCAATTGAATCTGATTTGCAAACTGATGCAGTTTGTGACTCAGAATCTAACTAATTCTCTTGTGTGTATTTGTGCAGGAACAGTCCATGATTTGCAATGATATATGGTATGTGGGCAGTGGGTGTTCCAGGCACATAACCTGTGATAGAGCAGCTTTAGTGAACTATGAAAGAAAGTATGAAGGTCCAGTTGCCTTTTGGAGTGATGAAAATGGAGGGAAAATTGTAGGAAGAGGAACTCTCACCAATGGTAAGGTATCCTTTGAGAATGTGCTGCATGTTAAAGGACTACAGTATAACTTACTCAGCATTTCTCAAGTGTGTGACAAAGGATACAAAGTGGCTTTCAATGATAAACACTGTCTGATCCTTAAGCCTGAATTTGTGATCCCAACTGACATGATCATGATGATGGCTCCAAGGAATGGCAACCTCTATGAGCTAAGAATGATTACAGCTACATCAAGAGACGGTTCATGCTTTGTTTCCAAAGCCATTGAGAATGAAACTAAATTATGGCATAGGAAGATGTGTCATGTAAACTTGAAGAATATGAACAAGCTGGTGAAAGGTGAACATGTTGTGGCCTTCCTACAAGAGAATTTAAGCTTGAAGAAAGATACACATCTTGTCTCAAAGGAAAACAACACAAATCCTCTCACAATAGTAAACTGTTAAATACTATTGATAAGGTAATGGAACTACTCCACATGGATCTGTTTGCTCCAGCAAGTGTTCCAAGCTTTGGAAAGAAAAGACACTGTCTAGTCATCACAGATGACTTCTCACAGATGTCTTCTCAAGAAAAGACACTGCTCAGGAGTTCTAGGTTTACTTCATGGGTAGCAAGGATGAAACTCCAGAGCTGATCAAGACCTATGTGCTGAAGATGGAAAATCAACTTGAGAAGAAAGTGAAGGTCATTCGAAGTGACAATGGAACAGAATTCAAGAATGGATTATTGGAAGAATTCTGCACTTCTAAGGGGATCTTTCAGCAGTATAGTACACCTAGAACTCCTGAGTAGAATGGTCGTCAGGATCGAGAGTCAGGTGCAAACCTTGGAAAGGTTGACAAGAACACACTGACTCAGTTACCCAAAGGCCTATTGAATATCCCGGCGGAATCAGGGTATCCAACGAATGGGAACGAAGGGGTGAAGTTGTAGACACGAAACAATAACAGATTATCAATAAGAACACAATCAAAGACAAAGATTCACTGTATTTAATACATCATTCAATGAAACATTGAAAGGAATGTCTAGGGTTTCACGAGGGCGGCAGTAGTACGAGGAAACAAATAGAATATTCTTTGGAATGTTTCTCGTTTTGCGTGTGTTGTCTTCATAAATGGAAACCTAGGACCCTATTTATAGACCCTAACATTCCTTCTAGAATCCCTATCTATTACATAATGAAAGACAAAATAAATACAAGTGTAGGAGTCTTCGAGCAAGGTTTGTCTCTTGCTCGAGCAGACTCAGTATGCTAGGTGTGCTCGATGAATGTCTTCGAGCATACTTTACTTAGAGTATCTTCAGTGAAGATATTCTCCTCCAGCAAGCTTCATTCCTCTTGACCATTCCTTGCTTTGCTCTAACCAGTCCATCGAGCAAGCTAATGTTCTTGATGTCTTCAGTCTTGTCCTTAGACTTATTGAACAATCTTTAGCATGCTCGGATGTAAATCTTGCTTGGGGAACTGAACCGTGCTTGAAGTCCTTGCTTTGAACACATGACATCTTCTTGTTGCATCCATGCTTGTCCCCATGTGCTCTACCATCCTATGCTCGTAACATTTGGTTAAAACTTGTATGTTAAAGCTCTTTGCTCGATTGGCAATCCATGCTCGATAGAAGAATACTCTTGCTCATTGAAGTGTAGCTTGCTCGAAGCCTTAACACTTAGAAGAATTAACCCCAAATGGTTATGAAGACCTTGCTCGAAGTAGTAAAACCATGCATGATAGTCTAAGCTTGCTCGAAGTCCATACTTAGCTGTTTCTTGAGGAGGTTGAGAAGATTCCAATCTTCCTTATAGAAAATCCGACCCAACAATCTCCCCCTAGATTGGAACAAGCTCAGATGCACCAAAACACACATGCATAGAGTTACACATGTATCAAATATCAAGTATAAATCATTTAAGAACATGTCATTTTATTACTTATAGGAATTCTGCCTCTTGGGCATTACACATTAATTTTTACAACAAAATAAAACTGAAATAAAAATTACAAAGAGAAACAGAATTAAATTAATCATCATTGAGTGTCTATTCTGCTATCTCCTTCTCCTGCTCCTTCTGTCAGATTTTTCCTTTTTCAGTTTGACAAGTGCGGCCTTTTTCTTGATCATGTCTAATTCCATAGCATCAGAGGAGTCGATGGGAAACTCTACGTCTACTATGTCTTGGAAATCTAGAGGATGTATGAATTGAAGATCGCCATCATACCGGATCACAACAATTGTTATTCAAGATTCATTCCTCAAAGATACTGAGTCATTGTGCTGGTTGTAAGTGATGTAAGTGATCTTTCCATTATGCCGCACAACCGAATTTGGCTCAGGCATCTCTTGCCTCATAGCTAAGCACTCCTTTAAAGTCTTTCTTTTACCATGTGAGCTGCTTTCTTGGGTTTTCCTTTTGTTGGTATCAAATAGAGAGAATTCAAGAGTGTGAACTTCATTGATCCTTTTTCGCCTTCTATCATTCTCAGCTTGGCTGTGTATTATTCTTTTCTTTTGATTTAGGAATGGAAACCCTCTCTCTAATTGTTCCTTAATGAATTTTGAGAGGTCATTCCTTTGTTGTCCAGATGGTTGGCTCTGTTTTGATTGTCATATAGTTTCAATTCAGCCATCTTTGTCAGTTGTTCTTTAGTAAAATCTCTAAAGGTGTTCTGCTTGTGCTTCCTTGCGGAGACTTTTTGTCTTGTCAAGCCTTTCCTTTTCATACCATCTCTTTATAGTCTCATCAGTTTGAGTCATCAGTCTTCCCATATTAACACCTTTCTTGTGTAGTGCACTCATCATCTCAGCTCTAACAAGTTCCTCCATCTTTCTCTTTTCTTCTTCCAATCTTCTTTGTGTTTCCATATATAATCTTTGTTCTTAATTGTATATGTCTAAATGTTTTTCAAGAGGCATGTTATTGAACTGATCTTCAGTCATACCTTTACCCATCACAATTTCTTTTACCGCTTGAACTCTCAGAGGATCTTGGAACCATTCTTTAGAGTCAGCTTTCTTCTTTTCAGTTTCCACCTTCTCTTTCTCCATCTGCTCCTTCAACTTCTTCTCTCTTAAGATCAGCAGAACTCTTTTTACTTTTATGAGAGTCTATAACATTTTGCACTTTTCTTTTCAATTCTTCCAAAGAAAGCTTGATCAATGAGTTGTATTCAAATCCATGGACTTGCAAAAATTGAATATCGTTATGTTTTAGCCTTTACAGACTCATACTCAGCATCATCACTTGTCCTCTTTTTTTGTTTGTCTTTTCAACCAACTTAGCAATCATCCACAAGAGCTCTCTTGTAGATTTTGTCAACAACATCAAACGATTGCAAGTTTAGAAATGCAGGCTTGTGACCAACCTTTATTAGAAATTCTCTTTTTGATTTCCTCATCTTCCATCCTTCAGCTTCTTTGGCAATTTCTTCTTTTGATAATCTTTGGAGATATTTCAAGTCATAGTCAAGACTTGTCAAGTAAGCTTGATCTTCATCCTCCTTCTCAACATCTTTTATTCCTTCTTCATCCTCATTTTCATCAAACTGTTCATCCAGATTTTGAAGTACTCCAATTATTGGTTCTTCAGTTTCAGGTTCAGCAGACTTGAATACAAACTTGGATTTTTCGATCTTTTTTTATAAACTGATTTTTGTCTTTTACTTTTAGCCTTAGAGGTTAAACTTCAGATGTTTCTTTCCTCTTTACTCCCCCCTCAGTTTTAGTTTCTGGTTCTGTTGGCTCAGTGACAATTGGTTCTTCATTTATAGTCTTCTACACTTCATCGCCAACTGTTTCAGTAATTATAGGTTCATTAGTTTGATTTGCAGGTTCTTCATCAATAATTTCTTCCACTATGATTTCATTAGGTTCAACAGCCTCTTCAACTATTAGCTCAGATTGTATGTTGTTGCTCAGATTTATGAAATCTCTTTGAGCCATTTTAGCAGCAGACACAATCTCAGGATGATGCCCTTGTGGTTTGTTCAGAATGTCTGTTAAGGTTCTCATAATTTCTAACTTAACCATGGTTCTTGCGGATACTTCAATTGTTTCCTCATGTTCTTGATGTACTAGACCCAAGTTGAGCTCTTGTTCCTTATGTGTTTCTAGTTCAGGTTCCTCACTTTCAGGCTGAGATATGACTAACTCAGATAGTGTGGGCTCAGGTTTAGTTTGCACATGCTCAGTTACCGCTGGCTCAGTTTGTATGGGCTATTGTGTATCATCATTTTGTTTTGCATTCAGAGCCTCTAGTGTAGCCTTGATGGCATCATCTGCCTCTTTTCTCGGTTTTTCATCCTCTGCCTATTTCTCCTTCATTTTAATCAGTGCTTCAAGCACTTCTTGTGGAATTTTCTCCTCATCTTCTTGCACCTCTTGGTCCATTGAGTCCAATTCCTCATTCATCAGTCTGATTGCTGTTTTGACCGATTCTACTTTAGCCATATCAGGATCAATTACATTGTCTTTAAGAAGTATGTCATCACCAGATTGCACCTTGTGTAGAGACTTGGGATGTAGATCATCATCTGTGCATGCAATCACTTTCTATTTTTGCTTTCTCTTTAGCTTTTCTTCTTCAGTTTCATTTCTATCAATATGCTCCCCCTCATCATTAGCATGTCCCTCATATTCTTGATTAATCATATTCAAAGCATTTGAGGGTCCAACTTCTACAACTTCCTCATCAGAGCTCGCATATAGATTTTTAATTATTTGTAATCCCTCTGCATCTTCATGTTTCTCCCCCAGTTTTGGTGCATCTGAGGTCTTCTCAACCTTAGACTGCCCCTTTAGGGTTCGAATATTCAATAAAGCCTCATGCAGTGCAGCCTCCAATGCCTTGTTTTTTGTTTCTAATACTGCATTCTTTTCTTTCAACATGATATTTTCAAATGCAAGCTCTGCATTCTCAACAACTATGACATAGAGATTTGGGCTGGAAGGTGGGGCTTCTTGAGTGGGTTTGAATGCAGGTTTAGAAAAAGGTTCAGAGTCAGAGGTTTCTGTAGAGGGTAACTTGTATGATTCAGGTTCTGTGGGAATAGTGTGGGCAGGTTTAGCAATAGTAGTAGTAGGGTGGTCGTGTATTGGGGAGGATGGTGGTGTTGAAATATGCGTATCTTGAACAGGTTGGGCTGGTTGGGAAATAGGTGGTGATTAATTAATTGGGTCATGTAATGGAAATGTTGGTGGTGAAGGAACATGTGTATCATGAATCTCTTCAGTTTCAGATACTTCAGGCTCAGTAGTGGCAGGTGAGGAAGGGATATTGTCATCAGCCTCATCAAGTTCAATAGAGTCAGTTTCATCATGATATTCTTCAGGAGGTGGTGAATCTGGAGGAGTAAAATTTTCTGTATGGTATCAGTAACATTTGATATTACATTTTCTATAAACACATCATCATCCATAGGCTCAGTAGCTCTGTTGCTAGGATCTTCAACTGGCTCATCAGTCTGAGTATTAGCTTCCAATTTTGGTCCTTTATTACCCTCTTGATTCTCCTGGTTAACATTAGATTCTGCACCAGTAAATACATACATCTCATTTCCAACAGGGTCAAACACAAGTTCATTCACTTCAGAATCTCCACCCACTGTCTCTGCATCAGCTCCTTCATGAGAAATTTGTCCAATCAGAGGCTCATTACAAATACCATTATCATTGTCACTATTAACTTCATTAATAACATCTGTTAGACTCGGTACGCCCAAGACACATATTATTATTGATGTGGCTAGTACGTCATGATCAAAGTCGGGTCATACCCAATAACAAGCTGGACAAACACCAATAATATTTGTTTATATATGATATGATCATAACAAATGAATATTAACACTTGAGTTATTTGGAAAGGGGTTTCAAAATAAAATGAACTTGTGAAATAAATAAATCATGTGGATGATTTATGCTTTGAGAAAGAGCTTTCCATATTGTTATTTAAAATGGTTAAGTAACAATATGTTAAGCATGTTACCTATAATGTGTTATTGTTGTGCATGACACAATGCAAGCTACATGACACATTACAAGTTATATTACACAATGGTAATTGTGGAAAGTTTGATAATAATAATAATAATAATAATAATAATAATAATAATAATAATAATAATAAGATGAAGAAGAAGAAGAAGAAGAAAGGAATGAGGGCCCCCCCCACCCATATCCCACTTCTTGTCTTTATTTTATTATTATCTCAAGTTAGTCGAGGCATGCAAAGGAGATTATTGGACAATAAGGGTGGTGTCTTTCATATCTCCTAAGACTCTCTTTCTTTCACTCTAACACAACACAAGTAACACAAAAAAATCTCTCTTGGTTTTTCGTCCAAAGGAAGGAGTGCTTTCAAGTGTAAATCCTAGCTAATCAATGTGTATTGTCGGAGGCTTGGGGTATGCAAGCTTGAGGACCTTCCCATTAAAGTTCTTGCCTTCCAACTATCCTCTCCTTCACCCGGATTTGTCATCTTGAAAGGTAGTCTAGACATGCATGAACATTTAGTGACATGCATGTGTTTGATAGTATGTATTTCGTATTTGGATCCGGTCTTGGGTTTTGCATGTGTAAAATCGGTTTTATACATATCAGCTAACAAGATTTAAAACTAATTTCCGCTGTGTTTTTCATAAAATTGGGATTTTATGACTTTGATAATCTTGTAAAAACCCAACAATGGCATCAAGAGCCGCTTATACGAATGCATGCTTCATTAGACCCAAAAATTTTCGGGTTTATGGTGGGGTTTACCATATGGCCGAAAATTTTAGGGGTTTTGGTTACCCCTTAGTTTTTCAAGGTTATACTTTACATGCATGTGGTAATCTTGAAAAACTAAGTCATTTAGATGATTAATTGTGTTGTTTGGACAAAACCCGGAACTTTCGGTTTTGTCATGTTTGGGCAGAAAGTTTTAGGGAAAGGGGAACCATTTTTGGGTCATTGTGTTATTACATATTTGGATGTGTAATAAATGTTCATAACCTAGTCATGGCCTTGTGTTTGGTTGAATGTTTGTGTTGTGTTATTTATTCATTCAATATGGTTGTAATATTTATTTGGGTTGTGTAATCTATTTATTCATTTCATTTGGTTTGTAATAATAAGTAGATTAGGTGCATTTCTTTTATGTGAAAAAATGTATTAGGATATATTTTTGTAAAAGAAGATGCAAGGAAGGAAGCCCAAATAAAATGATGGAGTCCACCACACGGGGATGAAAACTTGGAGTATTTGGATGCGGGATCAAGTGTGAGTTCACTGACACAAGCACATCTCCTTTTGAGTCCCTTAGGAGAGACCTTTTGACACACTTGTCTTCGGTCAACAAGTGTAGTCAACATTAGGAGGCTATGGTTATGAACTTATGGTTGTATGTTTTATGCTTGTGTGGTTGATTTACTTTTGTTTGTGTTATTACAATGTGGTTTGCTAACAACTTAAAATCAATAATTAGCATAAAATTGGTTCCATAGAAATCGTTAGGTAATAAAAATTGGTTTTATTGGCTAATGATTTCATAATAAAATCTGTTTTATTAATAGGAACTTTGAAAATGGGGTTTTCAACTAAGTACCATACATTTGAATGCATGCAAATGGAAGGTACATAAAGGTTTTCCAATCT
Source organism: Bidens hawaiensis (assembly GCF_021521415.1). Classification (NCBI taxonomy): domain Eukaryota; kingdom Viridiplantae; phylum Streptophyta; class Magnoliopsida; order Asterales; family Asteraceae; genus Bidens; species Bidens hawaiensis. The sequence continues at coordinate 3,196,023 of NW_027491022.1, forward strand.
AGAATTTAGAAAACTAAAATCCCTTTTTTAAAATAAGTCAAACACCATCCTTTTATACAACACTCGAATCACTTGGGAACTCGGTGTGGGATAAAGGTCACCTAACCACATTGGAGGAAACTTGTGAGTTTGAGGTGGGTTTACCATATATGTGGGCTAAAGGTCACCTAACCGCTTGTATGTGTAAACTCACATGTGTGTATTATTAGGACAACTTAAATTGGAAACCATGTGAATAGTATTACCGAAGCATGGCGTACAATGGTGTTGATGGGATTAATTATGCCGACTTAACATGGGATGTTTAACCGATCCCATAAAACTAGAAGTTGCAAAGGGTTGCAATCATCAAACGTTGACTACCTTGTTAATTTAAATAGTAGGATAAAGATCACCTAACTACTATTTGAATGTAACGTTGGGTGCTAGATATTAATCATTAATTGTCTTGGAGACAAAAAGGTATTAACTATTAAAATTGTTGATATCGAAAATATTAAAATTGAGCTTTGTTATATTTGTAGATAGCCGCAATCAACAATCCACCTAACGTTATTATTCCACCCGTTAATAACCTATCACTAAGATCTATTCTTGATAAGGATCGTCTAAACTATACCAACATTATGGATTGGTATCGACACTTGAGAATCGTTCTCAAGTAAGAAAGGAAATACTACGTATTAGAGGATCATATTCCCGATGAACCTAGCGTTGACGAAGTCCAAGACCATAACGATTGGGTTAAGCACAATGAGGATTCGGTGTAAGTTTCTTACCTCATGTTGGGAACTATGATCCCGAGATTCAAAAGGATTTTGAACTTCATGGGGCATACGACATGATCACCCAACTTAAGGAAATGTTCCTTACACAAGCTAGGGTGGAACGCTTTGAAACGGTTCACGCGCTTCATGCATGTCGAATGGAAGAAACCCAATCGGTCTCATCTTATGTGATTAAAATGAAAAGCCACATTGATCGTCTCAAGCGCCTTAATTGTCCCGTCTCAAAGGAGTTAGCCACGGATTTGATCCTAAATGGGTTAACCAAGAAATTTGAGACATTTGTTATGAATTATAACATGAATGGGTGGGACAAGAGCATTCGTGAGCTTCACGCATTGCTCAAAACGGCAGAGCCGGGAATGGGTAAAAAGGTTTTACCCGTTCTTACGATCAATGAGAGAGGCAATAGGAAGAGGCATCACCCGGAACCCAAGGCAAAGGTTGACAAAGGTAAGGGACAAGTCAAGGGCAAGTTCAACGGAAAGGCTAAAGTGGACCCACCCAAAGCAAAGAAGCTAAAGGTTAGCTCGGAGGATCCATGCTTTGGATGTGGTGATATTGGGCATTGGATGAGGAATTGTCCAACCCGTCTCAAAGAGTTGAAAGCTAAGAGGGATGCGGGGCAAACCTCGGGTACAACTTTCATGATTCACATTGATGTTAATATTTTTTCTTCTAACACATGGGTATTGGATACCGGATATGCAACTCATATTTGCAATTAGTTGCAGGGGTTCAAAGGAAGTGAACGATTTAAGAAAGGGGATATAAGTCTCTTCATGGACAACGGAGCAAAGGTTGTATTCAAAGCCCGAGAAGACTACACATTGAAGCTTCCAAATGGTTTGGAAGTTATTTTGAAAGACATTTTGTATGCTCCTAGTTTGACTAGGAATATTATCTCTGTTTCTTTGTTAAGACAATGTGGTTTTGAGTTAATGTTTATGGACAATGGAATTTATGTTTTCATGAATAATGTCTTTTATTTTTAGGCAATGCCGTCTATTGGCATTTATGAATTAGTTCATGATAACACATCCTTTGATAACATGTTGTACCAATCAAGCACCAAGAGACTCAATATGGATTTGAGTAAGACTTATCTTTGGCATTGTCGCCTTGGTCACATAAACAAAGATCGCATACATACACATCAAAAGAATGGTCTTTTGGAATCAAGTGAAATTGATTCATTTGATAAGTGAGAGTCTTGTTTACTAGGGAACAAATGAAAGGGCAATAGACTTGTTGGGTATCATACATTCAGATGTATGTGGTCCCTTTAAGGCAATAACAAGGAATGGTGAAAGATACTTCATTATCTTTATCGAAGATTATAGTCGTTATGGGTATGTGTACTTGTTAAGACACAAAGATGAAACCTTTGAAATGTTCAAAGTCTTCCAAAATGAAGTACAAAATCAACTCGATAAAACCATCTAAGTACTTCGTTCGGATTGAGGAGGTGAATACCTAAGTGATGCTTTCGAAGATTATCTTAGAAGTTGTGGGATCATCTCACAACTTACTTGTGATATTTGAGCCAAAACAAGGTACACCTCAGTACGTATTTACCGATTAACCAAATAAACGCCTTTTGCGTAACAAACGAACGACTAACCGAACGAGTCGGGTTATGACCTAGAAATCCCAGGGGGGGGGGGCATCTATAAGTGACATACCTTTAATACAAGCTAAAATATTAGTAATATGGCTTTAGTTCGATAGCAAACAAGTTAAACGAAAACATGCTCGTTTAACTACCCGCTATAGATTTAAACGCGAAAGATAGTTACAAACCAAGCATTGTATCACCCGTTAAGCAAAAAAAAAGACTTACCAAACACTTCTTTGAAATGTTTTAAGCGATCCGTGAAAATATTTTTGATTTTTACAAACATATAGTATGTTTTTATAATTTTACTCAAAACTAGCCGAAAAACACTCGTTTTCGCACTATTTAACGCACCCGATAAGTTTTTCGCGCCAAAAACCGAACCCGAACTAAATTTGGACTGGGCTTCTCATATTTGGGCTTGAAAAATCAGAAACTTGGGCCAAAATGGGACCATAGTGGGCCCATATGAGTTCCGATCGCAGCAGCCCACCCCACCCCCCATTTTTTTTATAAAACTTGTCATCTAAGATTGTTTATTCATTTCACTTGATAAAAATGATGTCCAAGCAGCTGCAAGTCATTTTTCCAGATACCTTCCAAAACCCTAAGGTAAAAACTTAAATAAGTAACTTTTAAACTTGTTTAACCTTGATTAATACCATAAAAACATGTCTTAATTGCTAAAAATATTCCTAACCATGTAAAAATCCTAAAAATGGTCCATACACATGTTTTGATCATACACATTGTAAGGAACCTGTTTTGATAGTTTTTTTTGGCCATAAACACGGATTAAAGGGTTGAAACGGCGTTTTTACGGTTCAAAAGTTCGTTTTTGTGCACTAGCCGAAACCCTAAAGTTAAAGAGCTGTTCTATTGATGAAACCTGCTTGGTTTGTGATATAGGACTTGTATCTAGCCTACGTAGGAGCACAAGAGCTTGAAAGAAAGGCGGAAATGAACCAAAACCGCTAAGGTAATACCGAAACACTCGCTTACGGGCTCTTTAGGTTAAGGTTGTGATGTGAATATTATTAGGCCTTGAACTTTTTCAGGGACATCAGGGACCATGTCATTGAGTCCCTGTTCAAATTTGGTAATTTTTCGACCATCCGAGAATATTTGGCGAATTTATTACCTAATTGGGATGTTTATTTGGGAGAAATAGCTAAAATACTTAAAAAATCATGAAATTTTTCTGGGAACTTAGATTTGATGTATTTTGATGACTTATGAATTTAGGGATCATTTGGAGAAGTCTAAATGTGTTTTGTGTACATGCATTTGTGTGAATTTTTGTAGCCGAATTTGGGCCGAAAAGAATATCGCACGAGCTTTTTACATTCTGGAATCGATACAGGTTGTTTTGGAACATGATTGATTATTTAGGAATTTTTGTGGAATTTTTGGAAATTTTTTGGGGTAAACGGACGATTTTCAGGCAAAATATAGCTGATAAAATGAATTTTTAAAAATTAATAAATCAGTAAATAAATTACAGAAATATTTTTATAAAAATCGACATATTTTAATTGATAAGTGGTTAAATTTTCATAATTTAATGATTAACGGTTAATTAATTATGCTAATTTAAATATTAAACACCAAGAGTGACTTCGCGACTAACGAACCTGCGAAAATATCAAAACACCAAGAGTGATCAAAAATCATATTTTTGAACTAATTAAGTAAATACGAACTTTTCTATGAACTTTTCTTAAATCAAACCGAATAAACGGAAACGGGCCCCGTGGCTAATCCGGGACCCTAGTATGTGATCCTTCTTTATAACTTAATCATTTTATTAACCAATACATTAACCCAAGCTTATTTTCCAATAACTGTTTTCTGAACGCGTAAACGAAAAACTTGGCCCAGCTGGGAAAACGGGAATCTGAGCCAAGTTCAGTTCTAAGTATTAGACATTGAACAACATCACAACCTAATCCTATTGCCACTTTCTGGGCGTTCCAACTATACCCAGATTAGTTATACAGCCTAGTTTAGTATTGAGATTATAATAATATTAAAATATTAATATTATTATAATACTGATTATAGGAAACCGTGATTGCAAGTTATACAAAGCTTAAACCGACGTGCTACTGATTATCTACTAAACAGTGACTTTCATGACCCCACTCTTTAAACAGTTTTACGAACTTTTGGGGTGAAAAGCATGTCTGATTACATATACATACCTGAAACTTGTAATGATGTGAATTATCTAAGTGCTAACACACGAAAGTCCCCACGATCACAGTGATTAACTTCGAGCCGGTGGCTTGTGAATAATACTATTGGTCTGACAAACCCAAACAGAATCGGCCTGGTTGCCGTGTCACATAGCGCCGTTTGCACATGACCATATTTATACAAACAGGCTATGTAGTGTTAGACATAGCTAACGGGGCATGTTTTGGGCGGAAAGGGGCCACAGTGGTTGATTGAGCGTGGGAAATGGATGCACGTAGCACATACAGTCAAGGCTTCACTGTAGCTTAGCATAATTACATCATTTACATACATACATACTTATTTCATGATTACAAGTGTTAACTCGTGAATACTCATAAGTGTTTTCTTGAAACTAGTGAAACTCACCAACTCTAGTAGTTGACCCGTTTTAAACTGTTTTTCAGGTGTACCTAAATCCGAATGATTTGGTGATCTGTTACTTGCCCAAGGTGTGTGGTTGATGCTTTGTGAATAGAGGCAAAGGAATTAGTAGTAAGATCTTATAGTTAACGAACTAGTTTTGTTTGTATCGCCTAGACTGTAAAACGATGATAGAACGATGAATTGTAATATATTGTAAATTAGTTTGTGATGTTTCTTTATAAACAATGTGTTGATACCAGAGGTGTCTGTTATATTCCTGTTTTACGCTTCCGCATTGTGCTAGTCGGGGTGTGACATTACTCCACCCGGAACACCACAACATAATGGTGTGTTCGAAAAGAGGAATCGAACTCTATTGGATATGGTTCGATCTATGATGGCTAGAAGCACATTGCCTCTACCATTTTGGGGTTTTGCTTTGCTCTCCGCGGCCCGTAGTTTAAATATGGCCCCAACCAAGAAAGTGGACAAAACATCTTTTGAAATATGGAATGGAAGGGCTCCATCATTATCATATTTAAAGGTATGGGGTTGTGAGGCTTATTTCAAGAACAACACCCAAAACAAACTTGAAAGTTGATCCACTAAGTGTATCTTTGTAGGATATCCTAAGGACTCTATGGGATATTATTTCTACAACCCAACCGAGCAAAAGGTGTTCATTGCTCGAAAGGCCGAGTTCATGGAAACTAAGTTCCTTATGGAAGGTACTAGTAGAACGGTGGAACTCGAGGAGGATCGAGAACCACAAGCCGATAGACGTTTGGTTGACACTAGAAATCAACAAGAGGGTGTTGAGAATGATCAAATGGTTGATCAAAACACACAAAACGTTCGCAAATCCGGTAGAATTAGTCATCCACCCGAAAGATATGGATTTTTCATGGATGGATGCTCTGTGGTAGATTCGGATCAACCCACCACATACCGTGATGCAATGTCACAATCTGATTGTGACAAATGGCTTGAAGCCATGAACGTTGAGTTGCAATCCATGCATGACAACCAAGTATGGGATTTGGTTGTACCACCTCTTAATTCCAAACCGGTTGGAAGTAAGTGGGTTTTCAAGAAGAAAACTGATATGCATGGAAACTTGGACACTTATAAGGTAAGACTTGTAGCAAAATGTTTCACTCAAACTCAAGGGGTTGACTATGATGAAACTTTCTCTCTCGTAGCAATGCTAAAGTCTATTAGGATATTGTTTGCCAATTATGACTATGAGATATGGCAAATGGATGTCAAAACCGCTTTTCTAAATGGGCATCTTGAGGAAGATGTCTATATGGTTCAACCCGAAAGTTTTGTCAATCCACAACATCCTAACAAAGTATGCAAGTTAAAGAAATCAATATATGGATTGAAACAAGCATCTAGAAGTTGGAATCACCATTTTGATGAAGAAGTTAAGAAATTTGGATTCATCAAAAATGGTGATGAAGCTTGTGTGTATAACAAAGCTAGTGGAAGCATCATTTACCTTTTTAGTATTGTATGTTGATGACATACTACTACTATTTGGGAATGACATTCCAACCATGGAAGGTGTAAAAGCATGGCTTGGAAGTTGTTTTTCAATCAAGGATCTTGGTGAAGCTGCCTATATTTTGGGAATAAAGATCTATAGGGATATATCAAGGCGGTTGATAGGTTTAAACCAAAGTGCATACATTGACAAAATCTTGAAGAGGTTCAAGATGGAGAACTCTAAGAAAGGTTTGGTACCTATTCAAAGAGGAACGATATTGAGTGCGTCTCAATGTCCAAGCTCGAATGAAGAGCAAGATAGAATGAATGGGATCCCATACGCATCGGCTATTGGATCCATCATGTATGCAATGGTATGCACTAGACCGGATGTGTCATGCATTTTAAGCATTACAAGTAGATTCCAACATAATCCGGGAAGTAGCCATTGGGTGGCGGTTAAGAGTATATTGAAATACCTTAGAAGGACTAAGGACATGCTTCTAATATACGGTTCGGGTGACGAGGAACTCGTTGTAAAGGGTTACACGGATGCGAGTTTCCAAACCGATCGTGATGATTCTCGATCACAATCGGGATATGTTTTCATTATGAATGGTGGGCCAGTCTCTTGGAAGAGCTAGAAACAAGATGTGGTAGCATTGTCCACCACGTATTCGGAATACATCGCCGCCTCATTGGCAGCTCAAGAAGCTACGTGGATTAGAAAATTCGTTGCCGACCTAGGGATAGTCCGTACCATTCAGGACCCTCTAGAGATCTTTTGTGACAACGAGGGTGCGATTGCTCAAATCAAGGAAACTCGTGCACATCAAAAGACGATGCACATTGAGAGGAGGTTCAACTACCTAAGGGATGAAGTTGAAAAGGGAAAGATATATATTCGCAAAGTTCACACCGATCAAAACATTGTGGATCCAATCAAGAAGCTCCTTGAAAGACCAAAGCATGAGGGTCATACTTGTGCCTTAGGACTTCGGTATTCTAGTGATTGGATATGATTGAATTTTGTATTTGGATATCGGAACAATGGTTATTTTGACTCATTCATATGATTATGGTTTATGATTATGACATTTTGAGTTATGTTCCATTTTAGCATGTTTAAATCCATGAATAAGTTACTTATTCTAAATGTTCGTAGTCGCTCACATTTGTGGGAAACAAATATGAAGGTAAGACTATTATGAACTTGGATTGGTGGATATTCATAAGGTATGAATATAGAGCAATGGTTGCTGCCAAGGTTCATAAATGGTTATGGGATATAAATATTGGACTGACCCGCTCTGAAATGTTACTACATGGAATCCTTGTGATTGATCATAAGTAAATCTGAGTAAAGGTGAATATCATAGTATCCTCTGACCTGAGATACATATTGGGTCATGATATTCGCCAAATACTATACTTTGACTTAGTTCGTCGCTGCTCTGAAATATGACAATACATAAGGCTAAGATCAGGTTTGGTACAAGGTGATTATGAGAGACGTATGTAGTCAAGAAGGGATTTGTCCCTCTTATTTGTTGAGAGTAAGATGTCTAAGGCCTGATAAGTTAAATCAACAGAGAATGATCACTCTGTGTCTCTGGATTAAACATGACATCTGTGGCAAAAGGATAAATGATAGATTCACCTAAATCATTTCATGTAAGTGACTTGAAGGGGATGATGTTATTGAATGGCACTTCGTTATGCGTATTAGGGGTAGTAAACCGTAGTTAGGCGGTATTTGCTACTTGCATCAATCTTCTATGTATCTTGTGCAAGTGGGAGATTGTTGGACTCGGTATGCCCAAGACACATATTATTATTGATGTGGCTTGTACTTCATGATCCAAGTCGGGTCATACCCAATAACAAGCTAGACAAACACCAACAATATTTCTTTATATATGATATGATCATAACATTTATAAACACTTGAATTATTTGGAAAGGGGTTTCTAAACAAAATGCACTTGTGAAATAAATAAATCATGTGGATGATTTATGCTTTGAGAAAGAGCTTTCCATATTGTTATTTAAAATGGTTAAGTAACAGTATGTTAAGCATGTTACCTATAATGTGTTATTGTTGATGACACAACATAAGTGTGAATAACACAAAGCATTGTGTATGACACAATATCAGTATGTATAACACAAAGCATTGTGTATAACATAATATTGCTGTGCATGACACAATGCAAGGTACATGACACATTACAAGTTATATTACACAATGGTATTTGTGGAAAGTTTGATAGTACTAAGTAGTAGTAATAATAATAATAATAATAATAATAATAATAATAATAATAATAATAATAATAATAAAGGAAGGAGCCCCCCCCCCCCTCTTTCCCTCTTCTTGTCTTTATTTTATTATTATCTCAAGTTAGTGGACGCATGCAAAGGAGATTATTGGACAAAAAGGGTGGTGTCTTTCTTATCTCTCAAGACTCTCTTTCTTTCATTCTAACACAACACAAGTAACACAAAAAAATCTCTGTTAACCCTTTTCTCTCTTGGGTTTTCGGCCTAAGGAAGGAGCAAAGGATGGAGTGCTTTCAAGTGTAAATCCTAGCTAATCAAGGTGTATTGTCGGAGGCTTGGGGTATGCAAGCTTGAGGACCTTCCCATTGAAGTTCTTGCCTTCCAACCATTCTCTCCTTCATCCGGATTTGTCATCTTGAAAGGTAGTCTTGATATGCCTGGACTTATAGTGACATGTATGTGTTTGATAGTATGTATTTCGTATTTGGATCCTGTCTTGGGTTTTGCATGTGTAAAATCGGTTTTATACATATCAACTAACAAGATTTAAAACTAATTTCCGTTGCGTTTTTCATAAAATTGGGATTTTATGACTTTGTTAATCTTGTTAAAACCCAACAGCATCATCACCATCTGGGCTATTGTCCCGTCCATCATCCTGATCATCATTTCCATCTTCACTATCATTATCTTCATCATCACTGTTTCCTGGAGTTCTAGGCACATCAATGGCACCTAAGGCTGGCACAAGCAGAGCCATGGGAGAACATCACAATCATTATTTTCTGTAAATTTGCTCTTTGCATCTTTCATTCTCTGGCATATGTTCGGATCTTGTGGTCTTAAAACTTCACCTGTTTGTTGAAGATTCGGTAGTGATCTGTTTATCAATATCTGCAGGAACCTTAGATACATAAGGAACCGATGATTCACTTCCTTCTCAGCATTTGACACCAAACCATTGAAAATGAGTCTTGACACATTGAACGGCTGTTGGTAGAGGATAGCAACTGTCAGGGTAGCCAGTTCTCTGATCAAAAGAGTCCAAGTCCCTCCCCTTGGAGATATGGACTGGATGACATGATGGATTAGGAAACGGTATATCAGTGGGAAGCTGCCTTTTTGAAACTGTCCCTGTTTCACTCCCCCTTGGTAGCCCATAGTCTCTTGAAAAACTCTTAACAGCCGTGGAACAGAGCATAATGGTTGCCCTACACGATTAGCATTTAAGTTTAGTGTAGCTCTGATTGAAGCTTCAGTAACTTCAATATCATTTTTTAGCACAGATGCCTCAATCCTTTCTCCATTTACATCATCACATATGTAGCCGATTCCCGAAAGTCTGAAATATGATTTCTGTAAATGGACTCTCAGTCAGGGTCACCCTCAGATTGGAGTTGTTAACGAAGTTTAGCATTAGTTCCACCTCCTTATTATCGTCGTTAACTTCCAACTCAGCACACATGTTATGCCTCTTTTCAAATTCATTGCCATTCGTTCTGCAAAACAAGAAGATAATCAATCAGTAACAGTAGATGCATAAACCAAATCGAGTTTAGTTAAATAGAAATGACGTCTTCAGTAACCTGTTCCGTAGTAATATGTGTACCTGCAAAAACACAGAAACCATTAGTAAGAAATTCAATTAGAAACCCTAGTTTCTAAATGGGCGAGTTGATTGTCGAATAACGATATCTTACCGAAGTCGAAATAGAGCTAACGGCTAAATTCGAAGTATATTCGAGCGGGAATTGAGTATTCGAGTAAGAAAGGGGATGCACGAGCAAGAGGGTTGCAATTAGGTTTAAGATAGGGAGAAGAAATATGTGAAAAAGTTTCTAAGTCCCCCTTTTATACCTAACGTTTGGGTAGTGCAGTACCTTCGTTTGTCGTCTAGTGCACGACAGTTGTCATTAAATTTCAAATTTAATGTACCTCCCTTGCTCGAGAATACAGCAAAAATAACAGCTGGCTCCCACTGTACTCGAGTACATAGTACAATCCTTGCTCGACGTACTTGTATGATTATAATGCTCGAGCACTAGTATACTTGAGATAGTTTGCTCGAATACACTTGTGCTCGACGTCAAATTAAATTAAAGTTGCTTCACTTGCTCGAGTATAGGAACAGGCTCGACAAGAAGTGTACTTGACAATACTTAGTAAATTCACTTAGTCATGTAAATGAGAGACACACTCATTGCTAAACCTTACTCGATTATGCATCATGCTCGACATTACTTAGAGATCTATCATGACCAAACACATGCTCGAGATGCAACTCCTTTTGGCAGTGTTATAACCTTTGCTCGACTTACTTAAATTACTACAACTCAATGTGCCCATGGTACCTTCATGCTCGAAAGCCTTAGCAAATTTAATCCTTCCTATGCTTGTACTCGAACATTCAACCTTAGAGCATACAAGTTTGCTCGAACTACTTAACAAATTCATCCATCAAGTTCCTTAGCTCGAATTCTCATGCCTAAGTGTCTAGCACACAGCTATGCTCGAATCACTTAGTAATTTTGTCACAACCTTTCTAAGCTGACCAAAGTGCCTAGCACACAACTATGCTCTAAAAACATAAATGTCTCCTATCATTCAATTCTTTGTGCTCGAAAAATTAGGTCTTAACTACTTACCATGCAATCATGCTCGAAACACATAACATCAATTTTCATAACATAGCAGGTGCTCGAAAGTAAGATGCATGCTCGAAACTCTTAATGGCAAATTTTAAGATCATTAGGATGCTCGAAAGTAAGATGCGTGCTCGAAATACATAGATGAATCTTACAACTCATATAGCATACTCGAAGAAATGTAATAACACAAACAAGCAAAGTTTCTTTGCTCGAAACACTTAAATGGTTTTCAGTTCAGATTGTGAAATCAACGCATCTTATGTCACTAAGTCTGGACATGTTCACACATATTCTTTGCTCAAATTGCAATTTTGCATAAAAGATAATCATTTCAGAATAGTGAGTTGACCTAAGCAATTTGTTTAAGGTGAAACATGAGATCAAATTTCAGTTGAATATTCTTTAGAAAACATTTTCATAGAAAGATCTCAGCATGGGATCAAATTGTTTAAAATCTTTCACACCATTTTATAGTAAGCCTTATTACAATTTAAGCCAGGTTGACATTAGGTAATTGCAATTAGCATGATTATCATGACATTTGTGATATACTTAAAGTTCAATTGAAGCATAATTGAAGAATGGTTACATTTTGGACTTCAAGTCGTTCCTTATTTCTTCTCAAAGCTTATTTAGCTTTCTCCAATCACCCTAATTTGACTTCAACCCCCTGATGCCATGGTCAAAATTTGTTTTTATGAGCAGTTTATTATAAAATTATATATAGAAATCAGACTATAAGGTTGAACGTCAGACTTACATGCCATCCGGACTTACAAGCCTTACATTTAGGGTTTTTAGGACTTATTTGTATGCCCCACCCCTGTAGTTCCCTTAGTGCCCCTTAAGTCATGATGTATATATTTTTTTTCTTTCTTTTTCTTTTATAAACTTTTGTATAGCAATACTTTTATATCTACTCAGATACTTAGTAAATAAATTTTTGGTGACCAAAACACCAACAAGCTCGTGTATGATTGGATAATTGCCTTTCTGTCTATCATTCAGAGAGATATGCAAGGAAACATACCTTGGTCTTCAAATGTGTCACCACATCAGCTTTAGCATTTTCATTATATTTGTATCATGCATGTCACTACACTCATGAAAAGATACTCAAAGCAAAATATCAATTTACTGAACACAGATCCTTTAAGCCTATATTTCATGGGTTAGGAATTTAAACAATATACTATCATTTCCCATTAGGTTGGATACAATTTCTATCCAAAAACTTTTAAACTTCTATAAAGATTATAACTGAATAATCTTGTCATATCTCATATGTGAGATCACAAAAAAAAAAAAAAAAAAAAAAAAAAAAAACATTGTTGCTTAGTCAAAAACATTTAACAGTTTCAAAATCATTTCCTTTGAAAGTTTATTTAAAACATTGATTCTGAAAACAGTGTTGTCATTTAAGCACATTTAACAAACACACACTTCAAGAATATCAAACACATTCATTCAGACAGCATAAGTCATTCAGATAAACACACAATTCTGTCGAGCATGCTTAGAAATTCATCAAGCATACTCGGAAGTCCATCGAGCAACCTTAAGATCTATTGTAACGCCCTGAAATTCGATTAGTAAACTAAGATCGTGAAATCATCGGAAACTATAGACTTTGGGTTCTGGACGATAAGTTCGGAACCCATATCATTGGAAAATCTGTTTTTTTTTTATCATTTAAAATGTTTATTTCATAAAACGACATTTACGCCTGAAAAATATTAATTTTTATGCTTTCGAAAAATAAAATGTTTTTATTTAAAAAGATTTCAAATAATTATTCGAAAAATAATTTTATAAAAGTTTTGCTGAAAAAGTTTTAGTTTGTTTAAAAACTTATGAACTCGACTAGTCTTGACCCGTAGGTAGCCTAAACCCGAACCCGAGTCACCCGAGTATTTAAGCGGGAAATCAAGTGTTCTTGCACCACCTCTTTCATTTTCACCAACACTTTCACAAAACCCACCCAAACACTCTCATTCTAGAGAGAGAAACTATAGAGAGAAGTCTTCAAACTTCAAATCCGAGTCCACAAATCTGTTTGTTGTTGTTTTTGGTAAGATCTTCTTGAAAATCATACGTTTTTATCAAATCCGGCCCCGAATCGAGCAAAAAACCCCAACTTTTGTGTCAAGTGTGTTCTTGGTCAAAAACCGTCATTTTTGGTGTCAAAATGCAAGTTTTTGTTGTTATAAATACTAGGAATCATTAGGTCTTTGAATTCCGAGCATTTCCATGTATAAAACATCAATTTTGGTCGAAAAATCACAAAAATCGCGATTTCCCGTAGGTTTCTCCGTCACCCGGCTTGAAGGAGTCGAATCAGATCCTATTCGGTCGAATCAAATCCTATTCAGTCGAATCAGAACCTATTCGGTCGAATCAGATCCTATTCGGTCGAATCAGATCCTATTCGGTCGAATCAGATCCTATTCGGTCGAATCAGATCCTATTCGATCGAATCAGATCCTATTCGGTCGAATCAGATCCTATTCGGTCGAATCAGATCCTATTCGGTCGAATCAGATCCTATTCAGTTGAATCAGATCCAGCCTCCTGTTTTTTTTTTTTTTTTTTTTTTTTTTTTTTTTCTTTCAGCTTTAAAACCCAGTTTTTGCTCGAGGTCGCGTAGGCTTGTACTCTTAGACTTATAACACGTTGTTAACCTATTATGCCCTATCCTAGACTTAGAGGATCAACAAATTGGATAGCACTCGTCGCCTCTAGCAGCCTTACTAAACCAACAAGGTGAGTTCATAGCCCCTATTTAAGCTTTTCAAAACTATGGGGGTGGAAACATGGTAACTTTACACGGTTGGACAAAATCATTTATGCAAACACTCTTTAAACTATAAACCTTTGGATTTCTACACACGTGCGGAAATCCACAAGCTTTTTGGTAATCTATAAACTTTGGAAATCTATGAACATGGGGAAACCCATCAACTTATGGAGATCTAAGAACATTGGAAATCAATGAGTATGGGAAATTCTATGAACATTGACATCATGGGAATGGGAATCATATTCATGTCATCATAGTCATCGTGTCAGTATGGAAATCTAGAGATCAAAGCATCATGAGTTGAATTGGACGTGAGAGTCTATTCTACTCTCGGTAGAACTCACGACCATGAGTGGCAATTCTATTCTCGGTGGCACTCGTAACTCATGGGATTCTATACTAGTCTCGGTGGAATCCATAACTCTTGAGGACCTATACTAGTCTCGGTAGGGACCAAGAGAACCCAGGATTCTTTGGGGAGTCTATCCTACTCTCGGTAGAACCTAGCTGAGTCCTGGATGGCAAGAGCGAGGTAGTCTTGGTTTAAGTCTTGTGTGGGTTCAAGTCAAGTCTTGTGTGATCATTGGGCTTCGTCATCATTCATCATCATTCATCATCATTCATTCACCATCATCTTGGATACTTGTAACACTTGGTATCTTGGCGTTGGATTATCTAGTAAACTTAGTATGCTCTAATTCATATGTCCTTGTTTATGCTTAACTGTTATGTGCTACATGTACCGTTGGGAGACCACAAATCTTTGAGTAATCTTATCACATACGACTCTAGTGGGAGAGTAATAACCTCGCTGAGAGTCCAGGAGAACATTTCATGTTTTACTTACTACAAAAACCTCTTTGGGAAAACCAAGAGATCTTTTCTTACAAGCCTTTTTTTTTTAAAAACCGGGTATTATACCCAAACATAGTAGTATAAATTGTAGGAGTGGTGGGTTAGCCGCAGGTACACCCTATATATAAACCCCTACAACCTATACTAGTATGTTTGTGTATAAACTCTTTTTCTTTAAACCTATGAATTCACTCATCTACTTTATGTAGTTGACAGTTTGTTACATGTTTTCAGGAAATAAAGCAGCAGGAAATCCCTAGCAAGTTTAGAGGCCTTAGAGAGATGAAGGCTAGGCTAGAAGTTGTTTGGAACTTGATATTTTGCTTTAAAACAATTTGTTTCATGTTACCTGGTTGATGTAATATTTGACATTTTGGTTATGTTTATGCATTTAGACTTTTATACTATTGTGCTCAACAATCACGACTTCGTCGCCGCGCCTCGATTTTTCCGCCATCGCGATCGGGGTGTGACAGATTGGTATCAGAGCCAATGGTTATAGGGAATTAGGAAACCGACCTAGACTATAACCTAGGATCCTTGACTCTAAATAGCTCATGCATCACAATCACATGCCTACACTTATATACGTGCTACGTGCTTATGTGCTGCATATTAATTGTAAACCTCTGAGTCATTCAGTCATACCAAAATCTTCGGTCATCAAGCATTCATATCTCTTGAGTCATGTCATTCTGTATTCTTGGTATAATCTATGTCCTCTATTCTTAAATCTTTGGCGTATCATTGATTCTATCTAACGCTCGTTTTTCGTCATGCGTAGAATGCCTCCCAGACGTGCACCCGCTCCCATGGACTCCGCTGAGTTAGCCAACCTTATAGCCCAGCAGATCACGGCTGTGTTACCAGGCATGGTAACAACCATCAGCCAGGGGCTGAGGCAAGAAGGAACCTCTGGGGCCAACCAAACTCCAGCTCAGAACGCAAATGAACCAGCGAATAAGCCATACAAGGACTTCATGACTACAAAACCCACCAGCTTCAGCGGTACAGAAGGCGCCGTTGGTCTCCTCCAGTGGATCGAAAAGATGGAGGCAGCCTTTGTTATAAGCTCGTGCCCTAAGGCACTGAAGGTCACGCACGCGGCAAGCATGTTGTTTAAACGCGCGCTGACCTGGTGGAACAACGAGATAAGAACCCGTGGGCGTGAAGCTGCCCTGGCCATGACCTGGACGGAATTTGTAGCATTGGTTACCCGCGAGTTCGTACCTCGCAGTGAGGTGCAGAAACTTGAAGCTGAGTTTTGGGTGCACAAAATGAAGGGCGCTGATCACCAAGGGTACACGGAGCGTTTTCACGAGCTCTCCCTTCTCGTACCACACCTGGTCACCCCTCCCTCCCGGGCTATTGAGCTTTACATCAATGGCCTACCTGACACTGTTCGTGGAATCGTTATCGGGGCTGACCCATCAACCCTGCAAGCGGCGATTGAACTAGCTGCCCGACTGACCCAGGATCAGGTTAAGACTGGGGTCCTAGCCAAGGACACGGGCAAGGCTGCTGAGGGCTCATCCAAAAAGAACAACCGCATCAAAAAGCGTAAGGCTAGCAGTTACGCGATGGTTACTCCCGCAACCCCAATCAGCTCTGTCGCTCCTGCTCCCACCCCTTCTGGAAGGCCAAAGAGGGAGTACACTGGGGTTCACCCCAAGTGCGGCACTTGCCAATTTCATCATCCTGCCGGAACCCCGTGCTGGAAATGCACGAGCTGTGGACGTTTGGGGCACCTAGCGGAACGCTGCAGATTTCAAGGTAATCAACTGGCGATACAGAGCAGCAGTTCCCAACCCAGCAACACTCGAGGCTGTTTCGAGTGTGGAGCCACGGACCACTTCAAGAGCAGGTGTCCTCGTCTTGCAAATCTTCCACCGGCCCGAGGCCGAGCCTTTACTATTGGCGGTGCTGAAGCTCGCCAAAATCCTGACGTCATTACTGGTACGTTCATTCTCAACAATCTCTGGGTTTCTATTCTATTTGACACGGGTGCAGATAGAAGTTTTATTTCTAGCGCATTGGTCCCATTGCTTAATCTAGGAACTTCCGTCTTAGACCCCGCTTTCTCTGTCGAATTGGCAAACGGAGAGTCTACCCAAGTGAACGAAATCGTTCGCAATTGCACGCTTACGTTTGATCAGACGCCTCTTAGCATTGACCTCATCCCTATGCAACTAGGAAGTTTCGATGTAGTTGTGGGGATGGAATGGTTGTCCAACAACCACGCGGAAGTAGTGTGTGCCGAGAAACTCATCCGCGTTCCTTGTTCTTCTGGCGAGTCTATAACTATTCAAGGAAAGAGATCAGGCAGATGTCTGAAATTAATCTCCTGCTTAAAAGCCCGGCGATGCCTTCGAAAGACTCCATCAAGGAATCAAAGGGGAAGAAGCTCTCAGATGTCCCCATCGTGCGTGAATTTCCAGACGTTTTTCCTGAAGACTTGCCCGGACTTCCTCCTAGCCGACAAGTCGAATTCCACATCGATTTAGTTCCCGGTGCAACCCCCGTGGCAAAATCTCCGTATCGTTTGGCTCCGTCAGAAATGCAGGAATTATCGAGCCAGCTGCAGGAACTACTGGACAAGGGTTTTATTCGCCCTAGTTCATCTCCATGGGGAGCTCCAGTCCTCTTCGTCAAAAAGAAGGACGGATCTTTCCGGATGTGCATAGACTATCGTGAGCTTAACAAACTCACCGTCAAGAATCGGTATCCACTACCGAGGATTGACGATCTTTTCGACCAGCTGCAAGGAGCCACCTACTTTTCCAAGATCGACCTACGCTCAGGTTATCACCAAGTGCGCGTCATGGAGGACGACATCGCGAAAACCGCTTTCAGAACTCGATATGGACACTACGAGTTCCTAGTCATGCCATTTGGTTTGACGAATGCTCCCGCGGTGTTCATGGATCTCATGAATCGCGTTTGTCGCCCATACCTGGACCAGTTTGTTATCGTCTTCATTGACGATATTCTCGTTTATTCCCGCTCTAAAGCCGACCATGAGCTTCATCTCAGGCTTATCTTGGATCCGCTTAAAAAAGAGCAACTCTACGCCAAATTCTCCAAATGCGAATTCTGGCTAAGGGAAGTTCAATTCTTAGGTCACATCATTAACAAGGAAGGCATTCATGTCGACCCTGCCAAGATTGAAGCCATCAAGAATTGGGAAGCGCCTACGACGCCGACCGAAATTCGTTCATTTCTTGGTTTGGCTGGGTACTACCGTCGGTTCATCTCGAACTTTTCAAAGATCGCGTTGCCCCTCACAATGTTAACTCAAAAGGGGGAACCGTTCATTTGGAGCCAAGAGCAGGAAGAGGCTTTCCAAACATTGAAACATAAACTCTGTCATGCTCCAATCCTGTCGCTTCCTGAGGGTAACGATGATTTTGTTGTTTATTGCGACGCCTCGAGCCAAGGTCTAGGCTGCGTCTTAATGCAACGCGGAAGGGTCATCGCTTACGCCTCGCGTCAACTCAAGAGTCATGAGAGGAATTATGTCACTCATGACTTGGAATTGGGTGCTGTGGTCTTTGCCTTAAAAATATGGAGACACTACCTATACGGTACGAAATGTGTCATCTTCACCGACCACAAGAGCCTACAACACATCCTCAATCAAAGGGAGCTAAACATGCGACAACGTCGATGGGTTGAACTCCTAAGTGACTATGACTGCGAAATCCGCTACCACCCTGGAAAGGCTAACGTAGTGGCTGACGCGTTAAGTCGCAAGGAAAGGACCCAGTTGCATGCGATCCGTATTCAGTCCAATCTTCCCTCCATGGTTCTTGAAGCTCAAAAGCAAGCGATTGCTGGTGGTGATCTCAAAAATATGCTATCTTGCGGTGCCGAACGGAAGTTTGAAACCAAGTCTGATGGTATACTTTACTACTTAAATCGCATGTGGATTCCAAACTCTGAACCACTTCGAGAACTTATCCTGAACGAAGCGCACAAATCCAGATACTCTATTCACCCAGGCAGTGATAAAATGTATCAGAATCTCAAGTCTCACTTCTGGTGGCCGGGTATGAAGAAAGACAGCTTTATACGTCGGTAGATGTCTAACATGCTCGCGGATCAAGACTGAACATCAGAGACCATCTGGCCTGCTACAACAACCGATCATACCGCAGTGGAAGTGGGACGAAGTCGCTATGGACTTCATTACCAAACTCCCGCGGACACCCAGCGGTTATGACACGATTTGGGTTATCGTGGATTACTTGACCAAATCCGCTCACTTTCTCCCTGTCCGTGAGGACTACACCACGGAGAAGCTTGTCACACCCCGGTCGTAATGGCGGAAAACCGAGGCGTGGCGACTAGGTCGTGATTGATTGAGCACAATAGTATAAAAGTCTAAATGCATAAACATAACCAAACTGTCAAATATTACATCATCCAGGTAACATGAAACAAATTGTTTTAATACAAAATATCAAGTTTCCAAACAACTCCTAGCCTAGCCTTCATCTCTCTAAGGCCTCTATCAGCTATTAGCTACTTCCTGCTTCATTTCCTGAAAACATGTAATAAAACGTCAACTACAAAAAGTAGATGAGTGAATTCATAGGTTAACTAATACTGTAGTGATAAGCCCTACACAAGCATACTAGGCTAAGTTGTAGGGGTTTATATATAGGGTGTACCATCGGCTAACCCACCACTCCTACAACTTATCCTACTATGCTTGGTATGCTTATCATCTCAACTGAATCTGCAAGAGTTTCGTATAAAGATTCCAATTATTGTTTCCATGCATGCAGGAGGAACGGTATCAAGGATATATGTATAAGATACCCAAGAATCATATGTAACCATGCCATGATGAAAAATGATAATGATGCATAATGATCACACAAGACCTGACATCGACCCCACACAAGACCACACTATGTTACTTGATTTCCTTGATGGTAACCCAAATCGATCACTTTGGGTACCATGAGAGAATTCTAAAGCGTACTTTAGTATCTCTTGGATTCCTAATCGATCACTTAGGAGATCCTTCGGATCCTTAATCGAACACTTAAGAGATCCTTCGGATTCTTAATCGAACACTTAAGAACCCCATAGGTCACGTGTATTCTAAATCGATCACTTTAGAATCCCACATCTAGTGACGGCCTGTCTACCAATCGACCACTTGGAGATCAAACCTATGCACTATTGTGACCTATATTGCCACTGTTCACACGATCACAAGACTGACCAATGAATAATGTGTTTTCATGATAAAGTATAACGGGTACATGACTTTGATTTCCAAACGTCCAATGTTCCCTAAACGCTGAGTGATTCCCATATTTACTCCTGAATATTTGATTATGCATACACAACTTCCGAGAAAGTTAAGGTACGCGTAACCTGCCATGATTACTTGTTTTCCCAATGTTCATTGTTTGCAAAAGATTTGTCAAGTGTTTATGATAAGTAATGTTTGAATAAATGTGTTTTGTCAAAACGTGTACATTTACCATGTTTTCACCCCCAATGATTTGAAAGGCTTTAAAAGAAAAATGGGGGCTATGAACTCACCTTGTTGACTAGGTGTGGTTGCTAGGGCGGTCGGGTGCTGTCAAACGTCGATCCTCTAAGTCTAGACAAGGACATAATAAGTTAACAACGCAGTTTAAGTCTAAGAGTGTAAGCCTTACACGATCTCGAGCAAAAACTAGGTTTTAAAGACGAAACAGCTTGGTTCTGACCTGATTCGATCGAATAGGAACACATTCGATCGAATCGAAACACATTCGATCGAATAGACACACATTCGATCGAATAGAAACACATTCGATCGAATAGACACTCATTCGATCGAATAGACAGACGTTCGATCGAATACGAAGCTCATTCGGTCGAATGAGTTGGAGACCATTCGGTTGCTTTCCTATTCGGTCGACTGGACTGGTTCGATCGACACATTCGATCGAATGAACTGATTCGATCGACTGGTTCGATCGACTGGACTGATTCGATCGACTGGTTCGATCGAATGAGTCTGATTCGACTCCTTCAAGCTGGGCGACGGAGATACCCACGGGTTTTCCAGATTTTCCAGATTTTTGACCCAAAATCGAAGTTTTTGACATGGAAATGCTCGGGATTGAAAGGGGTATCGATTCCTAGTACTTTTAAACACAAAAGCTTGCATTTTGACACCAAAAATGACGGTTTTTGACCAAGAACACACTTGACACAAAAGTCGGAGTTTTTGCTCGATTCGGGGCGGGTTTTGGTTGTAAAAACGTATGATTTTCAAGAAGATCTTACCGACAACAACGATAAACAGATTGGTGGACTCGAATCTTAGATTGGATGACTTTCTCTCACTACTCTCTCTCTAGAAGTGGGAGTGTTTGGGTGGGAAGTGTTGGTGGAAATGAAAGAGATGGTGTAAGAATACTTGATTTTCCGCTTAAATACTCGGGTGACTCGGGTTCGGGTTTAGACTACCGACGGGTCAAGACTAGTCGAGTTCATAAGTTTTTAAACAAACTAAAACTTTTTCAGCAAAACTTTTATAAACCATTTTCCGAATAATTATTTAAAATCTTTTTTTTTTTTTTTTTTTTTTTTTTTTTTTAAATAAGAACATTTTATTTTTCAAAAGCATAAAAATTAATATTTTCCAGACGTAAATGTCGTTTTATAAAATAAACATTTCAAATGATAAAAGCAGATTTCTCCAATGATATGGGTTCCGAACTTATCGTCCAGAACCCCAAAGTGTATAGTTTCCGATGATTCCTTGATTTTTGTCTACCAGTCAAATTCCAGGGCGTTACATCCTCCCCAACTTAGGGGAATTTCGTCCCGAAATTTAGCTTTTTAGTATACTTGATGCATCGATGATTAAGATTACATGATCCCATGATGACCACTATGCGCCACCACTTCTAATATTCGTCTCAGGCACCACCCAAATCAAGCCGAAGGGGCTTATATATAGGGTGTACCAGCGGCTAACCCACCACTCCTTCAACCTTACTTGGGTGTTTCCTTCGACTCCTATTAGATCAATGACACACAGGACGACACACTATTTTCCACTACAAGGCATCATCCTCAAGCTTTACATCAGACATATTCATTTCGGATTGAAGGGGTTTATATATAGGGTGTACCAGCGGCTAACCCACCACTCCTTCAATCTTCCGCGAATATTACCCTCGGTAATTCTTGAATTCAATGTCTCACAGCTGCCACGCTAACTATAAGTCCCTAATTCCAGGTTTCGCTTCAGACATATTCAACTCGTGCCGAAGAGGTTTATATATAGGGTGTACCAGCGGCTAACCCACCACTTCTTCAACCTTTGTCGAATATTTCTCTACACGAACCTTGAGTTCACGACTTCTAGTTACACAATAGCATATTGCTTATACACGTATACACCTGTGACCTTGATGTAATTATATTCCGGACTATAATTACGAGCTCACCTTGTATCAATGTATAAGCTCTATCGTGTGCGGCTAGAAAATTTGACACGACACCACACACATACACACAACCATGCTCCATGAATGCAAGAATGAATGACAAATTTTTGGCTTAAATAATGTATAAATTTCCCCAAAATTCATATGATTGAGTAGATATGACTTGTGCTCCCAGCATGAGCCCTGAGTAGCCAAATTTGTGGATGCAAATAAAAGAATACTTATAAGCATAATAAGGCAACACGATATTCATTGAATAACACAATTATTTGATACATGCTGCAAATGTTATATTGACTTCTAGACAATAGATTACAAGAATAGAGACTAAGAGAACAGATGAGGGTATTTCTCCTTCATTTGATCTTCGCGTTCCCATGTAAACTCGGGTCCGCGTTTGTTATTCCATCGAACATTCACAAGCGGTATGCGGCTACGCTTGGTCTTCTTGACCTCGCGATCCAAGATTTCGACGGGTTCTTCAACAAAAAGCAGATTGTCGTTAATTCGAACCTCGTCGACGGGAATGAGAAGGGCCTCGTCAACAAGACACTTCTTTAACTGCGAAACATGAAAAACATTGTGAACTCTACCGAGTTCCGGCGGCAGCTCAAGACGATAGGCAACTGGTCCGATCCTTTCAAGGATTTTGAATGGTCCAACATACCTAGGAGCGAACTTTCCCTTCTTCCCGAAACGGACTACGCCCTTCCAGGGGGAAACTTTCAGCAGAACACGGTCACCAACTTGAAACTCGAGTGGCTTGCGTCGTTTGTCTGCGTAGTACTTATGCCGACAACGGGCGTCTTTGAGTCGCTGTTGAATGATAGCGATTTGATCGGTTGTTTCCTGTATTAGTTCCGGGCCGATGATCTGTGAATCCCCGGTCTCGGACCAACACAAGGGTGAGCGACACTTGCGACCGTAAAGAGCTTCAAACGGCGCGCATTTAATAGAAGAGTGGTAACTATTGTTGTAAGAAAATTCTGCCAGCGGCAGATGAGCTTCCCAACTATTACCGAATTCAAGGATACAAGCTCTCAACATGTCCTCTAGGGTTTGTATGGTCCTCTCGCTCTGCCCATCAGTTTCTGGATGATAGGAAGAGCTAAGCTTCACACTTGTCCCAAAGGCCTTTTGCAAAGATTTCCAGAACCTGGAAGAAAACTGCTGTCGCGATCAGACGTAATGCCCTTAGGCACACCATGACGGGAAACGATCTCACGAATGTATATCCGCGCCAACTTTTCCGTAGTGTAGTCCTCACGAACCGGGATAAAGTGAGCGGATTTAGTTAGAATGTCCACAATAACCCAAATTGAGTCATGACCGCTAGGCGTCCGCGGTAGCTTGGTGATGAAATCCATAGCTAACTCTTCCCACTTCCACTGAGGAATAATAGGTTGCTGAAGCAGCCCAGACGGCCTTCGATGCTCTGTCTTGACTCGCGAACAAGTCAAACATCTCATCACGTATAAAGCGATGTCTTTCTTCATCCCGGGCCACCAATAATGAGGTTTAAGATCTTGATACATTTTGCTGCTGCCGGGATGAATCGAGTATCTGGACTTGTGGGCTTCACTTAGAATAAGCGTTCGAAGAGGCTCATAGTTTGGGATCCATGCTCGATCAAGAAAATAGAGGATGCCGTCCAACTTGGTTTCGAATTTCTGTTCGGCTCCACACGACAAAACGCCCTTGAGATCTCCATTCACAAGCGCCTGATTCTGAGCTTCGCGAATTAAGGAGGGAAGATTGGATTGAATTCGAATAGAGTGCAGCTGGGTCCTTTCTTTACGACTCAATGCGTCAGCCACCACATTAGCCTTTCCCGGGTGGTAGCGGATTTCACAATCGTAATCGCTGAGAAGTTCGACCCAGCGTCGCTGCCTCATGTTCAACTCTTTCTGATGGAGGATGTGCTGTAAGCTCTTGTGGTCGGTATAGATGACACACTTCGTGCCGTACAGGTAGTGTCTCCAGATTTTTAAGGCAAACACCACAGCACCCAACTCGAGGTCATGCGTGGCGTAGTTCTTTTCGTGCACCTTGAGTTGTCGAGAAGCGTAAGCGATGACCTTCCCTCGTTGCATTAAAACGCAACCGAGGCCTTGATTTGAAGCATCGCAATAAACGGTAAAGTCATCGTCACCTTCCGGAAGCGATAGAATCGGTGCACGGCAAAGTTTATTCTTCAGAGTTTGGAAGGCTTCCTCTTGATCTCGTCCCCACACGAAGGGTTCTCCCTTCTGAGTCAGAGTGGTCAAAGGCAAGGCAATCCTGGAGAAGTTTGAGATAAATCGGCGGTAGTAACCAGCCAATCCAAGAAATGAACGGATTTCGGTAGGTGTTTTAGGCGCTACCCAATTTCTGATGGCTTCTACCTTGGCAGGGTCGACGTGTATGCCGTCGACATTGATAACATGTCCCAAGAATTGAACTTCCTTTAGCCAAAATTCGCACTTGGAGAACTTGGCATATAGTTGTTCCTTCCTGAGAAGCTCCAAAATAAGCCTGAGATGAAGCTCATGATCGGTCCTCGAACGAGAATAAATGAGAATATCGTCTATGAAAACAATGACAAACTGGTCGAGATATGGACGGCAAACGCGATTCATCAGATCCATGAAAATGGCGGGGGCATTGGTCATTCCAAAAGGCATAACCATGAACTCGTAATGACCGTAACGAGTTCGGAACGCAGTTTTCGGGATATCCTCCTCCAGAACACGCAATTGATGGTAACCAGAACGCAGATCGATCTTAGAGAAAAACGTAGCACCCTGAAGCTGATCAAAGAGATCATCAATTCTCGGTAACGGGTACCGGTTTTTGATGGTCAGTTTATTAAGCTCCCGATAGTCAATGCACATACGGAAAGTCCCATCCTTCTTTTTGACGAAGAGTACTGGGGCTCCCCATGGAGACGAGCTAGGGCGAATGAATCCCTTGCCAAGAAGTTCTTGAAGCTGATTCGATAATTCTTGAAGTTCCAGCGGAGCTAGACGATAAGGAGACTTAGCAACAGGGAGAGCACCAGGAATAAGATCGATACGAAATTCCACCTGCCTGCTAGGAGGAAGTCCAGGCAGCTCATCGGGAAAAACATCAGAAAATTCACGCACGACAGGGAAGTCCTGCAGTCTCTTGACTTTGGATTCCTTGAGAGTAACACGGGCTAGAAATGCGGGATACTTCTTTTGAAGGTACCGACTGGCTTTTAAGCAAGAAACGATTCTTAGGCATCCACCCGACCTATCCCCTTGAATGGTTAGAATTTCACCAGAAGACAGAGGGATACGAATAAGTTTCTCGGCGCAGATTACTTCCGCGCGATTGCTAGACAGCCAGTCCATTCCCACAACTAGATCGAAGCTTCCAAGACGAAAAGGTATAAGGTCAATACTGAACGATGTGGTGACAAGAGTAAGGGTGCAATATCGAATGACAGACCTCACTTGTGTGGACTCTCCACTAGCAAGTTCAACAACCAAGGCAGGTTCCAACTCGGAAATTTTTAATTTCAGCAAAGGAACCAATTCGCAAGAGACAAAACTCCTATCAGCTCCTGTATCAAATAGGACAGACACCCAATTGTTGTTAAGAGTAAACGTACCAGTAATAACATCGGGGTTTTGGCGTGCTTCGGCAGCTCCAATGGTGAAGGCCCTCCCGCGAGCTGGAGGAACGTTGGTGACGCGAGGGCATCGATTTCTGTAATGGTCCATCGCGCCACACTCGAAGCAGCCTCGAGCAGGGTTAGGCTGAGGGTTAGCATTCCCCACAGCCAGTTGGTTGCCAGGACTCCTGCAGCGCTCCACCAGGTGTCCGAATCGTCCACAATTTGTGCACTTGCGGCACAACTCACTTGTTGGGTGATGATAAGAACATAAGTTGCACTTGGGATGCGGCCCAGTATATTCCTTTCTCGGTCTTCCCTGAACTGTTGCGGCTGAAACGGGGGCCATGGAGTTGATAGGCGTAGCACCAGTGATCGCAGTTAAGTAGGTCGCTTTCCGCTTCCTATTGTTCCCCTTTTTCGCTTTCCCATCGGAAGATTTGCCCTTATCCTGATGCAAAACACCGGACCTGAGCTGTTCCCTGGTCAAACGGGCAGTGAGATCGATCACTGCCTTAAGTGTAGTGGGGTCAACTGCAACCGCAATGCCCCTCATAGAGTCCGGAAGACCGCTGATGTATTGCTCGACAGCGCGTGAAGCTGGGGTAACCATGTGGGGCACCAATAGGGAGAGTTCATGAAATCTCTCCGTGTACTTCATGTGATCGGCGCCCTTCATCGTGTGCGCCCTAAACTCAGCCTCCAATTTCTGGAGTTCGGTTCTCGGAACGAACTCCTGCGTGACTAGCTCAACAAACTCGGCCCAGGGCAAGGCTAAGACCGCGTCTCGCCCCCTGGTTCTAATCTCGATATTCCACCACGTGAGAGCCCGTTTGTGGAACATACTCGCCGCGAATTTGACCCTGAGTTCATCCGGGCAAGAGCACATGTTGAATGAAGCTTCGACTTTCTCGAACCACTGGAGAAGACCAGCAGCTCCCTCGGATCCATTAAAGCTCGTAGGCCCAGTGTTAGTAAAAGCCTTATAGAGCCTGTCGGCCTGAAGAGTAGGATTCGGTTCTGGGGCTTGTGGCGCACCCGAGGTTCCTTCTTGCCTTAGGTTGTTAACCAGACCCGGAAGAACTGCTGCAATTTGCTGCGCTATGATGGCAGCGAGGTCAGCAGGGTCAGCATTAACGGACGAGCGACGAGGAGGCATTCTGAAAAAGAAAAAGAACGCGCAAGAATGATACCGGGAATAAGAATAACAGGATAAGGAATAGCCAAAGAATACATCGCTACGATAGACACAATTAAAGATGCAGCACATAAGCACATAGCAAGCACATAAGTGTGGGCGTGTGATAGTGATGCATGAATTATCTAGAGTTAAGGGTCCTAGGTTATAGTCTAGGTCGGTTTCCTAATTCCCTATAACCATTGGCTCTGATACCAATCTGTCACACCCCGGTCGTAATGGCGGAAAACCGAGGCGTGGCGACTAGGTCGTGATTGATTGAGCACAATAGTATAAAAGTCTAAATGCATAAACATAACCAAACTGTCAAATATTACATCATCCAGGTAACATGAAACAAATTGTTTTAATACAAAATATCAAGTTTCCAAACAACTCCTAGCCTAGCCTTCATCTCTCTAAGGCCTCTATCAGCTATTAGCTACTTCCTGCTTCATTTCCTGAAAACATGTAATAAAACGTCAACTACAAAAAGTAGATGAGTGAATTCATAGGTTAACTAATACTGTAGTGATAAGCCCTACACAAGCATACTAGGCTAAGTTGTAGGGGTTTATATATAGGGTGTACCATCGGCTAACCCACCACTCCTACAACTTATCCTACTATGCTTGGTATGCTTATCATCTCAACTGAATCTGCAAGAGTTTCGTATAAAGATTCCAATTATTGTTTCCATGCATGCAGGAGGAACGGTATCAAGGATATATGTATAAGATACCCAAGAATCATATGTAACCATGCCATGATGAAAAATGATAATGATGCATAATGATCACACAAGACCTGACATCGACCCCACACAAGACCACACTATGTTACTTGATTTCCTTGATGGTAACCCAAATCGATCACTTTGGGTACCATGAGAGAATTCTAAAGCGTACTTTAGTATCTCTTGGATTCCTAATCGATCACTTAGGAGATCCTTCGGATCCTTAATCGAACACTTAAGAGATCCTTCGGATTCTTAATCGAACACTTAAGAACCCCATAGGTCACGTGTATTCTAAATCGATCACTTTAGAATCCCACATCTAGTGACGGCCTGTCTACCAATCGACCACTTGGAGATCAAACCTATGCACTATTGTGACCTATATTGCCACTGTTCACACGATCACAAGACTGACCAATGAATAATGTGTTTTCATGATAAAGTATAACGGGTACATGACTTTGATTTCCAAACGTCCAATGTTCCCTAAACGCTGAGTGATTCCCATATTTACTCCTGAATATTTGATTATGCATACACAACTTCCGAGAAAGTTAAGGTACGCGTAACCTGCCATGATTACTTGTTTTCCCAATGTTCATTGTTTGCAAAAGATTTGTCAAGTGTTTATGATAAGTAATGTTTGAATAAATGTGTTTTGTCAAAACGTGTACATTTACCATGTTTTCACCCCCAATGATTTGAAAGGCTTTAAAAGAAAAATGGGGGCTATGAACTCACCTTGTTGACTAGGTGTGGTTGCTAGGGCGGTCGGGTGCTGTCAAACGTCGATCCTCTAAGTCTAGACAAGGACATAATAAGTTAACAACGCAGTTTAAGTCTAAGAGTGTAAGCCTTACACGATCTCGAGCAAAAACTAGGTTTTAAAGACGAAACAGCTTGGTTCTGACCTGATTCGATCGAATAGGAACACATTCGATCGAATCGAAACACATTCGATCGAATAGACACACATTCGATCGAATAGAAACACATTCGATCGAATAGACACTCATTCGATCGAATAGACAGACGTTCGATCGAATACGAAGCTCATTCGGTCGAATGAGTTGGAGACCATTCGGTTGCTTTCCTATTCGGTCGACTGGACTGGTTCGATCGACACATTCGATCGAATGAACTGATTCGATCGACTGGTTCGATCGACTGGACTGATTCGATTGACTGGTTCGATCGAATGAGTCTGATTCGACTCCTTCAAGCTGGGCGACGGAGATACCCACGGGTTTTCCAGATTTTCCAGATTTTTGACCCAAAATCGAAGTTTTTGACATGGAAATGCTCGGGATTGAAAGGGGTATCGATTCCTAGTACTTTTAAACACAAAAGCTTGCATTTTGACACCAAAAATGACGGTTTTTGACCAAGAACACACTTGACACAAAAGTCGGAGTTTTTGCTCGATTCGGGGCGGGTTTTGGTTGTAAAAACGTATGATTTTCAAGAAGATCTTACCGACAACAACGATAAACAGATTGGTGGACTCGAATCTTAGATTGGATGACTTTCTCTCACTACTCTCTCTCTAGAAGTGGGAGTGTTTGGGTGGGAAGTGTTGGTGGAAATGAAAGAGATGGTGTAAGAATACTTGATTTTCCGCTTAAATACTCGGGTGACTCGGGTTCGGGTTTAGACTACCGACGGGTCAAGACTAGTCGAGTTCATAAGTTTTTAAACAAACTAAAACTTTTTCAGCAAAACTTTTATAAACCATTTTCCGAATAATTATTTAAAATCTTTTTTTTTTTTTTTTTTTTTTTTTTTTTTTTAAATAAGAACATTTTATTTTTCAAAAGCATAAAAATTAATATTTTCCAGACGTAAATGTCGTTTTATAAAATAAACATTTCAAATGATAAAAGCAGATTTCTCCAATGATATGGGTTCCGAACTTATCGTCCAGAACCCCAAAGTGTATAGTTTCCGATGATTCCTTGATTTTTGTCTACCAGTCAAATTCCAGGGCGTTACAAAGCTGGCGCGGATTTACATTCGTGAGATCGTAACCCGTCACGGTGTGCCTAAGGGCATCACGTCTGACCGTGACCCCACTTTTGCGTCAAGGTTCTGGAAGTCATTTCAGAAAGCCTTTGGGACAAGTGTGAAACTTAGCTCTGCCTATCATCCTGAATCGGATGGACAGAGCGAAAGGACCATACAAACCCTGGAGGATATGCTCAGAGCCTGTATCCTTGAATTCGGTAGTAGCTGGGAGACTCACCTTCCTCTTGCAGAGTTCTCATACAATAACAGCTATCATGCTACCATCAAATGCGCACCATTCGAGGCACTCTATGGCAGGAAATGTCGTTCTCCACTGTGTTGGTCCGAGACCGGAGATTCTCAAATCATCGGCCCGGAACTGATACAGGAAACCACTGACAGTATCGCCATCATCCAGCAAAGACTTAAGGACGCCCGCTGTCGACACAAGTATTATGCTGACAAACGCCGCAAACCTCTGGAGTTCCAAATAGGCGATCACGTAATGCTCAAAGTTTCCCCCTGGAAGGGCGTTGTTCGCTTCGGGAAGAAGGGAAAGTTTGCTCCAAGGTACGTGGGACCTTTCAAGATCATCGAAAAGGTCGGACCCGTAGCCTATCGCCTGGAATTGCCTCCAGAACTCAGCCGTGTTCACAACGTTTTTCATGTGTCGCAACTCAAAAAGTGCCTCGTTGACGAGACCGCTCAAATCCCGATCGACACGGTTCACATCGACGACAAACTACACTTTGTTGAAGAACCTGTCGAGGTCCTAGATCGAGATGTCAAAAAGACTAAGCGAAGCCGGATACCTATAGTCAAGGTGCGATGGAACAACCATCGTGGACCCGAGTTCACATGGGAACGAGAAGATAAGATGAAGGAGGAATACCCTCATCTGTTCGCATAGTCATCATCTTTGTAATTCTAGAAATCTTGGAGTCTATGTAATCGTAATCATGTAATCAGGGACCAATATTATTCAATAAAGTATCATGTTGTTCCTATTTGCTTATAAATATTCTCTTATTTGCATAACACCAAGTTTGGCTACTCATGACTCGTGCTGGAAAACACAAGTCGTGCATACTTAATCATGTAGACATTGGAGTGAACTATGTATCATTGAGCCAAAATTTGTCATTATTCTAGCATTCATAAAGCATGGTTGTGTGTGTGTGTGTGGTGTCGTGTCAATTCTCTAACCGCACGCAATAGAGTTTATACATTGATACAAGGTGAGCTCGTAATTATAGTCCGGAATATAATTGCATCAAGGTCACAGGTGTATACGTGTATAAACAATTTGCTATTGTGTAACTATGAGTCGTGAACTCAAGGTTTGTGTAGGGAATTAATCAATGAATGTTGAAGGAGTGGTGGGTTAGCTGCTGGTACACCCTATATATAAACCCCTTCAGCATGATTTGGGTGGTATCCAAGATGAATATTAGAGGTAGTGGCGCATAGTGGTCATCATGGGATCGTGTAATCTAAATCAAAACTTAATCAAGTATACAAAAATCTAAATTTCGGGACGAAATTCCTCTAAATTGGGGAGGATGTAACGCCCTGAAATTCGATTAGTAAACTAAGATCGTGAAATCATCGGAAACTATAGACTTTGGGTTCTGGACGATAAGTTCGGAACCCATATCATTGGAAAATCTGTTTTTTTTTATCATTTAAAATGTTTATTTCATAAAACGACATTTACGCCTGAAAAATATTAATTTTTATGCTTTCGAAAAATAAAATGTTTTTATTTAAAAAGATTTCAAATAATTATTCGAAAAATGATTTTATAAAAGTTTTGCTGAAAAAGTTTTAGTTTGTTTAAAAACTTATGAACTCGACTAGTCTTGACCCGTAGGTAGCCTAAACCCGAACCCGAGTCACCCGAGTATTTAAGCGGGAAATCAAGTGTTCTTGCACCACCTCTTTCATTTTCACCAACACTTTCACAAAACCCACCCAAACACTCTCATTCTAGAGAGAGAAACTAGAGAGAGAAGTCTTCAAACTTCAAATCCGAGTCCACAAATCTGTTTGTTGTTGTTTTTGGTAAGATCTTCTTGAAAATCATACGTTTTTATCAAATCCGGCCCCGAATCGAGCAAAAAACCCCAACTTTTGTGTCAAGTGTGTTCTTGGTCAAAAACCGTCATTTTTGGTGTCAAAATGCAAGTTTTTGTTGTTATAAATACTAGGAATCATTAGGTCTTTGAATTCCGAGCATTTCCATGTATAAAACATCAATTTTGGTCGAAAAATCACAAAAAATCGCGATTTCCCGTAGGTTTCTCCGTCACCCGGCTTGAAGGAGTCGAATCAGATCCTATTCGGTCGAATCAGATCCTATTCAGTCGAATCAGAACCTATTCAGTCGAATCAGATCCTATTCAGTCGAATCAGATCCTATTCGGTCGAATCAGATCCTATTCGGTCGAATCAGATCCTATTCGGTCGAATCAGATCCTATTCGGTCGAATCAGATCCTATTCAGTCGAATCAGATCCTATTCGGTCGAATCAGATCCTATTCGGTTGAATCAGTTCCAGCCTCCTGTTTTTTTTTTTTTTTTTTTTTTTTTTTTCTTTCAGCTTTAAAACCCAGTTTTTGCTCGAGGTCGCGTAGGCTTGTACTCTTAGACTTATAACACGTTGTTAACCTATTATGCCCTATCCTAGACTTAGAGGATCAACAAATTGGATAGCACTCGTCGCCTCTAGCAGCCTTACTAAACCAACAAGGTGAGTTCATAGCCCCTATTTAAGCTTTTCAAAACTATGGGGGTGGAAACATGGTAACTTTACACGGTTGGACAAAATCATTTATGCAAACACTCTTTAAACTATAAACCTTTGGATTTCTACACACGTGCGGAAATCCACAAGCTTTTTGGTAATCTATAAACTTTGGAAATCTATGAACATGGGGAAACCCATCAACTTATGGAGATCTAAGAACATTGGAAATCAATGAGTATGGGAAATTCTATGAACATTGACATCATGGGAATGGGAATCATATTCATGTCATCATAGTCATCGTGTCAGTATGGAAATCTAGAGATCAAAGCATCATGAGTTGAATTGGACGTGAGAGTCTATTCTACTCTCGGTAGAACTCACGACCATGAGTAGCAATTCTATTCTCGGTGGCACTCGTAACTCACGGGATTCTATACTAGTCTCGGTGGAATCCATAACTCTTGAGGACCTATACTAGTCTCGGTTGGGACCAAGAGAACCCAGGATTCTTTGGGGAGTCTATCCTACTCTCGGTAGAACCTAGCTGAGTCCTGGATGGCAAGAGCGAGGTAGTCTTGGTTTAAGTCTTGTGTGGGTTCAAGTCAAGTCTTGTGTGATCATTGGGCTTCGTCATCATTCATCATCATTCATCATCATTCATTCACCATCATCTTGGATACTTGTAACACTTGGTATCTTGGCGTTGGATTATCTAGTAAACTTAGTATGCTCTAATTCATATGTCCTTGTTTATGCTTAACTGTTATGTGCTACATGTACCGTTGGGAGACCACAAATCTTTGAGTAATCTTATCACATACGACTCTAGTGGGAGAGTAATAACCTCGCTGAGAGTCCAGGAGAACATTTCATGTTTTACTTACTACAAAAACCTCTTTGGGAAAACCAAGAGATCTTTTCTTACAAGCCTTTTTTTTTAAAAACCGGGTATTATACCCAAACATAGTAGTATAAATTGTATGAGTGGTGGGTTAGCCGCAGGTACACCCTATATATAAACCCCTACAACCTATACTAGTATGTTTGTGTATAAACTCTTTTTCTTTAAACCTATGAATTCACTCATCTACTTTATGTAGTTGACAGTTTGTTACATGTTTTCAGGAAATAAAGCAGCAGGAAATCCCTAGCAAGTTTAGAGGCCTTAGAGAGATGAAGGCTAGGCTAGAAGTTGTTTGGAACTTGATATTTTGCTTTAAAACAATTTGTTTCATGTTACCTGGTTGATGTAATATTTGACATTTTGGTTATGTTTATGCATTTAGACTTTTATACTATTGTGCTCAACAATCACGACTTCGTCGCCGCGCCTCGATTTTTCCGCCATCGCGATCGGGGTGTGACATCTATCATTACAGTGCTTGTGCTCGAAAGACTTAACTGTGTGCTTGAGCAATAAACTTGTGCTTGGAATACTTAGAAATTTTCCATAACACATGTCCATGCTCGACCAGTAATAACATATCATTTGTGCTCGAATTACTTAAGAGATCACAAGTATGGTTTGTTTGTGCTCAAAGACCATCAAACACAGAGTCATGCTCGAAATACTTAGAAAGTTTTTCAAAGCAAGAATCTATGCTCGAGCAATTGAGTTGTGATATCTGTGCTCGTAAGACTTAGAAAAGTCTTCCAAGTACCTCTGCCTGTGCTCGAGGAGCAACAAGCACAGTATCAAGCACATATTCATGCTCGAATTACTTAAACCACCGAAATACATCATGCAAGCAAAGATCAAAGTTCTAAAAGCTTTAATTATCAATAATATCATATTTTTCACACACAAACAGTCACATACATGATTCATGCAATCAGAATGATCAGTTAAGCACAGCAAATCATCATGCAAACATTCAAAGTGAGTACAAAGATAATCAGTAAGCACCTCACTTAACCACACATCCTCAATCAAACTTCATCAACATTTATCATTCCTAGGCATTTAACAGAAAATGAAACCTGGTTTTATCTAAAGGTTTGGTGAATAAATCAGCCAGATTATCAGATGTATCTACCCTTTTCATTTTCATTAAGCCTTTTTCCTGACAGTCCCTAATGAAATGATGTCTATTCTCAATGTGCTTAGTCTTAGAATGTTGGACTGGATTCTTAACAATGAACATAGCAGCGGTATTATCAATTAAATAGGAGTAAGTAAGAAATTCATACCATAATCCAGTAGTTGATTCTGAATCCATAGAACCTGTGCACAGCAGGCAGAAGCAGCAATGTATTCGGCTTCAGCAGTTGAAATGGACACTGTAGTCTGCTTCTTGCATTGCCATGACACCATCCTGTTCCCTAGAAACTAACAGCCCCCTGATGCTAATTTTCTACTCATGTTGCAACCATCATAGTCACTATCTGTGTAGGCCATCATGTCAAAAGAAGGGTTGGAATCCAAATCCCCAAATCTGGTTTTCCTTTGAGATATCTGAAAATCCTCTTTACTGCTAGCATATGTGAGACCTTGGGGTAAGCTTGGGGACTTGCACAAACACACACAGCAAATATAATATCTGGCCTAGATGATGTAAGATACATACATCACTGATCCTATCTTGGCCCTATATTCATGTTGGTCCACCGGCTCCCCCTTCTCATCAGGTACCATCTTCTCATGTGTGTCCATTGGTGCAGTCTTGTAGTCCTGGCACTTGAACTTGTTAAGAATCTCTTGAACATACTTTGATTGATTAATAAAAATTCCATCATCCTTCTGTTGTACTTGAACTCCAAGGAAGAAATTCATTTCCCCCATTGAACTTATCTTGTACTTGGATTTCATCACTTGCTCAAACTCCTTGCATATTTTTTCATTTGTAGAGCCAAAGATAATGTCATCCACATACACTTGCAACAGCCGCAGATCCTTGTTCCATCTTTTGTAGAACAGGGTCTTGTCAATAGCTCCTCTGCAGAAACCATTTTCTAACAAGTGGTTTGATAGCTCATCATACCAAGCTCTACGAGCTTGATGTAATCCATACAATGCTTTGCTGAGCTTGTACACCTTGTTAGGATGGACTGGATCTTCAAATCATGGAGTTTGAGTCACATACACCTCCTCATCAATCTTTCCATTTAAAAATGCAGATTTCACATCTAATTGATAGACTTTTATTTTCATAGATGCTGCATATGCTAGAAAGATCTTAATAGCTTCTAGTCTTGCAACTGGAGCAAAAACTTCTTCAAAGTTCACTCCTTCTTCTTGTAAGCATCCTAGAGCCACCAATCTTGCTTTGTTTTTGATCACTCTGCCCCCCTCATCCTTCTTGTTTCTGAACACCCATTTGATTCCAATAGCATACTTGCTTCTGGGCTTGTCAACCAAGTCCCATACATGTAAGTCTCTGAATTGAGCTAACTCTTCCTGCATAGCTTTTACCCAGCTGTTGTCCTTTAAAGCTTGATTGATATTCTTTGGTTCAACTTGGGATAGAAAGCAAGCATACAGTATGTTTGCCTTTTCAGATGTACTTCTTGCACTATCTCATGCAAGTCTCCTATGATGTTCTCTACAAGATGATTTCTTTCAACAGAAGTAGTCTGCACAATTTGTTGTGCTGACATTATGTCTCAAGATTGGTCATATTGATCTCAGCAGTTTCACTTTCAATTATTTCTTGAGTTTCAACAGCTTCTTGAGTGTGGTTAATCTAAGATGATGATGCTTCATTTGATCCAATTTGTAGAGAGTCAAACAAAGACTGAAACCGATCTTCAAATTGATTTGTCATTTCAGGCTGAACAGGTTGCTGACCTTGTATGGGTTCACTCTCTATATCACTTGGACCTTCATTAGAAACTACTACTGCAGCTTCTTGTCCATTCATCTCCACTTCAGTTGCTCCTTGATTACATCTTTAAAAGGTAAAACCATTTTGGTAAGGAGCAACAGATGACCATAGCTTGTCCAGATCAACTTGTTTTTGTTTTCCTTTATCTTCAAAGCTTGTTCTATACATGCTGTCATCCATGTCTTCATTATAAATCTTGAATGACTTGATCATCTTCTCCAAGTCAAATAGCCATTTGGGACCTTCAATATTATTGAAGTGGTTTTCATTGAATATTATGTCTGAAGACTCAATGACTACCTTGTGCTCTTTCACATAGACTCTGTAAGACTTTGAATGAGTTATCCCACAAAGAAACATTCCAGAGATTTTGACTGGAATTTGTTTAGATAGCCCTTTGTATTCAACAGTGAGCCTTTGGTTAGTAGAACCCTGTTCTGCACATAGCATGTAGTGTTGATTGCTTCTGCCCAGAAAGTGACAGGCAGATTTGCATTATCAATCATGGTCCTTGCAGCTTCAATGTGTTATGTTCCTTCTTTCTTCAACACCATTTTGCTCAGGAGTTCTAGGTGTACTATATTGCTGAAATATCCCCATAGAAGTGCAGAATTCTTCCATTATTCCATTTTTGAATTATATCCCATTGTCACTTCTAATGACTTTCACTTTCCTTTCAAGTTGATTTTCCATTTTCAGTACATAGGTTCTGATAAACTCTGGGGACTTATCCTTGCTGCCCATAAAGTATACCCAAGTAAATCTTGAGTAATCATCTGTGATCACTAGATAGTATCTCTTCTTTCCAATACTTGGAACACTCACTGGACCAAACAGATCCATGTGTAGTAGTTCCAAGACCTCGTCAATGGTATTTATCAATTTGCTATTATGTGAGGATTTATGTTGTTTCCCTTTGAGGCAAGATGCGCGTTTTTCTTCAAGCTTAAATTCTCTTGTGGGAAGGACAACAACATATTCACCTTTAACTAGCTTGTTCATATTCTTCAAGTTGACAGGACACATCTTCCTATGCCACAATTTGGTCTCATTTTTAGTGGCTTTGGAAACAAAACATGAACCACCTCTAGATGTAGCAGTATTCATTCTCAGTTCATAGAGGTTGCCATTTCTTGGAGCCATCATCATGATCATCTCAGTTGGAATCACAAATTCAGGCTTTAGAATTAGGCAGTGTTCATCATTGAAAGCTACTTTGTACCCTTTATCACAAACTTGAGAAATGCTGAGTAGATTATATTGTAGTTCTTCAACATGCAGCACATTCTCAAAGGATACCTTGCCATTGGTGAGTGTTCCCCTTCCAACAATCTTCCCTCCATTTTCATCACTCCCAAAGGCAACTGGACCTTCATACTTTCTGTCATAGTTGATAAGAGCTCCTTTGTCATAGGTCATGTGCCTGGAACATCCACTGTCCATGTACCATAAATCATTGCAAGTCATGGATTGTTCCTGCACAAACACACATAACAGAATCAGTTAGAGTCTGAGTTGCAAACTGTATCAGCTTGCAAATCAAATTCAATTAGAGGATCGGTAGGGGTTGGAAGTGAAAGTGGAAGTGGATCTTCATAGACTATTTCACAATCTTCATTTGAGTCTGAATCTGATACATTTGATACAACTGGTGATTTAATGCTATTCTCTATCTGATCAATCAAACTGTCTTTCCACTCATTTAACTCCTTCTTAGTATTCCACTGAAACCCTTTAGGTTCGTAACCTTGCTTCATCAAGAACTTTTCATCCCCATTAAGAACACCAGGTCTCATTTTGGCCTTTCCTTTTTCATTTAACCTTTTGTTCTTTACAGGTTTGCTTGATTCTTTTGTATCATCCTTGATTTTCAAAACTTGTTTCGGTCTATTTTCCAAAACTGATCTTTTCTCTTCGTTGCTGAATTGTTCTTCTCTTCATTCAAATATCTTAGATACATCTGCTTGTATCCTTTCATGTCAAAAACACAAACCACATCAGGGACCACAAACTCTTCTACTTCAAACCAGCAAGAATCGGTGTGATGACCACAAGCATCACACTCTTGCACCATACCTTGGCATGCTCCCAATATCTTCAAGCAATTGTTTGTCTTTAATTCTGTCACTTGGTTTGGGGAAGTCAAAGCCTAGGCATGTCTTTGGACATAGAGCGTTGCTGAAGTCCATTTTGATTGGCTTGTTCAGATCAGGCACCAGATGATATTTCTCTTTAACAAATACAATTGGTTTCAACTTGGATGGGAATTTTGAACAGCTTCCCTCTTCTTCAGCAGTAAATCTTCTCATAGGTACATACTCCACATCTCCAATATCAAATAGTTCATGATTGGAGAAAACTGGATAGATTGGAGGATAGGACTGATCATATGAAGATTTCTTTGTCAGTTCATTTCTTTTCTTGATTTCTGGCTGTGGTCTAGCACAAATGTCAAATACCACATGTTCTTTTCTTATCTGTTCATAGTGTTTTTTCATCTTAGGAGTCATTTTTGGCAGTAGAGGAATCTTTTAATTTTTCTTCTTGTTTGATCCCTTCTTTTTCTTCTTACCCTTAGATGATTTGGTACTGCCGCAGCTGCAAGTACTCTCCACACTAGAGTATTCACTCCATTTCTTCTTCTCACCATCCTGCTCTACTTCCTCCTTGACTTCTGGTTTCTCATTCTGCTTCATTACAAACTCTCCATTTTCATCAACAATCACATCTTCATATTGTTTTACAAATTCAGCTTTGTCTTCAAACACATTCTTAAATTATTTCAAATACTCATTTCTACTTTGAGTGGATATCTATCACAAAAAGGTGGTGGCACCTTTTTGTATTTCTCTTCATCTGTCATTTTGTCTACAAATCCCACAATGTTTCCAATAGATACAATGTTTCTCAAGAATTCCATTTGAATTAACAAATCAGCATTTTTCAGCTTCTCTTCAGCATAAAATTTTTTCAGTCCCTCAATCTCAATTGTCATTCTTGATTGAGTTCTGTATGCTTGCATACAATCTCCTTCTAACCCCTAAATTTGATTCTCATAGGTTGCTTCACTCATTTCATACACATTTAGAAATGCTTCCTTTCTACCTCATTCAGTCTTCCATTTTCCAACTTCCTGATTGAGTCAATCAATTGTAATAAGAAGATCAGAAATTGAAATATCAGAATGTACCTGCGCATTAGAAGATTCTGGCTTGTCCTGCACTTTAGCCATAAAAGCAACGTTTGCTTTTTCAATCTCAGCTACATGGTTACTCCAGTCAAACTCCCCATCATGAGGCACCCTTGTTACTGCAACGTTCCCTTGATCCCTAACCTGATTCACATTGTTTTAATTGACTCTATTATGGTTATTGTGAATCTGCAGCTGGTTGTTCCTTTTAGGCTGAAAGGGTTGTTGCTGGGGTCTATTCTGGTTTTGATAGGGGTTTTGATTGGTGATCTGATTCCTCTGATGCTTGAAGTTTTGGTTCTAATTTTGGTAGAATTGATTTTTATTCACTTGGTTTCCAACTTGCTTGGGCATGTTGCATTCTCTTGCGAAATGTCCAGGTTGTTGATAGTTGTAGCAGATCGGTTTTAACTTGTCAAAACCTATTCTCTCATTCGGTCCATTGAAACTTGATCTTCCTAATCTGTTGTATAACCTCTTGCTTCTCACAGCTAACATGGCAGCCTGCCATTTTATGTCCTTATCTCCAAGTCATCAGCATCAATTTGCTCAAGGTCTTACTGCATAATGCTTGTGTTGATTAGGTTCTTGGCCACAAATGCATGATATGACTCAGTAAACATAGAGAACAATGCTTGGTAATCAGTTCCTTGAGTAGTATTGTTCTGCATAGATGTGGACTGTCCACTTGCTTTTGAGGCTACATCATCTTCTATCCACTGAACATTAAATCTTGGCTGTCCACCACATGTAGAACTTGTCTCAGCTGGCTCTTCAATGATTAGCTGTTGATTTTTGACTAAGAGATTTCCCATTGGTGCTACAAGAGCATTGTTCAGTTGAAAACTAGGCTTATCTTTTCTAATCATGTGGTTTTTGATCATTTCATGTTCTGCAGCTTTGAGAAATGCAATTACATCATCCAACTTAAAGTTGAGGAAATTTGCCTTTTCCTTGATGAATTTGCTGGCTGTATACCACTCACCAGACAAAGATGACAAAAGCTTCTTGTTTAGTTCAAAATCAAAGATTTGCAGGTCAGTTGTTCTTATATCATTCACAATCACCATGAACCTTTGCAAAACTGATTTTAATCATTCACCATCTTTAAACTTGAATCTATCCAGCTGTTGTTTCAGTCTATCCAGCTGTTGTTTCAGTCTATTTCCCTCAAATATATCAATAACTGCAACATACATATCCTTAGCAGTTTTTTGATGATTGACAGTTGTCAATATTTCCCAAGATAGACATAACTTTAGCATAGACAGTGCCTTATCATCCCTTTTCTTCATTTTCAGCTCAATGGTGGCATTGTTGTTCGGAGCAGTTGAAGGAACATAGTTTCCGTTTGTGATAGAGGTCCAGAGTTCTGGGTTGTTCTAGTTTACAGCGGCCTCAAACAGCACCTTCCATTTGATATAATTTTTTTGTCAAAGAAGTCTTGGAATCTTGTTCGTCGAAACTTCCTGGTCCGCCATTTCAGCAGATCTGAACTTTGACACAGACAAACAGAGTAAAGCTTCAATCTTTTTCACAAACCTTTTGTCCCGTGACCTTCAGTGAGCTTCCAAAGCTCTGATACCAAATGTCAGGACCGGGAGTCAGGTGCAAACTTTGAAAAGGTTGACAAGAACACACTGACTCAGTTACCCAAAGGCCTATTGAATATCCCGGCGGAATCAGGATATCCAACAAATGGGAACGAAGATCTGAAGTTGTAGACACGAAACAATAACAGATAATCAATAAGAACACAATAAAAGACAAAGATTCACTGTATTTAATACATCATTCAATGAAACAGTAAAAGGAATGTCTTTGGTTTCGTGACGCCGGTGGCAGTACGAGGAAACAAATAGAATATTCTTTGGAATGTTTCTTGTATTACGTGTGTCTTCTTCGTAAATGGAAACCTAGGACCCTATTTATAGACCCTGATATTCCTTGTAAAATCCCTATCTATTACATAATGAAAGACAAAATAAATAAGAGTGTAGGAGTCTTCAAGCACGGTTTGTCTCTTGCTCGAGTAGACTCAGTATGCTAGGTGTGCTCGATGAATGTCTTCGAGCATACTTTACTTAGAGTATCTTCAATGAAGATATTCTCCTCCAGCGAGCTTCATTCCTCTTGACCATTCCTTGCTTTGCTCGAACTAGTCCATCGAGCAAGCTCATTCTTCTTGATATCTTCAGTCTTGTCCTTAGACTTATTGAACAATCTTTAGCATGCTCGGTTGTAAATCTTGCTCGGAGAACTGAACTGTGCTTGAAGTCCTTGCTTTGAACGCATGACATCTTCTTATAGCATCCATGTTTGTCCCCATGTGCTCGACCATCCTGTGCTCGTAACACTTGGTTAAAACGTATATGTTTAAGCTGTTTGCTCTATTTGCAATCCATGCTCGATAGAAGAACACTCTTGCTCATTGAAGTGTAACTTTCTCGAAGCCCTAACACTTAAAAGAATTAACCACAAATGGTTCTGAAGATCTTGCTTGAAGTAGTAAAACCATGCTTGATAGTCTAAGCTTACTCGAAGTCCATATTTAGCCGTTTCTTTAGGAGGTTGAGATGATTCCAATCTTCCTTATAGAAAATCCGACCCAACAATGGTGTTGCAGAAAGAAGAAACAGAACACTGATTGAAGCTGCAAGAACCATGATTACTAATGCAAATCTGCCGGTTACCTTCTAGGCAGAGGCAATCAACACTGCCTGTTATGTGCAGAACAGGGTTCTTCTAAACAAGACTCAAAATAAGACTCCATATGAGGTTATCTTCAAAAGACAACCTTATGTGAAGTTCTTAAAGCCTTTTGGATGTAGATGCTTACTTTTGAATACAAAGGACTATCTCAATAAATTCCAGTCAAAATCACTGGAATGCTTCTTTATGGGCTACTCATCTCATTCAAAGGCTTACAGAGTTTATGTCAAGAAGCACATGGTGGTCATTGAATCTTCTGACATTATCTTCAATGAAAACCATTTCAATAATGTTGGAGGACCCAAGTGGCTGTTTGACCTGGAAAATATGATCAAGTCATTCAAGATATACAATGAAGACATGGATGACAACATGTAAAGAACAAGCTTTGAAGAGAAAGGAAAACAAAAGCAACTTAATATGGACAAGCTGTGGTCATCAGTTGCTCCTGACCAAAATGGATTTACTTTTGAAAGAAGCATTCTAGGAGCATGTGAAATGGAAGTCACCGGTAAAGAAGCAGCAGTTGAAGTTTCAAATGAAGGACCAAGTGGTATGGAGAGTGAACCAGTGCAAAGTCAGCAACCAATTCAACCTGAAGAGACAAATGGATTTTGAAGATAGGTTCCAGTCTTTGTTTGACTCTCTCCAAATTGGATCAAATGAAGCATCATCATCTGCAATTGCTCAAATTCAAGAAGCAACAAAAATTGAAGCAGCATCTGAAATAGAAGCTGATGACATGAATATGGCAAATCCTGAAACAGAAGTTTTAGCACAATAAATTGTGCAGACTACCTCTGTTGAGAGAAATCATCCAGCAGAAAACATAATTGGGACTTGCATGAGAGAGTGACAAGAATTTCTTCTGAAAAGGCAAACATCTGCATGTATTCTTGCTTCCTATCCCAAGTTGAACCATAGAACATTAATCAGGCATTAAAAGATAACAGCTGGGCAGAAGCTATGCAGGAAGAGTTAGCTCAATTCAGAGACTTACATGTCTGGGATTTGGTTGACAAACCCAGAAGCGATTATGCAATTGGAACCAATTGGGTATTCAGAAACATGAAAGATGAAAGAATCATTGTCATCAAGAACAAGGCAAAGCTGGTGGCTCTAGGGTGCTTACAAGAAGAAGGGGTGGACTTTGAAGAAGTTTTTGCTCCTGTTGCAAGACTAGAAGCTATCAGGATCTTTCTTGCATATGTAGCATCCATGAACATAAAAGTCTATCAATTGGATGTGAAATCTATATTCTTGAATGGAAAGATTGATAAGGAGAAATGAAAAGGTAGATACTTCTGATAATCTGGTTGATTTATTCACCAAACCTTTAGATAAAACCAGGTTTCACTTTCTATTAAAATGCCTAGGTATGGTAAATGCTAGTTAAATCTGATTGATGATGTGTGCTTAAGTGAGGTGTGCTTACTGATTACGTATGTTTCTCACTATGAATGTTTGCATGATTTATTGAAATGACTTGTTATTCTGATTGCATGAATCATGATATGTGACTACTTTGTGTGAAAAATATCATATATTTGATTATTATTGTTCTCTATACTTAGATCTGTGCGTACACGATGTATTTTTGTGGTTTAAGCACTTCGAGCATGAATCTGTGCTTGATACTGTGTTTGTTGCTCTTCGAGCACAAACGGTGCTACTTGAAGACTTTTCTAAGAACTTCGAGCACAGATAGCATGTCTCAGCTGCTCGAGCATAGACTTTTGCTTTGGAAAACTTTTCAAGTATTTCGTGCATAATTATGGGATTGTTGGTCTGTTTGCTGTTCGTCGGGCACAAATAAACCATACTTGAGGACTCTCAAGTATA
This sequence comes from Bidens hawaiensis, assembly GCF_021521415.1. Taxonomy (NCBI): domain Eukaryota; kingdom Viridiplantae; phylum Streptophyta; class Magnoliopsida; order Asterales; family Asteraceae; genus Bidens; species Bidens hawaiensis. Next base: position 3,240,436 of record NW_027491022.1, read on the forward strand.
TCGAGCACAAATGACATGTTTTGCTGTTCAAGCATAGACTTTGTACTGGAAAACATTCTAAGTATTTCTAGCACAAGTCTATTGCTCGAGCACAATGTTCAAGTCTTTCGAGCACAAATACTGTAATGATAGATCTTGAGGTTTCTAGATAGACTTCTGAGTATGCTCGATAGATTTCTGAGCATGCTCGACAGAATCGTGTGCTTGATTGAATGTATTGTGCCGCCTGAGTAATTGTGTGTGACATTTTTGAAGTGTGTGCTTCCAAATGTGCTTAAATGACTACACTGTTTTAAGAATAATGTTTAAAATGAACTTTTCAAAGAAATGGTTTCAAAACTGTAAGATGTTTTTGACTAAGCAACATTTTTGGTGATCTCATAAGAGACATGATAACATTATTCAGTTATAAGATTTGTTGAAGCTTAAAGGTTTTTGGATAGAAATAGTATCCAACCTTATGGGAAATGATAGAAAACTGTTTAAGACAACTAACTCATGGATTATAAGTTTAAAAGTCTTGAATTACAGTCATTGGCATTGTATGGTAGCTTTCCATGATCTGTAGTTGCCATATGTGATATAAACCTAAAATCTGCTAAGTTTGATGTGGTGAACCTCTAGAAGATAAGGTATGCTCTCTAGCATATCTCCCCGAATGATAGGCAGAAAAGTAATTATCCAGTCATACACAAGCCTCTTGAAGTATTGGTCATTAGGAACTTATATATTTATGATTAAGAAAAATTCACACAATGTGAATCAATAGAAATATCAAGCTCAAAGTTACAAAAGGAGCTAAATGCAACTAAAAAAAAATATTAAATTCTCTTAAAGTTCAACAACTTTTAAATTTAGTTTAGAAATTAGAATGTACTGACAATGCTTCATTGGGTTTAAGTCAACTTGGGGTGACTTGGAGAAAGCTAAATAAGCCTTGGGAAGAGATTAGAGGCAACCTGAAAATATAGTGATAACCATTCCTAACTTATGCCTTAATTGAACATTAATATGTATCACATAGAGCAATGAAAATTATGCTAAATATACCTGCTATCAACCTGGCTTAAGTCACAATAACACTGACCATGAAATGGTATGAAATTGCCTTAAACAGTCTGATCCCAAGTTGAGATCTTTCTTCGAAATTGTTTTTAAAGAAAAATTCAACTAAAATTTGATCTCTTACATCACCATAAACTAAATGCTTGAGTCAGATCAATGATTAAATGATCATTTGTATGAAGTTTGTGTGTGAAAATGTCTAGACTGCTAGACATATATGCTGTGTTGGTTTTTCAAAAATATGAATTGAAAAGGATTTAGGTGTTTCGAGCACAAATTCTTGCTTGTTTGTGTGATTAGATTGCTTCGAGTATGCCAAATGAACTGTTAGATTCATCTATGTATTTCGAGCATGCATGTTACCTTCAAGCATACTTTATAAACTAAAAATTGTTAAGTGATTCTAGCATGCATCTCACTTTCGAGCACCTGCTATGATATGATATTTGATGTTATGTGTTTCGATCATGATTGCATGTTGGATGCTTAGACCTAAGTATTCGAGCACAAGAGATTGGAAGATATGAGATGTTAAGTGTTTCGAGCAAAGTTGTGTGCTAGACCTAGCTTTGTGAGTTTAAGCTTAGGAACTTGATAGATAAATTTGTTAAGTAGTTCGAGCACACTTGTGTGCTAGACTCTTAAGTTTGTGTGTTCGAGTACAAACATAGGAAGGATAGAAACTGATAAGGCTTTCGAGCATGAATGTACTTCGAGCACAACAGGTTGTAGTAATCTAAGTCATTCGAGCATAGGTTACAACACTGCTAAGAGAAGTTGCATCACGAGCATATGTTTTGTCATGATAGATTTCTAAGTGATGTCAAGCATGATGCTTAGTCGAGTAAGGTTAAGCAATAAGTGTGTCTCTATTATACGTGACTGAGTAAATTGCTAAGTGCCTTCGAGAACAATGCAGGTCAAGAGCACGCTATTATACTCATTGAATCCGAACACTGTCGAGTATGACCCAATACTCGAGCATGAGACGTGTAACAATTGGCAAAGGTATCGAGCACAAGTTTATTCGAGTAAACTATCACGATTATACTAGTGCTCGGGCATTATAAACAAGTACGTCGAGCATGGATTGTACTATCTTCGAGTACAATGGGATATAGCTGTTTTTTTGGCTGTATGCTCGAGCAAGGGAGGTACAGTAAATTTGAATTAAATGACAACTGTCTGCACTAGACGACAAAAACAGTACTGTACTAACCAAACGTTAGGTATAAAAGGGGGACTTCGAAACTTTTTCACACATTTCATTTCCCTCTCTTAAACCTAACTGCAAAAACCACTTGCTCGTGCATCCCCTGTTTACTAAAATCTTCAATTACTGTTCGATTATACTTCGAACTTAGCCATTAGCTCTGTCTCGACTTTGTTAAGATATCGATACTCATTTATCGTATCACCGATTTCGAATTAGGATTTCTAATTTATTTTCTTACTAATCATTTACTTGTTTGTGCAGGTACGCATATTACTACGGAACAGGTTACTGAAGACGCTCCTCTTCTCTAACTACCGTCGCTTGTTGTTTCTGCATCTTTTTCTACTGACTATTCTTTTATTTTGCAGAACAGATGGACAAGAAATTAGAAAAGAGGCACAATATGTGTGCCCAGTTGGTGGTAGATAATGACAACAGGGAATTGGAGCTCATGATCAATTTCCTGAATAATTCCAACCTAAGTGTAAGCCTTGACTGAAAGTCCAACTATTTACAAGAATCATATTACAGACTTTAAAGGCACAGCTATATACATTAATGATGTTAATGGGAAGAGGATTGAGGCCTCCGTACTAATCATGATATTGAAGATACTGAAGGTTCAATCTGAGCAGCACTGAACATGAATGATAATCATGAAGACCAACCATCGTATTCTGCCCCAAGACTATTGAGAGTCTTCCAAGAAACCATGGGATATCAAGGGGATGTTAATGAAGGAAAATATCTGAAAGGAAGTTTTCCTTTTATCTACAGATTCCTTATTCATCATGTCATTCAGTCCCTATCTCCAAGGAGAGGGACATGGACTTTACTGAGCAGGGAACTTGCCACCTTCACAGTAGCTATTTTGTATCAGCAACCTTTTAATGTTTCAAGACTAATCTTCAATGGGTTAGTTTCCAATGCTGAGAAGGCTGTAAACCAACGATTCCTAATGTACCCGAGATTTCTCCAAATTCTTATAAATAGGTCTTTGCAGAACCTACAACAGACAGGAGAAGTACTGAGATTACAAGATCCAAACATCTGTCAATGAATGAAGGATGCCAAAAGCAAATTCATTGACAATGCTGATTGAGATGTTCTCCGATGGCTATTTGTTCCTACCTTAGGAGCCATTGATGTACCTCGCACTCCAGGCAATAGTTATTATGAAAATGATGATGAGAGTGAGGATGATGAGAATGATGGAGGAACTGATGGTCCGGATGGTGATGATAATCCTGATGATGGTGATGATAATCAACGTGCTGATGCCGGTAATGAGCCTGTTAATGAACAACCTGCTCACGAGGTAGAGGATGTAGAGAATGTGGATGGAAATGTTGAAGTGACTGTATTTACTGGTTCTGGATCTGATGTTCAAATTGAAAATCAAGAATGTGATAAAGAACCAGAAATTGAAGTACATGAACAGGTAGATGAACCTGTTGTGGGTCCGAGTGGCTTGGCAACAGAGCACACAGATGATGATGATTTTATAGCCAATGTGATATCCAATGTTGCTGAAAACATTCAGAAAATCACTCCACCAGATTCACCAACCCATGAAGAACATGTAACATCCTAAAATTTATAATGTTGAATAAAGGAAGTTATGTTTAGTGATTTCGCGTAATTGATTAATATCGGGTAGGAGCGGGTCTTGGACTTAGATTAATTGAGATGGGTTAAATGAGAATGGGATTTCAGGGATATAAATACCCCCAAAATCCCAAAATATCTTCATTTTCCCCCACTCTCCTAAACACACACATACACACACACCAAGCACTCCCAAAACCGCCGAGAAAGAAGGAAGGATCGAGCGAGGTCCGGGTAAGAGAGAAAGATTAGTGGTGATACCAAGATAAACGAGATCCAAACAAGCTCAAAAGGTATGATTCTTGATCTTGGAAGTTTAAAGATCCGAGCTTTTAGTGTATAAACGACCGAAAATGGTCGGGAAGTGTAGTGGGTGGTATTGAACCTTAACAAGGGTGTTAAAATCGCCCGAAATGTTGATCAGAAACCGAAACAGCGGACATCTGGGCAACTTCGCCTTCATCTGGGCAACTTCGCCTTCAAGCGATGAACTTCGCCTGCAAGCTAAGTTCGCCTGATGAACTTCGCCTGCAAGCTAAGTTCGCCTGATGACAAGTTCGCCTGAGGTTTAAGTTCGCCTAAAGCTAAGTTCGCCTGAGGTTTAACTTCGCCTAAAGCCAAGTTCGCCTGAGGTTTAACTTCGCCTAAAGCCAAGTTCGCCTGAGGTTTAACTTCGCCTAAAGCCAAGTTCGCCTGAGGTTTAACTTCGCCTAAAGCCAAGTTCGCCTGAGGTTTAACTTCGCCTAAAGCCAAGTTCGCCTGAGGTTTAACTTCGCCTAAATCTAAGTTCGCCTGAGGTTTAACTTCGCCTAAAGCCAAGTTCGCCTGAGGTTTAACTTCGCCTAAAGCCAAGTTCGCCTGAGGTTTAACTTCGCCTAAGGCAAGTTCGTTTAGAAAATAAATTTAAAATCTAATGAAAAATGTGTTAAGACAGTTAATGGCCTAAAGCCAAGCTCGACCCCAGCCAGGGGCTCTGCCCCTTGGACCCTGCTAGGGGCTGCCGCCCCTAGACCCCGCTGCCAGGGGCGCTGCCCCCGGACCCCCGTTCGTTGTGGGTCATATAAAGATAGAAATACATTATAAGTAGAGATAGTTAAATTGATATGTATACTTGATATACAGTCAGCCGTGCACAACTGAAGAAAGGGATTACGATCAACGGAGAACGTAACTGTATTCAGGTGAGTTTCTAGCCCCATTTATGTGTTATGTTTTCGGGGCTGTGTGCATACTCAACATGTTTGTTAATACACTTATCCTAAGAGATAAGTGTATGCCTTATGTGGATAATGATAATGTATGAATGATTGCTTGATGGTACGTGAACGATCTTCGGATATTGCACGTACTGTCAGGTTGTAACGCTATGTATAAGGTAAGTATGTTATGTATGTTTATATGTATGAACATGATAGAGATAATAGAAGAAAGAAATGATAAAGTATGGTTGTATGGTTACGAAAAGGGTACCGAGCCCTAATAATACTCGAGGTATGATGTATGGTTGTATGGTAACGAAGAGGGAATCGAACCCTACTAATATTCGAGAACTAGGGAACCGAACCCTACTAATATTCGAGGAAGAAGGGTACCGAGCCCTAATAATACTCGAGGAAAGAGGGTACCGAGCCCTAATAATACTCGAGGAAAGAGGGTACCGAGCCTTAATAATACTCGAGGAAAGAGGGTACCGAGCCCTAACAATACTCGAGGAATGTAGGGCGTAATGCTCTTTATAATGTAAGATATGAAGGTAAGTTAATACAAAAGAAAGTAAGAAAGTAAGAAAGTATGAAAGTATGAAAGTATGAATGAAAGAATATAATGTTATGTGAATGGTATGATTATGTGATTATCTAGAACTCACTCAGCGTAGCTGACTTTTAGTATGCACGCAGGTGAGTAGGATGAGGCAGCTTGCTTGAGGAGACACATGGCACTGAACAAGAGTCGGGCATCTGAAGACTTATGATGTTTTAACTTTAATGCTTTAATGGGAAAGACAATGAATGTTTGAGACAAATTATGAATTATGTAATGTTTTATGAAAGTTTTACATTCCACGTAAATGTTTTAATTAACTCTGATATTTAGAGCTGTGTTTATGAGTAAATCCAACACGAAAGTAGGGTTACCGGTAACGGGGCCTTACAAGTTGGTATCAGAGCAAAGTTCGAGAGATTTAAGCATCCTACATGCTTAGACTCGAACAGAGTATGGCTTATAAGTAAGAAATGAAAGAAGATGCCAGTCCAAGAATGCCATGTGTCGCTCAAGCAAGATTAGTAAAGGTAAATTGTATGATTAAATGATATATGTTAATGAGAAAGAAAATATATGTGAACAAAAGGGATAGGAATAATTGATTGTTGATTTGACTAATTGCTTAAGTAGAACCAGCACAAATAGACTCATAAAGGGAAGTGTATAGGACACGGAAAGCAATGTGATCAGCTAGTCACAGCCGGCCACTGTTATTACCTGTTAGCCTTGCTATCCTTGTACTAAATAGTTCCTTGAATGATGATGTTTGTGTTTTACCTTTTAGAATACGATGGCTGGAGCCGGAGACGTTGTTGGAGCTGGAGGTCGCACTGGACGACGCGGCAGGCCTCGTCGTGTCCAGCAACCTTCGGTTGAGACCGCTTCCAACACTGAAGCTGAAGGAAGCGCAGCGGGAAGGAACCCGGAAAACAATGAAGGAGTTCAACTAGACCCTGCAATTCAAGCAGCTATTGTTCAAGCTGTAGCCACTGCTGTGAAAAATATTACCCCGGGAAGGTCTGCTGGAAGCCGTGAAAGAACTGTTGAAGGGGCAGGTGGTAATGGTAGGAAGGATGACGAGAGGGAAAGGGGTGACTCAAGTGAGGTAAGGTCTGTGAAAGATGATGATAGGAAGAAGGGCCGAGGCGGTTGCAACTATAGGTCCTTCAAAGGTTGTGACCCGCCTAAGCTGACTGGTTTAGGAGACGCAATCGCTACTCTTCAGTGGATAACCGCCATGGATAAGGTTATCCGCATTAGCGAGTGCCGTCCCGATCAAGCTGTCGGTTATGCTACCCAATCGTTTGAAGATGAGGCTATGTATTGGTGGGAGAGTGTGGAGCAGAGGAAGACCCGTGAAGAGATCAAAGAAATGAAGTGGGACGACCTGAAGGAGTTAGTAATGAAGAAGTTTTGTGCTGACGCCGAGGTTGAAAGGGCGGAGATGAAGTTCCTAAATTTGAAAGCTGGGACAATGACGCATCGTGAGTACACCACCGAGTTCAATCGAATGTCTAGGTTGGTGCCCGATATGATCAACACTGAGGCTAAAAGGATCAAGTGTTATGTGAGGGGATTACCACAGAGAGTTCGCATGTTAGTCAGAACAAGTAAACCTACTACTTTCGATTCTGCTGTCGAACTCGCAAAAATGGTCTACGCAGACTTGGTTGCGGATGATGTGGTGGTGGGAGATGAGAAGAAAGAGAGGAAAGGGGTCGCTCCTGCTAAACGACCCGGTACCCAGATGTGGAACCCTAAGAACAAGCAGCCGAGAGTTTGGGAGAACAGGTCGTGCAAGACTTGTGGCAAGGCGCACAGTGGTGAGTGTAGGTGGGGAAGGGGTTCGGATACATGTCATAAGTGTGGAAAGATACATGCCGGAGAATGTAATTTTGGGTCGAATGTTTGCTACAAGTGTGGGAAGGCAGGTCATTATGCTCATGAGTGCAGTTCTAAGCCTGCATGCTACAAGTGTGGTAAGACGGGTCATTTTGCTAGGGAGTGTACCGAGAGTGAAGCTGGAGGTAGTAGAAGGAAGGATGCCGATCAAGCTAGGCCAAGAACTAGAGCCTACATGTTGACCCAAGAACAAGCCAAGCAGATTCCGGATGTTGTCACAGGTACGTTTCTAGTGAACGGTGTTTCCGCTTCTGTGTTATTTGATTCGGGCGCAAACAAAAGTTTCGTAGCCACACCATTTAGTAAACTAGCTAAAATGAAATGTTGCCGAGTGTCTGAAACTTTTGTAGTAGAAACCGCCAGTGACACTTCGGTTAAAATAACAAAAATGGTTAAGAACTGTAAGATAGAATTGGAAGGACATGAGTTCCCGATTACCTTGTACGTTATGACCTTGGGAGGGTTCGATGTGGTTTTGGGTATGGATTGGTTGTCTGAGTTTGAGGCTCAGATAGTATGTAAGAGTAGGATTATAAGGTTAAAGTCAATGGATGGTAGCGCGGTAACGGTCTATGGTGATAAGGAAAGTTCTGGGCTTAATGTCATTTCGATGATGAAAGCCGAGGGTTTGCTAAGGCGAGGGTGTTGTGCCTACCTGGCGTATGTCGTCAACGCTACGGCCGAGACGAAAGAAATGAAAGATGTTCCTATTGTGCGCGACTACCCAGAAGTATTCCCTGAGGATCTTCCGGGGTTGCCACCAGAGCGAGAGATAGAATTTCAGATAGATTTAATACCAGGAGCCCAACCTGTCGCAAAAGCGCCTTACCGTCTAGCGCCGTCCGAGATGAAAGAATTGATGTCACAACTGCAAGAACTCCTCGACAAAGGTTTCATAAGACCGAGTGTTTCCCCGTGGGGCGCACCAGTATTGTTCGTGAAAAAGAAGGACGGAAGTATGAGAATGTGCATAGATTATCGTGAATTGAATAAGCTTACGGTAAAGAATAGATATCCTTTGCCACGGATTGATGATCTGTTTGACCAACTGCATGGTTCAAGTTGGTTCTCACGAATAGATCTCAGATCAGGCTACCATCAGCTGAAGGTGAAAGAGGTAGACATCCCTAAAACAGCGTTCCGAACGCGGTATGGACACTACGAGTTCCTCGTAATGTCATTCGGTCTAACAAATGCTCCTGCAGCATTTATGGACATGATGAATAGGGTATGTCGGCCGATGTTGGATAAGTCGGTTATCGTCTTCATTGACGATATATTGATTTATTCAAAGAGTGAGTCTGACCATGCCGAGCATCTGAGAGAGGTATTGGAAGTTCTGAAGAAAGAAAGGTTGTACGCCAAGTTTTCGAAGTGCGCGTTCTGGTTAAGAGAAGTGCAATTTTTAGGTCATGTGGTTAATCCGGAGGGTATTACCGTGGACCCAGCTAAAATTGAAGCGATAACGAATTGGAAGACTCCGCAGAATCCGACTGATATACGAAGCTTCCTAGGGTTAGCTGGCTACTATAGGAGATTCATCGAAGGTTTCTCCAAGATAGCCGCACCGCTGACCGGCATGACCCGAAAGTCGATAGTATTCAGTTGGGGAAAGTTTCAGGAAGAAGCCTTTGAAGAATTGAAGAAGAGGCTCACGCAAGCCCCAATCCTTACTTTGCCCGATGGCGACGAGGATTTCGTTGTTTGTGCTGATGCCTCGCATCAAGGGTTAGGTTGCGTGTTGATGCAACGGGGGAAGGTGATAGCTTACGCGTCTAGACAGTTGAAGGTCCATGAAAGTACTTATCCGACGCATGATCTGGAGTTAGCAGCTGTAGTGCATGCTCTTAAGATATGGAGGCATTATCTGTACGGTACTAAGTGTACTATCTATACCTATCATAAGAGTTTAAAGTACTTCTTCGAACAGAAAGAACTGAACATGAGGCAGAGAAGATGGTTAGAATTGATAAAGGATTACGACTGTGAGATTAGGTATTACCCCGGTAAAGCTAACGTGGTCGCTGATGCGTTAAGTCGTAAGAATGAGGAAGTCCTTGCAACAGTGAATTCATATAAGTTAATCATGAACTCAAGTCTTTTTGAAGAAATCATCAAAGTGCAGTCAGAAGTGTTAGTAGACGAAGGGTTAGTAAAGAAAGAAAGGATTTATGGCCAGCAAGATGAGTTGATGGAAAACACTCATGGAGTTAAAACTAGATTTGACCGTATGTGGATTCCACGCCATGGTGATCTTAGAAGTCGAATCTTAGATGAAGCTCATAAGTCAAGGTACTCAATCCATCCTGGAGCTACAAAGATGTACCAAGACTTGAAAAGAGATTACTGGTGGCCAGGAATGAAGAATGATGTAGTGGATTATGTTAGTAAGTGCTTAACTTGCTTACAAGTCAAGGCCGAGCACCAAAAGCCTTATGGGAAGATGCAACCGCTAGAGATACCTGAGTGGAAATGGGAACACATCACCATGGATTTCATAACTAAGCTACCTCGTACAGCTAAGCAACATGATACCATCTGGGTGATTGTGGACCGTTTGACCAAGAGTGCTTACTTTATGCCCATACGAGAGGCCATCTCGTCAGAAATGTTAGCAAGCTTGTTCATCAAGGAAGTTGTAACCAAGCATGGAGTACCGTTATCGATCGTGTCCGATAGAGATACACGGTTTACTTCGAGGTTCTGGAAGAAATTCCATGAAGCTATGGGGACGAGGTTGAACATCGGTACGGCGTATCATCCTCAAACTGATGGACAGTCTGAAAGGACGATCCAAACCCTTGAGGATATGCTACGTGCTTGTGTTTTAGATTTTGGTGGAAGTTGGGATGATCATCTGCATCTGGCAGAGTTCTCCTATAACAACAGTTACCATTCAAGTATCGGTATGCCACCGTTTGAGATGCTTTACGGTAGACGATGTAGAACCCCGGTGTGTTGGGGCGAGATTGGTCAGAAAGAAATGGGAAGCCTAGAAGTGGTTCAAGAAACGTCTTCAAAGCTCGATCAGACCAAAGCAAGATTGAAAGCCGCACAAGACAGACAAAAGTCTTATGCAGATAAGCGGCGACGACCAATTGAGTTTAACGTGGGTGACTATGTGATGCTCAAGGTCTCGCCTTGGAAAGGAATTATCCGTTTTAGGAAAAGAGGAAAGTTGAGTCCGAGGTACATTGGACCGTTCAAGATTGTAGGTCGTGTGGGTGAAGTAGCTTATAAACTGGATTTACCCGATGAGTTAGAAGGAATTCATTCAACCTTCCATGTTTCTCATCTGAGGAAGTGTCTAGCTGATGACACGTCTCACGTGCCATTAATGGACATTGAGGTTGATGAACAATTGAACTACATCGAGCAACCGATAGAGATCGTTGATCGCAAGGAGAAGCAGCTTCGTCACAAGATTATACCTTTGGTAAAAGTAATATGGAAACACCGCAAGGGATCAGATGCTACTTGGGAAGCCGAGGATGAGATGCGCAAGTTTTACCCTAGTTTGTTTATGTAATAGTTAGGTTTCGGGGACGAAACCTCTTTAAGGAGGGAAGACTTGTAACATCCTAAAATTTATAATGTTGAATAAAGGAAGTTATGTTTAGTGATTTCGCGTAATTGATTAATATCGGGTAGGAGCGGGTCTTGGACTTAGATTAATTGAGATGGGTTAAATGAGAATGGGATTTCAGGGATATAAATACCCCCAAAATCCCAAAATATCTTCATTTTCCCCCACTCTCCTAAACACACACATACACACACACCAAGCACTCCCAAAACCGCCGCCGGCCGGGCCGAGAAAGAAGGAAGGATCGAGCGAGGTCCGGGTAAGAGAGAAAGATTAGTGGTGATACCAAGATAAACGAGATCCAAACAAGCTCAAAAGGTATGATTCTTGATCTTGGAAGTTTAAAGATCCGAGCTTTTAGTGTATAAACGACCGAAAATGGTCGGGAAGTGTAGTGGGTGGTATTGAACCTTAACAAGGGTGTTAAAATCGCCCGAAATGTTGATCAGAAACCGAAACAGCGGACATCTGGGCAACTTCGCCTTCATCTGGGCAACTTCGCCTTCAAGCGATGAACTTCGCCTGCAAGCTAAGTTCGCCTGATGAACTTCGCCTGCAAGCTAAGTTCGCCTGATGACAAGTTCGCCTGAGGTTTAAGTTCGCCTAAAGCTAAGTTCGCCTGAGGTTTAACTTCGCCTAAAGCCAAGTTCGCCTGAGGTTTAACTTCGCCTAAAGCCAAGTTCGCCTGAGGTTTAACTTCGCCTAAAGCCAAGTTCGCCTGAGGTTTAACTTCGCCTAAAGCCAAGTTCGCCTGAGGTTTAACTTCGCCTAAAGCCAAGTTCGTTTAGAAAATAAATTTAAAATCTAATGAAAAATGTGTTAAGACAGTTAATGGAAATAAAATTTTTCCATTGGACCCTGCTAGGGGCTGCCGCCCCTAGACCCCGCTGCCAGGGGCGCTGCCCCCGGACCCCCGTTCGTTGTGGGTCATATAAAGATAGAAATACATTATAAGTAGAGATAGTTAAATTGATATGTATACTTGATATACAGTCAGCCGTGCACAACTGAAGAAAGGGATTACGATCAACGGAGAACGTAACCGTATTCAGGTGAGTTTCTAGCCCCATTTATGTGTTATGTTTTCGGGGCTGTGTGCATACTCAACATGTTTGTTAATACACTTATCCTAAGAGATAAGTGTATGCCTTATGTGGATAATGATAATGTTTGAATGATTGCTTGATGGTACGTGAACGATCTTCGGATATTGCACGTACTGTCAGGTTGTAACACTATGTATAAGGTAAGTATGTTATGTATGTTTATGTGTATGAACATGATAGAGATAATAGAAGAAAGAAATGATAAAGTATGGTTGTATGGTTACGAAAAGGGTACCGAGCCCTAATAATACTCGAGGTATGATGTATGGTTGTATGGTAACGAAGAGGGAATCGAACCCTACTAATATTCGAGAACTAGGGAACCGAACCCTACTAATATTCGAGGAAGAAGGGTACCGAGCCCTAATAATACTCGAGGAAAGAGGGTACCGAGCCCTAATAATACTCGAGGAAAGAGGGTACCGAGCCCTAATAATACTCGAGGAAAGAGGGTACCGAGCCCTAACAATACTCGAGGAATGTAGGGCGTAATGCTCTTTATAACGTAAGATATGAAGGTAAGTTAATACAAAAGAATGTAAGAAAGTAAGAAAGTATGAAAGTATGAAAGTATGAATGAAAGAATATAATGTTATGTGAATGGTATGATTATGTGATTATCTAGAACTCACTCAGCGTAGCTGACTTTTAGTATGCACGCAGGTGAGTAGGATGAGGCAGCTTGCTTGAGGAGACACATGGCACTGAACAAGAGTCGGGCATCTGAAGACTTATGATGTTTTAACTTTAATGCTTTAATGGGAAAGACAATGAATGTTTTGAGACAAATTATGAATTATGTAATGTTTTATGAAAGTTTTACATTCCGCGTAAATGTTTTAATTAACTCTGATATTTAAAGCTGTGTTTATGAGTAAATCCAACACGAAAGTAGGGTTACCGGTAACGGGGCCTTACAGAACACCATGATGATAGTGACTCTTTTGAGTCTGAAACTGCTCATGACCATTTCCCTTCATCACCTACCACAACAGAACCTGAAATGTCCAAGCCTGAACAATTTTAAGACACACATTCCAGATACAGATGCACCAACACCACCAACCTCACCTCTACAACAAACACTACCTATTGTCACTGCTCAACCTTCCCAACCAATACATACAGAAACTGAACCTTACAAATTACCCTCCCCAGAAACCTCTGCATCTGAACCATTATCAGAACCTGCCATTAAACCAACTCAAGAAACACCACCATCCAGCCCAAACATATATGATCTTATTAAAGAAAATGCAGACTTGGAACTTTAGAACACCCTGTTGAAACACCACCAGATTCCCCAGATCCACTTGGGGACAAAGATGATACATCCTCACAAGGGTCGGAATCAGCCCATGATTCATTGCAATCATCCCCATCCACTAGTGAACCACTTCTTTCAAGCCCTAAACCTATTCAAGATACAATAATCCCAACACCACCAACTTCACCAATCCAAGACCCTACACAAGATACATCCATTCCCACTCCTTCAATATCACCAATACAAGAGCCAACTCGAATTACACCCATACCTATCACCCAAAATATTCAAGACAAATCCGAAACTTATAAGTACCATCACCTTTAACCTCATCGACTCGACCTGAGTCCGATCTTGAATTCAAACCAACTCAAGACACACCCTCATCTTCTCCAACTTACATTAATGAAGATATACTTGCTAGAAAATGTTGAACTGGAATTTGAAAACATTTTGCTCAGAGAGAAAAATGCATTTCTGGAAAGAAAGAAAGAAGAAAGCACTAGAAGCAACACTGCAACAAGCTTTAATGAGGATTCAAGCCCTGGAGCAGACTGAGGTTGAGAAGACCTCAAATGCACCAAAACAGGGGGAGAATTATGAAGATGAAGATGCTCTTGAGCAAATTAACAAGACTTATGCTGAATCAAGCAGCGAGAATGCAGAAGCAGGAACATCAAATGCTCTAAACTTGTTAAATTTAGAATATAATGAGCAAGATGTAGAATAAAATAAGAACAAAAGACAAGCATTTGAAGAGGGGGAGATTGAAATGAAAGATGAGACCCCAGAACAAATTGCAAAAAGATAATTAAAAGGGGAAGGGGACAGCTCAGTCTGAAAAAGATCTTCACCCCAAGGCTACTCCAAGAGTAGTATCTTGAGATGAAATATTGGAAAGAGATGAAGTGAACGATCCAGACGTAGCTAAAGCATAATCTTTTAGAACAGTTATAGAAATTATAAATGCTGACGGGGCTGCAATTGATGAAGAAGAGGAGATTCCTCAAGAAACGCTTGAAACTCTAATAAACTTAATGAAGAAAGAAGAAGAAGATGAAAGGTTAAGAAGAATGGCTGATGATAGCATAAAGGCAGCAATGGAGGAGCTAAGAAAGAGTCAAGCTAAACAGCTTCAAACTAAAAAATCAACTCTAGTTGCACAAACTGAGCATGAGGCTAAAATAGCACAAACAAAGCTGCACGAGCCTGAAACAAGTCCAACAATTCCAGAACAAAGTGAAAGAACATCTGGATGACTTAGTTTTGTATTACTTACAAAATTGGCTGTTTTACACATATATAACAACATTCTGAAGAATCCAGAGAGACATGCTTCTGAACTTGTGGCTGCTGCAAGGAAGACACAAAAAGAAATGCAAACTAGAAGCAGCGAGCCTCAAGCTGAAAACATATCAGAACCAAGGATTGAAGAAATAGTTGATGATGAGCCTGCTGAAGAGGTCACTAAACCAGCTGTCACTGAACCAGTTGTGATTGAAGAACCTGAGCCTGAGGCTATAGAGTCAGTTAAAAGAAAAGAAACTTCAGAGAAAGAGACTCCTAGGGCCAAAAGGCAGAAAACAGTCAAGAAGGTATATACAAGGAGAGAAAACCAAAATTGATTAATGAGCCTCAAGTCATTCAGATTGAAGAACCTATGATTGGGGCTCTACTAGACTTGGATGAACATGCAGAAGTTGAGGACAGACTAAAAACTGATCCTAAAATCATATTTCTGATGCAATGTGGGTTGAGGTTTGAAGATCTTAAGAAGATGACTGAAAATGAAATTCATTAGATGGCAGAATTGAAGGCCAAAGAAAAGAAAGAAAGGCTAGAAATGGGAGAGAAAAGAGAAAAGGAAGACAAAGCCTATCTGTTAAGTCTTGATTATGAAGAGAGACATGTAGAAAGGATGACCAAGGAAAGTATTACAGAGGCTGGAGAGGAATGGAGAAGATGAGACACACAAAGAGCCTTCCTTCTGAATGTTGGACATCCTCCTTCTTACCTAAATCGTTAACCGTTTGAAGATTTTGATAGAATGTACAGGGAAGCTATTGTTGATGATACTGCAAAATTTGTACAGGAAGTAAGAAGAAAAGTTGCACAAGGAAAGAAAGAATATGAAGATCTGAAAAGGAAACATAAAGATATCAAATTCTTAGAAGTTTATGGATATAAGTATGACTCTGTAAAAGACTTAACCATTGATGAATTGAAGAGAAACGTAAAAGATGGTGAAGGACTCACACAAAGATGATAAATGTGCAATGGATTGTAAAAGAAAAAGAGAAACAAGATAAGCAGAAAGTAGAGGCTGAGAAGAGGAAAGCTGAGGTAGTGGAATGGTTCAATGATCCTGATAGAGTGAAGACTTTGAAGGATATACTATTAAAGAAGGGGATGACAGAAACTGAATTTGACAGCCTGCCTCATGAACAACTTCTGGATATTTATCATAGAGAGCAGAGGCTGTATCAGGAGGTTGAAAGAAAAATGATGGAAGAAAGAAGTAGAAAAGAAAGAATGGAGGCAGAGAGACATACTGATCAGCCAATCAACACAATAACTAATGAACCAAAAGGCTGACATGATCAGTGTGTTATGCAGAAGAGGAGCCAAAATGGGAAATCTGATCTTTCAAGATGGAGAAGAAATAAGAAGATTGCATAATGAATCTGAAAGAAGGTTTGGGAAGAAGACATCTACAACAGGGTCTAATGGACTTGTTGTCAGATCTGAAATTGTAATGCAGAAAGCTCCCCAAAGAAATCTGAACCTGCCTGCGTACACATTTGTACTTTGACATGAGATCTAGAACCCTGAGAGTCATAACTGTAGATGGTCAAGAGACTCACATAATATTCAGCAGTAACTTCAAGAATTTCTCTAGGGAAGAATTAGAAAAGATGGCCAAGCTAGAACTATATGACAATCAATACAGAAGCAAGAAAGCTAGTCAACAAAGAAATGATCTCTCAAAATACCTGAAAGAGCAAGCTGAAAAGGGATTTCTACTGCTTGACCAAAAACAAAGGGAATCATATACAGAAGCTGAGAGGGAGAGGAGGAAAAGAAGAGTTAGAGATGTCAGACTATCAGAACTCTCCCTCTTATAATCTAAAAGGAATTAAACACAAAAGGACAGTGGCTCATGCTCTATTAAAAGAAAATTGAGAGAAAGCTTAGCAATGAGGAGAGAGGTGGATGTGCCAAATTCTGAAGTGCAACAAGAAGGGCAAATTGTTCATCTTACTTATAATAGGCAAAGTAGTTCAGTAAGTCTTAGAAACTCACATGGAAGGACCATAACTGTTGTTGAACAAGATACAGAGTTGGAATTAATACACATCCAGGATCTTCAAGAAATTATGAATGTAGATGTTCCTGTAGATTCTAAGTATGGTGTAGAATTGGAAATGTTTAAGCAAAGAGGTAGAGCTGTTCGATATGAAAAATTGCTTGAAGCTGAGAGAAGACAATGAAGGAGATAGCAAGGATGGAAGCTAAAGAAAGATCTGACTATGCCTTGTTTATCTTTTGTATTTTTTTTTGTCTTTAATATGTAATTTGAGATGATATGAAATGTTTGATGTATAATGCCCAAGTGGTTGAATTCCCATTATGTAATGTAATGACTTTTGCTTAAATTGACTATCTTTAGAAAATTGATACATTTGTAACTATATGCAGGTATGTTTTGGTACGTCTGAACTTGTTCCAATTTAGGGGGAGATTGTTGAGTCGGATATATGCAAAGGAAGATTGGAATCTTCTCAACCTCCTCAAAGAAATGGCTAAGTATGGACTGTTTGGTCAAAAATTAACAAAGGTAATTTTGTAACCAAATTAGTAAATGGGACTTGGTGCTTGCTTGAAATGAACGTAAAAATGCTAGTACTCGGAGATTTGTTGCGAGGAAAAAACCCGTTATCCTGAGGATAACAAGAAAAAAACCCCGGGTGGTGAAAACTATCACCACCAGTTTATTAATAGCAAAAAGTGGTTACAAGTGGTGGAGCTCAGTGGATTGTGAATACAATATGCGATTACAGCTAAGTATCGAGTGCTAAAAAGTATGTGTGTTGTAATCCAAGTGAGCTCTATTTATACAAATAGCTAGCTAATGATAATCCCTATTTTCCGGAGATAACGGACCTCTTCCAATTAGCCGTTTGATTTCCACGTCTTCTAAGGAGCATGTTTTATTTCAAGTCGTCTAGCTGCAAGTCCGAGTTTTTAGCGAATTGTGGGGATGTCTCATGACCTGGTAAACAAGAAGGAATAACGAACAATCCGTTAGTTATACAATATATTTAGGATACCTATTACCTTGGAGGATATAATATCCTGGAGTTATCCTGAACATATTGCTTGCTTAGGATACTGAAAATCCAAGCCCTAACAACTATCCCCAAAATTAACGGCTGTTAAAGTAGGATACAGCTGTTTGTTTTTTGAAATTTGAAATGCTTGTTTGGATCAGATGCACGTGTCAATCATTCATGACCAGGTCAGACCCTTGGATATCTCAATATCTACTCAGGATAAATAATTCACAAATCATCCGATCATCTTCACAGGTATTTTTCTCGACTTCTATGATCTTCATCTTCTAGAATCATGAGTCCGAAGCTTCACACTTTAGGCATTGAGGATTTCGTGTCGCAAATTCTCCTCGCAAGACCCGCGAGTGAAATAGGCACCTTTAATAACACCGACATCAGGAATCTACAGTCTCGAGGCTGTTTCCCTCTGGGGACTGTCTTCAGACCTTTCGACCCTGCCGTTCTATCCAACCTTGTCTCGAAAACCTGGATTTGTTTCCCGTATTTTCCCTTCAAGATTGGCTTTTCTTACCCATTTTGTCACACCCCGACTAGCACGATGCAGAAGCGTAAAACGGGAATGTAACAGACACCTCTGGTATAACCACATTGTTTATAAAGAAACATTACAAACTAATTTACAATATATTACAACTCATTGTTCTATCATTGTTTTACAATCTAGGTGATACAAACAAAACTGGTTTGTTAACTAAACGTTCTTACTACTACACCCTTGCCTCTATTCACATAGCATCAACCGCACATCTTGGGCAAACAACAGATCACCAAATCATTCCAATTGAGGTACACCTGAAAAGCAGTTTAAAACGGGTCAACTATTAGAGTTGGTGAGTTTCACGAGTTTCAAGAAATCAATAATGAGTATTCACAAGTCAACACTTGTAATCACGAAATAAGTATGTATGTAAATGATGTATGTGATGTAATTATGCTAAGCTACAGTGAAGCCTGGACTGTTTGTGCTGCGTGCCTCCATTTCCCACGCTTAATCAACCTCTGTGGCCCCTTTCCGCCCACAACATGCCCCGGTAGCTTTGTCTAACACTACATAGCTGGTTTGTAAAAATATGGACATGTGCAAACGGGATAATGTCTCAGCAACCGTGATGGCCCCGCCTGGGTTTGTCAAACCAATAGTACTATTCACAAGCCACCGGCTCGAAGTTAATCACTGTGATCGTGGAGACTTTCGTGTGTTAAACGTAGGGTCATGAGCACTTAAATAATTCACATCATCACATGTTTCAGATAAGTATATATAGATATAAGCAAACACACTTTTCACCCCAAAAGTTCGTAAAACAGTTTAAAAGTAGGGTCATGAAACTCACGGTTTAGTAGATATTCAGTACTGTATTAGCTCGTGGTTTGTTCGGTCCGCTATCAGTAGTTCCTATAATCAATATTATAATAATATTAATATTTTAATATTATTATAATCTCAATACTAAACTATGTTGTATAACTAATCCGGGTGTAGCTGGAACGCACAGAAAGTGGCAATAGGCTTAGGTTGTGATGCTGTTCAATGTCTAATACTCAAAACCGAACTTGGCTCAGATTCTCGTTTTCCTAGCTGGGCCAAGTTGCTCGTTTACGCGTTCAGAAAACAGTTATGGGAAAATAAGCTTGGGTAAATGTATTGGTTAATAACATGATTAATTTATAAAGAAAGATCACATACTGGGGTCCCGGATTAGCCACGGGGCCCGTTTCCATTTATTCAGTTTGATTTAAGAAGAAACGCGCACAATCCATCCGGATTGTCCAGGTTTTTCATAGAAAAGTTCGTCTTTACTTAATTAGTTCAAAAATATGATTTTTGATCACTCTTGGTGTTTTGATATTTTCGCAGGTTCGTTAGTCGCGAACTTGCCGGTTTTTATAAAAACTGAATTTGTTTAATACTCAAATTAGCATAATTAATTAACCGTTAATCATTAAATTATGAAAATTTAACCACTTATCAATTAAAATATGTAAATTTTTATAAAAATATTTCTGTAATTTATTTAATGATTTATTAATTTATAAAAATTCATTTTATCAGCTATATTTCGCCTGAAAATCGTCCGTTTACCCGAAACAATTTTCCAAAAATTCCACAAAAATTCTTGAATACTCAAATCATGTCCCAACTCAACCTGTATCAATTTCAGAATGTAAAAACTTCTTGTGATATTCTTTTCGGCCCAAATTCGGCTATAAAAATTCACACGAACGCATATAAACAAAATACCTTTAAACTTCTCCAAATGATCCCAAAATTAATATGTGATCAAAATATATCAAATCTGAGTTCCCAGAAAATTTTCATAATTTTTGAAGTATCTTAGCTATTTTTCCCAAATAAACGTCCCAATCGGTAATATATTCGCCAAATATTCTCGGATGTCCCTACAAAATTTCATGTCCAAAAAATATGCACATCACAACCTTAACCTAAATAGCCCGTAAGCGAGTTTTTCGGCATTACCTTAGCGGGTTTGGCTCGTTTCCGACTTTTTAATCAAGTTTTCAGGTTCTTGTGCTTCTAATCAAGCTAGGTACAAGTCCTATATCACAACCCAAGCAATTTTTCATTAACATAACAGCCCTTAACATAGGGTTTCGGCTAGTGTACAAAAACGAACTTTTGAACCGTAAAAACGCCGTTTCAACCCTTTAATCCGTGTTTATGGCCAAAAAAAACTATCAAAACAGGTTCCTTACCGTGTTTATGATCAAAACATGTTTATGGACCATTTTTAGGATTTTTACACGATTAGGAATGATTTTTAGTAACTAAGACATGTTTTTATGGTATTCAAAGAGTTTAAACAAGTATAAAAGCTACTTATTTGAGCTCCTTACCTTAGGTTTTGAAGGTTTTCTGGAAACTCAGGTTTAGAGCTGCTTGGACCTCAATTTTTATCAACTAAAATGAATAAACAAGCTTCCAAATTACGTTTTATAAAAAGAATGGGGGTGGGGGTGGGCTGCGGCCGGGATTCCTTATGGGCCCCCAATGGGCTGTTTTGGCCCAATATTCTGATTTCTCAAGCCCAAATATGAAAAGCCCGGTCCAAATTTAGTTCGGGTTAGGTTTTTGGCATGAAAAACTTATCGAGTGCGTTAAACAGCGTGAAAACAAGTGTTTTTCGGCTAGTTTTGTGTAAAATTATAAAAACATACTATATGTTTGTAAAAAATCAAAAATATTTTCACGGATCGCTTAAAACATTTCAAGTAAGTGTTTGGTAAGTCTTTTTCCGCTTAACGGATTATACAATGCTTGGTTTGTAACTATCTTTTGAGTTTAAATCTATAGCGGGTGGTTAAACGAGCATATTTCCGTTTAACTTGTTTGCTATCAAACTAATACCATATTTCTAATATTTTAGCTTGTATAGATCGTATATCACTTATAGATGGCCCCCCGAGATATCTGGGTCATAACCCGACCCGTTCGGTTAATCGTTCGTTTGTTACGCAAATGGCGTTTATTTGCTTAATCGGTAAATACATACTGAGGTGTACCTTGTTTTGGCTCAAATGTCACATTCTCCCCCCGTTAGAAAATTTCGTCCCCGAAATTTGATTATTCAACTTTGTCTTTGTTTGGAAACAAGTGCGGGTATTTCTTTTTGAATTCGGATTTCCGCTCCCCCGTGAATTCGGGTCCCCGTTGTGAATTCCATCGAACTTTTATGAGAGAGATTTTGTTTTGTCTTAATTGTTTTATTTTCCCTTCTAATATTTCCATCGGTTCTTCAACAAAATTCAGCTTTTCGTTTATGTTTAAGTCTTTTAATGGCACGATTTCGGTTTCGTCAGTAAGACACTTTTTCAAGTTCGAAACATGAAAGACTTGGTGAATAGAACTCAACTCCACAGGAAGTTTTAGTCGGTAAGCTACCGGACCTATCTTAGAAATGACTTCATATGCCCCAATGTATCGTGGAGCTAGTTTACCGGTTTTTCCGAATCGAATGAGGCCTTTCCACGGGGATACTTTCAGAAAAACTTTGTCGCCTATTTCAAAGGAAAACGGCTTTCTACGAACATCAGCATAGTTTTTCTGTCGATCTCGGGCGATTTTCAATTTGCTTGTGATCTTACGGATTTTGTCAGTGGTTTCTTAAATCAAGTCAGATTGTGTAATTTGGGTATCACCAACCTCAGTCCAGCACAAGGGTGATCTACATTTCCGTCCGTACAGCACTTCATACGGTGCCGCTTGAATGCTACTGTGATAGCTATTGTTGTACCAAAATTCAACCAGTGGAAGATGTTGATCCCAGTTTCCACCGAAGTCTAGTACACAAGCGCGAAGCAAATCTTCTAAAGTTTGAATGGTTCGCTCAGATTGACCGTCGGTTTGGGGATGGTAGGCGGTACTTAGGTCAATTCGGATTCCCAAAGCTTCTTGTACTGCTTGCCAGAAACGAGAGGTGAAATGGCTATCGCGACCAGAAATAATTGAAACGGGTACGCCGTGTCGGGATACGATTTCATTGATGTAGATGTGAGCAAGTTTTTCGGTTGTGTAAGTGGTTCGGATTGGAAGGTAGTTTGCGGATTTTGTTAGTCGGTTAACTATCACCCATATTGCATCATTTCCTCGGGAAGTTTTAGGGAGGTGTGTTACAAAATCCATGGTAATTTGTTCCCATTTCCATTGTGGTATTTCCGGTTGGTGCAACATTCCCGAAGGTTTTTTATATTCAGCCTTAACCCTCGCACAAGTTAAACATTTACTGACGTACGTGGCTATATCCTTCTTCATACCGGGCCACCAATAGTACTCTTTCAAGTCCTTGTACATCTTATCTGTTCCTGGGTGAATGGAGTATTTGGACTTATGGGCTTCGTCCATGATCAAGTCACGCAGATTACTGAAAGTGGGAATCCAAACTCGATTTTTGTAGTATAGAATTTCGTCAGTTCTTTCTTCAAAATGTTGTTCAGTCCCATGCAAGTTTTCATCTTCCATGTGATCTCCTTTCAGAGCTTCGTTTTGAGCAATAAGAACTTGCTCGGTGAGACTGGTTTGGACGATCATTCCAAGTGCTCGAACCCGTAGTGTTTTTATCCTTTCCTTTCTACTCAAAGCATCTGCTACTATATTAGCCTTGCCCGGGTGATATCGAATCTCACAGTCATAGTCGTTCAAAAGCTCTACCCATCTCCTTTGCCTCATGTTTAGCTCTTTCTGGTCAAAAATATGCTGTAGGCTTTTGAGGTCGGTGTATACTGTACACTTGGTGCCATACAAATAGTGCCTCCAGATCTTGAGTGCAAAAATAACCACACCCAGTTCCAAATCATGGGTGGTATAATTCTTCTCGTGCACCTTTAATTGTCGAGAAGCGTATGCTATGACTTTGTTTCTTTGCATAAGTACGCACCGTAAACCTTTCCAGGACGCATCACAATAAACTACCAGATCATCAGTTCCCTCTGGAAAACTTAGTATTAGGGCTTGGAATAGTTTTTGTTTCAGCAATTGAAAAGCCGCTTCTTTTTCTTCTTCCCAAACGTAAGCACGATCTTTTTGAGTCAAAAGAGTTAAAGGTCGTGCTATACTGGAAAAATTAGCAATAAAAAGCCGATAATACCCAGCTAAACCCAAAAATTGGCGAATTTCTTTTGGTGACTTTGGGGCTTGCCAATTTTTGTTGGCTTCAATCTTACTCGGGTCTACATGGATACCGGGTCGGTTAACAACGTGCCCTAGAAATTGTACTTCTTGTAGTTAAAATTCACACTTTCACAGCTTGGCATACAACTTTTCCTGCCTCAATAGCTCCAAAATAGTTCGTAAATGCTGCTCGTGTTCCTCTTTGGTTTTCGAATATATCAGAATGTCATCAATAAACACGATAACGAATTTGTCGAGATACGGTTTACAAACTCGATTCATAAGATCCATGAAAACTGCGGGAGCATTAGTCAGTCCGAACGGCATAACTAAGAATTCAAAGTGGCCATAACGAGTTCGGAAAACCGTTTTAGACACGTCTTCCTCTTGGATTTTAACTTGATGGTAACCGGATCGAAGGTCAATTTTCGAGAAATAGTTTGCCCCTTGAAGTTGGTCAAACAAGTCATCAATTCGTAGATAAGGGTATCGGTTTTTGATGGTAACTTTGTTCAATTCCCGGTAATCGATGCACATTCTAAAACTTCCATCCTTCTTCTTTACGAATAATACCGGTGCTTCCCAAGGAGAATAACTGGGACGAATGAAACCCATATCTAACAACTCCTGCAATTGGTTGGATAAGTCTTGCATTTCAGAGGGTACTAGCAGGTAAGGTGCCTTAGCTATGGGGGCTGATCCTGGAATTAAGTCTATGCGGAATTCAACCTGTCGGTTCGGTGGTAATCCGGGTAAATCGTCAGGAAAGACATCGAGGTATTCACGTACAACGGGAATCTCTTCTATGCATTTCTCATCAGGGTTCTTTATAGTCACGTTTGCCAAGAATGCCATACAACCTTGGTGTAAACATTTCAACACTTTGAGATGAGACACGAGAGGTAATATCGAACCAGACTTCTCTCCTTGTACCAAAATCATTTCACCATTCGGAAGTGGAATTTTAACCGTCTTGTCGTTACACACAATCTCCGCCTTATACTTGGTTAACCAGTCCTTACCGATAATAACATCAAAACTTCCTAACTCTACCGGGAGTAGGTCAATAAGGAATGGGTGGTCATTAAGAATAATGGAACAATTTTGGATTATTTGGTTGACAGTTATAGAGTTACCGTTAGTGAGCTCTATAGTATAGGGATTTGTTAGTTCACTAACTGGCATATTACCCAGAGACATAAAACTAGTGGAACCAAAGCTTCTATAGGCACCAGTATCAAATAATACAGAAGCATATTGATCAGAAACAACAAATGTACCTGATACCACGTTCGGGTCTTGTCGTGCTTCTCCAGACCCGATAACAAACGCGCGTCCCCGAGACGCACTTGAAGTTGATGCTTGGTTTCGACCGGTGACTGCTCCTCGATTCAGTTTCGGGCAGTCCCTTCTAAAGTGCTCCGTGCTCCCACATTCAAAACAAGCACGGCGATTCACTACAGTTGAGTTTTGCTGAGCTGGTTGCTGACGAACTGGTTGTGGTCTCGGTAGTTGGGAACGACGGGGTTGGGTCGTCTGGGCTGGTCGGTTTACAATCTCCATATCGATTCGGCAATTGGGACCACCATTGTGTCCAGTCCTTCCACACCTTTGACATATTATCGGTCTACACTCGCCCACATGATGAAAATTACATTTATCACATTTTAGCCACGATCCCTTGTACCTATCTCGTTTCACTTCAGAACTGCTCAAGACATAATTTTGTGTTGTTGGGCGTGCACGTTTATTTGCTGGCCTTTGTGATCCTGATCCATAATTGGTTCGCTTCATATCTGATGATTCCCCGGCCATTCTCAACACTCCACTTCTTACCAAGTCAAAAGTCACAATGCCGGCTTGAGTCACGGCATTCTCGAATGAAGTGTGACCCACATAGTTCACTAAACTCCTCAATTCTAGGGCTAAACCCCAAATATAACGTTCAACTCATTTATCCTCAGGAGTTACTAACCATGGTACTAAGCGGGCCAGTTCATTGAAGCGGTTCGTGTATCCCAAATGATCCGCTCCTTTCATCTCCAAACTCCAAAGTTCATGTTCTAACCTTTGAATTTCGTTCTTTGGGCAAAAATGTTCCAGCATCAGTGTTTTGAGTTCAGCCCATGTCATGCGATTCACCGTATCTTGACCTTTAATCTGTACCGTAGTGTTTCACCACATTAATGTGTGATCAGTAAATGTTGAGGCAACATACTTGACAATGTTTTCGGATGGACAATTGCTGATATTGAGGACAGATTCAGTCTATTGGATCCATTTGATTAACTCGTTTGGCCATTCAGTTCCCTTCAAATCAATCGGTTTACATGCCATAAAGTTTTTGATCGAATATTCCCTTCGAGGGGGATTAGGGTTGTTATTGTTATTGTTTGGGTTCGGTGGGGGATTATTGTTGTTGACATTATTTGCATCAGGTGGAGGATTATTTGCATTGATAGGGGCATTTGTATTAGGTGGGGGATTGTTATTTGTAACTGTTTCATTGTTGGTTGGAGGAGCATAATTGATTTGTTGCTGGTTTGTTTGTATATTGACATTAACACCAGCAGTTACTTGTGTTACAATAAGCGGAATTACTGCCTGCATTTGCCGAGCAATCATCTCGGCTATTTCTGCCTCGATCATAGGATTTGCTTTCTTTGGGGCCATTCTATAATGATAAACAAATATAAGCCAATTAGTACTAATTCCAGTCTACGACACTGTGTAATAATAATCACAATAAATGTTGTACAGGTAACCAGATAACATACTAACGTTTCACAAATTGTTTTGTACATTGATAATAAAAGGTACATAGACTTAACCTGATAAAGGCCAGTGCTTGCATGTATATATCAAAATCTGTCACTAAGTGACGGTTAGACTTTACCCTATAAGGGCCAGTGCTTGTAATAATGTACAAAATTGTGCTCCACGTTAACATAACATACTATACTATATACATACATGGAGTATCAAAAGATCATGTACACATAATTGTAATATTCCGCATCTATCCATACAGAAGATAGGCTAGCCACAAACATAAAAATAACAGCACCGTAATCACCTAGTAACAGTTCTACAGCCGAACTATCACCCTATCCAAACACCAGTGGTGGTAGGCATCTAACTACTGTAAGTTCAGTACTATCTGCTGTAATGTCGATAGGCACTGAGTCACGTCCCTCCTCTCCCGGTTAATGTTAGCTATGGCTATCGAATGGTCTATCACACGGTTAGTCAGGACAGCCATCCAAGTGTTGTTTCCTTCGTTTGGGAGGTCAGGGCGAGGGGTAGGTATACTCAATGAACGGGAAGATGAAGTATCTACCCTAGGGCGTGAAGGTCCTCCCCGGTCATGGGTAGATCTAAACGAAATCGAGGTAGGGTCAATCGGGGTTACCCGAATACGAGCAGTCTGCCAGACTCACGCAGTAGCTGAAGTCGTCGGCGACAGGTGTATAGGTGGAGTGGGTGATCAGGCTACTCTAGCAGGTGAACGATACTGACTGTTAACTTCGTTTTTATCCCTGCGTGGTGACCTGGGTGGATAACTATCGCATCTGTAGCCAGATAGATCAGGCACATTCCTGGGTAGCTCTCTACAGATAACTTCTTCTTCCACCTCTTCCTCTTCCTCCTCCAGCTCCTCTTCTAGGTCCTCCTCTTCTGAATCCTCCTCTGATTCTTCCTCGGGATCCTCCTCAACAGAGATTACCGGTTCTTCTTCCGGTACGTACTCGTTATTCCTTGACATGACTCTGCACAAAGGTTAGTTATAAGAATAATAACTATTGCTATCGCTAACTATTGTCGAGGAGATTAATTAATTAAACCAAATTTAATATTAATTATATTATAATATAATATTAGTTTTATTAAGATTTTAATTATTATTATTATTATTTAAATCAATATTGAATATAAATGATATAATATTCATAGTAAAATTCACCGTCATCAACAGTATCGTACGTACACGTATTCATACACCTTGTTCCACATAAGCACGTATGAGTGTTACATATATATATACTTTCACATTACCTTTTATACACATATGTTGCCACTTTTACCTAACCACACGTTCCGCGACTTCTCCCCGAATTCCCTCGTACAAGCAAGTCTGTTATTATGTTCCGGACCACAATAACTCACTTGCCCTACAAGTTCATCCCGACATCCATCAGTATATAATATTAAGTTATTATTTAAATATTTCCCAGAATTAATCGAGCCTACGGTTATATTTTAGGTACCCTAAGGGATAACTTAATCCTTTATAACCAATGGCTCTGATACCAACTTCTGTCACACCCCGACTAGCATAATGCAGAAGCGTAAAACGGGAATGTAACAGACACCTTTGGTATCAACACATTGTTTATAAAGAAACATTACAAACTAATTGACAATATATTACAACTCATTGTTCAATCATTGTTTTACAATCTAGGTGATACAAACAAAACTGGTTTGTTAACTAAACGTTCTTACTACTACACCCTTGCCTCTATTCACATAGCATCAACCGCACATCTTGGGCAAATAACAGATCACCAAATCATTCCAATTTAGGTACACCTGAAAAGCAGTTTAAAATGGGTCAACTACTAGAGTTGGTGAGTTTCATGAGTTTCAAGAAATCAGTAATGAATATTCACAAGTCAACACTTGTAATCATGAAATAAGTATGTATGTATGTAAATGATGTATGTGATGTAATTATGCTAAGCTACAGTGAAGCCTGGACTGTTTGTGCTGCGTGCCTCCATTTCCCACGCTCAATCAACCTCTGTAGCCCCTTTCCGCCCACAACATGCCCCGGTAGCTATGTCTAACACTACATAGCTGGTTCGTAAAAATATGGACATGTGCAAACGGGATAATGTCTCAGCAACCGTGCTGGCCCCGCCTAGGTTTGTCAAACCAATAGTACTATTCACAAGCCACCGTTTCGAAGTTAATCACTATGATCGTGGGGACTTTCGTGTGTTAGCACTTAGATAATTCACATCATCACATGTTTCAGATAAGTATATAGATATACGCAAACATGCTTTTCACCCCAAAAGTTCGTAAAACAGTTTAAAAGTGGGGTCATGAAACTCACGGTTTAGTAGATATTCAGTACTGTATCAGCTCGTGGTTTATTCGGTCCGCTATTAGTAGTTCTTATAATCAATATTATAATAATATTAATATTTTAATATTATTATAATCTCAACACTAAATGGGCTGTATAACTAATCTGGGTGTAGCTGGAACGCCCAGAAAGTGGCAATAGGCTTTGGCTTAGATTCCCGTTTTCCTAGCTGGGCCAAGTTGCTCGTTTACGCGTTTAGAAAACAGTTATGAGAAAATAAGCTTGGGTAAATGTATTGGTTAATAACATGATTAAGTTATAAAGAAAAATCACATACTGGGGTCCCGGATTAGCCACGGGGCCCGTTTCCGTTTATTCAGTTTGATTTAAGAAGAAACGCGCACAATCCATCCGGATTGTCCAGGTTTTTCATAGAAAAGTTTGTATTTACCTAATTAGTTCAAAAATATGATTTTTGATCACTCTTGGTGTTTTGATATTTTCGCAGGTTCGTTAGTCGCGAAGTTGCCGGTTTTTATAAAAACTGAATTTGTTTAATATTCAAATTAGCATAATTAATTAATCGTTAATCATTATATTATGAAAATTTAACCACTTATCAATTAAAATATGTCGATTTTTATAAAAATATTTCTGTAATTTATTTACTGATTTATTAGTTTATAAAAATTCATTTTATCAGCTATATTTCGCCTGAAAATCGTCCGTTTACCCCAAACAATTTCAAAAAATTCCACAAAAATTCCTGAATACTCAAATCATGTCCCAACTCAACCTGTATCAATTTCATAATGTAAAAAGTTCGTGTGATATTCTTTCGGCCCAAATTCGGCTATAAAAATTCACACGAACGCATATTAACAAAACACCTTTAAACTTCTCCAAATGATCCCAAAATTTATATGTGAACAAAATATATCAAATTTGAGTTTCCAGAAAATTTTCATAATTTTTGAAGTATTTTAGCTATTTTTCCCAAATAAACATCCCAATTCGGTAATAAATTCGCCAAATGTTCTCGGATGGTCGAAAAATTACCAAATTTGAACACGGACTCATTGACATGGTCCCTGATGTCCCTGAAAAATTTCAAGTCCTAAAAATATGCACATCATAACCTTAACCTAAATAGCTCGTAAGCGAGTGTTTCGGCATTACCTTAGCGGGTTTGGCTCGTTTCCGACTTTTTTTTCAATTTTTCAGGTTCTTTTGCTTCTAAGAAAGCTAGGTACAAGTCCTATATCACAACCCAAGAAATTTTTCATCAACATAACAGCCGTTAACTTAGGGTTTCGGCTAGTGCACAAAAACGAACTTTTGAACCATAAAAACATCGTTTCAACTCTTTAATCCGTGTTTATGGCCAAAAAACTATCAAAACAGGTTCCTTACCGTGTTTATGATCAAAACATGTTAGGAATGATTTTTAGTAACCAAGACATGTTTTTATGGTATTAAACGAGTTTAAACAAATATAAAAGCTACTTATTTGAGCTCCTTACCTTAGGGTTTGAAGGTTTTCTGGAAACTCAGGTTTAGAGCTGCTTTCAATTTTTATCAACTAAAATGAATAAACAAGCTTCCAAAATAAGTTTTATAAAAAGAATGGGGGTGGGGGTGGGCTGCGGCCGGGATTCCTTATGGGCCCCCCCTTTGGGCTGTTTTTGCCCAATATTCTGATTTCTCAAGCCCAAATATGAAAAGCCCTGTCCAAATTTAGTTCGGGTTCGGTTTTTGACACGAAAAAACTTATCAGGTGCGTTAAACAGCGCGAAAACAATTTTTTTTCGGCTAGTTTTGTGTAAAATTATAAAAACATACTATATGTTTGTAAAAATCAAAAATATTTTCACAGATCGCTTAAAACATTTCAAGTAAGTGTTTGGTAAGTCTTTTTCGACTTAACGGATGATACAATGCTTGGTTTGTAACTATCTTTTGCGTTTAAATCTATAGCGGGTAATTAAACGAGCATATTTCCGTTTAACTTGTTTGCTATCAAACTAAGACCATATTTCTAATATTTTAGCTTGTATAGATTGTATATCACTTATAGATGGCCCCCCGAGATATTTGGGTCATAACCCGACCCGTTCGGTTAATCGTTCGTTTGTTACGCAAAAGGCATTTATTTGCTTAATCGGTAAATACATACTGAGGTGTACCTCGTTTTGGCTCAAATGTCACATACTTCCAGCCTTTACCTCCAAGTTCTTCAATGGAACTAGTCATAACTATTCCAAAACCATGCCCATGGTTTGGAGGACCCTATTCGTACTAGAGAGGCTAATTACTGACCATGCTTTAGATCTCACCATTTCCGAGCTTGCTTTCGTTTATGACATCCGCAGCCACTGTTCCTCAAGATACCTGCTCAAGACCAAGTCTGACCAAACCCCATTCGTTTTGAGAAATACCCAAAATAACGACAAATGGAAGAAACAATTCTTCTTTGTCAGGAGAGATTCCCTTCCTCATCTTGAAAATCTTCCATATCTTTTGGTTACCAAAAGTAGGATACATTATCTTGAAGTCGTATGCTGATATGTCTGTAACTGATACGCTTTGTCTTGTTTTCTTGCGGCCTTGAAGTTCTTTGAAATTGCTCCCCCTAGCAGAGAGACCGAGAGCAAGCCGAACACTTTCTACCTCATAGACGAGGAAGAGAGGACATTTCACTTCTAGTCAGTCTTTCAAGAACCATCCTAGTCGGCGGGCTTCGCTATGTCTGGTAACAAATATTGATACATTAGTTGAAAATTTTTAATGATTAGAGATACTAACCTGTGTTTTCTGTAGGCAAATATGCTCTCGTTTTCATTATTGATAACATTGACAGCATGGTCTCCACACGTAGTACCAAGTAGAAGGAAGCCGTTCCCATTACCCAGCCAAAGCCCGAAAGCAGTCGAGCCAAGGGTTCAAAAAAGAGAAAGACCTAGGATACCTCTGACTCCTCTCCGACGTGTGACCTTGAGTTCAATCAGGTATACCTTATCCTATCCTTATTTCTTGAAGATAATGTATGCTGGGGATAATTTATTTTGAGCAGGGTCTAGGGCTGCTATCCTCCAAGTTCAACGATCTTCATTACGAACTTCTTGAAGCCAATACCCGTATTGCCGAAATGCTGAATATAGGGACTGCTAAGACCAATCTCCTTGACAAGAAGATCAGGGAGAATGAGGACATGAAGCAGGAGCTTGCATTGACCAAGAAGGAACTTATTTATCAAGAAACGGATTGTTTGGTGAAGATCGAAGAGGTTACAGAGGGGGGCAAAGAGGTTAGCTGCCATTTTCATTTTCAAATCTCGCCTTCGTATGTCAAAGGAGGCTCAGGATGCCGGTCTCGATACTCCTTTCTAGGATATAGCGGCCTGGAAAAAGGTGCTGGCAGAATTAAATGGAGAAAGCGTGGAGGAGAGGGTCCGAGTGAAGTGGAGAAGGTAGCGGGTGAGGCTGTGAAGACGGCTACTGGCGATGCGACGTTTGGTGATGCTGGTCGAGGCGAGCAATTGGGCGACGAGGGCGATAAAGACAAGGCCTAAGCCCAATTTTTATGGCTTATGTGTTTGTGATGGTTTGGTGTTTGTTTGTAACGGTTGTTTGAACAATTTTTATTTTCTGTCTGGAACAAGTATGCTTAGGATAATCTGACAATAGGGAAAAATAGGTGGAGGGATCTTGAGTTTCAAGACGAAGCCTATGTTTTCCTGAACCATAACTATGTGATGATGCCTGGGTGGAGGGATCTTCCACTTGTTGAAGACGAAGCCCGGGCATCGTCTTTTTGTTTATCTGCACTTAATGTTAGTAATGACATAACCTTTTGGTTTTAGCATTGTGTTCTATTTGTATGTTATTTTAGATAACTTGTCTAAGTATATTTTGATTAGAGAATGTTTATGAAATATTCATAAGTTTTTTTAAATAAATTATCTTGAGGATAATGTATCCTAAACATACTTCTTAAATTCATCATTCTTCAGAATAAAATACTTTAAGGAATATATCTCTAGAAATTACGTTTTGAAATCCTATTTGTTTTGGTCAAAAATTGACAAGTGTGATTTTACAACCAAATTAGTAAAATGGGACTAGGTGCTCGTAAATATGGTTTGAACACAGAGATTTGTTGCGAGGAAAAAACTCGTTATCCTTAGGATAACAAGAAAAAAACCCCGGACGGTGAAAACAATAACCACCAATTTATTAATAAAATGTGATTACAAGTGGTTGAGCTTAATCGGATCGTGATTACAATGAAAGCGAGTACTAGTAAGTCTCGAGTGCTAAAAAAGTGTATGTTGTGATCCGAGTTCGGCTCTATTTATACAAATATAAAGCTAACAATATGGCCTATAATTTAGAAAACAAGAGGCCGAATCCAATTAGCGGTTAATCATTCAATCTAACACGTTTTCCTTATCGGCCACGTTCTAATAACAGCAAGTTTGAGTCTTCGGGAGATCATAGCAACGGTCTTTGACCTGGTAAACAAGGAAAGGCTGCGAACAATTTGTTAGTTATATAACACATTTGGGATACCTGTTACCTTAGAGGATACCACATCCTTGAATTATTCAGAATATAAAGTTTGCTAAGGATACCGAAAATCCGAGCCCTAACAATTGTAGATATGGTTTACAGCTGTAAAATTTTTGAATTTTTGAATTTTGAATCTTCGCATGCGTGGTGGATTATGTGCACCTGTCAGTCGTCCGTTCTTTGAGTAAACCCTGGCATTATAATTACTTGGATAAATAACATTTTCATTCACTTGTTCTTCTATCCAGGTAATCTATTCTTACTTTCTTTCCTTTATCTTCTAAAAATTATGAGTCCGAAGCTTCGTGATTCTGGTATTGAGGATTTTATTTCCCAAAATCTTCTTGCCAATCCTGTTAACGAGATATGCACATTCAATAACAACGATATTGCAAGCTTACAGTCCCGAGGCTGCTTCCCTCCGGGAGCCGTTTTCCGACACTTCAATCCGGCCGTCTTATCAGACCTTGTCTCTAAGACCTGGGTTTGCTTTCAATTGTTGCCGTTTAAAATTAGCTTTTCTTATCCATTTCCTGCTTTTACTACTGAGTTATTTATTAGAAACGGTCTCAATTTTGCCCATGGTTTGGAGGACGTTGTTCATTTTGGAGAGATTAATTGCTTACCATGCCCTCGATTTTACCCTCTCAGAGCTTGCTTCTGTATATGACCTTCATAGCCACGGATCTTCAAGATATCTTCTTAAAACCAAATCCGGCCGATCCCCGCTCGTTTTGAGAAACACCCAGAATAATGACCAGTGGAAGAGACAATTCTTCTTTGTTAGGAGAGATTCTCTCCCACAGCCTGATATCCTTCCTTATCTCTGGGTTTCCAAAAGTATGATACTTTTTCTTGAAGATACGTGTTGATATCTTTGTCACTGATATTTTTGTTTTTTGTAGCTTTGAAGTTCTTCAAGATTGCCCCTCCCACCAAAGAAACTGAGGATAAGCTTGCTTCTTTCTTTCTTATTGACGAGGAAGAAAGGACCTTTTATTTCCAGACAAGCCTTCAAGAACCATCTTCGTCCGCGAGCTCTGTTATGTCTGGTAAGAAATACTGAGATATTAGTAGGAATTTTAAGGATCAAAGATACTAACCTACATATTTGCAGGCAAGTCTGCTCCTGCTTTGCTCTTGACGATATTGATAGCATGGTATCCACCCGAAGCACTATTAAGAAGGAACCCGTCCCTAGCTATATCCCTCGTCCAGAAGGCAGCTGAGCGAAAAGTTCTAAGAAACGGAAGAGTCAAGAGACCAGTGACTCACTTCCTGTGCATTACGTTGATTTCCATGATGCTATGAGTAAGACTCAACAGGTATCTTTCCCTTTCGTCATGATTTCCCATATCCTGAAGATAATACACATTGAGGATTCCATATCCTTGTAGGGCCTCGAGTTTCTTTCCTCCCGGTTTACAGTCATGAGCCTTGAACTTCATGAAGCCCAGACCCGCATTTCTGAATTGGTGAAGATAGGGACCACAAGGACCAGTCTTCTTGACAAGAAGATCAAAGAGCTAGATGACGTGAAACAAGAGCTGTCAGTGGCCAAGAAGGAGCTGATTCATCAGGAAGCGGAGTGCTTGGTAAAGGTTCACGAGGTCATGGAGGGGGCTAAGAAATCGACTGCTGTCTTTGTATTCCAATCCCGGCTCAGTATGGGTAAGGAAGCAAAGGATGCTGGTCTGGATTCTCCCTTTTGGGATGTAGCTGGCTGGGAGAGAGTCTTGGCTGAGCTTAACGGGGAAACTATGGAGGAAGCTGGTCCGAGTGGAGTGGAGAAGGCTGCGGAGGAGGCTGTTGAGGTGGAGATCAAGGATGCAGTGAAGGCGGTCGGTGGTGAGGTGCAATTGGTCAATGGTAGCGATAATGAAAAGGCTTGAGCCCAATTTTTTATAGTTTATGTGTTTGTTGGTTTGTGATGGGTTGTAATGGCTGTTGAACAATTTTAATTTTCTTGTTTTGAACAAGTAAGCTTAGGATAATAGGATACATGGGTGGAGGGATCTTGACTTTCCAAGACAAAGCCCATGTTATCGTGACTTTTGGACATCTGGCAATATTCGGGTGGAGGGATCTTGGCTTTTTAAGACGAAATCCGGATGTTGCCTTTTTAATTTACTGCACTTATGATTAGTAATAATATAATATTTTGCTCTAAGCATTGTGTTCAGTAACTTACAAGTTTTAGTTAGAATATTAGTCTTTAATTTTCTGAAATAAGTTATTGTTTCGAATAATGGATCTTGAAAACATGCTTCCTTAATATTTTGAGGATTATAGTTTCAGAAAATGTATCTTTTAAGACTTTTCATTAAAATATCTTGAGGATCATATATCCTGTACATAAAATATTCTAAAGATTATATATTTTTAGAAAACATAATCAAAAGACTTATTAGGAATTGAAATAAAATATCTTAAGGATAATACATCCTTATGCCTTGTGCGAGCTATCACAATCAAACCAAAAGATCATACCTTGAAATATAAATCGTGTGATAAAACTAAGTGTAAAGAGTACCTTTGTGGAGATCATTTATAAATCTAGTCAGCTTACATATGATGTCCCCACTGTTGATCTTTTTGAGTATCATGCTTCTGGAATTTTGCTAAATTAAAAACTACCTTGTAATATTTTTACACGTAGTGATTTGTCCAATCTTCGATCTGTCAAAACAAAGTTAGATAATCCTGGCGATAAAGCCTATTTACTGGCGACAAGGCCTTGACTTGGGAGACATGAAAATGTCTATGCTTGAGATAATACCGGGGAAAGTCCCAAACGTACGGGCATGTAAATGCCAAAACTTGAGAAAACATGAAAATGCTATAAACCTTAGATAACATGAAAGTGTAATAAACCATATGTGTGATACGTCTGCCACTTATCATAAGGATTTGGTATATAGCCAACAACAAACGGATTATCAGCTGGTCTGGTCCGCCTGCCTCAAACTATATCCGAATCATCGTGCGCTCCAGGTGGCGTAAGAAAGGTGAAGACCTTTAAACCTTAGAAGATATCCAGGATATCTTATTTGTGCGCTCCAGGCGTTCGTTGGAAAGGTAGTTGCAGCAGAACTTGGCTCATAGGCCATACTCAACTTTAGTTTAGTAAGTTGCAGCAGAACTTGGCTCATAGGCCATACTCAACTTTAGTTTGTTACTATTGTGGCCCCC
Source organism: Bidens hawaiensis (assembly GCF_021521415.1). Lineage (NCBI taxonomy): Eukaryota > Viridiplantae > Streptophyta > Magnoliopsida > Asterales > Asteraceae > Bidens > Bidens hawaiensis. Next base: position 3,276,789 of record NW_027491022.1, read on the forward strand.
CTTCTGCCCATAACAGCCCCATAATCATCACAGACCACGTAATCCCCATGGCCATTACAGACCACGTTGTCTCCCAAATTAGTTATGTTCAACATTACATAAAGTGTTTGTATAAACATGCTGTCACGTGTAATTTCATTATGTTTTGCAATTCGTATTATCTCCACTCAATATATCAATCAACGATAATAATCATCTTTCATCAACACGTAGTCAATCATTATGTTTGTAGGGACTTTTCATATATAAATGTTTAGATATTTTATATCCTGATCCGTGTTTAGATAAATAACGTGTATAAACATGCTTTCCACCCCAAAAGTTCGTAAAATAGTTTAAAGAGTGGGGTCATGAAACTCACGGTTTTGTAGGCACTCAGTGCGAGATCAGCACGGGGTTCGTTTCCCTTGCTATCACTTAGTCCCTATAGTCCATATTATAATAAGATTAATATTTTAATATTATTATAATCTCAGTATTAAACTGGGATGTATAACTAATCTGGGTATAGCTGGTACGCCCAGAAAGTGGTAATAGGCTTAGGCTGTGATGTTGTTCAATGTCTAATACTTAAAACTGAACTTGGCTCAGATTCCCGTTTTCCCAGCTGGGCCAAGTTGTTCGTTTACGCGTTCAGAAAACAGTTATGGGAAAATAAGCTTGGGTAAATGTATTGGTTAATAAAATGATTAAGTTATAAAGAAGGATCACATACTGGGGTACCGGATTAGCCTCGGGGTCCGTTTCTGTTTATTTAGTTTGATTTAAGAAGAAACGCGGACAATCTATCCGGATTGTCCAGGTTTTTCATAGAAAAGTTCGTTTTTACTTAATTAGTCCAAAAATATGATTTTTGATCACTCTTGGTGTTTTGATATTCCCGCAGGTTCGTTAGTCGCGAACTTGCCGGTTTTTACAAAAACTGAATTTGTTTAATTTTTAAATTAGCATAATTAATTAACCGTTAATCATTAAATTATGAAAATTTAGCCACTTATCAACTAAAATATGTAGATTTTTATAAAAATATTTCTGAAATTATTTACTGATTTAATAATTTATAAGAATTCATTTTATCAGCTATATTTCGCCTGAAAATCGTCTGTTTATCCCAAACAATTTCCAAAAATTCCACAAAATTTCATGAATACTCAAATCATGTCCCGAAACAACCTGTATCAATTCCAGAATGTAAAAAGCTTGTTCAATATTCTTTTCAGCCCAAATTCGGCTATAAAAATTCGCATGAACGCATATGTACAAAACACCCTTAGACTTCTCTAAATGATCTTAAAATTCATATGTTATCAAAATACATTAAATCTGAGTTCCCAGAAAAATTTCATAATTTTTAAAGTATTTTAGCTATTTTTCCCAAATAAACGTCCCAATTCGGTAATAAATTCGCCAAATATTCTCGGATGTTCAAAAATTACCAAATTATAAAAGGGACTCAATGACATGGTCCCTGATGTGCCTGAAAAATTTCATGGCCTAATAATATGCACATCACAACCTTAACCTAAACAGCCCGTAAGCGAGTGTTTCGGTATTACCTTAGCGGGTTTGGCTCGTTTCCGACTTTTTAATCAAGTTTTCAGGTTCTTGTGCTTCTAAGCAAGCTAGGTACAAGTCCTATATCACAAACCAAGCAATTTTTCATCAACATAACAGCCCTTAACTTAGGGTTTCGGCTAGTGCACAAAAACGAACTTTTGAACCGTAAAAACGCCGTTTCAACCCTTTCATCCGTGTTTATGGCTAAAAAAAATATCAAAACAGGTTCCTTACCGTGTTTATGATCAAAACATGTTTATGGACCATTTTTAGGATTTTTACACGGTTAGGAATGAATTTTAGTAACCAAGACATGTTTTTATGGTATTAAACGACTTTAAACAAGTACAAAAGCTACTTATTTAAGCTCCTTACCTTAGGGTTTTAAGATTTTCTGGCTAGAGCAGAACTTGTGTCCAGAATTCTCATGAAAAAGATATCACAAAATATCTTAGAACTTGTTTTAATATGAAAAGGGTTTAAGGGGGGAAAATCTTCTTTGGCGAGCTGGGCTCGTTGGGTCCCCTTTTGGGCCCATTTGGCCCACTTTTCGCGATTTACGTGCCCAAACGTGAAATGCCGAGTCCAAATTTATTTCAGGTTCGGTTTCTGGTGACAAAAATATATCGGGTGCGACAAACGGAGCGAAAACGAGTGTTTTTCAGCTAGTTTTGTGTAAAATTATAAAAACATACTATACGTTTGTAAAAATCGAAAATATTTTCACAGATCGCTTAAAACATTTCAAATAAGTGTTTGGTAAGTCTTTTTCGGCTTAACGGATGATACAATGCTTGGTTTGTAACTATCTTTCGTGTTTAAATCTATAGCGAGTAGTTAAACGAGCATGTTTTCGTTTAACTTGTTTGCAAACGAACTAAGGCCATATTACTAATATTTTAGCTTGCATAGATCGTATATCACTTATAGATAGCACCCTGGGATATCCGGACCATAACCAGACCCGTTTGGTTATTCGTTTGTTCGTTACGCAATAAGCGGTTAAACGCATATTCGAGTTTGTAAGTACTAAGGTGTACTCGGTTTTGCCACGGATGTCACATTTAAGACCTATGACATTTGAGCCAAAACAAGGTACACCTCAGTACGTAATTACCGATTAAGCAAATAAACGTCTTTTGCGTAACAAACGAACGATTAACCGAACGGGTCGGGTTATGACCCAAATATCTCGAGCGGCCATTTATAAGTAATATACGATCTATACAAGCTAAAATATTAGAAATATGGTCTTAGTGTGAGCGCAAACAAGTTAAACGAAAATATGCTCGTTTAACTACCCGCTATAGATTTAAACGCGAAAGATAGTTACAAACCAAGCATTGTATCATCTGTTAAGCCGAAAAAGACTTACCAAACACTTATTTGAAATGTTTTAAGCGATCCGTGAAAATATTTTTGATTTTTATAAACATATAGTATGTTTTTATAATTTTACACAAAACTAGCCGAATAACACTTGTTTTCACCCTGTTTAACGCACCCGATAAGTTTTTCACGCCAAAAACCAAACCCGAATTAAATTTGGACCGGGCTTTTCGTTTTTGGGCTTGAGAAATCAGAAACTTTGACCAAAATGGGCCCAAAGTGGGCCCATGGACCTCCGATCGCAACAGCAAACCCCCCCCCCCTGTTTTTGGTTCTTTCATATTTAAACTAGATACAAGATATTTTGGCCTCATTTTCTTGAAAACTCTGGACATAAACTCTGTTCCAGCCAAAAACAGCAAGAAAACCTAAGGTAAGAGCTTAAATAAGTAGCTTTTGAACGTGTTTAAACTTGTTTAATACCACAAAAACATGTCTTGGTTACTAAAAATCATTCCTAACTGTGTAAAAATCCTAAAAATGATCCATAAACATGTTTTGATCATACGCATGGTAAGGAACCTGTTTTGATAGTTTTTTTTGGCCATAAACACGGATTAAAGGGTTGAAACGACGTTTTTACGGTTCAAAAGTTTCTTTTTGTACACTAGCCGAAACCCTAACTTAAGGGCTGTTATGTTGATGAAATATTGCTTGGTTTGTGATATAGGACTTGTAACTAGCTTTCTTAGAAGCACAAGAACCTAAAAACTTGATTAAAAAGTCGGAAACGAGCCAAACCAGCTAAGGTAATGCCGAAACACTCGCTTACGGTCTATTTAGGTTAAGGTTGTGATGTGCATATTATTAGGACTTGAAATTTTTCAGGAACATAAGGGATCATGTCAATGAGACCCTGTTCAAATTTGGTAATTTTTCGACCATCCGAGAATATTTGGCGAATTTATTACCGAATTGGGACGTTTATTTTGGAAAAATAGCTCAAATACTTCAAAAATTATGAAAATTTTTTGGGAACTTAGATTTGATATATTTTGATCACATATGAATTTTGGGATCATTTGTAGAAGTTTAAAGGTATTTTGTTTATTTGCATTCGTCTGAATTTTTACAGCCGAATTTGGGCAGAAAAGAATATTGCACGAGCTTTTTACATTTTGGAATTGATATAGGTTGTTTTGGGACATGATTTGAGTATACAGTAATTTTTGTGGAATTTTTGGAAATTGTTCAGGGTAAACTGACGATTTTCAGGCAAAATATAGCTGATAAAATGAATTTTTATAAATTAATGAATCGGTAAATAAATTCCAGAAATATTTTTATAAAAATCTACATATTTTAATTGATAAGTGGTTAAATTTTCATAATTTAAGAATTAACGGTTAATTAATTATTCTAATCTGAATATTAAACAAATTCAGTTTTTATAAAAACCAGCAAGTTCGCGTCTAGTGAACTTGCGGGAAAAATCAAAACACCAAGAGTGATAAAAAATCATATGTTTGGACTAATTAAGTGAAAATGAACTTTTCTATGAGAAACCCGGACAATCCGGGTGGATTGTACGCGTTTCTTCTCAAATCAAACTGTATAAACGGAAATGGGCCCCGTGGATAATCCGGGACCCAAGTAAGTGATCTTTCTTTATAACTTAATCATTTTATTAACCAATACATTTACCCAAGCTTATTTTCCCATAACTGTTTTCTGAACGCGGTAAACGAGCAACTTGGCCCACCTGGGAAAACGGGAGTCTGAGCCAAGTTCGATTTTAAGTATTAGACATTGAACAACATCACAACCTAAGCCTATTGCTACTTTCTGGGCGTTCCAGCTACACCCAGATTAGTTATACAGCCCAGTTTAGTATTGAGATTATAATAATATTAAAATATTAATATTATTATAATATTGATTATAGGAACTACTAATAGCGGACCGAACAAACCACGAGCTGATACAGTACTGAATATCTACTAAACCATGAGTTTCATGACCCCACTTTTAAACTGTTTTACGAACTTTTGGGGTGAAAAACAAGTTTGATTACATATACATACCTGAAACATGTACTGATGTGAATTATCTAAGTTCTAACACACGAAAGTCCCCACGATCATAGTGATTAACTTCGAGCCGGTGGCTTGTGAATAGTACTATTGGTTTGACAACCCAAACGGAGCCGGCACGGTTTTCCGAGACACCAAAACCGTTTGCACCTGACCATAATTATACAAACACGCTATGTATTGTTAGACATATCTACCGGGGCATGTTGTGGGCGGAAAGGGGCCACAGTGGTTGATTGAGCGTGGGAAATGGAGGCAGGCAGCACGAACAGTCCAGGATTCACTGTAGCTTAGCATAATTACGTCACATACATCATTAACATACATATATACTTATTTCATGATTACAAGTGTTGACTTGTGAATACTCATTACTGATTTCTTGAAACTCGTGAAACTCGCCAACTCTAGTAGTTGACCCGTTTTAAACTGCTTTTCAGGTGTACCTAAATCGGAGTAATTTGGTGACCTGTTACTTGCCTGAGGTGTGTGATTGATGCTACGTGAATAGAAGCAAGGGCGATAGTAGTAAGAATGTATAGTTAACGAACTAGTTTTGGCTTGTATCGCCTAGACTGTAAAACAATGATAGAACGAAGAAATGTAATATATTGTAAATTAGTTTGTAATGTTTCTTTATAAACAATGTGTTGATATCAGAGGTGTCTGTTACATTCCCGTTTTACGCTTCCGCATTGTGCTAGTTGGGGTGTGACAAGACCTTTAAACCTTAGGAGATATCTGTCACACCCCGTTAAGCGATTTGCGGAAGCGTAAAACAGAAATGTTACAGATACAACTGGTATCAAATTACGTTGTTCATAAAGAAACTTTACTAACTAATTTACAATATATTACATCGTTCTAACATCTTTTACAAACTAGGTGATACAATCAAAACTAGCTCTTCAACTACTTTACTTCTAACTCAAATGCTCATAGCATCGATCACAATCCAAACATGTAACACATAATCAATCTACTCCACCTTTCTGATTACCTGAAAAGCACGTTAAAAACAGGTCAACTACGAATAGTTGGTGAGCTTCATAAGTTTTAACGAAATCAGTTCTGCGTACCACATAGTCATAGTTTGTATGTACGAGCGTATGTAAAATAAATGTATTTACGTTTATATATGTACATCTGTGTCTTCATATGTACATATGTATGCATATAAGTTTATGATAAAAGTTTGAAATTACAATAAGATCGTGAGTGTTCGTTCGTACTACGTGCCTTCATTTTCCATATAAAACCAACCACTGTGGCCCCCCTTTCCGCCCATAACGGTTCCACGTAAAATCAACCATTATGGCCCACCTTCTGCCCATAATGGTTCCACGTAAACTTAAACATTACTCGGTATATACACAAATAATTAGTTTCTACACACAATATTTCCTACATCTATTCACATAACGTGTATACACAGATATTTATATATATACACAAATTTAGTATTTATCATGTATCACCAATCACCGTGGCCCCCTTTCCTCCCACAACATATATAATCACAATATTTTCTTAACACTCCTGTCATAATCAAGTTAGTTCGTTTAATAATTTGCAGCAGAACTTGGCTCATAGGCCATACTCAACTTTGGTTTACAAGATGTAGCAGAACTTGGCTCATAGTCCATACTCAACTTTGGTTTATAAGTTGCAGCAGAACTTGGCTCATAGGCTATACTCAACTTTAGGTTATAAGTTGTAGCAGAACTTGGCTCATAGGCCATACTCAACTTTAGGTTATAAGTTGTAGCAGAACTTGGCTCATAGGCCATACTCAACTTTAGTTTATTACTATTGTGGCTCTCCTTCCGCCCACTATAGTCCCATGATCATCACAGACCACGTTATCCCCACGCCCATTACAGACCACGTTATTTTCCCAACCTGTTGAGTTTAGCATTATATAGCGTATTTGTGTAAACATGTTGTCACGTATGATTTCATTATGTTTTGGAATTCGTAGTATTTTCATTTAATATATAAATCATGATAATAATCACCTTTTTCATCAGCACGTAGTTTACCATTATGTTTGTAGGGACTTTTCGTATATGGAGGTTCAGGTATTTTATGTTTTGAACAGTTTTCAGATAGATAATGCTTTTCACCGCAAAAGTTCGTAAAACATTGTCGGACCGGTGCGGGACACGGTTTCCCAACGATTCACGGGGCAACGTGTTAGAGTGCGGAATCCTCTAACACGGCGATTCGGTGGTGATCAACAACGCACGGTTACGATTCCTAAGACGGTTTGACACCTAGGGACGGAGGAAAAGACCGACACGACGAAGATTGGCAGAGAGGATTTTCGGCAGTAGCAGGTTCGTGACTGTGTGTAATGTGTGCTCTCCCTTGTGAAATTTCCTAAGTTTCGTTTATATATCGTATACTGATTCGATCGAATGAGTATCTCATTCGATCGAATGAGTCCTGGTTCGATCGAATCAGTCACTGATTCGATCGAATCAGTTTCTTTTGACATTTTCAGTCCGTTAACTTGGTTTCACGATCGTTATTTTCATATCGAACCATCCTGATAGAACTGGGGACATACACATGACATTTCATGTCCTAACAAACTCCCCCTTGGAGCCAGTTCTATTTACTTATAATCAATCGAGTTCTCTTGCTCGATCGTAACTCCCCCTTGGAGTTATCTCACTCTCTCTTTTCTCAAAGCTAGTGGTGCGCACGTTGCATCCACGAACTCCTTTCTTCATGAAGTTCTCTCAAGATCAAATGGTTCAGTCAGTCAGACTTACCATAGGTTCCGCAAATCCTGAGAAGCTGTCAATTGAATTTTTAGATAAACATTTAAGCACAATCTATCACAATGTTCCAAAACAAATTACATTCAACTCAAGAACAATTACAATCAGAAGATTAAACCTTGAATTACAACAAGAAACAAAATAAACATGACAATTAAGCTTCAGTTTCTTGTGCATACTTCTTCTGTTGCTCTTTCCAGTTTGATCCTGCATGTATGTCATAGGCAAAGCAAATCCTAATGACATTTCTATACGTTAATGCTTGCTCTCTGTCTTCGGGGGCATAAAGAATCTCTGTCTTGTATAGTGTATAGACATCCTCCCGTGACAAGTTTGTGAGCCACATAGGATCAAATATGCGAATTGTGCTCCAATTTCCATTGTCGTTGAGCACGATAACTGCTTCATGCAGTCTTCCATCATAGTACCAATGCCTGAATGCTTTGTAGAAGTCCTGCTTCATCTTTCTTAGAGGAATCTTCTTCATCGTGAGTGGTGGCATGTACTTCAAGATAATCATTGGCCTGTTGGTGATCGGATCGATCTCCTTTTTACTTGTATATCTCTTTGGCCTCTGTGGAGTGATCATCTTCCATTTTGAGTTGTATTCCTTTCGCAATACACTCTGATAGTACGTGGCAAATGGAGATGAACTGGCGTAAAGCATATCAAGATAGTTCAGACGGTTTAGATCATAAGTAGGAAGAGTCTTCAAGTCAGTGATACGTTGAAAGTACTCAACCCCTTTTTCTCTCTTGATAGCAATGCAATTAAGATCCTTCAGACACGCCCAAGCAATAATCTCTCCTGAAGTTCTACGACCCTTCATCTTATAAGACGTTGTGTGAGGAATGGTCGGCTTTGCTTGTCGTCTGGACCTTATCTTCTCAAGAATAGCGTTGAAAGCTTTCTTGCATTCTTCTGTTTTCTCAACGAATTCGGCTTGATCTGCTTCAGAAGGCTGTTTCATTGTGTTTGACCTTTTGTCAGCCTTCTTCTGTATTTCCTCCTCTGTTACATTTTGGAAGAAACTTGCAGAGTTAGGAAGATTGTCAGTTTGAGACGTGTAGTATTCTGGATATTCTTCCTGTGTCAAGTCTTCCATTTCAACTTCATCAAATTGAGAGGGATCAGCGGCCGTAGATGATGTTGAGTCAGGTGTAGCAGCCGAAGAAGATGTTTGTTCTGTTGAAGGCAAAGCCAGATACTTGCCTGTTTCTTCATTGTATAGCTCAAACATTTGTTCCAGTTCTTCTTCTGTGAAATTGTGTGAAATTTCACCTTCTTCCAAGTCTCCACTTGCGAAGTTTTGCTGCTCATATGGATTGTCCAGTAAAAACGTGAAATATTCCGCTGCTGTTTTTGATTGCAGCGGTTGGACATTAAACGGATCAGCATCACCTGGTTGATTAAAAACCACAATGTAACACAAATTTTAAATAAACATATGTAATATCATAAACATGAAATACAATACCATTACATATGAAACTAAGTTTACACACAAATCATTAATTAAAAAGATTTAACATTTAAGTCGTCACTACATTCACTCAAATTCCTCTTAAATACCTTCACCTCCATCATCAGAAGAGTCCAGTTCGTCTGTGTCCACATCGACATTGGTTGGACCTTCCAGACGAAGAACATCTCCTTTCAGCTCGGTCACTTTTGCTTCAAGGCTTAGATTTGACTCTTTCAGCTTGTTGATCGAAGATCCTTGTTCAGCGACAGTAGCATTTAGCTGACTGTTTTCAAGCCTGAGCATTTCGTTCTCAGCTTGAAGTTTAGCAATCTGCTCATCTCTGAGTCGATTCTGTTCTTCTTGCTCTGTCTTGAACAATAACATCTTCATCATAGCCTTGTGAAGATCAGCAATTTCAGATGCAACCTTTTGAGGTATAGACATTTCCGGTTGAGGTTGAGGAGTAGGTTGTGGTGCTGACTGCGGTGTTGGTGGCTGTGCTGGTTGAGCAGGAGGGGCAGCAGAAGTCCCAACTGATGGTACCATTGAAGGACGTGGTTGATCGGAAAATAAACTCCGATACTTTCTTGTAACCTTCTTCTTCTGCCTCTTTGCAGGCCTTTCTTCAGTCGCATCTATCTCAGCCGGTTGTTTCTCGGCTCTAACTTCTTCACCAGCCTCCAGATCCTCAACATTTAAATACCAATCAGCCTGTTTTTCCTCTTCTGTCCTTGTGTCTTCCGGGGCCGCCACCTCCTCAGTGTCAGAATCGTCGCTGGATTCCTGATACGGTAAATTCTCGACGTCTGAATCACTGGCAGCATTTCTCCACTTCCTCTTCGGAGGGGCCCTGTAGGACGGATTGACTATATGCCCGAAGCATCGTTTGAGTGGTGGCCTGGTGGGACGTTCTTTGTAGGATTTGAGACGGTTGAGAGTCTCATTCTTCATGTGGTCCAGTTTCACCACATCACCTTCATTTTCTTTCAGTAGACCCGGTGCTTGAGTATCAACTATCATCTGAACGAACCTCGGGTACTGAAGAAACTTCTCGCTCTTCCCTTGTTTCAACGTGATGTTTTCCACCATATGACCAAACGTCATTTGAGAGAAGTTGTAGGGGCGGTTCATCACTAGAGCAGCTACGGTGAACTGCATGCTTTCCCTCAGCTTGTCAAAGCTAGTTCGTTGAGGCCCCAAGCAATGCATCACCACGTGTGCCAGATACTTGAATTCGGGGCACAGGTTGGCTTTGTGAAGCAGACCGGCATTGAGATCGCCGTCATACTTCATTCTTGCGAAACATCCTCTAGTTGCCGCAGGATGTAATGATGTAGGGTCTGATTCTAAGTCTACAAAGCCGCAGACTTCTCGGATTACCTGGGCAGATATTACGATGGCATGCCCTCTGACCGTGGAGCGAATAACCGACGGCACGACTGTTTTGTCGTGCGTGGCATTCCTCCATAACTCTTGTTGAATTGACATTATAGGCTCAACGATCCTCGAGATAGGTCCAGAAATCCTTGACCTCTTCAGAAATTTGATAACTGTTGCAAAATCCTTCCCGTGGCTAGACTTTTCGTCCAGGAAAGCCACGATATTGTGCTTGATAGACGTTTTGAATGGAGCAACCACTTCTGCAACTTCAGCCATTGAATCTGTAAACTTAAACGTGTTAGAACGAACAGATATCGAAACGACTGAATGCGTTTAAAATTTTCAAATTTTCTGGACTAGTTCGATCGAACGAGCAACACATTCGATCGGGTGAGCTATTCATTCGATCGAATGAGATCTGGTTCGATAACAGACAATCGAATGAGATAGATCTTATCATTTACTTCTGATTCGATCGAACTACTAATCGAATAAGTCACATTCGATCGAATAGACTGATTCGACTCATTCAAGCAGAAGCCCGGAAATGAAGAACACCCGAACCCGGAAAACCAAAACGACCAAAAACCCGATCAAAACACGGTTAAAAACAAGTAAAACTTACATTTTTGTAATCTACGTGAAAAACTGAATAAAGTGATCGGATCAAAAAGAGGGTTTGAGAAAAACAAATTTGAGAGAGAAAATCCGTAATATTTTTCGAATAATTCTGTCCGATCGAATAAGTTTGAATATTTATACTGTTTTTGGACTTATTCGATCGAATGGACTTGTTCGTTTGGATCATTCGATCGAATGAGATTCTATTCGATCGAATGAGTCTCTTCACAACTGTTCGCATTCTCTCACACACTGATTCGATCGAAACTGTCCATTCGATCGAGTTATTCAATCGAATAGCAACCTATTCGATCGAATGAGGGAAAACATTTGAAAAATAAATTTTTTTTTTTTTTTTTTTTTTTTTTTTTTTTAAATTTCTTATTTCCCGTCCATCGATCGTGATGCCTTTGAACCTGCACGAAAACATAAACTTTTGACACTTGGTTAGTTTTCTTAGACATTTTCCAATCCTGAGAGCTTCGTTCCTACAGAACATATAGATCATAATACATTAGTAACAAATGGAAAAATATCAGGCTCAAACATCTTTGGGTTTTCTTGTCACTTCATTCTTTCTTTCATGCACAGCCTGTTGCACAGATGAACATTTAGCAACCTGCATGAAGTTTTCTTTCATTCCTACACACCGGATAAACATTTAGTAGGAACAGACAGGGATCAGACTACCTGTCACGATGATTTCTCATCGATTCTCAAACAAACAGAAATAGATAAAATGAAAAATAAATAGAAATAAGATCTTTTTGGTTTTTATCAAAATATTTACAGGGAGGGACAGGGATCAGACTACCTGTCACGATGATTTCTCATCAACATTAAAGCAGAATAAAATAAAAAAAAATTAATTCAGAATAAAAATCTTTTTTTTTTTTTTTTTTTTTTTTTTTTTTTTTTTTTTTTTTAATATTCAAACTGAAATAAACAACTGTACAAAAATTTAAAACACATTATTTTTGGTTGAGAAGGATCTATAATAAGAAATCATACAGACGTATATGACTATCTACTGAGACTTTTCGAGATTTTTCATTTTTTTTTTTTTTTTTTTTTTTTTAACAGAATATACGAAGTTAAACAAGACATAATGAATATTCTTTTTGTGAGAAAGATCCGAACAGGAATCATACTAATTACGTGACTTTCACACAGATCCGTGTTTAGCTGTATTATGACATAAAGAAACAGGTTGTGAGCATGTAAATAACTTAAAATGGTTTTCATCGTTTCTGTGATACGAGTTAGGTTCAATTATGTCTCAAAATTTAAGTGGGTAACAACTCAGAGATTATGATGCCTCCTATCTATTCTCAAAGCGTATTTGGCTTTCCCCAAGTCACCCCGAATTGACCTTGACCCATAGTGTCTGATTAAGGTTGTAAGTGTCTTCATCTGCTTCCCGTTTTCTTTCTTACTCCATGATTGAGAAGTCTTGACATTGTTAACTCTAGAATGTTTCAATCACTCATAAGGTAAATTTTTTTTTTTTTTTTTTTTTTTTTTTTATAATATTACATAGACTTCAGAGTAGTAAACAATTGCAAGTCCCGAATCTGGATCACTGCAGTTTCTTCACACACTATCTTTACGGGAATCAGAACACTTATGGGCTCGTGTATGACTGGGTAATCGCTTTTCTGCCTATCATTCGGAAAGATATATATGAAGACATACAAAACTCTTAAGGAGTTTCCACGTAAAATCGAGTAGATTTAGTTTGTATCACATCTACTTTTACGCACCATAAAAAGCTACCATGACACACAATGACCGTTCTAAAGCCTTTTAAGCCTAATAACATCACTAGTTAAGCTCACAGAATCAGTGTATCTATCATTTTCCAAGGTTGGATCAATTTCTCATTTTCTGAATATATATGAATGTCCTTTTTTTTTTTTTTTTTTTTTTTTTTAAAAAAAAAATAACGTTTAAATTATTTCGCCCCGATCAAGTCAAAGTCTTCAGGTAAACGGCTATCCTGAAGATCCAATGGATCAACTGGACCGACCACATACGAGTATGTGTCCTTCTAACTAAGTATAACCGACTATTTTTCAGCGAAAGAATAAAAAACCCATCAAAACCCGCCCCGATCACTTTCAGTCATCTGGTTAATGGCTATCCTCATAATCGACCAAAACACATCCGAAAATGTGTCCATCAAACTGAGGTAACCGACATAATTTTAAGCGATAGTGATGTATCAAAATTTAATATAAGAAAAATGAAAATAAGCTGTACAGAAATAACAAATCTTTTTGATGTCTCAGTATGATAGCGTCTGTGTACTATCACTTTTCTTGTAACAAGATCAACTTCTCAAAATTTTGAAATTTTTTTTAATGTTTTTGGGTTTTTGTATTTTATATTGTTTTTGGTTTTTCTTGAAACCTTTCTCCCCCTAGAATTTATAAAAAACAAAATCTTTTTGGATTTTTCAAATTTTTAAGAAAAGAAAAAATGAAAACAATTTAAATGATATCTTCAGGAACATCATCTGATATACGTTTAACGCCGTTGATCTCTAGTAAATATAAAAACCGTGGTTTATCAAATGCTTTAGTGAAGAGATCAGCGCGTTGTTCCTGAGTGGGGATTTTTATCACATCGATTAACTTCTTTTCGTAGCAGTCACGAAGGAAGTGATATCGAATTTCGATGTGCTTCGTTTTGCTAAAATGGACCGGATTTTTGGTAATTGAAATTGCAGCAGAATTATCAATATATATGGGAGTAGTAGAACATTCAATACCGTAGTCACGCATTTGTTGCTGAATCCAAATAACTTGAGAACAGCAACTGGCAGCCGCAATATATTCCGCCTCAGCTGTTGAAGTGGAGACTGACGTCTGCTTTTTGCATTGCCACGTTACTAAACGACTTCCAAAGAACTGACATCCTGCTGTTGTTGATTTGTAATCGAGTTTACAACCACCATAATCCGAATCACTATACGCATGAAGATCGAAGTTGTCATCATAAGGATACCAAAGACCCCAATCTGGAGTACCCTTCAGATAACGCAAAATTCTTTTGACTGCAATCAGATGGGAGACCTTCGCTCTCCCTTGTGAAATTTCCTAAGTTTCGTTTATATATCGTATACTGATTCGATCGAATGAGTATCTCATTCGATCGAATGAGTCCTGGTTCGATCGAATCAGTCACTGATTCGATCGAATCAGTTTCTTTTGACATTTTCAGTCCGTTAACTTGGTTTCACGATCGTTATTTTCATATCGAACCATCCTGATAGAACTGGGGACATACACATGACATTTCATGTCCTAACAAACATTTTACGGTGTGGGGTCATGAAACTCACGGTTTTGTAGGCACTCAGTGCGAGGTCAGCTCGGGGTTTGTTTCCCTTGCTATCACTTTGTCCCTATAGTTAATATTATAATAATATTAATATTTTAATATTATCAAATCTTTATACTAAGCTGGGCTGTATAGCTAGTCTGGGTGTGGCTGTAACACCCAGAAAGTGTTAATAGGCTTAGATTGTGATGATGTTCAATGTCTGATGTTTAAAATCGAACTTCGCTCAGATTCCCCGTTTTACCAGTTGAGCCAAGTTGCTCATTTACGCGTTTGGAAAACAGTTATGGGGATGTAAACTTGGGTAAATGTGTTGGTTGATAAAATGATTAAGTTATAAATAAAGATCACGTATTAGGGGTCTGGATTCGCTACGGGGCTCGTTTCCGTTTATTTAGTATGATTTGGAGAAAATCGCGCAAAATCTACCAAATTGTCCGGATTTCTCACAAAAAGTTCGTTTTTACATCATTAATCCGAAAATATGCTTTTTGATCACTCTTGATGTTCTGATATTCTAACAAGTTCATTAATCACGAACTTGCCGGTTTTCGTCAGAATTAAACTTGTTTAATATTTAAAGTAGCATAATTATTTGTCCGTTAATTTTATTAGATTATGAAAATTTAGACCCTTATCAAATAAAATATGTATAATTTTATAAAAATATTTCTGAAATTATTTACTGAAATATAAATTTTAAATAAAATCATTTTATATGCTATAATTAGCCCGAAAATCATCCGTTTATACCAAATGATTTTCGAAAAAAATCCGCCAAAATTCTGGATGACCAAAACACTTCCCAAAATAACCTGTAGCAATTTCAGAATCTAACAATCTTGCCAAATATCATTTTCGAGCCGAAAACGACTATGAATATCCGAATTAACGCAAATGCATAAGACATACCTAGGATTTTCCAAATGACACTAAATTTCATATATGATAATAATATATCAAGTCTGAGTTCTCCACAAAATTTCATAATTTTTCAAGCATTTTATCTATTTTTCCCAAATAAACGTCTCAAATCGGTAATAAATTCGCCAAATATTCTCGGATGGACGAAAAATTACCAAATTTGGCAGGGACTCAACGATATGGTCCCTGATGTCCCTGCAAAATTTCATGAACTAACAATATGCACATCACAATCGAATCCTAAACAGCCCCTAATCGAGCATTTCGACATTACCTTTGCGGTTTTTGCCCTTTTTCGCTTTCCTAATCCATTTTCCGGGTTCTCGTGCTTCTATATAAGCTAGGTACAGGTCCTATATCACAAACCAAGCATGTATCATCAAGAGACCAGCCATGAAACTTAGGGCTTCGGTTAGGGTTCTAAACCGAACTTTTGAACCGTAAAAATGTCGTTTCAACCCTCTAATATGTGTTTATGGCAAAAAAAGAGTGTGATTCTAATTCCTAACCATATGTAGGATCAAAACATTTTTTTGGACAATTTTTAGGATTTTTGAACGGTTAGGATTGGTTTTTGGTATTCAAATTATGTTTATAGGTGTATAATCATGTTCTTAATCAAGTTAAAGTGGATCAATTTGAGTTTTTACCTTTTAGACTTGCTGGAATAATGAAAGAGCAGATATAAGCAACTTCTAGGTTCGGGATAATTTAGTTTAGAATGAGAAAGATGACTTTTATATGTAAAAAATCAAGGGAAGACCCCCCTTTGGTCCGATCGGGATTAAGGGGGTGGTTCTAGACCTTTTTTTTTAAATCATATTTTGTATACATATATGATAAATACCAAGTCCATTTTAAATTTGAGTTTGGTTTTTGGCAAGAAAAATATATCGGGTACGACAAACAGTGCGAAAACAATTGTTTTTCGGCCATTTTATTATATATTTAGAAAAATATAGTATTTGTTTGTAAAAATCAAAAATATTTTCATGGATCGCTTAAAACATCCCTAACAAGTGTTTGGTAAATCTTTTTCGGCTTAACGAATGATACAATGCTTGTTTCGGAACTACCGTTCGCGTTAAAATCCGTAGCAGGTAGTTAAACGAGCATGCTTTCTTTTAACTAGTTTGCTATCATACTAAGGCCTTAATATCAATATGTTGGCTTATAATAGACGTATATCACTTATAGATGCCCTCCCTGAGATATTTGTGTCATAACCATACCCGTTCGGTTAATCGTTTGTTCGTTAACCAATAAGCGGTTAATCGCTTGTTCAATAAATGAATACTATGGTGTACTCAGTTTTGCCACGAATGTCACATTCTCCCCCAGTTAACAAATTTCGTCCACGAAATTAAATATACCAATTACACCCTTTTAGGGAAAAGTTTATAATTATTTGTTTCGGAATTCGTTCTTTTGTTCCCGAATGTATTTGGTTCCCCGTTGTGGATTCCACCAAACTTATTCAGTGAAATTTTATTGAGTCGTAACTGTTTGATTTTTCCCGTTCAATATTTTCACAAGTTCCTTTATAAGTTTTAGTTGTATACAAGTTTTCAGGTGGTACTAATTTCGTCCTGTTAGTAAGACACTCGTTCTGATTCGATATATATAAAATATCGTGAATGAGGTAATTTCGTTTAATACATTACGAGATTAACCTTCGAGGCAATTTTTTATAGTTTCATGTATTTTCAAATTAATTCTACTCAAACGTTTCAAGAATCGTCGCCTTCTCACATATCATCGGTATAGTACTCTGGTTAGTCTCAAGTGACTTTCAGTTTGTTTTCGATATTACGAGTTTTATCAATAGTTTCCGAAATTGATTCGGGTTTCGTATTTTGGGAGTCGCCAATTTTCAATTGAATAAGGTGACGATTTAGATCCTTGCTCTTAAAATGTAGTATATAGCTCCTGAATAATATTACGATAACTATTGGGGTACGAGGATTGAAGTTACTGGTCTCACTTTTCTCTAATGTTGGAATGGTTTATTTAATTTGATTGTTTGTTAGAGGAAGACAAGTCAATTCGGGATCTAAAGTCTCATACATAACCCACCAAGAATAACACGTGAAGTGGCTTTCTCGATCTGAAGTAACTGAGATGAGCTCCCTACGTCGGGATACGATTAAGGTGAGTTTTTTTTTTAGTTGTGCAGTTGATACGAAGTATGCGGATTGGGTCAGTCAGTGAACTATTATATAGATGTCGTTGCTGTCTTGGAATGTTTTAAGAGCATGTGTTAAGAAGTCCATTTTTTTTAATGGGGTATTTCAAACTGTTGTAACGTCCCCGAGGCTCTTTAGTATTCCCCCTCAACTTATTATAGTGCACAACTTTACAACTCATGTGCCTATGCTCTTTCTCATACCAGTTCCTTCATAGATTTTCCTTACATCTTTATACTAGTACTCAATTTAACCGAACATCTAGCCTGACTTTTCCTTGTTCATCACCCGGTTATTAAGGCTATAAAAGCTTAAAGTTCAAGTTTCGGTTACGGATAGTATAGTTCTTCTCATCCGTGTTTCGTCATTGGGAGGTATATGATATTACTTTGTTTCACTTTCCATTCGTAATCTCGGCTCTTTGTAACATCCCGAAATTTCTAAGTAATATTTAATATATTATTTTGTCGGGTGAAATAAACGAGTTAGTGGAACAGCATAATATGAAGACTTAGTAGGATAATTAGATGGGTTTGGATATGGACCAAAAGGAAATATGGGCCTTCGGTCCATGGGCTTGAGGGAGTATAAATACCCCCTTAAACCCCAATCCTTTCCATTCCATCCATTTATCCATATCTCTACACACACCCAAAACACACACACCACATACACCGCCGGCGGCCGAGGAGAGGAACAAACAAGATCCGAGAGAGGGTGAGCGATTAGTTGTGATTAAACAAGTAAAACGAGATCCAAACAAGCTCAAAAAGGTATGATTCTTGTTCTTTGAAGTTTAAAGATCCAAGCTTTATAGTGTATAAACGACCGAAAACGGTTGGGGAACGTAGTGGGTGATGTTGAACCATAACAAGGGTGTTAAAATCGCCAAAATGCTTGATAGAAACCAAACAGCGGCTGGACTGGGCAACTTCGCCGCGAACCGGGCAACTTCGCCTTCAAAGCGATAACTTCGCCTTCAAAGCGATAACTTCGCCTGAGGCCAAGTTCGCCTAATTGATAACTTCGCTTACGGCCAAGTTCGCCTAACTGGTAACTTCGCCTGAGGCCAAGTTCGCCTAATTGATAACTTCGCTTACGGCCAAGTTCGCCTAACTGATAACTTCGCCTAAAGCTAAGTTCGCCTGATGACAACTTCGCCTAAAGCTAAGTTCGCCTGATGACAACTTCGCCTAAAGCCAAGTTCGCCTAAGGTTTAACTTCGCGTAAAGTCAAGTTCGATTAGAAAATAGATTAAAAACGATAAGTAAAAGTAAGCTAATACTAGGCCACCGGATTAAATCAGGCGAGTATTGATACGTGTAACTTATACAGTCAGCCGAGCTCAGTTAAAGAAGGGATTTACAACTATCGGAGGAAGAAGCAGAGTTCAGGTGAGTTTCTAGCCCCATTCCTTGTTATGTTTTCGGGGCTGTGTGCATACTCGATGTGTTGTTAATACATTTATCCTAAGTGATAAGTGTATGCCATATGTGATATATGTGATGGATATGAATGATTGCTTGTCGGTACGCGAACGATCTTCGGATATTGCGCGTACTATCAGGTTAAAAATAAAGGTACGAATATTATATATCGAAGATGTATGAATATTACAAATGAATACTTGTCGGGGCGTGAACGATCTTCGGATATTGCACGTAACGACAAGGGGTATGGTTGTTAAATGAAGGATGTATAGAACGCCTAGAGTGTTCTTATGCTATAATGTAATTATTGTATATGTGAAGTATGTGTATACAGGTACACGAATGGTATGTGAGTTCTACGTTCGACATAGTAATTTAGGATGGCAAATCCCTCTAACTTCTGTTGGACATAGACTTGGCAGGTGATGGCGTAGTTAAGGACTGCGAGCCTTATACGTGATGTAGATGATAGATGTAAACGTAGATAGGGACGGTAGGCCTATACGTGTTATAGGAGATAGACGCCAACGTAGATAAGGACTGCGGACCTTATACGTAACGTAGATAAGGACTGCGGACCTTATACGTAATATAGATAGGCGTCAGCACAGGAAAGGACTGTGGTAGCATAGGGGAGGACTGCGGACCTCGTTCGTGCTATGAATTAGGTTGCAACATAGGGAAGGACTGTGGACCTTGTACGTGTTGTGGAAGTGGGATGGTATAGGGAAGGACCGCGGACCTTGCACGTACCATGAATGGTGAACATAGGTAAGGACTGCGAACCTTTTACGTGTTCACGACCTTGAGTACAGGTATAGACGGCGGACTATGAACGTACTCTCGGTAGACTGAGGTTAGTGATTGTAGATATGTATGTATGTATGGTAGTAAGTATGTATATAGAACAGAAGGGTAACTAGTTAAGCATGGATATGTATCTTCGGATATGTATGTATGTGTATGTATTGTATAGTGTATGATTAACTAGAACTCACTCAGCGTAGCTGACTTTTAGTATGCACGCAGGTGAGTAGAATGAGACAGCTAGCTTGAGCGGGCACATGGTGGGCGAATAGGAGACTGGCATCTGAAGACTCAAGATGTTTTAATGTAATTGACGTTTATTTTGAAGGACAAGAATGTTTAATTAAGGCAAGTTTTGGATTGCTGTAACGTTTCATAGAAGTTTTTATATTCCGCGAAAGTTTTAATGAACTCTGATTTGTAAGAACTGTGTTTATGAGTAAATCCGACGCTAAAGTAAAGCTACCGGGTTCGGGGCCTTACACTCTTTGTTTGAATTAGGAGGATACATTTAAGTAATAGTAGAAAAGTGTTCCTGCCGCTGGGGTATCCATGAATCCTTGATGTAGTTGTCATGATATATAATTTAAGGCATGCATACAAAAGGCATTAGGGTACTAGGTTTTTTTCCGAGTACGGGACCACTTCTTTATCCAGAAGAGGCAGTATAATAGTTCTATTTATATATATAACTTTCATTTGAACTCAATTAACTAGTCCATACTGACAATTACACAACAACTCCTCACTTCCACCGGGAGTGCATTGATAGGGAATAGCTAGTTGTTTAGTTTAAGAGGGCAGTTTTTAGAATAGTATGGTTAGTATATATAGTCTTACTTTTGGTGGTTCCTATAGTATACAGAATTTTTATTTTACTAGCTAGTATATTTTCCAAGGTAATAACTTGTAGGACTGAAACGTCTATCAATGCCCGTAATAAATAAACTAAAGTATATTAGGCATTACTAAGAACGTACCTGTGACTACATTTGTTCTATTCGGTTTATTCACAATACGTGACCCCTAGTCGAGTTGGACGTCGATGCCGGTCCTTGCCTTTGTTTTTCCATCGCTATTGGATTCAATCTAGGGCAGTCATTCTTGATGTGCTTCACACTACCACACTCATAGCAGGCATAATGGTTTAGTATGGGTTGGTTTTGGTAGACTGGTTGTCGTCGTATTGGTTGAGGTTGGGGTAGTTGTGAGTCCTGGAGTTGGGTTGATGGATTTATAGTATTCATAAGGGTTCTACAATTTCGTGCATAGTGTCCCACCTTCCCACATTTGTGACACACATTGGTCCGACATTCACCAACATGATGATAACCACATTTTCCACATCTAGGCAAATGTCACACCCCGACTAGCACAATGTAGAAGCGTAAAACGGGAATGTAACAGACACCTCTGATATCAACATATTGTTTATAAAGAAACATTACAAACTAATTTACAATATATTGCATTTCTTTGTTCTATCATTGTTTTACAGTCTAGGCGATACAAGCAAAAACTAGTTCGTTAACTATACATTCTTACTACTATTGCCCTTGCTTCTATTCACGTAGCATCAATCACACACCTCAGGCAAGTAACAGGTCACCAAATTACTCCGATTTAGGTACACCTGAAAAGCAGTTTAAAACGGGTCAACTACTAGAGTTGGTGAGTTTCACGAGTTTCAAGAAATCAGTAATGAGTATTCACAAGTCAACACTTGTAATCATGAAATAAGTATGTATGTATGTATGTAAATGATGTATGTGATGTAATTATGCTAAGCTACAGTGAAACCTGGACAGTTCGTGTTGCGTGCCTCCATTTCCCACGCTCAATCAACCACTGTGGCCCCTTTCCGCCGACAACATGCCTCGGTAGCTATGTCTAACACTACATAGCGTGTTTGTATAATTATGGTCAGGTGCAAACGGTTTTGGTGTCTCGGCAAACCGTGCCGGCTCCGTTTGGGTTTGTCAAACCAATAGTACTATTCACAAGCCACCGGCTCGAAGTTAATCACTGTGATCGTGGGGACTTTCGTGTGTTAGCACTTAGATAATTCACATCAGTACATGTTTCAGGTATGTATATGTAATCAAACATACTTTTCACCCCAAAAGTTCGTAAAACAGTTTAAAAGTGGGGTCATGAAACTCACGGTTTAGTAGATATTCAGTACTGTATCAGCTCGTGGTTTGTTCGGTCTGCTATCAGTAGTTCCTATAATCAATATTATAATAATATTAATATTCTAATATTATTATAATCTCAATACTAAACTGGGCTGTATAACTAATCTGGGTGTAGCTGGAACGCCCAGAAAGTGGCAATAGGCTTAGGTTGTGTTGTTGTTCAATGTCTAATACTTAAAATCGAACTTGGCTCAGACTCCCGTTTTCCCAGATGGGCCAAGTTGCTCGTTTACGCGTTCAGAAAACAGTTATAGGAAAATAAGCTTGGGTAAATGTATTGGTTAATAAAATGATTAAGTTATAAAGAAAGATCACTTACTGGAACCCGGATTAGCCACGGGGCCCATTTCCGTTTATACAGTTTGATTTGAGGAGAAACGCGCAAAATCCACCCGGATTGTCCAGGTTTCTCGTAGAAAAGTTCATTTTCACTTAATTAGTCCAAACATATGATTTTTGATCACTCTTGGTGTTTTGATTTTTCCCGCAGGTTCACTCGTCGCGAACTTGCTGGTTTTTATAAAAACTGAATTTGTTTAATATTCAGATTAGCATAATTAATTAACCTTTAATCCTTAAATTATGAAAATTTAACCACTTATCAATTAAAATATGTAGATTTTAATAAAAATATTTCTGGAATTTATTTACTGATTTATTAATTTATAAAAATTCATTTTATCAGCTATATTTTGCCTGAAAATCGTCCGTTTATCCTGAACAATTTCCAAAAATTCCACAAAAATTCCTGAATACTCAAATCATGTCCCAAAACAACCTGTATCAATTCCAAAATGTAAAAAGCTCGTGCAATATTCTTTTCGGCCCAAATTCGGCTGTAAAAATTCACACGAACGCAAATAAACAAAACACCTTTAAACTTCTCCAAATGATCCCAAAATTCATATGTGATCAAAATACATCAAATCTGAGTTCCCAGTAAACTTTCATAATTTTTGAAGTATTTTAGCTATTTTTCCCAAATAAACGTCCCAATTCGGTAATAAATTCGCCAAATATTCTCAGTTGGTCCAAAAATTACCAAATTTTAACAGGGACTCATTGACATGATCCCTGATGTTTTTGAAAAATTTCAAGTCCTAACAATATGCACATCACAACCTTAACCTAAATAGCCCGTAAGCGAGTGTTTCGGCATTACCTTAGCAGGTTTGGCTCGTTTCCGTCTTTTTAATCAAGTTTTCAGGTTCTTGTGCTTCTAAGCAAGCTAGGTACAAGTCCTATATCACAAACCAAGCAATATTTGATCAACAAAACAGCCCATCATGGGCCATAAGGGGGTTCCGATCGGCAGCCCACCCCCACCCCCATTTTTTTATATAACTTGTTAAGTAAGCTTGTTATTCATTTAATTTGATTAAAATTGAAGTCCAAGCAGCTACAAGTCAGTTTTTCCAGAAAACTTCCAAAACCCTAAGGTAACAACTTTTTTCGGCTAGTTTTGTGTAAAATTATAAAAACATACTATATGTTTGTAAAAATTAAAAATATTTTCACGGATCGCTTAAAAAATTTCAAATAAGTGTTTGGTAAGTCTTTTTCGGCTTAACGGATGATACAATGCTTGGTTTGTAACTATCTTTCGCGTTTAAATCTATAGCGGGTAGTTAAACGAGCATATTTTCGTTTAACTTGTTTGCTATCAAACTAAGACCATATTTCTAATATTTTAGCTTGTATAGATCGTATATCACTTATAAATGGCCCCCCGAGATATCTGGGTCATAAACCAACCCGTTCGGTTAATCGTTCGTTTGTTACGCAAAAGGCGTTTATTTGTTTAATCGGTAATTACGTACTGAGGTGTACCTTGTTTTGGCTCAAATGTCACATTCTCCCCCCGTTAGAAAATTTCGTCCCCGAAATTCAGTTATTCAACTTTTTCTTTGTTTGGAAACAGGTGCGGGTATTTCTTTTTGTATTCAGATTTCCGCTCCCACGTGAATTCAGGTCCCCTTTGTGAATTCCACCGAACTTTAACTAGAGAGATTTTGTTGTGCCTTAATTGTTTTATTTTTCCCTCTAATATTTCCACCGGTTCTTCAACGAAATTCAGTTTTTCGTTTATGTTTAAGTCTTTTAATGGCACGATTTCGGTTTCGTCAGTAAGACACTTTTTCAGGTTCGAAACATGAAAGACATCGTGAATAGAACTCAACTCCACAGGAAGTTTTAGTCGGTAAGCTACCGGACCTATCTTAGAAATGACTTCATATGGCCCAATGTATCGCGGGGCTAGTTTACCGGTTCTTCCGAATCGAATGACGCCTTTCCACGGGGATACTTTCAGAAAAACTCTGTCGCCTATTTCAAAGGATAACGGCTTTCTACGAACATCAGCCTAGCTTTTCTGTCGATCTCGGGCGATTTTCAATTTGCTTGTGATTTTACAGATTTTGTCGGTGGTTTCTTGAATCAAGTCAGATCGTGTAATTTGGGTATCTCCAACCTCAGTCCAAAACAAGGGTGATCTACATTTCCGTCCGTACAGCGCTTCATACGGTGCCGCTTGAATGCTACTGTGATAGCTATTGTTGTACGAAAATTCGACCAGTGGAAGATGTTGATCCCAATTTCCACCGAAGTCTAGTACACAAGCACGAAGCAAATCTTCTAAGGTTTGAATGGTTCGCTCAGATTGACCGTCGGTTTGGGGATGGTAGGCGGTACTTAGGTCAATTCGGGTTCCCAAAGCTTCTTGTACTGCTTGCCAGAAACGAGAGGTGAAATGGCTATCTCGATCAGAAATAATTGAAATGGGTACGCCGTGTCGGGATACGATTTCATTGATGTAGATGTGAGCAAGTTTTTCGGTTGTGTAAGTGGTTCGGATTGGAAGGAAGTGTGCGGATTTGGTTAGTCGGTCAACTATTACGCATATTGCATCGTTTCCTCTGGAGGTTTTTGGGAGATGTGTTACAAAATCCATGGTAATTTGTTCCCATTTCCATTGTGGTATTTCCGGTTGGTGCAACATTCCCGAAGGTTTTTGATATTCAGCCTTAACTCTCGCACACGTTAAACATTTACTGACGTACGTGGCTATATCCTTCTTCATACCGGGCCACCAATAATACTCCTTCAAGTCCTTGTACATCTTATCAGTTCCTGGGTGAATGGAGTATTTGGACTTATGGGCTTCGTCCATGATCAAGTCACGCAGATTGCTGAAAGTGGGAATCCAAACTCGATTTTTGTAGTATAGAATTTCATCAGTTCTTTATTCAAAGTTTTGTTCGGTTCCATGAAAGTTTTCATTTTCCAAGTGATCTCCTTTTAGAGCTTCGTTTTGAGCAATACGAATTTGCTTGGTGAGGCTGGTTTGGACGATCATTCCAAGTGCTCGGACCCATAGTGGTTTGATCCTGTCTTTTCTACTCAAAGCATCTGCCACTATATTAGCCTTGTCCGGATGGTATCGAATCTCACAGTCATAGTCATTCAACAATTCTACCCATCTCCTCTACCTCATGTTTAGTTCCTTCTGGTCAAAAATATGCTGTAGGCTTTTGTGGTCGGTGTAGACTGTACATTTGGTGTCATACAAATAGTGCCTCTAGATCATGAGTGCGAAAATAACCGCGCCCAGTTCCAAATCATGGGTGGTATAATTCTTCTCGTGCACTTTTAATTGTCGAGAAGCGTATGCTATGACTTTGTTTCTTTGCATAAGTACGCACCCTAAACCTTTCCGAGACGTATCACAATAAATTACCAGATCATCAGTTCCCTCTAGAAGAATTAGTATCGGGGCTTGGCATAGTTTCTGTTTCAGCAATTGAAAAGCCGCTTCTTGATCTTCTCCCCACACGTAAGCGCGATCTTTTTGAGTCAAAAGAGTTAAAGGTTGGGCTATGTTGGAAAAGTTAGCAACAAAACACCGATAATACCCAGCTAAACCCAAAAATTGGCGAATTTCTTTTGGTGACTTTGGGGCTTGCTAATTTTTGATGGCTTCAATCTTGCTCGGGTCTACATAGATACCGTGTCGGTTAACAACGTGCCCTAGAAATTGTACTTCTTGTAGCCAAAATTCACATTTTGACAGCTTGGCATACAACCTTTCCTGCTTCAACAGCTCCAAGATAGTTCATAAATGCTGCTCGTGTTCCTCCTTGGTTTTCGAATATGTCAAAATGTCATCAATAAACACGATAACGAATTTGTCGAGGTACGGTTTACAAACTCGATTCATAAGGTCCATGAAGACTGTGGGAGCATTAGTATGTCCGAACGGCATAACTAAGAATTCGTAGTGGCCATAACGAGTTCGGAACACCGTTTTAAACACGTCTTCCTCCTGGATTTTAACTTGATGGTAACTGGATCGAAGGTCAATTTTCGAGAAATAGTTTGCCCCTTGGAGTTGTTCAAACAAATCATCTATTCGTGGCAGAGGGTATCGGTTCTTGATGGTAACTTTGTTTAATTCCCGGTAATCGATGCACATTCTAAAACTTCCATCCTTCTTCTTTACGAACAATACTGGTGCTCCCCAAGGAGAATGACTGGGACGTATAAAACCCTTATCTAACAACTCATGTAACTGGTTGGATAGTTCTTGCTTTTCAGAAGGTGCCAATCGATAAGGTGCCTTAGCAATAGGGGCTAATCCTGGAATTAAGTCTATGCGGAATTCAACCTGTCGGTTCGGTGGTAATCCGGGTAAATCGTCAGGAAAGACATCGGGGTACTCACGTACAACAGGAATCTCTTCTATTCGTTTCTCATCAGGGTTCTTTACAGTCAGGTTTCCAAAAATTCCATACAACCTTGGCGTAAACATTTCAACATTTTGAGATGAGACACGAGAGGTAATATCGAACCAGACTTCTCTCCTTGTACTACAATCACCTCACCATTCGAAAGTGGAATTTTAACTGTCTTGTCGTTACACACAATATCCGCCTTATACTTAGTTAACCAGTCGATGCCAACGATTACATCAAAACTTCCTAACTCAACCGGGGGTAGGTCAATAAGGAATGGGTAGGTATTAAGAATGATGGAACAGTTTTGGATTATTTGGTTGACAGTTATAGATTTACCGTTAGCGAGCTCTATAGTATAGGGATTTGTTAGTTCACTAACTGGCATGTTACCCAGGGACACAAAACTAGAGGAAACAAAGCTTCTATCGGCACCAGTATCAAATAACACAGAAGAATATTGATCAGAAACAACAAATGTACCTGTTACCATGTTCGGGTCTTGTCGTGCTTCTCCTGACCCAATAACAAACGCGCGTCCCCGAGACGCACCTGAAGTCGATGCTTGGTTTTGACCGGTGACTGCTCCTCGATTCAGCTTGGGGCAGTCCCTTCTACAGTGTTCCGTGCTCCCACATTCAAAACAAGCACGACGATTCACTACAGTTGAGTTTTGCTGAGGTGGATGCTGACGAATTGGTTGTGGTCTCGGTAGCTGGGGATGACGGGGTTGGGTTGTCTGGGCTGGTCGGTTTACAATCTCCATACCGATTCGGCAATTGGGACCACCATTATGTCCAGTCCTTCCACACCTTTGACATATTATCGGTCTACACTCACCCACATGATGAAAATTACATTTATCACATTTTGGCCACGGTCCCTTGTACTTATCTCGTATCACTTCAGAACTGCTCATGACATAATTTTGTATTGTTGGGCGTGCACGTTTATTTGTTGGCCTTCCTTGTGACCCTGATCCATAATTAGTTCGCTTCATACCCGATGATTCCCCGGCCATTCTCAACACTCCACTTCTTACCAAGTCAAAAGTCACAATACCGGCTTGAGTCACGGCATTCTCGAATGATGTGTGACCCACAGAGTTCACCAAACTCCACACTTCCGGGGCTAAACCCCAAATATAACGTTCAACTCGTATATCTTCAGGAGTTACTAACCATGGTACTAAACGAGCCAATTCATTGAAGCGGTTCGTGTATCCCAAATGATCCGCTCCTTTCATCTCCAAACTCCAGAGTTCGTGTTCTAATCTTTGAATTTCGTTCCTTGGGCAGAAATGTTCCAACATCAGTGTTTTGAGTTCAGCCCATGTCATGCGATTCACCGTATCTTGACCTTTTATCTGTACCGTAGTGTTCCACCACATTAATGCGTGATCAGTGAAAGTAGAAGCAACATACTTGACTATGTTTTCGGGTGGACAATTGCTGATATTGAGGACAGATTCAATCTTTTCGATCCATTTAATCAGCCCGTTTGGCCCTTCAGTGCCCTTGAAATCGATCGGTTTACAAGCCATAAAGTTTTGATCGAATATTCCCTTCGAGGGGGATTAGGGTTGTTATTGTTATTGTTTGGGTTCGGTGGGGGATTATTGTTGTTGACATTATTTGCATCAGGTGGGGGATTATTATTTGCAACTGTTTCATTGTTGGTTGGGGGAGCATTATTGTTTTGTTGTTGGTTTGTTTGCATATTTGCGTTTACACCGGCAGTTACTTGTGTTACAATAAGCGGAATTACTTCCTGCATTTGCCGAGAAATCATCTCGGCTATTTCTGCCTCAGTCATAGGATTTGCTTTCTTTGGGGCCATTCTATAATGATAAAAAAATATAAGCCAATTAGTACTAATCCCAGTCTACGGCACTGTGTAATAATAATCACAAAAATGTTATACAGGTAAACCAGATAACATACTGATATTTCACAAATTGCTCTGTACATTGATTATAAAAGGTACATAGACTTAGTCTGATAAAGGCCAGTGCTTGCATGTATATATCAAAATCTGTCACTAAGTGACTGTTAGACTTAACCCTATAAGGGTCAGTGCTTGTAATAATGTACAAAGTTGTGTTCCATATTAACATAACATACTACTATATACATACATGGAGTATCAAAAAATCATGTACACATAATTGTAATGTTCCGCCTCTATCCACACAGACGATAGGCTAACCACAAACATAAAAATAACAGCACCGTAATCACCCAGTAACAGTTCCACAGCCGAACTGTCACCCTATCCAAACAATAGTGGTGGTAGGCATCTGACTGCTGCAAGTTCAGTACTATCTGATGTAACGTCGATAAGTACTGGGTCATGTCCCTCCTCTCTTGGTTAATGTTAGCTATGGCTATCGAGTGGTCTATCACACGGTCAGTCAGGACAGTCATCCAAGAGTTGTTTCCTACGTTTGGGAGGTCAGGACGAGGGGAAGGTATACTCAATGAACGAGAAGATGAAGTATCTACCCTAGGGTGTGAAGGTCCTCCCCGGTCGTGGGTAGATCTGAATGGAATCGAGGTAGGGTCAATCGGGGTTACCCGAATACGAGCAGTCTGCCGGATTCGTGCAGTAGCTGAAGTCGTCGGCGACAGGTGTATAGGTGGAGTGGGTAATCAGGCTACTCAAGCAGGTGAACGATACTGACTATTAACATCATCTTGATGGATAACTATCACATCTGTAGCCGGATAGATCAGGCACATTCCTAGGCAGCTCTCTACAGATAACTTCTTCTTCCACCTCTTCCTCTTCCTCCTCCGGCTCCTCTTCTGGGTCCTCCTCTTCTGGATCCTCCTCTGATTCTTCCTTGGGATCCTCCTCTACAGATATTACCGGTTCTTCTTCCAGTACGTAGTCGTTGTTCCTTGACATGACTCTGCACAAAGGTTAGTTATAAGAATAATATCTATTGATATCGCTAACTATTGTCGAGGAGATTAATTAATTAAACCAATTTTAATATTAAATATATTGAAATATAATATTAGTTTTATTAAAATTTTAAATATTATTATTATTATTTAAATCAATATTGAATATAAACGAATATAATATTCATAGTAAAATTCACCGTCATCAACAATATCGT
Organism: Bidens hawaiensis; assembly: GCF_021521415.1. NCBI lineage: Eukaryota > Viridiplantae > Streptophyta > Magnoliopsida > Asterales > Asteraceae > Bidens > Bidens hawaiensis. Next base: position 3,306,770 of record NW_027491022.1, read on the forward strand.
ACATATACGTATTCATACACCTTGTTCCACATAAACACGTATGAGTGTTACATATATATATATACTTTCCCATTACCTTTTATACACATATGTTGCCACTTTTACCTAACCACACGTTCCGAGATTTCTCCCCGAATTCCCTCGTACAAGCAAGTCTGTTATTATGTTCCGGACCACAATAACTCACTTGCCCTACAAGTTCATCCCGACATCCATCAGTATATAATATTAATTTATTATTTAATTATTTTCCCAGAGTTAATCGAGCCTACGGTTATATTTTAGGTACCCTAAGGGATAACCTAATCCTTTATAACCAATGGCTCTGATACCAACTTCTGTCACACCCCGACTAGCACAATGCGGAAGCGTAAAACAGGAATGTAACAGACACCTCTGATATCAACACATTGTTTATAAAGAAACATTACAAACTAATTTACAATATATTACATTTCTTCGTTCTATCATTGTTTTACAGTCTAGGCGATACAAGCCAAAACTAGTTCGTTAACTATACATTCTTACTACTATCACCCTTGCTTCTATTCACGTAGCATCAATCACACACCTCAGGCAAGTAACAGGTCACCAAATTACTCCGATTTAGGTACACCTGAAAAGCAGTTTAAAACGGGTCAACTACTAGAGTTGGTGAGTTTCACGAGTTTCAAGAAATCAGTAATGAGTATTCACAAGTAACACTTGTAATCATGAAATAAGTATGTATGTATGTAAATGATGTATGTGATGTAATTATGCTAAGCTACAGTGAAACCTGAACTGTTCGTGCTGCGTGCCTCCATTTCCCACGCTCAATCAACCATTGTGGCCCCTTTCCGCCCACAACATGCCCCAGTAGCTATGTCTAACAATAAATAGCGTGTTTGTATAATTATGGTCAGGTGCAAACGGTTTTGGTGTCTCGGCAAACCGTGCCGGCTCCGTTTGGGTTTGTCAAACCAATAGTACTATTCACAAGCCATCGGCTCGAAGTTAATCACTGTGATCGTGGGGACTTTCGTGTGTTAGCACTTAGATAATTCACATCAGTACATGTTTCAGGTATGTATATGTAATCAAACATGCTTTTCACCCCAAAAGTTCGTAAAACAGTTTAAAAGTGGGTTCATGAAACTCACGGTTTAGTAGATATTTAGTACTGTATCAGCTCGTGGTTTGTTCGGTCTGCTATCAGTAGTTCCTATAATCAATATTATAGTAATATTAATATTCTAATATTATTATAATCTCAATACAAAACTGGGATGTATAACTAATCTGGGTGTAGCTGGAACGCCCAGAAAGTGGCAATAGGCTTAGGTTGTGATGTTGTTCAATGTCTAATACTTAAAATCGAACTTGGCTCAGACTCTCGTTTTCCCAGCTAGGCCAAGTTGCTCGTTTACACGTTCAGAAAACAGTTATGGGAAAATAAGATTGGGTAAATGTATTGGTTAATAAAATGATTAAGTTATAAAGAAAAATCACTTACTGGGGTCCCATTTCCGTTTATACAGTTTGATTTGAGAAGAAACACGCACAATCCACCCCGATTGTCCAGGTTTCTCATAGAAAAGTTCATTTTCACTTAATTAGTTCAAACATATGATTTTTGATCACTCTTGGTGTTATGATTTTTCACGCAGGTTCACTAGTCGCGAACTTGCTGGTTTTTATAAAAACTAAATTTGTTTAATATTCAGATTAGCATAATTAATTAATCGTTAATCCTTAAATTATGAAAATTTAACCACTTATCAATTAAAATATGTATATTTTTATTAAAATATTTCTGGAATTTATTTACTGATTCATTAATTTATAAAAATTCATTTTATCAGCTATATTTTGCCTGAAAATCGTCAGTTTACCTTGAACAATTTCCAAAAATTCCACAAAAATTCCTGTATACTCAAATCATGTCCCAAAACAACCTGTATTAATTCCAGAATATAAAAAGCTCGTGCAATATTCTTTTCGGCCCAAATTCGGCTGTAAAAATTCACACGAATGCAAATAAACAAAACACCTTTAAACTTCTCCAAATGATCCCAAAATTAATATGTCATCAAAATACATCAAATATGAGTTTGCAGAAAATTTTCATAATTTTTGAAGTATTTTAGCTATTTTTCCCAAATAAACGTCCCAATTCGGTAATAAATTCGCCAAATATTCTCGGATGGTCGAAAAATTAACAAATTTGAACAGGGATTGATTGACATGATCCCTGATGTCCCTGAAAAATTTCAAGTCCTAAAAATATTCACATCACAACCTTAACCTAAATAGCCCGTAAGCGAGTGTTTCGGCATTACCTTAGCGGGTTTGGCTCGTTTCCGACTTTTTAATCAAAGTTTTCAGGTTCTTGTGCATCTAAGCAAGCTAGGTACAAGTCCTATATCACAAACCAAGCAATATTTCATCAACATAACAGTCTTTAAGTTATGGTTTCGGCTAGTGTACAAAAACGAACTTTTGAACCGTAAAAACGTCGTTTCAACACTTTAATCCGTGTTTTTGGCCAAAAAAACTATCAAAACAGGTTCCTTTCCATGTGTATGATCAAAACATGTTTATGGACCATTTTTAGGATTTTTACACGGTTAGGAATGATTTTTAGTAACCAAGACATGTTTTTATTGTATTAAACAAGTTTAAACACGTTCAAAAGCTACTTATTTAAGCTCTTACCTTAGGTTTTCTTGCTGTTTTTGGCTGGAACAGAGTTTATGTCCAGAGTTTTCAAGAAAATGAGGCCAAGATATCTTGTATCTAGTTTAAATATGAAAGAACCAAAAGGGGGGGGGGTTTGCTGTTGCGATTAGAGGTCCATGGGCCAACTTTGGGCCCATTTTGGCCCAAGTTTCTAATTTCTCAAGCTCAAACACGAAAAGCCCGGTCCAAATTTAATTCGGGTTTGGTTTTTGGCGTGAAAAACTTATCGGGTGCGTTAAACAGCGGGAAAACAAGTGTTTTTCGGCTAGTTTTGTGTAAAATTATAAAAACATACTATATGTTTGTAAAAATTAAAAATATTTTCACGGATCGCTTAAAACATTTCAAATAAGTGTTTGGTAAGTCTTTTTCGGCTTAAAGGATGATACAATGCTTGGTTTGTAACTATCTTTCGCATTTAAATCTATAGCGGGTAGTTAAATGAGCATATTTTCGTTTAACTTGTTTGCTATCAAACTAAGACCATATTTCTAATATTTTAGCTTGTATAGATCGTATATCACTTATAAATGGCCCCCCGAGATATCTAGGTCATAACCCGACCCGTTCGGTTAAGCGTTCGTTTGTTACGCAAAAGACGTTTATTTGCTTAATCGGTAATTACGTACTGAGGTGTACCTTGTTTTGGCTCAAATGTCACAGCAAAGGCCCATTATACTTATCTCGCTTCACATCAGAACTGATCCTAGCGTAATTTTGTATTGCAGGGTGCGCACATTTATTCTGTTGTCTTTCTTGTATTCTCGCTCCATAATTGGCTCATTTTGTACCAGATGATTCCCCGGGTATTCTTGACGCACCATTTCTAATCAAATCAGAAGTTACAATGCCGGCTTGTAACACAGCTTTTTCGAAAGTTACAGGGCTAGTTGAATTAACCAAACTCCTAACTTCGGGGGCTAAACCCCAAATATAGCGTTCAACACGTTTGGGTTTTGGGGTAACTAACCATGGAACTAGACGAGCCAGTTCGTTAAAGCTGTGGGTATATTCCAGATGATCTGCACTCCTCATTTCTAGGTTCCAAAGTTCTTGTTCTAATTTCTAAATTTCGTTTATCAGGCAAAAGTGTTTTAGCATAAGATCTTTAAGTTCTTCCCAAGACATGCGATTGGTTATTTCTTGTCCCCGAATTTGCACAACTGTATTCCACCACATACGCGCGTGGTCCATAAATGTAGAGGTAACAAATTTAACAATACATTCTGGTGGACAACTGGTGATATTAATGATGGATTCAGTCCTTTCTATCCATTTTATTGGTCCATTTGGTCCTTCAGTACCACTAAAATACATAGGTTTACACATCATGAAGTTCTTAAGATGGTATCCGTGTTGCGGGGGATTTTGGTTGTTACAACTATTTTTCAAGTTTGGTGGGGGATTATCATGATTGAGAGTAGCATTAGTATTCAACGGGGGAGTATTAGTTGTGATAGTGTTAGTATTTATCGGGGAAGTATTTGTAGTTGTATTAGTATTTGCCGGGGGATTAGTATTTACGGCCATGTTAGTGTTCGGTACTTGATTTGTATTAACACCGGCAGCGAATTGTGCTGCTATAGTCGGAAGTAGTGCTTGTAGTTGTCGAGCGATCATCCCGGCTACATCTGCCTCAGACAACGTGTTTACTTTCTTCGGGGCCATTCTATAACAATAACCAGTTATCCCACAATTAACAAAATTCACTTACGCAATTGATCACAAAAGGAATCACATTAACAAGTAATCAGGTATTTCAATTAACATATATGTATCACACGGATCTGTTCTCGAGTCTGTATACTAAGGATAGTATGTAAAGTTAGCCTAACAAAGGCCAATGTTTGTATATATATTGAAAGTTGTCACCTAATGACAAGTAATTTTAACCCAGTAAGGGTCAGTGTTCGTAATGAAATATCCAATTCGTCTCCCATATCAACATAGCACACTACCAGATGCTTGCATGGGGTAACGAAGGCTATATACAACAATATCGTCCTATCCTTATCTATCCAAATACACATTATACAATCATGAACGGTTCATACCAGCACAACAATTATCTCGGTACGAACCTCTCATTGGGTAATTGTTTTTGTCTGATCTCTCCCGTACATAGGCATCTGGCCGTTATGTATGTTATAATAGGAATGCACTCGTATATTCCACTAGACCCTTAGAGGTTGTTAAATATAACTATAGAATATATTCTTCGCCAGGTCATTCGGTACACGGAATCATGCTGGGTTTACTAAAAGTGGTAATTTACTGATGGGGAAAGTATGTCCCATTCTAGTCATGCACGTCATCAATTCATGAATGGTTTATCTCCTATAATAACCAATTGGCATAGCAAAAGTATAGGAGAGGTTGGAGGTTCTTATACATGGATGGTTCGAAGAGTTTGCTAGTTAGGGAGGTTCATCAGAGTTAGTTGTACTAGTGATATGTAAAGGATATTATTATTATTAACATTTCTTCTTGAAATATCATTAGTACATTATATGTACTGGTAGCTACAATTGGTCATATTATAATTAAAAACTCAATTTTGGGTAATTATCATATTTATAATTTGATAATTCGGGCTTATCATTAGGTATTTCCCTTAGGGACGGTGTTTGTTTTTTAACAACAATATTGGAAGGATGACCGAAAAATAGTTTTGATTAATGTCAAAAGAACAAGTTTATAAGATAAAGATTGGATCTAAGCTGAGAAGTATTATATATATTCTCCTGGAATTATAATCTGTAGGTCACATCTTCCACGGTTCGTTCTCGTGCTTTGCATGTTAAGTCCCTTTACGTTTCCGTCAAATTTCCAGATTTAGTTTCAACTCGGATAAGCGTTCTTGTATTCTCATTTACAAGCAACACCGGTTCCTTATTTTTCATAAGGCTACCCGATCTCGATATCCTTTGGTGTAACAGTTAGTCATAAAATAGCATTTTCCGATAGCTTCAATCAAAGTAGAGGATATTATTAATTAGGGCAAAAATAAAATATTTTTTTTGTTATGTACCGATATAATATAAATTGTAATAACATATAATATTAATTTTGATAAAATATAATTTTAATTAATATAGGGATTAGTATTGATCATAACTGAATATAATGTTTGTTTCGATAAGATTCCATAATATCGGTTTTACCGTACGTATACGTATCCCTATACATCGTTTCAGATAAGCACGTATGCATGTTACATATATACTCAACATCACCTTTATACACGTATGTTGCCATTTTTACCTATCAGTATGTTCCGCGACTTCTTCCCGAATTCCCTCATACAAGCAAGTCTGTTATTACGTTCCGGACCATAATAACTCACTTGCCCTATGAGTTCATCTCGGCATCCATCAGTATATATTGTTACTCATTATTAATTTTCCCAGATATAATCGAGCCTAAGGTTATATTATAGGTATCCTAAGGGATAACCTAATCCTTTATAACCAATGGCTCTGATACCAACTTCTGTCACACCCCGTAAGCAATTTGCGGAAGCGTAAAACGGAAATGTAACAGATACAACTGGTATCAAATACATTGTTCATAAAGAAACTTTACTAACTAATTTACAATATATTACATTGTTATAACATCTTTTACAAACTAGGTGATACAATCAAAACTAGCTCTTCAACTACTTTACTTCTAAGTCAAATGCTCACAACATCGATCACAATCCAAACATGTAACACATAATCAATCTACTTCACCTTTCTGATTACCTGAAAAGCACGTTAAAAAAAGGTCAACTACGAATAGTTGGTGAGTTTCATAAGTTTTAACGAAATCGGTTCTGCGTACCACATAGTCATAGTGTGTATGTACGCGCGTATGTAAAATAAATGTATTTAGGTTTGTATATGTACATCTGTGTCTTCATATGTACATATGTATGCATATAAGTTTATGGTAAATTTTTGAATTTACAATAAGATCGTGAGTGTTCGTTCGTACTACGTGCCTTCATTTTCCATATAAAACCAACCACTGTGGCCCCCATTTCCGCCCACAACGGTTCCACGTAAAATCAACCATTATGGCCCCCCTTCCACCCATAATGGTTCCACGAAACTTAAACATTACTCAGTATATACATAAATAATTAGTTTCTACACACAGTATTTCCTACATCTATTCACATAATGTGTATACACAGATATTTATATATATACACAAATGTAGTATTTATCATGTATCACCAATCACCGTGGCCCCCTTTCCGCCCACAACATATATAATCATAATATTTTCTTGACACTCCTGTCATAATCAAGTTAGTTTGTTTAATAAGTTGCAGCAGAACTTGGCTCAAAAGCCATACTCAACTTTGGTTTAAAAGTTGCAGCAGAACTTGGCTCATAGGCCATACTCAACTTTGGTTTATAAGTTGCAGCATAACAGGGCTCATAGGCCATACTCAACTTTAGGTTATAAGTTGCAGCAGAACTTGGCTCATAGGCCATACTCAACTTTAGTTTATTACTATTGTGGCTCTCCTTCCGCCCACTATAGTCCCATGATTATCACACCACGTTATCCCCACGCCCATTACAGACCACGTTATTTTCCCAACCTGTTGAGTTTAGCATTATATAGCGTATTTGTATAAACAGGTTGTCACGTATGATTTCATTATGTTTTGGCATTCGTAGTATTTTCATTTAATATATAAATCACGATAATAATCACCTTTTTCATCAGCACATAGTTTACCATTATGTTTGTAGGGACTTTTCATATATGGAGGTTCAGGTATTTTATGTTTTGAACAGTTTTCAGATAGATAATGCATTTAAACATGCTTTTCACCCCAAAAGTTCGTAAAACAGTTTACAGTGTGGGGTCATGAAACTCACGGTTTTGTAGGCACTCAGTGCGAGGTCAGCTCGAGGTTTGTTTCCCTTGCTATCACTTAGTCCCTATAGTTAATATTATAATAATATTAATATTTTAATATTATTAAATCTTTATACTAAGCTGGGCTGTATAGCTAGTCTGGGTGTGGCTGTAACACCAAGAAAGTGTTAATAGGCTTAAATTGTGATGATGTTCAATGTCTGATGTTTAAAATCGAACTTTGCTCAGATTCCCCGTTTTACCAGCTGGGCAAAGTTGCTCGTTTACGCGTTTGGAAAACAGTTATGGGGATGTAAACTTGGGTAAACGTGTTGGTTGATAAAATGATTATGTTATAAAGAAAGATCACGTATTAGGGGTCTGGATTCGCTACGGGGCTCGTTTCCGTTTATTCAGTATGATTTGGAGAAAAACGCGCACAATCTACCTAATTGTCCGGATTTCTCACAAAAAGTTCATTTTTACATCATTAATCCGAAAATATGCTTTTTGATCGTTCTTGATGTTCTGATATTCTAACAATTTCGTTATTTACAAACTTGTCGGTTTTCATCAGAATTAAACTTGTTTAATCTTCAAATTAGCATAATTAATTGTCCGTTAATTATTAGATTATGAAAATTTAGACACTTATCAAATAAAATACGTATATTTTTATATAAATATTTCTAGAATTATTTACTGATATATAAATTTAAAAAAAAACATCTTTTGTGCTATAATTAGCCCGAAAATCATCCGTTTATACCAAATGATTTTCGAAAAAATCCGCCAAAATTCCTGTAACGATTCCGACGAAACCTGGTATACCCTAACCGGTAGACAATAGTTACGTCATATTTAATGTCGGGTACATGAGTTACCATAGTAATTATACGAGAATACATGGTTCACTGTATTGATTGTACGTCGGTACATTAAACGAAACCTTTAATACCAAACCGAGCAAGTGATGATCGATCAAGCCGAAAAAGATGCGCGATAATTAATGATATAATGTTTTAAGTTAATAAATGTTATTGTTTAAGTTTTTAAAGTTTTTAAATCGGTTTTATATAAATTTCACTTTTAAGCCGAAAAAACGACCGTTTTAGCCTCGTTTTAAGCCGAATTAAACATTTTACCGAAAAACGAACTAAACCAGATTATCCAAAACATTATCCGGATATCCGAAATCCAAACATGTGGCTAAGAATGAAAAGGTGGGTCCCACCCCACCCTCTCATAATTCCGATCGGATACTAAGGGGGTTAAACCCCATTCATTTCTTTTTTTTTCATCACAACAATGCAACATCCATCAATTCTCTCAACTTCATGATCGAAAACCCAAGATTTTTAGCAAGAAAACCGAGGTAAAAATCGAGTTATGTACGTGTTCATCTTCGTTTCTTGAGTTTATTTGCAAGAAAATGAGGTTTCAAAGATGAAAACCGATTCTTGCATGATCAAGTGATGTATACGGGTTATACAAGGGATCTTGGTCAAAGAAAGGAGTTAAACGAACCAAGAACGAATTTTTACGGTTTAAATCTTTGTTTTTGAATCATAACCGAAACTATAGTGTAAGAGGCTTGATCGTGAGTGTAACTTGCTTGGTATTGTGTTATGTTGGTTGTAGGTTCTGTGTTTAGTGGTAGATAAGGCGGAAAGACGAGTTTGTAGCGTAGTGGCGGAAAACGAAATGTATATTCGGTTTATGTTCGGTTTTGGAGTTTTTGGACAGATTGTTGATGGTTTAGAGTTAGGTCACCAAATTTCACAGGGATGATCTACACATGAAAATATGAGTTCTGTGAATTTTTGGCAATTTTTGGATAAAGGATGAATATTTGGTGAATTTAATGCTTGGTTTTGGCCAAAAATGGTGAAAAATAGTTAAATATCATGAAAAATTCTGGAAAATTGCAGATAAGCTTTTTATATCCTGAATAAGTCACACACAAAATTTGAGGTCAGTTGGCGAAGTCTAAGTAGGCTTTTCGGTTAAACGAGTTCTAGGGTTTTCTAGCTCGATTTTAGTGAAAATGGCATGTAAAGGAAGATTTTGGTTCTGGAAAAATTACAGGGACTATGTGGATTGTAGGGGACATCCAGGAGAAATTTGGGATTTTTCTCAGATCGTTTGGTATTTACGACATATTTAGTGTTTAAATGGTGTTTAAAAATAGATAAATAAATTTTAAATATAAAAATTAATTCTGGAAATATTTTTATAAAATTCCCCACTGTCAAAAAGTGATTTGTGCAAAATTTTAAGATCCGAGACTAAACGGATAATAATTTGTGCTAAAAAGAAGATAAAAACAAACTTTTAAAGTCTAAAACGCATAAACCGGTAAAGTTCGTCTAAACGAACTGACTGGTGTATAAAAACCCTAAAAATGAACTACTTTCATATAATAGAGTTAAACAAGTAAAAATGAATCATCCGAAAGTAATTCGGATGATTTGGGTATTTTTAACCGATTTAACAGTTTCCGGTACGCCAAATACGGAAACGGGTCCCGCGGCCAATCGGAGCTTCTAAACCGAGCTCTAATTTCACATCTTTAATTAAATTATCAGTCAACAACTATTTTCGGGTCGCGTGTGACCAAACTCATTTTTGAAACGTAAAAACGGATAACCGTGCTAGGCACGCAAAACGAGAAAAACAACTAATAGTAATTATGACCATGGAACTCTAAACGATATCACAATCTGAGTCCGGAGAAGTGTTTCTGGGTTAACATTGCCCCCGGAATGTGTACAGTGCTGGGTTAACAGTGTCCCCAGATGTACCGGTTAACTTGGTTAAATTTATATTAATAATGAGTGTATAGTAACGATCGTAGGGATCATATTACAGATTGGACGTGTTAACTGATAACGATTGTTGTTACCTGCTTGCATGTGCTAAGGTGAGTTTCACGAGCCCTTTTTTCTGAATTGTTTCAAATATTTTCCCGGGGCGGAAGCATGTTATTATTGAAATGTTTAAGTACATACTGAACGCATGGATTTGCGTGTGTTTATAATTATATGATTGTACAGGAATCGTACGGAATGGGTACAGTACTGGGTTAACAGTGCCCCCAGATGTCCTTAAAAGTGTTTCTGGGTTAACGTTGCCCCCGGAATGGGTACAGTACTGGGTTAACAGTGTCCCCAGATGTCCAAAGAGGTGTTTCTGGGTTAACATTGCCCCCGGAAAGGGTACAGTACTGGGTTAATAGTGCCCCCAGATAATATTATATTATGATATTGATTTTATCAAGGTTTACTCAAATTGTGAAACTCACCAACTATTCGTAGTTGACCCGTTTTCTCACATGCTTTTCAGGTACAATTAAGATGAAGTGATTGCTTACGTGCTAAGTGCTTGATGTGTGTAAGATTTGCGTGCGGGATGTTAGGATATATTATAATAAATAGAATTATGTATCGTATGGTATGATGTGTGTATCACCTAGACGGTAATGAAATACGAGATAATGTAATTTGAAGTATATTAATGCATTCAATTTTCTTTATAAACAATGTGGTTGATATCAGAGGCGTCTGTTGCATCCCGTTTACGTTTCCACTGCGGTTTCGGGGTGTTACAATTCCTGATGACCAAAACACTTCCCAAAATAACCTGTAGCAATTCCAGAATCTAACAATCTTACCAAATATCATTTTCGAGCCGAAAACGACTATGAAAATCCGAATTCACGCAAATGCATAAGACATACCTAGGATTTTCCAAATGACCCCAAATTTCATATATGATAATAATATATCATGTTTGAGTTCTCCACAAAATTCCATAATTTTTCAAGCATTTTAACTATTTTTCCCAAATAAACGCCCCAAATCGGTGATAAATTCGCCAAATATTCTCGGATGGTCGAAAAAATACCAAATTTGGACAGGGAGTCATTGATATAGTCCCTGATGTCCCTGCAAAATTTCATAACCTAAAAATATGCACATTACAATCGAATCCTAAACAGCCGCTAATCAGCATTTCGACATTACCTTTGCGGTTTTCGCCCGTTTTTGCTTTCCTAATTCAATTTTCGGGTTCTCGTGCTTCTATATAAGCTAGGTACAGGTCCTACATCACAAACCAAACATGTATCATCAAGAGACCAGCCATGAAAGTTAGGGTTTCGGTTAGGGTTCTAAACCGAACTTTTGAACCGTAAAAACGTCGTTTAAACCCTCTAATCCGTGTTTATGACAATTTTTAGGATTTTTGAATGGTTAGGATTGGTTTTTGGTATTCAAAATATGTTTATAGGTGTATAATCATGTTCTTAATCAAGTTAAAGTGGATCAATTTGTGTTTTTACCTTTTAGACTTGCTGGAATAATGAAATAGCAGATATAAGCAGCTTCTAGGTTCGGGATAATTTAGTTTAGAATGATAAAGATGACTTTTATATGTAAAAAATCAAGGGAGGACCCCCCTTTGGTCCGATCGGGATTATGGGGGTGGTTCTAGACCTTTTCTTTTTTTAAATCATATTTTGCAAACATATATGATAAATACCAAGTCCATTTTAAATTCGAGTTTGGTTTTTGGCAAGAAAAATATATCGGGTATGACAAACAGTGCAAAAACAGTTGTTTTACGACCATTGTAAGGCCCCGAACCCCGGGAACATTCAGCACGTGCAAACATTTTACAACCCAAACACGTAACATTCAGCGCATGCAAACACAAAGTAGGCATACGCAACATTCAGTAGTCGAGACGACTACAACATTCGCCAAATATTGGCCATTCTAAAATATATATATATATACATACATTCTATAACATTCCAAGGCCTACCAATACTAGCAAGCCTATGCAAAAGAGTTTAAAACATTTCATCAAGCAAAATCGTTTAGGTGTGCATGCTAGCCCAAAACTTAAAAAGAGTTAAACGGGACATCAAGAACTCACCTGACACAAGACGCAGATTCACCACAAGCTAGAGAATCCCTAAGAAATCCCAAAACTCAAACACATGTCAGTTTACATTCAATCAATACTAATGACATCAAGATGACTCGTTTATCCTATGAGACGTTCTAACATGGTTCGAGTTACCTAAAACCTCGACCTCATCAAACTTAATCACAACAGCCCCCGAGGTCTCACATTCACCAAAACGACCCTTAGGTACTCCCGGGAATAAAGAATTCCCAATTTGCCCCCGGGAGCATTAGTAGACACTAACACACGCGTTTAGGAGTCGTTTAGGCCGTTAACATCCAACTCAGCCCTGTGGACCCATTATGATAAAGTCATTGCCAACAAGTCCACACGACGCCACACAAGTCAAATGGGTCAGTAACCCGCAAGTACAACGCACCAACTATTCAATAAACACAATTGCGCGTTGTACCGACCCGTTGAAGTAACCGACAACCAATTCAGCCCGTACATCAAACCAAGTGTCCCCGAGCTGAATTGGTCGTTAATCACTTCAACCCTAGCATTAAACGCGCCAAACTACACAATTCTAGACAACCGAACATAACAATCATACTACAACTAGTTGATCAACTTAACGAACACCTATGAACATGATCTCTAAGTATGTTATACGGGACATACCTAGGAACATTGTGGTGCAAAAACTCACTTCAAACAGCCCCGACAAGAACACAATTGAACATCCACCGGTTAAGCCTAAAATGAACTTATTGATCAATAACGAGTAAAATGTGTAGATTTAAGCTTGCGAAGATGCATTTAATTACATAGGATAACATTTGAAATTAATTATTAATTTTTACCAGACTTTAATAAATGTCTTAGGATTACAAAAATATTTTTATTATATTTTTCTATCTGACACCAAAATTATAAAAATTCCTCCAACACAGCAAGGTACGTGCAGCTATTTCAGTGCGCAACAAAATGGTTTTATTTTTATAAAATTCATTACCGAACCAAATTAAACGATTCCAATTGAGTTTGGTTCCTAACTCAAAATACTAACTTGCAGAAGTGGAACCAACCAATTTGGACTTGTCAAAAAAAGGTTATGACGTCGGGAAGACAGACCAGAATCTGTCATCCCGCATCAGCTTTGACACTCGATTTTATAAATTCTTAAAAACCATTCAAATCTCGTTCAAAAATTACGTATTATACCTTTCTGGAACCTAGACTCAAAATAGAACATCATGGAATCAAGAATCGATCAAGCACAATGGATTATCATCGCGTTACCAACCCTACAATAAACGTATACGAATCTATCAGCAAACTGTTAACATCAAAACTCAACCTTAACGACCAATAAGCGCGTTAATATGATCAATTAAGGTGTAAAAGACATGGGGAATCATAAAACCGACCTTGAATTGATGTTTTTACAGATCAAACTTGGCTGGACAGAAGATTTTCGACCAGGGGGGGGGTCTCTCTTCCGATCGGCCGCTAGAAAGGGTTTTAGGGTTAGGTTAATTGTTTTATAATATAATAAAAATAGTTACATCCAAGTCCCTCCAAATTGAAGTGTAAGGCAAAATGGAAGGAACGTTAAATGGTTTAACGTACCGAGATGAAGCAAAGGCTTCCGAGAAACGTCGGATAAATCCCGAGAATTATACATATTCTACAAACTTTAATTCTTGAAACCGGAATTAACGGGCGTTACAACCATTTTATTATAAATTTAGAAAAATATAGTATTGTTTGTAAAAATCAAAAATATTTTCACGGATCGCTTAAAACATCCCTAACAAGTGTTTGGTAAATCTTTTTCTGCTTAACGAATGATACAATGCTTGTTTCGGAACTATCTTTCGCGTTAAAATCCATAGCGGGTAGTTAAGCGAGCATGCTTTCGTTTAACTAGTTTGTTATCATACTAAGGCCTTAATATCAATGTTGGCTTATAATAGACGTATATCACTTATAGATGCCCTCCCTGAGACATCTGGGTCATAACCAGACCCGTTCGGTTAATCGTTTGTTCGTTAACCAATAAGCGGTTAATCGCTTATTCAATAAACGAATACTATGGTGTACTCGGTTTTGCCACGAATGTCACAATATCAGGGATATCATATTCGTGAATGAGGTGATTAGCCTCTGACTGCTGTAAATATAACATATCCTTGGGATAACTGCAAAACAATAAGCTCTTGATGAGGGGTTGTCCAGGATATTGGATTATCCTTAGGCTTTAAAGTCTCCAAGACTTCGTGGCTCTCCTTTGTTGCTGGAGTCAAGATATGTATGATAGGTATCTTGATGTCATCAGGTATCTTGAGGGCTGATGCTAAATTTGCCAAAGTATCTGCTTCAGGGTTTTCTTCTCTTGGTACCTGTACTATATCAAATGTCTCGAAACACATAGCTAATTTATTAACTATTTCTAAATATTTTGCTACGTTTTCTGTATTCACTGCATAAGAACCACTAAAATGGTTAGCTAATAATAATGAATCAACATAAACTTGGAGATATCTGACCTTCAAATCCTTAGTAATTGTAAGCCAGCTATTAAAGCTTCATATTCAGCCTCATTATTAGTAATCTAAAATTCACAAGATATAGATAGAGGTATAATGTCCCCCTGTGGCGATTTTAGCAGGATACCTAGACTTGTTCCTCTTATGTTGGAAGCACCATCAATATGCAAATCCCAACTATCCTTGATTTCCAATTGCTGAACTTCCTTTTCTACTTCCTCAAGTATATCCTAGCTAAAATCAGCCACAAAGTCGGCAATTCCCAGTGATCTGATGGCTGTCCTCGGTTCATACAAGATGTCGAATGCCCTAAGTTTCACAACCCACTTTGCCATCCTACATAACATTTCTGGTTTTCTCAAAACAGCTTTAATAGGATAGTTTTTACATGAATAACATGAGTTTCAAAATAATGTCTCAATTTAGTAGAAGCCATTATAAGTGCTAAAATCAATTTTTCAAGATAAGAATACCTGGAATCAGCATCTGGTAGATTTTTACTTACATAATATATCGGATGTGGTTGACCTTCATGATCATTAACGAGTACAGCACTAATTGCATTCCCCGAAACAGCTAAGTACAAGGATAATGGTTCACCGCCAACTGGCTTTATCAGGACTGGTGCTGAGGATAAGTATTCCTTCAGGGATACCAATGCCCTTTCTTGCTTCTCTCCCCATTCGAATTTTTTATTCTTCCTCAAGATATCATAGAAGTCTTTACACTTCCCTGAAGATCATGAGATGAATCTGTTGAGAGCTGCTTAGGGCTCGTTTCTATTCCTCTCTTGGTAACCATGTATCCAAGGAACTTTCCATCTTTGACACCGAAATGACACTTAGCTGGATTCAGCTTCATGTTATACTCATCCAAGATGTCAAATGCTGTTGCCAAATCTTTGAGATGATCCTCAGCCTTTCTTGACTTTACCACCATGTCGTCTATGTAGACTTCCATCATGTCCCCTAGTTGGTCTTTGAACATCATGTTGACTAGCCTCTGGTATGTTGAACCTGCATTTTTTAGTCCAAAAGGCATTGCAGTATAACAGTATATACTTGTAGGAGTCATGAATGCTGTATCTTCTTGATCTGAATGCTCCATTTGAATTTGTTGAAATCCTGAGAATGCATCCATGAAGGTTAGCAGCTCGTGGCCAGCAGTTGCAACCACCATTGAGTCAATGTATGGGAGTGGAAATTGGACTTTTGGACAGCCCTTATTCAGGTCCGTTAAATCCACACACACACCAAATACTGTGGCTCCCCATCCGCCCACAATACGCATAATCACATTATTTTCTTAGCATTCATGTCATAATCAAGTTAGTTCATTTAATAAGTTGCAGCAGAACTTGGCTCATAGGCCATACTCAACTTTAGTTTAGTAAGTTGTAGCAGAACTTGGCTCATAGGCCATACTCAACTTTAGTTTATAAGTTGCAGCGGAACTTGACGAACTTGGCTCATAGGCCATACTCAACTTTAGTTTATAAGTTGCAGCAGAACTTGGCTCATAGGCCATACTCAACTTTAGTTTAGTAAGTTGCAGCAGAACTTGGCTAATAGGCCATACTCAACTTTAGTTTAGTAAGTTGCAGCAGAACTTGTCTCATAGACCATACTCAACTTTAGTTTAGTAAGTTGTAGCAGAACTTGGCTCATAGGGCATACTCAACTTTAGTTTATAAGTTGCAGCAGAACTTGGCTCATAGGCCATACTCAACTTTACTTTATTACTATTGTGGCCCCCCTTCCGCCCACAATAGCCCCATACTCATCACAGACCACGTTATCCCCATGGCCATCACCGACCACGTTGTCTCCCAAATTAGTTATGTTTAACATTACATAACGTGTTTGTATAAACATGCTGTCATGTGTAATTTCATTAGGTTTTGCAATTCGTATTATCTCCACTCAATATATCAATCAACGATAATAATCATCTTTCATCAGCACGTAGTCAATAATTATGTTTGTAGGGACTTTTCATATATAAATGTTCAGATATTTTATATTCTGATCCGTTTTCAGATAGATAACGTGTATAAACATGCTTTCCACCCCAAAAGTTCGTAAAATAGTTTAAAGAGTGGTGTCACACCCGGCCCTGAGCGGCGGAAACAGCCGGGCGCGCGCGAGTGGGGATTGATAATTAAGCACGGGCCATTGCAAACATTCAAAGTAAGATTTTCATTGCTCATGAAAAGTTTAATACAAATACATTACATTGTTTAAAAAAATCACATAAAAACATCCAAGTATAAAAACTGTTGAAGATTTCCACGCCATATCCCTTTGTAAGGCGGGAACAACCACGCGCATCGAAGGGATAGAACTAAAATCTTCCAAAAAGCTAGTTTTAAATGTTCAGCGTGAGGTGCTCTAAGTGTGACTCCATGCGCTACCTAGTTATCTCCTGAAAGACACGTAAAGCATTTGAATCAGTATAAACTGAGTGAGTTCACAAGTTTTAGTAACTTGATAAATCATATCGCGTCATAAACATAATAGCATCATTGAAACACATGCTTAGTAAAACAGTTCTAAAAACATAATCTGATAACAATCGTTCCGCGGTTTACGCGCGAACATTTCTGGGAACTGTGCTCGTCTGTGTAAGTGGCGCTGCCACTACGAGCGAAACAAGTAATACCGTCCCGCGGGTTACGCGCGGACACATCTGAAAAACCGTGCTCGTCTGTGTAAGTGGCGCTGCCACTACGAGCGAATAATACCGTCCCGCGGGTTACGCGCAGACGTTGTGCCGGAAAACAAGGCGCTCGTCCATGCAAAGAGGCGCGACCCCTACGAGCGGGCTCAAACCCATAGTACTGCCCCATGACCATACTAGGCACTCGTCCATGCAAAGAGGTGCGACCCCTACGAGTGGGTGGATCAAACCAGCAGTCCCTACCCTTAGAGTTCCAATGGTAAAGTGATCACTTACTCGAGTTCTAGCGCACATACATCGTAAACCTTAGATAACCGTTCGCATTGCTCATTATGAAATATAATTTAAACACATAATCGCTTGCATAGCTTGTAAGTATACCATGATAAAACATTATTTAAGTACGTGTCCCTCGCCCCGAAAACAGTTTAAAAACAGTGAAAACAGCGAGAATAGGGGCTGTGAGACTCACCTGTGGTTCTTGTTAAGGGATTAATCGAGATTCGGGTTTTCTTGGTGTTGGCCTCGGAATTGAAGGTCTAGAATGCGATTAAATAACAAGAAGTATATATATTAAGATCAAGAATTAGGAGAATATAAGGGTTGGAAAGCAGATCTCAAGGTTATATTCTTGGCTTACCTGGTAACAGGATCGGAAACGAAAACAACGGATGCTTGGGAGATGATTAGTGCAAGTAGCAGTTCTTAAGAGAGAAGTTTGAAGTGTGTTTTGGGTGATAGTTTAGGTTACATATTTATAGGCAAACTCAAGGGAACACAATCCCTTGCTTTAGGGGATTGTAATCTTTTCATATCTAGGTGTAATGATGATGAGGTATGGAAATTATTATTATTTATTTAAAAGTGGAGTAGTGGATAAAAGATTTTGATTTGATTTGGTCAGGACATGCAGGTCTGGGGTTGGTGAGAATAGGGTGGCTGACAGTTGACTTTTCATGTTACAGTGTGCTTTTTCAGGTACTTTTGTCCGTGTACAGTAAAAAGTGGAAAATCTCTGAAACACGCTACTGTTTCCTTTTGGGCGGGAGTAATCTCCTTACGTCTGGGGAATAGACTAAGTGTTCTGTGTGTATCACTTTGTGCGCATAGCTTTCTGCGTGAAGGACATTTCTTTGCTGCGGGTAGGTGCGTTACCTTCTCGCAGTTAGGACATTGAGTTTCATTTGTAGATTCTCCAGGTGGCCTTGGTATTTCAACATAGTGATCAGTTATGTTGAAGTCAATTCCATCTTGGAGCTTCAGACAAACTAGCTCTCAATGTTCCCGCCATGCGGGGAGGTTAGTTCCCTTCCGCACGCGCATAAACGATTTAGGATGCACCCGCCTTAGCATCATGCGGGATGGTCAACCCATTAGACAACATAACGTTAAGGTACATGAAAACATAAAGCCAAAACATTCGCGCATGGCGCATATAACATATGCCCACGCTGGTTCTTAACATGGTGCGCTCGCGCAGGTCGCACATAACAAATGCACGCGCTGACTAACATGGCGCGCTCGCGCAGGGCGCACATAACAAATGCACGCGCTGACTAACATGGCGCGCTCGCGCAGGGCGCACATAACAAATGCACGCGCTGACTAACATGGCGCGCTCGCGCAGGGCGCACATAACAAATGCACGCGCTGACTAACATGGCGCGCTCGCGCAGGGCGCACATAACAAATGCACGCGCTGACTAACATGGCGCGCTCGCGCAGGGCGCACATAACAAATGCACGCGTTGACTAACATGGCGCATATAACATAATTACCTAATATTTAGGTTGATTACTTGGTTTAAGGGATTGGGAATTTACCGGGTGTCACATTCTCTCCCTGTTAAACGAATTTCGTCCCGAAATTTAGGAGACGTTGCTGGCAGAAGCAATGCTCTGAAAGAGGTGTGGGTATTTCATGCGCATCTGGTCTTCTCTTTCCCAAGTGAATTCAGGCCCACGCCTCGAGTTCCATTGAACCTTTACTAACTTGATTTTGCTTCTGCGTAACTTTTGTTCTTTCCAATCGGTTACTGCTATAGGTTCTTCTACGAAGTGCAGCTGTTTGTCGATGTGAATCTCTTCCAACGGCAAAATCAACGTTTCGTCAGATAAGCACTTTTTGAGGTTGGACACATGAAACGTATCATGAACTCCACTGGGTTCGGCGGGTAAACGGAGTTTATAAGCAACCGGACCGATCCTTTCCAGGATCTCAAATGGTCCAATGTATCGCGGATTTAACTTTCCTCGCTTGCCGAAACGGGGGACTCCTTTCCATGGAGAGACTTTCAACAGTACTCTATCCCCTACTTGAAACTCCAATGGTTTTCTTCGCACATCTGCGTAGCTCTTCTGTCTGTCGCGCGCTGTCTTAAGGCGATCCCTTATCTGAAAAATCTTGTCTGTTGTTTCTTGGATCAATTCTGGACCAGTCATTTGCTTGTCACCCACTTCAGCCCAGCACAGTGGGGATCTACACTTGCGCCCATACAAAGCTTCAAACGGCGCAGCCTTGAGGCTTGTGTGATAACTGTTGTTGTAAGAAAATTCAACCAATGGGAGATGAGTATCCCAGCTACCTCCGAAATCGATTGCGCACGCGCGCAGCATATCTTCCAACGTCTGGATTGTTCGCTCGCTTTGCCCATCCGTTTGAGGATGATATGCCGTACTCATGTCGAGACGAGTACCTAGAGCTCCTTGTAACGATCTCCAAAACCTTGATGTGAACCGACTATCTCTATCAGAAATGATGGACACTGGGACTCCATGTTTTGAAACTACTTCTCGAATATACAATCGGGCTAACTTTTCCATCTTATCGGTTTCCTTGATCGGCAGGAAGTGCGCTGACTTAGTTAGCCGATCCACAATAACCCAGATCGTGTCGTGACCCCCAGGTGTCCTTGGCAATTTGGTGATGAAGTCCATAGAGATTTGTTCCCACTTCCACATGGGAATTTCTGGCTGTTGAAGCAACCCTGATGGTTTCTGGTATTCAGCCTTTACCTTCGAACACGTCAGGCACTTACTGACATACGTCGCGATGGCTCCTTTAAGATTGGGCCACCAATACAGTGCTTTAACATCTTGGTACATCTTGTCTGCGCCAGGATGTACGGAATACCGCGTCTTGTGAGCTTCGTTTAATACTTGCTCGCGCAATCCTCCCTTGAGAGGGACCCATATGCGGTTAGCAAAATACCGAGTGTCGTTCTCTTTGAGCTCCAAATCCTTAATCATACCCCCAAGGGATTCGTTTTTAACAAACTCTGGTTTCAAGGCTTCTTGCTGAGCGTCTCGGATGCGGGTAGAGAGATCTGTGTGAATGGTTAGCCTTAGAGCCTTGACTCGTAGCGTTTTTATTCGCTCCTTCCTACTTAGCGCGTCTGCTACTACATTCGCCTTTCCAGGGTGGTACTTAATTTCACAATCATAATCATTCAACAACTCCACCCATCTTCGTTGCCTCATGTTTAAATCCTTTTGATCAAATATATGTTGAAGGCTCTTGTGATCCGTAAAGATTATACACTTTGTACCATAGAGGTAATGGCGCCAAATCTTTAGCGCGAAGACAACCGCTCCAAGTTCCAGATCATGCGTTGTGTAGTTCTTTTCATTGGTCTTGAGTTGGCGCGAGGCATACGCTATGACTTTGTCTCGGTGCATAAGGACACATCCGAGTCCCTGATGTGAAGCGTCGCAGTAAACGACGATGTCATCCGTCCCCTCGGGTAAAGACAAAATTGGCGCACTACATAACTTCTGTTTTAACATTTGAAATGCCGCTTCCTGATTTTCGCCCCAAACAAACTTCTTGTCTTTCTGAGTTAGCGCGGTCAGTGGTAGAGCTATCTTGGAGAAGTTCTCAATGAAGCGTCGATAGTAGCCAGCTAGTCCTAGGAATTGCCTCACCTCAGTTGGGGTTTTTGGCGCTTCCCAGTTTTCGATGGCCTTGACTTTGGAAGGATCAACGTGTATTCCTTTCTCATTTACAACGTGACCGAGAAAATGAACTTCTCTAAGCCAAAACTCGCACTTGGAAAACTTCGCATACAACTTTTCTTTCCTCAACAATTCCAAAATCAATCTCAGGTGTTGCTCATGCTCGGCCTTGGTCCGAGAGTAAATCAGAATATCATCTAAAAACACAATCACAAACTTGTCCAAGTATGGTTTGCACACGCGGTTCATCAGATCCATGAACACAGCCGGCGCATTAGTTAGTCCGAAAGGCATCACTAAGAACTCATAATGGCCGTATCTAGTTCGGAAGGCTGTTTTCGGCACATCTTCCTCATGGACCCTAAGTTGGTGGTATCCTGACCGTAGATCTATCTTCGAATAATAACTGGATCCCTGCAACTGGTCAAATAAGTCGTCAATCCTCGGTAAGGGGTACCGATTCTTGACTGTCAGCTTGTTCAGCTCCCTATAGTCAATACACATCCGGAAAGAACCATCCTTCTTCTTAACAAACAGTACTGGAGCTCCCCAAGGTGAAAAGCTTGGGCGTATGAAACCCTTATCCAATAGTTCCTGTAACTGATTGGATAGCTCTTGCATCTCAGATGGAGCTAATCGATAAGGCGCTCGAGCTACTGGCGCAGCTCCTGGGACTAAATCAATACGAAATTCGACTTGTCGCGGCGGCGGTAATCCGGGCAAATCTTCAGGGAAAACTTCTGGAAATTCGCGCACTACTGGTAAGTCTTCAATTCTTCGCTCATCTCCTTTCTTCTCTACTACATGCGCCAGGAAGGCGTAGCACCCTTTCCTTAGGCACTTGCGCGCTTTTAGGCACGAAATTAGTTTCGTCGCGACTCCCCTTCTTTCCCCTTGAATCACCAAGGTTTCTCCGTTCAACAGTGGGACCCGAACCTGCTTCTCATGGCAAATAACTTCCGCGTGGTTCTCGACTAACCAATCCATACCTATCACAATGTCAAAACTTCCCAAGTCTATTGGCAACAAGTTAATATTGAACTCGTGACCTCCCATGACTATTACACATTGTTCGGTTCTTTCGTTCGCGCATAACTGCCTACCATTGGCTAGTTCTATAGTATAAGGCGTGTCTAGCCTACTGCTTGCTAGGCCTAGGGAGTTTTTAAACTCGGCGGATACAAAACTTAGGTCAGCGCCAGTATCAAATAAGACAGATGTAAAATGGCCGTTAAGCAAAAACGTACCGGTTACCACATTCGGCTCTTCTTTAGCTTTGCCTGCGCCGATCACAAAAGCTCTCCCGCGAGCTTGGTTTCCCCTTTGCGGGCAATCCCGACTAAAATGCCCTGGCTTCCCGCATGCGTAGCAGTTGTCGCTTGCTCCCGCTTCTCTGACACGGCAATTCATCGTCTTGTGCCCTGGTCTGCCACATTTGGCACATTCGATTCTTGCGCATTCACCCTCGTGGTGATACTTGCATTTGTTGCACCATGGGCGAGGCCCGTTGTATCCTTTCCTTGATGGCTCCGCGGCTTGGATCGCGTAAGCCCTTACGCTCTCCTGCTTCTTGAACGGTGGTTGCTTGGAGTCGGACCCTCGGTGGTGAGAGTTCCACTTCCTCTTGGGATCAGAGGTTCGCTGCTCGATTCCGCGCGTAGTTAACATACCCGCACGGACCGTATCCCTTGTAAGGGTGATGGCCCGCGCTACCGCCTCATCAAAGGTTGGAGGCGCTGCGGCGTTGAGCGGAACCCTAACAACAGGAGGTAACCCAAAGATATACCTCTCGATCTTCTTTTCCTCCGTGTTTGCCATGTCTGGCACCAACTGGCAAAGCTCGTTGAACCGGTTGTTGTAGGCGTCGATATCCGTTCCTACCATGGTGTGGTTCCAGAATTCCTGCTGCAGACTCTGGATTTCGGCGCGAGAGCAGAACTTTCTCATCATCATCTCCTTCAGCTCCTCCCAGGTTTTGTGAAGAGCAACTTCTCGCCCCAAGGTCTTCACTTGAAGCTTCCACCAAGATGAAGCTGCTTCTTGGAACATGCAGGTCGCGTAAAGGACCTTCTGGTTCTCACTACATCCGCTAATGGAGAGAACTGTCTCCATCTTGTCAATCCAGTTGTAGAGCCCAATGGCCCCTTCGGTACCCTTGAATGGCCAAGGCTTACAGGCCATGAATGTCTTGTAGGAGCATCCTTTGTCCAAGGCTCCTGATTCGGGTTCTGGGGTCTCATTCTGACGACCCTGACTTGATTCGGCCTTGCTGGCCTCATGTGTCGCGATCGCTTACGCGATTATTTCCGCGAGTTCCTCGGGTGTCATGGTAATTCCCTTGGCCTTAGTTGGAGGCATTCTCGCTTTAAAAGAGAATGAAAATATATTAAACTTAGCGCATTTACTCTGAGCACATAATGTTCTTTATCTTTATTCACTAGACACTGTGTGACCCGTGTTCCTAAGTGTGTGTATAGTTTCTTTTGAAAATATTTTCTTTGAAAAATATTTCATGCGATTCCCCAACGGTTATAGTCTAGGTTAAAACTTCTTTTCCTAGTTCGCTATAACCAGTGCTCTGATACCAATCTGTCACACCCGGCCCTGATCGGCGGAAACAGCCGGGCGCGCGCGAGTGGGGATTGATAATTAAGCACGGGCCATTGCAAACATTCAAAGTAAGATTTTCATTGCGCATGAAAAGTTTAATACAAATACATTACATTGTTTAAAAAAATCACATAAAAACATCCAAGTATAAAAACTATTGAAGATTTCCACGCCATATCCCTTTGTAAGGCGGGAACAACCACGCGCATCGAAGGGATAGAACTAAAATCTTCCAAAAAGCTAGTTTTAGATGTTCAGCGTGAGGTGCTCTAAGTGTGACTCCATGCGCTACCTAGTTATCTCCTGAAAGACACGTAAAGCATTTGAATCAGTATAAACTGAGTGAGTTCACAAGTTTTAGTAACTTGATAAATCATATCGCGTCATAAACATAATAGCATCATTGAAACACATGCTTAGTAAAACAGTTCTAAAAACATAATCTGATAACAATCGTTCCGCGGTTTACGCGCGAACATTTCTGGGAACTGTGCTCGTCTGTGTAAGTGGCGCTGCCACTACGAGCGAAACAAGTAATACCGTCCCGCGGGTTACGCGCGGACACATCTGAAAAACCGTGCTCGTCTGTGTAAGTGGCGCTGCCACTACGAGCGAATAATACCGTCCCGCGGGTTACGCGCAGACGTTGTGCCGGAAAACAAGGCGCTCGTCCATGCAAAGAGGCGCGACCCCTACGAGCGGGCTCAAACCCATAGTACTGCCCCATGACCATACTAGGCACTCGTCCATGCAAAGAGGTGCGACCCCTACGAGTGGGTGGATCAAACCAGCAGTCCCTACCCTTAGAGTTCCAATGGTAAAGTGATCACTTACTCGAGTTCTAGCGCACATACATCGTAAACCTTAGATAACCGTTCGCATTGCTCATTATGAAATATAATTTAAACACATAATCGCTTGCATAGCTTGTAAGTATACCATGATAAAACATTATTTAAGTACGTGTCCCTCGCCCCGAAAACAGTTTAAAAACAGTGAAAACAGCGAGAATAGGGGCTGTGAGACTCACCTGTGGTTCTTGTTAAGGGATTAATCGAGATTCGGGTTTTCTTGGTGTTGGCCTCGGAATTGAAGGTCTAGAATGCGATTAAATAACAAGAAGTATATATATTAAGATCAAGAATTAGGAGAATATAAGGGTTGGAAAGCAGATCTCAAGGTTATATTCTTGGCTTACCTGGTAACAGGATCGGAAACGAAAACAACGGATGCTTGGGAGATGATTAGTGCAAGTTGCAGTTCTTAAGAGAGAAGTTTGAAGTGTGTTTTGGGTGATAGTTTAGGTTACATATTTATAGGCAAACTCAAGGGAACACAATCCCTTGCTTTAGGGGATTGTAATCTTTTCATATCTAGGTGTAATGATGATGAGGTATGAAAATTATTATTATTTATTTAAAAGTGGAGTAGTGGATAAAAGATTTTGATTTGATTTGGTCAGGACATGCAGGTCTGGGGTTGGTGAGAATAGGGTGGCTGACAGTTGACTTTTCATGTTACAGTGCGCTTTTTCAGGTACTTTTGTCCGTGTACAGTAAAAAGTGGAAAATCTCTGAAACACGCTACTGTTTCCTTTTGGGCGGGAGTAATCTCCTTACGTCTGGGGAATAGACTAAGTGTTCTGTGCGTATCACTTTGTGCGCATAGCTTTCTGCGTGAAGGACATTTCTTTGCTGCGGGTAGGTGCGTAACCTTCTCGCAGTTAGGACATTGAGTTTCATTTGTAGATTCTCCAGGTGGCCTTGGTATTTCAACATAGTGATCAGTTATGTTGAAGTCAATTCCATCTTGGAGCTTCAGACAAACTAGCTCTCAATGTTCCCGCCATGCGGGGAGGTTAGTTCCCTTCCGCACGCGCATAAACGATTTAGGATGCACCCGCCTTAGCATCATGCGGGATGGTCAACCCATTAGACAACATAACGTTAAGGTACATGAAAACATAAAGCCAAAACATTCGCGCATGGCGCATATAACATATGCCCACGCTGGTTCTTAACATGGTGCGCTCGCGCAGGTCGCACATAACAAATGCACGCGCTGACTAACATGGCGCGCTCGCGCAGGGCGCACATAACAAATGCACGCGCTGACTAACATGGCGCGCTCGCGCAGGGCGCACATAACAAATGCACGCGCTGACTAACATGGCGCGCTCGCGCAGGGCGCACATAACAAATGCACGCGCTGACTAACATGGCGCGCTCGCGCAGGGCGCACATAACAAATGCACGCGCTGACTAACATGGCGCGCTCGCGCAGGGCGCACATAACAAATGCACGCGCTGACTAACATGGCGCATATAACATAATTACCTAATATTTAGGTTGATTACTTGGTTTAAGGGATTGGGAATTTACCGGGTGTCACAAGTGGGGTCATGAAACTCACGGTTTTGTAGGCACTCAGTGCGAGATCAGCACGGGGTTCGTTTCCCTTGCTATCACTTAGTCCCTATAGTTCATATTATAATAATATTAATATTTTAATATTATTATAATCTCAGTATTAAACTGGGCTGTATAACTAATCTGGGTATAGCTGGAACACCCAGAAAGTGTCAATAAGCTTAGGTTTTGATGTTGTTCAATGTCTAATACTTAAAAATAAACTTGGCTCAGATTCCCGTTTTCCCAGCTGGGCCAAGTCGTTCGTTTACGCGTTCAGAAAACAGTTATGGGAAAATAAGCTTGGGTAAATTTATTGGTTAATAAAATGATTAAGTTATAAAGAAGGATCAAATACTGGGGTCCCGGATTAGCCACGGGGCCCGTTTCAGTTTATTCAGTTTGATTTGAAAAGAAACGCGCACAATCCACCCGGATTGTCCAGGTTTCTCATAGAAAATTTCGTTTTTACTTAATTAATTGGAAAATATGATTTTTGATCACTCTTGGTGTTTTGATATTCCCGCAGGTTCGCTAGTCGCGAACTTGCTGGTTTTATAAAAACTGAATTTGTTTAATCTTTAAATTAGCATAATTAATTAACCGTTAATCATTAAATTATGAAAATTTAGTCACTTATCAATTAAAATATGTAGATTTTTAAAAAAATATTTCTGGAATTATTTACTGATTTATTAATTTATAAAAATTCATTTTATCAGCTATATTTCGCCTGAAAATCGTCCGTTTATCCCAAACAATTTCCAAAACTTCCATCAAAATTCCTATATACTCAAATCATGTCCCAAAACAATCTATATCAATTCCATAATGTAAAAAGCTTGTTCAATATTCTTTTCGGCCCAAATTCGGCTATAAAAATTCGCATGAACGCATATGTACAAAACACCTTTAGACTTCTCCAAATGATCTAAAAATTCATTTGTGATCAAAATACATCAAATCTGAGTTCCCATAAAATTTTCATAATTTTTGAAGTATTTTATCTATTTTTCCCAAATAAATGTCCCAATTCGGTAATAAATTCGTCAAATATTCTCGGGTGGTCAAAAAATTAACAAATTTAAACAGGGACTTATTTACATGGTCCCTGATGTTCCTACAAAATTTCAAGGCCTAAAAATATACACATCACAACCTTAACCTAAACAGCCCGTAATCGAGTAAATCGGTATTACCTTTGCGGTTTTGGTTCGTTTTTGCTCTCTTAATCCAATTTTCGGGTTCTTGTGATTCTATATAAGCTAGGTACAGGTCCTATATCACAAACCAAGCAATATTTCATCAACATAACAGTCTTTAATAGGGTTTCGGCTAGTGAACAAAAACAAACTTTTGAACCGTAAAAACACCGTTTCAACCCTTTCATCCGCGTTTATGGCCAAAAAAACTATCAAAATAGGTTCCTTACCGAGTTTATGATCAAAACATGTTTATGGACCATTTTTAGGATTTTTACACGGTTAGGAATGATTTTTAGTAACCAAGACATGTTTTTATGGTATTAAACGAGTTTAAACAAGTACAAAAGCTACTTATTTAAGCTCCTTACCTTAGGGTTTGAAGGTTTTCTGGCTAGAGCAGAACTTGTGTCTAGAATTCTCATGAAAAAGATATCACAAAATATCTTAGAACTTGTTTAAATATGAAAAGGGTTTAAGGGGGAAAGTCTTCTTTGGCGGGCTGGGCTCGTTAGGTCTCCTTTTGGGCCCATTTGGCCCACTTTTCCCGATTTACGTGCCCGAACGTGAAATGCCGAGTCCAAATTTATTTCGGGTTTGGTTTCTGGTGACAAAAATATATCGGTTGCGACAAACGGAGCGAAAACGAGAGTTTTTCGGCTAGTTTTGTGTAAAATTATAAAAACTTACTATACGTTTGTAAAAATCGAAAATATTTTCACGGATCGCTTAAAACATTTCAAATAAGTGTTTGGTAAGTCTTTTTTGGCTTAACGGATGATACAATGCTTGGTTTGTAACTATCTTTCGCGTTTAAGTCCATAGCGGGTAGTTAAACGAGCATGTTTTCGTTTAACTAGTTTGCTATCATACTAAGGCCTTAATATCAGTATGTTGGCTTATAATAGACATATATCTCGTATAGATGGCCCCTCGGGTTATCTGGGTCATAACCAGACCCGTTCGGTTAATCGTTTGTTCGTTACGCAATAAGCGGTTAAACGCTTATTCGAGTTTGTAAGTACTAAGGTGTACTCGGTTTTGCCACGGATGTCACAGAAGGTATCCTATTTCTTCCCAAAGGGCTATGCAATATTCAGTACGATGGCCAAAGTGTTCATGGAATGCTCACCATTTGGACTTGTCTTTGACGGATTCCGGGCTTTTCATTTTTCTTAGGCCATCTGGCCTTGTCACCTAAATCCTACATAGCACATATCACACCACCAATATCAATATTAAAACAATATTCAAAGATTTTAGGATAATCTTCATCATCTTCATCTTCTTCCACAGCATTTATCCTTGGATTATCCTGCTTGGAATAAGGATTAGGCCTAGAGAATTTTTGTGGAGAGTCTGACTTCCTGTTGGTGGACTCATACTTCAGTATAACCAAGTTTTCATGAGCCTTCTTGTCATCCTCTAGCCGAATGTATCTTAACACCCTGTTTCTGACTTCATCCCATCTTGAAGGCTTCAACAGCAACTGCCATGTCAAGGTTGGGGATTTCCGAAGCTTCCCTGCAAAATCTTGTTATGTAATCCCTTAAAGACTCATTATTTCGCTGAACAATTCTATATAAGTCAAGTGTCATTTTCTCAAAAGATATACTACAAGAAAATTGATTATTGAACAAATTAATCAAATGAGAAAATGAATAGTGTTGGAAGGAATACTCAATAACCATTTGAGAGTTGGCACCGTCAATGTTGAACTGAATCCCTTGCATAGGCAAGATTATTTGGTATCAATGGGGATGGGGTTGATCTCCATCCTTTCTCTATACTGAGCTATGTGTTCCTCAGGATCTGTAGTGCCATCATACAGCTTCATGCTGGGAGTTTGGAACTTCTTGGGGATTTCTACATCGCATATAGGCCAATTAAACTTGGATAACTTGTGACTACCTGCGGGCACTTCAGCTATGGGACGTATTATCCCTGGGATACTTGAAATCATATCCTTCATTTTATGCAGTACCCTGGCTATCTTGGAGGACATCCCCTTATCTTGCACATGTCCACGGTTAGTGTATAAATTAGCATTAAATAAACTGTTACTGATGTGCATCGGATATGTCTAAAAGAATGACCCTCATAACTAAGCTTTAAATTTAAAACGATAATCCTTCAACTTTCCCGGGAATAACCTCAACCGGGAATTATAATGTAAGACCAAATTCCCACTCTAGAACTGTTTGTTCCCCTTCAACTTTCTATCATGCAGTTCCTTCGTTTGCTCATTATACCTAAACGACTGCGCGTAGGCGTGATCTCTCAGCTCCTCTAACTCGTGCAATTGGTGGAAGCGAGTGATTTCCGTGGCGGACGTATCCAGATTGACCCTCTGGCCTATGAAGCACGGCGCTCCAACTCAACAGTTAGGTGGCATGTCTTCCCATAAATCATCCGAAACGTTGTGGAACCGATCGGAGTTTTGTAGGCTGTACGGAAGGCCCACAACGCATCATCCAACTTGTCGGACCAATCTCAACGATTCAAACCAACCGTTTTCTCAAGAATACGTTTGATCCCCCGATTACTCATATCTACCTGCCCACTAGTCTGTGGGTGGTAGGCGGTTGCAAGCCGATGGGTGACCCCATAGCGTCGCAACGCCTTCTCCATCTGCACATTGCAGAAGTGAGTACCTCTATCACTGATCAACGCCTTCGGGACACCAAAACGAGCAAAAAGGCTCTTGAGAAAACGGACTACAACTCCGGCATCATACGTAGGTAAGGCCTTGGCCTCAACCCATTTCAAACATAATCCACAGCCACGAGTATGTACTTGTTCCCATGCGAAGATGGAAACGGTCCCATGAAATCAATGCCCCACACATCAAAAACCACACAAACCTGAATAGCATTCTGGGGCATTTCATTTTGCAAAGAAATGTTGCCGACACGCTGGCAACAATCACAACTCCTAACGAATGCGTGCGCATCATTAAAAATCGAGGGCCAATAAAAACCACAATCAAAGACCTTCTTCGCTGTCAAACTCGCACCGTGGTGACCTCCTGTCGGTCCAACATGGCAATGGCTCAGAATCTGCTATCCCTCCTTAACGTCAACACACATCCTAATCAACTGGTCAGCACCTATACGAAAGAGATACGGGTCGTCTCAAAGGTATAACTTAACATCAACAAAGAATTTCTTTTTTTGCTGGTAAGGCATCTTCAGGTAGTACACGTCCGAAAGATAGTTCGCGAAGTCGGCGAACCATGGAAAACCCTCATCCTGAGCTGAAACAAACATGAGACTCTCTGTCAGAAAATGGTCATTAATCCTGACCCCCAGCTCTCCTAACTCAGCTCCCTCAAGACGCGAAAGATGATCGGCCGCTACATTCTCGGCCCCCTTTTTATCACGGATTTCAATATCAAACTCTTGAAGCAACAGGATCCATCGGATAAGACGCGGCTTAGCATCCTGTTTGCTAAAGAGATAACGAATGGCAGAATGATCCGTGTACACAATCGTCTTGGACAGAAGTAGATAGGACCTGAATTTATCGAACGCAAACACCACAGCTAAAAGCTCTTTCTCGGTGGTGATGTAACTCTCCTGTGCACCATTCAAGGTCCAGAAGTGCTTATCCTTCCGCTGTCCAAGAGCCGCTCCGACTGCGAAGTCGCTCGCATCACACATCAACTCAAAAGGAAGCAAGCAGTCGGGAGCAATCATGATCGGGGCGTTAACTAGTTTGTCTTTTAAAAGATCAAACGCCTTGATACACTGCCCGGAAAACACAAACGGGGCGTCCTTCTCCAGGAGTTTGGTCATGGGTCTCGCAATTTTAGAAAAATCTTTAATGAACCGACGGTAGGACCCAGTGTGACCCAAGAAACTCCGAATGGATCACACAGAAGTGGGTGGGGGAAGATTAGAAATAGTCTCGACCTTCGCTCAGTCGACCTCTATCCCCGCACTCGAAATATGATGCCGCAAAACGATGCCCTTGCGTACCATGAAATGACACTTCTCCCTGTTAAGCACTAGGTTAGTGTCAATGCATCGGGCCAACATCCTCTCAAGGTTGAAGAGACAATGATCAAAAGAACTCCCAAACACAGAAAAATCGTCCATGAACACCTCCATGGAGCCCTCGATCATGTCATGAAATAGAGCCACCATGCACCTCTGAAATGTGGTTGGAGCGTTACACAGTCCAAACGGCATACATAGGCAAACGTTCCGTGTGGGCAGGTAAACGTGGTTTTCTCTTGGTCATCGAGAGCAATCGGAATATGAAAATACTTGGAGAAACCATCCAAGAAGCAGTAATACCGCTGACCTGCCAAACGCTCCAACATCTGATTGATGAAAGGTAAAGGAAAGTGGTCTTTCCTCATGGCATCATTCAGTCTGCGGCAATCAATGCAGACTCTCCAACCGGTCACCGTCTTAGTGGGAATGAGCTCGTTCCTCTCATTGGTGACGACAATCATGCCACCCTTTTTAGGAACCACTTGGACTGGACTAACCTAAGAACTATCAGAAATGGGGAAAATGATCCCGCATCAAAGAGTTTGATAATCTCCTTCTTCACGACCTCCTGCATCTTCAGATTAAGCCGTCGCTGCGGCTAAACGACAGATCTGAAATTATCCTCCATGAGGATTTTATAAGTGCAGAACGAAGGGTTGATACCATTAATGTCGATAATCTTCCATGCAATGGCCTCCTTGTGC
Organism: Bidens hawaiensis; assembly: GCF_021521415.1. Taxonomy (NCBI): domain Eukaryota; kingdom Viridiplantae; phylum Streptophyta; class Magnoliopsida; order Asterales; family Asteraceae; genus Bidens; species Bidens hawaiensis. Next base: position 3,339,382 of record NW_027491022.1, read on the forward strand.
TCTCGAAGCACCCTCAACAATCTCTGTCTCTCAACCTCCGTCAAAACAGATGCAATAATAACCGCCAGCTTCCTCTCCTCGTCCAAAAACGCATACTCCAAATGGACGGGCAAATCTTTATGCTCTAAGAAAGGAGAGGGGCTCTCGATGGAGGGTCGGTCTATCGGATCGTCTCGTACGATCCTAGCAGACACTTCAGACTCAAGGACATGTGGCTCGGTGTCATATTCCGTTGACTGATCGGTCATGGCAACCATCTCAATCTCCAGAAAGTCCCTATTGAGAATCTGAGTGTCGGAGGCAGATCCTCCACAGATCTCACTGAAAAACTCCTCAACATGTTCCATGATGGTATCAATTAAGTACAAGGAGTCATCAGCAGACTTGGGGTGTTTAAGTGACTGTCGAACGTCGAGGTGACGTTCTCATCCCCAACTCTCAAGATCAACTTACCTTCGTAGACGGCGATCAACACCTGTGCAGTGGCAAGGAATGGTCGGCCTAAGATAAGCGGTACACTATCATCATCGTTCATGTCCAGAATGACAAAGTCCACCGGGAAGATGAACTTATCGACACGAACAAGCATATGCTCGACCACCCCTAGAGGGTATTTCACAGAACGATCAGCAAGCTGGATACTCATCCTGGTAGGCCTCGGTTCGCCTAAACCCAGCTTGCTGTACACGGAATACGGCATAAGATTAATACTGGCACCGAGATCAGCCAGCGCATAAATCACCGTATCATCACTCAAGATGCAGGGAATCGTGAAACTCCCTGGATCGGACATCTTCTCTAGTAACTTCCACTGTAAGACAGCAGAACAACTAGCACTCAATGGGATGGAAGTGACCTCAGCTAACTTCACCTTATTCGAGAGAATATCCTTAAGGAACTTTGCAGGTTTTGGCATCTGAGTCAGTGCCTCAAGGAATGGAATATTAAGGTGAAGCTGCTTCAAAAGATCAAGGAATTTAGAGTTCTACTCCTCATCTCTATCTCCGTGGAGTCTCCCGGGATATGGCACTCTAGGTTTGTAGACTCGCGGTGGCTCGCTCGGTAACTGCTGTCTCTCGGCCTGTGCTGAACTCCCTGGGATGCTCCTCTGATGCACCTGGGCCGGCGGAGACTCCATCTGAATCTCCTCATCCACCTGCTCCTCTCTATCATCAACCGCAGGCTCCTCGACTCCTCCTCCTCTAGACCTCTGCTGAATCACTGGCTCATCTCGTGCCCCTGCACCGCTCCTCGTCTTCACAGATTTTGCGAATCCCTTCGGGTTCTGCTCAGTATTACTCGGTAGCGTACCCTGCGGCCTCTCGTTTAACTGAATAGCTATCTCTCCCATCTGCCGCTCGAGACTCTGAATCGACGCTCCCTGATTCCTCATGGATGAATCGTGCTCGCGAATCTTCTCCTGTGTCTCTTTATGACGGGAATCCTCTCGCGTCATAAGCTGTGACAACATCTACGTCTGCTGCGCCATCATCTCCTCTAAAGTGGGCTTCTTCTCCCCACTGCTTGCTCCTTCACCCGCATCCTGGAATAGACTCTAACGCTGCTGGAAACCTGATTGATTCCCACTTCTCCAGTTTGAATTCTGATTGCCTCTCCATCCCGAATTATAAGAAATGAAATAATTTTGATTTCGGTTTGGATTTCCTATATAGTCTACAGTCTCCTCCTACGAACTGACTGGGCACTGAACATTATCGTGCCCTCCTCTGCATATCTCGCACAACTTGCTCTTCCCCTGCAAGTCCTTTACAATCTTCGCTAACGCCTCGACCTGTGTCGTAAGTGCGGTGTTCGTGTCCACCGATTGCATGCCTCGTGATATTGAATCGATGGTCTTACCTCCTCTGGCGGGTGGTCTCTGGTATCCACTCATAGCTAACCCATTAAATAAAGCGATACACTCATCTGGGTCCTTCGTCGTCAACAGATTTCCTCCCGCCGCCGTGTCGAGCATGTTCTGTGTCGCGTACGTCACTTCATTCTAAAATTTCTCGACTACCGCCCAATCTTGCAAGCCGTGGTTCAGGCACAATGCTAAAATATTTTTGAAATGCTCCCATGTCTGGTAGAAACTCTTGGTGTCCTCCATCTGGAAAGAATGAATCTGATTACACAAACGAGCGTCCTTAGCCGGAAGATTATATTTCTCAAGAAATTGGGTCTGCATGGCAGCCCAAGTAGCTATGGAGCCCTGTGGGAGGGACTCAAGTCACAGACTCGCATGATCAACAAGTGAGAACGGGAAAACGCGGAGTTTCACGGCGTCTTCGGATACGCCGACATGATGAAAGGTGTCGCAGATACGCGCGATACGAGTGAGATGAGAATGCGGGTTCTCGTGAAGTAACCCGTGGAACTGAGTAGAATGAGAAATGGTATTCAGAATGCAAGTGTACCGATCGCATGTAGTATAGACCTAGGAAGTCCGAGTATCGAACACAAGGACACGTAAGAACGCTAGTGATCACTAACCCTAGACAAGACCGACCTAAGAAGAATATTTAATTGATTTTTATTTTGGTTTTTCTTTTTATAAAATGACTTAACTGGACTAACTGGACTGACTGAAAAATGTTACCAAAAATAGAAAACTTAACGGAAAACTGACTGTGTTAACTTAGGATGGAGAAAAACGTCTACCTAGGTTTGAATCAAATTGTAGGCCTAACAAGTAAATGGATTGGATGATATCAAGACACCGGATCCTAAATATGACATGACTAAGGATCGCTCAGGCTCACTAGATCACCTCTCGGTCTCACTCAACAAACCTTAACTACTCAAAATCGGCTAAAACGACCAAACCGGAAAACAATTGTTAACGTGTTCTAATGTTGACTCACCTCTCGGTCTCACCAACATTCGACCCTAATGGTAATGAATACTACACAACCAAGGATAGAGGAACAATTCAACTTAAACCAAAATAGATCAACTAGTCGCTCAAAACACCTAAACTGGACAAGAAACGAACTCGCTCTCGCGCAATCCTTATTCTAGCATGCAAAGGTAATGAGACGACCCTAACTTCTTATCACCTCTCAGTCTTTAAGAAGGCGTTTAACCGCTGTACTTTAACCAATAAATCATGCAACAAAACCCTACGGTTGTACCTTGTGACATTTGAGCCAAAACAAGGTACACCTCAGTACATATTTACCGATTAAGCAAATAAACGCCTTTTGCGTAACAAATGAACGATTAATCGAACGGGTCGGGTTATTACCCAGATATCTCGGGGGCCCATCTATAAGAGATATACGATTTATACAAGCTAAAATATTAGAAACATGGCCTTAGTTTGATAGCAAACAAGTTAAACGAAAATATGCTCGTTTAACTACCCGCTATAGATTTAAACGCGAAAGATAGTTACAAACCAAGCATTGTATCATCCGTTAAGCCAAAAAAGACTTACCAAACACTTTTTTGAAATGTTTTAGGTGATCCATGAAAATATTTTTTATTTTTACAAACATATAGTATGTTTTTATAATTTTACACAAAACTAGCCGAAAAACACACGTTTTCGCACTGTTTAACGCACCCGATAAGTTTTTCGCTCCAAAAACCAAACACGAACTAAATTTGGACTGGGCTTTTCGTTTTTGGGCTTGAGAAACCAGATTATTGGGCCAAAACAGCCCAAAGGGGAGGCCCATGGGGTTCCGATCGGACGGCCCACCCCCACCGCCCATTCTTTTTATAAAACTTGTTTTACAAGCTTGTTTATTCATTTTGGTTTATAAAATTTGGGGTCCAAGCAGCTGCAAGCTGGTTTTCCAGAAATCCTTCAAACCCTAAGGTAAGGAGCTTAAATAAGTAGCTTTTGTAATTTTTCGACCATCCGAGAATATTTGGCGAATTTATTACCGAATTGGGATTTTTATTTGAGAAAAATAGCTAAAATACTTCAAAAATTATGAAATTTTTCTGGGAACTCAGATTTGATTTATTTTGATAACATATGAAATTTGGGATCATTTGGAGAAGTTTAAAGGTGTTTTGTTTATATGCGTTTGTGTGAATTGTTATAGCCAAATTTGGGCCGAAAAAAATATTGCACGAACTTTTTACATTTTGGAATTGATACAGGTTGATTTGGGACATGATTTGAGCATTCAAGAATTTTTGTGGAATTTTTGGAAATTGTTTGGGGTAAACGGACGATTTTCAAGCGAAATATAGCTGATAAAATGAATTTTTATAAAATGATAAATCAGTAAATAATTCCAGAAATATTTTTAGAAAAATCTAAATATTTTAATTGATAAGTGGCTAAATTTTCATAATTTAATGATTAACGGTTAATTAATTATGCTAATTAGAATATTAAATAAATTCAGTTTCTATAAAAACCGGCAAGTTCGCGACTAACGAACCTGCGGGAATATCAAAACACCCAGAGTGATCAAAAATCATATTTTTGGACCAATTAAGTAAAAACGAACTTTTTTATGAAAAACCTGAACAATCCGGATGGATTGTGCGCGTTTCTTCTTAAACCAAACTGAATAAACGGAAACTGACCCGTGGCTAATCCGGGACCCCAGTATGTGATCTTTCTTTATAACTTAATCATGTTATTAACCAATACATTTACCCAAGCTTATTTTCCCATAACTGTTTTCTGAATGCGTAAACGAACAACTTGGCTTAGCTGGGAAAACGGGAATCTGAGCCAAGTTCAGTTTTAAGTATTAGACATTGAACAACATCACAACCTAAGCCTATTGTCACTTTCTGGGCATTCCAACTACACCCAGATTAGTTATACAGCCCAGTTTAGTATTGAGATTATAATAATATTAAAATATTAATATTATTATAATATTGATTATAGGAACTACTGATAGCAGACCGAACAAACCACGAGCTGATACAGTACTAAATATCTACTAAACCGTGAGTTTCATGACCCCACTCTTTAAACAGTTTTACGAACTTTTGGGGTGAAAAGCATGTTTGATTTTATTATACATACCTGAAACGTGTATTGATGTGAATTATCTAAGTGCTAACACACGAAAGTCCCCGTGATCACAGTGATTAACTTCGAGCCGGTGGCTCGTGAATAGTACTATTGGTTTGATAAACCCAAACGAAATCGGCATGGTTGCCGTGTCATATAGCGCCGTTTGCATATGACCATATTTATACAAACAGGCTATGTAGTGTTAGACATAGCTACCGGGGCATGTTGTGGGCGGAAAGGGGCCACAGTGGTTGATTGAGCGTGGGAATGGATGCACGCAACACATACAGTCAAGGCTTCACTGTAGCTTAGCATAATTACATCATTTACATACATACATACTTATTTCATGATTACAAGTGTTGACTTGTGAATACTCATTACTGATTTCTTGAAACTCGTGAAACTCACCAACTCTAGTAGTTGACCCGTTTTAAACTGCTTTTCAGGTGTACCTAAATTGGAATGATTGGGTGATCTGTTACTTGCCTGAGGTGTGTGGTTGATGCTATGTGAATAGAAGCAAAGGCGTTAGTAGTAAGAATGTATAGTTAACGAACTAGTTTTGTTTATATCACCTAGACTGTAAAACAACGATAGAACAATGAGTTGTAATATATTGTTAATTAGTTTGTAATGTTTCTTTATAAACAATGTGTTAATACCAGAGGTGTCTGTTACATTCCCGTTTTACGCTTCCGCATTGTGCTAATCGGGGTGTGACATACCTACCGCAAACAAACCCTAAACACAAAGTCTAGAATCAAACAAGCACCGATCAATCAATACAAAATTAATCAACCAACACAAGGAGTTTAAGCAATGAATTACCAAAATTTCCAGCCATCAAACACAACCTATTTCATGTCTAAATCAAACTTTACAATAACAATTCAAGTCTATCAATCAAACAATCCAATAAACTCATCAAACACTAACAACAATCATCATTCCTAGGTAGAACCGACATGTTTAGCCTCTAATCATTTTTGAACAGCCATGAATACTCAATAAAATCATTAATAAACTTATCCCAATCATCTTAACAATCGTTCAACAATTAATAGCAATCATAAACAAGTCAATCTCTAACACAATTGCAAAACTATGTAACAATTGATCAAGAAAGATAAAATGATGAACAATGTTTAAAGAGAAAGGATATAAGATGGTTATGGCTGCTCGTGGCTGTGAAAAAACGAATGAGAAACGTCCCCGAGCCTTGGTTCTTGCCTCCTTCTTCTTCCTTAGCCTCCACACCTTCAAACCCTAAACTTTCTTTTTTCTTTCTCTTGCTGCTCAGTCTGCAATCAGACAAGGTAAGTTAGGGGCTAGGGTTTTTTTCTTTTTTTGTATTATAATAATAATAAGAGCTCCTCTCAAGTCCGTTTTTTTTCTTTCTTTAACCCATAACCTACAAGATAATTAAAACTATGTAAAACCTATATAAACAAGTTAAAATACATAAAATATAATATAATAACGTAAATAAAAGGTGCGAAAAATAAGTGTGTTTTGCAACACATCGGTTACCGAGGTTGTGGTTAGGTCTCGGTTATCCTGAGCCTTGACGGCTAGTTCCTCCATTGAGGGTATCCTCAGGATAAGGTGACACCTGCATTGGGATGTCATCTCCAACATGCACTTCAGAGGACACCATGGGAGATCCTGCCGAGAATATACCGGCTGGCATGGTTGAACGAGGCTGCATGTTGATGGATTCTGGCCTTGTTGGTCTAGGAAATTCCGAGGATACCGGAAGATAAGTTCCTCCGTATCCTGATTGCTGCTGAGACGGAGTCCTTGTTGATTGTGTCCCCAAGGATCCGGGATTCTGAAGGATGGATGATCATGGAGAAACAAAATCAAGAATCCTGGGCATGATTGGAGTAGCCTCCTGCCCTGGCCTCTTTTTGATCCCTTCAATCTCCTTAAATTGCCTTGAGTTGGTCTTTTCTTGCTGCTCCATATGTGTTTTGACCTGTTTCGTCAAAGCAAAAATGTCATTGTTAGAAATAACCGGGTCTACCCGTGTAGAGGATCCCGCGAATGATGGAAATTCTCCTCTAGGCTGAGTGTTCTTCTTCGGCACTGGTGGAGGTCCTGAGTTGACATTTGAAGCAGCGGTGACCACCGGAGCAAAGACTGAGCAGGTTTTTGGTTGTGAGGCCATTGTAAAGAGAATGAAAATGAATGAAATATGGTTTGAACACGGAGATTTGTTGCGAGGAAAAACTCCGTTATCCTTAGGATAACAAGGAAAAAAACCCCGGGCGGTGAAAACTATCACCACCAATTTATTAATAAAATGATTACAAGTGGTGGAGCTTAATCGGATCGTGATTACAATGAAAGCGAGTACTAGTAAGTCCCTCGAGTGCTAAAAAAGTGGGTGTTGTGATCCGAGTTCGGCTCTATTTATACAAATATAAAGCTAACAATATGGCCTATAATTTAGGAAACAAGAGACCGAATCCAATTAGCCATTAATCATTCAATCTAATACGTTTTCCTTATCGGCCACGTTCTAACAACAGCAAGTGCGAGTCTTCGGGAGATCATAGCAACGGTCTTTGACCTGGTAAACAAGGAAAGGCTGCGAATGATTTTTTAGTTATATAACACATTTGGGATACTTGTTATCTTAGAGGATACCGCATCCTGGAATTATTCTGAATATAATGTTTGCTGTGGATACTGAAAATCCGAGCCCTAACACTATTATGTATTAGGATAAAACACCTTTAAGGACAATATATCCTTAAATCTTAAGTAACTATGAATTGTCATAATTAAACCAAAAGATTACGTCTTGAAAGACAAAACGTGTAAAAAGACAAAGTGTAAAGAGTACCTTTGTAGAGAACACTTATAAACTTAATAAGCTTACATATGATGTCCCCAACTGTTGATCTTTTTACGTATCATAGTTCTGGAATTTTTTAATTTAAGAACACCTTAGTAACACTTCTACACTTAGCCGATTTCCGATCTGTCAAAACAAAGTAAGACAATTCTGGCGATAAAGCCCATTCACTGGCCATAGAGCCCTTTTACTGGCGATAAAGCCTATTTTCTGGCGACAAGACTTACTTTAGAGACATGAAAATGTCCAAACCTTAGATAAAACTTGGGAATTCCCAAATGTGAGCGACATGAAAATGCCGAAACCTTAGATAACATGAAAATGTTATAAACCTTAGTATGTATGTGTGGCACGTCTGCCACTTATCTTGAGGATCCTATCTATAGCCAACAACAACCGGATTATCAGCTGGTCAGGTCCGGCTGCCTCAAACTATAGTCGAATATCGTGCGCTCCAGGCAGGGTGTTACCTTAGAAGATATTGTCAATATAAGATATCAAGGATATCTTGTTCATGTGGGAGGTGATCAGCCTCTAGCTATTGTCAATATAACGTATGCTTAGGATACCTTCAAAACACTAAACTCTTACCCCTCCGATGCTTAAGTTAGTAAACTTGATAAAGAGATAATAAAGTTAAAATATGTAAAAATTTAAAGATAGGTTAGGGAACACACCTTTATCCTAAAATGTTAAGGATATGAGCATACCGGTTGAGGATACTAACAGAAATATGCTTTGAGATGAATAGCGTTCCAAGATCTTGGTAAGGGAACACCCACCATAGTAACCAGCTTGTAGGCCCCTTTAACTGCTTCTGCGTCGATCAAGTAAGGACCTTCCCACTTTGGAGCTAGCTTTCCATCTGCTGGGTTAGTGGTATTCTGGCTTAACACCATATCTCCTATTTGGAATCTTTGAATTCGGATGTTCTTGTTGTACAACTTGGCTATTCTTTGTTGATAGGCAAGGTCTCTGAGCTCACAATAGTGTCAAGGTCTTTAGTAAGGATTTGGTTGTTGGACTCAGTATCTTGGATGCTGGTTCTTGCTGTGGGGAACACCATCTCTGTAGGGATAACAGCTTCGGCCCCAAACAATAAATAGAAAGGTATTTGACCCGTTGCATTTTTTGAAGTGTTCCTATCATCCCAAAGTACGAATGGCAACTCTTCAGCCCATTTTCCTTTCTTGGACCCCAACTTTTTCTTCAGATTGTTGATGATGATTTTATTACTTGACTCAGCTTGACCATTGGCTTGAGGATGTACTGGTGTTGTGGTCACCATCTTGATTCCCCAACTTTCACAAAAGTTGGTGGTTCTGCTACCAATGAACTGTGAACTGTTATCACAAATGATCTCTGTAGGGATACCGAATCTTGTCAGGATATTGCGCTTGATAAATGAGATCACATCCTTCTCTTTAAGTTAGACAAACGCCTCAGCTTCAATCCATTTGGAGAAGTAATCCGTCATGGCTAGCATAAAGACTTTTCCACCAGGAGCCTTGAGCAGCTTTCCCACAATATCCATTCCCCATTTCATATATGGCCACAGGGATATGATATGATGTAATGGTTCAGCTGGTTGATGCAAGATGTTGCTATGTCTTTGACAAGCATCACACCTCCTGGAGAAATTCATCGCATCTTTCTTCATTGTTGGCCAGAAGTAACCTTCCCTAAGTATCTTGGATACTAAGGCTCTGCCCCTAGTGTGGTTTCCGCAATCACCTTCATGCATGTCCTTGAGGACTTCTTGTGCTTCGTGATGTTCCAAGCACCTCAAGTATGGACCTGCAAATGATTTTCTATACAAAATATCATTTACGATAATATATTGCGTTACCTTCATTCGGAAAGCTCTAGGATTTTCTCCTTCTGGGATCTCGTAATCCTGAAGATAGCGTATATGGGACGGGTCCAGGATGCTGGATTGTCAACAGGTTTTAAAGTTTCCGTGACTTCGTGGTTCTCCTTTGTTGCTGGAGTCAAGATATGCACGATAGGTATCTTGATGTCATCCGGTATCCTGAGTGATGATGCCAAATTTGCTAAGGCATCTGCTTCAATGTTCTCTTCTCTTAGTACTTGTACCATATCAAATGTTTCTAAACACATAGCTAATTGCTTAACTATTTCTAAATATTTTGCTAAGTTTTCTGCATTTACTGCATAAGATCCATTAAAATGGTTAGCTAATAATAATGAAGCAACATAAACTTGAAGATACTTGACCTTCATATCCTTAGCTAGTTGTAAACCTGCTATCAAGGCTTCATACTCAGCCTCATTATTAGTGGCCTGAAATTCACACGATATAGATAGAGGTATAATGTCCCCCTGTGGTGATTTTAGCAGGATACCTAGACTTGTTCCTCTTATGTTAGAGGCTCAATCTGTATGCAAAGTCCAACTCTCATTGATTTCCAATTGTTGAACCTCTTTTTCTACTTCTTCAAGGATATCCTGGCTAAAATCAGCAACATAGTCGGCAAGTGCCTGGGTGATGGTTGTCCTTGGTTCATACAAAATATCGTATGCACTAAGTTTCACAGCCCATTTTGCCATCCTACCTGATATTTCTGGTTTCCTCAAAGCAACCTTAATAGGATAGTTAGTCTTTACATGAATAGCATGAGTTGCAAAGTAATGTCTTAGTTTAGTAGAAGCCATTATAAGTGCTAAAATTAAATTTTCAAGATAAGAATACCTGGATTCAGCATCTAGTAGATTTTTACTTACATAATATATTGGATGTTGTTGACCTTCATGATCTTTGACCAGGATAGCACTTATTGCACTCCCCGAAACAGCTAAATACAAAGATAATGGTTCATCATCAACTAGCTTCAGTAGGAGTGGTGCTGAGGATAAGTATTCCTTCAGGGATACCAACGCTCTTTCTTGCTTTCTCCTCGTTCGATTTTTTGATTCTTCCTCAAAATATCATAAAGTCTTTACACTTCAATGAAGATCTTGAAATGAACCTGTTGAGAGCTCCAATTATTCCAGTCAATCTTTGGACATCTTTGACGTTTCTTGGCAATTAGATATCCAGGGTAGCTTTGATCTATTCAGGGCTTGCTTCTATTCCACTCTTGGTGACCATGTATCCAAGGAATTTTCCTGCTTTGACCCTAAAATGAGACTTGGCTGGATTCAACTTCATGTTGTACTCATCCAGGATATCAAATGTTGTCGCCAAGTCTTTGAGACGATCCTCAGCCTTTCTTGACTTTACCACCATGTCGTCTATGTGGACTTCCATCGTGTCCCCGAGTTGGTCTTTTAACATCATGTTGACTAGCCTCTGGTGTCACACCTCGACTAGCACAATGCGGAAGCGTAAAACGGGAATGTAACAGACACCTCTGATATCAATACATTGTTTATAAAGAAACATTACAAACTAATTTACAATATATTACATTTCTTCGTTCTATCATTGTTTTACAGTCTAGGCGATACAAACAAAACTAGTTCGTTAACTATACATTCTTACTACTATCGCCCTTACTTCTATTCACGTAGCATCAACCACACACTTCAGGCAAGTAACAGGTCACCAAATTACTCCGATTTAGGTACACCTGAAAAGCAGTTTAAAACGGGTCAACTACTAGAGTTGGTGAGTTTCACAAATTTCAAGAAAACAGTAATGAGTATTCACAAGTTAACACTTGTAATCATGAAATAAGTATGTATGTATGTAAATGATGTATGTGATGTAATTATGCTAAGCTACAGTGAAGCCTTGACTATATGTGCTGCGTGCCTCTATTTCCCACGCTCAATCAACCACTGTGGCCCCTTTCCGCCCACAACATGCCCCTGTAGCTATGTCTAACACTACATAACCTATTTGTATAAATATGGTCATGTGCAAACGGCGCTATGTGACACGACAACCATGCCGATTCCGTTTGGGTTTGTCAAACCAATAGTACTATTCACAAGCCACCGGCTCGAAGTTAATCACTGTGATCGTGGGGACTTTCGTGTGTTAGCACTTAGATAATTCACATCAGTACATGTTTCAGGTATGTATATGTAATCAAACATGCTTTTCACCCCAAAAGTTCGTAAAACAGTTTAAAAGTGGGGTCATGAAACTCTCGGTTTAGTAGATATTCAGTACTGTATCAGCTCGTGGTTTGTTCGGTCCGCTATAAGTAGTTCCTATAATCAATATTATAATAATATTAATATTTTAATATTATTATAATCTCAATACTAAACTGGGCTGTATAACTAATCTGGGTGTAGCTGGAACGCTCAGAAAGTGGCAATAGGCTTAGGTTGTGATGTTGTTCAATGTCTAATACTTAAAACCGAACTTGGCTCAGACTCCCGATTTCCCAGCTGCGCCAAGTTACTCGTTTACGCGTTCAGAAAAATCTTATGGGAAAATAAGCTTGAGTAAATGTATTGGTTAATAAAATGATTAAATTATAAAGAAGGATCACATACTGGGGTCCCGGATTAGCCACGGGGCCCGTTTCCGTTTATACAGTTTGATTTAAAGAAGAAACGCGCACAATCCATCCGGATTGTCCAGGTTTTTCATAGAAAAGTTCGTTTTTACTTAATTAGTCCAAAAATATGATTTTTGATCAGTCTTGGTGTTTTGATTTTCCCGCAGGTTCACTAGTCGCGAACTTGCCGGTTGTTATAAAAACTTAATTTGTTTAATATTCAGATTAGCATAATTAATTAACCGTTAATCATTAAATTATGAAAATTTAACCACTTATCAATTAAAATATGTAGATTTTTATAAAAATATTTTTGGAATTTATTTACTGATTTATTAATTTATAAAAATTCGTTTTATCAGCTATATTTCGCCTGAAAATCGTCCGTTTACCCCAAACAATTTCCAAAAATTCCACAAAAATTCCTGAATACTAAAATAATGTCTCAAAACAACTTGTATCAATTCCATAATAAAAAAAGCTCGTGCGATATTCTTTTCGGCCCAAATTCGGCTGTAAAAATTCACACGAACGCAAAAAAACAAAACACCTTTAATCTTCTCCAAATGATCCCAAAATTCATATGTGATCAAAATACATCAAATCTGAGTTCCCAGAAAAATTTCATAAATTTCGAAGTATTTTAGCTATTTTTCCCAACTAAATGTCCCAATTCGGTAATAAATTCGCCAAATATTCTCAGATGGTCGAAAAATTACCAAATTTAAAAAGGGACTCATTGACATGGTCCCTGATGTCCCTGAAAAAGTTTAAGGCCTAATAATATGCACATCACAACCTTAACCTAAATAGCCCGTAAGCGAGTGTTTCGGCATTACCTTAGCGGGTTTGGCTCGTTTCCGACTTTCTAATCAATTTTTCAGGTTCTTGAGATTCTATGCAAGCTAGATACAAGTCCTATATCACAAACCAAGCAGGTTTCATCAATAGAACATCCCTTTAACTTAGGGTTTCGGCTAGTGCACAAAAACGAACTTTTGAACCGTAAAAACACTGTTTCAACCCTCTAATCCATGTTTATGGCCAAAAAAACTATCAAAACAATTTCCTTACCATGTGTATGATCAAAAGATGTTTACGGACCATTTTTAGGGTTTTTTACATGGTTGGGAATGATTTTTGGCAATCAAGCTATGTTTATATGGTATTAATCAAGGTTAAACAAGTACAAAAGTTACTTATTTAAGCTCCATACCTTAGGGTTTCTTGAGTTTCTTGATGAAGAAAGTATTTTCCAGAATTTACTTGTGGATGAATGTGTAAAAAGATCTCAAAACTAGTTTATATGTGAAAGAAAGAAAAAAAAAAGGTGGGGTGCTTAGTTGCGGCCGGAAGAAAGATTGGGCTCCTTTGGGCCCAATTTGGCCCATTAATCTAGTTTTAAAGGCCCAAATGCGAAAAGACCAGTCCAAATTTAGTTTGGATTCGGTTTTTGGTGCGAAAAACTTATCGGGTGCGTTAAACAGAGCGAAAACAAGTGTTTTTCGGCTAGTTTTGTGTAAAATTATTAAAACATACTATATGTTTGTAAAAATCAAAAATATTTTCACGGATCGCTTAAAACATTTCAAATAAGTGTTTGGTAAGTCTTTTTCGGCTTAACGGATGATACAATGCTTGGTTTGTAACTATCAAATTTTCAATTTGTTTGTGATTTTAGGGATTTTGTCGGTGGTTTCTTGAATCAAGTCAGATCGTGTAATTTGGGTATCTTCAACCTCAGTCCAACACAAAGGTGATCTACATTTCCGTCCGTACAACGCTTCATATGGTGCCGCTTGAATGCTACTGTGATAGCTATTGTTGTACGAAAATTCAACCAGTGGAAGATGTTGATCCCAGTTTCCACCGAAGTCTAGTACACAAGCGCGAAGCAAATCTTCTAAGGTTTGAATGGTTCGCTAAGATTGACCGTCGGTTTGGGGATGGTAGGCGGTACTAAGGTCAATTCGGGTTCCCAAAGCTTCTTGTACGGATTGCCAGAAACGAGAGGTGAAATGGCTATCGCGATCAGAAATAATTGAAACGGGTACGCCGTGTCGGGATACGATTTCATTGATGTAGATGTGAGCAAGTTTTTCGGTTGTGAACGTGGTTCGGATTGGAAGGAAGTGTGCGGACTTGGTTAATCGGTCAACTATCACCCATATTGCATCGTTTCCTCGGGAGGTTTTTGGGAGATGTGTTACAAAATCCTTGGTAATTTGTTCCCATTTCCATTGTGGTATTTCCGGTTGGTGCAACATTCCCGAAGGTTTTTGATATTCAACCTTAACTCTCGCACACGTTAAACATTTACTGACGTACGTGGCTATATCCTTCTTCATACCGGGCCACCAATAATACTCCTTCAAGTCCTTGTACATCTTATCTGTTCCAGGGTGAATGGAGTATTTGGACTTATGGGCTTCGTCCATGATCAAATCACGCAGATTACTGAAAGTGGGAATCCAAACTCGGTTTTTGTAGTATAGAATTTCGTCAGTTCTTTCTTCAAAGTTTTGTTCGGTCCCATGCAAGTTTTCATCTTCCAAGTGATCTCCTTTCAGAGCTTCGTTTTGAGCAATACGAATTTGCTCGGTGAGACTGGTTTGGACGATCATTCCAAGTGCTCGGACCCGTAGTGGTTTGATCCTGTCTTTTCTACTCAAAGCATCTGCCACTATATTGGCCTTGCCCGGGTGGTATCAAATCTCACAGTCATAATCATTCAACAATTCTACCCATCTCCTCTGCCTCATGTTTAGTTCTTTCTGGTCAAAAATATGCTGTAGGCTTTTGTGGTCGGTGTATGCTGTACACTTGGTGCCATACACTTGGTGCCTCCAGATCTTAAGTGCGAAAAAAACCGCGCCAAGTTCCAAATCATGGGTGGTATAATTCTTCTCGTGCACCTTTAATTGTCGAGAAGCGTATGCTATGACTTTATTTCTTTGCATAAGTACGCACCCTAAACCTTTCCGGGACGCATCACAATAAACTACCAGATCATCAGTTCCCTCTGGAAGACTCAGTATCGGGGCTTGGCACAGTTTCTGTTTCAGCAATTGAAAAGCCGCTTCTTGATCTTCCCCCCGCACGTAGGCGCGATCTTTTTGAGTCAAAAGAGTTAAAGGTTGGGCTATGCTGGAAAAATTAGCAATAAAGCGTCGGCAATACCCAGCTAAACCCAAAAATTGGCGGATCTCTTTCGGCGACTTTGGGGCCTGCCAATTTTTAATGGCTTCAATCTTACTCGGGTCTACATGGATACCGTGTCGATTAACAACGTGTCCTAGAAATTGTACTTCTTGTAGCCAAAATTCACATTTTGACAGCTTGGCATACAACTTTTCCTGTCTCAACAGCTCCAAAATAGTTCGTAAATGTTGTTCGTGTTCCTCCTTGGTTTTCGAATATATCAAAATGTCATCAATAAACACGATAACGAATTTGTCTAGGTACGGTTTACAAACTCGATTCATAAGGTCCATGAAAATTGCGGGAGCATTAGTTAGTCCGAACGGCATAACTAAGAATTCATAGTGGCCATAACGAGTTCGGAACGCCGTTTTAGACACGTCTTCTTCTTGGATTTTAACTTGATGGTAACCGGATCGAAGGTCAATTTTCGAGAAATAGTTTGCCCCTTGGAGTTGGTCAAACAAGTCATCTATTCTTGGAAGAGGGTATCGGTTCTTGATGGTAACTTTGTTTAATTCCCGGTAATCGATGCACATTCTAAAACTTCCATCTTTCTTCTTCACAAATAATACCGGCGCTCCCCAAGGAGAATAACTAGGACGAATGAAACCCTTATCTAACAATTCCTGTAACTGGTTGGATAGTTCTTGCATTTCAGAGGGTGCCAATCGATAAGGTGCCTTAGCAATAGGGGATGATCCTGGAATTAAGTCTATGCGGAATTCAACTTGTCGGTTCGGTGGTAATCCGGGTAAATCGTCAGGAAAGACATCGGGGTATTCACGTACAACGGGAATCTCTTCTATGCGTTTCTCGTCAGGGTTCTTTATAGTCACGTTTGCCAAAAATGCCATACAACCTTGGCGTAAACATTTCAACACTTTGAGATGAGACACAAGAGGTAATATCGAATCAGACTTCTCTCCTTGTACTACAATCACCTCACCATTCGAAAAGGGAATTTTAACTATCTTGTCGTTACACACAATCTCTGCCTTATTCTTGGTTAACCAATCCATGCCGACAATAACATCAAAACTTCCTAACTCTACCGGGAGTAGGTCAATAAGGAATGGGTGTTCATTAAGAATGATGGAACAGTTTTGGACTATTTGGCTGACAGTTATAGAGTTACCGTTAGCGAGATCTATAGTATAAGGATTTGTTAGTTCACTAACTGGCATGTTACTCAGGGACACAAAACTAGAGGAAAAAAAGCTTCTATCGGCACCAGTATCAAATAACACAGAAGCATATTGATCAGAAACAGCAAATGTACCTGCTACTACGTTCGGGTCTTATCGTGCTTCTCCTGACCCAATAACAAACGCGCGTCCCCGAGACGCACTTGAAGTCGATGCTTGGTTTCGACCAGTGACTGCTCCTCGATTCAGCTTGGGGCAGTCCCTTCTAAAGTGTTCCGTGCTCCCACATTCAAAACAAGCACGGCGATTCACTACAGTTGAGTTTTGCTGAGGTGGTTGTTGACGGATTGGTTGCGGTCTCGGTAGTTGGGGACGACGGGGTTGGGTTGTCTGGGCTGGTCGACTCACAATTTCTACACCTGCTTTGCAATTAGGGGCATAATGCCCAGTTCGACCACATTTTGGCATACCGGCAATCTTCACTCTCCCTCATGATGGTAATTACATTTGTCACACTTTGGCAAGGGTCCCTTATACCTGTCTTGCTTCGTATCGAAACCAGTTATAGCATAATTTCTGATTGTCGGACGTGCACGTTTGCTTGATTTTCCTCCTTGTGCTCTCGTCCCATTGTCAGTTTGTTTCATACCTGATGATTCCCCGACCATTCTAAACACTCCGCTTCTTACCAAGTCGAAAGTTACGATGCCGGCCTGAGTCACGGCATTCTCGAACGAAGTGTGACCCACAGAGTTCACCAAACTCCTCACTCCCGGGGCTAAACCCCAAATATAACGTTCAACTCATTTATTTTCAGGAGTTACTAACCATGGTACTAAGCGGGCCAATTTATTGAAGCGGTTCGTGTATCCCAAATGATCCGCTCCTTTCATCTCCAAACTCCAGAGTTCATGTTCTAATCTTTGAATTTCGTTCCTTGGGCAGAAATGTTCCAACATCAGTGTTTTGAGTTCAGCCCATGTCATGCGATTCACCGTATCTTGACCTTTTATCTGTACCGTAGTGTTCCACCACATTAATGCGTGATCAGTAAAAGTAGAAGCAGTTTTCTCGATCCACTTGATTAATCCGTTTGGCCCTTCAGTGCCCTTGAAATCAATCGGTTTACAGGCCATAAAGTTTTTGATCGAATATTCCCTTCGAGGGGGATTAGGGTTGTTATTGTTATTGCTTGGGTTCGGTGGGGGATTATTTGCATTGGTAGGGGTATTTGTATTAGATGGGGGATTGTTATTTGTGACTGTTTCATTGTTGGTTGGGGGAGCATTATTGTTTTGTTGTTGGTTTATTTGCATATTTGCGTTTACACCGGCAGTTACTTGTATTACAATAAGCGGAATTACTGCCTGCATTTGCCGAGCAATCATCTCGGCTATTTCTGCCTCAGTCATAGGGTTTGCTTTCTTTGAGGCCATTCTATAATGATAAACAAATATAAGCCAATTAGTACTAATTCCAGTCTATGGCACTATGTAATAGTAATCACAATAAATGTTGTACAGGTAAACCAGATAACATACTAACATTTCACAAATTGTTCTGTACATTGATAATAAAAGGTACATAGACTTAGCCTGATAAAGGCCAGTGCTTGCATGTATATATCAAAATCTGTCACTAAGTGACTGTTAGACTTAACCCTATAAGGGTTAGTGCTTGTAATAGTGTACAAAGTTGTGTTCCATATTAACATAACATACTACTATATACATACATGGGGTATCAAAGATCATGTACATGTAATTGTAATATTCCGCCTCTATCCACACAGACGATAGGCTAACCACAAACATAAAAATAACAGCACCGTAATCACCCAGTAACAGTTCCACAGCCGAACTGTCACCCTATCCAAACAACAGTGGTGGTAGGCCATCTGACTGCTGCAAGTTCAGTACTATCTGATGTAACGTCGATAAGTACCGGGTCATGTCCCTCCTCTCCTGGTTAATGTTAGCTATGGCTATCGAGTGGTCTATCACACGGTCAGTCAGGACAGCCATCCAAGAGTTGTTTCCTGCGTTTGGGAGGTCAGGGCGAGGGGTAGGTATACTCAATGAACGGGAAGATGAAGTATCTACCCTAGGGCGTGAAGGTCCTCCCCGGTCGTGGGTAGATCTAAACGGAATCGAGGTAGGGTCAATCGGGGTTACCCGAATACGAGCAGTCTGCCGGACTCGCGCAGTAGCTGAAGTCGTCGGCGACAGGTGTATAGGTGGAGTGGGTAATCTGGCTAATCTAGCAGGTGAACGATACTGACTGTTAACTTCATCTTGATCAGGCACATTCCTGGGTAGCTCTTTACAAATAACTTCTTCTTCCACCTCTTCCTCTTCCTCCTCCGGCTCCTCTTCTGGGTCCTCCTCTTCTAGATCCTCCTCTTCTGGATCCTCCTCTGATTCTTCCTTGGGATCCTCCTCTACAGATATTACCGGTTCTTCTTCCGGTACGTATTCGTTGTTCCTTGACATGACTCTTCACAATGGTTAGTTATAAGAATAATATCTATTGCTATCGCTAACTAATGTTGAGGAGACTAATTAATTAAACCAAATTTAATTTTAATTATATTATAATATAATATTAGTTTTATTAAAATTTTAATTATTATTATTATTTAAATCAATACTGAATATAAATGAATATAATATTCATAGTAAAATTTACCGTTATCAACAGTATCGTACGTACACGTATTCATACACATTGTTTCACATAAGCACGTATGAGTGTTACATATATATATACTTTCACATTACCTCTTATACACATATGTTGCCATTTTTACCTAACCACACGTTCCGCGACTTCTCCCAGAATTCCCTCGTACAAGCAAGTCTGTTATTATGTTCCGAACCACAATAACTCTTTTGCCCTACAAGTTCATCCCGACATCCATCAGTATATAATATTAATTTATTATTTAATTATTTTCCCAGAGTTAATCGAGCCTACGGTTATATTTTAGGTACCCTAAGGGATAACCTAATCCTTTATAACCAATGGCTCTGATACAAACTTCTGTCACACCCCGACTAGCACAATGCGGAAGCGTAAAACGGGAATGTAACAGACACCTCTGATATCAATACATTGTTTATAAAGAAACATTACAAACTAATTTACAATATATTACATTTCTTCGTTCTATCATTGTTTTACAGTCTAGGCGATACAAACAAAACTAGTTCGTTAACTATACATTCTTACTACTATCGCCCTTGCTTCTATTCACGTAGCATCAACCACACACTTCAGGCAAGTAACAGGTCACCAAATTACTCCGATTTAGGTACACCTGAAAAGCAGTTTAAAACGGGTCAACTACTTGTAACATCCTAAAATTTTAATGTTGAATAAAGAAAGTTACGTTTAGTGAATTCGCGTTATTAATTATTTAATATCGAGTAAGGAGCGGATCATGGACTTGGATTAATTGAGATGGGTTAAATGAGAATGGGCCTTAGGTCCATGGGATTTAAGGGATATAAATATCCCCTAAACCCCAAACTATCATTCATTTCACCCTATTTTCTAACACTCCAAAACATCATTCATTTCACCCTATTTTCTAACACTCCAAAACACACACACCACACACCAAACCCCGCCGGCCGGCCGAGGAGAGGGGCGACCAGATCCGAGAGAGAGAGAGAGCGTTGGTTGTGATTAAACAACTAAACGAGATCCAAACAAGCTCAAAAAGGTATGATTCTTGATCTTTGAAGTTTAAAGATCCAAGTTTTATAGTGTAGATACGACCGAAAATGGTTGGGAAACGTAGTGGGTGATGTCGAACCATAACAAGGGTGTTAAAATCGCCAAAATGCTTGATAGAAACCAAAACAGCGGCTGATCTGGGCAACTTCGCCTTCAAAGCGATAACTTCGCCTTCAAAGCGATAACTTCGCCTGAGGCCAAGTTCGCCTAATTGATAACTTCGCTTACGGCCAAGTTCGCCTAACTGGTAACTTCGCCTAAAGCCAAGTTCACCTGATAACTTCGCCTAGAGCTAAGTTCGCCTGAGGTTTAACTTCGCCTAAAGCCAAGTTCGCCTGATAACTTTGCCTAAGGCTAAGTTCGCCTAAGGTTTAACTTCGCTTAAAGTCAAGTTCGATTAGAAAATAAATTAAAAATCTAATGAAAAATGTGTTAAGACAGCTCGACCCCAGCCAGGGGCTCTGCCCCTTGGACCCTGCTAGGGGCTGCCGCCCCTAGACCCCGCTGCCAGGGGCGCTGCCCCCGGACCCCCGTTCGTTGTGGGTCATATAAAGATAGAAATACATTATGAGAAGTGATAGTTAATTGATACGTATACTTGTTATACAGTCATCCATGCACAACTGAAGAAAGGGATTATGATTAACGGTGAACGTAACCGTGTTCAGGTGAGTTCTAGCCCCATTCCTTGTTATGTTTTCGGGGCTGTGTGCATACTTGATGTGTTGTTAATACATTTATCCTAAGTGATAAGTGTATGCCATATGTGATATATGTGATATGTATGAATGATTGCTTGATGGTACGTGAACGATCTTTGGATATTGCACATACTGTCTGTTGGTGCACATTGTGTGGCCGTCGCTTGGCGAATAGTTTAGAATGTTTATGTTGTATGCTGTACACCTAGGTAGTGGTTCACGCTGAAAGTGATCCATTTGAAAGAGCATTTTCAAATGGATACTCATTCGATCGTATGAGTTTCTGATTCGATCGAATGAGTCTGCCATTCGATCGAATAGGACTCATTCGATCGAATGAGTCCTGACCAAATGGCAGCGGGTATAAATACCAGCTTTCAGGCGTGAACAGGTAAGAGTTTGAGGATTTGCGTGCCCGGGGCCCAGGTGTTGCCCGGATGAGGGGGGAGGCCATGCTCGACCTCCCCCTGCCATAGATCGTGATTTCAGTGTTTAACAAGCATGTAATCTTTCGTTTTTATCAATGAAATCGTTTTGTTTCGTGTTTGTTTCTATCCGTCTTTGGTGTTCAAACCTTCCGTCTCGAACGCGCTCGGATCGTCTCGGTCCCGGCTGAACCAACACTGTCAGGTTGTAACGTTATAAATAAGGTAAGTATGATATGTATGTTTATGTGTATGAACGTAATAAAGTTAATAAAAGAAGGAAATGACGGTTGTATGGTTGTATGGTTACGAAAAGGGTACCGAGCCCTAATAATACTCGAGGTATGATGTATGGTTGTATGGAAACGAAGAGGGAATCGAACCCTTCTAATATTCGAGAACTAGGGACCAGACCCTTATAATATTTGTGATGTTAGGGACCAGACCCTTATAATATCTGTGATGTTAGGGAATCGAACCCTTCTAATATTCGAGAACTAGGGACCAGACCCTTATAATATCTGTGATGTTAGGGACCAGACCCTTATAATATCAGTGATGTTAGGGAATCGAACCCTTCTAATATTCGAAAACTAGGGACAAGACCCTTATAATATCTGTGATGTTAGGGACCAGACCCTTATAATATCTGTGATGTTAGGGAATCGAACCCTTCTAATATTCAAGAACTAGGGACCAGACCCTTATAATATCTGTGAGGTTATAGGGCGAAAGGCTCTTTAAAACGTATGATTATGTATGTAAAGAAATTATGAAGGTAAAAATGAAAGTATAAGCACTTAGGTGTGTATGAAGGAAAGTTAAGAGGTTAAGTATGAAATGTAAGAATGTATTGTATGATTATGTGATTAACTAGAACTCACTCAGCGTAGCTTACTTTTAGTATGCACGCAGGTGAGTAGGATGAGGCAGCTCGCTTGAGGAGACACGTGGCACTGAACAAGAGTCTGGCATCTGAAGACTTAAGATGTTTTAATTTTAATGCTTTAATGTTGAAAGACAAAGGATGTTTTGAGACAAGTTATGAATTATGTAATGTTTTATGAAAGTTTTATATTCCGCGTAAATGTTTTAATTAACTCTGATATTTAGAACTGTGTTTATGAGTAAATCCAACACGAAAGTAGGGTTACCGGTAACGGGGCCTTACAAGTTGGTATCAGAGCAAAGTTCGAGAGATTTAAGTATCCTACATGCTTAGACTCGAACAGAGTATGGGATATAAATAAGAAAGGAAAGAAGATGCCAGTTCAAGAATGCCAAGTGTCGCTCAAGCAAGATCAGTGAAGGTAAAGTGTATGATTAAATGATATATGTTAATGAGAAAGAAAAGATACGTGAACGACAGGGATAGGAATAATTGATTGTTTGATTTGACAAACTGCTTAAATAGGACCAGCACAAATAGACTCATAAAGGGAAGTGTATGGGACACGGAAAGTAACGTGATCAGCTAATCACAACTGGACACTGTTATTACCTGTTAGCCTTGCTATCCTTGTACTAAATAGTTCCTTGAGTGATGATGTTTGTGTTTTCTCTTTTAGAATATGATGGCTGGAGCTGGAGACATTGTTGGAGCTGGAGGTCGCACTGGACGACGCGGCAGGCCTCGTCGTGTCCAGCAACCTTCGGTTGAGACAGCTTCCAACACCGAAGCTGAAGGAAACACAGCGGGAAGAAACCCGGATAACAATGAAGGAGTTCAACTGGATCCCGCCATTCAAGCAGCTATTGTTCAAGCTGTGGCCACTGCTGTGAAGAATATTACCCCGGGAAGGTCTGCTGGAATCCGTGAAAGAACTGTTGAAGGGGCAGGTGGTAATGATAGAAAGGATGACGAGAGGGAAAGGGGTGACTCAAGTGAGGTAAGGTCTGTGAAAGATGATGATAGGAAGAGGGGCCGAGGCGGTTGTAACTATAAGTCCTTCAAAGGTTGTGACCCGCCTAAGCTGACTGGTTTAGGAGACGCAATCGCTACTCTTCAGTGGATAACCGCCATGGATAAGGTTATCCGCATTAGCGAGTGTCGTCCCGATCAAGCGGTAGGTTATGCTACTCAATCATTCGAGGATGAGGCTATGTATTGGTTGGAGAGTGTGGAGCAGAGGAAGACCCGAGAAGAGATCAAAGAGATGAAGTGGGACGATCTGAAGGAGTTAGTAATGAAGAAGTTTTGTGCTGACGCCGAGGTTGAAAGGGCGGAGATGAAGTTCTAAAACTTGAAAGCTGGGACGATGACACATCGTGAGTACACTACAGAGTTCAACCGAATGTCTAGGTTGGTACCCGATATGGTCAGCACTGAGGCTAAGAGAATCAAGTGTTATGTGAGGGGCTTACCACAGAGAGTCTGCATGTTAGTCAGGACAAGTAAACCTGCTACTTTCGATTCTGCTGTCGAACTCGCAGAGATGGTCTATGCAGACCTGGCTGCGGATGATGTGGTGGTGGGAGACGAGAAGAAAGAGAAGAGATGGGTCGCACCTGCTAAACGACCCGGTACCCAGTTATGGAACCCCAAAGATAAGAAGCAGAGAGTGTGGGAGAAGAGATCGTGTAAGACCTGCGGAAAGATGCATGGTGGTGAGTGCAGGTGGGGTAAAAGTTCTGATGTTTGTCTCAAATATGGAAAGGCTCATGGTGGAGAATGCAGAATGGGGTTGAATGTCTGTTGTAAGTGCGGAAAGGTAGGACATTATGCTAATGAGTGCGGTGCGAAGTCAGCCTATTACAAATGTGGCAAGACAGGTCATATGGCAAGGGAGTGCACTGAAAGTGAGGCTGGAGGTAGTGGGAAGAAAGATGCTGATCAAGCAAGGCCGAGGACTAGGGCCTACATGTTGACCCAAGAGCAAGCTAGACAGATTCCTGATGTTGTGACCGGTACGTTCTTAGTAAACGACATTTCTGCTGCCGTATTATTTGATTCTGGTGCGAATAGAAGTTTTGTAGCTACGACATTTAGTAAACTCGCTAAAATGAAAGGCTGCCGAGTGTCTGAAACTTTTGTAGTAGAAACCGCCAGTGACACTTCGGTTAAAATAACAAAAATGGTTAAGAACTGTAAGATAGAATTGGAAGGACATGAGTTCCCTGTTACCTTGTACGTTATGACCTTGGGAGGGTTCGATGTGGTTTTGGGTATGGATTGGTTGTCTGAGTTTGAGGCTCAGATAGTGTGTAAGAGTAGGATGATAAGGTTAAAGTCATTGGATGGTAGTGCGGTGACAGTTTATGGTGATAAGGAAAGTTCTGGGCTTAATGTCATTTCGATGATAAAAGCCGAGGGTTTGCTAAGGCGAGGGTGTTGTGCCTACCTGGCGTATGTCGTCAACGCTACGGCCGAGACGAAAGAAATGAAAGATGTTCCTATTGTGCGCGACTACCCAGAAGTATTCCTTGAGGATCTTCCGGGGTTGCCACCGGGGCGAGAGATAGAATTTCAGATAGATTTAATACCAGGAGCCCAGCCTGTCGCAAAGGCGCCTTACCGTCTAGCACCGTCCGAGATGAAAGAATTGATGTCCCAACTGCAAGAACTCCTCGACAAAGGTTTCATAAGACCGAGTGTTTCCCCATGGGGCGCACCAGTATTGTTCGTGAAAAAGAAGGATGGAAGTATGAGAATGTGCATAGACTATCGTGAGTTGAATAAGCTTACGGTAAAGAATAGATATCTTTTGCCAAGGATTGATGATCTGTTTGACCAACTGCAAGGTTCAAGTTGGTTCTCACGAATAGATCTCAGATCAGGCTACCATCAGCTGAAGGTGAATGAGGCAGACATCCCTAAGACAGCGTTCCGAACGCGGTATGGACATTACGAGTTCCTCGTAATGTCATTCGGTCTAACCAATGCTCCTGCAGCATTTATGGACATGATGAATAGGGTGTGTCGACCGATGTTGGATAAGTCGGTTATCGTATTCATCGATGATATATTGATTTATTCAAAGAGCGAGTCTGACCATGCCGAGCATCTGAGAGAGGTATTGGAAGTTCTGGAGAAAGAGAAGTTGTACGCCAAGTTTTCGAAGTGCGCGTTCTGGTTAAGAGAAGTGCAATTTTTAGGTCACGTGGTTAATCCGGAGGGGATTACCGTGGACCCAGCTATGATTGAAGCGATAACGAATTGGAAGACTTCGCAGAATCCGACTGATATACGAAGCTTCCTAGGGTTAGCTGGCTACTATAGGAGATTCATCGAAGGTTTCTCCAAGATAGCCGCACCGCTGACCGGTATGACCCGAAAGTCGATAGTATTCAGTTGGGGAAAGTTTCAAGAAGAAGCCTTTGAAGAATTAAAGAAGAGACTCACGCAAGCTCCAATCCTTGCTCTACCCAATGGTGACGAGGATTTCGTTGTTTGTGCCGATGCCTCGCATCAAGGACTAGGTTGCGTGTTGATGCAACGAGGGAAGGTGATAGCTTACGCGTCTAGACAGTTGAAAGTCCACGAAAGTACTTATCTGACGCATGATTTGGAGTTAGCAGCTGTAGTGCATGCTCTTAAGATATGGAGGCATTATCTGTACGGTACTAAGTGTACTATCTATACAGATCATAAGAGTTTAAAGTACTTCTTCGAGCATAAAGAATTGAACATGAGGCAGAGAAGATGGTTAGAATTGATAAAGGATTACGACTGTGAGATTAAGTATTACCCCGGTAAAGCTAACGTGGTCGCTGATGCGCTAAGTCGTAAGAATGAGGAAGTCCTTGCAACAGTGAAGTCATACAAGTTGATCGTGAACTCAAGTCTTTTTGAAGAAATCATCAAAGTGCAGTCAGAAGTGTTAGTAGATGAAGGGTTAGTAAAGAAAGAAAGGATTTATGGCCAGCGAGATGAGTTGATGGAAAACACTCATGGAGTTAAAACTAGGTTCGACCGTATGTGGATCCCACGCCATGGTGATCTTAGAAGTCGAATCTTAGATGAAGCTCATAAGTCAAGATACTCAATCCATCCTGGAGCTACAAAGATGTACCAAGACTTGAAAAGAGATTACTGGTGGCCAGGAATGAAGAATGATGTAGTGGATTATGTTAGTAAGTGCTTAACTTGCTTACAAGTCAAAGCCGAGCACCAAAAGCCTTATGGGAAGATGCAACCGCTAGAGATACCTGAGTGGAAATGGGAACACATCACCATGGATTTCATAACTAAGCTACCTCGTACAGCTAAGCAACATGATACCATTTGGGTGATTGTGGACCGTTTGACCAATAGTGCTCACTTTCTGCCCATACGAGAGGCCATCTCGTCAGAAACGTTAGCAAGCTTGTTAATCAAAGAAGTTGTAACCAAGCATGGAGTACCGTTATCGATCGTGTCTGATAGAGATACACGGTTTACTTCGAGGTTCTGGAAGAAATTCCATGAAGCTATGGGGACGAGGTTGAACATCGGCACGGCGTATCATCCTCAAACTGATGGACAGTCTGAAAGGACGATCCAAACCCTTGAGGATATGCTACGTGCTTGTGTTTTAGATTTTGGTGGAAGTTGGGATGATCATCTGCACCTGGCAGAGTTCTCCTATAACAACAGTTACCATTCAAATATTGGTATGCCACCCTTTGAGATGCTTTACGGTAGACGATGTAGAACCCCGGTGTATTGGGGTGAGATGGGTCAGAAAGAAATGGGAAGTCTAGAAGTGGTTCAAGAAACGTCTTCAAAGTTCGATCATATCAAAGCAAGAATGAAAGCCGCTCAAGACAGACAAAAGTCTTATGCAGATAAGCGGCGACGACCAATTGAGTTTAACGTTGGCGACAATGTGATGCTTAAGGTCTCACCTTGGAAGGGAATTATCCGTTTTAGAAAGAGGGGGAAGTTGAGTCCGAGGTACATTGGACCGTTTAAGATTGTAGATCGTGTGGGTGAAGTAGCTTATAAACTGGATTTACCTGATGAGTTAGAAGGAATTCATTCAACCTTCCATGTTTCTCATCTGAGGAAGTGTCTAGCTGATGACACGTCTCACGTGCCATTGATGGACATTGAGGTTGATGAACAATTGAACTACATCGAGCAACCGATAGAGATCGTTGATCACAAGGAGAAGCAGCTTCGTCACAAGATTATACCCTTGGTAAAAGTGATATGGAAACACCGCAAGGGATCGGATGCTACTTGGGAAGCCGAGGATGAGATGCGCAAGTTTTACCCTAGTTTGTTTATGTAATAGTTAGGTTTCGTGGACGAAACCTCTTTAAGGAGGGAAGACTTGTAACATCCTAAAATTTTAATGTTGAATAAAGAAAGTTACGTTTAGTGAATTCGCTATATTAATTATTTAATATCGAGTAAGGAGCGGATCATGGACTTGGATTAATTGAGATGGGTTAAATGAGAATGGGCCTTAGGTCCATGGGATTTAAGGGATATAAATATCCCCTAAACCCCAAACTATCATTCATTTCACCCTATTTTCTAACACTCCAAAACACACACACCACACACCAAACCCCGCCGGCCGGCCGAGGAGTGGGGCGACCAGATCCGAGAGAGAGAGAGAGAGAGAGAGCGTTGGTTGTGATAAAACAAGTAAACGAGATCCAAACGAGCTCAAAAAGGTATGATTCTTGATCTTTGAAGTTTAAAGATCCAAGTTTTATAGTGTAGATACGACCGAAAATGGTTGGGAAACGTAGTGGGTGATGTCGAACCATAACAAGGGTGTTAAAATCGCCAAAATGCTTGATAGAAATCAAAACAGCGGCTGATCTGGGCAACTTCGCCGCGAACTGGGCAACTTCGCCTTCAAAGCGATAACTTCGCCTTCAAAGCGATAACTTCGCCTTCAAAGCGATAACTTCGCCTGAGGCCAAGTTCGCCTAATTGATAACTTCGCTTACGGCCAAGTTCGCCTAACTGGTAACTTCGCCTAAAGCCAAGTTCGCCTGATAACTTCGCCTAGAGCTAAGTTCGCCTGAGGTTTAACTTCGCCTAAAGCCAAGTTCGCCTGATAACTTCGCCTAAGGCTAAGTTCGCCTAAGGTTTAACTTCGCTTAAAGTCAAGTTCGATTAGAAAATAAATTAAAAATCTAATGAAAAATGTGTTAAGACAGCCCGACCCCAGCCAGGGGCTCTGCCCCTTGGACCCTGCTAGGGGCTGCCGCCCCTAGACCCCGCTGCCAGGGGCGCTACCCCCCGGACCCCGGTTCGTTGTGGGTCATATAAAGATAGAAATACATTATGAGAAGTGATAGTTAATTGATACGTATACTTGTTATACAGTCAGCCGTGCACAACTGAAGAAAGGGATTACGATTAACGGTGAACGTAACCGTGTTCAGGTGAGTTCTAGCCCCATTCCTTGTTAAGTTTTCGGGGCTGTGTGCATACTTGATGTGTTGTTAATACATTTATCCTAAGTGATAAGTGTATGCCATATGTGATATATGTGATATGTATGAATGATTGCTTGATGGTACGTGAACGATCTTCGGATATTGCACGTACTGTCAGGTTGTAACGTTATAAATAAGGTAAGTGTGATATGTATGTTTATGTGTATGAACGTAATAAAGTTAATAAAAGAAGGAAATGACGGTTGTATGGTTGTATGGTTACGAAAAGGGTACCGAGCCCTAATAATACTCGAGGTATGATGTATGGTTGTATGGTAACGAAGAGGGAATCGAACCCTTCTAATATTCGAGAACTAGGGACCAGACCCTTATAATATCTGTGATGTTAGGGACCAGACCCTTATAATATCTGTGATGTTAGGGAATCGAACCCTTCTAATATTCGAGAACTAGGGACCAGACCCTTATAATATCTGTGATGTTAGGGACCAGACCCTTATAATATCAGTGATGTTAGGGAATCGAACCCTTCTAATATTCGAAAACTAGGGACCAGACCCTTATAATATCTGTGATGTTAGGGAATCGAACCCTTCTAATATTCAAGAACTAGGGACCAGACCCTTATAATATCTGTGAGGTTGTAGGGCGAAAGGCTCTTTAAAACGTATGATTATGTATGTAAAGAAAGTATGAAGGTAAAAATGAAAGTATAAGCACTTATGTGTGTATGAAGGAAAGTTAAGAGGTTAAGTATGAAATGTAAGAATGTATTGTATGATTATGTGATTAACTAGAACTCACTCAGCGTAGCTGACTTTTAGTATGCACGCAGGTGAGTAGGATGAGGCAGCTCGCTTGAGGAGACACGTGGCACTGAACAAGAGTCTGGCATCTGAAGACTTATGATGTTTTAATTTTAATGCTTTAATGTTGAAAGACAAAGGATGTTTTGAGACAAGTTATGAATTATGTAATGTTTTTTGAAAGTTTTATATTCCGCTTAAATGTTTTAATTAACTATGATATTTAGAACTGTGTTTATGAGTAAATCCAACACGAAAGTAGGGCTACCGGTAACGGGGCCTTACACTACTAGAGTTGGTGAGTTTCACGAATTTCAAGAAAACAGTAATGAGTATTCACAAGTTAACACTTGTAATCATGAAATGAGTATGTATGTATGTAAATGATGTATGTGATGTAATTATGCTAAGCTACAGTGAAGCCTTGACTGTATGTGCTGCGTGCCTTTATTTCCCACGCTCAATCAACCACTGTGGCCCCTTTCCGCCCACAACATGCCCATGTAGCTATGTCTAACACTACATAGCCTGTTTGTATAAATATGGTCATGTGAAAACGGCGCTATGTGACACGGCAACAAGGCCGATTCCGTTTGGGTTTGTCAAACCAATAATACTATTCACAAACTACTGGCTCGAAGTTAATCACTGTGATCGTGGGGACTTTCGTGTGTTAGCACTTAGATAATTCACATCAGTACATGTTTCAGGTATGTATATGTAATCAAACATGCTTTTCACCCAAAAAGTTCGTAAAACAGTTTAAAAGTGGGGTCATGAAAATCACGGTTTAGTAGATATTCAGTACTGTATCAGCTCGTGGTTTGTTCGGTCCGCTATCGGTAGTTCCTATAATCAATATCATAATAATATTAATATTTTAATATTATTATAATCTCAATACTAAACTGGGCTGTATAAGTAATCTGGGTGTAGCTGGAACGCCCAGAAAGTGGCAATAGGCTTAGGTTGTGATGTTGTTCAATGTCTAATACTTAAAACCGAACTTGGCTCAGATTCCCGATTTCCCAGCTGGGCCAAGTTGCTCGTTTACGCGTTTAGAAAACACTTATGGGAAATTAAGCTGGAGTAAATGTATTGGTTAATAAAATGATTAAATTATAAAGAAGGATCACATACTGGGGTCCCGGATTAGCCACGGGGCCCGTTTCCGTTTATACAGTTTGATTTAAGAACAAACGCGCACAATCCATCCGGATTGTCCAGGTTTTTCATAGAAAAGTTCGTTTTTACTTAATTAGTCCAAAAATATGATTTTTGATCAGTCTTGGTGTTTTTATTTTCCCGCAGGTTCACTAGTCGCGAACTTGCCGGTTGTTATAAAAACTGAATTTGTTTAATATTCAGAATAGCATAATTAATTAACCGTTAATCATTAAATTATGAAAATATAACCACTTATCAATTAAAATATGTATATTTTTATAAAAATATTTTTGGAATTTATTTACCGATTTGTTAATTTATAAAAATTCGTTTTATTAGCTATATTTCGTCTGAAAATCGTCCGTTTAACCCAAACAATTTCCAAAAATTCCACAAAAATTCCTGAATACTCAAATCATGTCCCAAAACAACCTGTATCAATTCCAGAATGTAAAAAGCTCGTGCGATATTCTTTTCGGCCCAAATTCGGCTGTAAAAATTCACACGAACGCAAATAAACAAAACACATTTAAACTTCTCCAAATGATCCCAAAATTCATATGAGATCAAAATATATCAAATCTGAGTTCCTAGAAAAATTTCAAAATTTTTGAAGTATTTTAGCTATTTTTCCCAAATAAACGTCCTAATTCAGTAATAAATTCGCCAAATATTCTCGGATGGTCGAAAAATTACCAAATTTATACAGGGGCTCATTGACACGGTCCATTATGTCTCTGAAAAATTTCAAGTCCTAAAAATATGCACATAATAACCTTAACCTAAATAGCCCGTAAGCGAGTGTTTCGGCATTACCTTAGCGGGTTTGGCTCGTTTCCGACCTTTTATTCATGTTTTCAGGTTCTTGTGCTTCTAAGAAAGCTAGGTACAAGTCCTATATCACAAACCAAGCAATATTTCATCAACATAACAGCTCTTAAGTTAGGGTTTCGGCTAGTGCACAAAAACGAACTTTTGAACCGTAAAAACGTCGTTTCAACCATTTAATCCGTGTTTATGGCCAAAAAAACTATCAAAACAGGTTCCTTACCATGTGTATGATCAA
The DNA here is from genome assembly GCF_021521415.1 of Bidens hawaiensis. Taxonomy (NCBI): domain Eukaryota; kingdom Viridiplantae; phylum Streptophyta; class Magnoliopsida; order Asterales; family Asteraceae; genus Bidens; species Bidens hawaiensis. Next base: position 3,371,321 of record NW_027491022.1, read on the forward strand.
AAAATGTTTATGGACCATTTTTAGGATTTTTACACGGTTAGGAATGATTTTTAGTAACAAGACATGTTTTTATGGTATTAAACAAGCATAACAGCTACTTATTTAAGTTGTTACCTTAGGGTTTTGGAAGTTTTCTGGAAAAACTGACTTGCAGCTGCTTGGACTTCAATTTTTATCAAATGAAATGAATAACAAGCTTACTTAACAAGTTATATAAAAAAATGGGGGTGGGGGTGGGCTGCCGATCGGAACCCCCTTATGGCCCATGATGGGCTGTTTTGGCCCAATGGTCAGGTTTTTCAAGCCCAAATACGAAAAGCCCAGTCCAAATTTAGTTCGGGTTTGGTTTTTGGCGCGAAAAACTTATCGGGTGCGTTAAACAACGCGAAAACGAGTGTTTTTCGGCTAGTTTTGTGTAAAATTATAAAAACATACTATATGTTTGTAAAAATCAAAAACATTTTCACGGATAGCTTAAAACATTTCAAATAAGTGTTTGGTAAGTCTTTTTCGGCTTAACGGATGATACAATGCTTGGTTTGTAACTATCTTTCGCGTTTAAATCTATAGCGGGTGGTTAAATGAGCATCTTTTCGTTTAACTTGTTTGCTATCAAAATAAGACCATATTTCTAATATTTTAGCTTGTATAGATCGTATATCACTTATGAATGCCCCCCCCCCCCGAGATATCTGGGTCATAACCCGACCCGTTCGGTTAATCGTTCGTTTGTTACGCAAAAGGCGTTTATTTGCTTAATCGGTAAATACGTACCGAGGTGTACCTTGTTTTGGCTCAAATGTCACATCCGGTATGTTGCACCTGCATTTTTTAGTCCAAAAGGCATTTCAATATAATAGTATATATCTGTGGGAGTCATGACGCCTGTGTCTTCTTGATCTGAAGACTTCATTTGAATTTGTTGAAATCCTGAGGATGCATCCATGAAGGTTAGTAGTTCGTCGCCAACAGTTGCATCCACCATTGAGTCAATGTGTGGGAGTGGAAATGGGTACTTTGGACAGGCCTTATTTAGATCTGTGAAGTCCACACACACCCTCCACTTTCTATTCTTTTTCTGGACTACAACTAGATTGGCCAACCATCTAGGATAGTGGTCCTCTCTTATCATTTTCGTCTTGAGTAGCTTCTGCACTTCTTTTTGTATGATAACGTTTCTCTCAGGAGCAAACTTCCTTCGCTTTTGATGCACCGACCTGAAAGATTTATTTATACCAAGTTTATGAGTAATTATGGATTTAGAGATACCTGTCACTTCATGTTTCCGGGCGAAGGTAGAAGCTCTTTTCTTTAAGAAGGATACCAATCCTTGTTCAATATCCTCAGGAATACCCGATCCTAACAATACTTTGATCTCGGTATCCTGAGGATCCAGGGATATTTCCTTCACTTCTTGGTCTCTAGCCTGCAGGACCTTCCCTGGTTGCTTCTGTAATTGCTATGCCTAAGTAGGCATTGTAGTCCACTTCATTGATGATGCATAACATTCTCTTGCGTCTTGCTGATCGCTTTCAATCTTGATAACTCCCCATGGACTTGGAAGTTTCACACACTGATGATTGGTTGAGGGCCTACCTTCGTGTTGTGGATACATGGTCAGCCTAATATCACATTACAACAAGACAATGAATCAATAACACAAAAGTTTTGTAGGGAATTTATTCCCTCAATGTACACTGGAAGTTTGATTTCTCCAAATGTGTCTTTGGTCTTGCCAATGAACCCTACTAGGACTGAGAACTTTGGGATAATCTCAATTTCCAAGATATCCATCTTCTTCAAGGCATCCATCTGGATAATGTTCATAGAGCTTCCTCCATCAACTAGTATCCTGCGCACAAAACAGTTAGCTATACATAAAGTAATGACCAAACCGTCATGGTTGGGATCCACAAGATCACATCTATCCTCCTCATCGAAGGATATGATTCTTTGAGTTGTTAACGTGGAACTACGGAGTAGGTCTTTCTCCGTTGTCCATCTTCGTTTCTTTGGAACGCTTATTAGCGGCTGAATACGAGGTTCCACAGATGTCAGATCCTCCCGAGATAAAGGATACAACCTTAGCTCCGGGTGTTGGAGAAGGTGCCCTTTCAGGTATCTTGACAGGATCCTGACTCTTGTTTTTGTTTCTTCCAAATAGTTCCTTCAAGTATCCATTGCTGAGAAGGTATATCCTATTTCCTTCCGAAGTGCTATACAATCGTCAATGTGATGGCCAAAGTCTTCATGGAATGCACACAATTTGGACTTGTCTTTGTTGGATCCAGACTTTTCATTTTTCTTGGGCCATCTAGTCTTGTCACCTAAATCTTGCATGGCACATATTACACCACAAATATCAATATTAAAACAATATTCGGAGATTTTAGGATACTCCTCATCGTCTTCGTCTTCTTCCACGGCGTTTATCCTGGAGGTAACTTGTTTGGAATAAGGCTTGGGCCTAGAGAACTTCTGTGGAAAGTCTGACTTCCTATTGGTAGATTCATATTTCGGGATAACCAGATTTCCGTGAGCCTTCTTGTCATCCTTTAACTGAATGTATCTTAATACCCTGTTTCGGACTTCATCAAGATTCCTGCATTGAGTCATCACAAGGTCGTCATAGAAAGGAGAATCCTTCTTCAACCCCATCTTGAAGGCTTCAACAGCAGCCGCTATGTCAAGGTTGGGGATATCCAAAGCATCCCTGCTAAATCTAGTTATGTAATCCCTTAGGGATTCATTCTTATGCTGAACAATTCTATATGAATCACCTGTCATTTTCTCAAAAGATCTACTACAAGAAAATTGTATTAAAATTGAAGTAATAGTATTGGAAGGAATACTTAATAACCATTTAAGGGCCGGTCCCGTTAGTGTTGAACCGAATCCCTTGCATAGACAAGCTTCTTTACTATTAACAGGGATGGGGTTGATCTCCATCCTTTCTCTATACTGAGCTACGTGTTATTCAGGGATCTGTAGTGCCATCGTACAGCTTCATGCTGGGCGTCAAGAACTTCTTGGGGATCTCCACGTCGCATATAGGCCAAGTGAACCTGGATAATCGGTGACTGCCTACCGGAACTTCAGCTATGGGACAGATTATCCCAGGGTTATTAAAAATCATATCCTTAATTTTCTTCAATTCCTTAGCTATATCGGGGATTATCCCCTTATCCTGTATAGATCCACGGTTAGTCTATAAATTAGCATTAAGTAAACTGTTACCGAGATCATGGTTAGGTCTCTGGTATCCTGAGCCTTGACGACTAATTCCTCTATTGAGAGTGTCTTCTAGATAAGGTGATGTCTGCATAGGGATATCGTCTCTGATATGCATTTCAGAGAACACCATAGGAGATCCTAACGAGAATATGCCGGCTGACATGGTTGAACGAAGCTGCATGTTGATGGAGTCTACCCTCGTTGGTCTGGGTAACTCCAAGGATACCGGAGGATAAGTTCCCCAGTATCCTGGCTACTGCTGCGATGGAGTCCTTGTTGGTTGTGCCCCCAAGGATCCGGGATTCTGATGGATAGATGATCATGGAGAATTAAAATCAAGAACCCTAGGCATGATTGGAGTAGCCTCCTGCCTTGGTTCCTTTTTTAACCTTTCAATTTCCTTTAACAGCCTTGAGTTGGTCTTCTCTTGCTGCTCCATGTGAGTTTTGACCTGTTTCATCGAAGCAAAAATGTCACTGTTAGAGATAACCAGATCTACCCGTGTAGATGATCCCGCGTATGGTGGAAGTTCTCCTCTGGGCTGAGTGTTCTTCTTCGGGACTGGTGGAGGTCCAAGGTTAGCAGTTGAAGCAGTGGTGACCACCGGAGCAAAAACAGAATTGGTTTTTTGTTGTGAGGCCATAATGAAGGGAATGAAAGTGATTGAAAACAATGTAAATGGTTCTAAAGGATTGAAGCACCGATAGCCTCGCGGTGGGCGCCAAATTGTTTTGGTCAAAAATTAACAAAGGTGATTTTGTAACCAAATTAGTAAATGGGACTTGGTGCTTGCTTGAAATAGAACATGGAGATTTGTTGCGAGGAAAAAACTCGTTATCCTGAGGATAACAAGAAAAAAACCCCGGGTGGTGAAAACTATCACCACCAGTTTATTAATAACAAAAAGTGGTTACAAGTGGTGGAGCTCAGTGGATTGTGAATACAATATGCGATTACAGATAAGTATCGAGTGCTAAAAAGTGTGTGTGTTGTAATCCAAGTGAGCTCTATTTATACAAATAACTAGCTAACAATAATCCCTATTTTTCCGGAGATAATGGACCTCTTCCAATTAGTCGTTCGATTTCCACGTCTTCTATGGAGCACGTTTTATTTGAAGTCGTTCAGCTGCAAGTTCGAGTCTTTAGGAAATTCTACGGACGGTTCACGACCTGGTAAATGTTTTGGGTAAAAATTAACAGGAGTAATTTCGTAACCAAATTAGTAAGTTAGGTGCTTGATAGAAATGAACGTAAATGCAATGACACAAGGATTTGTTGCGAGGAAAAAACCTGTTATCCTGAGGATAACAAGAAAAAAACCCCTGGCGGTGAAAACTATCACCAACCAATTTATTAATAATCTAAATCGGTTACAAGTGGTGGAGCTATTTGAATCTTTTTACAGAATGTTGCTCTAGCTAGAGTGTAAGTTGTGTGTTATATAATCTAAACAAGCTCCTATTTATAGTTACAAGAAGGATCACTAGATAATAACTAGAAATAAAGAGCATTAATTGTTAATAAAGAGCATTAATTGTCCTGAATATGATCTTGGAGCGGTTATGGCTTGCATATCATTTTTGTAAACGTGTTGTACTCCTTCCAACGCCTACTATCTTTAATGCTTTATTAATTGTTGACCGTTTCTTGTCGTTTGGAGGATACTGCATCCTAAAGTTATCCTGAATATACCGCATTTCAGGTTACCAAAAAGTCCCATGTATGATAGCTGCTTAGTTGTCCGAATCTTTAGGAGATCATGTGAAGTTGTATGACCTGGTAAACACCAAAGAAAGACAGTTGAACTATTAGTATAACGATATATCAAAGATAACTGTTGCTTGGGAGGATACTATATCCTGAACATATCCTTTGCTTAGGATACTGAAAATTCGAGCCCTAACAATTGTCCCCAAAATTAACTGCTGTAAAAGGTGGTTTACAGCTGTTGATTTTTTGAATTTTGAATTCTGCAGATGGAGTGGATAAGCTACACGTGTCGATCATTCGTAGGAGGGATCTTGAGTTTCAAGACGAAAACCATGTTATCTTGACTCTTTGAACATCTAGTAATGCTTGGGTGGAAGGATCTTCCACTTGTTGAAGATGGAGCCCTTGCATTGTCTTTTTATCCATCTGCACTTAATGTTAGTAACAACATAACCTTTTGGTTTTAACATTGTGTTCTATTTGTGATTTTGAATAACTTGTCTTAGTATGTTTTGGTTAGAATATATCTATGAAACATTAATTATCTTTGATGATAATGTATCCTAGACACATTTCTTGAATTCATCCTACTTCAGAATAAAATACTTTAAAGATTATATATGTTTTGGATCTTTATTACGTATTAAGACAAAACATCTTTAAGGATAATGTATCCTTAAATCTTGTGTAAATGTGAATCGTCACAATTGAACCAAAAGATTACATTTTGAAAGACAAAAATATATAAAAAAGACTAAGTGTAAAGTGTACCTTTGTAGAGAACATTTATAAACTTAATAAGCTTACATATGATGTCCCCAGCTGTTGACCCTTTTCCATATTACTAAGTTAAGCACAACTTAGTGATATTTTTACACTTAGAGATCTGGCCGATCTTCGATCTGTCAAAACAAAGTTAGATAGTTCGGGCGATAAAGCCTTATTACTGGCGATAAAGCCTTTTTACTGGCGATAAAGCCTTTTTACTGGCGACAAGGCCTTTATTTGAGAGACATGAAAATGTCTAAACCTTAGATAAAACTGGGGAAAGTCCCAAACATGAGGGCATGAAAATGCCGAGACTTTAGATAACATGAAAATGTTATAAACCTTAGATAACATGAAAATGTTATAAACCGTTTGTGTGACATGTCTACCACTTTATCTTAAGGATTCGGTATATAGTCAACAACAGACGGATTGTCAGCTGGTCTCGTCAGCCTGCTTCGAACTATACCTGAATCATCGTGCGCTCCAGGCGTCGTTAGAAAGGTGAAGACCTTTAAACCATTTGAGATATCCGGGATATCATATTCGCGAGCCCCTGGCGTTCGTTGGAAAGGTGAAGACCTTTAAACTTTGAGGGATATTAGGGATATCATATTTGTTTGGGAGGTGATCAGCCTCTGACTGTTGTCGAGATAACATTTCGTTAGGATAACTGCAAAACACTAAGCTCTTGATGAGGGGTGGGTGTTAGCCTGGCTAAAACCCCTCCGATGCTTAAGTCAGCAAACTTGAATTAGAAATAATAACAGAAATATGTAAAAATAGGTGAGGGAACATACATTTATCCTGAGGATACGAACATACCATTTAAGAAGACTAACAAAAATATGCCTTAAGGTGGATAGCATTCCAAGCTCTTGGTATTGGATCACCTTCCATAGTGATTAACCTGTAGGCCCCTTTTCCTGCTTCTGAATCAATCAAGTAAGGGTCTTCCCACTTTGGAGCTAGTTTTCCATCTGCTGGGTTAGTGGTATTCTGAAATGCTTTTCTTAATACCATATCTCCTACTTGGAATCTTTGAATTCTGATATTCTTGTTGTAGGACTTGGCTATTCTTTGTTGCTATGCTGCAATTCTGATCCTGGCGAGGTCTCTGAGTTCATCAATGGTATCCAGGTCTTCAGTAAGGCTTTGGTTGTTGGACTCAGTATCTTGGATGCTGGTTCTTGTTGTGGGGATCACCATTTCTGTAGGGATAACAGCTTCGGCCCCAAACACCAAAGAGAAAGGTGTTTGTCTTGTTGCATTTTTTGAAGTGGTCCTATCAGCCCAAAGAACAAATGGTAGTTCTTCAGCCCATTCTCCCTTCTTGGATCCCAATTTCTTCTTCAAATTGTTGATGATGATCTTGTTACTAGATTCTGCTTGACCATTAGCTTGAGGATGTACTGGAGTCGAAGTCACCATCTTGATTCCCCAACTTTCACAAAAGCTGTTTGTTCTACTACCGATGAACTGTGATCCATTGTCACAAACAATCTCTGCCGGGATACCAAATCTTGTCAGGATATTAAGTTTAATGAATGAGATCACATCCTTTTCTTTAACTTGGACAAATGCTTCTGCTACGATCCACTTGGAGAAGTAATCTGTCATGGCAAGCATAAAGACTTTTCCACCAGGAGCCTTGGGCAGCTTTCCCCCAATATCCATCCCCCATTTCATAAACGGCCACGGGCATATGATAGGATATAATGGTTCAGCTGGTTGATGTAAGATGTTGCTGTGTCTTTGACAAGCATCACATTTTTTGGAGAAGTTCATTGCGTCCTTCTTCATTGTTGGCCAGAAGTAACCTGTCCTTAGTAACTTGGATACTAAGGCTCTGCCCCTAGTGTTGTTTCCACAATCACCTTCATGTATATCCTTGAGAACTTCTTGTGCTTCTTGATATTCCAAGCATCTCAAGTATGGACCTGCAAGTGATTTTCTATACAACACATCGTTTAGGATAATATACTAGGTTACCTTCATTCGGAATGCTCTGGGATTTTCTCCTTCTGGGATCATGTTATCCTAAAGATACCGTATTATGGGACTGGTCCAGGATATTGGCTTGTCTTCAGGTAACGAAGTCACCAGGATGATATCGTCTGGTATCTTGAGAGCTGATGCTAAATTTGCTAAGGCATCTGCTTCAGTGTTCTCTTCCCTTGGTACCTGTACTATATCAAACGTTTCGAAACACACAGCTAATTTCTTAACTATTTCTAAATATTTTGCTAAGTTTTCTGCATTTACTGCATAAGAGCCATTAAAATGGTTAGCTAGTAACAAAGAATCAACATAAACTTGAAAATACCTGACCTTCATATCCTTAGCTAATTGTAAACCAGCTATTAAGGCTTCATATTCAGCCTCATTATTAGTAGCCTGAAATTCACAGGATATTGATAGAGGTATAATGTCCCCCTGTGGCGATTTTTAGCAGGATACCAAGACCTGTTCCTCTTATGTTGGAGGCACCATCTGTATGCAGGGTCCAACTTTCCTTGATCTCCAGTTGGTGAACTTCCTTTTCCACTTCTTCGAGTATATCCTAGCTAAAATCAGCCACAAAGTCGGCAAGTGCCTGTGATTTGATAGCTATCTTTGGTTCATACAGTATAGCGTATGCACTAGGTTTCACAGCCCACTTTGCCATCCTTCCTGACATTTCTGGTTTTCTCAAAACAGCCTTAATAGGATAGTTAGTTTTTACATGGATAACATGAGTTTCAAAATAATGTCTTAATTTAGTAGAAGCCATTATAAGTGCTAAAATTAACTTTTCAAGATAAGAATACTTGGATTCAGCATCTAGTAGGCTTTTACATACATAATATATTGGATGTTGTTTACCTTCATGATCTTTGACCAAGACAACACTTATTGCACTCCCAGAAAAGGCTAAGTACAAGGATAATGGTTCACCATCAACTGGCTTCATCAGCAGTGGCGCTGAGGATAAGTATTCCTTCAAGGATATCAGATCTCTTTCTTGCTTCTCTCCCCATTCGAATTTTTGATTCTTCCTCAGGATATCATAGAAGTCTTTATACTTCTCTGAAGATCTTGAGATGAATCTGTTGAGAGCAACAATTCTTCCGGTCAATCTTTGGACATCTTTGACGTTCTTTGGTGATTTGATATCCAGTATGGCCTTGATTTGCTCAGGGCTTGCTTCTATTCCTCTTTTGGTGACCATGTATCCAAGGAATTTTCCTGCTTTAACCCCAAAATGAAACTTTGGCTGGATTCAACTTCATGTTGTATTCATCCCGGATGTCAAATGCTGTTGCCAAGTCATTAAGATGATCCTCAGCCCTCCTTAACTTTACCACCATATCATCGATGTAGACTTCCATCGTGTCCCCCAGTTGGTCTTTGAACATCATGTTGACCAGCCTTTGGTATGTTGCACCTGCATTTTTTAATCCAAAAGGCATTGCAGTATAACAGTATATACCTGTGGGGGTCATGAAGGCTGTGTCTTCTTGATCTGAAGGCTCCATTTGAATTTGTTGAAATCCTGAGGATGCATCTATGAAGGTTAGCAGTTCATGACCAGTAGTTGCATCTACCATTGAATCAATGTGTGGGAGTGGAAATGGGTCTTTTGGACAGGCCTTATTCAGGTCTGTGAACTCCACACACACCCTCCACTTTCCATTTTTCTTTTGGACTACTACTAGATTGGCTAACCATCTAGGGTAGTGGACTTCTCTTATCATTTTGGTCATGAGCAGCTTCTGCACTTCTTCTTGTTTGATAACGTTTCTCTCAGGAGCAAACTTTCTTTGCTTTTGATGTGGGACTGAAAGATTTATCTATACCAAGTTTATGAGTAATTATGGACTTAGAGATACCTGTCATATCTTCATGTTTCCAGGCGAAGGTAGAGGCTCTTTTCTTTAAGAAGGATACCAATCCTTGTTCGATATCCTCAGGCATACCTGATCCTAACAATAATTTGATCTCAGCATCCTGAGAATCCAGGGATACTTCCTTCACTTCTTGGTCTCTAGCCTGCAGGACCTTACCTGGTTGTTTCTGTAATTGCTATGCCTGAGTGGGCTTTGTAGTCCACTTCATTGATGATGCATAACATTCTTTTGTGTCTTGCTGATCGCTTTCAATCTTGATAACTCCCCACGGACTTGGTAGTTTCACGCATTAATGATAGGTTGATGGTACTTCCTTCATGCTGTGGATCCATGGCCTGCCTAATATCACATTACAACAAGATAAAGAGTCAATAACACAAAACTTTTGTTGGGAGTTAGTTCCCTCAATATATATAGGAAGTTTAATTTGTCCCAATGTGTTTTTGGTTTTTCCACTGAATCCCACAAGAACTAAGGACTTTGGGATAATCTCGTTTCCAGGATATCCATTTTCTTCAATGCATCCATCTGGATAATGTTCACAGAGATTCCTCCATCAACGAGTATCCTGCGCACAAAACAGTTAGCCATACATAAAGTAATTACAAAACATCATGGTTGGGATCACCAAGATCACATCGATCTTCCTCATTGAAGGAGATGATTCTTTGAGTTGTCAACATGGAAGTACGGAGAGGTCTTTCTCCATTGTCCATATTCGTTTCTTTGGAACGCTTCTTAGCTACTGAATACGAGGTTCCACAAATGTCCGATCCTCCCGAGAAAAAGGATACAACCTTGGCTCCGGGTGGTGGAGAAGGTGCCATGTCCCCCTGTGGCGATTTTTAGCAGGATACCAAGACCTGTTCCTCTTATGTTGGAGGCACCATCTGTATGCAGGGTCCAACTTTCCTTGATCTCCAGTTGGTGAACTTCCTTTTCCACTTCTTCGAGTATATCCTAGCTAAAATCAGCCACAAAGTCGGCAAGTGCCTGTGATTTGATAGCTATCCTTGGTTCATACAGTATAGCGTATGCACTAGGTTTCACAACCCACTTTGCCATCCTTCCTGACATTTCTGGTTTTCTCAAAACAGCCTTAATAGGATAGTTAGTTTTTACATGGATAACATGAGTTTCAAAATAATGTCTTAATTTAGTAGAAGCCATTATAAGTGCTAAAATTAACTTTTCAAGATAAGAATACTTGGATTCAGCATCTAGTAGGCTTTTACTTACATAATATATTGGATGTTGTTTACCTTCATGATCTTTGACCAAGACAACACTTATTGCACTCCCAGAAAAGGCTAAGTACAAGGATAATGGTTCACCATCAACTGGCTTCATCAGCAGTGGCGCTGAGGATAAGTATTCCTTCAAGGATATCAGATCTCTTTCTTGCTTCTCTCCCCATTCGAATTTTTGATTCTTCCTCAGGATATCATAGAAGTCTTTATACTTCTCTGAAGATCTTGAGATGAATCTGTTGAGAGCAACAATTCTTCCGGTCAATCTTTGGACATCTTTGACGTTCTTTGGTGATTTGATATCCAGTATGGCCTTGATTTGCTCAGGGCTTGCTTCTATTCCTCTTTTGGTGACCATGTATCCAAGGAATTTTCCTGCTTTAACCCCAAAATGAAACTTTGGCTGGATTCAACTTCATGTTGTATTCATCCCGGATGTCAAATGCTGTTGCCAAGTCATTAAGATGATCCTCAGCCCTCCTTAACTTTACCACCATATCATCGATGTAGACTTCCATCGTGTCCCCCAGTTGGTCTTTGAACATCATGTTGACCAGCCTTTGGTATGTTGCACCTGCATTTTTTAATCCAAAAGGCATTGCAGTATAACAGTATATACCGGTGGGGGTCATGAAGGCTGTGTCTTCTTGATCTGAAGGCTCCATTTGAATTTGTTGAAATCCTGAGGATGCATCCATGAAGGTTAGCAGTTCATGACCAGTAGTTGCATCTACCATTGAATCAATGTGTGGGAGTGGAAATGGGTCTTTTGGACAGGCCTTATTCAGGTCTGTGAACTCCACACACACCCTCCACTTTCCATTTTTCTTTTGGACTACTACTAGATTGGCTAACCATCTAGGGTAGTGGACTTCTCTTATCATTTTGGTCATGAGCAGCTTCTGCACTTCTTCTTGTTTGATAACGTTTCTCTCAGGAGCAAACTTTCTTTGCTTTTGATGTGGGACTGAAAGATTTATCTATACCAAGTTTATGAGTAATTATGGACTTAGAGATACCTGTCATATCTTCATGTTTCCAGGCGAAGGTAGAGGCTCTTTTCTTTAAGAAGGATACCAATCCTTGTTCGATATCCTCAGGCATACCTGATCCTAACAATAATTTGATCTCAGCATCCTGAGAATCCAGGGATACTTCCTTCACTTCTTGGTCTCTAGCCTGCAGGACCTTACCTGGTTGTTTCTGTAATTGCTATGCCTGAGTGGGCTTTGTAGTCCACTTCATTGATGATGCATAACATTCTTTTGTGTCTTGCTGATCGCTTTCAATCTTGATAACTCCCCACGGACTTGGTAGTTTCACGCATTAATGATAGGTTGATGGTACTTCCTTCATGCTGTGGATCCATGGCCTGCCTAATATCACATTACAACAAGATAAAGAGTCAATAACACAAAACTTTTGTAGGGAGTTAGTTCCCTCAACATATATAGGAAGTTTAATTTATCCCAATGTGTTTTTGGTTTTTCCACTGAATCCCACAAGAACTAAGGACTTTGGGATAATCTCGTTTCCAGGATATCCATTTTCTTCAATGCATCCATCTGGATAATGTTCACAGAGCTTCCTCCATCAACGAGTATCCTGCGCACAAAACAGTTAGCTATACATAAAGTAATTACAAAACGTCATGGTTGGGATCACCAGGATCACATCGATCTTCCTCATTGAAGGAGATGATTCTTTGAGTTGTCAACATGGAAGTACGGAGAGGTCTTTCTCCATTGTCCATCTTCGTTTCTTTGGAACGCTTCTTAGCTACTGAATACGAGGTTCCACAAATGTCCGATCCTCCCGAGAAAAAGGATACAACCTTGGCTCCGGGTGGTGGAGAAGGTGCCATTTCAGGTATCTTGACAGGATCCTGACTTTTGTTTTTCTTTCTTCCAAATAGTTCCTTCAGGTGTCCTTTGCTAAGAAGGTATCCTATCTCCTTCCGAAGTGCTATACAATCATCAGTGCGATGGCCAAAGTCTTCACGGAATGCACACCATTTTGACTTGTCTTTGCTGAATCCGTGCTTCTCATTTTTCTTGTGCCATCTGGCCTTGTCACCTAAACCCTGCATGGCACATATTACACCACCAATATCAATAATAAAACAATATTCGGAGATTTTAGGATACTCCTCATCGTCTTGGTTGTCATCCACGGCGTTTATCCTGGAGATATCTTGTTTGGAATAAGGCTTGGGCCTAAAGAACTTCTATGGAGGGTCTGCCTACCTGTTGGTAAACTCATACTTTGGGATAACCAAATTTCCGTGAGCCTTTTTATCATCTTTTAGCCATATGTATCTTAATAACCTGTTTTTGACTTCATCAAGATTCTTGCATGGAGTCATGACAAGATCGTCATAGAAGGATGAATCCTTCTTTAACCCCATCTTGAGAGCCTCGACAGTAGCCGCCATGTCAAGATTGGAGATATCCAAAGCTTCCCTGCTAAATCTAGTTATGTAATCCCTTAGGGATTCATTATTAGGTTGAACAATTCTATATAAGTCACCTGTCATTTTCTCAAAAGATTTACTACAAGAAAATTGATTATTGAATAAGTTAATCAAATGAGCAAAGGAAGTAATAGTATTGGAAGGAATACTTAACAACCATTTGAGGGCTGGCCCCGTTAGTGTTGAACAAAATCCCTTACATAAACAAGCTTCTTTGATTTCAACGGGAATTGGATTAACCTCCATCCTCTCTCTGTATTGAGCTACGTGTTCCTCAGGATCCGTAGTGCCATCGTACAGTTTCATGCTGGGTGTCTAGAATTTCCTGGGGATCTCAACGTCCATATAGGCGAAGTGAACCTAGATAATCTGTGACTGCCTACCGAAACTTCAGCTATGGGACGGATTATCCTCAGGATATTGGAAATCATATCCTTCATTTTCTGCAATTCCCTGGCTATCTCGAGAGATATCCCCTTATCCTGCACAGATCCATGGTTAGTGTATAAATTAGCATTAAGTGAACTGTTATTGAGATCGTGGTTAGGTCTCCGGTATCCTGAGCCTTGACGGCTATTTCCTCCATTGAGGGTATCCTCATGATAAGGTGACGTCTGCAAAAGGATGTCATCTCCAACATGTACTTCAGAGGACACCATTGGAGATATTGACGTGAATATGCCGGCTGGCGTGGTTGAACGAGGCTGCATGTCGAGGTACTCCGGCCTCGTCGGTCTGGGTAACTCCGAGGATACTGGAGGACAGATTCCCCAATATCCTGATTGCTGCTGAGACGGGATCCTTGTTGGTTGTGTCCCCAAGGATCCGGGATTCTTAAGGATAGATGATCCTGAAGAATCGTAATCAAGAACCCTAGGCATGATTGGAGTATTCTCCTGCCCTAGTTTCTTTTTGATCATTTTAATTTCCTTGAATAACCTTGAGTTGGTCTTTTCTTGCTGCTCCATGTGAGTTTTGACCTGTTTCATCAAAGCAAAAATGTCATTGTTAGATATAACCGGATCTACCCGTGTAGAGGTTCCCGGGTATGGTGGAAGTTCTCCTCTTGGTTGAGTGTTCTTCATCGGGACTGGTTTAGGACCAGGGTTAACACTTGAAGCAACGGTGACCACCGGAGCAACAATGGAGCTGGTTTTTGGTTGTGAAGACATGATGAAAGGATGAAGGTGATGGAGAATGAAATAAACGGTTCTGAAAGATTGAAGCACTGATTTCCCCAAGGTGGGCGCCAAATTGTTTTGGGTAAAAATTAACAAGAGTAATTTCGTAACCAAATTAGTAAGTGAGGTTTAGGTGCTTGATAGAAATGAACGTAAATGCAATGACACAAGGATTTGTTGCGAGGAAAAAAACATGATATCCTGAGGATAACAAGAAAAAAACCCCGGGCGGTTAAAACTATCACCAACCAGTTTATTAATAATTGAAATCGGTTACAAGTGGTGGAGCTATTTGAATCGTGTTACAGAATGTTGCTCTAGCTAGAGTGTAAGTTGTGTGTTATATGATCTAAACAAGCTCCTATTTATACTTACAAGAAGGATCAATAGATAATAACTAGCAATAAAGAGCATTAATTGTTAATAAAGAGCATTAATTGTCCTGATTATGATCTTGGAGCGGTTATGGCTTGCATATCATTTTTGTAAACGTGTTGTACTCCTTCCAACGCCTACTATCTTTAATGATTTATTAATTGTTGATTGTTTCTTGTCGTTTGGAGGATACTGCATCCTGAAGTTATCCTGAATATACCGCATTTCAGGATACCAAAAAGTCCCATGTATGATAGCTGCTTAGTGGTCTGAATGTTTAGGAGATCATGTGAAGTTGTATGACCTGGTAAACACCAAAGAAAGACGGTTGAACTATTAGTATAACGATATATCAAAGATACCTGTTGCTTGGGAGGATACCATATTCTGAACATATCCTTTGCTTAGGATACTGAAAATCCGAGCCCTAACAGTAAACAAGAAGGAATAGCGAACAATCCGTTAGTTATACAATATATTTAGGATACCTGTTACCTTGGAGAATATCATATCCTGGAGTTATCCTGAACATATTGCATGCTTAGGATACTGAAAATCGGAGCCCTAACATGGACTACAAGCAAGCTTGGACATTCGAGCATGATTTCACTGCCTCGAGAAGGGTGTCTTATGGATATAAGACTTACTTCAATGAATTCTTTAAAATGTTTAAGGCTTCGAGCAAGCTACACTTCATCAAGCAAGGGTGTTCTTCATTAAGTATTGATTGCCAATCGATCAAACAACTTGATCAATCCAGCTTAAACTAAGTATTCCGAGCACAGTGGTGGATCGAGCATGGATTCAATAAAGAATGATATCAAATGTTCTAAGTATAGATTTCGAGCATGATTCAGTTCTGAGCAAGCTTTACATTCGAGTATGCTGAAGGCTGTTCTCAATAAGTCACTAAGGGAGGATTGAAGATATCTAGAAGAACATGCTTGCTCGTGGGACTTATTCGAGCAAAGCAAGGGTTAGTCAAGAAGATTCAAGCGTTCTGGAGGAGAATATTTTCTATCTGAATATATTCTAAGTAAAGTCTGCTCGAAGACTTACATTGAGCATGCTGTGCATATCAAGTCTGCTCGACAAGGAAATATAATACTCGAAGACTTGTCTACACTTGTATTTATTTTGTCATTCATTGTGTAATCATTAGGGTATTCTGGAAGGAATGTCAGGGCCTATAAATACTGTCCTAGGTTTCCATATTATGACAAGCGTGGAAAAGGCACAGAATACTAGAGCACAAATGTCACACCCCGACTAGCACAATGCGGAAGCGTAAAACGGGAATGTAACAGACACCTCTGATATCAACACATTGTTTATAAAGAAACATTACAAACTAATTTACAATATATTATATTTCTTCGTTCTATCATTGTTTTACAGTCTAGGCGATACAAGCCAAAACTAGTTCGTTAACTATACATTCTTACTACTATCACCCTTGCTTCTATTCACGTAGCATCAATCACACACCTCAGGCAAGTAACAGGTCACCAAATCATTCCAATTTAGGTACACCTGAAAAGCAGTTTAAAACGGGTCAATTACTAGAGTTGGTGAGTTTCACGAGTTTCAAGAAATCAGTAATGAGTATTCACAAGTCAACACTTGTAATCATGAAATTAGTATGTATGTATGTAAATGATGTATGTGATGTAATTATGCTAAGCTACAGTGAAGCCTGGACTGTTCGTGCTGCGTGCCTCCATTTCCCACGCTCAATCAACCACTGTGGCCCCTTTCCGCCCACAACATGCCTCGGTAGCTATGTCTAACACTACATAGCGTGTTTGTATAATTATGGTCAGGTGCAAACGGTTTTGGTGTCTCGGCAAACCGTGCCGGCTCCGTTTGGGTTTGTCAAACCAATAGTACTATTCACAAGCCACCGGCTCGAAGTTAATCACTGTGATCGTGGGACTTTCTTGTGTTAGCACTTAGATAATTCACATCAGTACATGTTTCAGGTATGTATATGTAATCAAACATTCTTTTCACCCCAAAAGTTCGTAAAACAGTTTAAAAGTGGGGTCATGAAACTCACGGTTTAGTAGATATTCAGTACTGTATCAGCTCGTGGTTTGTTCGGTCTGCTATCAGTAGTTCCTATAATCAATATTATAATAATATTAATATTCTAATATTATTATAATCTCAATACTAAACTGGGCTGTATAACTAATCTGGGTGTAGCTGGAACGCCGAGAAAGTGGCAATAGGCTTAGGTTGTGATGTTGTTCAATGTCTAATACTTAAAACTGAACTTGGCTCAGATTCCCGTTTTCCCAGCTGGGCCAAGTTGTTCGTTTACGCGTTCAGAAAACATTTATGGGAAAATAAGCTTGGGTAAATGTATTGGTTAATAAAATGATTAAGTTATATAGAAAGATCACATACTGGGGTCCCGGATTAGCCACGGGGCCCGTTTCCGTTTATTCAGTTTGATTTAAGAAGAAACGCGCACAATCCACTCGGATTGTCCAGGTTTCTCATAGAAAAGTTCATTTTTACTTAATTAGCCCAAAAATATGATTTTTGATCACTCTTGGTGTTTTGATATTCCCGCAGATTCGCTAGTCGCGAACTTGCCGGTTTTTATAAAAACTGAATTTGTTTAATATTCAGATTAGCATAATTAATTAACCGTTAATCATTAAATTATGAAAATTTAACCACTT
Source organism: Bidens hawaiensis (assembly GCF_021521415.1). Classification (NCBI taxonomy): domain Eukaryota; kingdom Viridiplantae; phylum Streptophyta; class Magnoliopsida; order Asterales; family Asteraceae; genus Bidens; species Bidens hawaiensis. The sequence goes on from NW_027491022.1 coordinate 3,388,897, forward strand.
ATCAATTAAAATATGTAGATTTTTATACAAATATTTCTGGAATTTATTTACTGATTTATTAATTTATAAAAATTCATTTTTCAGCTATATTTCGCTTGAAAATCGTCCGTTTACCCTGGACAATTTCCAAAAATTCAACAAAAATTCCTGAATACTCAAATCATGTCCCAAAACAACCTGTATCAATTCCAGAATGTAAAAAGCTCGTGCAATATTCTTTTCGGCCCAAATTCGGCTGTAAAAATTCACACGAACGCAAATAAACAAAACACCTTTAAACTTCTCCAAATGATCCCAAAATTCATATGTGATCAAAATACATCAAATATGAGTTTCCAGAAAGTTTTCATAATTTTTGAAGTATTTTAGCTATTTTTCCCAAATAAACGTCCCAATTCGGTAATAAATTCGCCAAATATTCTCGTATGGTCGAAAAATTACCAAATTTGAAAAGGAACTCATTGACATGATCCCTGATTTCCCTGCAAAATTTCAAGTCCTAAAAATATCCACATCATAACCTTAACCTAAATAGCCCGTAAGTGAGTGTTTCTGCACTACCTTAGCGGGTTTGGCTCGTTTCTGACTTTTTACTCAAGTTTTCAGGTTCTTGTGCTTCTAAGAAAGCTAGGTACAAGTCCTATATCACAAACCTAGCAATATGTCATCAACATAACAGCCCTTAAGTTAGGGTTTCGGCTAGTGTACAAAAACGAACTTTGAACCGTAAAAACGTCGTTTCAACCCTTTAATCCGTGTTTATGGCCAAAAAAACTATCAAAACAGGTTCCTTACCATGTGTATGATCAAAACATGTTTATGGACCATTTTTAGGATTTTTACACGGTTAGGAACGATTTTTAGTAACCAAGACATGTTTTTATGGTATTAAACAAGTTTAAACACGTTCAAAAGCTACTTATTTAAGCTCTTACCTTAGGTTTTCTTGCTGTTTTTGGCTGGAACAGTGTTTATGTCCAGAGTTTTCAGGAAAATGAGGCCAAAATATCTTGTATCTAGTTTAAATATGAAAGAACCAAAAGGGGGGGTTTGCTGTTGCGATCGGAGGTCCATGGGCCCACATTGGGCCCATTTTGGCCCAAGTTTCTGATTTCTCAAGCCCAAACACAAAAATCCCGGTCCAAATTTAATTCGGGTTCGGTTTTTGGCGTGAAAAACTTATCAGGTGCGTTAAACATCGCGAAAACAAGTGTTTTTCGTCTAGTTTTGTGTAAAATTATAAAAACATACTATATGTTTGTAAAAATCAAAAATATTATCACGGATCGCTTAAAACATTTCAAATAAGTGTTTGGTAAGTCTTTTTCGGCTTAACGGATGATACAATGCTTGGTTTGTAACTATCTTTCGCATTTAAATCTATAGCGGGTAGTTAAACGAGCATATTTTCGTTTTACTTGTTTGATATCAAACTAAGACCATATTTCTAATATTTTAGCTTGTGTAGATCGTATATCACTTATAAATGGCCCCCCCAAGATAGCTGGGTCATAACCCGACCCGTTCGGTTAATCGTTCATTTGTTACGCAAAAGGCGTTTATTTGCTTAATCGGTAATTACGTACTGAAGTGTACCTTGTTTTGGCTCAAATGTCACATTCTCCCCCCGTTAGAAAATTTCATCCCCGAAATTCAATTATTCAACTTTATCTTTATTTGTAAACAGGTGCGGGTATTTCTTTTTGAATTCAGATTTCCGCTCCCACGTGAATTCGGGTCCCCGTTGTGAATTCCACCGAACTTTTACTAGAGAGATTTTGTTGTGTCTTAATTGTTTTATTTTTCCCTCTAATAGTTCCACCGGTTCTTCAATGAAATTCAGTTTTTCGTTTATGTTTAAGTCTTTTAATGGCACGATTTCGGTTTCGTCAGTAAGACACTTTTTTTAGTTCGAAACATGAAAGACATCGTGAATAGAACTCAACTCCACAGGAAGTTTCAGTCGGTAAGCTACCGGACCTATCTTAGAAATGACTTCATATGGCCCAATGTATCGCGGGGCTAGTTTACCGGTTCTTCCGAATAGAATGACGCCTTTCCACAGGGATACTTTCAAAAAAACTCTGTCGCCTATTTCAAAGGATAACGGCTTTCTACCTATATCAGCGTAGCTTTTCTGTCGATCTCGGGCGATTTTCAATTTGCTTGTGATTTTACGAATTTTGTCGGTGGTTTCTTGAATCAAGTCAGATCGTGTAATTTGGGTATCTCCAACCTCAGTCCAACACAAGGGTGATCTACATTTCTGTCCGTACAGCGCTTCATACGGTGCCGCTTGAATGCTACTGTGATAGCTATTGTTGTACGAAAATTCGACCAGTGGAAGATGTTGATCCCAGTTTCCACCAAAGTCTAGTACACAAGCACGAAGCAAATCTTCGAAGGTTTGAATGGTTCGCTCAGATTGACCATCGGTTTGGGATGGTAGGCGGTACTTAGGTCAATTCGGGTTCCTAAAGCTTCTTGTACTGCTTGCCAGAAACGAGAGGTGAAATGGCTATCTCGATCAGAAATAATTGAAACGGGTACGCCGTGTCGGGATACGATTTCATTGATGTAGATGTGAGCAGGTTTTTCGGTTGTGTTAGTGGTTCGGATTGGAAGGAAGTGTGCGGATTTGGTTAGTCGGTCAACTATTACCCATATTGCATCGTTTCCTCTGGAGGTTTTTGGGAGATGTGTTACAAAATCCATGGTAATTTGTTCCCATTTCCATTGTGGTATTTCCGGTTCGTGCAACATTCCCGAAGGTTTTTGATATTCAGCCTTAACTCTCGCACACGTTAAACATTTACTGACGTACGTGGCTATATCCTTCTTCATACCGGGCCACCAATAATACTCCTTCAAGTCCTTGTACATCTTATCTGTTCCTGGGTGAACGGAGTATTTGGACTTATGGGCTTCGTCCATGATCAAGTCACGCAGATTGCTGAAAGTGGGAATCCAAACTCGATTTTTGTAGTATAGAATTTCATCAGTTCTTTCTTCAAAGTTTTGTTCGGTTCCATGCAAGTTTTCATTTTCCAAGTGATCTCCTTTCAGAGCTTCGTTTTGAGCAATACGAATTTGCTTGGTGAGGCTCGTTTGGACGATCATTCCAAGTGCTCGGACCCGTAGTGGTTTGATCATGTCTTTTCTACTCAAAGCATCTACCACTATATTAGCCTTGCCCGGATGGTATCGAATCTCACTGTCATAGTCATTCAACAATTCTACCCATCTCCTCTGCCTCATGTTTAGTTCCTTCTGGTCAAAAATATGCTGTAGGCTTTTGTGGTCGGTGTAGACTGTACATTTGGTGCCATACAAATTGTGCCTCCAGATCTTGAGTGCGAAAATAACCGCGCCCAGTTCCAAATCATGGGTGGTATAATTCTTCTCGTGCACTTTTAATTGTCGAGAAGCGTATGCTATGACTTTGTTTCTTTGCATAAGTACGCACCCTAAACCTTTCCGGGACGCATCACAATAAACTACCAGATCATCAGTTCCCTCTGGAAGACTTAGTATCGAGGCTTGGCATAGTTTCTGTTTCAGCAATTGAAAAGCCGCTTCTTGAACTTCTCCCCACACGTAAGCGCGATCTTTTTGAGTCAAAAGAGTTAAAGGTTGGGCTATGCTGGAAAAGTTAGCAATAAAACGCCGATAATACCCAGCTAAACCCAAAAATTGGCGAATTTCATTTGGTGACTTTGGGGCTTGCCAATTTTTGATGGCTTCAATCTTGCTCGGGTCTACATGGATACCGTGTTGGTTAACAACATGCCCTAGAAATTGTACTTCTTGTAGCCAAAATTCACATTTTGACAGCTTGGCATACAACCTTTCCTGCTTCAACAGCTCCAAGATAGTTCGTAAATGCTTCTCGTGTTCCTCCTTGATTTTCGAATATATCAAAATGTCATCAATAAACATGATAACGAATTTGTTGAGGTACGGTTTACAAACTCGATTCATAAGGTCCATGAAGACTGCGGGAGCATTAGTCAGTCCGAACGGCATAACTAAGAATTCGTAGTGGCCATAACGAGTTCGGAACGCCGTTTTAGACACGTCTTCCTCCTGGATTTTAACTTGATGGTAACCGGATCGAAGGTCAATTTTTGATAAATAGTTTGCCACTTGGAGTTGGTCAAACAAATCATCTATTCGTGACAGAGGGTATCGGTTCTTGATGGTAACTTTGTTTAATTCCCGGTAATCGATGCACATTCTAAAACTTCCATCCTTCTTCTTTACGAACAATACCGGTGCTCCCCAAGGAGAATAACTGGGACGTATAAAACCCTTATCTAACAACTCCTGTAACTGGTTGGATAGTTCTTGCATTTCAGAAGGTGCCAATCGATAAGGTGCCTTAGCAATAGGGGCTGATCCTGGAATTAAGACTATGCAGAATTAACCTGTCGGTTCGGTGGTAATCCGGGTAAATCGTCAGGAAAGACATCGGGGTACTCACGTATAACATGAATCTCTTCTATTCGTTTCTCATCAGGGTTCTTTACAGTCACGTTTGCCAAAAATGCCATACAACCTTGGCGTAAACATTTCAACACTTTGAGATGAGACACGAGAGGTAATATCGAACCAGACTTCTCTCCTTGTACTACAATCACCTCACCATTTGAAAGTGGAATTTTAACTGTCTTGTCGTTACACACAATCTCCGCCTTATACTTGGTTAACCAGTCCATGCCAACGATTACATCAAAACTTCTTAACTCAACCGGGAGTAGGTCAATAAGGAATGGGTAGTTATTAAAAATGATGGAACAATTTTGGATTATTTGGTTGACAGTTATAGAGTTACCGTTAGCGAGCTCTATAGTATAGAGATTTGTTAGTTCACTAACTGGCATGTTACCCAGGGACACAAAACTAGAGGAAACAAAGCTTCTATCGGCACCAGTATCAAATAACACAGAAGCATATTGATCAGAAACAACAAATGTACCTGTTACCACGTTCGGGTCTTGTCGTGCTTCTCCTGACCCAATAACAAACGCGCGTCCCCTAGACGCACCTGAAGTCGATGCTTGGTTTCGACCGGTGACTGCTCCTCGATTCAGCTTGGGGCAGTCCCTTCTAAAGTTTTCCATGCTCCCACATTCAAATCAAGCACGGCGATTCACTACAGTTGAGTTTTGCTGAGCTGGATACTGACGAATTGGTTGTGGTCTTGGTTGTTGGGGATGACGGGGTTGGGTTGTCTGGGCTGGTCGGTTTACAATCTCCATACCGATTCGGCAATTGGGACCACCAATATGTCCAGTCCTTCCACACCTTTGACATATTATCGGTCTACACTCACCCACATGATGAAAATTACATTTATCACACTTTGGCCACGGTCCCTTGTACCTATCTCGTTTCACTTCAGAACTGCTCATGACATAATTTTGTATTGTTGGGCGTGCACGTTTATGTGTTGGCCTTCCTTGTGACCCTGATCCATAATTAGTTCGCTTCATACCGGATGATTCCCCGGCCATTCTCAACACTCCACTTCTTACCAAGTCAAAAGTCACAATACCGGCTTGAGTCACGGCATTCTCGAATGATGTGTGACCCACAATGTTCACCAAACTCCTCACTTCCGGGGCTAAACCCCAAATATAACGTTCAACTTGTTTATCTTCAGGAGTTACTAACCGTGGTACTAAACGAGCCAATTCATTGAAGCGGTTCATGTATCCCAAATGATCCGCTCCTTTCATCTCCAAACTCCAGAGTTCCTGTTCTAATCTTTGAATTTCGTTCCTTGGGCATAAATGTTCCAACATCAGTGTTTTGAGTTCAGCCCATGTCATGCGATTCACCGTATCTTGACCTTTTATCTGTACCGTAGTGTTCCACCATATTAATGCGTGATCAGTGAAAGTAGAAGCAACATACTTGACTATGTTTTCGGGTGGACAATTGCTGATATTGAGGACAGATTCAGTCTTTTCGATCCATTTAATCAGCCCGTTTGGCCCTTCAGTGCCCTTGAAATCGATCGGTTTACAAGCCATAAAGTTTTTGATCGAATATTCCCTTCGAGGGGAATTAGGGTTGTTATTGTTATTGTTTGGGTTCGGTGGGGGATTATTGTTGTTGACAATATTTGCATCAGGTGGGGGATTATTATTTGCAACTGCTTCATTGTTGGTTGGGGGAGCATTATTGTTTTGTTGTTGATTTGTTTGCATATTTGCGTTTACACCCGCAATTACTTGTGTTACAATAAGCGTAATTACTGCCTGCATTTGCCGAGCAATCATCTCGGCTATTTCTGCCTCAGTCATAGAATTTGCTTTCTTTGGGGCCATTCTATAATGATAAACAAATATAAGCCAATTAATACTAATCCCAGTCTACGGCACTGTGTAATAATAATCACAATAAATGTTATACTGGTAAACCAGATAACATACTGATATTTCACAAATTGCTCTGTACATTGATAATAAAAGGTACATAGACTTAGCCTGATAAAGGCCAGTGCTTGCATGTATATATCAAAATCTGTCACTAAGTGACTGTTAGACTTAACCCTATAAGGGTCATTGCTTGTCATAATGTACAAAGTTGTGTTCCATATTAACATAACATACTACTATATACATACATGGAGTATCAAAAGATCATGTACACGTAATTGTAATATTCCGCCTCTATCCACACAGACGATAGGCTAACCACAAACGTAAAAATAACAGCACCGTAATCACCCAGTAACAGTTCCACAGCCGAACTGTCACCCTATCCAAACAACAGTGGTGGTAGGCATCTGACTGCTGTAAGTTCAGTACTATCTGATGTAACGTCGATAAGTACTGGGTCACGTCCCTCCTTTCCTGGTTAAGGTTAGCTATGGCTATCGAGTGGTCTATCACACGGTCAGTCAGGACAGCCATCCAAGAGTTCTTTCCTGCGTTTGGGAGGTCAGGGCAAGGGGTAGGTATACTCAATGAACGGGAAGATGAAGTATCAACCCTAGGGCGTGAAGGTCCTCCCCAGTCGTGGGTAGATCTGAATGGAATCGAGGTAGGGTCAATCGGGGTTACCCGAATACGAGCAGTCTGCCGGACTCGCGCAGTAGCTGAAGTCGTCGGCGACAGATGTATAGGTGGAGTGGGTAATCTGGCTACTTTAGCAGGTGAACGATACTGACTGTTAACTTCATCTTGATCCATGCGTGGTGACCTGGGTGGATAACTATCACATCTGTAGCCGGATAGATCAGGCACATTCCTAGGCAGCTCTCTACAGATAACTTCTTCTTCCACCTCTTCCTCTTCCTCCTCCGGCTCCTCTTTTCGGTCCTCCTCTTCTGGGTCCTCCTCTTCTGGATCCTCCTTTGATTCTTCCTCGGGATCCTCCTCTATAGATATTACCGGTTCTTCTTCCGGTACGTAGTCGTTGTTCCTTGACATGACTCTGCACAATGGTTAGTTATAAGAATAATATCTATTGCTATCGCTAACTATTGTCGAGGAGATTAATTAATTAAATCAATTTTAATATTAAATATAGACAAAATTACAAATTTTGTCCTTTAAAATAAGACGAATTACGGTTCGTGTCCTTTTCTAAGTTTCCTTGCAGGCGGTGTACTTTAAACTTTTTTTTCCTACAAGTTTTGTCCTTTACGCTAACTGGGTTAGAAAAAGTCAGTTAAGTATGACATGTGCCAGACATGTGATGGGCATAATTGTAATTTTAATAGGGGAATGTATTATATATATTTTCTTTTCTTTCTCTCTTCTTTCTCTCTAAGCCACCACCATCACCATAAATTCCGGCCACCACCGCTACTCTCACCGATTCCGGCAACCTCGTCCTCCGAAATGACACCGTTTCAATCTGGACTACCTTCGATAACCCCACCGATACTATACTCCCCCGGTCAAATTATTGTCATTTACCATATCCCATGGATCTTTTCGAACAGCCTAGTCTCCAGCTTGCATAATCCCACCGGCGACGGTTTTAGGGTTCAGGCGAATGTCGAGCCGCTGCAAGTTCTGGCTGCCGAAGAAGAAGAGATTCTGTGCAATTCCTCCTATCGCTAATTCCGAGTAATCTAAACATAAACAATTATTAGTAATTATTAATTAACCATTAACTAACACAACTTTACCCCCTTAATCCTCTCTGTTATCTAATCTAGGTTTTGCGGTAACCACTCCAAACGGTCCGATGACATCTGGATTCTATGCTCAATTGATCCCTCACAGTAACTCTCACTTCTTATTAATTATTATCCATAACCTAATTCCCTATTTTTATTATTATTATTATTATTATTATTATTATTATTAATTGATGAATCATGGATCAGCTCTGTACTGGAATCTAACGTTGAGTCTCACCTTAAACGTTGCCCGTTGCTTAAGCACAAGAACTTGGTTGATAGGGGTTGTTTACGCTTTGGTTCAGATGGTACAACTAACAAAGCCAAAGGTGAGGTTGAGATTATATAGGGAGAATATACGCGTGAACGGGTTTCCAGCTCGAAGACAGAGGGAATCGGAGAATCTAATTAAGATCTGCAAATTGGGATGGTGGGATCCATTGGTGAAACCCTAGATTGTTAATTGATGAATCTAATTAAGATCTGCAAATTGGGATGGTGGATTATCCAGTGTTTGGATTTGAATGGCTGGAGGTGGTTATGTATGGCGGTGGTCGGAGGTCACCTGAGAAAGAAGAACAGAGGGGGAGAGGAGAGAAGATGAAAATAAGAAAAAACGTTATTAATATAAAAGAAGAGATAGAAAGGGCAAAATTACAATTATGCCCATCACATGTCTGGCACATGTCATACTTAACTGACTTTTTCTAACCCAGTTAGCGTAAAGGACAAAACTTGTAGGAAAAAAAAGTTTAAAGTACACCGCCTGCAAGGAAACTTAGAAAAGGACACGAACCGTAATTCGTCTTATTTTAAAGGACAAAATTTGTAATTCTGTCTTAAATATATTGAAATATAATATTAGTTTTATTAAAATTTTAATTATTATTATTTAAATCAATATTGAATATAAATGAATATAATATTCATAGTAAAATTCACCGTCATCAACAATATCGTACGTACACGTATTCATACACCTTGTTCCACATAAACACGTATGAGTGTTACATATATATATACTTTCCCATTACCTTTTATACACATATGTTGCCACTTTTACCTAACCACACGTTCCGCGATTTCTCCCCGAATTCCCTCGTACTAGCAAGTCTGTTATTATGTTCCGGACCACAATAACTCACTTGCCCTACAAGTTCATCCCGACATCCATCAGTATATAATATTAATTTATTATTTAATTATTTTCCCAGAGTTAATCGAGCCTACGGTTATATTTTAGGTACCCTAAGGGATAACCTAATCCTTTATAACCAATGGCTCTGATACCAACTTCTGTCACACCCCATCTAGCACAATGCGGAAGCGTAAAACGGGAATGTAACAGACACCTCTGATATCAACACATTGTTTATAAAGAAACATTACAAACTAATTTACAATATATTACATTTCTTCGTTCTATCATTGTTTTACAGTCTAGGCGATACAAGCCAAAACTAGTTCGTTAACTATACATTCTTACTACTATCGCCCTTGCTTCTATTCACGTAGCATCAATCACACACCTCAGGCAAGTAACAGGTCACCAAATCATACCAATTTAGGTACACCTGAAAAGCAATTTAAAACGGGTCAACTAATAGAGTTGGTGAGTTTCACGGGTTTCAAAAAATCAGTAATGAGTATTCACAAGTCAACACTTGTAATCATGAAATAAGTATGTATGTATGTAAATGATGTATGTGATGTAATTATGCTAAGCTACAGTGAAGCTTGGACTGTTCGTGCTGCGTGCCTCCATTCCCCACGCTCAATCAACCACTGTGGCCCCTTTCCGCCCACAACATGCCCACCTAACGCAAATGCCCCTACCAATGCAAATAATCCCCCACCTGATGCAAATAATGTCAACAACAATAATCCCCGACCGAACCCAAACAATAACAATAACAACCCTAATCCCCCTCGAAGGGAATATTCGATTAAAAACTTTATGGCTTGTAAACCGATTGATTTCAAGGGCACTGAAGGGCCAAACGGGTTAATCAAATGGATCGAAAAGACTAAATCTTTCCTCAATATCAGCAATTGTCCACTGGAAAACATTTTCAAGTATGTTGCTTCTACTTTTACGGATCATGCTTTGATGTGGTGGAACACTACAGTTTAGATAAAAGGGCAAGATACAATTAACCGCATGACATGGGCTGAACTCAAAACATTGATGCTAGAACATTTTTGCCCAAAGAATGAAATACAAATGTTAGAACACGAACTCTGGAGTCTGGAAATGAAAGGAGCGGATCATCTGGGGTATACCAACCGCTTCAATGAACTGGCTCGCCTAGTACCATGGTTAGTAACTCCCGAGGACAAACGAGTTGAACATTATGTTTGGGGTTTAGCCCCAGAAGTGAGGAGTTTGGTGAACTCCAAGGGTCACACATCGTTCTAGAATGCCGTGACTCAAGCCGGCATTGTGACTTTTGACTTGGTAAGAAGTGGTGTATTGAAAAACGCTGGAGAATCAGTGGGTATGAAACGAACTGACTACGGGACGAGAGCACAAGGAGGACAATCAAGCAAACGTGCACATCCAATAATAAGAATTTATGCTATAACTGGTTCAGATACGAAACAAGACAGGTATGAGGGACCCTTGCCCAAGTGCGATAAATGTAATTACCATCATGTGGGAGAATGCAGACTGCCGGTATGTCAGAAATGTGGAGGAACTAGGCATTATGCCCCTAATTGCAGAGCAGGTACAGAAATTGTGAACCGATCAACCCAAACAACTCAACCTCATCGTCCACCGCCACCCTGACCTCAGCCAATCCGCCAACAACCTATCCAACAAATTTCAACCGCAGCAACATACCGTGCCTGTTATGAATGCGGCAGTACAGATCATATTAGAAGAAATTTCCCTAAGCTGAATCAAAGAATGGTTGCTAGACCGAACTAAGCATCGACTTCAAGGTGCGCCTCGGGAACGCGCGTTCGTTATCAGGTCAGGAGAAGCACGACAAGACCCGAACGTAGTAACAGGTACATTTGTTGTTTCTTATCAATATGCTTCTGTATTATTTGATACTGGTGCCGATAGAAGTTTCGTTTCCTTTAACTTTGTATCCCTGGGAAATATGCCAGTTAGTGAATTAACAAATCCCTATACTATAGAACTCGCTAACGGTAACTCTATAACTGTCAACCAAATAGTCCAAAACTGTTCCATTATTCTTAATGACCACTCATTCCTTATTGACCTACTCCCGGTAGAGTTAGGAAGTTTCGATGTTATTGTCGGCATGGACTGGTTAACCAAGAATAAGGCGGAGATCGTGTGTAATGACAAGACAGTTAAAATTCCCTTTTCGAATGGTGAGGTGATTGTGGTACAGGGAGAGAAGTCCGGTTCGATATTACCTCTCGTGTCTCATCTCAAAGTGTTGAAATATTTACGCCAAGGTTGTATAGCATTTTTGGCAAACGTGACTATAAAGAACCCTGATGAGAAACGCATAGAAAATATCCCCGTTGTACGTGAATACCCCGATGTCTTTCCTGATGATCTACCTGGATTACCACCGAACCGACAGGTTGAATTTCGCATAGACACAATTCCAGGATCAGCCCCCATTGCTAAGGCACCTTACCGGCTGGCACCCTCTGAAATGCAAGAATTATCTAACCAGTTATAGGAGTTGTTAGATAAGGGTTTCATTCGTCCTAGTTATTCTCCTTGGGGAGCACCGGTATTGTTCGTAAAGAAGAAAGATGGAAGTTTCAGAATGTGTATCGATTACCGGGAATTAAACAAAGTTACCATCAAAAACCGATACCCTCTTCCACGAATAGACGACTTATTTGATCAAATTCAAGGGGCAAACTATTTTTCAACAATCCACCTTCGATCCGGTTACCATCAAGTTAAAATTCAAGAGGAAGATGTGTCTAAAACGGCGTTCTGAACTCGTTATGACCACTACGAATTCTTAGTTATGCTGTTTGGACTGACTAATGCTCCCGCAGTTTTCATGGATCTCATGAATCGAGTTTGTAAACCGTACCTAGACAAATTTGTTATCGTGTTTATTGATGACATTTTGATATATTCGAAAACCAAAGATGATCACGATCAGCATTTACGAACCATTTTGGAGTTTTTGAGGCAGGAAAAGTTGTATGCCAAGCTGTCAAAATGTGAATTCTAGCTACAAGAAGTACAATTTCTAGGGCACGTTGTTAACCGATACGGTATCCATGTAGACCCGAGTAAGATTGAAGCCATCAAAAATTGGCAAGCCCCAAAGTCACCGAAAGAAATTCGCCAATTTTTGGGCTTAGCTGGGTATTATCGGCTTTATTGCTAATTTTTTGCCCAACCTTTAACCCTTTTGACTCAAAAAGATCACGCTTATGTGTGGGGATGTGACATTTGAGCCAAAACAAGGTACCCTTAGTACGTAATTACCGATTAAGCAAATAAACGTCTTTTGCGTAACAAACGAACGATTAACCGAACGGGTCGGGTTATGACCCAGATATCTCGGGGGGGCATTTATAAGTGATTTATGATCTATACAAGCTAAAATATTAGAAATATGGTCTTAGTTTGATAGCAAACAAGTTAAACGAAAATATGCTCGTTTAACTACCCGCTATATATTTAAATGCGAAAGATAGTTAGAAACCAAGCATTGTATCATCCGTTAAGCCGAAAAAGACTTACCAAATACTTATTTGAAATGTTTTAAGCGATCCGTGAAAATATTTTTGATTTTTACAAACATATAGTATGTTTTTATAATTTTACACAAAACTAGCCGAAAAACACTTGTTTTCGCGCAGTTTAACGCACCCGATAAGTTTTTCACGCCAAAAACCGAACCCGAATTAAATTTGGACCGGGCTTTTCGTGTTTGGGCATAAGAAATCAGAAACTTGGGCCAAAATGGGCCCAAAGTGGGCCCATGGACCTCCGATCACAACAGCAAACCCCCCCCCCCCCTTTTGGTTCTTTCATATTTAAACTAGATACAAGATATTTTGGCCTCATTTTCTTGAAAACTCTGGACATAAACTCTGTTCCAGCCAAAAACAGCAAGAAAACCTAAGGTAAGAGCTTAAATAAGTAGCTTTTGAACGTGTTTAAACTTGTTTAATAACATAAAAACATGTCTTGGTTACTAAAAATCATTCCTAACCGTGTAAAAATCCTAAAAATGGTCTATAAACATGTTTTGATCATACACATGGTAAGGAACCTGTTTTGATAGTTTTTTTGGCCATAAACACGGATTAAAGGGTTGAAACGACGTTTTTACGGTTCAAAAGTTCGTTTTTATACACTAGCTGTAACCCTAACTTAAGGGCTGTTATGTTGATGAAATATTGCTTGGTTTGTGATATAGGACTTGTACCTAGCTTGATTAGAAGCACAAGAACCTGAAAACTTGATTAAAAAGTCGAAAACGAGCCAAACCCGCTAAGGTAATGCCGAAACACTCGCTTACGGGCTATCAGGGATCATGTCAATGAGTCACTGTTCAAATTTGGTAATTTTTCGACCATCCGAGAATATTTGGCGAATTTATTACCGAATTGGGACGTTTATTTGGGAAAAATAGCTAAAATACTTCAAAAATTATGAAAATTTTCTGGGAACTCAGATTTGATGTATTTTGATCACAAATGAATTTTGGGATCATTTGGAGAAGTTTAAAGGTGTTTTGCTTATTAGCGTTCGTGTGAATTTTTACACCCGAATTTGGGCCGAAAAGAATATTGCACGAGCTTTTTACATTCTGGAATTGATACAGGTTGTTTTGGGACATGATTTGAGTATTCAGGAATTTTTGTGGAATTTTCGGAAATTGTTAAGGGTAAACGGACGATTTTCAGGCAAAATATAGCTGATAAAATGAATTTTTATAAATTAATAAATCAGTATATAAATTCCAAAAGTATTTTTATAAAAATTTACATATTTTAATTGATAAGTGGTTAAATTTTCCTAATTTAAGGATTAACGGTTAATTAATTATGCTAATCTGAATATTAAACAAATTCAGTTTTTATAAAAACCAGCAAGTTCGCGACTAGTCAACCTTCGGGAAAAATCAAAACACCAAGAGTGATCAAAAATCATATGTTCGGACTAATTAAGTGAAAATGAACTTTTCTATGAGAAACCTGGACAATCCGGGTGGATTGTGCGCGTTTCTTCTCAAATCAAACTGTATAAACGGAAATGGGCCCCGTGGCTAATCCGGGACCCTAGTAAGTGATCTTTCTTTATAACTTAATCATTTTATTAACCAATACATTTACCCAAGCTTATTTTCCCATAACTGCTTTCTGAACGCGTAAACGAGCAACTTGGCGCAGCTGGGAAAACGGGAAACTGAGCCAAGTTCGGTTTAAGTATTAGATATTGAACAACATCACAACCTAAGCCTATTGCCACTTTCTGGGCGTTCCAGCTACACCCAGATTAGTTATACAGCCTAGTTTAGTATTGAGATTATAATAATATTAGAATATTAATATTATTATAATATTGATTATAGGAACTATTGATAGCAGACCGAACAAACCACGAGCTGATACAGTACTGAATATCTACTAAACCGTGAGTTTCATGACCCCACTTTTAAACAGTTTTGCGAACTTTTGGGGTGAAAAGCATGTTTGATTACATATACATACCTGAAACATGTACTGATGTGAATTATCTAAGTGCTAACACACGAAAGTCCCCACGATCACAGTGATTAACTTCGAGCCGGTGGCTTGTGAATAGTACTATTGGTTTGACAAACCCAAACGGAGCCGGCACGGTTTGCCGAGACACCAAAACCGTTTGCAACTGACCATAATTATACAAACAAGCTATGTAGTGTTAGACATAGCTACCGAGGCATGTTGTGGGCGGAAAGGGGCCACAGTGGTTGATTGAGCGTGGGAAATTGAGGCACGCAGCACGAACAGTCCAGGCTTCACTGTAGCTTAGCATAATTACATCACATACATCATTTACATACATACATACATACTTATTTCATGATTACAAGTGTTGACTTGTGAATACTCATTACTTATTTCTTGAAACTCGTGAAACTCACCAACTCTAGTAGTGGACCCGTTTTAAACTGCTTTTCAGGTGTACCTAAATTGGAATGATCTGGTGACCTGTTACTTGCCTGAGGTGTGTGATTGATGCTACGTGAATAGAAGCAAGGGCGATAGTAGTAAGAATGTATAGTTAACGAACTAGTTTTGGCTTGTATAGCCTAGACTGTAAAACAATGATAGAACGAAGAAATCTAATATATTGTAAATTAGTTTGTAATGTTTCTTTATAAACAATGTGTTGATATCAGAGGTGTCTGTTACATTCCGTTTTACGCTTCCGCATTGTGCTAGTCGGGGTGTGACAGAAGTTGGTATCAGAGCCATTGGTTATAAAGGATTAGGTTATCCCTTAGGGTACCTAAAATATAACCGTAGGCTCGATTAACTCTGTGAAAATAATTAAATAATAAATTAATATTATATACTGATGGATGTCGGGATGAACTTGTAGGGCAAGTGAGTTATTGTGGTCCGGAACATTATAACAGACTTGCTTGTACGAGGGAATTCGGGGAGAAATCGCGGAACTTGTGGTTAGGTAAAAGTGGCAACATATGTGTATAAAAGGTAATGGGAAAGTATATATATATGTAACACTCATACGTGTTTATGTGGAACAAGGTGTATGAATACGTGTACGTACGATATTGTTGATGACGGTGAATTTTACTATGAATATTATATTCGTTTATATTCAATATTGATTTAAATAATAATAATTAAAATTTTAATAAAACTAATATTATATTTCAATATATTTAATATTAAAATTGGTTTAATTAATTAATCTCCTAGACAATAGTTAGCGATAGCAATAGATATTATTCTTATAACTAACCTTTGTGCAGAGTCATGTCAAGGAACAACGACTACGTACCGAAAGAAGAACCGGTAATATCTGTAGAGGAGGATCCCGAGGAAGAATTAGAGGAGGATCCAGAAGAAGAGGACCCAAAAGAGGAGCCGGAGGAGGAAGAGGAAGAGGTGGAAGAAGAAGTTATCTGTAGAGAGCTGCCTAGGAATGTGCCTGATCTATCCGGCTACAGATGTGATAGTTATCCACCCAGGTCACCACGCAGGGATCAAGATGAAGTTAACAGTCAATATCGTTCACCTGCTAGAGTAGCCAGATTACCCACTCCACCTATACATCTGTCGCCGACGACTTCAGCTACTGCCCGAGACCGGCAGACTGCTCGTATTCGGGTAACCCCGATTGACCCTACCTCGATTCCATTCAGATCTACCCACGACCGGGGAGGACCTTCATGCCCTAGGGTTGATACTTCATCTTCCCGTTCATTGAGTATACCTACCCCTTGCCCTGACCTCCCAAACGCAGGAAACAACTCATGGATGGTTGTCATGACTGACCGTGTGATAGACCACTCGATAGCCATAGCTAACCTTAACCAGGAAAGGAGGGACGTGACCCAGTACTTATCGACGTTACATCAGATAGTACTGAACTTACAGCAGTCAGATGCCTACCACCACTGTTGTTTGGATAGGGTGACCGTTCGGCTGTGGAACTGTTACTGGGTGATTACGGTGCTGTTATTTTTATGTTAGTGGTTAGCCTATCGTCTGTGTGGATAGAGGCGGAATATTACAATTACGTGTACATGATCTTTTGATACTACATGTATGTATATAGTAGTGTGTTATGTTAATATGGAACATAACTTTGTACATTATTACAAGCACTGACCCTTATAGGGTTAAGTCTAACAGTCACTTAGTGACAGATTTTGATATGTACATGCAAGCACTGGCCTTTATCAGGCTAAGTCTATGTACCTTTTATTATCAATGTACAGAGCAATTTGTGAAATATCAGTATGTTATCTGGTTTACCTGTATAACATTTATTGTGATTATTATTACACAGTGCCGTAGACTGGGATTAGTATTAATTGGCTTATATTTGTTTATCATTATAGAATGGCCCCAAAGAAAGCAAATTCTATGACTGAGGCAGAAATAGCCGAGATGATTGCTCGGCAAATGCAGGCAGTAATTACGCTTATTGTAACATAAGTAATTGCCAGTGTAAACGCAAATATGCAAACAAATCAACAACAAAACAATAATGCTCCCCCAACCAACAATGAAGCAGTTGCAAATAATAATCCCCCACCTGATGCAAATATTGTCAACAACAATAATCCCCCACCGAACCCAAACAATAACAATAACAACCCTAATTCCCCTCGAAGGGAATATTCGATCAAAAACTTTATGGCTTGTAAACCGATCGATTTCAAGGGCACTGAAGGGCCAAACGGGCTGATTAAATGGATCGAAAAGACTGAATCTGTCCTCAATATCAGCAATTGTCCACCCGAAAACATAGTCAAGTATGTTGCTTCTACTTTCACTGATCACGCATTAATATGGTGGAACACTACGGTACAGATAAAAGGTCAAGATACGGTGAATCGCATGACATGGGCTGAACTCAAAACACTGATGTTGGAACATTTATGCCCAAGGAACGAAATTCAAAGATTAGAACAGGAACTCTGGAGTTTGGAGATGAAAGGAGCGGATCATTTGGGATACACGAACCGCTTCAATGAATTGGCTCGTTTAGTACCATGGTTAGTAACTCCTGAAGATAAACAAGTTGAACGTTATATTTGGGGTTTAGCCCCGGAAGTGAGGAGTTTGGTGAACACCGTGGGTCACACATCATTCGAGAATGCCGTGACTCAAGCCGGTATTGTGACTTTTGACTTGGTAAGAAGTGGAGTGTTGAGAATGGCCGGGGAATCATCGGGTATGAAGCGAACTAATTATGGATCAGGGTCACAAGGAAGGCCAACACATAAACGTGCACGCCCAACAATACAAAATTATGTCATGAGCAGTTCTGAAGTGAAACGAGATAGGTACAAGGGACCGTGGCCAAAATGTGATAAATGTAATTTTCATCATGTGGGTGAGTGTAGACCGATAATATGTCAAAGGTGTGGAAGGACTGGACATATTGGTGGTCCCAATTGCCGAATCGGTATGGAGATTGTAAACCGACCAGCCCAGACAACCCAACCCCGTCATCCCCAACAACCAAGACCACAACCAATTCGTCAGTATCCAGCTCAGCAAAACTCAACTGTAGTGAATCGCCGTGCTTGATTTGAATGTGGGAGCATGGAAAACTTTAGAAGGGACTGCCCCAAGCTGAATCGAGGAGCAGTCACCGGTCGAAACCAAGCATCGAATTCAGGTGCGTCTAGGGGACGCGCGTTTGTTATTGGGTCAGGAGAAGCACGACAAGACCCGAACGTGGTAACAGGTACATTTGTTGTTTCTGATCAATATGCTTCTGTGTTATTTGATACTGGTGCCGATAGAAGCTTTGTTTCCTCTAGTTTTGTGTCCCTGGGTAACATGCCAGTTAGTGAACTAACAAATCTCTATACTATAGAGCTCGCTAACGGTAACTCTATAACTGTCAACCAAATAATCCAAAATTGTTCCATCATTTTTAATAACTACCCATTCCTTATTGACCTACTCCCGGTTGAGTTAAGAAGTTTTGATGTAATCGTTGGCATGGACTGGTTAACCAAGTATAAGGCGGAGATTGTGTGTAACGACAAGACAGTTAAAATTCCACTTTCAAATGGTGAGGTGATTGTAGTACAAGGAGAGAAGTCTGGTTCGATATTACCTCTCGTGTCTCATCTCAAAGTGTTGAAATGTTTACGCCAAGGTTGTATGGCATTTTTGGCAAACGTGACTGTAAAGAACCCTGATGAGAAACGAATAGAAGAGATTCTTGTTATACGTGAGTACCCCGATGTCTTTCCTGACTATTTACCCGGATTACCACCGAACCGACAGGTTGAATTCCGCATAGACTTAATTCCAGGATCAGCCCCCATTGCTAAGGCACCTTATCGATTGGCACCTTCTGAAATGCAAGAACTATCCAACCAGTTACAGGAGTTGTTAGATAAGGGTTTTATACGTCCCAGTTATTCTCCTTGGGGAGCACCGGTATTGTTCGTAAAGAAGAAGGATGGAAGATTTAGAATGTGTATCGATTACCGGGAATTAAACAAAGTTACCATCAAGAACCGATACCCTCTGCCACGAATAGATGATTTGTTTGACCAACTCCAAGGGGCAAACTATTTCTCGAAAATTGACCTTCGATCCGGTTACCATCAAGTTAAAATCCAGGAGGAAGACGTGTCTAAAACGGCGTTCTGAACTCGTTATGGCCACTACGAATTCTTAGTTGTGCCTTACGGACTGACTAATGCTCCCGCAGTCTTCATGGACCTTATGAATCGAGTTTGTAAACCGTACCTCAACAAATTCGTTATCGTGTTTATTAATGACATTTTGATATATTCGAAAACCATGGAGGAACACGAGCAGCATTTACGAACTATCTTGGAGCTGTTGAAGCAGGAAAGGTTGTATGCCAAGCTGTCAAAATGTGAATTTTGGCTACAAGAAGTACAATTTCTAGGGCACGTTGTTAACCGACACGGTATCCATGTAGACCCGAGCAAGATTGAAGCCATCAAAAATTGGCAAGCCCCAAAGTCACCAAAAGAAATTCGCCAATTTTTGGGTTTAGCTGGGTATTATCGGCGTTTTATTGCTAACTTTTCCAGCATAGCCCAACCTTTAATTCTTTTGACTCAAAAAGATCGCGCTTACGTGTGGGGAGAAGATCAAGAAGCGGTTTTTCAATTGCTGAAACAGATCTATGCCAAGCCCCGATACTAAGTCTTCCAGAGGGAACTGATGATCTGGTAGTTTATTGTGATGCGTCCCGGAAAGGTTTAGGGTGCGTACTTATGCAAGGAAACAAAGTCATAGCATACGCTTCTCGACAATTAAAAGTGCACGAGAAGAATTATACCACCCACGATTTGGAACTGGGCGCGGTTATTTTCGCACTCAAGATCTGGAGACACTATTTGTATGGCACCAAATGTACAGTCTACACCGACCACAAAAGCCTACAACATATTTTTGGCCAGAAGGAACTAAACATGAGGCAAAGGAGATGGGTAGAATTGTTGAATGACTATGACTGTGAGATTCGATACCTTCCGGGCAAGGCTAATATAGTGGCAGATGCTTTGAGTAGAAAAGACAGGATCAAACCACTACGGGTCCGAGCACTTGGAATGATCGTCCAAACCAGCCTCACCAAGCAAATTCGTATTGCTCAAAACGAAGCTCTGAAAGGAGATCACTTGGAAAATAAAAACTTGCATGGAACCGAACAAAACTTTGAAGAAAGAACTGATGAAATTCTACACTACAAAAATCGAGTTGGATTCCCACATTCAGCAATCTGCGTGACTTGATCATGGACGAAACCCATAATTCCAAATACTCCATTCACCCAGGAACAGATAAGATGTACAAGGACTTGAAGGAGTATTATTGGTGGCCCGGTATAGAGAAGGATATAGCCACGTACGTCAGTAAATGTTTAACATGTGCGAGAGTTAAGGCTGAATATCAAAAACCTCCGGGAATGTTGCACCAACCGGAAATACCACAATGGAAATGGGAACAAATTACCATGGATTTTGTAACACATCTCCCAAAAACCTCCAGAGGAAACGATGCAATATGGGTAATAGTTGACCGACTAACCAAATCCGCACACTTCCTTCTAATCTGAACCACTTACACAACCGAAAAACTTGCTCACATCTACATCAATGAAATCGTATCCCGACACGGCGTACCCGTTTCAATTATTTCTGATCGAGATAGCCATTTCACCTCTCGTTTCTGGCAAGCAGTACAAGAAGCTTTGGGAACCCGAATTGACCTAAGTACCGCCTACCATCCCCAAAAAGCTACACTGATGTTCGTAGAAAGCCGTTATCCTTTGAAATAGGCGACAGAGTTTTTCTGAAAGTATCCCCCTGGAAAGGCGTCATTCGATTCGGAAGAACCGGTAAACTAGCCCCGCGATACATTGGGCCATATGAAGTCATTTCTAAGATAGGTCTGGTAGCTTACCGACTGAAACATCCTGTGGTGTTGAGTTCTATTCACGATGTCTTTCATGTTTCGAACCTGAAAAAGTGTCTTACTGACGAAACCGAAATCGTGCCAATAAAAGACTTAAACATAAACGAAAAACTGAATTTCGTTGAAGAACCTATGGAAATATTAGAGGGAAAAATAAAACAATTAAGACACAACAAAATCTCTCTAGTAAAAGTTCGGTGGAATTCACAAAGGGGACCCGAATTCACGTGGGAGCGGAAATCTGAATTCAAAAAGAAATACCCGCACCTTTTTTGTAACATCCCGAAATTTCAAAGTGATATTAATTATATTACTTACTAATAGAGGGAAAGTTAACTCGGGTTGTCAGGAAATAAATAATATAGTAGGAGTTGGTATGAGTCGGGCTAGTGTTGGATTCATGGAGACGGGTTAAATGAGAATGGGATTTAAGGGATATAAATATCCCCTAAAACCCCAAAATATCTTCATTTCCATCATTTTCCTAAAAACACTCCAAAACACACACACCACCTACAACCGCCGGCGGCAGCCGAGGAGAGGGAGAGCGAGGTCCGAGAGAGAGAGAGCGGTTGGTTGTGATTAAGCAAGTAAACGAGATCCCAACAAGCCCAAAAAGGTATGGTTCTTGATCTTTAAAGTTTAAAGATCCAAGCTTTTTAGTGTATAAACGATCGAAAATGGTCGGGAAGCGTAGTGGGTGATATTGAACCATAGCAAGGGTGTTAAAATCGCTCGAAATGCCGATCAGAAACTAAAACAGCGGCTGTCTGGGCAACTTCGCCTTCAAAGCGATGAACTTCGCCTGCAAGCTAAGTTCGCCTGATGAACTTCGCCTGCAGGCTAAGTTCGCCTGATGGCAACTTCGCTGTAAAGTTAAGTTCGCCTAATTGATAACTTCGCTTAGGGCCAAGTTCGCCTGAGGCCAAGTTCGCCTGATGACAACTTCGCCTGAGGCCAAGTTCGCCTGATGACAACTTCGCCTAGAGCTAAGTTCGCCTGATGACAACTTCGCCTAGAGCGAAGTTCGCCTGATGACAACTTCGCCTACAGCCAAGTTCGATTAGAAAATAAATTAAAAACGATAAGTAAAAGTAAGCTAATACTAGACCACCAGATTAGATCAGGCGAGTATTGATACGTGTAACTTGTACAGTCAGCCGAGCTCAGTTAAAGAAGGGATTTACAGATATCAGAGGAAGAAGCAGAGTCCAGGTGAGTTTCTAGCCCCATTCCTTGTTATGTTTTCGGGGCTGTGTGCATACTCGATGTGTTGTTAATACATTTATCCTAAGTGATAAGTGTATGCCATATGTGATATATGTGATGGATATGAATGATTGCTTGTCGGTACGCAAACGATCTTCGGATATTGCGCGTACTGTCAGGTTAAAAATAAAGGTACGAATATTATATATCGAGGATAGTAAATTCCAAGTGGTTGATAGTGTGTACGAATGTTATGATGTGACTGGTTTATTACGTAAATACCGAACTGATATGAAGTGTGATATGGGCAGGTAGAGGTAGAGTGTGTTAAAAGTGGCAAGAGTCTAGTAAGAGTGTTAGTGGCATAACGATAGTACGTGGTAGGGTAAGCCTATACGTGCCTTCGTTATTAAAGTGGCAAAGTGGCATAACGTTCTACGTTATTAAAGTGGCAAAGTGGCATAACGTTTTACTTTATTAAAGTGGCAAAGTGGCATAACTTTCTACGTTATTAAAGTGGCAAAGTGGCATAACGTTTTACGTTATTAAAGTGGCAAAGTGGCATAACGCTTTACGTTATTAAGTGGCAAAGTGGCATAACGTTATACGTTATTAAAGTGGCAAAGTGGCAAGGTGGTCGGTGTAAATAAGAGGCTAAGTGGTAAGTTAAGCAGGTTAGGTGCGAAAGTGTGAATACACTTACCTTAAGTGGTAAGTGTATAGATGTTACACAAGTAACTATTATGTAATGCTTGTCGGTACGTGAACGGTCTTCGGATATTGCACGTATCGTCAAGGAGAGTGATTGTCAAGTGGTTGTTAGTGTGTATGTATTCTTTGATGCGACTTGCTTATTATGTAAATATTGTATTGGTATAAAGAGTGCTGTTGACAAGTAGTGGTAGAGTGTGATAGAAGTGGCAGAGTCTAGTAAGAGTGTTAGTGGCATGACGATAGTACGTGGTAGGGTAAGCCTATACGTGACTTCGTTATTAAGGTGGCATCAAGTGGCATATAGTGGCATAAGTGGCTAAGCTGTAGGGGTAATTAAGAGGCTAAGCTATAGGGGTAATTAAGTGGTTAAACAGTGGCATGTTAGACAGTGGACTATGTGTCTTCGGATACGTATATATTGTATGAAGTGGTTGTATGATAAGTTGCTTGATTAACTAGAACTCACTCAGCGTAGCTGACTTTTAGTATGCACGCAGGTGAGCTGAATATAGAGTTAGCATGAGGATGACACGCGGCATGGATTGAACGGCTGGCATCTGAAGAAAGAAGTAAAGATGTTTTAAATATAAAGTTTTGTGTTATGGTATCAAAGAAAAGATTTAACGTTTTGTAACAAATGATTGATGTTTTATATTCCGCGAAAAGTTTTAATAAACTCTGATTTGAAGAACTGTGTTTATGAGTAAATCCGACGCTAAAGTAGGGTCACCGGGTTCGGGGCCTTACAAGTTGGTATCAAAGCAAAGTTCGAGAGATTTAAGCATCCTACATGCTTAAACTCTAACAGAGAATGGGATTTAAGTAAGAAAGGAAAGAAGATGCCAGTTCAAGAATGCCATGTGTCGCTCAAGCAAGATGAGTAAAGGTAAAGTGTATAATTAAATGATATATGTTAATGAGAAAGAAAGGATACGTGAACGGCAGGGATAGGAATAATTGATTGTTGAATTGGCTAACTGCTTAAGTAGAACCAGCACAAATAGACTCATAAAGGGAAGTGTATAGGACACAGAAAGTAACGTGATCAGCTAATCACAGCCGGCCACTGTGATTACCTGTTAGCCTTGCTATCCTTGTACTAAATAGTTCCTTGAGTGATGATGTTTGTGTTGTCCCTTCTAGAATACTGATGGCTGGAGCTGGAGAATTTGTAGGAAACGGGGGTCGCACTGGACGTCGTGGCAGGCCTCGTCTTGTCCGGAAACCCTCGGTAGAAGAAGCTTCCCACACCGAAGATGAAGGAAGCGCCGCTGGAGGAGACCAGAACAACAACGAAGAAGTTCAACTTAGCCCTGCAGTTCAAGCAGCCATTGTTCAAGCTGTAGTTGCTGCTGTGAAGAACCTGAATCCCGAAAGATCTGCTGGAAGCCGTGAACGAACTACTGAAGGGGCAGGTGTTGATGGTAGGAAGGATGGGGAAGGAGAAAGAGAGGCCTCGAGTGAGGATAAATCTGTGAAGGTCGATGACAGGAAAAGAGGCCAAGATGGGTGCAACTATAAGTCCTTCAAAGGATGCGACCCGCCAAAGCTGACTGGGTTGGGAGACGCAATTGCTACTCTCCAATGGATAACCATAATGGACAAGAAAATCCGAATTAGCGAATGCCGTCCCGACCAAGGAGTGGGTTATGTCACACAGTCATTTGAAGATGAGGCCTTGTACTGGTGGGAAACTGTCGAACAAAGGAAGACCCGAGAGGAGATTAAGGCCATGAGGTGGGATGACCTTAAGGAGTTAGTGATGAAAAGGTTCTGTGCTGATGCCGAGGTTGAGAGGGCCGAGATGAAATTTCTGAATCTGAAGGCGGACAAGATGACACATCGTGAGTACACCACTGAATTCAACCGCATGTCTAGGCTGGTTCCTGACATGGTGAACACCGAGGCTAAACGGATCAAGTGCTATGTTAGAGGACTTCCCCAGAAGGTCCGCATGTTGGTCAGGGCCAACAAACCTGTTACCTTTGAGTCTGCGGTCGAGTTGGCGGAGATGGTCTATGATGATCTGGCGGCGGATGATGTGGAAGTGGAAGATGAGGAAAAAGGGAAAGGAACTAAGAGAGCTGGGGATGTCATGGAGCGTGCAGGGAGAAAGACACAGAAGATGGCATGAAAGGAAGCATGTAAGGTGTGCGGGAAGATGCACTTGGGGGAATGCAAGGCTGGTCCAAATCAGTGCTACCGATGTGGGAGGAAAGGGCACATCTCCCGTGAATGCACCGAGGACCAGAAGTGTTACAAGTGTGGTAAGTCAGGTCACATAGCTAGGGCGTGTGGAGAAGCCGTGGCAGTGGCGGAAGGAAGAGGAAACGCGTGAAAGGATGGTCTATTAGCTGCTGAGGAGGTTGCAGGAGAATAAGTGGCATGTCACAGTTGTTTTATGTTTAGTAGTTAAAGAGTGTTTTATGTTACAGTTGAACCTATGTTTGTTTAGCAAGCTTGAATGATTTCCTTTTATGTTATGAAGTACTTGTGACTTCTTGTGCTTTTGTACGAACGATCTATGAATTTATCTTGAATACATGTTGGTTATGATAAATAGTTGTGGGGTGGTAAAGCGTCGCCTTAGGAGTTAGCGTTATTATAT
Source organism: Bidens hawaiensis (assembly GCF_021521415.1). Classification (NCBI taxonomy): domain Eukaryota; kingdom Viridiplantae; phylum Streptophyta; class Magnoliopsida; order Asterales; family Asteraceae; genus Bidens; species Bidens hawaiensis. The sequence goes on from NW_027491022.1 coordinate 3,414,699, forward strand.
AAAACAAGGTTCCTTGGGAAGGCGATACGAGACTTGGTACATCGAGGGCTTCATGGACAAGCTACCGTAATAGCTAAAGCATATGATCACCGCTCGATGACTACAAGTCAGGAGTAAGAAGGATAACTCAGAAAGCGAAGGCGATTCAATAAAGCGTGTAAATATAAGAAGTTTTCCTTTTATAGGGAATAAGTTAGGTTTCGGGGACGAAACCTCTTTAAGGAGGGAAGACTTGTAACATCCCGAAATTTCAAAGTGATATTAATTATATTACTTACTAATAGAGGGAAAGTTTACTCGGGTTGTCAGGAAATAAATAATAGAGTAGGAGTTGGTATGAGTCGGGCTAGTGTTGGATTAATGGAGACGGGTTAAATGAGAATGGGATTTAAGGGATATAAATATCCCCTAAAACCCCAAAATATCTTCATTTCCATCGTTTTCCTAAAAACACTCCAAAACACACACACCACCTACAACCGCCGGCGGCAGCCGAGGAGAGGGAGAGCGAGGTCCGAGAGAGAGAGAGAGCGGTTGGTTGTGATTAGGCAAGTAAACGAGATCCCAACAAGCCCAAAAAGGTATGGTTCTTGATCTTTGAAGTTTAAAGATCCAAGCTTTTTAGTGTATAAACGATCGAAAATGGTCGGGAAGCGTAGTGGGTGATATTGAACCATAGCAAGGGTGTTAAAATCGCCCGAAATGCCGATCAGAAACTAAAACAGCGGCTGTCTGGGCAACTTCGCCTTCAAAGCGATGAACTTCGCCTGCAAGCTAAGTTCGCCTGATGAACTTCGCCTGCAGGCTAAGTTCGCCTGATGGCAACTTCGCTGTAAAGTTAAGTTCGCCTAATTGATAACTTCGCTTACGGCCAAGTTCGCCTGAGGCCAAGTTCGCCTGATGACAACTTCGCCTGAGGCCAAGTTCGCCTGATGACAACTTCGCCTAGAGCTAAGTTCGCCTGATGACAACTTCGCCTAGAGCGAAGTTCGCCTGATGACAACTTCGCCTACAGCCAAGTTCGATTAGAAAATAAATTAAAAACGATAAGTAAAAGTAAGCTAATACTAGACCACCAGATTAGATCAGGCGAGTATTGATACGTGTAACTTGTACAGTCAGCCGAGCTCAGTTAAAGAAGGGATTTACAGATATCAGAGGAAGAAGCAGAGTCCAGGTGAGTTTCTAGCCCCATTCCTTGTTATGTTTTCGGGGCTGTGTGCATACTCGATGTGTTGTTAATACATTTATCCTAATTGATAAGTGTATGCCATATGTGATATATGTGATGGATATGAATGATTGCTTGTCGGTACGCGAACGATCTTCGGATATTGCGCGTACTGTCAGGTTAAAAATAAAGGTACGAATATTATATATCGAGGATAGTAAATTCCAAGTGGTTGATAGTGTGTACGAATGTTATGATGTGACTGGTTTATTACGTAAATACCGAACTGATATGAAGTGTGATATAGGCAGGTAGAGGTAGAGTGTGTTAAAAGTGGCAAGAGTCTAGTAAGAGTGTTAGTGGCATAACGATAGTACGTGGTAGGGTAAGCCTATACGTGCCTTCGTTATTAAAGTGGCAAAGTGGCATAACGTTCTACGTTATTAAAGTGGCAAAGTGGCATAACGTTTTACGTTATTAAAGTGGCAAAGTGGCATAACGTTCTACGTTATTATAGTGGCAAAGTGGCATAACGTTTTACGTTATTAAAGTGGCAAAGTGGCATAACGCTTTACGTTATTAAGTGGCAAAGTGGCATAACGTTATACGTTATTAAAGTGGCAAAGTGGCAAGGTGGTAGGTGTAAATAAGAGGCTAAGTGGTAAGTTAGCAGGTTAGGTGCGAAAGTGTGAATACACTTACCTTAAGTGGTAAGTGTATAGATGTTACACAAGTAACTATTATGTAATGCTTGTCGGTACGTGAACGGTCTTCGGATATTGCACGTATCGTCAAGGAGAGTGATTGTCAAGTGGTTGTTAGTGTGTATGTATTCTACGATGCGACTTGCTTATTATGTAAATATTGTATTGGTATAAAGAGTGCTGTTGACAAGTAGTGGTAGAGTGTGATAGAAGTGGCAGAGTCTCGTAAGAGTGTTAGTGGCATGACGATAGTACGTGGTAGGGTAAGCCTATACGTGACTTCGTTATTAAGGTGGCATCAAGTGGCATATAGTGGCATAAGTGGCTAAGCTGTAGGGGTAATTAAGAGGCTAAGCTATAGGGGTAATTAAGTGGTTAAACAGTGGCATGTTAGACAGTGGACTATGTGTCTTCGGATACGTATATATTGTATGAAGTGGTTGTATGATAAGTTGCTTGATTAACTAGAACTCACTCAGCGTAGCTGACTTTTAGTATGCACGCAGGTGAGCTGAATATAGAGTTAGCATGAGGATGACACACGGCATGGATTTAACGGCTGGCATGTGAAGAAAGAAGTAAAGATGTTTTAAATATAAAGTTTTGTGTTATGGTATCAAAGAAAAGATTTAATGTTTTATAACAAATGATTGATGTTTTATATTCCGCGAAAAGTTTTAATAAACTCTGATTTGAAGAACTGTGTTTATGAGTAAATCCGACGCTAAAGTAGGGTCACCGGGTTCGGGGCCTTACATTTTTCCAAACAAAGATAAAGTTGAATAATCGAATTTCGGGGACGAAATTTTCTAACGGGGGGAGAATGTGACATTTGAGCCAAAACAAGGTACACCTCAGTACGTAATTACCGATTAAGCAAATAAACGCCTTTTGCGTAACAAATGAACGATTAACCGAACGGGTCGGGTTATGACCCAGATATCTCGAGGGGCCATTTATAAGTGATATACGATCTATACAAGCTAAAATATTAGAAATATGGTCTTAGTTTGATAGCAAACAAGTTAAACGAAAATATGCTCGTTTAACTACCCGCTATAGATTTAAATGCGAAAGATAGTTACAAACCAAGCATTGTATCAACCGTTAAGACGAAAAAGACTTACCAAACACTTATTTGAAATGTTTTAAGCGATCCATGAAAATATTTTTGATTTTTACAAACATATAGTATGTTTTATAATTTTACACAAAACTAGCCGAAAAACACTTGTTTTCGCGCTGTTTAACGCACCCAATTTAATTTGGACCGGGCTTGTTGTGTTTGGGCTTGAGAAATCAGAAACTTTGGCCAAAATGGGCCCAAAGTGGGCCCATGGACCTCCGATCGCAACAGCAAACCCCCCCCCTTTTGGTTCTTTCATATTTAAACTAGATACAAGATATTTTGGCCTCATTTTCTTGAAAACTCTGGACATAAACACTGTTCCAGCCAAAAACAGCAAGAAAACCTAAGGTAAGAGCTTAAATAAGTAGCTTTTGAACGTGTTTAAACTTGTTTAATACCATAAAGACATGTCTTGGTTACTAAAAATCATTCCTAACCGTGTAAAAATCCTAAATATGGTCCATAAACATGTTTTGATCATACACATGGTAAGGAACCTGTTTTGATAGTTTTTTTGGCCATAAACACGGATTAAAGGGTTGAAATGACGTTTTTACGGTTCAAAAGTTCGTTTTTGTACACTAGCCGAAACCCTAACTTAAGGGTTGTTATGTTGATGAAATATTTCTTGGTTTGTGATATAGGACTTATAACTAGCTTTCTTAGAAGTAAAAAAACCTGAAAACTTGATTAAAAAGTCGGAAACGAGCCAAACCAGCTAAGGTAATGCCGAAACACTCGCTTACGGGCTATTTAGGTTAAGGTTGTGATGTGCATATTGTTAGGAATTTAAATTTTGTAGGGACATCAGGGATCATGTCAATGAGTCCCTGTTCAAATTTGGTAAGTTTTCAACCATCCGAGAATATTTTGCGAGTTTATTACCGAATTGGGACGTTTATTTGGGAAAAATAGCTAAAATACTTCAAAAATTATGAAAATATTCTGGGAACTCATATTTAATGTATTTTGATCACATATGAATTTTGGGATCATTTGGAGAAGTTTAAAGGTGTTTTGTTTATTTGCGTTCGTGTGAATTTTTACAGCCGAATTTGGGCCGAAAAGAATATTGCATGAGCTTTTTACATTCTGGAATTGATACAGTTGTTTTAGGACATGATTTGAGTGTTCAGGAATTTTTGTGGAATTTTTGGAAATTGTTCAGGGTAAACGGACGATTTTCAGGCAAAATATAGCTGATAAAATGAATTTTTATAAATTAATAAATCATTAAATAAATTCCAGAAATATTTTTATAAAAATCTACATATTTTAATTGATAAGTGGATAAATTTTCATAATTTAAGGATTAACGGTTAATTAAATATGCTAATCTGAATATTAAACAAATTCAGTTTTTATAAAAACCAGCAAGTTCGCGACTAGTGAACCTGCGGGAAAAATCAAAACACCAAGAGTTATCAAAAATCATATGTTTAGACTAATTAAGTGAAAATGAACTTTTCTATGAGAAACCTGGACAATCCGGGTGGATTGTGCGCGTTTCTTCTAAAATCAAACTGTATAAACGGAAATGGGCCCCGTGGCTAATCCGGGACCCAAGTAAGTGATCTTTCTATATAACTTAATCATTTTATTAACCAATACATTTACCCAAGCTTATTTTCCCATAACTATTTTCTGAACGCGTAAACGAGCAACTTGGCCCAGCTGGGAAAACGGGAGTCTGAGCCAAGTTCGATTTTAAGTATTAGACATTGAACAACATCACAACCTAAGCCTATTGCCACTTTCTGGGCGTTCCAGCTACACCCAGGTTAGTTATACAGCCCAGTTTAGTATTGAGATTATAATAATATTAGAATATTAATATTTATACAAACAGGCTATGTAGTGTTAGACATAGCTACCGGGGCATGTTGTTTGTGACACCCGGTAAATTCCCAACCCCTTAAACTAAGTAATCAACCTAATAATTAGGTGATTGTGAATATTAAGCGCGTGCATTTGTTATGTGCGCCCTGCGCGAGCGCGCCATGTTAGTCAGCGCGTGCAGTTGTTATGTGCAACCTGCGCGAGCGCACCATGTTAAGAACCAGCGTGAGCATGTTATATGCGCCATGCGTGAACGTTTTGGCCTTATGTTTTCATGAAACTTTATGTTGTCTAAATGGGTTGACCGTCACGCATGAGGCTAAGGCGGGTGCATCCCAAAACCAATTATGCGCGTGCGGGAGGGGAACTAACCTACCCGCATGGCGGGAACGTTGAGAGCTAGTTTGTCTGAAGCTCCAAGATGGAATTGACTTCAACATGACTGATCACTATGTTGAAATACCAAGACCACCTGGAGAATCTACAAATGAAACTCAATGTCCCTAACTGCGAGAAGGTTACGCACCTACCCGCAGCAAAGAAATGTCCTTCACGCAGAAAGCTATGCGCACAAAGTGATGCGCACAGAACACTTAGTCTATTCTCCAGTTATAAGGAGATTACTCCCGCCCGAAAGGAAACAGTAGCGTGTTTCAGAGATTTTCCACTTTCTACTGTACACTGACAAAAGTACCTGAAAAAGCACGCTGTAACATGAAAAGTCAACTGTCAGCCACCCTATTCTCACCAACCCCAGACCTGCATGTTCTGTCCAAATCAAATCAAAATCTTTTATCCACCACTCCACTCTTAAGTAAATAATAATAACTTCCATACTTTATCATCATTACATTTAGATATGAAAAGATTTCAATCCCCTAAAGCAAGGGATTGTGTTCCCTTGAGTTTGCCTATAAATTTGTAACCTAAATTATCACCCAAAACACACTTCAAAGAACTACAAACTTGCACTAATCCTCTCCCAAGCATCCGCTGTTTTCATTTCCGATCCTGTTACTAGGTAAGCCGAGAATATAACCCTGAGATCTACTTTCCAACCCTTATGTTCTCCCGTTTATTGATCTTAATACATATACTTCTTGTTATTTAATCGTATTCTAGACCTTCGATTCCGAGGCCAACACCAAGAAAACCCGAATCTCGATTAATCCCTTAACAAGAACCTCAGGTGAGTCTCACAGCCCCCATTTCACTATTTTCACTGTTTTTAACCTGTTTTCGGGGCGAGGGACACGTGTTTAAATTACATTTTTATCATGGTATATTTACGAACAATGCAAGCGATTATGTGTTTAACTTATAATTCATTATGGGAAGTTTTCGAGCAATGCAAACAGTTATCTATGGTTTTCGATATGAGTGCGCAAGAACGAGTAAGTGATCACTTTACCATTGGAACTCTAAGGGTAGGGACTGCTGGTTTGATCCACCCGCTCGTAGGGGTCGCACCTCTTTGCATGGACGAGTGCCTAGTATGGTCATGGGGCAGTACTATGGGTTTGAGCCCGCTCGTAGGGGTCGCGCCTCTTTGCATGGACGAGCGCCTTGTTTTCCGGCACAACGTCCGCGCGTAACCCGCGGGACGGAATTATTGATTAGCTCGTAGTGGCAGTGCCACTTTGCATGGACGAGCACATTTTCCTGAAACGTTCGCGCGTAACCCGCGGGACGGTATTACTTATTTTAGCTCGTAGTGGCAGCGCCACTTTGCATAGACGAGCACAGTTCCCAGAAATGTTCGCGCGTAAACCGCGGAACGATTTTATCGGAATATGTTGATAGAACTATGTTTTACCAAGCATGTGTTTTAATGATGCTACCAGAATTATGTTTCAGAATGATTATGATGCAATACGATTTATCAAGTTACTAAAACTTGTGAACTCACTCAGTTTATACTGATTCAAATGTTTTTACGTGTCTTTCAGGAGATAATTAGGTAGCGCATGGAGTCACACTTAGAGCACCTCACGCTGAACATCTAAACTAGCTTTTTGGAAGATTTTAGTTCTATCCCTTCGATGCGCGTGGTTGTTCCCACCGCGCATGGGGATATGGCGTGGAAATCTTCAACAGTTTTTATACTTGGATGTTTTTATGTAATTTTTAAACAATGTAATGTATTGTATTAAACATTTCATGCGCAATGAAAATCTTTGAATGTTTGCAATGGCCCGTGCTTAATTATCAATCCCCACTCGCGCGCGCCCGGCTGTTTCCGCCGCTCAGGGCCGGGTGTGACAGATTGGTATCAGAGCACTGGTTATAGCGAACTAGGAAAAGAAGTTTTAACCTAGACTATAACCGTTGGGGAATCGCATGAAATATTTTTCAAAGAAAATATTTTCAAAAGAAACTATACACACACTTAGGAACACGGGTCACACTGTCTAGTAAATAATGATAACATTATGTGCTCAGAGTACATGCGCTAAGTTTAATATATTTCCACTCTTTTAAAGCGAGAATGCCTCCAACTAAAGCCAAAGGAATTACCATGACACCAGAGGAACTCGCGGAAATAATCGCGCAGGCGATTGCGACTCATGAGGCCAGCAAGGCCGAATCAAGTCAGGGTCGTCAGAATGAGACCCCAGATCCCGAATCAGGAGCCTTGGACAAAGGATGCTCCTATAAGACATTCATGGCCTATAAGCCTTGGCCATTCAAGGGAACCGAAGGGGCCATTGGGCTCTACAACTGGATTGACAAGATGGAGACAGTTCTCTCCATTAGCGGATGTAGTGAGAACCAGAAGGTCCTTTACGCGACCTGCATGTTCCAAGAAGCAGCTTCATCTTGGTGGAAGCTTCAAGTGAAGACTTTGGGGCGAGAAGTTGCTCTTCACAAGACCTGGGAGGAACTGAAGGAGATGTTGATGAGAAAGTTCTGCTCTCGCGCAGAAATCCAGAGCCTACAACAGGAATTCTGGAACCACACCATGGTAGGAACGGATATCGACGCCTACAACAACCGGTTCAACGAACTTTGCCAGTTGGTGCCAGATATGGCAAACACGGAGGAAAAGAAGATCGAGAGGTATATTTTTGGGTTACCTCCTGTTGTTAGGGTTCCGCTCAACGCCGCAGCGCCTCCAACCTTCGATGAGGCGGTTGCGCGGGCCATCACCCTTACAAGGGATACGGTCCGTGCGGGTATATTGACTACGCGCGGAAGCGAGCAACGAACCTCTGACTCCAAGAGGAAATGGAACTCTCACCACCGAGGGTCCGACTCCAAGCAGCCACCGTTCAAGAAGCAGGAAAGCGCAAGGGTTTACGCGATTCAGGCCGCGGAGCCACCACGAAAAGGATACAGCGGGCCTCGCCCATGGTGCAACAAATGCAAGTACCACCACGAGGGTGAATGCGCAAGAATCGAATGTGCCAAATGTGGCAGACCAGGGCACAAGACGATGAATTGCCGTGTCAGAGAAGCTGGAGCCAGTGACAACTGCTACGCATGCGGAAAGCCAGGGCATTTTAGTCGGGATTGCCCGCAAAAGGGGAACCAAGCTCGCGGGAGAGCTTTTGTGATCGGCGCAGGCGAAGCTAAAGAAGAGCCGAATGTGGTAACCGGTACGTTTTTGCTTAACGGCCATTTTGCATCTGTCTTATTTGATACTGGCGCTGACCTAAGTTTTATATCTGCTGAGTTTAAAAACTCCTTAGGTCTAGCAACCAGTAGGCTAGACATACCTTATACTATAGAACTGGCCAATGGTAGGCAGTTGTGCGCGAGCGAAAGGGCTGAGCAATGTGTTTTATTCATGGGAGGTCACGGGTTCAATATTAACTTGTTGCCAATAGACTTGGGAAGTTTTGACATTGTGGTAGGTATGGATTGGTTAGTCGAGAACCACGCGGAAGTTATTTGCCATGAGAAGCAGGTTCGGATCCCACTGTTGAACGGAGAAACCTTGGTAATTCAAGGGGAAAGAAGGGGAGTTGCGACGAAACTGATTTCGTGCCTAAAGGCGCGTAAGTGCCTAAGGAAAGGGTGCTACGCCTTCCTGGCGCATGTAGTAGAGAAGAAAGGTGATGAGCGAAGAATTGAAGACTTACCAGTAGTGCGTGAATTTCCAGAAGTTTTTCCTGAAGATTTGCCCGGATTGCCGCAGCCGCGACAAGTAGAATTTCGTATTGATTTAGTCCCAGGAGCTGCGCCAGTAGCTCGAGCGCCTTATCGATTAGCTCCATTTGAGATGCAAGAGCTATCCAATCAGTTACAGGAACTATTGGATAAGGGTTTCATACGCCCAAGCTTTTCACCTTGGGGAGCTCCAGTACTGTTTGTTAAGAAGAAGGATGGTTCCTTCCGGATGTGTATTGACTACAGGGAGCTGAACAAGCTGACAGTCAAGAATCGGTACCCTTTACCGAGGATTGACGACTTATTTGACCAGTTGCAGGGATCCAGTTATTATTCGAAAATAGATCTACGGTCCGGATACCACCAACTTAGGGTCCATGAGGAAGATGTGCCGAAAACAGCCTTCCGAACTAGATACGGCCATTATGAGTTCTTAGTGATGCCTTTCGGGCTAACTAATGCGCCGGCTGTATTCATGGATCTGATGAACCGCGTGTGCAAACCATACTTGGACAAGTTTGTGATTGTGTTTATAGATGATATTCTGATTTACTCTCGGACCAAGGCCGAGCATGAGCAACACCTGAGATTGATTTTGGAATTGTTGAGGAAAGAAAAGTTGTATGCGAAGTTTTCCAAATGTGAGTTTTGGCTTAGAGAAGTTCATTTTCTCGGTCACGTTGTAAACGAGAAAGGAATACACGTTGATCCTTCTAAAGTCAAGGCCATCGAAAACTGGGAAGCGCCAAAAACCCCAATTGAGGTGAGGCAATTCCTAGGGCTAGCTGGCTACTATCGACGCTTCATTGAGAACTTCTCCAAAATAGCTCTACCTCTGACCGCGCTAACTCAGAAAGACAAGAAGTTTGTTTGGGGCGAAAATCAGGAAACAGCATTTCAAATGTTGAAACAGAAGTTATGTAGTGCGCCAATTCTATCTCTGCCCGAGGGGACAGATGACATCGTCGTTTACTGCGACGCTTCACATCAAGGACTCGGATGTGTCCTTATGCAGCGAGACAAAGTCATAGCGTATGCCTCGCGCCAACTCAAGACCAATGAAAAGAACTACACAACGCATGATTTAGAACTTGGAGCGGTTGTCTTCGCGCTAAAGATTTGGCGCCATTACCTCTATGGTACAAAGTGTGTAATCTTTACGGATCACAAGAGCCTTCAACATATATTTGATCAAAAGGATTTAAACATGAGGCAACGAAGATGGGTTGAATTGTTGAACGATTATGATTGTGAAATCAAGTACCACCCTGGAAAGGCGAATGTGGTAGCAGACGCGCTAAGTAGGAAGGAGCGAATAAAAACGCTACGAGTCAAGGCTCTAAGGTTGACCATTCACGCAGATCTCTCTACCCGCATCCGAGACGCTCAGCAAGAAGCCTTGAAACCAGAGTTTGTTAAAAACGAATGCCTTGGGGGTATGGCTAAGAATTTGGAACTGAAAGAGAACGGCAATCTATATTTCGCTAACCGCATATGGGTCCCTCTCAAGGGAGGATTGCGTGAGCAAGTATTGAACGAAGCTCACAAGACGCGGTATTCCGTACATCCTGGCGCAGACAAGATGTACCAAGATGTTAAAACGCTGTATTGGTGGCCCAATCTTAAAGGCGCCATCGCGACGTATGTCAGTAAGTGCCTGACGTGTTCAAAGGTAAAGGCTGAATATCAGAAGCCGTCGGGGTTACTTCAGCAGCCAGAAATTCCCATGTGGAAGTGGGAACAAATCTCTATGGACTTCATCACTAAACTGCCAAGGACACCTGGGGGTTATGACACGATCTGGGTTATTGTAGATCGGCTAACTAAGTCAGCGCACTTCCTGCCGATCAAGGAAACCGATAAGATGGAAAAGTTAGCCAGATTGTATATTCGAGAAGTAGTTTCAAAACATGGAGTCCCAGTGTCCATCATTTCTGATAGAGATAGTCGGTTCACATCAAGGTTTTGGAGATCGTTACAAGGAGCTCTAGGTACTCGCCTTGATATGAGTACAGCTTATCATCCTCAAACGGATGGGCAAAGCGAGCGAACAATCCAGACATTGGAAGATATGCTGCGCGCGTGCGCAATCGATTTCGGAGGTAGCTGGGATACTCACCTCCCATTGGTTGAATTTTCTTACAACAATAGCTATCACACAAGCATTAAGGCTGCGCCGTTCGAAGCTTTGTATGGGCGCAAGTGTAGATCCCCACTGTGCTGGGCTGAAGTGGGTGACAAGCAAATGACTGGTCCAGAATTGATCCAAGAAACAACAGACAAGATTTTTCAGATAAGGGATCGCCTTAAGACAGCGCGCGATAGACAGAAGAGCTACGCAGATGTGCGAAGGAAACCATTGGAATTTCAAGTAGGGGATAAAGTACTTTTGAAAGTCTCTCCATGGAAAGGAGTCCCCCGTTTCGGCAAGCGAGGAAAGTTGAATCCACGCTACATTGGACCATTTGAGATCCTGGAAAGGATCGGTCCAGTTGCTTATAAACTCCGTTTACCCGCCGAACTCAGTAGAGTTCATGATACGTTTCATGTGTCCAACCTCAAAAAGTGCCTATCTGACGAAACGTTGATTTTGCCGTTGGAAGAGATTCACATCGACAAACAGCTGCACTTCGTAGAAGAACCTATAGCAGTAACCGATTGGAAAGAACAAAAGTTGCGCAGAAGCAGAATCAAGTTAGTAAAGGTTCAATGGAACTCGAGGCGTGGGCCTGAATTCACTTGGGAAAGAGAAGACCAGATGCGCATGAAATACCCACACCTCTTTCAGAACATGGCTTCTGCCAGCAACGTCTCCTAAATTTCGGGACGAAATTCGTTTAACGAGGGGAGAATGTGACACCCGGTAAATTCCCAACCCCTTAAACTAAGTAATCAACCTAATAATTAGGTGATTGTGAATATTAAGCGCGTGCATTTGTTATGTGCGCCCTGCGCGAGCGCGCCATGTTAGTCAGCGCGTGCAGTTGTTATGTGCAACCTGCGCGAGCGCACCATGTTAAGAACCAGCGTGAGCATGTTATATGCGCCATGCGTGAACGTTTTGGCCTTATGTTTTCATGAAACTTTATGTTGTCTAAATGGGTTGACCGTCACGCATGAGGCTAAGGCGGGTGCATCCCAAAACCAATTATGCGCGTGCGGGAGGGGAACTAACCTACCCGCATGGCGGGAACGTTGAGAGCTAATTTGTCTGAAGCTCCAAGATGGAATTGACTTCAACATGACTGATCACTATGTTGAAATACCAAGACCACCTGGAGAATCTACAAATGAAACTCAATGTCCCTAACTGCGAGAAGGTTACGCACCTACCCGCAGCAAAGAAATGTCCTTCACGCAGAAAGCTATGCGCACAAAGTGATGCGCACAGAACACTTAGTCTATTCTCCAGTTATAAGGAGATTACTCCCGCCCGAAAGGAAACAGTAGCGTGTTTCAGAGATTTTCCACTTTCTACTGTACACTGACAAAAGTACCTGAAAAAGCACGCTGTAACATGAAAAGTCAACTGTCAGCCACCCTATTCTCACCAACCCCAGACCTGCATGTTCTGTCCAAATCAAATCAAAATCTTTTATCCACCACTCCACTCTTAAGTAAATAATAATAACTTCCATACTTTATCATCATTACATTTAGATATGAAAAGATTTCAATCCCCTAAAGCAAGGGATTGTGTTCCCTTGAGTTTGCCTATAAATTTGTAACCTAAATTATCACCCAAAACACACTTCAAAGAACTACAAACTTGCACTAATCCTCTCCCAAGCATCCGCTGTTTTCATTTCCGATCCTGTTACTAGGTAAGCCGAGAATATAACCCTGAGATCTACTTTCCAACCCTTATGTTCTCCCGTTTATTGATCTTAATACATATACTTCTTGTTATTTAATCGTATTCTAGACCTTCGATTCCGAGGCCAACACCAAGAAAACCCGAATCTCGATTAATCCCTTAACAAGAACCTCAGGTGAGTCTCACAGCCCCCATTTCACTATTTTCACTGTTTTTAACCTGTTTTCGGGGCGAGGGACACGTGTTTAAATTACATTTTTATCATGGTATATTTACGAACAATGCAAGCGATTATGTGTTTAACTTATAATTCATTATGGGAAGTTTTCGAGCAATGCAAACAGTTATCTATGGTTTTCGATATGAGTGCGCAAGAACGAGTAAGTGATCACTTTACCATTGGAACTCTAAGGGTAGGGACTGCTGGTTTGATCCACCCGCTCGTAGGGGTCGCACCTCTTTGCATGGACGAGTGCCTAGTATGGTCATGGGGCAGTACTATGGGTTTGAGCCCGCTCGTAGGGGTCGCGCCTCTTTGCATGGACGAGCGCCTTGTTTTCCGGCACAACGTCCGCGCGTAACCCGCGGGACGGAATTATTGATTAGCTCGTAGTGGCAGTGCCACTTTGCATGGACGAGCACATTTTCCTGAAACGTTCGCGCGTAACCCGCGGGACGGTATTACTTATTTTAGCTCGTAGTGGCAGCGCCACTTTGCATAGACGAGCACAGTTCCCAGAAATGTTCGCGCGTAAACCGCGGAACGATTTTATCAGAATATGTTGATAGAACTATGTTTTACCAAGCATGTGTTTTAATGATGCTACCAGAATTATGTTTCAGAATGATTATGATGCAATACGATTTATCAAGTTACTAAAACTTGTGAACTCACTCAGTTTATACTGATTCAAATGTTTTTACGTGTCTTTCAGGAGATAATTAGGTAGCGCATGGAGTCACACTTAGAGCACCTCACGCTGAACATCTAAACTAGCTTTTTGGAAGATTTTAGTTCTATCCCTTCGATGCGCGTGGTTGTTCCCACCGCGCATGGGGATATGGCGTGGAAATCTTCAACAGTTTTTATACTTGGATGTTTTTATGTAATTTTTAAACAATGTAATGTATTGTATTAAACATTTCATGCGCAATGAAAATCTTTGAATGTTTGCAATGGCCCGTGCTTAATTATCAATCCCCACTCGCGCGCGCCCGGCTGTTTCCGCCGCTCAGGGCCGGGTGTGACATTGTTGGCGGAAAGGGGCCACAGTGGTTGATTGAGCGTGGGAAATGGAGGCACGCAGCACGAACAGTCCAGGCTTCACTGTAGCTTAGCATAATTACATCACATACATCATTTACATACATACATACTTATTTCATGATTACAAGTGTTGACTTGTGAATACTCATTACTGATTTCTTGAAACTCGTGAAACTCACCAACTCTAGTAGTTGACCCGTTTTAAACTGCTTTTCAGGTGTACCTAAATTGGAATGATTTGGTGACCTGTTACTTGCCTGAGGTGTGTGATTGATGCTACGTGAATAGAAGCAAGGGCGATAGTAGTAAGAATGTATAGTTAACGAACTAGTTTTGGCTTGTATCGCCTAGACTTTAAAACAATGATAGAACGAAGAAATGTAATATATTGTAAATTAGTTTGTAATGTTTCTTTATAAACAATGTGTTGATATCAGAGGTGTCTGTTACATTCCCGTTTTACGCTTCCGCATTGTGCTAGTCGGGGTGTGACAGGGGAGAAGATCAAGAAGCGGCTTTTCAATTGCTGAAACAGAAACTATGCCAAGCCCCGATACTGAGTCTTCCAGTGGGAACAGATGATCTGGTAGTTTATTGTGACGCGTCCCGAAAAGGGTTGGGATGCGCACTAATGCAAAGAAATAAAGTCATAGCATACGCTTCTCGACAATTAAAGGTGCATAAGAATTATATTACCCATGATTTGGAACTGGGTGCGGTTATTTTTGCACTAAAGACCTGGAGGCACTATTTGTATGGCACCAAATGTACTGTAAACACCGACCACAAGAACCTAGAGCATATTTTCGACCAAAAAGAACTAAACATGAGGCAAAGGAGATGGGTAGAGCTGTTGAACGATTATGACTGTGAGATTCGATACCATCCGGGCAAGGCTAATATAGTGGCAGATGCATTGAGCAGAAAAGACAGGATCAAACCACTACGGGTCCGAGCACTTGGAATGATCGTCCAAACCAATCTCACCGAACAAATTAATATTGCTCAAAACGAAGCTCTGAAAGGAGATCACTTGGAGGATGTAAACTTGCATAGGACCGAGCAAAACTTTGAAGAAAGAACTGACAAAATTTTATATTACAAAAACTGAGTTTGGATTCCCACTTTCAGCAATCTGCGTGACATGATCATGGACGAAGCCCAAATGTCCAGATACTCCATCCATCTAGGAACAGATAAGATGTACAAGGACTTGAAGGAGTATTATTGGTGGCCCGGTATGAAGAAGGATATAGCCACGTATGTCAGTAAATGTTTAACCTGTGCGAGGGTTAAAGCCGAATATCAAAAGCCTTCGGGAATGTTGCACCAACCGGAAATAGCGCAATGGAAATGGGAACAAATTACCATGGATTTTGTAACACACCTCCCTAAAACTTCCCGAGTAAACGATGCAATATGGGTGATAGTTGACCGACTAACCAAATCCGCACACTTCCTTCCAATCCAAACCACTTACACAACCGATAAACTTGCTCACATTTACATAAATGAAATCGTATCCTGACACGGCGTACCCATTTCAATTATTTCTGATTGAGATAGCCATTTCACCTCTCGTTTCTGGCAAGCCGTACAAGAAGCTTTGGGAACACGAATTGACCTTAGTACCGCCTACCATCCCCAAACCGACGGTCAATCTGAGCGAACCATTCAAACCTTAGAAGATTTGCTTCGCACTTGTGTACTAGACTTCGGTGGAAATTGGGATCAACATCTTCCACTGGTTGAATTTTCGTACAACAATAGCTATCACAGTAGCATTCAAGCGGCACCATATGAAGCGCTGTACGGGAGGAAATGTAGATCACCCTTGCGCTGGACTAAAGTCGAAGATATCCGTAAAATCACAACCAAATTAAAAACCGCATGAGATCGATAGAAAAGCTACGCTGATGTTCGTAGAAAGCCGTTATCCTTTGAAATAGGTGACAAAGTTTTTCTGAAAGTATCCCCGTGGAAAGGCGTTATTCGATTCTGAAAAACTGGTAAACTAGCTCCGCGATACATTGGACCGTATGAAGTAATTTCTAAGATCGGTCCTGTATCCTATCGACTGAAATTACCTTTGGAGTTGAGTTCAATTCATGATGTCTTTCACGTTTCAAACCTGAAAAAGTGCCATACTGACGAAACCGAAATCGTGTCATTAAAAGACTTAAACATAAAAGAAAAACTGAATTTCGTTGAAGAACCGGTGGAAATATTAGAGGGAAAAATAAAACAATTAAGACACAACAAAATCTCTCTAGTCAAAGTTCGATGGAATTCAGAACGGGGACCCGAATTCACGTGGGAGCGGAAATCCGAATTAAAAAAGAAATACCCACACCTGTTTCCTAACAAAGACAAAGTTAAATAATTAAATTTCGGGGACGAAATTTTCTAACGGGGGAGAATGTGACATTTGAGCCAAAACAAGGTACACCTCAGTACGTATTTACCGATTAAGCAAATAAACGCCTTTTGCGTAACAAACGAACGATTAACCAAACGAGTCGGATTATGACCCAGATATCTCAGGGGAGCCATCTATAAGTGTTATACATTTAATATAATCAAAATAAAATATTAGTAATATGGCCTTAGTTTGACAGCAAACAAGTTAAATGAAAACATGCTCGTTTAACTACCAGCTATAGATTTAAATGCGAAAGATTGTTACAAACCAAGCATTGTATCATCCGTTAAGCCGAAAAAGACTTACCAAACACTTGTTTGAAATGTTTTAGGCGATCCGTGAAAATATTTTTGATTCTTTCAAACATATAGTATGTTTTTATAATTATAAACATAACTAGCCGAAAAACATTCGTTTTCACGCTGTTTAACGCACCCGATAAGTTTCTCGCGCCAAAAACCGAACCTGAACTAAATTTGGACTGGGCTTTTCGTTTCTGGGCCTTTAGAATCAGAAACTTGGGCCAAAATGGGGCCATAAGCCTTCCGATTGCAGCTGCCACCCCACCCCCATTTTTTTTATAAAACTTGTTATGTAAGCTTGTTTATTCATTTCACTTGATAAAACTGAAGTCCAAGCAGCTGCAAGTCATTTTTCCAAAAACATTCCAAAACCCTAAGATAACATCTTAAATAAGTAACTTTTAAACTTGTTTAACCTTGATTAATACCATAAAAACATGTCTTAATTGCTAAAAATCATTCCTAAGCATGTAAAAATCCTAAAAATGGTCCATAAACATGTTTTGATCATACACATGGTAAGGAACCTGTTTTGATATTTGTTTTGGCCATAAACACGGATTAAAGGGTTGAAACGGCGTTTTTACAGTTCAAAAGTTCGTTTTTGTGCACTAGCCGAAACCCTAAGTTAAAGGGCTGTTCAATTGATGAAACCTGCTTGGTTTGTGATATAGGACTTGTATCTATCCTACATAGGAGCAGAAGAGCTTGAAAAGTTGATTAGAAAGGCAAAAACGAGCCAAACTCGCTAAGGTAATGCCGAAATACGCGTTTACGGGCTGTTTCGGTTAAGGTTGTGATGTGCATATTGTTAGGCGTTGAAATTTTCCAGGGACAACAAGGACCATGTCAATGTGTCCCTGTTCAAATTTGGTATTTTTTCGACCATCCGAGAATATTTGGCGAATTTATTACCGAATTGGACGTTTATTTGGGAAAAATAGCTAAAATACTTCAAAATTATGAAATTTTTCTGGGAAATCATATTTGATGTATTTTGATGACATATGAATTTTGGGATCATTTGGAGAAGTCTAAAGGTGTTTTGTGTATATGCGTTCGTGTGTACTTTTATAGAATTGATACAAGTTGTTTTGGGACAAGTTGTTTTGGGACATGATTTAAGTATTTAAGAATTTTTGTGCAAATTTTAGAAATCAGTAAATAATTCCAGAAATATTTTTATAAAAATCTACATATTTTAATTGATAAGTGGCTAAATTTTCATAATTTAATGATTAACGGTTAATTAATTATGCTAATTTGAAGATTAAACAAATTCAGTTTTTATAAAAAACCGGCAAGTTTGCGATTAACGAACATGCGGGAATGTCAAAAATCGGTACCCTCTACCAAGGATCTACGACTTATTTGATCAGCTCCAAGGAGCTAGTTGGTTCTCGAAGATCGACCTTAGGTCCGGGTATCATCAGTTGAAAATTCAGGAGGAAGATGTCCCTAAGACTGCCTTCCGCACTCGTTATGGGCATTATGAATTCCTCGTGATGTTTTTCGGTTTGACCAACTCACCGGCTGCGTTCATGGATCTTATGAACCGGGTGTGTAGGCCGATGCTCGATCGTTCGGTTATTGTGTTCATCGACGACATTCTTGTGTATTCTAAAAGTGAATACGATCATGCCGGTAAACTCACGGAAGTTTTGGAAGCTCTGCGAAAGAACAAGTTGTATTCGAAATTTTCTAAGTGTTCTTTTTGGTTACGCGAGGTTCAGTTCTTGGGTCATGTTATTAACCCGGGTGGTATTTTGGTTGACCCTACAAAGGTGGAAGCCGTAAACGAATGGGAATCTCCCAAGTCTCTGTCCGAAATTCGTAGCTTTCTGGGCTAGGCGGGGTATTACCACCGCTTCATTCCTGACTTATAGAAAATTGCTTCGTCATTGACCAAGTTGACCAAGAAGAGTGTTAAGTTTGTTTGGGGTACCGAGCAGGAGGAGGCTTTTCTCGAATTAAAGAACAGGTTTACGCATGCCCCGATGTTAGCTTTACCCGATGGCACTGATGATCTGGTTGTTTATCCCGCAATCTTCCTAGGTATGTCCCATATATCATACTTTAAAATCATGTTCATTGGTGTTCGTTAGATTGGTCAACTAGTTGTAGTTTGATTGTTAGTGTTCGGTTGACTAGAATTGTAGTTTTATGCGTTTAAAGGGTCGAAGTGATTAAGGACCAATTCAGCTCAGGGGAACTTGGTTTGATGTACGGGCTGTTGGAAAATCATTTTTATAAGTTATGGAGCTGAATTGGTTGTCGGTTGCTCAAACGGGTCGGTACAACGCGCAATTGCGTTTATTGAATAGTTGGTGCGTTGTACTTGCCAGTTACCTACCCATTTGACTTGTGTAGCGTCTTGTGGACTTGTTGGCTGTGATTTTATCATGTTGGGTCCACACGGGGCTGAGTTGGATGTTAATGGCCTAAACGACTCTTAGACACGCGTGTTAGTGTCACCTAGTGCTTCCGGGGGTAAACTGAGAATTCTTTATTCCCGGGAATATCTAAGGGTCGTGTCGGTGAATGTAAGGCCCCGGGGGCTGTTATGATTGAGTTTGATGAGGTCGAGGTTTTAGGTAAATCGAACCATGTTAGAACATCTCGTAGGATAAACGAGTCCGTTCGATGCCATTTGTAATGTTTGTATGTAAACCGACAGGTGTTTGAGTTTTGGGATTACTTCGGGAATATATAGCTCGTGGTGAATACGTGTCTTGTGTCAGGTGGGTTCATGATGCCCCCTTTTTACTCTTTTAAGATTTTGGGCTAGCATGCACACATAAGCGATTTTGCTTGATGAATTGTTTAAAATTATTTTGGATGGGCTTTCTTGTATAGGGTAGGCCTTGAGATTATATTATCCTATGTATGTATGTCTTATTGTATGGCCAATATTTGACGATGTTAGTAGTCTTTATCGACTACTGATGTTATGTATGCCTACTTTGTATTTGCAAACGTTGGATGAGATGTTACGTGTTTGGGTTGTATGTGTGCTCGACCCTAATGTTATTACTTGGATGAGATGTTACGTGTTTGGGTTGTACGTGTGCTCGACCCTAATGTTAGTACTTGGATGAAGTATATGTAGGTATATAATTATAAGGATGTTTATATATAATTATAATGATGTTTAAATATAATTATAAGTATGTTCATATATACTTACAAGGATGTTTATATATAACTATAAGTATGTTCATATATACTTACAAGGATGCTTATATATAATTATAAGGATGTTCATATAGGATTATAAGGATGTTTATATACATATACAAGGATGATTACTTATTATTGATGATGGCCTAACTGTTGTAACCCGTTTTATTTTTAAAACTCTTGGAATGATTATGACTATTATTATTTTAGATGTCAATTATTTAAACTTGAACTCACTCAGCTCAACTGACTTTGTGTGCATGTTAGTGTGAGTTTCAAGTTAGGAGGAGTATGTGTTTCCACTTGGACGTGCACGAGGCTACTTGGACGGTGGAGGGCATACTTAGTCGGAAGTTTTAATGATGATCACTTTTCTTTTAAAGTTTTATTAAATACATTGAAGTTTGGTTTTGGGCATAATTCCCGGGTTTTGGGAACTTCTTTTAATAATTATGATTATCCACTGAATTATACTCTGAAATGGTTTTCGAAATGAAATGAATTGTTTTGGATTTAAGAATTTTTTAGGTTTCGTGTATGATCACCAACTGTAGGATTCCTGGGATTCGAAGTCGTACATGTTTGGATGTGTAAGCTTTGACCGAGTCAAATATATTACTCGGGTTTGACTCGTGGTGGAGAGGCTCATGTAACGTGCTTATGTCTTACTGCGTCCAGGTCAAATATATTACTTAAGTCTTGACTCGTGGTGGAGAGGCCCGTGTACGTGTGTTCGACCATGAATGTATTATATGGTGCTCTTGGCCGGGCCAAACTATACTACTCATGTTCTAAAATCCTGTGGCGGGCCATGGAAAGCTCGTGAGGGGGGAGGCTCGTGTGGCATGATCACCATCATATTGAATGTAGTGTGCATGATGATTTTAGCCCGGCCAAACTATACTACTCAGGTTCTAAAATCCTATGGCGGGCCCTGAAAAGCCCGTGAGAGGTGCAGCTCGTGTGGCATAATCATCATAACGGGTCCCAAAAATCCGGTATCACTTGCTTAGGTCTTATGCGTGTTTGACCTTGATTATATTATTTGGATGTTATGCATAAGGAAATATATATATATATATATATATATATATATATATATATATATATGTGTGTGGCTACTTATCATTTATCCATTTGCCTATTTGTTCATATTCCATAGTATACTTAAATTCTTGGAATGATTTATATATATGTCATATATTAAAACATAAACTCACTCAACTCAAGCTGACTTTGTGTGTATGTTAGATTGAGTTTCAGGTTGAGAAGTAGGGAACTACCGCTTGGACGTGCTCGAGACTACTCGGACGGTTGAAGGTGTTCCTAGTCGAGAACTTTTAAATAAAAAGAATTTTTATTTTATTTTATTTTTGGTTTTGGGCACATGTCCCCGGTTTTGGGGTTTTTACAACTTGACCTTTTCCGCTGCTTGTTACTTTAAACTGTTTTAATAAAATGAATATTTTTAATTCATAATTAACTTTCGTCACCTTTCCTGGTTTTTGGGAATTTTGGTACTTATTATTACGCTGTTTAATTACTCTGACTGGTTTTAATAAAATGAATTGCTTTTGTTTCAAATTTTTGGTGAACTTTTGGATGTGATTACCAACTGTAGGATTCTCGGGACTCGGAGTCTTACAGGGGGGTGTTTGGGATTCCTTATTTTACCTCCTTATAACTTTTCACTAAGTTAATAAGTTACAAAAGTGTAACTTATGGAACTTTTCCTCTCACAATATAAGTAATCCCAAACACCTTATTACAAGTTTATAATTTATTACCTTATTTCAACTTTTAACTAAGCTTAAATAAGCTAGCTAAAAATAAAACACTAAATTAATAGTCAAGAGTTCGATTTCGATTCCCTGCATCTCATATATATCTTGAGACCCTATAACCATTTTCTAATTTGTTAAGATTATTATATCTATGGGAGGATACATGCTTTTTCGTGTAAAAACGGTGTCGACTTATTTTTAAATATTAAAAACATGTTTGTTTGTTTTTTTAAATAATAATAATAATAATAAATACTAAGCTTTTAGGTCGCGTCAAACTTAGATTAAATAACTATAAAATTAAAGCCACCATGTATCAAAAATTCATATTAGCAACTCAACAAAATATTTTAAAGATTTAAATACTATTAATATTATTCTAATAAATATATATAACTCATACGTGCATAATTAGAACGCCCGCAAATAAGTTATTGCTTTGGAACATAAAAGGTACGGACCCTTACCCTCATTCCTTATTACTTCATATTCAGTTGATATTAAACCATTGAGTTCATATATATTTTAAAAATTCCTCATGTCTTGGATTATTAGTTCACATGGATGTCCGTTGAATTCCAGTTCTGATTATAAAATTGGATTTAGCTTTCATGTCACGTGATATTATTATGTTTAATTATACTCATTATCGCATGTTTCGATATATTCTACGATTGTTGGGTTTCGGTGGTGATTAGTCAAAATTTTATTTATTAAAATCCAGTTTAATAAATGTGACAAATAATAATTAATCTTATTAAATATAAATGCGTAGCGGAATATAAATGAGAAATCAGCACCGAAACAAAACGACAAGTTCCGGTTAAAATCATACGAGCACAGCTACAACAAAAACCAATTAAATATATATATAAATGTAAACCGACAATGTGTGTGTGTGTGTATAATTTTACCTCTGTTAATAAATAACCAGTTGAGACGCCGAGGGCTATCGAACAACACTAGGTGACAAACGAGACCCGACTGTGACGGTGAACTAGGCAGTGGCGGTGGACTGTAGTGGCGGAGGCAGCCGATGAATAGTAGATGCGGCAGCAGCGGGGCATCAACAATAGCGGTGGCATGGGTGCTCTGAGATAGCAGCGAAAATGGCTAGGAGGCCGGTGACGGGGTGGCCTCCACGAGACAGCAGTGGCGGCGGTAGATGAGGCCGGCGGTGGTGTTGGTGTGAAGTTCTTGGAACAGATAGATCTCCTTTTGGTGGCTAGGGTTAATTATAATGATAGGTTAACTAATTTATAAATAAACTAGTTAAGCTAATATGGGCCACCAACCCATCTCTTGTTTCCAAAAGCCCGGTCTATAATATCTCATTAATTTATGTCATACCCGGTTAAATAACTTAAACGGGTTTCAGGCTTGTTACCCTTGGTGTAACTCTTGTTGGACTCAGTCTACCCAAGACACATATTATGATTGATGTGGCTAGTACGTTATGATCCATGTCCGGTCATATCCAATAACAAGCTAGACAAACACCAATTATATTTGTTTATTGATGATGTGATCATAATAAATAAATATTAACACTTATGTTATTTAGAAAAAGGTTTATAAGTACATTGTACTTGTGTAGTAAATAAATCATATGGATGATTTATATTTTGAGAGAAGACATTACATACTGTTATTTAAGTTGGTTAAATAACAATATGTAAGACTAATTAATCTTGCATGTCACTTATGTTATGTAAGTTTTGTTTATTAAAAGATAACATAAGGTTTTATAATATTTTTTATGTTATAAAAAAGGTTTTTGAATTTAAAAGAGTGAGAGAGAGCCCCCCCCCCCCTCTTTTCCCTCTTATCTTTCTTTCTTGATAAATACAACATGCAAAGAGAAGTATTGGTTAACTAAAAAGGTGCATTCAAACCATTGTTCTTTCTCTCTCACACACAGACAAGAACAAGAAAATCCTCTCTATCTTTCTTCCTCTTTTGATTTTCGGCCAAGGGAATAGAAACAAGAAGATTGGATTTTGAAGTGTGAAAATCCTAGCTAAGAGGTGTTTTGTTGGAAGCTTGGGTATGCTAGCTTGAGGAGCTTCTCTATTGAAGTTCTTGCCTTTCATTCATCACCTTCTTCACCGCTTCTTGGTTTACTTGAAAGGTAGAAACACATGCATCAATTTCTTGTGGTTGCATGTGTTGGTAAGTATGTATTTCTTATTTGGATCCGGGTTTTGGGTTTTGCATGTATAAATCGGTTTTATTCTCTTCAAATTAACAAGATTTAAATATTACTTCTGCTGCGTTTTTCATAAAAATAAGGTTTTATGACTTTGTTAATCTTGTTAAAACCCAACAACTCTAACGGGTCAAAACTCGGTCAGTCGCGTTGACTTTACCGAACCGGTCCATAAATCCAACAGTTTCCCACTTGGATGGTTTCTGGTTAAGTTCCTCAATGATGACAACAAGCAGTGCTCTAGCTACACATGGCTGCCCCCTACAAGTTATGACATTTTAAAGTAATTAACTAAAACATCTTGGAATACACTATTACAAGATAATGAATTTATGGTAATCGTTGTCATCTATCCTTTCTGTATAAGACATCAATTGAAAAATGAGGCATGGATCATCTTCAATCTCATATGGATTTACATCATTATTTTTCTCGATCTAGAATCAAAGTGATCCAATCAAACACACGGTAAGTTTAGGTGAGGCCTCACACTTCACCAATTTGAATCAACGAGGGCGCCAAGATGTCTAACTGTTACATATCATATAAGAGTACATAATCCAATCTTGATTACATTCAACTCCCACTGAACTTCAGATTATTCCGAACCAATGCCTTTATAGCAGTAGTTACGCGGCAGCGGTTGATACTGATCAAAGAATACTCTTTAGTAAACGAAAGTTCTAATATGTATCTCAGGTCTAAGGATACTAAATGAGTATACCAATATAAAAAAAACATCTTATGACTATGATCCATGAAGATAATTAGATGTGAGTTACATACAACGTCATTCATAATGACATCTATGAGTTTGGAAGTCAACTCCTGGAGTCCAAAGTCAGAATAGTCTTAATTCAGAGTTGTTCCCATTAGTTTGACCGACTATGGATAATTTTAGGACACAATATTCATGGATTGAATGTATTAATTGAACACAATTATATTTTTCAACATTGCATTTAAGCATTAAATCAAAAGAGAACTCAAAAGTATAACTGTTTAAATGTTCACACATCTAAATACTAAATCAAAACAAACTACTAGCTAATCTAAGACCGATATCATGCCTATCCTGAGTCATCGGTTTAGTGAATGGGTCAGCTAGGTTTTGACCTGTGTCTACTTTGCTTATTATGATGTCTCGTCATTCCATTATTTCCCGTATAAGGTAAAACTTCCTTAGAGTGTGTTTGGCTCTGTGATGAGATCTGGGCTCTTTGGCCTCAGCAATAGCGCCTCTGTTATCACATAATACCTCTATTGGTTTATGAATACTCGGAACCACATCAAGGTTAGTGATGAACTTCTTCATCCAAACAGCCTCCTTAGCAGCATCTGATGCAGCTATGCATTTCGATTCGTTGGTAGAATCCACCACCACACTCTGCTTGGAGATTTTCCAGTAAATAGTTCCTCCATTGACAGTGAATACATATCCTGATTGTGAGCGAGAATAATCTCGGTCAATTTGGAAGCTAGCATCATTGTAACACCTTACAGTGAGCTCTTCTTGCACTCCTCCAAACACTAAGAACATATCACTGGTCTTTTTCAGGTACCTAAGAATGTTCTTCACTGCAGTCCAATGGGCAATGCCAGGATTTTGCTGAAAACGACTAGTCATGTTTAAATCATACGAGACGTCAAGTCGAGTGCATAACATGGCATAAATGATAGAACCAATCGCTGAAGCATATGTAATTTCTTACATGTGCTTAGTTTCAGTGTCCGTAACTGGAGATTGCGATTTGTTCAGCACGGTTCCTTTAGCCATGGGAACACCTCCTTTCTTGGAGTTACCCATTGAGAAGCGTGTCATTAACTTGTCTATGTATGTACTTTGACTTAGCCCTAGAAGCCGCTTAAACCTATCTCGATAGATCATGATTCCAAGAATATTAGCAGCTTCACTAAGATCTTTCATCGCGAAACAATATCCCAACCAGTGCATAACTTCCTTAAGCATATGAATGTTGTTTCCAATGATTAGTATATCATCCACATACAAGATGTGGAATGATATAATGCTCCCACTAGCCTTTCTATAAACACAAGCTCATCCTCATTTTTGATAAAACCAAACTCTTTTATTTTCTCATCAAAATGAAGATTCTAGCTGCGAGATGCCTGTTTAAGTCCATTAATGAACTTATTCAGGTTGTACACCCTGTTAGGATATTTAGGATCGACAAAACCTTCAGGATGAATGTAACATCTAGAAATTTTCATTAATCGGCTTAAGCGTCTATAGGAGTTTGTTTCCTGTCCTGACAGCTATGGAGGCAGGTGCAGCCTATGACACCTGGAAATTTATGGTTAACACCGTTAATACAATCTCCGTTATCTCAAACACTCATTCATGCATTTCACTTAATTACGGTATACTAAGTGTGTCGGTTATTGCACAAACATTCACGTTGTGGTAATCAGAGAATTACTGAATCACAAGAGTCTAACCTGAACGTTGGAGAAAATATGAAATCATATCTCGAGCATATGCTTATAATATTTATGTGAAATTACGTGCTATATGATTATGTGTTTAGTTAATAGCTAATTTCCTGAAATTTGCGATCGATTACGCGTACCTTGTATGTTTCACCTTTTACAAAGTAATATTTATAATAGAACAACAAGGCTTTTGTTTTATGAACTTGTCTTCGTATTTATTCGTAGTGATTCGTTATAATCCGGTTTAGGTGTTATAAAGTTCATTTAAGCCAAAGCTGATTCTAAAACAACCATTCTTGTAGATGCTATTTAGTATAATATTAAAATAAATAATCTAACCCTAACAGCCACCCCTAAAACCATCGATACCTGCTCCCTTCCATCATTCACAACTCAAAAACCATCTCCACCATCTTCAATTCAACCTTGGGTCTTGCAATTGCTGGTGCCTTTGATTGATTCTTATGATTCCTAACGCTAATTGGTAAGTTTTATGTATCAATTTTATGTTTTGATGAGTTCTTGATAAACCCTAAATGTCCAAACTTATGTAATTTAAATCATTATGATGTTAATTGATGAATTAGAACCTTACAGATGCCATAAACATGTTAGGGTTTGAGTTTTGTTGATAACAGTTTGCTGACAGATTCGTACTCGTTTATTATTTGGTCTATAACTCGATGATAATTCATTATTTTTATATATTCTTTTTTTCATGATGTTCTACTTTGAGTCAGCTTCTAGAAAGATATAATATGTAATTTTTGGACAAGATTTGAACAGTTTTTATGATTTTATAAAAACATGTGTCAAAGCTGATGTGGGAAGTCGAATTCTTGTCTATCTTCCAGACATCATAACCTTTTTTTGACATGTCCAAATTGGTTGGTTCCACATCTGGAACTTATTATTTTGAGTTTAGGAGACAACCCAATTGGCCTTGTATAATTTGGATAAAGGAGTTGAGAGAGCCATTAAAATACTTTTTGTTGCGCAATCTGGTGAACTGTTGGTACCTATCTGTAATGAATGAATTATTGTGAGTTTTATATGCATGATTAAAATATAATAAAAACTTTTTTTAAGAAACATAATTCACATATTCTACTGTGGTAAATTTTGTAGAATTTATTTATAAGTTTTACTTACTAAATAAAATCTGTTTTACATGCTATAATCAGTCTTGCAAACTGCTTGATCAGAATTTGAATTATATGACAATTGCTTGATGTTTTGACGATGGTGTGACATATGATGCATGTTAGAACAACTTGGAACTACCAACATTAATTGAAATCACCAACGAGTCGTAGGGTCAATTTTGTGTTTGTGTGTGAGTCCATACGTGAGTCTTAGAGTCTTGTGTTGTTGACCAAACTCTCATAACATAAACACTTGAACTAGGTGAGTTCATGATGCCCCATTTTACCTTTTTTACGTTTTGGGCTAGCATACACACCCTATTACAATTTTACCCAATTTTACTCGTTTAACCTATTTGGATGGTATTACATAGCCTTATTCGTATTGTGGATTTATGAAACTATGTGTGAATTATATTCTATGCCTTAGGATATTTTAGACTTGTTTATGGTCATATATTCCTTAAGGTTATATATATTACTTATGGTCTAGGCTCGAGGATACAATTGGGCCTAGTATTAATTCCTATATTATCCATTATTTATAGATTACACGTGATGATATTGTTTGGTTGAATAATCGATTAAGATGTTTGTAAGTGTGTATTTGGATGTGTATGTTTTGATAAACTGTCACCGGGCCTAATACATTACTCGGGGAGGACCCGGGGTGAGGAGGCCTGTGTTGCATGTTTATGTCCCGGCATCTCAAATATATTACTTGAGTCCTTGACTTCGTGTCCCGTGACTTGGGGTGAGGTGGCCCGCCGTCCTGCTAAACCGTGATCGAGTCAAATATATTACTTGGGGAAGACCTGGGGTGAGGAGGCCCGTATCACGTGTTTAGGTTTGTTAAACTATGACCAAGTCAAATATATTACTTGGGGAAGATCCGGGGTGAGGAGGCTCATGTTGCGTGATTTTATTTTGTTAAACTGTGACCGAGTCAAATATATTACTAGAGGAACACTCGGGGTGAGGAGGGCTCATGTTATGTGATTTTTATTTTGTTAAACCGTGACCGAGTCAAATATATTACTCGAGGAAGACTCAGAGTGAGGAGGCTCGTTTTACGTGATTTTTGTTTTGTTAAACCGCGATCGGGTCAAATATATTACTTGGGGAAGACCCGGGGTGAGGAGGCCCGTGTTACGTGTTTGACTAAGAAAAAATTATTTATTTATTTATTTACTTATGACTAGACCAAGGAAAATTATTTTATTTACTTATGACTTCTCCAAGGAAAATTATTTTATTTACTTGTGATTTGACAAAGGAAAATTATTTATTTATTTACCTATGATTTTCCCCAACATTTTCATACTTATTAATTTAAATTGATTTATGGATGTCACTTACAAAAAACATGAACTCACTCAGCTTTAGCTGACTTTGTTTGTATGTTAGATTGATTTTAGTTGGACCCTAGGTTTTTAATAAAATAAAAAACAATTTGTTTGTTTGAGTTGATAAAATAGTCTTGGAAATGTTTTCTTTGTGGAGACAATTGTGTACGATGGTTTGAATGAATTAACTAGATATTAGCACTTATTATTTTTGTTATTGTCTTTGACCTATGATACAAATTATGTCGCACCC
Source organism: Bidens hawaiensis (assembly GCF_021521415.1). Taxonomy (NCBI): domain Eukaryota; kingdom Viridiplantae; phylum Streptophyta; class Magnoliopsida; order Asterales; family Asteraceae; genus Bidens; species Bidens hawaiensis. The sequence goes on from NW_027491022.1 coordinate 3,443,834, forward strand.
GCCATGTTCCGTCGTTAGGTTGGGGTGTGACAACTGTTTCTCTAAGGTTCATGATGAGGTGCTGCTCACGAGTGTTATGTTTACGGAGAGGGTGAGAGTTGTGACTGTTGTCGCGGTTAGTGTTGTTCTCAGGTGGTGGTGTGATGGTAGCAGCCACCATAGGGGTAAAGGAAAGGGCTTCTCGAGCAACAATTGGTCGTGTCTCCGATTGTAACTATTCAATGGTAAAGTCCTAATGGGAGGGGGGACTGATTAAGAGTGGAAGCTATGACATCGTATTCACGTGGAAGTCTGTGAGCAAGGTAAATAATTCGTTGGGTATTGTTCAACTGACAATGGACTGAAGTAAATTGGTCTGAAAGTTCGAATGCGTTGACAATATGGTTCAAGAAAAGTATCAAGTTCGTAAATTCGTGTTGTAACCGCATCCCGAGGGCCTTTGTTGTTAAGAAACAGGTTTTTGGCCTTTTCCCAAGCTTCAAAATCCGTGGATTGATCTTCTAGAAGCGGACTCGGTTGAGGTTTTCTTGGGTGCCAGCGAAATGTCGATGTTGTCACATCATACCTGATGGTGTGAAGCTGTAACACCTCGGCTTAAGCGGAAACACCCGAGTGTTACATACAGATTGTTCAAAACACATGTGACACTATTATGTAACAATTATTTTGATAACCTAAGTCTAATGTCTTTATCAAGCTTCAACTTCTGATAAATGTACCCCGTAGCATGTATATAAAATAAATTCAACTAACAAGTAGTTTGTGAGAATCACACAAGTTTGATATATACGTAAAGAAAATCATACAATTCTATGAACAAGTGTAAAATGCTAGTGAGGTCCTTTCCAGTTGGTAACAGCCAGCGTACTCAGATAAACGCATGCACAGGTCCTCTCTAGTCAAATAAACACACAAGTCCATGATACGAATTGTAGTTTGAAAATGAATAGCTAAGTAATTGATTTGAATAAGGTATACATGCTACCCCTAAAGTATAAAAATGTTAAAAAGTGGGTGTGAGAAACTCAACTTGAAAATGAGAATGACAGTTTGAACGAGTTGAACAAATGACGCAGAGAATTACAGTGGATTATCCTAATCAAGTTAATATGTATGCTAGATTTTAACAACGAGTCTAAACGGAAACGAAACTTACGACAAATGGGGACGTAGAGATTTTTTATTGAAAATGAGTTTAACTAAAATGAATTAAAGTTTATATAAATTATTTGATATTGATTAGTTGAATAACGATTTGTAAATGTGTAATTATATCTTATTAATATAATAAATTAATTTATGATTAAATGATTTGTTTTATTTTAGTAACATAATAAATTAATTTACTAATTAATTAGTTTAAAGGTTTTTCATTATTTAATTTAAAGAAATTATACATATTATATTACGTTGAACAAATATAAACAATAAATAATTTACTTAATTAATTATTTAAATATACCAAGTATATTAGTTCTATTATAAGAAATATTTAAATAAAATTTTTTTGTATAAATCACCTTATTTGAAAGAAAGTTTATAAGTTCATGATGATCAACGGATTATAAAATTTAGCTAAATATTAATTTTTGTTCTTGCAAAATAAGTAGGTATGATCCAATATTTAGAAAATCGAATTGTTTATCTTGGATATCCATGATCATAGTGATTCTTTGTCACACCCCGACTAGCATAATGCGGAAGCGTAAAACGGGAATGTAACAGACACCTCTGATATCAACACATTGTTTATAAAGAAACATTACAAACTAATTTACAATATATTACATTTCTTTGTTCTATCATTGTTTTACGGTACACCTGAAAAGCAGTTTATAACGGGTCAACTACTAGAGTTGGTGAGTTTCACGAGTTTCAAGAAATCAGTAATAAGTATTCACAAGTCAACACTTGTAATCATGAAATAAGTACGTATGTATGTAAATGATGTATGTGATGTAATTATGCTAAGTTACAGTGAAGCCTGGACTGTTCGTGCTGCGTGCCTCCATTTCCCACGCTCAATCAACCACTGTGGCCCCTTTCCGCCCACAACATGCCCCGGTAGCTATGTCTAACACTACATAGCCTATTTGTATAAATATGGTCATGTGCAAACGGCGCTATGTGACACGGCAACAAGGCTGATTCCGTTTGGGTTTGTCAAACCAATAGTACTATTCACAAGCCACCGGCTCGAAGCTAATCACTGTGATCGTGGGGACTTTCGTGTGTTAGCACTTAGATAATTCACATCAATACATGTTTCAGGTATGTATATATAATCAAACATGCTTTTCACCCCAAAAGTTCGTAAAACTGTTTAAAGAGTCGGGTCATGAAACTCACGGTTTAGTAGATATTCAGTACTGTATCAGCTCGTGGTTTGTTCGGTCCGCTATCAGTAGTTCCTATAATCAATATTATAATCATATTAATACTTTAATATTATTATAATCTCAATACTAAACTGGGCTGTATAACTAATCTGGGTATAGTTGGAATGCCCAGAAAGTGGTAATAGGCTTAGGTTGTGATGTTGTTCAATGTCTAATACTTAAAACTGAACTTGGCTCAGATTCCCGTTTTCCCAGCTTGGCCAAGTTGTTCGTTTATGCGTTCTGAAAAGCAGTTATGGGAAAATAAGCTTGGGTAAATGTATTGGTTACTAAAATGATTAAGTTATAAAGAAGAATCACCTATTAGGGTCCCGGATTAGCCACGGGGCCCGTTTCCGTTTATTCAGTTTGATTTGAGAAGAAACGCGCACAATCCACCCGGATTGTCCAGGTTTCTCATAGAAAAGTTCATTTTCACTTAATTAGTTCAAACATATGATTTTTGATCACTCTTGGTGTTTTGATATTCCCGCAGGTTCACTAGTCGTGAACTTGCAGGTTGTTATAAAAACTGAATTTGTTTAATATTCAGATTAGCATAATTAATTAACCGTTAATCATTAAACTATGAATATTTGACCACTTATCAATTAAAGTATGTTGATTTTTATAAAAATATTCCTGGAATTTATTTACTGATTTATTAATTTATAAAAATTCATTTTATCAGCTATATTTCGTCTGAAAATCGTCCATTTACCCCAAACAATTTCCAAAAATTCACCAAAAAATTCCTGAATGCTCAATTCATGTCCCAAATCAATTTGTATCAATTACAGAATGTAAAAAGCTCGTGCGATATCTTTTCGGCCCAAATTCGGCTGTAAAAATTCACACGAACGCAAATAAAAAAACACCTTTAAACTTCTCCAAATGATCCCAAAATTCATATGTGATCAAAATACATCAAATCTGAGTTCCCAGAAAAATTTCATAATTTTTGAAGTATTTTAGCTATTTTTCCCAAATAAAAGTCCCAATTCAGTAAAAAATTCGCCAAATATTCTCGGATGGTCGAAAAATTACCAAAATTAAACAGGGACTTATTGACATGGTCCTTGATGTCCCTAAAAAATTTCAAGTCCTAACAATATGCACATCACAACCTTAACCTAAATAGCCCGTAAGCGAGTGTTTCGGCATTACCTTAGCGGGTTTGGCTCGTTTCCGACCTTTTAATCAAGTTTTTAGGTTCTTGTGCTTCTAAGAAAGCTAGGTAAAAGTCCTATATCACAAACCAAGAAATATTTCATCAACATAACAGCCCTTAAGTTAGGGTTTCAGCTAGTGTACAAAAACGAACTTTTGAACCGTAAAAACGTCGTTTCAACCCTTTAATCCGTGTTTATGGCCAAAAAAAACTATCAAAACAGGTTCCTTACCATGTGTATGATCAAAACATGTTTATGGACCATTTTTAGGATTTTTACACGGTTAGGAATGATTTTTAGTAACCAAGACATGTTTTTATGGTATTAAACAAGTTTAAACAAGTGTAAAAGTAGCTTATTTAAGTTGTTTACCATAGGGTTTCTTGAGTTTTTGGCTGGAGAAGAAGTTTATGTCCAGAATTTTCAAGAAATAATGTTGAAAATATCTTGTATCTAGTTTAAATGTGAAAGAATAAAAAGGGGGGGGGGGCTGCTGCTGTGATCGGACCATCATGGGCCCATTTTGGCCCAATTTTCTGATTTCTCAAGCCCAAACACGAAAAGCCCGGTCCAAATTTAGTTCGGGTTCGGTTTTTGGCGCGAAAAACTTATCGGGTGCGACAAACAGCGCGAAAACAAGTGTTTTTCGGCTAGTTTTGTGTAAAATTATAAAAGCATACTATATGTTTGTAAAAATCAAAAATATTTTCACGGATCTCTTAAAACATTTCAAATAAGTGTTTGGTAAGTCTTTTTCGGCTTAACGGATGATACAATGCTTGGTTTGTAACTCTCTTTCGCGTTTAAATCTATAGCGGGTGGTTAAACGAGCTTGTTTTCGTTTAACTTGTTTGCTATCAAACTAAGGCCATATTTCTAATATTTTAGCTTGTATAGATCGTATATCACTTATAGATGGCCCCCCGAGATATCTGGGTCATAACCCGACCCGTTCGGTTAATTATTCGTTTGTTACGAAAAAGGCGTTTATTTGCTTAATCGGTAAATACATACTGAGGTGTACCTTGTTTTGGCTCAAATGTCACATTCTTAAAACCAAAATACAAGATTTTTATTATCAAAGTACCATGATCATGAAGAACAAGTATCAACATTTAAGGTAAAATCAAAACAAAAGCTATAAATGCGTGAAATCATAAAACTTACTTGTTAGTGATCTCAAGCTAAGGAAAAGAATGTATTTGAGTTATGAAAATGATAGAGGATTAGTTCCCCTTTTATTGTAAAATTATATAGTTGTTATGTTTTACAGAATTTATGGAAATTAATCATATTTAATAAAATTAAAATCAAAAATTAAAATGGTTAAACAGTTTTCAAAGAGTTTAACTCTTTTAATTAATTAAAACAATCATTGTTTTTATTAGTTAATTAACGTAACATATGAAAAGAAGATGATGATGATGATGAAATATTTCAAGAATAATTCAAGTGAATTGCATAGGATATGTACATGAATAGACGATTTGATTATAAATGCTTTAATGAACATGCAATACTACAAGGGTAGTGAAAAATATAATTGTATAAATGATCACATGATTAAAAGGTGAATTACGAGTAAGTTCAAAATTGACGAATGTCACATAAAATTCATTAAACAAAACTTGAGATAAATTAATAACATTATAAATGTCGAGACCATTAGTCGGGTGAAACCTTCGAAAAGGTTGACAAGAACACACCGACTCTGCAACCCAAAGGCCTGTTGAATATCCCGGCAGAATCAGGATATCCAACGAGTGGGAACGAAGGAGTGAAAATAACAAGCAAGAAACAATAATAGGTAATCAATAACAGCACATTCAAAGACAAAGATTCACTATATTAAATAAGTCATTAATGAACAGTGAAAGGAATGTCTAGGGTTTCGTGTGTGACAGCGGCGGCGGCTGTATGAGGAAACAAATAGAATATTTCTTTAGAATGTTTCTCGTATTCCGTGTGTGCCAGCCTGTGTCCTAAAATGGTAACCTAGTACCCTATTTATAGACCTTGAAATTTCTTCTAGAAGTTCCTAATCATTACATAATGAAATAAAAAATAATACAAGTGTTGAGTCCTCGAGTAAGGTAACAATCTTGCTCGAGCAAACTCACTATGCTAGGTATGCTCGATGAATGTCCTTGAGCATACTTTACTTAGAATGTCTTCAGTGAAGATATTCCCTTCCAGCAAGCTTCATTCCTCTTGACTAATCCATGCTTTGCTCGAACTAGTGCATCGAGCAAGCTCATTCTTCTTGATGTCTTCAGTCTTCTTATTCAGCAATCTTTAGTATGCTCGGATGTAAATCTTGCTCAGGGAACTGAACTGTGCTCGAAGTCCTTGCTTTGATCACGTGACATCTTCTTATAGCATCCATGCTTGTCCCCATGTGCTCGATCATCCTGTGGTCGTAACACTTGGTTAAAACTTGTATGATCAAGCTGTTTGCTCGATTGGCAATCCATGCTCGATAGAAGAACACTCTTGCTCGTTGAAGAGTAGCTTGCTCGAAGCCTTAACACTTAGAAGAATCAACCATTTAAGGTTCTGAAGACCTTGCTCGAAGTAGTAAAACCATGCTCGATCGTCTAGGCTTGCTCGAAGTCCATACTTAGCCGTTTTCTGAGGTGGTTGAGAAGATTCCAATCTTCCTATCAATAATCCGACTCAACAATCTCCCCCTAGATTGGAACAAGCTCAGATGCACCAAAACAAACCTGCATAGAGTTACACATGTATCAGACATCATAGATAAATCATTCAAGAACATGTCATTTCATTACATAAATAGGAATTCTGCCTCTTGGGCATTACACATAAAAGTTTTTTACATTAACTACAAAATAATAAAATTACAAAGATAAACAGAAATAAAAACAATCATCGTTGAGCTCCTTTCTGCTATCTCCTCCTCCTGCTCCTTGTATCAGATCTTTCTTTCATTCTTTTGACAAGGGCTGCTTTTTGTTTAATCATGTCGAGTTCCACAGCATCAGAGGAGTCAAATGGAAATTTAGCATCAATTAAGTCTTGTAGATCTCGAGGGTGCATGAATTTAAGATCCTCATCATTTCTTATCACGGCTATGGGTATACCAGACTCATTTCTCAATGAAATTGAATCATTGTGCTGATTGTAAGAGATGTATGTAATTCTCCCATATTGTTGCACCAAAGAGTTTGGTTCTTGCATTTCCTCTCTCATAGCCAAGCACTCTTTTAACGTCTTTCTTTTACCATGTGAGCTGCTTGCTTGAGACTTTCTTTTCTTTATTTCAAAGAAGGAGAGTTCTGAGATATGCACTTCATTAATCCTTTTGTTTCTTTTCTCCCTTTCTGCCTGGCTTTGTATCTCTCCTCTCTTCTGTTTCAAGAATGGGAATCCCTTCTTCGATTGTTCTTTTATAAACTTTGAGAGATCATTCCTTTGTTGCCCTGCCAGTTGGCTTCTATCCTGATTGTCATATACTTTCAGTTCAGCCAATTTTTTTAACTACTCCACTGAGAATTTTCTCAAATCATCTCTGAAGATGATGAGAGTTTCTTCAATATCTTCTGTTACAACCCTCAAGGTCTTTGACCTTTTATCAAAGAAGAGATGTGTGGGCAGATTCAAATTTCTTGGTTGCTCGTGCCTCACACTCTCAGATCTTAATGGCGCTCGGCTAGTGCTTCCTTGTTGAGTTTTCTTTACTTTATCTAGCCTCTCTTCCTCATACCATCTTTTCAAAGTTTCATCAGATTGATTTATCAGTCCTCCCATATTTACTCCCTTCTTGTGCAACGCACTCATCATCTCTACTCTGACCAAATCCTCCATCTTTCTTTTCTCTTCTAACCATCTTTATGTTTCCAAATACAGTTTCTGCTCTCTATTGTATATATCCACTAACTATTCATGAGGCATGCTTTGAAACTGTTCTTCTGTCATTCCTTTCCCCATGACAATCTTCTTCAATATTTCTACTCTCTGAGGATCTTCAAACCACCTTTTCGCCTCCTCTTTCTTCTTTTCATCCTCGATTCTCTCTTTTTCTTTTTGCTCATTTTGCTTTTTCTCTCTTTCAATATTGGTAGATGTCTGTTTTCTCACATGAGAGTCTTTCACATTCTGAACTTTCTTCTTCAACTCCTCCAGAGTGAGTTTGATCAATGACTCGTATTCAAAACCATGAATTTGTAGGAATTGAATATCTTTATGTTTCTCCTTCATGGATTCATATTCCTTGTCATCATTTGTCTTTCTTCTTTTGTTCACTCTTTCAACCATGCTTGCCATGTCATCTACTAGGGCCTTTTTGTACAACTTATCAATGGAGTCAAAAGATTGTAAATTTAAAAATGCAGGCTTATACCCAGCCTTTATCAGGAATTCTCTTCTTATTTCCCTTTGTCTCCAACCTTCAGCTTCTTTGGCCGTAGCTTCCTTTGACAGTCTTTGAAGATATTTCACATCATATTCAAGACTTATCAAGTAAGCTCTATCTTCATTTTCTTTTTCAGCATCCTTTGACCCCTCATCATCTTCATTCTCATCTTCTAAGTCAATTGTTTCTTCAAGATTATGGAGGGCCTCAATCATTGGCTCTTCATTTCTTGCAGATTGAGCCCTCCTCCTTTCTTCCAGTTTGTCCAACCTTCTTTTGTACACCATTACCTTCACGGATTTTTGTCTTTTGGATTTGGGTGTTTCAATTTCAGTTGTATCCTTTCATTTCAAAGATGATTGAGATGGAGTGGGAATATTAGATTGAGTTACTTCAACTTATGGCCCTTCAAGTATGATTTCTTCATCAACTGATTCAGATGTCTTAGATTCTTCTGACTCATGGTGTAAAACCCCGAATCCCGGGAATCCTACAGTTGGTATTCATACAAAATACTTATAAAAATACTTAACTCAAATGCAGTTCAATCCATTAAAATAACAAATTCAGAGTATAATTCAGCGGAAAACCATAATTAATAAAACAAGTTCCCGAAACCGGGAATTATTCCCAAATCCAATTTAAATGTATTTAATAAAACTTTAAAAAGAAATGTTCAATAGTTAAAACATCCGACTACGTATGCCCTTCACCGTCCAATTAACTTCGTGCACGTCCAAGTGGTAATGCATCTTCCTCCTAACCTGAAACTCACACTAGCATGGACACAAAGTCAGCTTGAGCTGAGTGAGTTCAAGTTTTAATAAATAACATCAATAATAATAATCATAATAGTCATTCCAAGGGTTTTAAAATAAAACGGGATATAACAGTTAGGCCATCATCAAAATCAAGGAATCATCATTATATATGTATATACCTATATATATATATATATATATATAAACATCCTTATAATTATATCCCTCTATATATCTATATATCATCCAAATAATAACATCAGGGTCGAGCACACGTACAACCCAAACACGTAACATCTCATCCAACGTATGCAAACACGAAGTAGGCATACGTAAACATCCGTAGTCGATAACGACTACTAAACATCGCCAATTATTGGCCATACAATAATATATACAAACATAAAATAATATCATCTCAAGGCCTACCCTATACAAGTAAGACCATCCAAAATATTTTAAACAATTCATCAAGCAAAATCGCTTAGGTGTGTATGCTAGCCCAAAATCTTAAAAAGAGTAAAAGAGGCATCATGAACTCACCTGACACAAGACACGTATTCACCACGAGCTAGAGAATCCCTACGTAGCCGTACAACTCAAACTCCTGTCGGTTTACATACAATCATTACTACTGACATCGAGATGACTCGTTATCCTACGAGACGTTCTAACATGGTTTGAGTTACCTAAATCCTCGACCTCATCAAACTCAATCACAACATCCCCCCGAGGCCTTACATTCAACAAAACGACCCTTAGATACTCCCGGGAATAAAGAATTCCTAAATTAACCCCGGAAGCACAAGGTGATACTAACACGTGCGTTTAAGAGTCGTTTAGGCAATTAACATCCAACTCAGCCCCGTGTGGACCCAATGTGATAATTTCACAGCCAACAAGTCCACACGACGCTACACGAGTCAAATGGGTCGGTAACTCGCAAGTACAACGCACCAACTATTCAATAAACGCAATTGCGTTTTGTACCGACCCGTTTGAGTAACCGATAACCAATTCAGCCCCATGACTTATAAAAATTATTTTCCAACAGCCCGTACATCAAACCAAGTTCACCCGAGCTGAATTGGTCGTTAATCACTTCAACCCTCGCGTTAAACGCGACAATCAACAATTCTAGTCAACCGAACACAATCTTTCAAACTACAACTAGTTGACCAATCTAACGAACACCAATGAACATGATTTTTAAGTAAAGCATACTAGACATACCTAGGAGGATTTTGGTGCAAAAGCCTCAACCAAAACAGTCCCGAAAAGGTTAGAATTGACAGCCACCCGGTAATCCTACAACACGCAATTTAACGATCAATACGCGTGATATAACGATCAATTAAGGTGTAAAAGACTCAGGGGGGAAACATAAAACTAACCTTGAATTGAAGTTTTATGCCTTAACCTTGGCTAAACAGAAGAAAATCGCAAGGGGGGGGGGGTGGGCTGGGAAGCCGCCGATCGGACTGCTAGAGTGGGGGGGTTAGGGTTTTAAGTATTATGTTATAATATTAAAATGTTTCATCCTAGCCCCTCAAATTTGAAAGATATGGCAACTTGAAGTAAAGTTAAGGATTTAACGTACCGGGATGACGAGAAGGCTTCCGAGAAATTCCGGTTAAATCCCGAGAAATATACATACTTTACAAGCTTTAAATCTTTAAACCGAAAAATTAACGGGCGTTACAAGTCCACCCCTTACAATGGGATTCGTCCCCGAATCCCAATACGACAGGAACAACCGCGGATAGAGTTTCATCATCTCATCTTCGAACTCCCAAGTAGCCCCGGAACCCCTACGGTGCCTCCACTACACCTTCACTTGTCTAACCACTTTATTTCTCAAACGCCTTTCCTGATGGTTAATTATAGCAATCGGTTCTTCAACGTAGTTCAATTTACTATCAAGTTCAATGTCATCAAGAGGAACATGGGCCTCGTCATCTGCTAGAAATTACCTCAATGGGACACGTGGAAAGTAGGATGGATCCCCGGGAGCTCCTCGGGTAATTCCAATCTATACGATACCTCACCAACACGGGAAAATACACGAAACGGACCAATGAATCTTGGACTAAGCTTCCCCCTCTTAAGAAAACGAATAATACCCTTCCAAGGATAAACTTTCAACATAACTCGACCCTTAGCCTCAAAGACAATAGGCTTCCGCCTTTTATCCGTGTAGGACTTTTGACGATCCTGAGCGGCTTTCATATAAGCCTTAATCTTATCGAGCTTCTCAGTCGTAGCCTCAACCACCTCCTAAAAACTATCCAACTGTTTCTGACCAATGGAACCCCAACAGACTGGAGTCTTACACCTCCTACCATACAACATCTCAAACGGTGGCATCCCAATCGTGGCGTGATAACTGTTATTATAAGAGAATTCGACTAACGGTAAGTGACGATCCCAACTACCACCAAAATCGATAACACAAGCCCGCAACATATCCTCAAGAGTCTGAATGGTCCTCTCGGACTGACCTTCCGTTTGCGGGTGATAAGCGGTACTGATGAGGAGTTTGGTACCCATCTCGTCATGAAACTTCTTCCAAAACCTGGAGGTAAAACGCGTATTCCTATCCGAGACAATAGATACCGGCACCCTATGCCTAGAAACGATCTCACGAATAAACACTTCGGCTAGCTGCTCAGAATTAAAAGTCTCTCGAATCGGCAAGAAATGAGCGATTCTTGGTCAGCCTATCAACGATTACCCAAATGGTGTCATAACTGCCCCTGGGAGTACGAGGCAATTTAGTCACAAAATCCATCATAAGATGCTCCCACTTCCACTCAGGTATTTCCAAAGGTTGAAGTTTCCCGAACGGCTTCTGGTGCTCAGCCTTAACTTGCAGACACATCAAACGTACTGAGCTACCTCAAACTTCATCGCAGGCTACCAATAATTCTTCTTCAGGTCTTGGCACATCTTAGTCACGCCCGGATGAATGGAATAGCGCGACTTGTGTGCTTCATCCAAAATTTTACCTCTGACCCCCATACCTCGGTACCCATAAATGCCCATCCTTATACTTCACCCCATCACCAACATCTTCCAACAATTTTTCTTGACCCCAAATACGCTCTGACATAATCCATTCCACCTGTAAAGCTTCATTCTGAACGTTGGCTATCTGTCTCAAAATATCGGGTTTAAGAATAAGCTGATAAGATTTCACACGAATAGGTTTCGATTTTTCCTTCCGGCTCAACGCGTCGGCTACCACGTTAGCCTTACCGGGGTGGTATATAATCTCCAGATCATAATCCTTAATCAACTCCAACCATCGACGCTGCCACATATTCAGTTCCTTTTGTTCGAATAAATACTTTAGGCTCTTATGGTCGGTGTAGATAACACAAGGGACACCATACAAATAATGCCTCCACAACTTAAGCACAAACACAACCGCCACCAGCTCCAAATCGTGAGTAGGATAGTTCGCCTCATGAGGCTTTAACTGCCGTGAGGCATACGTGATGACTCAGCCTCGCTGCATCAGAACACACCCAAGCCCCTGGTAAGAGGCGTCAGAATAAACAACCAGATCGTCAGTGCCATTGGGTAACGCTAAAATCGGAGCATGCGTTAACCTGTTCTTCAATTCGAGAAAAGCCTCCTCCTGCTCGGTACCCCAAACGAACTTAACACTCTTCTTGGTCAACTTGGTCAATGACGAAGCAATTTTCGAAAAGTCGGGAATGAAGCGGCGGTAATACCCCGCCAAGCCCAGAAAACTACAAATTTCGGATGGAGACTTAGGAGATTCCCATTCGTTTACGGCTTCCACCTTTGCAGGGTCAACCAAAATAAAACTCGGGTTAATAACATGACCCAAGAACTGAACCTCGCGTAACCAAAAAGAACACTTAGAAAATTTCGCATACAACTTGTTCTTTCGCAAAGCTTCCAAAACTTCCGTGAGATGACCGGCGTGATCGGATTCGCTTTTGGAATACACCAGAATGTCATCGATGAACACAATAACCGAACGGATCGAGCATCGGCCTAAATACCCAGTTCATAAGATCCATGAACCCAGCTGGTGCATTAGTCAAACCTAAAAACATCACGAGGAATTCATAATGCCCATAACGAGTGCGGAAGGCAGTCTTAGGGATATCTTCCTCACAAATTTTCAACTGATGATACCCGGACCTAAGGTCGATCTTCAAGAACCAACTAGCTCCTTGGAGCTAACCAAATAAGTCGTTGATCCTTGGGAGAGGGTACCGATTTTTAACAGTGAGTTTATTCAATTCATGGTAGTCAATGCACATCCTCATGCTTCCGTCCTTGTTAACAAATAGGATCGGGGCACTCCAGGGTGAGATGCTCGGTCGAATGAAGCCCTTGTCGAGCAATTATTCCAATTGAGCCATAAGTTCTTTCATTTCATTCGGTGCTAGACCTTAAGGGGCTCGAGCAACGGGTTTGGCGCCCGGTACAAGGTCTATCTGGAACTCGACCTCGCGATCCGGCGGTACATCTGACAAATCATCTGGAAAAACATCCGAGAAATCCTGAACAATAGGAACATCACCGATGGTAGCCACCTCGGTATTCACGTTTATAGCATACGCCAGATACGCCCCGCACCCCCGCTGCATTAACTTTCCCGCCTTAAGCATGGATATGATATGTGGCGTCGCACCATTCCGATCACCGAGGACCATAATTTGGGTCCCATCTGGGGCCCATAGACAGTCAAGTTTCTGAACACAAACGATCAGAGCATCAACACTTGCGAGCCAATCCATCCCAAGCACCACATCGAAACAACCAAGCGACATTAAGTATAACCGCACCGGAAATCTATACCCAAGCAACTCGATGGAACAACCTTGAATTGCCCTAGACACGAAATCGGACTTTCCTTGCAGCGACCTCAACCTCAAACACATTGACTATGCGCTCGGGTAATTTATTCAACGAGTAACACAAAGCGGTAGACACAAAACTTCTACTGGCACCCGAATCAAATAAGACCGATGCGTGTAATTCATCAAGTAAATATGTACCTAGGAAAATATTATACTACTACTTAGCTACATTATCATCACATACGATTCCTAGGAATGAGAAATTACAACGGTGGAATAAAAGATAAATAAGGAAAAAGTACCTGAAACAACATCCACATCAACTTTCGCCTCTCTCTTGGAGATGTTGAAGGCCCTCGCCCTGACCTTCGGCTTCTCTTCCACTTTCCCCCTCGAGGAAGTCCCATGACCGGATCCCCCCCCCCCCACCTTGCTAGTAGGACTGTTTGATGCCAAGTGGCAGGCACCCTTACAGCGGAAACAAGTCAACGCCGGACACTCGAAATGGGGGTGTCCAACCTTATCACATCGAAAACAGGAGCCAGACCCAACCTTACATTCCCCCTTGTGCGGTTTCCCGCATTTCTTGCAATTACCAAACGCCGCATCCCTCTTAAATTCAGAAGTCTCAGTCTTTACCCTCTTCTCAGACGAATTGAAATTGCATCCCCCGGGCCTCTTACCATACGAATTTCAGTTCCACGTCTTCCTAGTCTCGGTCGGTGGTAACTTCTTCCTCTGATCATACAATGTACCTGCTAGGGTAACCACCAAGTGAAAAGAGTTCATGTCGGTGGTCACCACACCCCTACGAATATCTGTCGGAATCTCCTTCGCATAATTTTTAATCCTCTTAGCTTCGGGAGTAACCAAATCGGGACATAAACGAGCCATCCTGTTAAACTTCATGGTATACTCCCGATGCGTTATACTGCCCGCCTCCAAGGTCCAGAAATCCTGTTCAATCCTATCCAATTCGTGTGGAGGACAAAACTGATCCAGAACCAATTTCTTCAACTCATCCCACGTCATCCTTCTAATCGAACGATCACCCATAGCCTGCGCCAAGTTATCCCACCAACACAGCACCTTAGAATGAAAAGAGGCAGTAGCATAAGTCACCATTTCACCCCCCCCACCCCCTTAGATTTACTAACTCTCAGAATGTCACACCCCGACTAGCACAATGCGGAAGCCTAAAACGGGAATGTAACAGACACCTCTGATATCAACACATTGTTTATAAAGAAACATTACAAACTAATTTACAATATATTACATTTCTTTGTTCTATCATTGTTTTACAGTCTAGGTGATACAAACAAAACTAGTTCGTTAACTATACGTTCTTACTACTAACACCCATGCCTCTATTCACATAACATCAACCACACACCTTGGGCAAGTAACAGATCACCAAATCATTCCGACTTAGGTACACCTGAAAAGCAGTTTAAAACGGGTCAACTACTAGAGTTGGTGAGTTTCACGAGTTTCAAGAAAACAGCATTGAGTATTCACAAGTTAACACTTGTAATCATGAAATAAGTATGTATGTATGTATGTAAATGATGTAATTATGCTAAGCTACAGTGAAACCTTAACTGTAGGTGTTGCGTGCATCCATTTCCCACGCTCAATCAACCACTGTGGCCCATTTCCGCCCACAACATGCCCCGGTAGCTATGTCTAACACTACATAGCCTGTTTGTATAAATATGGTCATGTGCAAACGGCGCTATGTGACACGGCAACCAGGACGATTCTGTTTGGGTTTGTCAAACCAATAGTACTATTCACAAGCCACCGGCTCGAAGTTAATCACTGTGATCGTGGGGACTTTCGTGTGTTAGCACTTAGATAATTCACATCAATACATGTTTCAGGTATGTATATGTAATCAAACATGCTTTTTACCCCAAAAGTTCGTAAAACTGTTTAAAGAGTGGGGTCATGAAACTCACGGTTTAGTAGATAATCAGTACTGTATCAGCTCGTGGTTTTTCGGTCCGCTATCAGTAGTTCCTATAATCAATATTATAATAATATTAATATTTTAATATTATTATAATCTAAATACTAAACTGGGCTGTATAACTAATTTGTTTATAGCTGGAATGCCCAGAAAGTGGCAATAGGCTTAGGTTGTGATGTTGTTCAATGTCTAATACATAGAACTGAACTTGGCTCAGATTCCCGTTTTAAGAAGAAATGCGCACAATCCACCCGGATTGTCCAGGTTTCTCATAGAAAAGTTTTGATATTCCCACAGATTCGTTAATCGCGAACTTGCCGGTTTTTATGAAAACTAAATTTGTTTAATCTTTAAATTAGCATAATTAATTAACCGTTAATCATTAAATTATGAAAATTTAGCCACTTATCAATTAAAATATGTATATTTTAATTGATAAGCTTTAAATCTTTAAACCGAAAATTAACAGGCGTTACACATGGTCATCTTCATCACAAACCTCATCTATAATTGGTTCAGATGTGTCTGTTAGTAGGAGTTGGCTTTTCTTCCAATGTTCTTGTCATTGTTCTTCGTGAGCTCTCCTGGCTGCAGCCACAGTTTCTGGTCTGAACTCATCAAGATGTAGTAGCATGTCAAAGTGTGTTCTGAGCGTAACCAACTGAGCAATGAATTTGACATAAACATTCCATGGCATCCTTGGAGCCTCATCCTTCTCAGGTTCTTCTCTTAATTCCAGACCAGTTTCTTGTTCATTATCAGTTTCCATCTCAGTATTAACTGGTTCAGATTCATCTTGTTCAAGTTCAGTTTCCATGGGCTCTTCAGGCTCAATTGTCACTGGCTCTTCAGCTTGTGTACTTTCTTGTTCGTCAATATTCATATTTGCTCTTAGAGCATCTAGTGTAGCCTTAATGGCATCATCTGCCTCTTTCCTCATCCTCTCATCCTCCTCTTCCATTTCTTTCATCTTTATCAGTGCTTCAAGCACTTCCTGAGAAATTTCCTCCTCTTCTTCTCGATCCATAGAGTCTAATTCTTCATTCATCATTCTTATAGCAGTTTTTACTAACTCAAATTCAGCTATGTCTGGATCAATGACATTGTCTTTTAATAGTATTTCATCACCAGATTGAACTTTGTTTTGGGACAAGGGATGTAAATTATCATCTATAAAAGCAATCCCTTTTCCCTTTTCTTTTCTTTTCAATTTATACTCTTCAGTCTCAACTTCAATTTCACACTCGCCCTTATTACCAGATTCTCCATCATCATATGCTTGATTTATCATGTTTAAAGCATTTGATGGTCCAACTTCCACAACTTCCTCATCATAACTTTCATATATCTCTCCAATCACCTTTAAACTCTCTGCACCTTCAGATTTCTCCCTCTGTTTTGGTGCATCTTAGGTCTTCTCAACCTCAGACTGCCCCTCCAGGGTTCGAATCTTTAACAAAGCTTCAGTCAATGCAGCCTCCAATTCCGAGTTCGTTGTAACTAATATGGCATTTTATTCTCTCAACTTGATGTTCTCAAATTCAAGCTTCGCATTCTCACAAACTATATCATAAAGATTAGGGCTTGAGGGAGGAGTTTATTGATTTGGCTTTGGTTCAGGTTCAGCCCATGGTTCAGACTCAGCTGTCTCTGGAGATGGAACTTTATAAGATTCAGGTTCTTTGTGAAGTGGTTGTGATGGTTGGGTAGTGGTGGTGGCATGTGTGTCTTTTAACGGAGAGGATAGTGGGGTTTGAAGTGGATCTTATAGTGGTGATGTCGGTGGTGTAGGGACATAAGTGTCATCAATTTGTTTAGCATCAGATAGGAAAGGTTTGGTTGTAGCTGGGGAGGAAGGAACATTGTCATCGACATCATTAAGTTCAATGGAGTCTGTGTCATTGTTGTAGATCTTGGGTGGTCGTGAGTCTGGTGGAGTTATCTTGTGGATGGTTGCAGCAACATCTGATACAACACCTGCTATAATACATCATCATCTACTTGTTCTGTAGCTTGAGTGATCGGACTCACAACCGGTTCATCTATCTCTGCATGTACCTCTACTTCTGCATTATCTTCCTCATGTGTAAATTGTTCAATAAAAGGCACATTTCCCTCAACAACTTCTTGGGCATCATCATTACCACCAACAACCATGTCATTTCCACCTTCCGGACCATTATCTCCATCGTCGTTTTGATCATTATCATCATTCACATTAATAGCACCTAGTGCTAGTACGAGCAACCATGGGAGAACATCCCAGTCATTATTGTCAACAAATTTGCTCTAAGCATCTTTCATTCTCTTGCATATGTTGGGGTCCTGTAGTCTCAAAACCTGTCCCATTCGTTGAAGATCAGGCAATTCTCTGTTTATCAAAATCTATAGAAATTTGGGATATATAAGAAATCGCTGATTCACTTGCATCTCTGCATTTGATACCAACCCTTGAAAGATAAATCTTGAAATGTTGAAAGGCTGCAGGTATAAAATCGCTACAGTGAGAGTCCCTAGCTCTCTGCTCAATAATGTCCAAGTCCCTCTCCTAGGAGATAAGGACTGGATGACGTGATGTATCAAGAAACGATAGATTAGTGGAAAACTTCCTTTTTGGAACTGGCCCTCCTTCACTCCTCGTTGGTATTCCAAGTCTCCTGAAAGACTCTCAACAATCTGGGAACCGAGTAGGATGGCTGAGCATTAAAGTTGTCATTTAGTTCCAATGCAGCTCGTATAGATGCTTCTGTGATCTCAATATCGTGATTTAGGATCGATGCCTCAATTCTTTCTCCGTTAACATCACTGACATAGGTAGCTGAGCCCTAAAAATGCAATATGATTTCTGCAAATTGTGGGGCTTTTAGTAAGAGCTACTCTCAAGATAGAGTTCCTTAGAAAGTTTGTCATCAGCTCCAATTCTTGATTGTCATCATCAAGCTCCAACTGAGCGCACATATTGTGCCTCTTTTTGAATTTTAAGGCCATAAGTTCTGCAAAATAAAAAATACGTCAGTACACAAAGTTGCAGAACTAATAATCGAAGATGAGTAGATGATTTTAGTGTCTTCAATAACCTGCTCCATAGTAATATGCGTACCTGCAAAAACAAGTAAACAATTAGTTCGTAATTTCGAAATCGGTGTGACGATTATCAAATTACGATGTCTTACCGAAGTCGAAACAGAGCTAATGGCAGTACTCGAAGTAAAATCGAGCGAGTATTAGAGTAATCGAGCAAGTGGAAGATAACACGAGCAAGAGGGTTTTGTGTATAGGTTTAAAAGAAAGAGGAAGAAAGATGTGAAAAAGTTTCTAAGTCCCCCTTTTATACCTAACGTTTGGGTGGTACAGTACCTCAATTTGTCGTCTAGCACATGACAGTTGTCATTTAATTTCAAATTTAATGTACCTCCCTTGCTCGAGCATACAGCCAAAGCAACAGCTGGCTCCCACTGTACTCAAGTACATAGTACAACCCTTACTTGTAGTACTTGGAATATGATGCTTTTGAGCACTAGTATACTCGAGACAGTGTGCTCGAATAGACTTGTGCTCTAGGCCTTAGTCAAATGTTTGATAATGAGATTTCATGCTCGAGCATTAAGTCATACTTGAGGTGTGGTGTGCTCCAACGTACTTAGCAACATTTACTCAATATCTATGCCTGAGACACACCTGTAAGCTATCCCTACTTGACTCTACATCGTGCTCGAGATACTTAGAAATCTATCATGACAATACCCTATGCTCAAGATGCATTCTTAAGTGTTAGAACCTTTGCTCGACTAACTTTGATTGCTATAGCTCAATGTGCTCGATGTACCCTTATGCTTGAAAGCCTTAGCATATTAAATCATTCCTATGCCCGTACTCGAACGCACAACCTAAGGGTCTAGCACACAAGTTTGCTCGAACTACTTACCAAAATGATCCATTCCCTTAAGCTCGAACGGTCATACCGAAACATCTAGCATACTTCTATGCTCGAAAACTTAGGTCTTACAATTCATCATGCAATCATACTCGAAACACATAACATCCTTTTTCACATCATAGTGGGTACTCATAAGTAAGATGCATGCTCGAAACACTTGACATCAAATTTTCATGTCATTAGTATGCTCGAAGGTAAGATGCATGCTCGAAACACTTGATAGCAAATTTTCATATCATTAGTATGCCCGAAGGTAAGATGCATGCTCGAAACACTTGATAATTCATACAAGTCATATAAGATACTTGACACAATGTTATCATGCTTAGTAAACAGTTTGTTTAAGGTGGAATAAGAGATCAAAATCCAGCTCAAAATAAAATTCATTTGGAAAGATCTCAACATGGGATCAGATTATCTAATAACTGTCACACCATTTCATACACACACACACACACACATATATATATATATATCCGACTTAAAGGTTGAACGTTGGACTTACAAGCCATCCGGAGTTACATGCCTAACATTCAGAGTGTTTAGGAGTTATTTGAATGCCCCACTCCTGTAGTTCCCTTGGTGCCCCTTAAAGTCATGATATTTTATTTATTGTTAATAATATTTTTGAAGCAATATTCTAATTTTCTTTTCAATATTTTTCTATATGCTTCATTTAACATTAGTAAACTTTCAACTACATATAACTGTGACATTTGTGACAAAACCGGATACACCTTAGTACTTATAAACTCGAATAAGCGTTTAAGCGCTTATTGCGTAACGAACAATTGAATAACTGAACGGGTCTGGTTATGATCCAGATATCTCGGGGGGGCCATCTATAAGTGATTTACATTTAATATAAGCTAGTATAGTGATATTATGGCCTTAGTATGATAGTAAACAAGTTAAACGAAAACATGCTCGTTTAACTACCCCCTATAGATTTAAACGCGAAAGAAAGTCACAAAACAAGCATTGTATCATCCGTTAAGATGAAAAAGACTTACCAAACACTTGTTAGGAATGTTTTAAGCGATCCGTGAAAACATTTTAGATTTTTCCAAACAATTACTATGTTTTTATAAATTTACACAAAAATAGCCGAAAAACACTCTTTTTGGCACTGTTTATCGTACTAGTTATATTTTTCATGCCAAAAACCGAACACGAAATAAATTTGAACTCGGCATTTCACGTTCAGGAACGTAAATCGAGAAAAGCCCCTTTAAGTCATCTATTAAAATAACTTAACTTTACATATTTTCTAGCCATCTTTCTCTAGAAGCTAAGCAAGTCTCCTGCTGTTATTGAACAAAAACATCAAACCCTAAGGTAATAAGCATATGTTAATCAATTTTACACATATTTGATCAAGATTAATATCATATAAGCATAGTTTGATTACCAAAAATCAATCCTAACCATGCAAAAACCGTAAAAATGGTCCAAAAATATGTTTTGATCATACACATGGTTAGAAATCAGAATCATACTCTTTTGTGGTCATAAACACGGATTAGAGGGTTTAAACGACGTTTTTACGGTTCAAAAGTTCAGTTTAAAGCCCCAACCGAAACCCTAGCTTCCAAGGCTGTTATGCTGATGATACTAGCTTGGTTTATAATATAGGACCTTTACCTAGCTTACATAGAAGCACGAGAACCCAAAAATTGGATTAAGAGAGCAAAAACTGGCGAAAACCGCAAAGTTAATGCCTAAACATTCGATTACGGGCTGTTTAGGTTAAGGTTGTGATGTGTATATTATTTGGTGATAAAACTTTGCAGGGACATCAGGAATAATATAATTGAGACCCTGGCCAAATTTGGTAATTATTCGACCATCCGAGAATATTTGGCGAATTTATTACCGAATTTGGACGTTTATTCGGGAAAATAGTTAAAATACTTGAAAAATTATGATATTTTTTGGGGAATTCAGATTTGATATATTATGATCACATATGAAATTTGGGGTCATTTAGGTATGTTTTGTGTATTTGCTTTTATTCGAATTTTCATAGGCATTTCGATTACGGGCTGTTTAGGTTAAAGTTGTGATGTGCAAATTTTTTGGTCATAAAACTTTTCAGGGACATCAGGAACAATATAATTGAGTCCCTGTCCAAATTTGGTACTTTTTCGACCATCCGAGAATATTTGGCGAATTTATTACCGAATTGGGACGTTTATTCGGGAAAAATAGTTAAATACTTGAAAAATTATGAACTTTTATGGGGAACTCAGATTTGATATATTATGATCACATATGAAATTTGCGGTCATTTGGAAAACCTAGGTATGTTTTGTGTATTTGCTTTTATTCGAATTTTCTTAGCCGTTTCGATTACTGGCTGTTTAGGTTAAAGTTGTGATGTGCAAATTTTTTGATTATAAAACTTTTCAGGGACATCGGGAACAATATAGTTGAGTCCCTGTCCAAATTTGGTAATTTTTAGACCATCCGAGAATATTTGGCGAATTTATTACCGAATTGGGACGTTTATTCGGAAAAAATAGTTAAAATACTATAAAAATTATGATATTTTATGGGGAACTCAAATTTGATATTTTATTATCACATATGAAATTTGGGGTCATTTGGAAAACCCTAGGTATGTTTTGTGTGTTTGCTTTTATTCAAATTTTCATAGCCTTTTTTAGCTCGAAAATGACATTTGGCAAGATTGTTAGTTTCTGGAATTTCTACAGGTAATTTTGGAAAGTGTTTGGGTAAATCAGGAATTTTGGTACGAACAGATGATTTTCATACTAATTATAGCACATAAAATGATTTTTTATAAATTTATAAATTAGTAAATAATTCCAGAAATATTTTTATAAAAATATACAAATTTTATTTGATATGTGTGTAAATTTTCATGATCTAATGAATATACAAAAACCGAAAACTAATACGGCCGCGAATACTATCTCGCCGCCCAGTACTAATACAGTTGCAAAGGTTATTCTCCCAACAAATACTAACATTGTCACGAATAGTACTCCCCCACTGAACACTAATGCTTATTAATACATTCCCCCACTAAATGCCATTGGAATCGGAAATCTCCTACCGAACATGAATACTGGTCGTAACAACTGTGATCCTTCACGACGAGAATATTCGTTTAAACAATCTATGTCATACAAACCTGTAAATTTTAATGGTACTAAAATATCAAATGGGATAGTAAAATGAATCGAAGCAATGGAACCTGTTATCAGAACCAATAGTGCCCATCAAATTGTACCGTTGAGTATGCCACTTGTACATTCCTTGACCACGCCCTTACGTGGTAGAAAAACGATGATTCGAATTCGGGAACAAAAAGTAATCAATCACAGGACTTGCGCAAGACTTAAAACCGTTATATTGAAACATTTTCGTCCAAGGAATGAAACCTAAAATTTAAACAAGAACCCGAGAAATTGAGAATGAAAAGCACGGACAAATTGGAATACACAAAATGTGTTAACGATCTGGCTCGACTGGTACCATGGTTAGTAGCCTGGAAATAAGGACATTAGTTAATCCAGTTAACCACCAAACCTTTGAGAATTCTGTGACATAAGCCAGTGTGGTAGCTTTTGATTTGGTCAGAAATAGTTTGTTGAGTATACCCGGGGAAGCATCTAGTATAAAGCGAACCAATCGTGAAACAAGGGTAAAAGAGATACAACCAACTAAATGTGCATGCCCTACAACTTAAACGATACTTCGATCAGCTTTAGTTCCGAACGAATAATATACAATGAACTTTCGTCAAAGTGTGGGAAGTGTAATTATTATCACATAAGAGAATGTCGAACAAAGGTAATTTAAATGATAGTTCAAAATGTCCCAAGAAAGAAATGTAATTTGAATGATAGTTCACTGACTGGCCCAATCCGCATACTGTGACATCTGCCCGATCCGACCCGACCCAGGTACCCGTTTCCCTTATCCGATCTCTTTCTTTTATGATTTAATATTTATTTATACTTATATTTTACTTTTAATAATAATATATAATTTCCTTCCCGCCTCTCCCTCTCTTTCTTTCCGCCGTCCCGTCATTCTTCTTCTCTCTTTCCGCCTTCTTTTCCCTCTTGTCGCCGTCCCGCCCTTACGCCTTGTTTCCCTCTTTTTCTTCTAACTCTTTGCTTATCCTTTGTTCCTTCCCGCCTAAGGTTGTCTGCGCAGCTCCACGCGCCAGACTCCTTTCAAGGAAGCCTGCGTGAAGACCATCTGTTCCAGCGATACGCGAGACGAACTCTTCTCGCAGCGCGCTAAGAATTGTAATTCTTCTCGCAACGCGCGAAGAACGGTAGTTCTTCCCGCGACGCGCTAAGGATTTGTAGTTCTTCTCGCAGCGCGCTAAGGATCGTAGTTCATCCCTCGACGCGCGAAGAATTATAGTTCTTCCCGCGGCGCGCTAAGAATTTTAGTTTCCCCCCCCCCCCCCCCCGCGGCGCGCTAAGAAATGTGATTCTTCCCGCGGCGCGCTTAGAAATGTAGTTCTTTCCGCGACGCGTTAAGGTTGGTTCTGTCTGCCTTCGCGCTCGCGCTCTCTTGACCTTCTGTGTCTGCCTTCGCGCTCGAGCTTTCTCGCGCTAAACCCTTTGAGTTTTCTTCTGTTTAATCTAGCCGTTTGCTTTTGTGTTGTCTTATCTTTTGTGCTGTTGACCTAATCTGCTTTATGTCTGAAAAGTTACTTTCGGCGCAGCATGCGCACCAACCCCATTGGTTGGCAGAAAAAGTGACTGACATTATCTTTTGAGATCTGCTTTTTCCATGCCTGACCTGTACCTTTATCTGAACCGCCCATGCCTTTTTACTGTTCCCTGTCAGCCTTTTTCTCTTTTTCCCTGCTGCCATATCTTTTGATATCTTTTACTTTCTGAACTTGCTTTTGATATCTTTTGTTATCTTTTGTTTTGTCTTGTTCTGTTTGTCTTGGAATCTTTTCCCCTTTTTCTGGATTCATGTCTCCTAGGGTTTCCCTATAAATAATAATCTTATTTTTCTTAACACTACACACACAAACACTTATTATCTCTCTTCCTTTGCTCTCTGCCGATTGTCCTTCTGCCGCCTCCTCTCTTGCCTCCGTTTTCTCCTCTCCTCTGCCCTGATTTTCGGTAATATATATATTATATATAATAATTTACTTATGCAAACTTATAATCAAGACTTAAAACAGATCATTAAAACAATAATCTTATTTATAGGTTAACTTGTGCTTGTTTAAAGTTGGCTCTTGCTTTATCTTACACCGCATCGTTTATCAAGTTAGTAATCTCGTACCTAATCCCTTTTTGCTTTTAATGTTTTGGGATGTTCATGTGTTCATACAAACTTAGAGTCTTAAACTGTTTATGAACTTTAGTCGCGCAGTATCCCATGTGTTGAGGACGTAGACTTGGCTGTTTATTTATATGTGTGGATCATTAACCGTCTTGTCGGTCTATTCCGCAGTTCTCATGGTACCATTAGATGAACACGGGAGAACTATCGTTTATGATTTTCTCTTTTGTTTACACTTGCACAGTCTTTCTTGTTTGTGAGCTCAATTGTGAGCACTGGCAGTCTATGAATCTTAGAGTTGGTCCCTATCAGATTACACCCTTGTTGAAAACCAGACATACACATGTTGCGCGCAGATTTATGGTTATCTATGTATTGTATTAAACTTGATTTCTCACCAACACGCAAGTGTTTGACGTTTATTTTAACACATGTTCAGGTTTACAGTAGCTGTTTTGGAGTTCGAGGACACGTAGGAAGTTTTCTTTATTTTGGACCTAGATTAAAATGTATCAAGACAAGTTATTGTTGTTCGAATATTATGATATATTGATTTATGATGATTTATGTTATCTTGTGTTTACTTTGCGCGTGCGCGAATGAATGTATTTATTAAATATTGACACCCAATAGTGTCACGAGTAATGAAACAATATGTGGCGCCCCGATGTATAATCCGCCTTTGGTCGGGGTGTTACACATACTTCCTTCCAATCTGTATCAACTACACACCTGAAAACCCACCTTAATCGTATCCCGACGTAGGGAGCTCATCTTAGTTATTTCAGATCGAGAAAACCACTTCACGTGTTATTCTTGGTGGGTTGTGTATGAAACTTTAAATCCCTAATCGACCTGAACACGGTCTGTAGCCCTCTAACAAACAATCAATATTCAACATTAGAGGAAAGTGAGACCAGTAATTGCAATCCTTCTACATTAACAGCCATCGTATATTATACAAGTGTTATATACTACATTATACAAGCACGAATATAAGTCGCCATCTTATTCAATTGAAAATTGACGACCCCCCCCCCCCCAAAAAAAAATACAAAATCCGAATCGATTTTGGGAACCGTGGATAAAGCTTGTAATATTAAAAACACACTTACAGCCGCCTGAGGCTAACAAACAGACTATACCGATATAAGTGAGAAGTTATCAAATTTTGAAAGTTGTTAGTTGAGTTAGTGAAAATAATGAGTTAATTCTAACATACGAGGAACTGTAGAAAATAACCTCGAAGGTTAATCCCGTTAAACAAAATTATCTTATTTCCGATATTTTAAATATATCGACTCAGGATTGAGTGCCTTACTGACAGGACAAAATTAGTACCACCTGGAAACTTGTATATAGCTAAACCCTATAATGGAAACCGTAAAAATATTGAAACGGGGAAAAACAAGCAGTTCTGACTCAACAAAATCTCACTAAATAAAGTTCGGTGGAATCCACAACGGGGAACGAAATACATTCATGAACAAAAGAATGAATTCCGAAACAAATAATTATAAACTTTTCCCCTAAAAGGGTGTAATTGGCTTATGGAATTTCGGGGACGAAATTTATTAATTGGGGGAGAATGTGACATTCGTGACAAAACCGAATACACCTTAGTACTTACAAACTCGAATAAGCGTTTAAGCGCTTATTGCGTAACGAACAATTGAATAACTGAACGGGTTTGGTTATGATCCAGATATCTCGGGAGGGGGGGCATCTATAAGTGTTTTACATTTAATATAAGCTAGTATAGCAATATTATGGCCTTAGTATGATAGTAAACCAGTTAAACAAAAACATACTCGTTTAACTACCCGCTAGGGATTTAAACGCGAAAGATGTTGGTTCAGTCGGGACCGAGACGATCCGAGCCGGTTCGAGACGGAAGGTTTGATAACCAAAGACGGATAGAAACAAACACGAAACAAACGATTTCATTGATAAAAACGAAAGATTACATGCTTGTTAAACACTGAAATCACGATCTATGGCAGGGGGAGGTCGAGCATGGCCTCCCCCCTCATCCGGACAGCACCTGGGCGCCGGGCACGCAAATCCTTCACAAACCACGCCTGAAAGCTGGGTATTTATACCCACTGCTATTCGATCAGGACTCATTCGATCGAATGAGTCCTATTCGATCGAATAGCAGACTCATTCGATCGAATCAGAGACTGGTTCGATCGAATGAGTATCCATTTGAAAATGCTCTTTCGAATGGATGACTTTCGGCGTGGACCACTATCTAGGTGTACAGCATACAACATAAACAATCTAAACTATTCGCCAAGCGACGGCCACAAAACATGCACCAACAAAAGAAAGTCACAAAACAAGCATTGTATCATCCGTTAAGCCGAAAAAGACTTACCAAACACTTGTTATGAATGTTTTAAGAGATCCGTGAAAATATTTTACATTTTTCCAAAAAATTACTATGTTTTTGTAAATTTACACAAAAATAGCCAAAAAAAACACTCGTTTTAGCACATTTTATCATTCCAGTTATATTTTTCACGCCAAAAACGAACACGAAATAAATTTGGACTCGGAATTTCACGTTCGGGAATGTAAATCGATAAAAGTGGGCCAAATGGGCCAAAAAGAGGGCCCACCAAGCCCAGCCCGCTAAAGTTGACCAAAGCCCCTTTAAGTCTTCTATTAAAATAACTTAACTCTACATATTTTCTAGCCATCTTTCTCCAGATTCTAAGCAAGTCTCCTACTGTTCTTGAACAAAAACATCAAACCCTAAGGTAATAAGCATATGTTAATCAATTTTACACATGTTTGATCAAGATTAATAACATATAAACATAGTTTGATTACCAAAAATCATTCCAAACCATGCAAAATCCTTAAAAATGGTCCAAAAATATGTTTTGATCATACACATGGTTAGAAATCAGAATCATACTTATTTTTGGTCATAAACACGGATTAGAGGGTTTAAACGACGTTTTTACGGTTCAAAAGTTCAGTTTAAAGCCCTAACCGAAACCCTAGCTTCCAACGCTGTTATGCTGATGATACATGCTTGGTTTGTGATATAGGACCTTTACATAGCTTACATAGAAGCACGAGAACCCAAAAATTGGATTAAGAGAGCGAAAACGGGCGAAAACCGCAAAGAGAATGCCGAAACATTCGATTACGGGGCTGTTTAGGTTAAGGTTGTGATGTGCATATTTTTTGGTCGTAAACCTTTGCAGGGACATCAGGAACAACATAATTGAGTCCCTGTCCAAATTTGTTAATTTTTCGACCATCCGAGAATATTTGGCGAATTTATTACCGAATTGGGACTTTTATTCGGGAAAAATAGTTAAAATACTTGAAAAATTATGAATTTTTATGGGAAACTTAGATTTGATATATTATGATCACATATGAAATTTGGGGTAATTTGGAAAACCTTAGGTATGTTTTGTGTGTTTGCTTTTATTCGAATTTTCATAGCCGTTTTTGGCTCAAAAATTACATTTGGCAAGATTGTTAGTTTCTGGAATTTCTATAGGTAATTTTGGGAAGTGTTTTGGTAACTTAAGAATTTTGGCGGATTTTTCGGAAATCATTTGGTATAAACAGATGATTTTCGAACTAATTATTGCACATAAAATGATTTTTTATAAATTTATAATTTAGTAAATAATTCCAGAAATATTTTTATAAAAATATACATATTTTATTTGATAAGTGTATAAATTTTCATGATCTAATGATTAATGGTTAATTAATTATGCTAATTGGAAGATTAAACAAATTCAATTCTGACGAAAACCGGCAAGTTCATGATTAACGAACCTGTTGAGATATCAGAACATCAAAAACCATCCAGAAGCATATTTCCGGATTAATTATGTAAAAATGAAATTTTTGTGAGAAATCCGAACAATTTGGGTAGATTGTGCGCGTTTTTCTCCAACTCAAACTGAATAAACGGAAACGAGCCCGTAGCAAATCCAGACCCCTAAATTGTGATCTTTCTTTATAACTTAATCATTTTATCAATCAACACAGTTACCCAAGCTTACATCCCCATGACTGTTTTCCAAACGCGTAAACGAGCAACTTGGCTCAGCTGGTAAAAGGGGGAAACTGAGCCAAGTTCGATTTTAAACATTAGACATTGAACAACATCACAATCTAAGCCTATTGACACTTTCTGTGTAACGTCCGTAAATTTCCGATAAAAGGTTTAACCTTGTAGTGTTGTGTACACCTTTCGGGCTTGACCCGACATTCTGCCGGGAGCTCCTTGCAACCCTCGTAAGCTCCTTGTAGTGTCATACTTAACTTTTCTTACAAGTTCAACCATTAGTAAAGTGAAGGGGCTAGAATGTATATTGTTAACATTTTATAAAAAAAATATATAAACCCTAACCCCTAGCATTAGTCCGATCGGCGCCCCCTAGACCCCCCCTTCGTTTTGCATGCATTCAGCCACAACCCGGCCTCCAAAAGTTCAATTCCAGGTCGGTATTAGATGTCTACAAATCTTTTTCACCTTAATTCATCCTTATGGCTCTTTATTCGTCGTTAAACCGCTTGTTTTAGGTTTACTGAGTGGCTGTCCAATTGGGCAGTTTTGGGGCTTTTTCGGCTGAGGTTTTTGAACCACAATCTTCCTAGGTAAGCCCCATATAACATAATTAAAAATCATGTCCATTGTTGTTAGTTTGATTGGTCAACTAGTTGTAGATTGAAAGTGGATATTCGGTTGTCTAGAATAGCGAATTGTTGCGTTTAACGTGAGTATTGGAGTAGTTAACGACCAATTCAGTACGGGTGACCTTGGTTCGGGTTACGGGCTATTGAAAAATCATTTTTATATGTATGGGGGCTGAATTGGTTGTCGGTTACTCAAACGGGTCGGTACAACGCGCATTTGCGTTTATTGAATAGTTAGTGCGTTGTACTTGCGAGTTACAGACCCATTTGACTCGTGTAGCGTCGTGTGGACTTGTTGGCTGTGAAATTATCATATTGGGTCCACACGGGGCTGAGTTGGATGTTAAGTGCTTAAACAACTCTTAAATGCGTGTGTTAGTATCACCTAGTGCTTCCGGGGGTAATTTGGGAATTCTTTATTCCCGGGAGTATCTAAGGGTCGTGTTGGTAAACATAAGGCCCCGGGGGCTGTTATGAATGAGTTTGAGGAGGTCGAGGCTTTAGGTAACTCGAACCATGTTAGAACGTCTCGTAGGATAAACGAGTCCCTTCAATGTCGTTAGTGATGTTTGTATGTAAACCGACAGGCGTTTGAGTTTTGGGGATACTTAGGGGTCCTCTAGCTGTGGTGAATTCGTGTCTTGTGTCATGTGAGTTCATGATGCCCCTTTTTACTCTTTTTATGTTTTGGGCTAGCATACACACCGTATTAAAATTCTACTCGATTTTACGCATTGAAACTATTTGGTTGGTATTACAGAGCCTCTTTCGTATATGTGGATTTATGAAAATATGTGTGAACTATATTTTATGCCTTAGGATATTGTAGACTCGTTTATGGTCTTATATTCCCTAAGGTTATACATATTACTTGTGGTCTAGGCTCGAGGTTGCTATTAGGCCTAGTATTGATTCCTAGATTATCCATTATTTATGGATTGAATGTGATGATATGGCTAGGTTGAATGTTTGAATTAGATGGATGTAAGTGTGTATGTGAATGTGTATGTGTTGGTAAACTGTGACCAGGTCAAATATATTACTCGGGGTAGACCTGGGGTGAGGAGGCTCGTGTTGCATGTTTATGTCCCTGCGGGTCAAATATAT
Organism: Bidens hawaiensis; assembly: GCF_021521415.1. Classification (NCBI taxonomy): domain Eukaryota; kingdom Viridiplantae; phylum Streptophyta; class Magnoliopsida; order Asterales; family Asteraceae; genus Bidens; species Bidens hawaiensis. Next base: position 3,474,358 of record NW_027491022.1, read on the forward strand.
TACTTGGGGATGACCCGGGGTGAGGAGGCCCGTTGTTCTATAAACCGTGTTTGGGTCAAATATATTACTTGGGGAAGACCCGAGGTGAGGAGACCCGTATCACGTGTTTAGGTATGTTAAACCGTGACCGAGTCAAATGTATTACTCGGGGACAACCCGGGGTGAGGAGGCTCGTGTTGCGTGATTTTTGTATTATTAAACTGTGACCGAGTCAAATATATTACTTGAGGATGACCCAGGGTGAGGAGGCTCATGTTGCATGATTTTGTTGGTTTTTGTTAAACCGCGGCCAGGTCAAATATATTACTCGGGGTAGACCCGGGTGAGGAGGCCCGTGTTGCGTGTTTGATCAAGGAAAGATACTTATTATTTTATTTATTTATGATTTGATTAAGAAGAGTTATTTATGATTTAATTGACTTATGATTTGACAAAGGAAAGTTATATATCTATTTACTTATGATTTTCTCCTACATTTTTATGCTTATGGGATTAAATTGGTCAACGAATGTTACTTATCGAAAACTTGAACTCACTCAGCTCAAGCTGACTTTGTGTGTATGTTAGATTCACTTTCAGGTTGAGGACTAGAGATTTCCGCTTGGACGTGCTAGAGACTACTCGGGCAGTTGAAGGCACATCTAGTCGAAGAATTAATTACGCAAACTGTTTCTTTTAATTAATTACTATAAGCATTTAAATGTTGGTTTTGGGCACTTTTCCTGGTTCTTGGGAATTTGATGTTTATTATTCCGCTGTATAATTACCCTGGACTGATTTTAATAAGATGAACATGTTTAGTTTTAAATTTTTGAGAATTTTTGGATATGATTACCAACTGTAGGATTCCCGAGGTTCGGGGTCTTACATTCTGGGTGTTACAGCTACACCCAGACTAGCTATACAGCCCAGCTTAGTATAAAGATTATAATGATATTAAAATAATAATATTAATTATAGGGACTAAGTAATAGCAAAGGAAACGAACCCCGAGCTAACCTTGCACTGAGTGCCTACAAAACCGTGAGTTTCATGACCCCTTTTTTCAAACTGTTTATGAATGTTTTGGGGTGAAAAGCATATTTATATACGTTATCTACCTGGAAACGATTCAGGATATGAATTGTCTGAACGTTTACTTATAAAAAGTTCCTACAAACATAATGATTGATTACATGCGAATGAATGGTGAATACTATTCTTGAATGACAAATTGAGTGAATATGGAACGAATACCAAAACATAATGAAATTACACGAAATACACGTTTATACAATATGTTATGTACTGTTAAACATAACGTGGTCTGTGATGTCCATGGGGCTATTGTGGGCAGAAGGGGGGCCACAATAGTACCTAACTAAAGTTGAGTATGGCCTATGAGCCAAGTTCTGATGCAACTAAACAAACTAACTTGATTATGACGTGAATGTTAAGGAAATAATGTGATTATGCGTATTATGGGCGGATGGGGAACCATAGTATTTGGTGATACGTTATAAATACTATATGTGTATGTGTGTCTATATACATGCTATGTGAATAGGCATAGGAAATACTATGTGTAGAAAACACTAATTATTTGCGTGTGTACACTGTGTAATGTTTGAGTTTACGTGGAATCATGGTGGGCGTAGGGGGCCATAGTGGTTGTTGATGATACGAGGAACCGTTATGGGCGGAAGGGGGGCCACAGTAGTTGATTAAATATGCAAAATGAAAACACGCAATACGAACAAACAGTCACGATTTCATCGCAAATTCGAACTCATATTATAAACTTACATGTGTGCATATGTACACACAAAGATACGGCTATACATATATATACAAACATAAATACATATTCTTACATATGCGCGTACATACAAACTATGACCGTGTGGTACGCAGAACTAATTTCGTTACTTATGAAACTCACCAACTATTCGTAGTTAACCATTTTTAAACATACTTTTTCAGGTAATCATAAAGGTGGAATAGATTGCATATGTGTTTCGTGTTCGGATTGTGAACGATGTTGTGAGCATGTGAGCTAGAAGTAAAGTAGTTGAAGAGCGAGTTTTGATTCTATCACCTAGTTTGTAAAAGATATAGAACAATGTAATATATTGTAAATTAGTTAGTAATGTTTCTTTATGAACAATGTATTTGATACCAGTTTTATCTGTTACATTTCTGTTTTATGCTTCCGCAAATCGCTCAACGGGGTGTGACAATAACTCTTTTGACGCTCATATATTTTATAAATTTGATTTTGAGAGACCAAGACAGCAACGGGCTTGTGTATGATTGGGTAATCACCTTTCTGCCTATCATACGGAGAGATGTGTAAGGAAACATACCATGGTCTTCGGATGAGTCACCACATCAAACTTAGCACAATTATTAGGTTTGTATCACATCACTCACTACACTCATGAGAAGATACCACACAAATTGTCAATATTCTCAACAGAAATCTTTTAAGCTTTCAATCTATGGGTTAGGAGATTAGACAATATACTATCATTTCCCATTTTAGGTTGGATTCAATCTCCACAGAAAACGTTTTCTAGCTTCTTTGAATCTGGGAACTTGGATAATATTATCATTTCTCTTGTTGAATATCACCGAAAACAGTATAGCTTAGTCAAAAACTTTTACCATTTTAAAAACCATTTCCTTTTGAAAGTTCAATTGAAAAGCATTGATTTCAAATTTAGTGTTGTCATTTAAGCATGTTTAACAAGCACACACTATCACCATAGCAAACACATTCATCCATACAGTAGAAATTATTCAGATAATCACATGAGCTGTCGAGCATGCTCAGAAGTACATCGAGCATACTCGAAAGTCAGTCGAGCAAACTTAAAATTGATCATTTCAGTGCATGTGCTCGAAGGTAGCTGAGAGTTCGAGTAGTAAACCTGTGCTTGAAATACTTAGAAAGTTTTCCACAACACATGTCCATGCTCGACCACAAGTAACACAAAATTTGGGCTCGAGTTACTTGAGAAGCCTCAAGTATGGTTTGTTTGTGCTCGAAGAGCATTAAACACACCATGCAACACAGAATTATTCTCGAAATACTTGAAAAAGTTTTTCAAGACAAAATTCTATGCTCGAGCAGCTGAGCAATGACATTTATACTTGAATGACTTAGAATAGTCTTGCGAGAGCCTTTGCTTGTGCTCGAAGAGCAAAAACCACACTATCAAGCACAGATTCATGCTCGAAGTACTTAGAATCGCAGACATACATCGTGCAAGCACAGATCAAAGTACCAAAAGCTGTAATTAGCAGTTTTAACAAAATTTCCACACAAAGACAGTCACAGACATGATTCATGCAATTTGAGTAATCAGTCAAGCATAGTAAATTATCATGCAAACATTCTAAGTGAGTAACACTGATAATCAGTAAGCACCTCACTTAAGCACACATCCTAAATCAAACTTCATCAGCATTTATCACTCATAGGCATTTTAAAAGAAAATGAAACCTAGTTTTATCTAAAGGTTTGGTGAACAAATCAGCCAAATTATCAGATGTGTCTACCCTTTTCATTTATATTAAACCTTTTTCCTGACAATCCCTAATGAAATGATGTCTAATTTTAATGTGCTTAGTCTTAGAATGTTAGACTGGATTCTTAACAATAAACATAGCAGCAGTATTATCAATTAAAATAGGTGTCAGTAAGAAATTCATACCATAATCTAGCAGTTGATTTTGAATCCACATAACCTGTGCACAGCAAGCAGAGGCAGCAATATACTCATCTTCAGCAGTAGAGATTGACACTGTAGTTTGCTTCTTGCATTGCCAAGACACCAGCCTGTTCCCTAGAAACTGGCATCCACTAGAGGTTGATTTTATACTCATGTTGCAACCATCATAGTCACTATCTGTTTAGGCCATCAAGTCAAAGGAAGGGTTCTTTTGTGACATTTGAGCCAAAACAAGGTACACCTCAGTACGTATTTACCGATAAAGCCAATAAACGTTTTTTGCGTAACAAATGAACGATTAACCAAGCGGGTCGGGTTATGACCCAGATATTCCGGGGGGGCATCTATAAGTGATATACGTTTAGCAAGTTTAATAAATTTTAACTTGATTTAATCATGCTTAATTACTTATAAACATAGTTTGATTGCCAAAAATCATTCCTAACCATGTAAAGATCCTAAAAATTTTCCATAAACATGTTTTGATCATACACATGGTAAAGAACCTGGTTTGATAGTTTTTTTTGGCCATAAACACGGATTAAAGGATTGAAACGACATTTTTACGGTTCAAAAGTTCGTTTTTGTGCACTAGCCGAAACCCTAAGTTAAGGGCTGTTATGTTGATGAAATATTGCTTAGTTTGTGATATAGGACTTGTATCTAGCCTACATAGGAGCACAAGAGCTTGAAAAGTTGATTACAAAGGCGGAAACGAACCAAAACCGCTAAGGTAATGCCGAAACACTCGCTTACGGGCTGTTTAGGTTAAGGTTGTGATGTGCATATTATTAGTCCTTGAAATTTTTCAGGGATATCAGGGACCATGTCATTGAGTCCCTGTTCAAATTTGGTAATTTTTCAACCATCCGAGAATATTTGGCAAATTTATTACTGAATTGGGACGTTTAATGGGGAAAAATAGTTAAAATGCTTCAAAAATTATGAACTTTTTCTGGGAACTCAGATTTAATGTATTTTGATCACATATGAATTTTGGGAATATTTTGAGAAGTCTAAAGGTGTTTTGTGCATATGCGTTCGTGTGAATTTTTATATCCAAATTTGGGCCGAAAAGAATATTGCACGAGCTTTTTACATTCTGGAATTGATACAGGTTGTTTTGGGTCATGATTTGAGTATTCAGGAAATTTTGTGGAATTTTTGGAAATTGTTTCGGATAAACGGATGATTTTCAGGCGAAATATAGCTGAGAAAATGAATTTTTAGAAATTAATAAATCAGTAAATAATTCCAAAAATATTTTTATAAAAATCTAAATATTTTAATTGATAAGTGGCTAAATTTTCATAATTTAATGATTAACGGTTAATTAATTATGCTAATTTGAAGATTGAACAAATTCAGTTTTTATAAACACCGGCAAATTCGCGACTAACGAACCTGCGGGAATGTTAAAACGTCAAGAGCGATCAAAAATCATATTTTTGGATTAATTAAGTAAAAACAAATCATATTTTTGGATTAATTAAGTAAAAACAACATTTCTATGAGAAACCTGGACAATCTGGATAGATTGTGCGCGTTTCTTCTCAAATCAAACTGAATAAACGGAAACGGGCCCCGTAGCTAATCCGGGACCCCAATATATGATCTTTATTTATAACTTAATCATTTTATTAACCAACACATTTACCCAAGCTTATTTCCCCATAACTGTTTTCAGAACACGTAAACGAACAACTTGGCCCAGCTGGAAAAACGGGAAACTGAGCCAAGTTCGGTTTAAGTATTAGATATTGAACAACATCACAACCTAAGCCTAATGCCACTTTCTGGGCGTTCCAACTATACCCAGATTAGTTATACAGTCCAGTTTAGTATTGAGATTATAATAATATTAAAATATTAATATTATTATAATATTGATTATAGGAAACCATGATTGCAAGTTATACAAACCTCGAACTGACGTGCTACTGATTATCTATTAAACAGTAAGTTTCATGACCCCACTTCTAAACTGTTTTACGAACTTTTGGGGTGAAAAGCATGTTTGATTATATATACATACCTGAAACATGTATTGATATGAATTATCTAAGTGCTAACACACGAAAGTCCCCACGATCACAGTGATTAACTTTGATCCGGTGGCTTGTGAATAGTACTATTGGTTTGACAAACCCAAACGGAATTGGCCTGGTTGCTGTGTCACATAGCGCTATTTGCACATGACCATATTTATACAAACAGGCTATGTAGTGTTAGACATAGCTACCGGGGCATGTTGTGGGCGGAAGGGGAGCCATAGTGGTTGATTGAGCGTGGGAAATGGATGCACGCAGCACATACAGTCAAGGCTTCACTGTAGCTTAGCATAATTACATCATTTACATACATACATACATACTTATATAATGATTACAAGTGTTAACTTGTGAATGTTCATAACTGTTTTCCTGAAACTCGTGAAACTCACCAACTCTAGTAGTTGACCCGTTTTAAACTGCTTTTCAGGTGTACCTAAATCTGAATGATTTGGTGATCTGTTACTTGTCCAAGGTGTGTGGTTGATGCTATGTGAATAAGTGCCAGGGAGTTAGTAGTAAGATCGTATAGTTAACGTACTAGTTTGGTTTGTATCACCTAGACTGTAAAACGATGACAAAACAAGGAAATGTAATATATTGTAAATTAGTTTGTAATGTTTCTTTATAAACAATGTGTTGATACCAGAGGTGTCTGTTACATTCCCGTTTTACGCTTCCGCATTGTGCTAGTCGGGGTGTGACATCTTTGGATACCAAATCCCCAAATCTTGTTTTCCCTTTAGGTATCTGAAGATCCTCTTAACTGCTAGCATATGTGAGACCTTGGGGTTAGCTTGGAATCTGGCACAGACACACACAGCAAACATGATATCTGGCCTAGATGCTGTGAGATATATCAGTGATCCTATCTTAGCCCTATGTTCATGCTGGTCCACCGGCTCCCCCTTATCATCAGGTACCATTTTCTCATGTATGTCCATTTGAGTGGACACTTCTTGAAGTCTTGGCACTTGAATTTGTTAAGAATCTCTTGTACATATTTTGATTGACTAATGAAGATACCATCAGCTTTCTGTTGCACCTGAAGTCCAAGGAAGAAATTCATTTCCCCCCATTGAGCTCATCTGGTACTTGGATTTCATTACTTGCTCAAACTCTTTGCACATTTGTTCATTTGTAGAGCCAAAGATAATGTCATCCACATACACTTGCAGCAGCAGCAGCAAATCCTTGTTCCTCCTTTTGTAGAATAGTGTCTTGTCAATGGCTCCTTTGCAGAAGCCATTTTCCAACAAATGGTTTGACAGCTCATCATACCAAACTCTTGGTGCTTGATGCAGTCCATAAAGTGCTTTGTTGAGCTTGTAAACTTTGTTGGGATGAACTGGGTCTTCAAATCCTGGAGGTTGAGTAACATAAACTTCTTCATCAATGTGTCCATTTAAGAATGCAGATTTTACATCAAGTTGATAGACTTTAATGTTCATTGATGCTGCATATGCAAGAAAGATCCTGATAGCCTCTAGGATTGCAACTGGAGCAAAAACCTCTTCAAAGTCCACTCCTTCTTCCTGTAAGCATCCTAGAACCACCAATCTTGCTTTGTTCTTGATCACTATCCCCCTTTCATCTTTCTTGTTTCTGAATACCCATTTTGTTCCAATAGCATACTTGCCTCTGGCTTGTCCACCAAGTCCCATACATGTAAGTCTCTGAATTGGGCTAACACTTCCTGCATAGCTTCTACCTAGCTGTTGTCTTTCAAAGCTTGACTAATGTTCTTTGGTTCAACTTGGGATAAGAAGCAGGTATACAGACAGATGTTTGCCTTTTCAGAAGAGCTTCTAGTCACTCTTTCATGCAAGTCTCCTATTATATTCTCTACAGGGTGATTTCTTTCAACAGAGGTGGTCTGCACAACTTATTGTGCAAACATTTCTATCTTTAGATTAGTCATATTTAACACAGCAGATTCATTTTCAATTTTCTCTTGATCTTCATCAGTTTCTTGAACTTGATTAATTTCTGATGATGATGCTTCATTTGACCCACATTGTAGAGAGTCAAACAAAGACTGAAACCTATCTTCAAATTGATTTATCCCTTCAGACTAGACCGGTTGTTGACTTTGAATTGGTTCACTCTCTACTTCACTTGGACTTTCATTAAAAACTTCAATTGCTGCATCTTGTTCATTCTGATCACCTTCAACCCTTGGTTGGTTGTTTCTCTCAAAGTTAAATCCATTTGTTTCAGGAGCAACAGATGACCATAGCTTGTCCAGATCGACTTGTTTTTGTTTTCCCTTATCTTCAAAGCTGGTTCTGTACATGCTATCATCCATATCTTCATTGTAGATTTTGAAAGATTTGATCATCTTTTCCAAATCAAAAAAGCCATTTGGGTCCTTCAACATTGTTAAAGTGGTTCTCATTGAATATTATATCTGAAGACTCAATGACCACCATGTGCTCCTTCACATAGACTCTGTAAGCCCTTGAATGAGATGAGTAGCCCACAAAGAAACATTCCATAGATTTTGACTGGAATTTGTTTAGGTAGTCCTTTGTGTTTAGCAGTGAGCATCTACATCCAAAAGGCTTTAAGAAGTTCACATAAGGCTTTCTCTTGAAGATAACCTCATATGGAGTCTTGTTTTGAGCCTTGTTTAATAGAAGCCTGTTCTGCACATAACATGCAGTGTTGATTGCTTCTGCCCAAAAAGTAACTGGCAGATTTGCATCAGCAATCATGGTCCTAGCAGCTTCAATCAATGTTCTGTTCCTTCTTTCTACAACACAATTCTGCTCAGGAGTTCTAGGTGCACTGTATTGTTAAAATATCCCCTTAGAAGTGCAGAATTCTTCCATTGTTCCATTCTTGAATTCTGTCCCATTGTCACTTCTAATGACTTTGACCCATCTTTCAAGTTGATTTTCCATTTTCAGCACATACGATCTGATCAAATCTGGGGTTTCATCTTTGCTTCCCATGAAGTATACCCCAAGTAAACCTTGAATAATCGTTAGTGATCACTAGGCAATATCTCTTCTTTCCAATACTTGGAACACTTACAGGACCAAATAGATCCATGTGTAACAGTTCCAAGACCTCATCAATGTTGTTTATCATTTTGCTCTTATGTGAGGATTTATGTTGTTTCCCTTCGAGTGCATTTTACTTCTAGCTTGAACTCTCTAGCGGGAAGGCCAACAACATGTTCACCCTTCACTAGCTTGTTCATGTTCTTCAAGTTTACATGACACATCTTCCTATGCCACAGTTTGGTCTCATTTTCAGTGGCTTTGGAAACAAAGAATGAACCACCTCTAGATGTAGTAGTGTTCATTCTTAGCTCATAAAGGTTGCCATTTCATGGAGCCATCATCATGATCATCTCAGTTGGAATCACAAACTCAGGGTTCAAAATCAAACAATGTTCATCATTGAAGGCTACCTTGTACCCTTTATCCCAAACTTGACAAAATGCTGAGTAGATTGTATTGTAGTCCTTCAACATGCAGCACATTCTCACAAGATACTTTGCCATTGGTGAGTGTTCCTCTTCCAACTATCTTCCCTCTATTTTCATCACTCCCAAAAGCAATTGGCCCTTTATATTTTCTTTCATAATTGATTAGTGCACATTTGTCACAGGTCATGTACCTGGAACATCCACTGTCCATGTACCATAAGTCATTACTGTTCAAGGACTGTTCCTGCACACACATACAAAACAGAATTAGTTGGAATCTGAGTCACAAACTGCATCAGTTTGTAATTCAGTATCAGGTGAAGATTCATCAGGAGTTGGAACTGAAACTGGAAGTGGGTCTTCATACACAACTTCACATTCTTCTTCTGAGTCTGAATCTGACCCATTCTTCACAACTTGTGACTTGATTAATTCTTCAGTTTGCTCAATTACATAGTTCTTCTTCTCAGTTACCTCCTTCTTAGTCTTCCATTGGAACCCTCTTGGTTCATAGCCCTGCTTCATCAAAAATTTCTCATCCCCATTAAGAACACCAGGTCTCATATTTTCTTTTCCTTTGTCACTATAGGTTTGCTTGAAACTCTTGGTTCATCTTTGATTTTCAAGACTTGTTTCAGTCTCTTTTCAAGCACTGACCTTTTCTCTTCTTCATCTGAACTGCCTTTTTCTTCATTTAAGTATCTTTGATACATTTTCTTCTGTCCTCTCATATCAAAGCCACATACCACATCAGGAACTTCAAACTCTTCCTCTTCAAACCAGCAAGCGTCAGTGTGATGACCATATGCATCACGCTTCTTGCACCAGACCTTTGCATAACTCCCCATATCTTCAAGCAATTGCTTGTCTTTAATTTTGTCACTGGGTTTGGTGAAATCAAAGCCTAAGGAGGTTTTAGGAAATAAAGAATTACTAAAGTTCATTTTGATTGATTTGTTCAGATCAGGCTGCAGATGATATTTTTCTTTGACAAACACTACAGGCTTCAATTTGGAAGTGGTTCTTGAACTGCTTCCCTTTCCTTCTCCAACAGATCTTCTCATTGGCACATACTCCACATCTCCAATGTCAAATAGTTCATGGTTTGAGAAGACTGGATAGATTGGAGGATGTGACTGATCATAAGAAGATTTCATTGAAGTTTCATCTCTTTTCTTGATTTCAGACTGTGGTCTAGCACAAATGTCAAACACTACTTGTTCTTTTCTAATTCTTTCATAGTGCTTCTTCAACTTGGGAGTCATCTTTGGTAGAAGTGGAATCTTTTCACTCTTCTTTTTGCTTGATCCCTTTTTCTTCATGCCATTTGATGACTTTGTGCTTCCACAGCTGCAGTTACTATTTTAACTTGAGTACTCACTCCACTTCTATTTCTCACTTTCCAACTTTTCAGTTTTCTTAATCTCTGGTTCCTCACTCTGTTTTACTGCAAACTCTCCATTCTTGTCTACAAACACATCATCATATTGCTTAACAAACTCAGCTTTATTATCAAACACATTTTTGAATTGTTTCAGATATTCACTTCTGCTTTCCTTGTCTACTTTTAGTGGGTAGCTATCACAGAAAGGTGGTGGCACCTTTTTGTACTTTTCTTCTTTTTTCATCTTACCCACATAGCCCACTATATTTCTTGTAGAAACAAGGTTCTTCAAGAATTCCATTTGAATCAACAAGTCAGCATTCTTTAATTTCTCTTCAGCATACATCTTTTTCAAACCATCAATTTCAATTGTCATTTTTGATTGGGTTCAGTATGCCTGCATACAATCCTTTTCAAGCCGCTTAATTTGAGTTTTATAAGTTGCTTCACTGTCTTCATATACATTCAAGAATGCTTCCTTTCTCCCACACTCAGTTTTCCACTTTCTAATCTTCTGATTTAATTCATCAATGGTAATAAGAAGATCAGAAATAGAAATATCAGATTGTACCTGGGCATTTGAAGATTCAGGCCTATCTTGCACTTTTGCCACAAAAGCCACATTTTCCTTCTCAATCTCGGTTGCATGGTTGCTCCAATCAAATTCCCCATCCTGTGGCGCCCTGGTTACTGCAACATTTCCTTGATCTCTCTGCTGGTTCACATTGTTCTGATTAGCTCTGGTTTGATTAGTATGAACCTGCATTTGATTGTTTCTTTGGGGTTGAAAGGTTTGTTGTTGGGTTTGTTTAGATTTTGATAGGGGTTTTGGTTGGTGATCTGAGTTCTCTGGTGCTGGAAATTCTGATTCTGATTTTGATAGAATTGGTTCTGATTCACTTGGTTACCTACCTGCTTTGGCATGTTGCACACTCTAGCAAAGTGTCCTGGTTGTTGACAATTGTAATAGATGGCTTTTGATTAGTCAAAGCCAATTCTTTCATTTGGTCCATTAAAGTTTGTTCTTCCAGTTCTGTTATACAGCCTTTTGCTCCTCACAGCTAACATAGCTGCCTGCCACTTTATGTCTATGTCCTCTAAATCATCAGCATCTATTTGTTCTAGATCTTCCTGCACAATGCTGATGTTTTTTAGATTCTTGGCCACAAAAGGCATGATATGACTCAGTAAACATGGAGAACAAAGCTTGGTAGTCTGTTCCTTGATTTGTGTTGTTCTGCATAAATGTTGACTGACCACTTGCTGTTGAGGCCACATCATCTTCTATTAGCTGAACATTAAATCTTGGCTGACCACCACAAGTTGAATTTGTCTCTGATGGCTCTTCAATAATTGGCTGCTGATTCTTGAATGAAAGATTTCCCATGGGGGCTACGACAGCATTGTTCACTTGAAAACTTGGCTTATCTTCCTTTATCATGTGGTTTTCAATCATTTCATGTTCTGCAGCCTTTAAAAATGCAATTACATCATCCAATTTAAAATTGGGGAAATTTACTTTTCCCTTGATAAATTTGCTGGCTGTGTACCACTCACCAGACAAAGATGACAAAAGCTTTTTGTTTAGATCAAAATCAGATATCTATAGGTCTGTTGTTCGTATATCGTTCACAATCATCATGAACCTTTGCAGAACTGATTTTAGTCTTTCTACATGCTTAAACTTGAATCTATCAAGCTGTTGTTTCAGTCTGTCTTTCTTGATGTTTTTCAGTTCTATATTTCCCTCAAACAAGTCAACAACTGCATCATACATTTCTTTAGCAGTTCTGTGATGGTTGACTGTTATCAGAATTTCCCAAGACAGTCTTAACTTCAGCATTGATAGTGCTTTGTCATCTCTCTTTTTCATCTTCAACTCAACAGTGGCGTTGTTGTTTGGAGTAGTTGAAGGAACATAGTTTCCGTCAGTGATAGAAGTCCAAAGCTCTGGGTCGTTGTAGTTTACAGCTTCCTCAAAGAGCACCTTCCATTTGATGAAGTTTTCTTGTCCAAGCAATCTAGGAATTTTGTTGGTAGAGACTTCTTGGTCTTCCATTTTAGCAGATCTGGAATTTGCAGTAGTGAAACAGAGGAAAGCTTCAAGCTTTTTCACTAACCTTCAGTCTCGTGGCCTTCAGCGAGCTTACTCAATCTCTGATACCACTTGTCAGGACCGTTAGTCGGGTGAAACCTTCGAAAAGATTGATAAGAACACACCGACTCTGCAACCCAAAGGCCTGTTGAATATCCTGGCGGAATTAGGATATCCAACGAGTTGGAACGAAGGAGTGAAATTAACAAGCACGAAACAATAATAAGTAATCAATAACAGCACATTCAAAGACAAAGATTCACTGTATTAAATGAGTCATTAATGAAACAGTGAAAGGAATGTCTAGGGTTTCGTGTGTGATGGCGGCGGTGGCTGTACGAGGAAACAAATAGAATATTCCTTTAGAATGTTTCTCGTATTCCATGTCTGCAAACCTGTGCCAACTTGTGTCCTAAAATGGTAACCTAGTACCCATAGACCCTGACATTCCTTCTAGAAGTTCCTAATCATTACATAATGAAATACAAAATAATACAAGTGTTGAGTCCTCGAGCAAGGTAACAATCTTGCGTGAGCAAACTCACTATGCTAGGTATGCTCGATGAATGTGGTCGAGCATACTTTACTTAGAATGTCTTCAGTGAAGATATTCCCTTCCAGCAAGCTTCATTCCTCTTGACTAATCCATGCTTTGCTTGAACTAGTCCATCGAGCAAGCTCATTCTTCTTGATGTCTTCAGTCTTCTTATTCAGTAATCTTTAGTATGATCGGATGTAAATCTTGCTCGGGGAACTGAACTGTGCTCGAAGTCTTTGCTTTGATCAGGTGACATCTTCTTATTGCATCCATGCTTGTCCCTATGTGCTCGATCATCCTGTGCTCGTAACACTTGGTTAAAACTTGTATGATCAAGCTGTTTGCTCGATTGGCAATCCATGCTCGATAGAAGAACACTCTTGCTCGTTAAAGTGTAGCTTGCTCGAAGCCTTAACACTTAGAAGAATCAACCATTTAAGGTTCTGAAGACCTTGCTCGAAGTAGTAAAACCATGCTCGATCGTCTAGGCTTGCTCGAAGTCCATACTTAGCCGTTTTCTAAGGAGGTTGAGAAGATTCCAATCTTCCTATCAAAAATCCGACTCAACAATAAAAATTATATATATAAATAAAAACAATACCAAAAATTTAAAACAAGTTTGGTTTTCGGGTTCGAAAATTAACGAATGTTACATGATTCACAACTTTTAGAAATTTCGTCTCGAAATTAAATAAAAAATAAAATTTTAAAAGAAAACAACTAGTACATGGAGTTGTTAAGTTTTTACAATTTTTATTTATACATAATTAAATAAAAAAATAACGTCGCTCTTTGAATGACCCGAAAGATGCCACAAACGGGAAAATATGACAAGGACACTTATATATAGGATATAACAGCGGCGTATTCACCATTTGTCCCGTTTTACGAAAATCATTCCTAGTTTCGAGTTATTATACACAACCGTACATATTATGTTTTCCATGCGAGCACTTGCATTATTACTTGTCGACCCATAATTATCTTTATCGTCGCATAGTCCATGTAATCCGTCCCGTTGTGTAGGTTTTAAGATATATACAATAAATACAATAAATTTTTGTATGAAAAATTGAAAATCAAGAACAATGAACTATAAGAATCAAAATTAACAACATATATAAACACATCCTTGAGATCAAGGATAATGCGAAAATATTATGCCAAAATATATAAATGAAATTATTAAAGTTTAATCAAATTAAATGTTATTGAAATTACAACGAAATAAGTGAAACTCTTTAGTAACACAAAATAATTAGAATAATGAGTGAAAAAAATTAATGTCATAAACATCGCAATAAATAAATGAAATAATGGGGTCGAGAATAACGTGGTAAATAAATGTAGCATTGAGCTAACAAAATATAAACACGTAAGTCGATAAAGCATTGGGTTCGAGAATAAAATAGATAAACGAAACTTTAATATCAAAATCTCGAGACAGATTAAGTTCTTAGAATCAATAATGAAATGAAAATTTCAAATAAAATAAAATATCAATGTGAATAAAATCAACATTGAGATTATGAATAACAAAGTAAATAATCGAAACTTCGATATCAAAGTAAAAGATTGGAGGTCACACCCACCCAGGATGGGTACTTACTGTGACCAGCCAGCACAGACTTACAGCGAAAACATAATCTTATATAAAAACTAAAATATTTGTTGCATGTCTAACGATATAATACAAAAAAAAAAATAAATAAATAAAACATTCAAATTCGTCCAACACTTATCAGCTAACCTCCAATACTTACTTTATTAACCTATAATACATGCTCGGGATAAAAATGCGCCAGCACACGGCTGGTGAGTCACATAAACCAACATATTTAATAGATCAGACACAAAAATAACTTTATTGATCACGTATGAGCTCATTGCATGTCATGCCATAATCATAACCCGCCTGCTTCACGTTAACGCCAGGTCAGCATTATATATTCGCACATACAGACTTTATGCACATTTGTTGCTGTATAAAGTGCAGTTCCCTTGGGAAAAATATAATAATCATTATAATGTATATAAAACCTTGGGTGCCATACCATATGCGCCATGCAAATACGTGATCAATCACTGTCCAAATATATTTATTGAGCATGTATCAAAGTTTTGAAAATAGTTTAAGTAACTCACCTGAATAGACTTTCTTCAGCTACTATGGCTTATCCCACTTAAATTGGAATGTATAATTTAATAAACTAAGTTACTTATTTATATCTATAAAGTAATGTTCTAATAGTCATAGGCCCTTCACGTAACAACTGTCATTATCGTGAATGACCATTCAAGTCCATACGTAGTATGGCTCTACGAAGAAACCCAGTTATTTACAGTTAATCTTAATCATCCATGATCAAAGTGGTCATACCATACCACAATATGGTTGCGCGCGTTCTAGATAAGTTATGTCAAGGTCATACGCCCGACTCTAATAGACAACTATCCTCAAGTCTCTAGACTATTTATTATTAAGTATTAAAGGGTGTAATTTCAACTCTATGGGACACTCCAATGTTTCTAATAACATTTCATTATTTATTATACATATTAAAATTAATTAACTAAAATAAAATAAATGAAATACATTAGTGGCCTCATCAAAAGACGAGAGAATGTCAAAATGTTAAGACACAATTGAATATGCTTTGCTATTTGTAGGGCCGTGTGAGCGATTTACTCGTTTACGTGTTCAACACTTAACTTTTTATCATTAAGAATAGAAATAGGATATATCTTCATTTAAAAAATGGAACATGGTTATCCATGTGTATACGTGTTCTTCAAGTCCTACTTTCCTTTAAAATATTGTTTTGAGTTATTTGATATAATTATTATTATAATATTTTAACTATTAGAAATTATCATACCCTACTCGCATTGTTTATTGTTATTTTTATTATTATTATTATTATTATTATTATTATTATTATTATTATTATTATTATAACTCAAATCTTATTTTTCTTTTATTACTCTCAAAACGTAACATGTTATAGAATTAAAAATGCAACGTTAGGACAAGTTCATTTATCTTTAGGTTTGGATCTAAGTTTCAATAAAAACATAGCAGGATATAATATATTTTATTATTACTAAACGATATCTCATAATACCAAATGCTTGCTCCATACCTCATGTCTCAAATAGTCATTTTACTTGTTACTTGCTCGTTTAACAATATTCAATGTACGCTTTGCATATTTTATTTTTACCCATAAAACCGGATGTTACAAATATCCCCTACTAATTGAGGGTTTTGTCATAGAAACTGTTACGTAAGGAATAAATGAGGGTAATGCTCCCTCATTTCTTTTTCGGATTCCCAAGTTGCGTCAGATGCTTTTCTATGTTTCCATTGTACTTTAAATTGGGCAATTTCTTTATTTCGGAGCTTCTTCACCTTTTGATCCAGGATAACCACAGGTTCTTCTATGTAGTTGAGTTGGTCGTCCACCTCAATGTCATTTAGTGGTACATAGGTACTTTCGTTGCTAAAAAATTTTCCCAAATATGATACATGAAAAGTATTATGGATACCATGTAATTCTTGGGGTAGGTTTAAACGATAAGCGACCTTCCCTACACGTTCGATGATTCGGAAAGGTTCTATGTAACAAGGACTTAGCTTCCCACGCTTTCGAAATCACAATATACCTTTCCAAGGAGAAACTTTTAGCATGACTAAATCTCCGACTTCAAATTCAATTGGGCGCCTACGCTTATCAGCATATGATTTCTGTCGGTCCTGTGCAGCTTTTAATCGAGCTCTAATTTGATCAAGTTTTTCAGAAGTAAGTTTCACCACCTCAATGCTCCCTAGGTCTTTTTGACCTATCTCTCCCCAATATACGAGGATTCTGCATTTCCTTCCATATAGCATTTCATACAGAGGCATACCAATGCTAGAGTGATAAATATTATTATAAGAAAATTCTACTAGCGGTCTTCTATGGTCTGAATAGTTCTTTCGCTTTGACCATCTGTTTGAGGGTGGTATGCAATACTAAGTGGTAAATGAGTGCCCATTTCTTCATGGAATCTCTTCTATAACCATGAAGTAAGCCGGTTGTCTCTATCCGAAATTATACTTACAGGTGTCCCATGACGGGAAGCTATTTCTTTAACTAATATTTAGGATAGCCTTTCCGATGTGTAACTTTCTCCTGTTGGCAGGAAGTGCGCGCTTTTTGTTAACCGGTCTACTATCACCAAGATACTATCAAACTTTTTAAGGATACGAGGTAACTTAGTGATGAAACCCATTGTCAAGTGTTCCCACTTCCAAGTATGAATTTCAAGAGGATGTAATTTTCCATATGGTTTCTGGTGTCGGGCCTTAACTTGTAGACAAGTTAAACACTTTTCTATATACATAACTATGTCGTTTTTCATACTTGGCCACCACTAATCTCTCATTAAATCGTAATACATTTTTGTTGCTCCGGGGTGGATGGAATCTCGAGATTTGTGAGCCTCATCTAGTATTCTTTTCCTTACATCTCCAATTCTTGGAATCCATATTCGCTCATACCTTAACTTGATGCCATTTTCATTTTCTGTTAAATCCTTAACTTGCCCAAATATCCTTTCTTTCTTTACATTTTCTTCCTTTAAAGCCTTGGTTTGAGTTGCTTTTATTTCTATCATTAGTTCAAAGCTCAGGATTAACTTATACAATCTGACCTTAAGAGTTGGATATTTTTCTTTTCGGCTAAGAGCATCAGCAACTACATTTGCATTCCCAGGATGATATAGGATTTCACAATCATAACCCTTTATTAACTCCAACCATCTACGTTGCCTCATATTCAAATCCTTTTGTTCAAAGAAATACTTTAACCTTTTGTCATCTGAGTAGATGATGCATTTGGTCCCGTATAAGTAATGTCTCCATATCTTCAAAACAAGCACCACTGCTGCTAGTTTTAGATCGTGAGTTGGGTAGTTAGCCTCGCTTGGTTTTAACTGCCTTGAGGCATAAGCTATGACCTTACCTCATTGCATAAGTACACAACCTAATCCTTAATGAGAAGCATCTGAATATATTACCAGATCTTCAATTCCTTCGAGTAGGGTTAGTACTGGAGCTTGAGTTAGGAATTTCTTCAATTCTTGGAAAGCTTTTTCTTGACTATCACCCTATACAAACTTAATATCTTTCTTAGTTAATTTGGTAAGGGGTGTTTCTATTCTAGAAAATCTTGAATGAATCGTCGGTAGTACCCAACTAGTCCTAAGAAACTTCTTACTTCAGTAGGTGTCTTAGGTTGTTCCCATTTGATTATAGCTTCTATCTTTGTGGGATCTACTTGTATCCCCAGAGCATTTATTACATGCCCTAGGAACACCACCTTTTGTAATCAAAATTCACATTTTCAAAATTTGGCATACAACTTATTCTTCCTTAAGGTTTCCAGGACTTCTCGTATGTGATGTGCATGCTCTTCTCGAGTCATCGAGTAAACCAGAATATCATCAATGAAAACGATAAAATATTTATCTAACATTGGTTTACATACCTGATTCATCATGTCCATAAATGCAGATGGTGCATTAGTTAACCCAAAGGACATAACTAAGAATTCATAATGTCCATACCTGGTACAGAACGCTGTCTTTGGAATATCTTCATTCTTAATCTTCTATTGATGGTATCCTGATCTTAGATCGATTTTAGAAAACCAGCATGCTCCTTGTAATTGGTCAAATAAATCATCGATCCTAGGTAAAGGATAATTATTCTTGATAGTTAACTTATTTAACTAACGATAATCTATACACATTCTATGACTTCAGTCTTTCTTTTTCACATACAGTACCGGCGCACCCTATGGTAAGATACTTGGTCGAATAAATCCTTTATCAAGTAATTCCTGTATCTGAATCATTAGTTCCTTCAATTCTAAAGGTGCTAGATGGTAAGGGGTTTTAGCTACGGATTTTGCTCCTGGTACTAGGTCTACTTTAAATTCCACTTCTCGATCTAGTGGAATTCCCGGTAATTCATCTGGGAATAAATCGGTAACTCACATACCATAAAAACTTCTTCCACTTTCTTGGTTACCTTCTGAGTATTGATTGCATATGCTAAATAAGCAAAACACCATTAATGAATCATCCCTGTAGCTTTCATTACTGAAATGATCTTAATTGGCCGTTTCACCCGATCTCCATAAATAGTAACAATACTCCCATCTGGTGCCTGGAGTTTGATGGATTTTGTGTCATAGTTGATTTGAGTTTTATAAGTGGATAACCAGTCCAATCCTATTACTAGGTCAAATTCACCTAACGTCGTAGCCATCATTCTTATGGGAAAGATTTTTCCTTCTAAGTTAAGGAAACAATCATTTATAGCCTCGCTAATTTCTATTTGTTTTCCATTGGCTATTTCCAAGGTGAAGGATTGTTCTAGTTTCTTTAAAAGATTACTTAATGCGTGACAAAAACTTATATGAAATGAAACTCTTATTAGCACTAGAATCAAATAGTTTGGTTGTTGTTAACTTATTAAGGAGAAACGTACCAGTAATCACATCGTCTGTTTGTTTAGCTTTTTCTGCAGTCATATGGAATGCTCGCCCCATAGGCTTATTCTCAACTGGCTTATTCTTTAGTTTGGGACATATATTTCATAGGTGATCAGTTGACCTACATTCGTAGCAAGCTCTTGGGGGTTCGGGGCATTCTAAGATGACATGCCCAGGCTTACGGCAACAATAACATACATTTCCTAAAGCACATATTCAAAAATGTTGCCTTTCACATTTTAAACATTGATTAGGTTCTCTTTTAAAGTTTCCCCCTTTAGGATTTAACCTTTGAGTCTTGTTTTGATTTTCTGGCTTCTTATACCCTTCCCTTTTTCCGTTATCGTTTTCTACCTTTTCCATATCCAGTTCTGCTGCTATACTATAGCCAGCTTCAATTGCCTCATAACAAGTCTGATGGTTGGTAGACTTAATGAAGTTACGATATTCCACCGGCAATCCCCAAATAAATCGATGGATTCTATTATCTTCTAGTGTTACCAAGTCAGGCACAAAATGAGCCATTTCATTAAATTTCGTGACATATTCCCGATATGCCCTATTGCCCAATTCCAATCTCTAAAACTCAGCTTCAATCCTTCTCATTTCGCTTGTTGGGCAAATTTGTCGACTAAACATTTCCTAGAACCTTTCCCAAGGAATTTGATTCGCAACTTCCCTTCCTTGGGCCTGAATGATTGATTCCCACCAGTACAACGCCTCCCTCTTAAAAGTATGTGCAGCCAGCTTCACTTTTTCTTGGGGATCACATTCAAATATTGTCAACAATGCCTCAATCTGACTAACCCATTCATGGGCTTTGATTGCATCTTGTGTCCCCGTGAACTCGGGTGGTTAGGAGGACTTGAAATTTTGTAGCTACTTTCTTTCTTTTTAATCCCATTTCCTTGAGTTTTGTTAGTGACTTCCCGACTGGCAAGTATTTGTGCAACTTGCTCAGCTACCATCCGATGTAGTTCAACTTTTGTTATGCGGATTTCTCCTTCTCCATCATTTCTAGGATTTTCCCGATCATTTGTTTCATTATGTCCTCCGCCCTCCATCTATATTTTCTAAATTTCTTGGTTTTAGATTATATTGATAAATAGTTAATATTTAAAACTTTTATTTATCATGCATAACGTATATTACAAGACATATAGCTACTGGTATACACTTATCCTATTAAGAATAATATACAGTATGTTACATCCTAGCATTTCTTTTATAATTACTTCCATTGTCTTCCAAGACTGATAGTTTAAAGCCTAAGTACTCAAAAGAATACCTAGTTCGCTAAAACCTTGAGCTCTGATACCAACTTGTCACCCCTACCCAGGATGGGGCACTTTTGTGGCCAGCCAGTTTGGACTTACAGCGGAAACATAATCTTATATAAAAACTAAAACATTTGTTACATGTCTAACAATTATAATACAACAAAAAGTAAAACATTCAAACTCGTCCAACACTTAGCAGCTAACCTCTATCAACCTGTAATATATGCTTAGGATAAAAATGCGCCAGCACACAGCTGGTGAGTCACATAAACCGACATATTTAATAAATCAGACACAAAAATAACTTTATTGATCACGTATGAACTCATTACATGTCATGCCACAATCATAACCTACCTGCTTCACGTTAAAGCCAACTCAGCATTATATATTCACACATACAGACTTTACGCACGTCTGTTGTTGTATAAAGTGCATGTTCCCTCGGGAAAAATATAATGATCATTATAATGTATATGACACAATGGGTGCCACACCATATGTGCCATGCAAAATATATTATCAATCACAGTCCAAATATATTTATTGAGCATGTATCAAAGTTTTGAAAATAGTTTATGTAACTCACCTGAATAGTCTTTCTTCAGCTACTATGGCTTATCCCACTTTAACTGGAATCTATAATTTAATAAACTAAGTTACTTATTTATATCTATGAAGTAATGTTATAATACTCATAGGCCCTTCACATAACAACTGTCATTATCGTGGACGACCATTCAAGTCCATACATGGTATGGTTCAACAACCATACCCAGTCATTTACAGTTTATCTTAATCATCCATGATCAAAGTGGTCATACCATACCACAATTTAGTTGTGCGCGTACTAGATAAGTTATGTCAAGGCCATACGCCCTACTCTAATAGACAACTATCCTCAAGTCTCTAGACTATTTATTATTCAAATATTAAAGGGTGTAATTTCTACCCTATGGGACACTCCAAGGTTTCTAATAACATTTCATTATTTATTATACAAAATAAAATAATTAACAAAAATAAAATAAAAAGAAATACCTTATTGGCCTATGCAAAAGACGAGAGAATTTCAAAATGTTAAGACACAATCGAATATGCTTTGCTATTTATAGGGCCGTGTGAGCGGTTTACTCGTTAGCTTGCTCAACACTTAACTTATCATTAAGAATAGAAATAGGATATAACTTCATTTAAAAAATGGAACATATGATATTAGACTATATTAGACCATATCATTGTAATAGTATAGATTATTGTGATTGATTTAGTTGTCTTGATTATTCCTAAAATCTTGGCATTAACATCGTTTGTATTCTGTATTTATATGTTATACATGAATGAGAATGGGTATGCAAAATATTCATTTATTCATTATTCACTTCTATCATGGTATCATCCTCTTAACCCTAACAGCCGCCTCCCTCCTTTAGCCGGCTACTTTCTCTCTTCCATCGATCCTGCACAAACTCTATCTTTTCACCACCATTCTCATTCACTTTTTATCCTTTCTCAATGGCCACCATTCACCCAACATTAACTGTCAACAACATTCGTAACTTTATCCCCATAACCCTAGAACTCTAAAATGGCCAATACAACTCCTGGGTCGAACTATTCACCATTCATTGCACTGTATTTGAAGTGCTTGACAACATCATTAAACGAGCAACTCCTCCTGCAGAAACCAGCAATGACAAAGGGACATCCAACACTATTTCTTGTGGTCGTTTATATGCCATTGTTAAACAGTGGATCTACAGCACCATCTCAAACGACCTCCTCATGACGGTTATCAAATCCGGTGCTACTGCTATGGAAACTTGGGATGCAATCGCCCATCTGTTTCTAGACAATCAAGCATCTCGTGCTTTAGCTCTAAAGAACCGCTTCACCAAAACCAAACTAGAGTTGTTTCCAAGCATGTCGGCATACTGTCAAGAACTCAAAGTCATATCTGATCAGCTGGCCAATGTCCAGGCCCCCATCTCAGACCCTGATTTAGTCTTACAGCTCATCTCTGGTTTAGCCCATACGGAGTATGATGCCATGGGTATGCTTCTCAGCAACACAAAACCGTTTCCAACGTTTTTTGAAGCTCGATCTAGTCTCACCATGGAAGAATCCAGGCGGGCTCGTCACACTCCAACGGTTGTCGGCACTACACTTCATACCGCCGTCAACACTAATTCATCACAATCTACCCGTGATGGTTCTTACGGACGGGGTGCATAGATAATTCTTATAGACGAGGTGCATCAGATGGTAGTCGTGGCAACACTAATCAGTCTCAACGTGCTCGAGATCGTGGTTTTAGGGGTCATGAGTTCTGTACCAAACACGGTATTACCTTCCGCTTCTCATGTCCCCATACATCTTCTCAAAATGGTAAGGCCGAACGAAAAATTCGATCCATCAATAACATCATTAGAACTCTCCTTGCTAAAGCTTCTGCTCCCGCCAATTTTTGGCATCATGCTCTTCAACTAGCCACTTACCTACTCAATATCATTCCCACCAAAAGTAAAAATAACCTCACACCTACTTCCCTCCTATATCACAAACACCCTCTATATTCTCATCTTCGAACCTTTGGGTGCCTGTGTTACCCACTACTTCCATCTACCACCATAAATAAGCTACAAAACCGCTCTTCTCCATGTGTTTTTCTTGGCTACCCCTCTGATCATCGGGGGTATAAATGTTATGACCTCTCCACTCGCAAAATCATTCTTTCCGCGCATGTCGTCTTCAACGAAACAATCTTCCCTTTTACCACTCTCCACAACCCTCCCCCTTCATACCATTTTCTTCAATCTAATAACACTTCAGACCCGTCCCCTTTACTCTTTCAAGTCCAACCTAATGACCCGTCCACAGTTATACAATCTAGTTCAAACCCACCCGACTCTACTCACCCACCTTCTAATAATCAACCCACAAATATAAATCCTAGCCCAAGCCCACACCGCTCCACTCACTCAACTCCAAGCCCAAACGGATCTACCCCATTGGATCCTGCTTCGGCCCAACACATCAATTCACAAACATCCACGAATTCTCCAAACCACTCCTAGCCCTCACCCATATCTACTATCGATAACCCCACTTCACCCCACTTCACCCTCCACCCAAACACATACCGATAACACATCAACCGCTCCTTCCACCTCCGCACCTTCCTATACCACCGAAGCCACCCCAACCATCTCTCCTCTTCCTCCTCCTCCAACTCGCACCATGACCACTCGTAGCATGGCGGGCATCACTAAACCAAAAACTATCTTTAATCTCCACACTCACTGTACACTCGAACCACTACCCTGCAACCCTTCTGATGCCCTCGCCTGCCAGATTTGGTCTCGTGCCATGACAGATGAGTTTAATGCTCTTATTGAAAATAAGACTTGGGAATTGGTACCTCGTCAACCGAATATGAATGTAATTCGGTGCATGTGAATTTTTAAACATAAAACAAAATCAGATGGTACACTTGAACGTTATAAGGCTTGCCTTGTTTGTGGTGGCAGGTCTCAATAGGATGGAGTTGATTGTGTAGAGACATTTAGTCCAGTTGTGAAAACGGCAACTATATGGACCGTTTTAAGTATTGCTTTATCACATGGTTGGGATATCACCCAGTTGGATGTTAAGAATACGTTTCTTCATGGCCACTCATCAGAAACCGTCTATATGCATAAGCCAATAGGATTCTGACATCCTCATTTACCTCACCATGTATGCCGCCTCAAGAAATCACTATATGGATTAAAACAGGCCTTACAGGCATGGTACCAATGATTTACAAATTATGTCACTACGTTGGGCTTTCATCATAGTTCGTGTGATCACTCGCTGTTTATCTATGCACATGGCCATGATACTACATACATCTTATTATATGTTGATGACATCATCCTCACCATATCTTCTCCAACTTTAAAACAATGACTTTTGAAGCACCTCGCTAGTGAATTTGCAATGAAATATCTCAGGCCGCTAAGATATTTTCTTGGACTCTCTGTTTCTCGCGATCCACAAGGTCTCCTTTTAGCTCAGTCCACTTATGCTATTGACATTCTCAAACGTGCAAACATGACAAATTGTAATCCGGTTTACACACCGGTCGACACTGCCGGTAAACTAAGCGCTAATGTGGGACCATTACTTGAAGACCCTACATTCTACCGCCAACTAGCTGGTGACCTTCAATACTTGACATTTACACGCCCGGATATTTCTTATGCCGTACAAAAAATATGCATGCACATGCATGCTCCTTGCACCGAACACTTAAATGCCCTACGACGAATTTTACGCTATGTAAAGGGTACCATATCCAAAGGTTTATATATACGTAGGGGCCAGATTTCTTTTCTTGTGTCATACACAGATGCAGATTGGACAGGATGTCCGGACACTTGTCGATCAACCTCCGGGTATTGTGTTTCTTTGGGTGACAATCTCATCTCATGGTCCTCTAAGAGGAAGTCAACTATCTCCCGCTCAATTGCCGAGGTCGAATATTTGGGTGTCGCCAACACCGTGGCAGAATTATGTTGGATTCGTAACCTTTTATTAGAACTTGGTCGGCCGCCATCTCATGCCTCTTTGGTGTATTGCGATAATGTAAGTGCCATCTATCTCTCGGGTAATCCAGTTCAACACCAGCGTACAAAATATATCGAGATTTATATCCATTTTGTAAGAGAAAAAGTACAACGAGGCCAAGTTCGTGTTCTTCACGTTCCCTCATGTTATCAGTTCGTTGACATTTTTACAAATGGGCTACCTCGTTCATTGTTTGAAGATTTTCAAGACTATCTAAGCATCCGAGATCCTCTAGCTTAGACTGCGGGTGTTAGACCATATCATTGTAATAGATTATTGTGATTGATTTAGTTGCCTTGATTATTCCTGAAATCTTGCCATTAACATCGTTTGTATTATGTATTTATACGTTATACATGAATGAGAATGGGTATGCAAATTATTCATTTATTCATTATTCACTTCTATCATGTTATCCATATGTATACATGTTCTTCAAGTCCTACTTTCCATTAAAATATTATTTTGAATTATTTGATATAATTATTATTGTATTATTTTAACTATTAGTTTATACCCTGCTTGTAGTGTTTATTATTATTATTATTATTATTATTATTATTATTATTATTATTATTATAACTCAAATCTTATTTATCTATTATAACTCTCAAAAGTGACGTGTTATAGAAGTAAAAATATTACGTTAGGACGAGTTCATTTATCTTTAGGTTTGGATCTGAGTTTCAATAAAAACATAGCAGGATTAAATATAATATATTTTATTATTACTAAACGATATCTCATAATACCAAACGCTTGTCTCCATACCTCATGTCTCAAATAGTCATTTTACTTTTTACTTACTCGTTTAACAATATTCAATGTATGCTTTGTATATTTTATTTTACCCATAAAACCGAATGTTACAATTGGTCTCAAATTGATGAAATATTGAGATCAAATATAACAAGAATGATTCGATGAAACACTGCGCGGAAAGATAACCAAACCAATATAAACTCAACATGTTTATAGTCTCAATTTCAACTAAACGATTACATTTACGAGAAATCGGTATTAGACCGCGAAGTTGAGATAACAACAGTAAACCAATTCAATAATGAAACTATGAATGATGTATGTATTTGCACTTTGGGCTTGGAGTAAATACGAACGAAAATAGCTCAATAATCAACAAAAGCCAAACTCAATTTAAACTTCGTAAACAACCTTCGAAAGAATTAGATACACAAAATTATTTCGATTATGTCAAAATAGAATATTATATATATATATATATACATATATATATATGGGGTTAGGATCTAGTGATAAATCCTCTTAAAGAGAAAACTTAAAAACTCCAAAAAAACTGTATTTAACTTTTTTTTAAATTTTTTTTGAAGTTTCTTTTTTTCCATTATTCTTATATGTTATTACTGGATAAAAAAATAAAAAAAATAAAAATAAAAAAATAAAAAACCATGTTGGTAGCCTTGTCGGAGTAGTGTGCATGCGTAATAGTGTGCATTGCATATATGCAAAAATGTTTGTATTGCATAGAATATAACATTATTGCACATATTTGATACACACTATTGTATGTATGCAATATAAGACTAATGCACATATCGAATACACATTAGTACGTAATATAAGACTAATGCCCTTCTTTGTCAACGCCAATGAATTCCGGTTAAAAATCGTTGCACCGAACCCCCCCCCCCCATAATAACTTTCATACCACAAACCCACATTCGAGGAGAAAGGCATCGAAAGCTTCGCTTTGTTTTGCTTCTTTTCTTCTTCATATATATATATATATATATATATATATATATATATATATATATATATATATATATATGAAGAAGAAAAGAAGCAAAACAAAGCGAAGCTTTCGATGCCTTTCTCCTCGAATGTGGGTTTGTGGTATGAAAGTTATTATGGGGGGGGGGGGGGGGTTCGGTGCAACGATTTTTAACCGGAATTCATTGGCGTTGACAAAGAAGGGAAAAAATGATTTTTTAAATTCGTTTAAGTTTCATATATATAACTTATATATATATATATATATATATATATATATATATATATATATAAGCTATATATATATATATGAAGAAGAAAAGAAGCAAAACAAAGCGAAGGTTTCGATGCCTTTCTCCTCGAATGTGGGTTTGTGGTATGAAAGTTATTATGCGGGGGGGGGGGGGGGGTTCGGTGCAACGATTTTTAACCGGAATTCATTGGCGTTGACAAAGAAGGGAAAAAATGATTTTTTAAATTCGTTTAAGTTTGTAAAAATCGATTGCAAAAATGTGATGCTTTTATAGCTCAAGGAAAAATTATGATTATGATAACAATAATAATAATTATTATAATAATAATTTGCATGATAATAAAAATAATAAAAAAAATATTTAGCTAGCGCTAAAATTTGAGAAATTTTTTTTAATGTAACAGGGTTTCTGTTAGGCGGCTTCTTAGAAAAATAGAGGTTGCTAGATAAAATGACTCATTTGATAGAACTGTTATAGTGATAATATAATAGGCACATGGACTTAGGACTTGTTTGAAGTAATAAAAGACTTTACTTTATTTGAAGATTTCATTTAACCTCGGAAATATATTATAAGAATAATAATGGTAGTGGTAATAATAATATTAATAATAAAAATAATATTGTTAATAACCCATTTGGTTAGAATGAAGTTTCTTTTGGAGAAAATTAACTTGAATATACTTCGTATAACAAAATATTTTGTGAATATATGAATATTATATTTATTAAGTGAATGTTTTAAATAATCGAGATTTGAAATTTTAAGTAAAAGGGTGTTTATAAAAGAAACAAATGTGGAAAAGTAAGCATGAAAATTTTATTTAATTAAAATTTGCGCATGGTTTATGAGTTTGAAAAGATTAATCATTGATGCAAGAAAACGAATAAACCTTTAATTGGCCAGGGATGTGGGGTAAGGTATTGTATGGTAGAAACCAGTTAGGCCTTTCTGAGTATTGCAGGTGTGCTCGGGTCACAATGATAGCAATCTTGAAGCACGGGCATATGGTTGGGGTAAATGGTTGTGTAACAGGTCGTAGGAATAAATTGGTGGCGTTGATGTGTAATGATTCTTGGCAAGAGGTGATGAGGTGGCCGAAACCATCACAATATAGAGCATTTCAATATTACGATAGCAGAGTGGTGGAATTACACGTGTTACACAAAGGGTGTGTTCCCGTGCAAGGTTCTTCATTGGGTTAGGTTTGAGTGTCCATGGGTTGGGTTAGGTTTGGATTGGTTCGGGTATAGTTTTGGTGTTCGAATTTGTTGTTGTGGTTTGCATGGGATTTGGTGTAACACACTAGGCAAATCCCACATCTGCCATAGACTAGAGAGATCCCTGGTTCATAAGTAAATGCCCCGTCTCTTAAATCACCAATGCGTTTTGGGCTTAAGGTTAGTGGACGAGAGAGTAGCAGGATGGGTGACCTCCTAGGAAGTCTCCACCTGGGCAACCAAAAACAAATCTGTGACTCGTGGGCAAAGCAGACAATATTGATGGTGCGAGGGGCCTGATGTTACAAGTGGTATTAGATCCACTCTTGTGCCCTTCAGGATGGTGGGCAAACCATATCATACACGGTGAGTCCCCAGGGGTGTCGCGAGGTACACCTTAGGAAAATCCCACATCCTGGATTGGATGGTAAGGCAAACCTCATCGAAGACGATGAGTCCAAAAGGGAGGTGTTTCTAACACACTAGGCAAATCCCACATCGGCCGTGGACAAGAGAGATCCTTGGTTTATATGTAAATGCCCTGCCCCTTAAATCATCAACGCATTTTGGGCTTAATGGTAGTGGACGAGAGGAGAGCTCCACAGTTAAGCATGCTCAGGTGGGAGTAGTAGCAGGATGGGTGACCTCCTGGAAGTCTCGACGTAAATATGAAATTCGTATTCACAATCAAAAGAAACATTACATGAAAGATTCCTAAAATCGGAATTCATCTATGTCAATCATAAAAATAGATAAAGAAATAAAATCGCATGAACCAAAACTTGAAATCGAAATTAAAATATTCATGAGCCAGCATGAGTTTCGCATTTCAATAAAAATATCGTAAATCTTTGAATAGCCATATGGAAAATATATTAATTTTGAAATGAAAATATGGATTTAATACAAACTTAATATAAGTAGTGAAATCAATTGAAAATCGAGTGTTAATATACCACCATAAGAATAAATCAATATATACAAATAAAATAACGAATTGATAATCAACTATTCATGTATCACTATGACTTTTCGAATTATCAATTCTAAATCATAATAGTAAATGAATATGTAAATACATAAGACGTATTGAAACTTGACAATTCGTGTATCACCATGAATTTTCGAATTTTCAATTTTAAACCATAATATAAATGAATAAGAAAACAAATTGGAACTCGACAATTCAAAGCCACAATATAAACAATTGAGTTTTTGGAATCACATGTTATATGAAACATCATAACTTGCATATTCCAACAAAAATCAGAAATGTGTAATCAAATAGAACTGAAAGCTGGGTGTTCATGTATCACCACGACTTGATTGGCTTACAGTTAAAACACAAAAATCAAAATGCGTAATCAAATCGAACCAAAAGCTGGGTATTCGTGTATCACCACGACTTGTCAGACTATTAGTTAAAACACATTGTAAAACGTTAAGGGTCGGAGTCGCACGTCGCATGAACCATCATGACTTGTATGACATCCTTAGGAGTGTAACCATATTCTTTTCACAAAGAGAACATGGTCACATTTGAAAGCTTAAACTTGTATAACGATTGGGATTTATACGCATTGCTTTTCCTTAGGTTTAAATAACCTTTGTGTCAAGAGTTTGGAAAACAAGCACGTCCCCTTCCAGTTACTACACGCCCACCACGTAAAACCATTTTAAGAAGAAGAAATATCGAAAACCGAAAATCGTTTGTTGAGAATACTTGAAAATCTTTGCTTTAGTCATGAGCCTTGGATTTGTGTGTGTGCTTGTGTATTGCGGCATAAATGAATCGACAGTAGTAAAATACTAAACATGTGCATTAAACAATAAAGTATGGCACACATAATTTCTAAACATGCAACCCTAAACAAATAATTAAAATAAGCTATAACAAACTAGGGCACTACGTCTAGTGTCTTATCTTATGGTCACAGCTCTGATTCCAGTTTGTAACACCCTGGCTTATGCGAAAACGCCTGAGTGTGACATACATATTGTTCAAAACACATGTGACACTATTATGTGATAATATTATCATTAATTTATTCAAACGTATGATCATATTTATCACTCAAAATTGAAGTTGAAATTGAAGCATAGTCAATTAAACACACAAGTCCGTGATACTAATTGTAGTTTGAAAATGAATAACTAAGTAATTAATTTGAATAAGGTATACATGCTACCCCTAAAGTATAAAAATGTTAAAAAGTGGGTGTGAGAAACTCACCTTGAAAATGAGAATGATAGTTTGAACAAGTCGAACAAATGATGCGGAGAATCACAGTGGAGTATCCTAAACAAGTTAATATGTATGCTAGATTTTAACGAGTCTAAATGGAAACGAAACTTACGACAAATGTGGACTTATGAATATTAGCTTAAATAACATGATTAAAAACAATTTATGATTAATTGTTATGTTTTATTTTAGTAACATATTAAATTAATTTACTAATTAATTAGTTTAATGGTTTTTCATTATTTTTAAAAAAATTATATATATTATATTGTAAGGCCCCGTTACCGGTAGCCCTACTTTCGTGTTGGATTTACTCATAAACGCAGTTCTAAATATCTGAGTTGATTAAAACATTCGCGGAATATAAAAGCTTTCATAAAACATTTCATAACAAAACACGTCTTGTCTTAAAACATCATTTTGTCTTTCAAAATAAACGAAACATTAAACTTAAACGTCTTGAGTCTTCCGATGCCAGCCTCTTATTCAGTGCCACGTGTCTCCGCAAGCAAGCTCCCTCATCCTACTCACCTGCGTGCATACTAAAAGTCAGCTACGCTGAGTGAGTTCTAGTTAATCATACATTATACAATACACATAAACTTATTTTCTTTCATTCACACTTTATACTTTCATACTTTCTTTTGTATTAACTTACTTTCATATCTTACGTTATAAAGAGCATTACACCCTACATTCCTCGAGTATTATTAGGGCTCGGTACCCTCCTTCCTCGAGTATTATTAGGGCTCGGTACCCTCCTTCCTCGAGTATTATTAGGGCTCGGTACCCTCTTTCCTCGAGTATTATTAGGGCTCGGTACCCTCTTTCCTCGAATATTAGTAGGGTTCGGTTCCCTAGTTCTTGAATATTAGTAGGGTTCGATTCCCTCTTCGTTACCATACAACCATACATCATACCTCGAGTATTATTAGGGCCCGGTACCCTCTTTCCTCGAATATTAGTAGGGTTCGGTTCCCTAGTTCTCGAATATTAGTAGGGTTCGATTCCCTCTCAGTTACCATACAACCATACATCATACCTTGAGTATTATTAGGGCTCGGTACCCTCTTTCCTCGAATATTAGTAGGGTTCGGTTCCCTAGTTCTCGAATATTAGTAGGGTTCGATTCCCTCTTCGTTACCATACAATTATACATCATACCTCGAGTATTATTAGGGCTCGGTACCCTCTTTCCTCGAATATTAGTAGGGTTCGTTTCCCTAGTTCTCGAATATTAGTAGGGTTCAATTCCCTCTTCGTTACCATACAACCATACATCATACCTCGAGTATTATTAGGGCCCGGTACCCTCTTCATAACCATACAACCATCCTTTCCTTCTTTTATTAACTTTATCACATTCATACACATAAGCATACATATCAT
The DNA here is from genome assembly GCF_021521415.1 of Bidens hawaiensis. Lineage (NCBI taxonomy): Eukaryota > Viridiplantae > Streptophyta > Magnoliopsida > Asterales > Asteraceae > Bidens > Bidens hawaiensis. Next base: position 3,506,874 of record NW_027491022.1, read on the forward strand.
ACTTACCTTATACTTAGCGTTACAACCTGACAGTACGTGCAATATCCGAAGATCGTTCACGTACCGTCAAGCCATCATTCATACATATCACATTATTCACATAAGGCATACACTTATCTCTTAGGATAAGCGTATTAACAAACATATCGAGTATGCACACAGCCCCGAAAACATAACACATAAATGGGGCTAGAAACTTACCTGAATCCTGTTACGCTCTCCGTTAATAGTTATCACTTTCTTCAGTTGTGCACGGCTGACTGTATAACAAGTATACGTATCAATTAACTACTACTACTCATGTTGTATTTCTATCTTTATATGACCCACAACGAACGGGGGTCCGGGGGCAGCGCCCCTGGCAGCGGGGTCTAGGGGCGGCAGCCCCTAGCAGGGTCCAAGGGGCAGAGCCCCTGGCTGGGTTTATTTCCATTAACTGTCTTAACACATTTTTCATTAGGTTTTTAATTTATTTTCTAAGCGAACTTAGCTTTAGGTGAAGTTAAACCTTAAGCGAACTTAGCTTTAGGCGAAGTTATCAGTTAGGCGAACTTGGCCGTAGGCGAAGTTATCAGTTAGGCGAACTTGGCCTTAGGCGAAGTTATCAATTAGGCGAACTTGGCCTTAGACGAAGTTACCAGTTAGGCGAACTTGGCTTTAGGCGAAGTTATCAATTAGGCGAACTTGGCCGTAGGCGAAGTTATCAATTAGGCGAACTTGGCCTTAGGCAAATTTATCAATTAGGCGAACTTGGCCTTAGGCGAAGTTACCAGTTAGGCGAACTTGGCCGTAGGCGAAGTTAAGCTTTGAAGGCGAAGTTAAGCTTTGAAGGCGAAGTTAAGCTTTTGCAGGTGAAGTTAAGCTTTTGAAGGCGAAGTTGCCCAGTTCGCATGCGAAGTTGCCCAGTTCAGCTACGGTTTGGTTTTTATCAAGCATTTTGGCGATTTTAATACCCTTGTTATGGTTCGACATCACCCACTAACGTTCCCTAACCATTTTCGGTCGTATATATATCCCGTATATACTCTAAAGCTTGGATCTTTAAGCTTAAGGACATTCGATGTGAATGAAGGACTTTAGTTAACGCGTTTGCCACTTAGTCTTTACAAGTGATATATAATCTATATTAACAAAATCTTAAATGCGTTTCGGAGTCTGTTATCTCCCCCAAGAGAAAAGCATTTGAAAACAGTTTAAAAGGGGTAAGTGAACTCACTGTTTGCGAAGAAATTCCCAAATTAAATCACCAAGATGCGCGTCACAGAAAAACTCCCTCTAGCGTTCTAAAACAACAAAGAGATTTTTCTAAGTGTCGGAATATTATCGAGTCTCTAGACCCGGCACATAATACCTATGCACGTAACATGTTTCGTGTTTCGTTTGTGAATCATGTGTGACTTTAACAAGTGTATTTGTGATACATTACATGTATAAGCAATCATATACGTGTCATGTATTCATAAAGTACATTGCTAGCCATTACTCCCCGTATGGGCATTTTGGTCAAATTATGATTATCAATTAGCAATTATTCCCCGCAAAGGCATTTTGGTCAAAACACGACAATTAACTTGCAATCATTCCCCTCAAGGGCAATTTTGTCAAAACACGATAATAAATTAGCAAGTATCATGTTTCATGCATTTTCACAAAACTCAGCAGCTAGTTTCACCGAGACAGAAATTCTACTTGCAAGATTGTACTATTCCACCGATCATAGCATCTCAATTAATTTACCAAAAATCATCACAGAAGCATATATGTCTTAGGTTTCCAGAACATATTTTATTATATTTTTATTCCACATAGTTTTCTCACAATCATCAAATCATTACAGCAAACTCATAACAGTCAAATTCATGCGCAACAGAATGTTATTTGAAATTCCCGTTAAACGAAAAATCCAATAAATGCAAGACCACTTGGGTTAGGTTCCTAACTCAATAAGTCAACTTCCAGAAGTGGAACCAACCCAATTTGTCTCGTAGTTCATGAGATATAATATTTACAAAACAACCTAACAGCAGGTCTAACAGCTCAGCTTTGCACAACGTTTTTGTAAAATCATAAAAGTTAACTTCTACTTGTCCACAAATTACCAATTTATATTCTTTAGAAACTAGACTCAACCTAGTTTACTGTAGTATCAATAACTTCAACCAATTTTCACATTTACACTTCGTTACAGTCACTTAAACATCAAATACACATTCTGTCCAGAAACTGTTTGCATCCAAACTCAACATATTAACTATCTATGAACTATCATGCATTCATATAACACTCTAGACTCCATAAACACCATCGATGCACATCAATTACACATTACATACATGATTAGGGTTTTTGTTTGAACTAAAATCAAAGACACAAGCAATTAACATGTAACAATATCCAATATAGTTATCAAATCATTATCCAATCAACAACAATCATAGTAACTATCTATACACATAAAATCGGCCCCCTAGTGTTTACAATTAACCCAATAAACATCAAAATTAAGTGTAAAGGATGCATAGGATAGTCGGTTATACCTTCCTAGCACCTTAATCTTCGATCAAAATTTGAAATTGATGGTTAAATGTGTGTGTAAAAGTGACGGCAGCCAAGGGAGGTAGAGGGTGGGTTCCGATCGGGATCTTGGGGAAAAGAGGAATAATAGTTAGGGTTTATTATAACATAGTATTTATAGAATACTATGTTACACTTTGGCCCCTCCACTTTCAATTGTTGTTTTTCTAACTTAAATAACTAGTTTACGTCTTGAGTTAACGTTTATAACCATGTTATCACACAACACATAAGTCTAACACATAATTATCACATAATTACTGTTTTGACATTTTTCGTTTATTCATCAATCGTTTGCGTCAACTCGTTTGCGTTTCGGTGCAACTCCCGAAAGACTACACATGTAGTAAGTGTTAAGCGTCATTTAACACATTTTTCATTAGGGTTTTAATTTATTTTCAAAGCGAACTTAGCTTTAGGCGAAGTTAAACCTTAAGCGAACTTAGCTTTAGGCGAAGTTATCAGTTAGGCGAACTTGGCCGTAGGCGAAGTTATCAGTTAGGCGAACTTGGCCTTAGGCGAAGTTACCAGTTATGCGAACTTGGCTTTAGGCGAAGTTATTAATTAGGCGAACTTGGCCGTAGGCGAAGTTATCAATTAGGCGAACTTGGCCTTAGGCGAAGTTATCAATTAGGCGAACTTGGCCTTAGGCGAAGTTACCAGTTAGGCGAACTTGGCCGTAGGCGAAGTTAAGCTTTGAAGGCGGAGTTAAGCTTTGAAGGCGAAGTTAAGCTTTTGCAGGCGAAGTTGCCTAGTTCGCAGGCGAAGTTGCCCAGTTCAGCTACGGTTTGGTTTTTATCAAGCATTTTGGCGATTTTAATACCCTTGTTATGGTTCGACATCACCCACTAACGTTCCCTAACCATTTTCGGTCGTATATATATCCCGTATATACTATAAAGCTTGGATCTTTAAGCTTAAGGACATTCAAAAGGCTAAACGTTCAATAAAACGTAAACTTTAAAGGTCAAGAACATACCTTTTATACGTTCGGTGTGGTCGCGGTTTGCTTGGTTATTTCGTATATTGAAGATCTAATAATGGTCGGCTTGATTCTTGGTCTCGGATGTCTCTCTCTCTCTCGGCCGAATATGGTGTAGTGTATGTGTGTGTTTTTGAGTGTGTAGAGATTATGATGGAAATGAAATGAGGGTTTAGGGTTTTAGGTTGGTTTAGGGGATATTTATATCCCTTAAAGCCTATGGACCTAAGGCCCATTCTCATTTAACCCATCTTAATTAATCTAAGTCCATGATCCGTTCTTTACTCGACATTAATTAATTAATAACGCGAAGTCACTAAACGTAACTTTCTTTATTTAACATTATAAATTTTAGGATGTTACATATATTACGTTGAACAAAAATAAACAATAATTAATTTACTTAATTAATTATTTAGATATATCAAGTATGTTAGTTCTATTATAAGAAATATTTAAATAAAACAATTTTGTATAAATCATCTTATTCGAAAGAAAGTTTATAAGTTTATGATGATCAACGGATTATAAAATTTAGCTAAATATTAATTCTTGTTCTTGCAAAATAACTAGGTTTGATCCAATATTTAGAAAATCGAATTGTTTATCTTGGATATCCATGATCACAGTGATTCTTAAAACCAAAATTCAAGATTTTTATTACAAAAGTACCATGATCATGAAGAACAAGTATCAACATTCAAGGTAAAATCAAAACAAAAGCTATGAAATGTGTGAAATCATAAAACTTACCTGTTAGTGCTCTCAAACTAAAGAAAAGAATGTATTTGAGTTATGAAAATGATAGAGGATTAGTCCTCCTTTTATAACGAAATTATATAGTTGTAATGTTTTATAGAATTTATAGAAATTAATCATATTTAATTTAATTAAAAACAAAAATAAAAATGGTTAAAACATCAAAGAGTTTAACTCTTTAATCAATTTTAATTAATTAAAACATTCAATACTACAAGGGTGGTGAGTTAACATAACATATGAAATGATGATGATGATGATGATGATGATAAAATAGTTCAAGAATAATTCAAGTGAATTACATGGGATAGGTACATGTATAGATGATTTGATTATAAATGTTTTAAATGAACATGCAATACTACAAGGGTGGTGAAAAATATAATTGTATAAATGATCACATGATTGAAAGGTGAATTACGAGTAATTTCAAAATTGACGAGTGTCACATAAAATATAATAAACGAAACTTGAGATAAATTAATAACATTATAAAAATTATATATATAAATAAAAACAATACCAAAAATTTAAAACAAGTTTGGTTTCGGGTTTGAAAATTAACGAATGTTACAGGATTCACAACTTTTATAAATTTTGTCCCGAAATTAAATAAAAATAAAATTTTAAAAGAAAACAACTAGTACATGGAGTTTTTAAAAGTTTTATCAATTTTTATATATACATAATTAAATAAAAAAATAATGCTGCTCTTTGAATGACCCGAAAGACGCCACAAACGAGAAATATGACAAGGACACTTATATATAGGATGTACCATCGGCGTAATCACCATGCCCTTATCATACTGCATTTGTCCCGTTTTTCAAAAATCACTCCAAGTTTTGAGTTTTTACACACAACCGTACTTATTATGTTTTCCATGCGAGGACTTGCATAATTACGTGTCAACCCATACTGCAACGCTCGTAATTTTCGGTTTAAAGATTTAAATTTTGTAAAGTATGTATATCTCTCGGGACTTAACCGACATCCCTCGGTAACCTTCTCGTCACCCTGGCACGTTAAATCATTTAACTTTTCTATCAAGTTGCCATATCCTTCAAATTGGAGGGGCTAGAGTGTAAAATTTTTATAACATAAACAAACCCTAACCCCTCCGCTCTCTTCATTCCGATCGGCAGCAAGAAGACACCCCCACCCTTCGATTTTCTTTTGTGCAGCCAAGATTAAGGTCTAAAACTTCAATTGAAGGTTGGTTTTATGTTTCCCCAAGTCTTTTACAACTTAATTGGTCATAATAAACCGCTTATTGATCGTTAAATTGCGTGTTGTAGGCTTACCGGGTGGCTGTCAATTCTAACAATTTCGGGACTGTTTTGGTTGAGGCTTTTGCACCAAAATCCTCCTAGGTATGTCTAGTATATCATACTTAAAAATCATGTCCATTGGTGTTCGTTTGATTGGTCAACTAGTTGTAGATTGAAAACTAATTTTCGGTTGTCTAGAATGGTAGATTGTTGCGTTTAACGCGAGGGATGAAGTAAGTGATGACCAATTCAGTTCGGATAGCTTCAGTTTAATATACGGGCTATTGGAAAATGATTTTTTTAAGTATTGGGGCTGAATTGGTTGTCGGTTACTCAAACGGGTCGGTACAACGCGCATTTGTGTTTATTGAATAGTTGGTGGGTTGTATTTATGAGTTACCGACCCATTTGACTCCTGTAGCGTCGTGTGGACTTTTTGGCTGTGAATTTATCATATTGGGTCCACACGGGGCTGAGTTGGATGTTAATTGCCTATACAACTCTTAAACGCGCGTGTTAGTATCACCTAGTGCTTCCAGGGGTAATCTGGGAATTCTTTATTCCCGGGAGTATCTAGGGGTCGTGTTGGTGGATGTAAGGCCCGGGGGCTGTTATGAATGAGCTTGTTTAGGTTGAGGCTTTAGGTAACTCGAACCATGTTAGAACGTCTCGTAGGATAAACGAGTCCTTTCGATGTCATTTGTGATGATTGTATGTTTACCGGCAGGCGTTTGAGTTTTGGGGATACTCACGGTTCTCTAGCTCGTTGTGAATTCGTGTCACACCCTCAAAATCCACTAACGGAGTTTTACCGTCAGAGGGTGTGAACTAACAGGATCGGAATCATCAGTTATAATCAAACCATAAAACAAAGTTTCAAAACCATGAAAACATTTACGAGTAATTAAATGCAGAAGCGTAAAAACCTTTAACCAAAAGTTGCGTCACGCAGGACGACTTAAAACCAATGATAACCGTTAAAATTATGTTTGCATAACAAAAGCGTTTTCAAGCAATACATGTTCCTAAACCGCACGCCCGCCTCGGCTACCTGAGAATAACATACTAAAAGTGTCAACACAAGGTTGGTGAGTTCACAAGTTTAAATAAAAATAAAGCGATTAGCGTTTGCGTTCAACGTGTTGCGTTAAGCGTTTTGCGTTACAGCGTTTTGCGTTACCAGATAGTGTTATGTCAATTATATATCTATAGGTAGCTAGCCTATAAAACAAGTATCACTAAGTGTTCGACACCGAAGCTGACAGTTTATCAATTTGCCTTGCCACCAGGTCATCCAGACCATGGTATGTGTTTAGCCAAGATTACACCCGCTCGACATCCAGTCGAGTTTAGCGTTGGGTGGGGTTTGTCAAACCCAGTAGTACTACTCAACAATGACTCGCTATTATCCAATATTAAACGGTTCGATGTGAATGAAGGACTTTTGTTAACGCGTTTGCCACTTAGTCTTTAAAAGTGATATATAATCTATATTAACAAAATCTTAAATGCGTTTCGGAGTATGTTATCTCCCCCAAGAGAAAAGCGTTTGAAAACAGTTTAAAAGGGGTAAGTGAACTCACTGTTTGCGAAGAAATTCCCAAATTAAATCACCAAGATGCGCGTCACAGAAAAACTCTCTCTAGCGTTCTAAAACAACAAAGAGATTTTTCTAAGTGTCGGAATATTATCGAGTCTCTAGACCCGGCACATAATACCTATGCACGTAACATGTTTCGTGTTTCGTTTGTGAATCGTGTGTGACTTTAACAAGTGTATTTGTGATACATTACATATATAAGCAATCATATACGTGTCATGTATTCATAAAGTACATTGCTAGCCATTACTCCCCGTAAGGGCATTTTGGTCAAATTATGATAATCAATTAGCAATTATTCCCCGCAAGGGCATTTTGGTCAAAACACGAAAATTAACTTGCAATCATTCCCTTCAAGGGCAATTTGGTCAAAACACGATAATAAATTAGCAAGTATCATGTTTCATGCATTTTCACAAAACTCAGCAGCTAGTTTCACCGAGACAGAAATTCTACTTGCAAGATTGTACTATTCCACCGATCATAGCATCTCAATTAATTTATCAAAAATCATCACAGAAGCATATATGTCTTAGGTTTCCAGAACATATTTTATTATATTTTTATTCCACATAGTTTTCTCACAATCATCAAATCTTTACAGCAAACTCATAACAATCAAATTCATGCGCAACAGAATGTTATTTGAAATTCCCGTTAAACGAAAAATCCAATAAATGCAAGACCACTTGGATTAGGTTTCTTACTCAATAAGTCAACTTCCAGAAGTGGAACCAACCCAATTGGTCTCGTAGTTCATGAGATATAATATTTACAAAACAACCTAACAGCAGGTCTAACAGCTCAGCTTTGCACAACGTTTTTGTAAAATCATAAAAGTTAACCTCTACTTGTCCAAAAATTACCAATTTATATTATTTAGAAACTAGACTCAACCTAGTTTACTTTAGTATCAATAACTTCAACCAATTTTCACATTTACACTTCGTTACAGTCACTTAAACATCAAATACACATTCTGTCCAGAAACTGTTTGCATCCAAACTCAACATATTAACTATCTATGAACTATCATGCATTCATATAACACTCTAGACTCCATAAACACCATCCATGCACATCAATTACACATTACATACATGATTAGGGTTTTTGTTTGAACTCAAATCAAAGACACAAGCAATTAACATGTAACAATATCCAATCTAGTTATCAAATCATTATCCATTCAACAAAAATCATAGTAACTATCTATACACATAAAATCGGCCCCCTAGGGTTTACAATTAACCCAATAAACATCAAAATTAAGTGTAAAGGATGCATAGGATAGTCGGTTATACCTTCCTAGCACCTTAATCTTCGATCAAAACTTGAAATTGATGGTTGAATGTGTGTGTAAAAGTGACGGCAGCCAAGGGAGGTAGAGGCTGGGTTCCGATCGGGATCTTGGGGAAAAGAAGAATAATAGTTAGGGTTTATTATAACATAGTATTTATAGAATACTATGTTACACTTTGGCCCCTCCACTTTTAATTGTTGTTTTTCTAACTTAAATAACTAGTTTACGTCTTGAGTTAACGTTTATAACCATGTTATCACACAACTCATAAGTCTAACATATAATTATCACATAATTAATGTTTTGACATTTTTCGTTTATTCATCAATCGTTTGCGTCAACTCGTTTGCGTTTCGGTGCAACTCCCGAAAGACTACACATGTAGTAAGTGTTAAGCGTCATTTAAACCCTAGTTTAAATGTAATGAAGTGTGCGTTATAGATTCAGTGATCTTAAGTTTGAATTTACGGAGTTGAGTTAACGGAGTTAACCTGAAATTGACGATTGTCACATCATTCCCATGTTAAAGAATTTTCGTCCCGAAAATTTGAGTCAAGTCGTGATGAGTGTCTGAAAAAGTAAGAAAAATTTTCAGTTTGTCATATCATCCCCTAGTAGAAAGAAATTTTGTCCCGAAATTTAATTCATACCTCCGGTGATGTCTGACGGTTTGCCGAGTTTCGCGGTTTTCTTTGTTTGGTTAGCCCTTCAAAAAGGTGTGGATACTTTTTCATCATTTGATCCTCGCGTTCCCACGTGAACTCCGGTCCACGTCTCGAGTTCCAACGAACCTTAACGATTGGAATTTTGCTGTGCTTGAGCGTTTTGGTTTCCCAATCCAAAACCTCGACTGGTTCCTTAATGAAACGTAACTGTTCATCAACTTGTAGTCCCTCCAAAGGGACTACTTGGGTTTCATCAGATAGGCATTTCTTCAAATTGGACACATGGAATACATTGTGTACGCCACTGAGTTCCGTTGGTAGGTCCAGTCGGTACGCCACTGGACCAATGCGCTCAGTTATCCGGTAAGGACCAACATATCGTTGGTTGAGTTTGTTTCGCTTACCAAAGCGAACCACACCTTTCCAAGGTGAGACTTTGAGTAACACTTGATCGTTCACTTGAAATTCGAGAGGTTTTCGGCGCTTGTCGGCGTAACTCTTTTGGCGATCTCGTGCTGCTGCCATGCGATTTCGGATTTGAACAATCTTTTCCGACGTTTCGAGTACCAGTTCGGGACCAGTGATTTGGCTGTCACCCACCTCTGCCCAGCAGAGTGGTGATCGACACTTCCGTCCGTACAGCGCTTCAAACGGCGCTGCTTTAATACTTGCGTGGTAGCTGTTATTATACGAAAACTCTACCAAAGGTAAGTGAGGTTCCCAACTTTTTTTGAAATCCAAAACGCATGCACGCAACATATCCTCCAGGGTCTGAATAGTTCGTTCACTTTGCCCATCCGTCTGAGGATGGTATGCTGTGCTCATATCAAGACGGGTGCCTAGTGCGCTTTGCAGCGACTTCCAAAAGTGCGAAGTGAAACGAGAATCTAGATCAGAAATAATTGAGACAGGCACTCCGTGTCTAGACACCACTTCTTTCATGTAAACGCGAGTCAGTCTTTCCATTTTGTCCGATTCCTTAATCGCTAAGAAGTGTGCAGACTTAGTCAACCGATCAACGATCACCCAGATGGTATCGCATCCCGTCGGTGTCTTAGGTAAACCCGTGATAAAATCCATTAAGATGTGTTCCCATTTCCACATTGGGAGTTCCGGTTGTTGTAGTAGACCAGATGGTTTCTGGTATTCTATCTTGACTCTGGCACAAGTCAAGCATTTGCTCACGTAGGTGGCAATGTCAGCTTTCATGTTCGGCCACCAGTAAAGTGCCTTTAAATCATGATACATTTTATCTGAGCCAGGGTGGATAGAATACCGGGACTTGTGAGCTTCGTCCATCACTAGAGTTCTCAACTCTCCGTATCGTGGAACCCAAATCCGGTTCTCAAAATATCGGACCCCGTCCGATCTGGTTTCGAGTTGCTTGTTCATGCCCCGCATGAGTTCTGATGGAAGATTATCATCTTTCAAAGCTTCAAGTTGCGCATCGCGAATCTGGTCGTGTAAGTTTGCATGAATCGTGAGTTGCAATGCTCGCACTCGTCTGGGTTTATCTGTTTCTTTTCTACTGAGAGCGTCGGCCACTACATTGGCCTTGCCAGGGTGGTACTTGATGGCACAATCATAATCCTTAGGTAGCTCGACCCAACGACGCTGTCGCATGTTCAGCTCCTTCTGATCGTAGATATGCTGGAGACTCTTGTGGTCGGTGTAAATGGTAAACTTGGTACCGTACAAGTAATGCCTCCATATCTTAAGGGCAAACACCACAGCTCCGAGTTCCAAATCATGGGTCGTGTAGTTTTTCTCATGAACCCGCAGTTGTCGAGAGGCATAAGCTATAACCTTCTCGAGTTGCATCAGCACACAACCGAGACCTTGTATCGATGTGTCACAGTGTACCTCAAAATTCTCCGTTCCCTCGGGTAGGGCTAGAATAGGGGCGCTACAGAGTTTGGTTTTCAACAGTTGAAAAGCGGATTCTTGCGCGTCACCCCAAATGTACTTAGTGCCTTTGTGAGTCAAAGCGGTGAGGGGTTGGGCAATCTTTGAAAATCCTTCAATGAAACGCCGGTAGTAGCCGGCCAGTCCTAGGAATTGCCGCACCTCACTCGGAGTTTTAGGTGCTTCACAGTTTTTGATGGCCTCTACCTTACCGGGATCGACATGGATACCATTCTCGTTGATCACATGCCCTAAAAAGTGAACCTCGCGAAGCCAAAATTCACATTTCGAGAGTTTAGCATACAGTTGTTCCTTCTTCAGCAATTCCAGAATTACCCTTAAGTGCTCTTCGTGGTCAGCTTCGTTCTTGGAGTAGAAAAGAATATCATCAATGAAAACAATCACAAACTTGTCGAGATACGCCTTGCATACTCGATTCATGAGATCCATAAATACGGCTGGTGCGTTGGTTAGGCCAAAAGGCATAACTGAAAACTCGTAGTGACCATACCGTGTTCTAAAAGCCGTCTTAGAGATATCTTCTTCGCGCACTCTTAGTTGGTGATAACCAGATCGCAGATCGATCTTCGAGTAATAACTCGATCCTTGAAGCTGGTCAAACAGATCATCAATTCGGGGTAGAGGATAACGGTTCTTGACCGTCACCTTGTTCAACTCCCGGTAGTCCATACACATGCGGAAAGTCCCGTCCTTCTTTCGGACAAATAAGACAGGAGCTCCCCATGAGCTAGGTCGGATAAAACCCTTATCCAACAAATCTTGCAACTGAGTGGACAGTTCCTGAAGCTTCGCCGGTGCGAGCCGATACGGGGCTCGTGCTATGGGTGCTGCACCGGGTGTCAACTCGATTTGGAATTCGACTTGACGAATAGGAGGGAGTCCGGGCAAATTCTCCGGGAAAACTTCCGGAAAATCTCGCACAACAGGTATATCTTCAATTCGTTTCTCCTCTGCGGGTTTCTCAACGATTTGCGCCAAAATTGCCGGATGACCCTTTCGTAGGTACTTCTGCGCCTTCATGAGGGTAATGACGCTGGTGGTCATGCCGCTTCTCTCACCTCGGACCGAAAGGATCTCGCCGGAAGGGGTGGTAATGTGAACTATCTTATCGTGACATATAATCTCCGCTCGGTTCTCGGATAACCAGTCCATGCCGACCACGACATCGAAACTACTAAGCGTAAAAGGAATAAGGTCGATATCAAAGACATGACCTGACAGTTTTTACTTACATCCCGCAAGTACATGAGTCGTTACTATAGTCTTACTGTCAGCTAATTCAACAGGAAACTTAGCATCTAACGGAGTTGGAGTTAAGTCTAAGAGTTGGCTAAAGGCTTTCGACACAAAACTCCTATCAGCTCCAGTGTCAAACAATACAGAAGCAAAACAATCGTTTACAGGGAACTTACCAGTCACCACGTGCGGATCATTGCGGGCTTGACCCGACCCAATTACAAACGCTCTTCCCTTGCCATTGCTTCCACCACTACTGCCACTTCCATTACCTCCATTGTTGTCGTTCTGTTTCAGCTTGGGACAATCTTTCCTGAAATGACCTTCCTGCCCACATTCGAAACATCCCTTCGTCGTCATAGGTGGCTTAGGAGCACCCTTTGCCACAAGGTCTCCTCTACATTCCTTCGCCTGGTGACCCATCTTTCCGCATCTCAGACACTTGACACGGTCACACTGGCCAGCATGATGGTAGTTGCACCTGTTACACTTCGGATATTTCCTAGCATATCCGCTCGAACCCTGCCCGCTAGCATTGTTATTGTTGTTGTGACTTTGATTGTTAAAGCTCCGAGTGAATTCGGGCTTACGGTAGTGTTGTTGCGGTGGGAGGTTCGAGGACGAGGATCTGGTGTTATCAAACTTCCTCTTTCCGCTGCTCGGGTTGCTGTTGCTGTGGTTGTCATTACTCTGGTTGTCACGGGCTTTAGTGGTTGTACCCCTAGGTGGTAGCGCACCTTGGGTCACTGCTTGATCCGTTAGTTTGTGAGCTAACCGAATCGCTTGTTGAATCGTGGCTGGTCTGGAAGACGTCACCATGCCCTGAATCTGCGGTGCTAACCCATCAATATACATTTCAATCCTCTTACTCGGCGGATCCACCATCCGCGGACACATCACAACCAACTCGTGAGAACGGGTGGTGTAGGCTTCGATTTCTGAGCCCACCATCTTCAACTACCAAAATTCTGACTCTAACTTCGAAATCTCCTCTCTCGGACAGTACTCCTCTCGCATCATGTTTTTGAACTCCTCCCAGTTCATCGCGTTAGCCAGTTCCAATCCAAGGATCTGTACGTTCAAATTCCACCAAGTGAGGGCAGAATCCTCAAGTGTTCCAGCAGCGAATTTGACCCTACTGGCAGGGGGACAATTGCACATTTCAAATGCCGACTCGGCCTTCTCAGCCCAACGCACGAAGCCTATAGCTCCCTCAGTGCCCTTAAACGTACTGGGCTTGCAGTCAAGGTAGTTCTTGAAGGTACATGTTCCACTTGGACCCCCAGCTTGATTCTGAACGTGTGCGGCTAAAGCGGCCACAGCATGGTCGTTCAGCAGAGTTTGGAGTTCAGCTGCAGTCAAGTTGATGCTACCACGTCCGTGTCCAGCGTTTCTTCCAGCCATTTCCTAGAATCACAGTATAAAATGTTAAACATGAATTTTTCTTTCATATACAACACACCATACATGTAATAAAAAGATAGGTAAGAAAGAAATAAGAAACAACATCACATCACTACCATATATTAATCTAATAAATAATTCATGATTAAAACCATTGTATTCGCTACAAAGTATTTCCAATCAATCCTTAAAATCATAGAAAATAATAGTTCGGATGGAGACAACCCCTCCATCTAAGTGTCATCATCACTAGATGTCATCATCTGAGGACACCTCTGAGTGTGCCTCCTCCTCAGCCGGTTCTTCCTCCTGTTCTTCTTCGGGTTCCTCCTCGGGATCTTCCTCGGGATCTTCTTCAGGCTCCTCTACGGGATCTTCTTCAGGTTCGGCCTCAGGCTCCATCTCAGGATCGGCCTCAGGCTCGGCTGCGTTCTGAGCAAGTTGCATTTGTAAGACATCGCAACGCTCTAGAGCTATCTCGGTTCGGGTCCTTGCTACTTGGAGTTGCTCTTGCAAGTCTATCATCTCGGCTTGCATCTTCCTCATAATCTTCATCTATTGATCACTAGCCTCTTGCATTTCCTTCATTTCCGCTGCCATGCGGGCAATCTCCTCCTTAGTCTCGGTTTCGTCTTTTAACAGTCCGGAAACGTTCGCTCTCGTATAGCGCATGTAACCCACGTCACGCTCCAAACATGAAACAACAGCTGTGAGAACTCGCTTTACAGGTTCGGTTATGGGTGGTAGGGTGTTGGGGTAAGCAGGATGGTTCGGGTGAGGTAACGGGGGAACTTGTTCTCGATAGACCATACGTCTGATCATGTTAGGGTACCAATCCCAGCTAACGTCGTTTTCGTATATGCTCCGGATAGGCGGTACCTCTTCGGTGCGGGAGCTTCGAGTTCCGGGACTACTCGGGGTGGCGATGCGGTAGGTAACTGCGGTTCCTTCCCGTGAGCATGCGTCATCGAATCGGATGATGATGAGGGTGGCGTCGACATTCCTACAGGTAAGCCGTGTATGCGCGCGCGTATGAGTGAAAGAGGTAAAGAGATATGATAACAGAGACTACACAAACCTATGCAGTGCGTATCATTATAACTAATGGGTCGTCGCGGTTATAGTCTAGTATGCGTGCAGCTTCTAGTTCGCTATAACCAATGGATCTGATACCAATCTGTCACACCCTCAAAATCCACTAACGGAGTTTTACCGTCAGAGGGTGTGAACTAACAGGATCGGAATCATCAGTTATAATCAAACCATAAAACAAAGTTTCAAAACCATGAAAAAGTTTACGAGTAATTAAACGCGGAAGCGTAAAAACCTTTAACCAAAAGTTGCGTCACGCAGGACGACTTAAAACCAATGATAACCGTTAAAATTATGTTTGCATAACAAAAGCGTTTTCAAGCAATGCATGTTCCTAAACCGTGCGCCCGCCTCCGCTACCTGAGAATAACATACTAAAAGTGTCAACACAAGGTTGGTGAGTTCACAAGTTTAAATAAAAATAAAGCGATTAGCATTTGCGTTCAGCGTGTTGCGTTAAGCGTTTTGCGTTACACCGTTTTGCGTTACAGCTTTTTGCGTTACAGCGTTTTGCGTTACAGCGTTTTGCGTTACCAGATAGTGTTATGTCAATTATATATCTATAGGTAGCTAGCCTATAAAACAAGTATCACTAAGTGTTCGACACCGAAGCTGACTGTTTATCAATTTGCCTTGCCACCAGGTCATCCAGACCATGGTATGTGTTTGGCCAAGATTACACCCGCTCGACATCCAGTCGAGTTTAGCGTTGGGTGGGGTTTGTCAAACCCAGTAGTACTACTCAACAATGACTCGCTATTATCCAATATTAAACGGTTCGATGTGAATGAAGGACTTTAGTTAACGTATTTGCCACCTAGTCTTTACAAGTGATATATAATCTATATTAACAAAATCTTAAATGCGTTTCGGAGTATGTTATCTCCCCCAAGAGAAAAGCGTTTGAAAATAGTTTAAAAGGGGTAAGTGAACTCACTGTTTGCGAAGAAATTCCCAAATTAAATCACCAAGATGCGCGTCACAGAAAAACTCTCTCTAGCGTTCTAAAACAACAAAGAGATTTTTCTAAGTGTCGGAATATTATCGAGTCTCTAGACCCGGCACATAATACCTATGCACGTAACATGTTTCGTGTTTTGTTTGTGAATCGTGTATGACTTTAACAAGTGTATTTGTGATACATTACATGTATAAGCAATCATATACGTGTCATGTATTCATAAAGTACATTGCTAGCCATTACTCCCAGTAAGGGCATTTTGGTCAAATTATGATAATCAATTAGCAATTATTCCCCGCAAGGGCATTTTGGTCAAAACACGACAATTAACTTGCAATCATTCCCCTCAAGGGCAATTTGGTCAAAACACGATAATAAATTAGCAAGTATCATGTTTCATGCATTTTCACAAAACTCAGCAGCTAGTTTCACCGAGACAGAAATTCTACTTGCAAGATTGTACTATTCCACCGATCATAGCATCTCAATTAATTTACCAATAATCATCACAGAAGCATATATGTCTTAGGTTTCCAGAACATATTTTATTATATTTTTATTCCACATAGTTTTCTCACAATCATCAAATCATTACAGCAAACTCATAACAGTCAAATTCATGCGCAACAGAATGTTATTTGAAATTCCCTTTAAACGAAAAATCCAATAAATACAAGACCACATGGCTTAGGTTCCTAACTCAATAAGTCAACTTCCAGAAGTGGAACCAAACCAATTGGTCTCGTATTTCATGAGATATAATATTTACAAAACAACCTAACAGCAGGTCTAACAGCTCAGCTTTGCACAACGTTTTTGTAAAATCATAAAAGTTAACTTCTACATGTCCAAAAATTACCAATTTATATTCTTTAGAAACTAGACTCAACCTAGTTTACTTTAGTATCAATAACTTCAACCAATTTTCACATTTACACTTCGTTACAGTCACTTAAACATCAAATACACATTCTGTCCAGAAACTGTTTGCATCCAAACTCAACATATTAACTATCTATGAACTATCATGCATTCGTATAACACTCTAGACTCCATAAACAACATCCATGCACATCAATTACACATTACATACATGATTAGGGTTTTTGTTTGAACTCAAATCAAAGATACAAGCAATTAACATGTAACAATATCCAATCTAGTTATCAAATCATTATCCAATCAACAACAATCATAGTAACTATCTATACACATAAAATCGGCCCCCTAGGGTTTACAATTAACCCAATAAACATCAAAATTAAGTGTAAAGGATGCATAGGAAAGTCGGTTATACCTTCCTAGCACCTTAATCTTCGATCAAAACTTGAAATTGATGGTTGAATGTGTGTGTAAAAGTGACGGCAGCCATGGGAGGTAGAGGGTGGGTTCCGATCGGGGTCTTGGGGAAAAGAAGAATAATAGTTAGGGTTTATTATAAATAGTATTTATAGAATACTATGTTACACTTTGGCCCCTCCACTTTCAATTGTTGTTTTTCTAACTTAAATAACTAGTTTACGTCTTGAGTTAACGTTTATAACCATGTTATCACACAACACATAAGTCTAACACATAATTATCACATAATTACTGTTTTGACGTTTTTCGTTTATTCATCAATCGTTTGCGTCAACTCGTTTGCGTTTCGGTGCAACTCCCGAAAGACTACACATGTAGTAAGTGTTAAGCGTCATTTAAACCCTAGTTTAAATGTAATGAAGTGTGCGTTATAGATTCAGTGATCTTAAGTTTGAATTTACGGAGTTGAGTTAACGGAGTTAACCTGAAGTTGACGATTGTCACAATTCGTGCCTTGTGTCAGGTGAGTTCATGATGCCCCTTTCTACTGTTTTTAAGTTTTTGGGCTAGCATGCACACCTAAGCGATTTTGCTTGATGAACCGTTTAAACTATTTTGTATAGGCTTAGTTGTATAGGGTAGGCCTTGGGATGATAGTATGGTATGTTAGTATGTATTATTGTATGGCCAATAATTGGCATTGTTTATTAGTCGTTATCGACTAAGGATGTTTACGTATGCCTACTTTGTGTTTGCATACGTTGGATGAGATGTTACGTGTTTGGGTTGTACGTGTGCTCGACCCTAATGTCATTAATTGGATGTTATATATATAGGGTTGTAATTATAAGGATGTTTATATATATATATATATATATATATGTATGTATGTATGCATATATATAAGAATGATTATTTATTGATGATGATAGCCTAACTGTTGTATCCCGTTTATTTTAAAACTCTTGGAATGACTATTATGATTATTATTATTATAGATGTTAATTAATAAAACTTGAGCTCACTCAGCTCAAGCTGACTTTGTGTGCAAGTTAGTGTGAGTTTCAGGTTAGGAGATGGATGCATTACCGCTTGGACGTGCACGAAGTTACTTGGACGGTAGAGGGCATGCTTAGTCGGAAGTTTTAATAATAATAAGCATTTTTCTTTTAACGTTTTATTAAATACATTTAAAGATTGGTTTTGGGCATAATTCCCGGGTTTTGGGAACTTGTTTTATTAATTATGATTTTCCGCTGAATTATACTCTGAATTGGTTATTTTATTTGAATGAACTGTTTTTGGGTTTAAGTATTTTGTATGAATACCAGCTGTAGGATTCTCGGGATTCGGGGTCTTACACATACCTTTATCATCGCATGGTCCACGTAATCCATCTCATTATGTAGGTTTTAAGATATATACAATAAATACAATAAATTTTTATATGAAAACTTGAAAATCAAGAACAATGAACTATAAGAATCCAAATTAACAAAATATATATATAAATCCTTGAGATCAAGGATAACATGAAAATATTATGTCAAAATAAATAAATGAAACTATTAAAGTTTAAACAAAATAAACGTTGTTATTAAAATTACAACGAAATGAGTGGAACTCTTGAGTAACACAAAATAATTAGAATAATGAATGAAAAAATTAATGTCATGAACATCGCAATAAATAAATGAAATAATGGGGTCGAGAATAACGTGGTAAATAAATGTTGCATTGAGCTAACAAAATATAAGCACATAATTCGATAAAGCATTGGGTTTGGAATACGGTGTAAACATGATGGAGCGTTTGTAGTTTGGGGTCGGATTTGTCACCCATAATGGTAAGGTGAAAGAGATAAACGGCTGAAGCTTAAAGGTTAAAGGACATCTCAAGTACTGTGGTCAGGCTATCCTCCAGGTAAGGAATATCGTCTTACCTTTGTTTCTTGGAACCATTTTCCAAGGCCCGACTCATAGTCATCTCCCCCTTCCAGTTACTACAAGTGCATGTCTTCTCTCCTGTGACGCCCGGAAATTTTGTTAATCGGCTCGATCGTTTATAAAAGTTTGTTTAAAAGGCGGGGTTTCATATTTCTAACTTACAGCCTTGTAGTACGTTGTAAAAGTCCATTTATCCATCCTTTTGCTCAAGACATCACCTCTTATAACCTAAAGGACTAGATTAGTTTGTAGCACCCACTAATTTTTGTTTAACGGTATGTATATTTGTAGAGTTTGTATTATGTTCGGGAGGAGTCGATCTTTCAACTTGCGGGGCCTCCTGGTCATTCATAAAGGTTAAAATATTTAACTTTCGACTCAAGATTTATCATATAACAAGTATAGGGGCTGGTTTGTAAATTATCCAAAGTTACAACCCAATGACCGCCCCTTTTTCTTCTATCGCGACCAACAGTCCAAGACCCCACCCCATCGATTTTTGCACCACTCCAGCCGTAATAAAGCCCTCTCCCGACTAATTCCAGGTTAGTACTACATCATGGAATGTCTTTTTCACCCTTAAACCATTTATTGAACCTGGAGGTGTCATAATCATGTTAGAGTTTGAGTTTTAATTATAACAGTTGCTGACAGATTCGTACTCGTTTATTGTTTGGTCTGTAACTCGATGATAATTGATTTTTTTTACTGATTCTTAATTCTATGAGAAACTTTGAGTCTAGTTTCCAGAAAGGTATAACTTGTAATTATTGGACGAGATTTGAATGGTTTTTTTGATTTTATAAAAACATGTGTCAAAGCTTATGCGGGGAATCAAATTCTAGTCTGTCTCCCGACATCATAACTCTTTTTTGACATGTCCAAATTAGTTGGTTCCACTTCTGGAACTTCACATTTTGAGTTAGGATTCCAACCCAATTGGAATCCTTTAATTTGGTTTGGTATTAAAATTTAAACAAATATTTCCTTTTTGTTGCGCAATGAAATAGCTGCACGTACCTTTCTGTAGGTTCCCTGGATGGATCGCACGAGATATCTCGATCTACTCAGGTGCGGAATCCCTGCATAGATCGTTACGAGTATAGAACACGAATCACACGAACACACGAAACGAACACACGTTATATAATAACTCAAACACGTGATACGATATCACTATTACAGACACACGTTACAGCTCTCGTAACAACTCGAACAAACTAACACGAACAACTGATTTCTGCCAAACAGCCGTAACCTAGGACTATTTATACACGACAACTTCGCCTGGCATGTTCAGGCGAAGTTGTCCATAACTTCGCTTGACTAACAAGTTCGCCTAAGCGAACTTGTTAACAACTTCGCTTAAGACATATATAAAACATAATTAACATTACAGACTCGATTACAGACACTAGACAATGAACTACTGACATTATGCACCAACAGACTCCCCCTTGGCAGTAGCTTCATGTCTTGATCTTCAAGCACGTGTCTTGTAACCTTCAATCTCTTTATCTTCATGCATGTACTCCTTCTCTCACACATACCGTGACTACTCGCTGATATTTCCTCGCTTCGTCTTTCCAAGCAGGAATATAAAATATCTTCTTTTCATTTAACACCTGTAGATCAGCTTTCGATAAATTAACAAGATGCATCGGATCATACACTCTTAGCACTTCTTGTTCGTCTTCGTCTTCCATCACGGCTTCAGCAGTCTGGAAATCAACATACCACCATTTAAGGTTCTTCAACACATCCTTGGGCATTGTCTTCATCGGCACATCTTTAAGAAACCGAATCGGTTTGTACTTCATTACCATCCAAGGCTTGCCATCTGCTCTCATTCCCCTTTCTTTATCTTCCACTAGCTTTCCCTTCTGTGGCTTTAATAACTCAAACTTCTTTTCTTTAATACTTTCTTTCCACACGATCTTCCCAATAACTCTGGCCATGTTTTCGTCACTTCTATTAATCAACCCCAATCTAGCCAAATCCTTCACCTCACATTCAGGCAATGTATTGAGAGATCTCAACGTCCTCTTAAAGTATTGGATCCCATCATATCTTTTCACCACGAACACTTTTAACTGTTCATCATATAGCCAACAGATAATTCCTTTCTTTGATTCAGCATAGCCTTTGATATTATAACTTTTCTTGAACATGGTTGGAACAGCAGGCTTCTTAGTTTTGATAAACCAATAAGCATAGCCTTCCTTCCATCTAGGCTGCTCCTCCCATTCTGTATCATCACCTGATGTGTCTTGACATACATCTGACTTTTCAACTTCAGGGATCTCGTGTTCAACATTCTCCTCAACTATTTCACCCTCTTCAACATCATCTTCAATCACTATTTCAGCACCAATCTTTTCAATCTCCTCAATTGGTAGAACATCATCTTCACACATAAACTCATCATCCAACATATCATCATCTAATTCCTTCAAGGCATCGATCACATCATCTCCCATCTCCTCGTCATCAACCATCACCACCTCATCACCACCAGAACCGCCAGCTGCGCTTGCAGACTCCCCCTGAGCTGTGGAAGTCCCAAGAGCTTGAGTAGTTCTTGGCAACTCACCACCTGCACCTTTCGATGCATTGGGATCATCGTCTCTGTCATTCCTCTTCTTTGTCCTGAGCTCGTCGCCTTTACAGCTCATCTCCCCCTGAGATGCCAAGAACTCCTTCATAGCATCTATAATTTTCCCATGTTCAACCAGGAGGGACGACTGTAGTTGATTTTCTGCTACTAGGCGCTGAATAGCCTGGGTCTGGATAAAATTCACCCTTGACTGCTCTGCCACGACCCGTTCCAGTGCGGCTATTATTTCCGAGTCTGATAGGGTTGCATCGAAATCGAACCTCATATGCGATAAATCGTGAGTGTACTGAGGAGGGATTTCCGATGAAACCGGGACATCAGAAGCAGCTGTGGACGTAACCGCAGGTGGTATCGTGACCGACAACCCTGCAGTTGCAACGACTGTCGACTCAACAAATTGTGCAACAACCTCCGACGGAGTAAGCGTTGGAGGAGGCAACGATACGATATCTGGAGTCGTCAGCTGGAGTGTGATAGACGGGAGGCCAACAGATGATGTTGTAGCCACCACGGGTACATCGGTGGCGCTTAAACTTGTGACCTGTAGTGATGTAGGAACAATCGACATACCTGACAGTGCGGGCGGAGCGAAACGTACAACTCTTGAAGTCTCTCCAGCTCCCATACCTGCACCTGTCCTTTCCCGTCTTGAACGTCTTATCAACTTGTGAATATCCTCTTCTTCTTCTGACTCACTATCATCATCTGTCCTCTTTCTCTTCCCAAACGTCGTCTCTTGAGTCACCAACATCCTTCTCGCCTCATCCATAACATAATCAAGATCTGAGTCAGCCACCGTCGTAGCTGCTCTAGTAACACGCACAGTCGAGACACGGTCAACTGGGATCTGAACGTTCTCCTCTGGATCCACCCGATCCATATCGAAGAATCCTTGACCTCCGAATTCTGCATCAAGGTCCACTTCCTCCTCCGGTGACACAACAGGAGCAGCACGTATAGCTTGAGATGCTCCTGCCTGTTGTGGTGCCGGGTCTCTGAACTCATCCCCACGAGCTGGCACATACCCCGGGTTTATTAAGTACCCAAAGAGTGGAGTATGCCTTGGACGCAGTTCAGGCTTGCTCCTCGCGCTGGATGTTCGGCATTGAGCGAAGATACGTTTGCTCACACTCTTCACGTATCTTATTGGACGTCGTTGAGGCAACGTGGGAGCAACATGATTCAAGATCATCTGAATGAATCTTGGATACATGATGAACCTTTCACGAGCCATCACTCTCCTCTGTCTATCGATCTCATAAAAGACCATCTGACTAAAGCTATAACGTTTGTTATAAGTCAGAGCAGTCATTGCTGACTACATGGTCGCACCCATACCATCAGTGCCCGCCTTCCTCCCAGACATGCAGACAATCATTACGTGCATGAGGAAGCGCCACTGATCAAGTAGGAAACCGTTCCTCCGTTGTGTATCGCCCAATGGACCAGAATAGCCCATTCGTAGAAATGCTCCATCGCGGAACGGAGCAACAAACTCTGTAGGGTCATCCCTAGTCTCCTCTCTAAAACGTAAAGCCACCCGAATTTGTTCAGACGAGAACTGAACTTCTTGATTGTTGACGGTTGCTCACATAACCGGGGGCTCAACGCGGCAATCGTATTCCACCGTCTGCCAAAAATCCTCAATATTGGGTAAGGATATCGGCAGAGTAGTTGTGATCGCGTGGAATATCCGCGAGCGAAGGAGGAATGTAATAATCTCGCGGTAGTCCTCCACACCACTCGCATCTGGGTCTAAGGTAATGTACATGTTGTGCCCAGGGAAGAATTGTCTCTGGTTATCTCCCCCGTCATCGCCACCAGCACCTCCAGCACCAGCAACAGCAGCCATATCTGCAACAAACGAACCAAGTTAGATAAACGTTAAGGCATAACACAAGTTCGCTTGTTACCATGAGCGAAGTTGTGATAAAATCTGTATAGGCGAAGTTAAAGGTGGGGCGAAGTTGGGAACAACTTCGCTGCATCTTTAAGTTTGTCTAATAACTAATAAGTAAAAAGGTCCAGGCGAAGTTAATAATAACTTCGCCTCACCACAACATCGCCTCAGGCGAAGTTACGGATAACTTCGCCCAAACCCTAAGTTCGCCTGAATCTGAATCGGCGACAGTAAGGTCGTTTCAAACTTTCGAAAACTTGATGTTTCTGGTTAATGTGAAGATTTAGGACTCTTAAACACAAGATTTTAAGGATAACTACACGACCAGGTTGTACATGACCACGTGAAGACAAGTTTTGAAATCGGGTTTAAGGATCGATCGTCCGAGGTCATTAACCGGTTGTCGAAACAACCTAGGATTAACAACATGAACATCGATTATCAGATATAAGAACCCAAACACACCTTGAATACTGATTGAAATCGAAGAAAGATAACAAAGATGAATCGACAGGTAAGATCGCTAAGTTCGCTGGTAAATCGGAGAGTATAAGTTCGCTGATATTTGAGAATAATGAACGAATGACCTTTGAAAATCCTTATATAGGGGCGCTGTTATACAGGCGAAGTTACGGTTAACTTCGCCTAGGCGAAGTTATTCACAAGTTCGCCTGTTTAACAACTTCGCCTATATTTACAAAATCAAACCTTATAATTTGAACATTTTTCAATTAACTTTTAAAACTTCCCTTTGAGAATTAAATGACACGATCAAGTCCAAGTAACCAGATATAAAAGCATACAACTACATAAAAAGAAAACTTTTAACAATTAAAGTTTAAGTGATCAAATTTCAGTCTTTACAAAGGACTACTACGTTTTAGAAAAGATCCGAACAGGAATCATACTAATTACGTGACTGTCACATAGATCCGTGTTTAGCTATATTATGACATAAAGAAACAGGTTGTAGGCAGGTAAATAACTTAAAATGGTTTTCATCATTTCTGTGATACGAGTTAGGTTCAATTATGCCTCAAAATTTAAGTGGGCAACAACTCAGAGATTATGATGCCTCCTATCTATTCTCAAAGCGTATTTGGCTTTTCCCAAGTCACCCCGAATTGACTTCGACTCATATTGTCTAGTTAAGTTTGTAAGTACTCTTCATCTGCTTCCCGTTCTCTTTCTTACTCCATGATTGAGAAGTCTTGACATTGTCAGCTCTAGAATGTTTCAATAACTCATAAGTTTTATTTATTTATTTATTTATTTATTTTTTTTTTTTTTTTACGATAAACATATACATAGACTTCAGAGTAGTAAAAAACTGCAAGTCCCGAATCTGGATCACTGCAGTTTCTTCACACACTATCTTTACGGGAATCAGAACATTTATGGGCTCGTGTATGACTGGGTAATCGCTTTTCTGCCTATCATTCGGAAAGATATATATGAAGACATACAAAACTCTTAAGGAGTTTCCACGTAAAATCGAGTAGATTTAGTTGGTATCACATCTACTTTTACGCACCATAAAAAGCTACCATGACATACAATGACTGTTCTAAAGCCTTTTAAGCCTAATAACTTCACTAGTTAAGCACACAAAAGCAGTATATCTATCATTTTCCAAGGTTGGATCAATTTTCTGTTAAACATGGTTAAGTAACTTCTTACGAAGTAGTAGACTTGAAAAATAATTTCATTTCCCAAAAAGAAAAATTTTAACATTAATCGCCCCAACCAAAACAAAGTCTTCAGGTAAACGGCTATCCCGAAGATCCAATGGATCAGCTGGACCGACCACATACTAGTATGTATCCTTCTAACTAAGTATGATCGACTAATTTTAAGCGAAAGAATGAAAACACATCATAAACCGCCCCGGTCACTTTCAGTCATCTGCTTAATGGCTATCCGCATATTCTACAAGTAGAAATGAGGACCAAACATATCCTAAGACATGTCCTTCAAACTGAGGCAACCGACATAATTCTAAGCGATAGTGACTTTTTTTTTTTTTTTTTTTTTTTTTTTTTAAACGAACATAAAAAGCATGGTTACTCGGGATTGATCATCCCATTCAGCTCAATAAGGTTTTGAAATCTTGTTTTGTCAAACGCTTTAGTATATAAATCAGCGAAATTATCAAG
Source organism: Bidens hawaiensis (assembly GCF_021521415.1). Taxonomy (NCBI): domain Eukaryota; kingdom Viridiplantae; phylum Streptophyta; class Magnoliopsida; order Asterales; family Asteraceae; genus Bidens; species Bidens hawaiensis. Next base: position 3,532,568 of record NW_027491022.1, read on the forward strand.
CGTATCCACCTTTTCAAGCACAATCAGTTTCTTCTCAGCACAATCCCGTATAAAATGATGACGTATGTCAATATGTTTAGTTTTACTGTGCTTCACGGGATTGTTAGTTACTGAGATAGCAGCTGTGTTATCAATGCAAATAGGAGTAAGTAAGAAATTCAGACCATAGTCGCGCAACTGTTGTTGAATCCAAAGAACCTGGGACAGCAGTTGGATGCTGCCATGTATTCTGCTTCACAGGTTGAAATTGCGACTGAAGTCTGCTTCTTGCATTGCCACGACACCAATCTGCCACCAAGAAACTGACATCCACCAGTTGTTGACTTCCGACTCTGATTGCACCCTCCATAATCAGAATCTGTGTAAGCGACAAACTCCAAGTCTCCTCCTTTTGCGTACCACAACCCCAGCTTCGGTTTGCCTTTGAGATACCGCAAGATCCTCTTCACACCCTTCATGTGAGATTCCTTTGGGTTTGCCTGAAAACGAGCACAAAGACAAACTGCAAACATAATATCAGGCCTAGAAGCAGTTAAGTACATTAAAGAACCTATAATAGCCCGATACTGAGTTGGGTCCACATCTGCGTCATTGTCAGAATCAGCACCCAATTTATGGTTGACTCAGATTGGAGTATCGAATGGAGTGTTGTCCTCCATCTTGAAGCGTTTGAGCACATCATGGACATACTTGGTCTGATGAATAAACATCCCTTCATTCTTCTGATCAACCTGCAATCCTAAAAAGAAAGTTAGTTCACCCATAGCACTCATTTCAAACCTTTTCTTCATGACGGCCTCAAAATCTTGACACATGGAGACTTTTGATGCAGCAAAAATAATGTCATCCACGTAGACTTGCACTAGCAGGAAGTCGCTTCCTTGTCTCTTCACAAACAGTGTGCTATCAATCTGACCTCTTTCAAACGCATTTTCAAGCAATTAATCTGATAAAGTTGAGTACCAGGCACGAGGTGCCTGATGTAGTCCATACAACGCCTTGCTTAATTTGTACACATGGTCTGGAAAGTCTGGGTCAGGAAAACCCGGAGGTTGCTCAACATACACAACCTCATCAACTTTCCCATTTAGGAATGCACTCTTTACGTCCAACTGAAAAACCTTCATCTTTTTATAAGCAGCAAATGCCAAAAACAATCTAATGGCTTCCAATCTTGCCACAGGAGCGAACACTTCATTATAATCAATCCCCTCTTGTTGATTAAAACCTTTAACGACTAGCCTCGCCTTGTTTCTTATAATAATCCCTTTCTCATCTCTCTTGCACTTAAACACCCATTTTGTGCCTATCGCATGCACATTCTTTGGTTTTTCAACCAAAGTCCAAACTTCCATTTTCTTGAACTGAGCCAACTCTTCTTGTATGGTTTCGACCCACGAGCTGTCCTTGAGAGCCATTTGATAATTCTTCGGTTCAATCTGGCTGATAAAGCAGGTGTACAAGCATTCGTTGATTATGCCTGTCTCCTTAATGCTTGTGTAAACACAGGTGTGCTCATTCAAGCTACGTCTTGTTTGTACACCGGAGGACACATCACCAATCACATTCTCCAAAGGGTGATCGTTATGAATTCTCGTGGTCGGAACAGAACCGACATGCAGATTGTCTTCCAAGTTAGAAGAGAGCTCGTCAATGATTGTTTCTTGCTGAGAGTGAAACGGATTGAAAAATTCTTCTTCAGTCGAGGCAGCAGGGGTATCGATAGCATTTGATGAGGAAGGTTGACATTTATCGATCAGCTGTCTTTGCAATAGATTTTCTTCCTCATCAAGGATCATCTTCGTAGCAACTCTCTCTTCTTCTTCAGCAATATCCAAATACGGTATGTTAAAAGACTTAAAAAGTTTAACATAGTCGAAAAACTCAGCAGGTCCGTTGCTTGGTTTTGGCGGTTGGTAACTTGTGATATCGGTGTTACACACCACCTAAACCTTGCTGGTCGATGTATTAAAGACACGTCTGTTGGGTGTCCCAACAACATAACCGACTAAGATTCCTTCATCGGCTACTTCACCAAATTTAGAATTTGTCTTTAAAATCGAACAAGGGGACCCGAATGGTTCAAGACATCTCAAGTTGGGCTTCCTCCCATGCATAAGCTCATAACACGTTTTATTAAGTCGTTTAACCGTCAAGACTCTATTGAGGATATAGCAGGCTGTAGCAACAGCTTCAGCCCAGAACACCACAGGAAGCTTTGAATCAGCCAGCATAGTTCTGGCTCCTTCAATTAATGTTCTATTCTTCCTTTCAGCCACTCCATTCTGTTGCGGTGTATACGGAGCGCTGTATTGGTGTTCGATCCCTTTCTGAAGGCAGAGGATCTCCATCTCAAAATTCTTGAACTCCGTTCCATTGTCACTCCTGATGAACTTAACCCTTTTATCCATAACGTTCTCAACTTTGGTAATCAAATTCTTCACCATCTGAACCGTTTCGTCTTTTGATTTCAGGAAATATACCCACGAATATCGTGAGTAATCATCAGTGATCACCAAGCAATAAGAAGTACCTCCCAGACTTTTTGCATTCACGGAACCGAAGAGATCCATGTGAAGCAATTCTAGGGTACTGACAATTGAATTGACTTTCTTGGTGAGATGGGATTTCTTGTGCTGCTTTCCCTTCTTGCACGGTAGACATTTGTCTTCAAAATTGAAACTTTTCAAGGGAACGCCCAGCACAAGTCCATTCTTGACAATGTGGTTCATCTTCCGAAGATGAATGTGCCTCATTCTCCTATGCCACAATTCGGACTCCAATTCGCTCGCTTTTGTCATAAGGCATGATTCTTCCGTGGCCATTTCAGTCGACCTCATATCCATAATGTACGTATTCCTCTCACGTGGAGCCTTCATCACAATCCACTCCTCTGGTATCTGAAAACCAGGATGTAACACAATTGCTTCATTCTTTGTGAAGTGTACGGTGTACTCCTTATCACAAATCTGCGACACACTCAGCAGATTGTGCTTCAATTCTTTGACAAAGTTTACTTTTTCTAATGTCATCTTCCCGTTAGACACCGTTCCCATTCCTGTAATCTTTCCTCCACTTTCTCCTGCAAAGCTCACTCTCCCTCCTTGAACAGGTTTCAAATCGTGTAACAAGTTTTTGTTACGCGTCATGTGCCGGGAACAGCCGCTATCCACAACCCAAAGATTATTGGCAGCCCTGTTCAACTGTTCCTGAACGATAAAGCAAAAGATTAGAATCTAGGGATCCAAGACCAATTGGTCTTGGATCTATACATCCCAAACTTTGGCTTTCCAAAGTTAGTATCTGGATAATTCATGTAAGTCCTATTAGGATACCTCCTTGTAGATTGATTGTGAGGCCTTCCAAACCTTTGTGAATTGAAAGAATTATAGCTTGTGGTTTGGTTATTAGCAGTGTAAAACTGAGATTTGTTTCTATGAAAACCTGAATTAGTCACATTTTTGAATTTTGAATGGTTTTCATTTTTAGCAGTATGATAATTACTATTAGGCTTAATCTCAGTTTTAGTAGGCCTCACACCTCTGAATCGCTGCTTCAGAGGGCAATCTGCAACAAGATGTCCTAATTGATTACACCTAAAACAACACCTATGCTCAACCTTTTTATCAACCGGTGTTTTAGATGTCGAGGCTTTATTACCGCCCGTTCGTCTCACATATGGTGGGACGTACGGGTTTAGTGGAGTACTCTTTTTATTCGTCTTATCTTTCTCTCCACCATTGGGTAATACCACCTCCTCTTTTGCCTTACCAGACTCGGATGACTTATCCGAATCCGATGAGACTGGACTTGGATCAGAAATTTGAACACTTGAAACAGGCGAACTTGTTTCGCCTCCACTAACATTTGGTTCTTTACAAGTTACATTAACTGGTACTGTCTGAGCAACCTCAAAGTCAACAGATTTCTGAACACTAGGGTTAAAAGTGTAATTGTGATTATAAGGTGGTGGAACCTCATGATAACCGATTCCTCCTCTCTTAGCAGAGGAACCATGATCACTAACAAGGTGATCAAGAATAGCAGAGGAATTTCTAAACTGCTCAAGTTTTCTATTCAATTCCACCATTTCACCTGGTTATCAGCAATCTGTTTTTCTCTATCAGCGATTAGTTTGGTTTTTTCTTCCAAAACTTCATAGCTTAGATCAATCACTTCAATTTTTTCAGCAAGTTTTGCTTTTAGACTTTTAATATCTTTTTCACAAGCTTTTATCTTTACTTTATAACTATTTTCTCTTGTTTTAGTATAGTGATGATCTTCTTTTAAAGTTTTAAACTCAACATCCAAACTAACATATTGATCAGTTATAGTAGCTAATTGCTCAGACAAGTTTTCGCATTTAGAACAAGTAGGTTTAGAACATACCTCGGAGAGCTGGTCTTTAACATCTGCCATAAAAGCTTTTTCTTCTCCGGTAACCTTCTCATTTCCTTCAGTTTCAACCTTCGCCAAATTGGCCTGTTCAAAAGTTTCTTCAGACTGCAGGTTCCAGTTGTATTCACCAGCTTCTCTGGACATCATGGCACTATAATCTTTAGAACCCCCACTTTGCTGTGTAGACCTGCCCTGACTTCGTTCTACATGCTCATTCCTGCATTCCTTTGCAAAGTGACCGTTTTGCTGACAATTGTAGCATCTTACCTTCGTCTTGTCGAACCCTGGCCTTCCACCAACAAACTTTCTTCCGGTCTTTTTCATAAACCGTTTTACTCTTCTCACGATCATAGCCATCTGCCATTGCAGATCCATTTCTTCCAGATCATCAGTATCAATCTGGTCATAGTCTTCATCCAACATAGCTGGATCAACAATCTTCCCCTGAATGTAGTTCTCATAGGAAGCAATAAAAGAAGCATAGAGCACAAACTGCTCTTCAGCAGATTTGACACTCATAGGCATCTTAGAGTAGTTGTTGCTAGGAACACTTGGAGAGCAACTACTCTTGCTTGCTTGCGGTTTAGAACCACTAGATCCACCTGCTACATAGCAAACATCACCATTTGTGTTGACTGACACATGCCCTCATGTGATGAATTTGCGCCCGACTCTCCCTTCGAGTAGGAGGCAGCAGATTCAGTCTTCTATCCTGAGCTAGTGTTGACTTTAGCTCCATACATACCTGGATCTTGAACCTGATCCATAGGTGTCTCTTTTCTGACCATGTTAAGCTCAAAGGTTCTGAGCTTTTTGACTGCCGTTTCTAGATCATATGTGGGAAAGTCTTTGTCTTCCCTCATCAGCACAGTGTACATCTCCCATTTTGGTGGGAGAGCATCTAGAAGCTTCTCAACTATTTCTTCTTCTCGGTAGGAAATTGAATAGTTGCTCAGTTCAGTCATCAGATGGTAATATCGAGTAATAATATCATCTAAAGATTCATTCTTCAAATACTTGAAGACTGAGAACTGGGTTTTGAGCAATTTTATCTTTGAAGCACTGATTCCTACATTCCCTTCAAATCTGTTCTCAAGAGCTTCCCAAAGCTCTCTTGTTGACGTATACTTTCTAAACGTATGAAGGATCTCTTGTGGAAGAGCCATTGTAATAGCAGCATGAGCCTTGCTCTCGGCCTCATACATCTTTTTCTCTTCTTCTTCCATTTTGCTATACTTTTTGATTTGATCACGACCTTCATACTCCATAACTGGTGGAATATAACCATCCTGGATGCATACCCACATCTTAGCATCCTGGTATTTGACGTATTGTATGAACCGATCCTTCCATGCAACGAAATCGGTTCCCTTCAGCAACCTTGGGGCCTTAGTAGCTGACCCTGCTTCTACTTCCATCTTTACTAACTCAGAGATGTTAATTGACGACATCTTTCTCGAAAACAAAGAAACCCGAAAAAAATCAAAAAAATTTCTGAAAAGTACTGTAGGCGAAGTTACGGATAACTTCGCTTAAGCCTTAACTTCGCCGCTGATTAACTTCGCTGAAGAACTTCGCAGATGATTAACTTCGCTTAAGGTAAGCGAACTTAGGAGGTAGGCGGAGTTGTAGAGAACTTCGCTGAGTTAGGCGAACTTGAGAAGGTAGGCGAAGTTGTGGATAACTTCGCTTAACCTTATATCTTCGCCGAAACCCTACGTATCCTGACGGCAACTTCGCCTGATGAACACGGACGTTTTTGCAGATCTGAAATCTGGATTTTACGAGGTTTTTGACGGTGCAAAGGCTTGAATACGATGGTAGGAGGTAAGATTGACTCAAAAACACAGAAAACACGTCAAGCGAATAGTCGAAACGGGACGATTTCTACACCCGCGTGAATATCCCGAACCACACAATCGAGCAAATGCTCTGATACCAATTGTAGGTTCCCTGGATGGATCGCACGAGATATCTCGATCTACTCAGGTGCGGAATCCCTGCGTAGATCGTTACGAGTATAGAACACGAATCACACGAACACACGAAACGAACACACGTTATATAATAACTCAAACACGTGATACGATATCACTATTACAGACACACGTTACAGCTCTCGTAACAACTCGAACAAACTAACACGAACAACTGACTTCTGCCAAACAGCCGTAACCTAGGACTATTTATACACGACAACTTCGCCTGGCATGTTCAGGCGAAGTTGTCCATAACTTCGCTTGACTAACAAGTTCGCCTAAGCGAACTTGTTAACAACTTCGCTTAAGACATATATAAAACATAATTAACATTACAGACACTAGACAATGAACTACTGACATTATGCACCAACACTTTCTGTGTTGGATGGATTTTTATGATTATTTTGTGCACTGGAAAAATATAACAAAAATATTTTTAGAAACCTAAGACATTTATGAAACTCTGTTAAATATTCTATAATTTATTTCTCTAATTTTCCTATGAATTAAAATACATCTTTGCATGCTAAAATCTGCATATTATACTCGTTATTGATCGATACTTTCGGTTTAGGTGAAACCGGTGGCTGCCCAATTAAGCTATTTCCGGGGATGTTTTGACCATGGTTTTTGTTCTAATAGCTCTCTAGGTATGTCACATACTTCATACTAATATATATTGGCCAATGGATTTGATTTGATGGGTCAATCGTTAATAGTTCGGAAACTAGGATTTCGGTTGTTTAAATTATTAATTGTTGTGTTTCGCGTGTTGTTTGAGGGGATTAACAACCAAATCAGTTCGTGTGTTGTTAATATGATTAGCGGGCTGTTGAAACATTAATTTTTAATAAAACGGGGCCGAATTGGTTAATGATTGTTCAAACGGTTCGGTAGAACGCGAATTCTCGCTTAAACGGTAATTCGTGCGATGTACAAGGGGATTGCTGACCCGTTCAGCTCGTGTATGTAAGGCCCCGAACCCCGGGAACCCCACAGTTGGTATTTATACAAAATAATTATTGAAATGATTAAACTTGAAAACGGTTTCTTCCATTAAAACAAACATCTCAGAGTGTAAATTCAGCGGAAAATATAAATCGTAAAACAAGTTCCCCAAAACCCGGGAATTTTGCCCAAAACCAATTTTGAATATAATTCGTAAAACTAATTAAATTCCATCCGTGCGAGATGTTCTAACATGGTTCGAGTTACCTAAAGCCTCAAGCTCATCAAACTCAATCATAACAGCCCCCGGGGCCTTACATTTACCGACACGACCCATAGATACTCTCGGGAATAAAGATTTCCCAAATTACCCCCATAAACACTAGGTGAGACCCATATGCGCATTTAAGAGTTTTTTAGGCACATAACATCCAACTCAGCCCCGTGTGGACCCAATTAGATAAACTCACAGCCAATAAGTCCAAACGACGCTACACGAGTTGAATGGGTCGGTAACTCGCAAGCACAACGTACTAACTATTCAATAAACGCGAATACGCGTTGTACCGGCCCATTTGAGTAACCGACAACCATTTCAGCCCGATTACATATAAAAATAACATTCCAGCAGCCCGTACCTCAAACCGAGGTCACCCGAACTGAATTGGTCATTAATTACTTCAACCCTCACGTTAAACGCAACAATCTACCATTCTAGCCAACCGAAAACTAACTTACAAACTACAACTAGTCGACTAATCAAACGATCACCAATGCGCATAATTTTGAAGTATGTTATACTAGACATACCTAGGAAGATTTTGGTGCAAGAACCTTAGCCAAAACAGTCCCGGAATTGATAAAATGGATAGCCACTCGGTAAGCCTACAACGCGTGATTTAGCGATCAACAAGCGGTTAATATGACCAATTAAGGTGTAAAAGACATGAGGGAACATGGGACTAACCTTCAATTGAAGTTTTATGCCCTAAACTTGGCTGCAAAAAAAGAAAAACGAGGGGTGTGGCTGCTGCTTTTGCTGCCGATCGGACAAGGAAGAAGGGGGGGTTAGGGTTTTAGTTTTATGTTATAATATAAAATGTTACACCCTAGCCCCTCCAAATTGAAGGATATGGCAACTTGAAAGAAAAGTTAAAAGATTTAACGTACCGGGATGACGAGAAGGTTTCCGAGGAATGTGGGATAAATCCTGAGAGATCTACATACTCTACAAGCTTTAAACCATGAAACCGAAAATTAACGGGTGTAACAAGTCCACCCCCCTTACAATGGGATTCCTCCCTGAATCTCGATGCGATAAGAACAACTGCGGGTAGAGTTTCATCATCTCGTCTTCGGACTCCCAAGTAGCCTCAGAACCCCTGCGGTGCCTCCACTGCACCTTCACCTACCTAACCACCTTATTCCTCAAACTCCTTTCCTGACGGTCAAGTATAAAAATAGGTTCTTCAACGTAGTTCAGTTTACTATCAAGCTCAATATCACCTAGAGGCACATGGGCCTCCTCGTCTGCCAAACATTTCCTCAAATGAGACACGTGGAAAGTAGGGTGTGTTGGTGCATAGATGTCAGTAGTTCATATGTATAAAGTCTGTAATCGAGTCTGTAATATTGTTTATGTAATTGTTTGTGTAACAGCGAAGTTGTTGACAAGTTCGCTTAGGCGAACTTGTTAACCAAGCGAAGTTGTTGACAAGTTCGCCTAGGCGAACTTGTTCAACGAGCGAAGTTATTGACAACTTCGCCTGTGGCGAAGTTGTCGTGTATTTAAGTAAACCTACGGGTTACTGTTTCAGAGTTGGTCATTTTAGGTTTTTGGTTATCGAGTTCAGTTACGTGTGAGTCTATTGACGTGAGTCTGTAAGCATCTCGGTTTGAGTTATCAATATAACGTGTGGTTGTTCGTATTGTGTGTACGTGTGTTCGTGAGCTAATATTCTACGTCCGTAACGATCTACACAGGGATTCCGCACCTGTGTATATCGGGATATCTCGTGTAAGATCCGTCCAGGAACCTACAATTGGTATCAGAGCTTTTGCTCGATTGTGAGGTTCGGGATATTCACGCGGGTGTAGAATTCGTTTCATTTCGGGTGTTACCGGGACGAGTTTGTGGTGTTTTTGCTCAGTCTAGCTTCCTACCAGTGTGTTTAAGCCTTCAAATCGTCAAAATCGTCGTTAAAATCTGTTTTTCAGATCTGCAGAAAGTTCAAGTTCGTCAGGCGAAGTTGCTGTTCATCAGGCGAAGTTGCCGTCAGGATTCGTAGGGTTTCAGCGAAGATATAAGGAGAAGCGAAGTTATTCATAACTTCGCCTACCTCCTCAACTTCGCCTAACTCAGCGAAGTTCTTCTCAAGTTCGCCTCGTTCAGCGAAGTTCTCTTCAAGTTCGCTTACTTTCTAAGTTCGCTTATCCTAAGCGAAGTTATTCTCAACTTCGCCCATTTACGCGAATTTACAAAGGATCCAGCGAAGTTTTTACTTAAGCGAAGTTATACTTAACTTCGCCTACAGTACTGTTTCGAAGAAATTTTTCTAACTTCGCCCATTTCAGAATATTTCGGGTTTCTTAGTCTTCAAGAAGGATGTCGTCAATCAACATTTCAGAGCTTGTCAAGATGGAAGTTGAAGCGGGGTCAGCTACAAAGGCCCCAAGATTGCTAAAAGGAACCGACTTTGTTGCGTGGAAGGATCGGTTCATACAGTATGTTAAGTACCAGGATGAAAAAATGTGGGTATGCATCCAAGATGGATATATTCCACCAATCATGCAGTATGAGGGTCGAGACCAAATAAAGAAATACAATAAAATGGAAGAGGAGGAGAAGAAGATGTACGAAGCCGAAAGCAAGGCTCATGCTGCAATCACAATGGCTCTTCCGCAGGAGATCCTCCATACATTCAGAAAGTATACATCGGCTAGAGAGCTTTGGGAAGCTCTTGAGAGCAGATTCGAAGGAAATGTAGGCATTCGGGCCTCAAAGATAAAGCCGCTTAAAACTCAATTTTCAGTCTTTAAGTACTTAAAGAACGAATCTCTTGATGATATTATCACGCGATATTATCATCTCATGACTGAATTGAGTAACTACTCCATTTCCTACCGAGAAGAAGAGATTGTAGAAAAACTTCTCGATGGTCTCCCACCAAAATGGGAGATGTATACTGTATTAATGAGGGAAGACAAGGACTTCTCTACTTATGATCTTGAAACCGCTGTCAACAAGCTCAGAAATTTTGAGCTTAATATGGTGAGGAAAGAAACATCTATGGATCAGGTTCAAGATCCAAGCATGTATGGTGCGAAAATGAACTCCAATACAAGTTCAAAAACTGACTCTGCCGCCTACTACTCGAAAGGTGAGTCGGGTGCCAATTCTTCACAGGAGGGGCATGTGTCAGTAAATTCAAATGGGGATGTTTGCTTTGTTGCGGGTGGATCAAGTGGTACTCAACAGACAGCAAGCCAGAGTGGTGGATCTTCAAGTTCCTCAAGCAATAATTACTCAAAGATGCCAATGAGCGTCAAATCTGCTGAAGAGCAGTTTGGCCTCTATGCTTCATTTATTGCTTCATACGAAAACTATATTCAAGGAAAGGTAGTTGATCCGGCAATGCTAGATGAAGACTATGACCAGATCGATGCTGATGATCTGGAGGAGATGGATTTACAATGGCAGATGGCCATGATAGTGAGGCGAGTGAAGAAGTTCATGAGGAAGACGGGGAGAAAGTTTGTTGGTGGCAGGCCAGGGTTCGACAAGTCCAAGGTAAGGTGCTATAACTGTCAACAAAACGGGCACTTTGCCAAAGATTGCAGAAACGAGAGAGTTGAGCGTGGTCAGGGCCGATCCCCACAGCAAACTGGAAGTATTAAAGAAGTCAATGCCATGCTGTCCAGAGAAGCAGGTGAATACAACTAGAACCTGCATTTGAATGAAAATAATGAACAGGCAAATATGGCTAAGGTTGAAAATGAAGAACGTGAGAAGACTACCGGAGAAGAGAAAGCTACTGGTAAGGAAAAAGCTTTCATGGCATATAACAAGGATCAAATCTCCGAGGTAAGTTCTAAATCTTGTTGTACTAAATGTGAGAATTTGTCTGAGCAACTTGCTACCATAACTGATCAGTATGTTCGTTTAGATGCTGAATTTAAAACTCTTAAAGAAGATCATCACTTTACGAAAGCAAGAGAAAACAGTTACAAAGTTAAAATAAAAGCATGTGAAAAAGATGTTAAAAGCTTAAAAACTAAACTTGCTGAGAAAATTGAAGTTATTGATCTTAGTTATGAGGTTTTAGAAGAAAAGACTAAACTGATTGCTGAACGTGAAATGCAGATTGCTGACCACCAGGTGAAAGTGGTGGAACTGAACCGAAAACTGGAGCAGTTCCGAAATTCCTCAGCTATTCTTGATCACCTTGTTAGTGATCAAGGTACCTCTACAAAGAGAGGAGGAATTGGTTATCACGAGGTTCCACCACCGTATAACCACAATTACACTTTTAACCCTAGTGTACAGAAATCTGCTGATTTTGAAGTTTCTCAGACAGTTCCTATCAAGGTTACAAGTAAAGATTCAAGTGTTAGTAGTGGCGAAACGAGTTCGCCTGTTTCAAGTGTAAATATTTCTGTTACGAGTCCAGTCTCATCGGATTCGGATAAGTTGTCCGAATCGGGTAAGACAAAAGAGAAGGTAGTGTTACCCACTGGTGGAGATAAAGATAAAACTTCTAAAAAGAGTACTCCACTCAACCCGTACGTCCCACCTTATATGAGACGAACGGCTGGTAACACTGCCTCTACATCCAAAACAACATTTGAAAAGAAAATGGAATATAGGTGTTGTTTTCGGTGTAATAAGGTAGGACATCTTGTTGCAGATTGTCCTCTGACGCCAAAATTCAGAGGTGGGAGGCCTATTAAAACTGAGCATAAGTCTACTGGTAATTTTAATACTGTTAAAAATGAAAACCCTTTAAAGTTTCAAAATATAACTAATTCAGGTTTTCACAGAAACAAACCTCAGTTTTACAATGCTAATCACCAAACCGTAAGATATAATACTTTCAATACACATAGGTTTGGAAGGCCTCACATTCAATCTCCAATGAGATTTCCTACTAGGACTGACAGGAATTATTCAAATGCTAACCTCGGAAAGCAGAAGTACGGGATGTATAGATCCAAGACCAATTGGTCTTGGGTCCCTAGATTCTAATCATTTGCTTTATTGTGCAGGAACAGTTGAACAGGGCTGCCCACAGTCTGTGGATTGTAGATAGCGGCTGTTCCCGGCACATGACGGGCAACAAATACTTGTTGCACGACTTAAAACCTGTTCAGGGAGCCAGAGTTAGTTTTGCTGGTGAAAGTGGAGGAAGAATTACTGGGAAAGGAACGGTGTCCAATGGGAAGATGACACTTGAGAATGTAAATTTTGTGGAAGAGCTGAAGCACAATCTGCTGAGTGTGTCGAAGATTTGTGATAAGGAGTATACTAGATGCCTTGAAGGTTTTCTTGGCATCTCAAGGGGAGATGAGCTGTAGAGGAGATGAGTTGAGGACCAAGCGTAGAGAAGACCGAGACGATGATCCCAATGCACCGGAAGGTGCAGGTGGTGAGCTGCCAAGAACCTCACAAGCTCTTGGGGCTTCCACAGCCAAGGGGGAGTCTGTTGGTGCATAGATGTCAGTAGTTCATATGTATAAAGTCTGTAATCGAGTCTGTAGTATTGTTTATGTAATTGTTTGTGTAACAGCGAAGTTGTTGACAAGTTCGCTTAGGCGAACTTGTTAACCAAGCGAAGTTGTTGACAAGTTCGCCTAGGCGAACTTGTTCAACGAGCGAAGTTATTGACAACTTCGCCTGTGGCGAAGTTGTCGTGTATTTAAGTAAACCTACGGGTTACTGTTTCAGTGTTGGTCATTTTAGGTTTTTGGTTGATCGAGTTCAGTTGCGTGTGAGTCTATTGACGTGAGTCTGTAAGCATCTCGGTTTGAGTTATCAATATAACGTGTGGTTGTTCGTATTGTGTGTACGTGTGTTCGTGAGCTAATATTCTACGTCCGTAACGATCTACACAGGGATTCCGCACCTGTGTATATCGGGATATCTCGTTTAAGATCCGTCCATGAACCTACAGGGTGAATCCCCGCGAGCTCATTGGGCAAATCCAGTTTATATGCTACCTCACTAACCCGTGACAAGATGCGGAACGGACCAATGAACCTCGGACTAAGCTTCCCCCTCTTACGAAAATGAATAATACGCTTCTAAGGAGAAACTTTTAGCATGACCCGATCACCAGCCTCGAACACAATAGGCCTTCGCCTTTTTTCCCTATAGGACTTTTGACGATCCTGAGCAGCCTTCATAAAATCCTTAATCTTATTGAGCTTCTCAGTCGTAGCCATAACCACCTCCAAACTACCCAAATGTTTCTGACCAATGGAGCCCCAACAAACTAGATTCCTACACCTACGCCCATACAACATCTCAAACGGTGGCATCCAGTAGTGGCGTGGTAACTATTATTATAAGAAAATTCGACTAACGGTAAATGACGATCCCAACTACCACCAAAATCGATAACACAAGCCCGCAGCATATCCTCGAGAGTATGTATGGTCCTCTCGGATTGCCCATCTGTCTGCGGGTGATAAGCGGTACTAATGAGGAGTTTGGTACCCATCTTCTCATGAAACTTCTTCCAAAACCTGGAGGTAAAACGCGTATCCCTATCTGAAACAATATATACCGGCACCCCGTGCCTAGAAACAATCTCACGAATAAATACATCGGCCAACCTCTCGGAATTATAAGTCTCTTAAATCAGCAAGAAGTGAGCACTCTTAGTCAATCTATCCACGATTACCCAAATGGTGTCATAGCTACCCCTAGGAGTACGAGGCAACTTAGTCACAAAATCCATCGTAAGATGCTCCCACTTCCACTCAGGTATTTCCAGGGGTTGAAGTTTCCCAAAAGGCTTCTGGTGCTCAGCCTTAACTTGTAGACACGTCAAACACTTACTCACGTACTGAGCCACCTCATATTTCATCGCAGGCCACCAATATTTCTTCTTAAGGTCTTGATACATCTTGGTCGCGCCTGGATGAATGAAATAGCGCGACTTGTGTGCTTCATCCAATATCTTACTCCCGAATCTCCCATACCGGGGTACCCATAAACGGCTGTCCTTATACTTCACCCCATCACCGACGTCTTCCAAAAACCTTTCCTGACCCCAAATACGTTCTAACATAATCCATTCCACCTGTAAAGCTTCATTCTGAACATTGGCTATTTGTTTCAAGATATTGTTGGGTTGGATTTTTGATATGGAAGATTGGAATCTTCTCAACCTCCTCAGAAAACGGCTAAGTATGGAATTCGAGCAAGCCCAGACGGTCGAGCATGGTTTTTACTACTTCGAGCAAGGTTCTGAACCTTAAATGGTTGATTCTTCTAAGTTTTGAAGGCTTCGAGCAAGCTACACTTCAACGGGCAAGAGTATTCTTCTATCGAGCATGGATTGCCAATCGAGCAAACAACTTGATCATACAAGTTCTAGCCAAGTGTTACGAGCACAGGATGATCGAGCACATGGGGATAAGCATGGATGCAATAAGAGGATGTCACGTGAATCTAAGCAAAGACTTCGAGCACAGTTCAGTTACCGAGCAATATTTACATTCGAGCGTGCTAAAGATTGCTGAATAAGAAAAGCTGAAGACATCAAGAAGAATGAGCTTGCTCGATGGACTTATTCGAGCAAAGTTTGGACAAGTCGAGAGGAACTAAGCTTACTCGAAGGGAATATGTATTCTTCGAAAGAGAATATATTCTAAGTAAAGTCTGCTTGAAGACACTCATCGAGCACACCTAGTATAGGAAGTTTGCTCGAGCAAGGTAT
Organism: Bidens hawaiensis; assembly: GCF_021521415.1. Taxonomy (NCBI): domain Eukaryota; kingdom Viridiplantae; phylum Streptophyta; class Magnoliopsida; order Asterales; family Asteraceae; genus Bidens; species Bidens hawaiensis. Next base: position 3,547,839 of record NW_027491022.1, read on the forward strand.
GTACCTTGCTCGAGGACTGAAACACTTGTATTAGATTTATCTTTCATTATGTAATGACTAGGACTTATAGAAGGAAAGTCAGAGTCTATAAACAGATCTGGAGATGGAAAATTATGCAGGGTACGGATTTGGAAAACAGATCTGGAGACGGAATTGGCAGGCACTCATTGATTACGATAAACAGCCGCCGTCACACAAAACCCTACACATTCCATTCACTGTACCTTTGACGTATCATTAAATATAGTGAATCTTTGTCTCTGTACAAGACTTTACTGATTATCATTTACTGTTTTGTGTTTGATATCTGTTCATAATCCTTCATTCTCAATCATTGGATATCCTGATTCCGCGGGAGATTCAATCGGTCTTTTAAGTATTTGTGTCGGTGTGTTCTTGTCAAACCTTTGCTAAGGTTTCACCCGACGGACGGTCCTGACAAGTGGTATCAGAGCTTGAGTAAGCTCACTGAAGACCACGGGACTGAGGTTTTGTGAAGAAGCTTGAAGATTCACTGTGATTTACTACTGTAAAACTCAGATCTGGTGAAATAGAAGACCAGGAAGTGTCAACCAACAAGATTCCAAGGTTGCTTGGACAAGAGAACTTCATAAAATAGAAGGTGCTATTTGAAGCTGCAGTGAACTATAATGATCCAGAACTTTGGATGGCTATTACTGATGGGAACTATACTCCTTCAGCACCTCCAAACAATAATGTTGCGGTTGATCTTAGAATGAAGAAGAGGAATCATAAAGCACTGTCAATGCTAAAGTTGGGGCTTTCATGGAAAATTTTAACCACTGTAAATCATCATAAAAATGCAAAGGATATGTATGATGCAGTGATTGAAATGTTTGAAGGAAACACAGAATTGAGAGATATTAAGAAAGACTGACTGAAGCAGCAGTTGGACAGATTTAAGTTCAAGGAAGGAGAAAGGTTGAAGTCAGTGTTACAAAGGTTCATGATCATTGTAAATGAAATAAGGACCACTGATTTGCAGATTTCCAACTTTGAGCTCAACAAGAAGCTTTTGTCATCTCTATCTGGCGAATGGTACACTGCCAGCAAATTCATCAAAGAGAAGGCCAACTTTCCTAACTTCAAGTTAGATGATGTGATAGCTTTCCTCAAGGCTGCTGAACATGAAATTATTGAAAATCATATGATTCGAGAGGACAAGCCAAGCTTTCAAATGAACAATGCTCTTGTGGCACCCATGGGAAATCTCTCAGTCAAGAATTAACAGCCTATCATTGAGGAACCTTCAGAAGCAAACTCATCTTGTAACAGTCAGTCAAGATTCAAAGTGCAGCTGATTGAAGATGAAAATCCATCTACAGGAAATGGGCAGTCTACTTTCACACAACATAGTCCAACTCAAGGAACAGATTACCAGGCATTAGTCTCAATGTTCACTGAGTCTTACCATGCCTTTGTGGCCAAGAATCTAATAAACACAAGCATCGTCCTAGAAGACTTAGAACAGATAGATGCTGATGATTTAGAAGATATGGACATCAAATGGCAAGCGGCTATGTTAGCAGTAAGAAGCAAGAGGTTGTATAACAGAACTGGCAGAACCAGTTTCAATGGACCAAATGAAAGGATTGGATTTGACAAATCCAAAGCCATCTGTTATAACTGTCAACAACCGGGACACTTTGCAAGGGAATCCAACATGCCAAGGCAGTCTGGAAATCAAGTTAACCAGAATCAGTACTATCAGAATCAAAACCAAAACTTTCAGCAGCAAAGGAATCAAATGCCCAACCAAAATTCCTATCAAAATCAGAATAGAACCTAGCAACAAACATTTCAACCTCAGAGAAATAATCAGACAAGGCTGAATCTTCCAACACTCAGGTAAATTCTGACACTTCTATTTCTGATCTTCTTGCTAAAATTGATGCATTAAATCAGGAGGTTGGAAAATGGAAAACTGAATGTGGAAGGAAGGATGTCTTTCTGAATGTGTATGCGGATAGTGAAGCTACATATGAAAGTCAAATCAAGGGATTGGAGGATGATTGTGTGGTATCATATCAAATTCAATCCAGAATGAGAGTTGAGATAGAGGGACTAAAGAAGATGTTTGCTGATGAAAAACTACAGAATTATTGATTGAAATGGAGTTTTTAAAAAATCTTGTCTCTACAGGAAACATTATTGGTCATGTTGACAAAATGACAGAAGAAAAAAATACAAGAAGGTACCACCACCTTTTTGTGACAGTTATCCTTTGAAAGTTGATAAAGAGAGGAGAAGTGAGTATCTCAAACATTTCAAAAATGTGTTTGATGATAAGCCTGAATTCATCAAGCAGTATGATGATGTGACTGTAGATCAGAATGGAGAATTTGTGATAAAACAGCCTGATATGTCAAAAACTGTGATTGATGAAAAGCTTCCAGGGGAGAAAAAGAAGTGGAGTGAATACTCCAGTGAAGAAAGCAATTGTAGCTGTGGAAGCTATAAGTCATCAAAGGGGAAGAAGAAGAAAAGAACAAATAAGAAGAAAAGTGACAAAATTCCTATTCTTCCACCTATGACATCACAGGTAAGAAAGCACCATGAAAGAATGAGAAGAGAGCATGTTCCATTTGATAGATGTGCTAGACCACAGCCAGTCATAAAGAAGAGAACAGAACAACCGAGGAAATCTTCTTATGATCAGTATCATCCACTAATCAACCCAGTCTTTTCTAATCATAGATTGTTTGATGTTGGCGATGGGGATTATGCTCCAAGAAGAAGATATTCAAAAGAAGGAGAGGGAAGTTCTTCAAAATTGCCATCCAAGCTGAAGAAAATTGTTTTTATCAAAGAAAAATATCCACAAGCACTGGATCTCAGCAAGCCAATCAAGATGGATTTTTCCAACACTTTGAATTTGAAGACAACTTTAGGATTTGAATTCCCTAAGCCAAGTGACAAGATCAAGGACAAGAAAATCCTTGAAGACTTGGGAAGCTTTACTAAAGTATTCTGTACGAAATGTGATGAATATGGGCATCACACTGACTCTTGCTGGGTGCTTGAGGATATCTTTGAAATTCCAGATGTAGTTTGTGGCTATGACATGAAAATCTACAAAGAAATGTATGAGCGATACTTGAATGGAAATAAAAACCCATCTGAAAACAAGAACCTTCAGCCTATGTTGGAACAAAGGCTCAAAACAATCTTGAAAATCAAAGAAGATGACCAAATCCTGACAACAACAGAGAGGAACAAAAGGTTACCAAATGAAGAAAAAGCAAAGAGGAGACTCGGTGTTCTAAATGGTGATGAGAAGTTTCTATTGAAGCATGGATTTGAACCAAGAGGATTCAAGTGGAAGGTAAAGAAGGAAGTAGAAGAAAGGAAGGATAAGGTGATTGAGGAAGTTGATAGTTGCACTAAAATGTTTGTAGTGCACTGTGTATTAGAGTATGACACTGATGAAAATTGTGAAGTCGTATATGAGGATCCACCATCTGTTCCAATCAACTCTTCTGATGCATCTTCCACTATTACTGACTTACAAACTGATGAAGTTTGTAACTCAGAATCAAACTGATTCCTTTTGTTTATGTGCAGGAACAGTCCATGAGCAACAAATATTTATGGTACATGGATAGTGGATGTTCAAGGCACATGACATGTGACAGGTCTGCATTGATAAATTATGTGAAGAAATATGAGGGACCAGTCGCATTTGGGAGTGATGAAAATGGAGGAAAAATTGTTGGAAAGGGTACACTCACAAATGGCAAGGTATCCTTTGAGAATGTTCTACATGTTGAAGGACTTCAGTACAATTTGCTGAGCATTTCTCAAGTTTGTGACATGGGATATAAGGTTGCCTTCAATGATGAACATTGCCTGATTTTGAAGCCAGAATTTGTGATTCCAACTGAAATGATTATGATGACGACTCCATGAAATGGCAACCTCTATGAACTGAGAATGAATACAGCAATCTCAAGAGGTGATTCATGCTTTGTATCAAAGGCAATTGAGAATGAAACTGTGCTATGGCATAGGAAGATGTGTCATGTAAATTTGAAGAATATGAACAAACTAGTGAAAGGTGAACATGTTGTTGGCCTTCCCACAAGAGAGTTCAAGCTAGAAGAAAAGTGCACATCTTACCTAAAAGGAAAACAACACAAATCCTCTCACAAGAGCAAAATGATAAACACAATAGATGAGGTATTGGAATTACTTCACATAGACTTGTTTGGTCCAGTGAGTGTTCCAAGTGTTGGGAAGAAGAGATATTGCCTAGTGATAACTGATGATTTTTCAAGATTCACTTGGGTATATTTCATAGGCACCAAGGATGAAACCCCAAATTTGATCAAGTCCTGTGTACTCAAGATGGTAAATCAACTTGACAGGAAAGTGAAGGTAATTAGAAGTGACAATGGATCAGAATTCAAGAATGACACTCACAGTCGCAATTCTTTACCAGCAACCCTTCAATGTTTCGAGACTCATCTTTCAAGGGTTGATTTCAAATGCTGAAAGGCCACTCACTCAAAGATTCTTAATGTACCCACGTTTTCTGCAGATCTTCATAAACAGAGACTTACCAAAAATATAGAGGACAGGGCAGATTTTGAAATTTCAAGACTCAAATATATGCAAACGGATGAAGGATGCTCAAAGTAAGTTCATTGAAAATGATGACTGGGATGTACTCCCATGGTTACTCCTACCTGCACTGGGTGCGATTAATGTTCCAAGGACCCCCGGTAATAGTGATGAGGAAGGTGATGATGGTGATAATGGTGGTCCTGAAATGTTGATTGATTCTGATGCGAGACATTTGATTCAACAAGCTGAAGATTAGGGGGTTACTAATGATATTCATGAACAGGGAGAGTTAACTGAGCCTATGGATGAAGATGTGCTTGTTGAACCTATTCCTACTTCACCAATGCAAGACTCCACTTTTCATGACCCTACCGCTCAATCTGAACCATCCACTGACCCAGCTTCAAAACCAACAGCTGAAACCCCACCATCAACTCCAAATCTCTATGATATTGTATGTGAAAATGCCAAACTGGAGTTTGAGAACATAATGTTAAGAGAGAAAATTGCCATTTTGGCTACAAAGAACTCGGCATTGGAAGCTGCACTGAACGAGGCGTTATTGAAAATTCAAACCCTTGAGGGCCAGTCTGAGGTAGAGAAGACCTCAGATGCACCAAAACAGGGGGAGAATATTAATGTTGAACAGGAGGTTGGACCATCCGATGCACTAAACATGATCAATCAGCTATATGATGATGAGTCAGAAGTTGAGGGGGAGAATACGGAAGATAAAGAAACTGAAGAAGAAAGTTTAAAAAGAAAAGCAAAAGGCAAAGGGGTTGCAATGACTGAAGATGATCTACATCCCCTGCCTAAGCACCCAGTCCAATAAGAAGATATCTTGTTTAAAGAAAATGTTGTTGATCCGGATGTAGCTGAAGCTGAGCCTGTAAAGACTGTAATTAATTTAATGAATGAAGAGCTGGAAGCTCTGGAGAAGGAACAAATGGTGGAAGAAGCAGAGGAAATCCCTCAGGAAGTAATAGAAGCTTTAATTGATATGAAAGAGAGGGAAGATGAAGAAAAGAGGAGATTAAGAAAAGTTGATGAAGCAATCAAGGCAACAATTGATGCCTTGAAAGAAAATTTAAATGATGATAAACAAGGAACTGAACAACAAAAGGCTGCAGAGACCTTGATCACTGAGCCTGAAGAGCTTCAAGTGAATGAAGATGAACTGGGACTAGGTCGAGTAGCGAATGAAGAAGATGAAACAGTTGAGGTTTCAGCTTTTACAATGGTCAAACTGGTGATAATGAAAGATATAACACTCATACTGAACAACCTAGGAAAACATCACCCAGACATTGTAACAGCACCAAAGAAAGCACAACAAAACTTCATAAATATGAGCAAAGAAGAAGGATCAAGAGCTATAGAGCAAGTTGATCCAACTGAGCCCATTATTCAAGAAGTCACTGAAAATTCTGAAGAGATACATATAGATAATCATGTTATTGAAGAATCAGAATCAGTTGATGAGGAGATCATAATGGAAGAGCCAGAAGAACAAGTAACTCAATCAAGTTCTCCCACTTAATCTAAATCATCTCTAAAAAGAAAAGGCACTGATGATGTTGAGACACCAAAATCCAAAAGACAAAAATCTGTCAAGAAAATGGTGTACAAATTGAGGTTAGACAAACTTGAAGAAGGTAGAAGAGATCAATCTGATGAACCAATGATTGAGGCTCTTCATGACCTTGAAGAAGTAATTGAATTGGATGGTGAAAGTGAAAATGAAGAAAAATTGAAGAAAGCCGAAAAGGAAAATGAAGATGAGGAAGAATTGAAGAAGACTGAAAGGAAACAGAAAAATGAAGAATAGTATGAATCTTTGAAAGCCAAACACAAGGATATCAAATTCCTTCAGTTGTATGGCTACAGCTACAACTTCTTGATAAATCTTTCTCATGGAGAATTGAAAAGAAGAATTCAACAAATTAAAGACTCTCACAAAGATCAAGCAAGTAGAGAAAAAATTGAAAGAGAGCAGGAGTTGAAAATGAGGTTACAAAGGGAAAAGGATGAAGCTGAAAAGAAAAATCAAGAATTAAAGAAGTGGTTTGAGATGGTATGTTGAAGAGGGTCTTGATAAGATTAAGAAAGTTGAAAAGGGGAGCTCAAGTGGAACCCATAGGTCAAAGAGTGTGAGGCCTGTGCAGCCAAGAAATTTGAATTTGCCCACACATCTCTACTTTGACAGAAGATCGAAGACCTTAAGGGTTGTGAGTGAAGATGAAGCAGAACATCTCATCATCTTCAGAGATGATTTGAGAAACTTTACAACAGAACAACTGACCAAGATGGCTGAGCTGACTTTATATGACAATCAGGTAAGGAGTCAGCCATCTGGTCAACTAAGGAATGATCTCTCAAAGTTTTTAAAAGATCAAGCAGAAAAGGGATTCCCATTTCTGCAGCAGAAGAAGAGAGAAATCAGGAGCCAAGCAGAAAAAGAAAAAAGGAGGAAGAGAATAAGTGAAGTTCACATATCTGAGCTTTCTCTCTCTGAATCTAAGAAAAAGAGAACTCTAGCAAGAAACTCTCATTAGAAAAGGAAGACCTTAAAAGAGTGCTTGGCTATGAGAGAAGAGATGAAGGAACCCAACTCAAGAGTGCAACAAATTGGAAGAATCACATACATAACGTACAATCAAAATGATGATTCGACCACTTTGAGAAATGAGTCAGGTCTACCTATTGCAGTCATAAGAGAGGATGGTGATTTGCATTATATGCATCCATAAGATTTACAAGATTTGATTGATGCAAGATTCCCAAGTGATGCCTCTGACTCCTCTGAACTTGACATGCTGAAGTAAAGAGCTGCATATGTGAAGAAACTGAAAGAAAGGGCTGAAGCCAAGAACAGAGGAAGAAGATAACAGAATGGGGCTAATGGATGATTGATTTTTAATTCTATTTATTTTTGGATTTTGTTTGAGTTGTAAAAATTTAGTGTGTAATGCCTATGTGGCAAAAATTCCAATTATGTAATGAAATAACACGTTCTTAAATGATTTATCTAGAAATCTGATACACGTGTAACTCTGTTCAGGTATGTTTTGGTGCATCTGAGCTTGATCTAATCTAGGGGGAGATTGTTGGGTCGGATTTTTGATAAGGAAGATTGGAATCTTCTCAACCTCCTCAGAAAACGGCTAAGTATGGAATTCGAGCAAGCCCAGACGATCGAGCATGGTTTTTACTACTTCGAGCAAGGTTCTGAACCATAAATGGTTGATTCTTCTAAGTGTTGAAGGCTTCGAGCAAGCTACACTTCAACGAGCAAGAGTATTCTTCTATCGAGAATGGATTGCCAATCGAGCAAACAGCTTGATCATACAAGTTCCAGCCAAGTGTTACAAGCACAGAATGATCGAGCACATGGGGACGAGCATGGATGCAATAAGAGGATGTCACGTGAATCTAAGCAAAGACTTCGAGCACAGTTCAGTTACAGAGCAAGATTTACATCCGAGCATGCTAAAGATTGCTGAATAAGAAAGGCTGAAGACATCAAGAAGAATGAGCTTGCTCGATAGACTTATTCGAGCAAAGTTTGGACAAGTCAAGAGGAATGAAGCTTACTCGAAGGGAATAGGTATTCTTTGAAAGAGAATATATTCTAAGTAATGTCTGTTTGAAGACACTCATCGAGCACACCTAGTATAGGAAGTTTGCTCGAGCAAGGTATGTACTTTGCTCGAGGACTGAAACACTTGTATTAGATTTATCCCCAAAGTGAGATGCTCGGTCGAATGAAGCCCTTGTCGAGCAAGTCTTCCAATTAAGCCATAAGTTTTGTCATTTCATTTGGTGCTAGACGATAAGGGGCTAGAGCAACGGGTTTTGCGCCCGGCACAAGGTCTATCTGGAACTCGACCTCGCGATCCGGCGGCCCATCTGACAAATCATTTGGAAATACATTCTGGAAATCCTGAACAATAGGATCATCACTGACGGTAGCCACCTCGGTTTTCACGTTTATATCATACGCCAGATACGCCTTGCACCCCCACTGCATCAGTTTTCCCGTGTTAAGCATAGATATGATATATGGCGTCGCACCATTCTGATCACCGAAGACCATAATTTGGGTCCCATCCGGGGCCCTTAGACGTACAAGTTTCTGACCACAAACGATCTGAGCATCAACACTTGTGAGCCAATCCATCTCATGCACCACATCGAAACAGCCAAGCGGCATCAAGTACAGCCGCACCGGAAATCTATACCCAGACAACTCGATGGTACAACCCTAAATAGCCCTAGACACGGAAACGGACTTACCTAAGGCGACCTCAACCTCAAACACATCGACTACGCGCTCGGGTGATTTATTCTACGAGGAACAAAAAGCGGTAGACACAAAACTTCTACTGGCACCCGAATCAAATAAGACCGATGCCTGTAATTCATCAAGCAAAAAGGTACCTGGGATAGTATTACACTACTGCTTAGCTACACAATCACACATACGATTCCGAAAGAATGAGAAATTATAACAGTAGATTATAAAGATGAATAAGGAAAAAGTAACTGAAACAACGTCCGCATCATCCTTTGCCTCTTTCTTGGAGATGTTGAATGCCCTCGCCCTGACCTTCGGCTTTTCTTCCATTTTGCCCCTCGAGGAAGTCCCCTGATTGGACCCCCCCCCCCTTGCTGGTAGGACAGTTTGATGCCAAGTGGCCAGGCCCCTTACAGCGGAAACAAGTCACTGACGGACACTCGAAATGGGGGTGTCCAACCTTATCACATCGAAAACAGGAACCAGACCCAATCTTACATTTCCCCTTGTGCGGTTTCCCGCACTTGTTGCAATTACCAAACGCCGCATCCCTCTTAAATTCTGAAGTCTCAGTCTTTACCCTCTTCTCAGTCAAATTAAAGTTGTTTCCACCTGGCCGCTTACCGTATGAATTTGAGTTCCACGTCTTCCTAGTCTCGGTCGGCGTCAATTTCTCCCTCTAATCATACAATGTGTCCGCTAGGGTAACCACCGAGTTAAACGAGCTCATGTCGGTGGTCACCACACCCCTACGAATATCCACCGGTAGACCCTTCACATACTTCTTAATCCTCTTAGCTTCGGGAGTAACCATATCGGGTTATAAACGAGCCATCTTATTAAACTTCGTGGTATACTCACGATGCGTCATACTACTCGCCTCCAAGGTCAAGAATTCCTGTTCAATCTTATCCAATTCATGTGGAGGACAAAACTGATCAAGAACCAATTTCTTCAGCTCATCCCAAGTCATCCTCCTAATAGAACGATCACCCATAGCCTGCGCCAGATTATCCCACCAACACAGTGCATCGGAACGAAACGAGGCAGTAGCATAAGTCACCATGTCCTCCCCTTTACATTTACTAACCCTCAAAACAACCTCCATCTCCCTCACCCACTGATGTGCTGCTAATCCATCCTTAGTACCATCGAAAAAAGGAGGGTCACATTTCTTAAAGTCTCTATACGAACAACCCCGGGTAGATACACTAATAGCACAGACCTCCTCTTCATCCTTAGTCAGCACAAACACCTCTTCCTCCTCGACCTGCGTGTCATTACCCTTCCTTTCCTTATCTGAACTCTTACCAACCAAAGATTCCTCCATGGCCCTAACAGCCTCAGCAACGATCTCGGGAATGGCACTATGGAGAACCTGATAAACCTCATCCGCGATTGCCGCGCGCATAGCAGGATCTAAGGCGGGGTTATCCCCCTCCTTATAAATCGGGGTTTCTTCCTCCTGGGGAGTAGGGATGTCGCTCTCGGCTTCGGCACATGGCTTACGACCACGACCACAAACACTAGGACCACCTCTCTTAGCCGCACGAGTATTGACCATGACTTATCCATAAAAAGACATAATTTAGACACGGTCATGTACAAGTAGCGTTTAGAACATGTAAGGTAAGGGTAAACTGCTAATGACGTTGATCAGGTGTAATTAGTCGTTTACTTTACCCGCCCGTCCTATTCACCCCCTGCCCCTAACCACATTAGCATTCTATCTAACACTTAAACAATTAATCATATACTGGAACTTTAAAATTCAAGGAGTGACTAAACAATTAAAGTTACCTCTTGGCGTGCAGCTACTCGTGGTTGGCATACTAGTCTTTTCCCCTTACAGTTCGAGTCCAACTGCTCGGATCCCTCGAACCATGACTCTGATACCAACTTGTAAGACCCCGAATCCTGGGAATCCTACAGTTGGTGATCATACAAAAAACTTTCAAAATTCTTAAACTCAAAACAATTCATTTCATTTCAAAAACCAGTTCAGAGTATAAATCAGCGGAAAAATCATAATTATTAACAAGTTCCCAAAACCCAGGAATTATGCCTAAAACCAAATTTCAATTTATTAAGTATTAATTGAAAAGGACAATGTTCATTAACAAAACCTACCGACTAGATATGCCTTCAACCGTCCCAGTAGCCTCGAGAACGTCCAAGCGGTAAGCATCCTCCTCCTAACCTGAAACTCACACTAACTTACACACAAAGTCAGCTTGAGCTGAGTGAGTTCATGTTTTAATAATTGACATTTATAATAATCATTCCAAGAGTTTTAAAATAAAACGGGATACGAACAGTTAGGCCATCATCAACAATAAATAGTCACACTTATATATATGTACATCTATATAATTATATCCCTATAAATATCATCCAAGTAATAACATCAGGGTCGAGCACACGTACAACCCAAACACGTAACATCTCATCCAACGTTTGCAAACACAAAGTAGGCATACGTAAACATCCTTAGTCGATAACGACTAATTAACATCGCCAAATATTGGCCATACAATAATACATGTATAAACATACATCCAAGCATACAATAATATCATATCAAGGCCTACTCTATACAAGTAAGCCCATGTAAAATAATTTAAACTGTTCATCAAGCAAAATCGCTTAAGTGTGTATACTAGCCCAAATCATGGAAAGAGTAAAAAGGGGCATCATGAACTCACCTGTCACAAGGCATGAATTCACCATGAGCTAGAGAACCCCTAAGTGTCCCCACACACAAACGCCTATCGGTTTACATACAATCATTACTAACGACACCGAAAGGACTCGTTTATCCTACGAGGTGTTCTAACATGGTTCGAGTTACCTAATGACTCGACCTCATCAAACTCAATCATAACAGCCCCCAGAGCCTTACATTTACCGACACGACCCATAGATACTCCCTAGAATAAAGAATTCCCAAATTACCCCCGGAAACTCTAGTGAGACCCATATGCGCGTTTAAGAGTTGTTTAGGCACATAACATCCAACTCAGCCCCGTGTGGACACAATTAGACTAATCCACAGCCAATAAGTCAACACGATGCTAAACGAGTTGAATGGTTCGGTAACTCGTAAGTACAACGCACTAACTATTCAATAAACGCAAATATACGTTGTACCGACCCATTTGAGTAATCGACAACCAATTCAGCCCCATTACTTATAGAAATAACTTTCCGACAGCCCGTACCTCAAACCGAGGTCACCCAAACTGAATTGGTCATTAATTACTTCAACCCTCACGTTAAACGCAACAATATACCATTCTAGCCAACCGAAAACTAACTTACAAACTACAACTAGTTGACCAATCAAACGAACACCAATGCGCATAATTTTGATGTATGTTATACTAGACATACCTAGGAAGATCTTGGTGGAAGAACCTTAGCCAAAACAGTCCCGGAATTGATAAATTGGACAACCACTCGGTAAGCCTACAACACGCGATTTAGCGATCAATAAGCGAGTTAATATGACCAATTAAGGTGTAAAAGACATGAGGGAACATGGGACTAACCTTCAATTTAAGTTTTATGCCTTAAACTTGGCTGAAAAAAAGAAAAACGAGGGGTGTGGCTGCTGCTCTTGCTGCCGATCGGACAAGGAAGAAAGGGCGGGGGGGGGGGGGGGTTAGGGTTTTATAATATAAAATGTTACACCCTAGACCCTCCAAATTGAAGGATATGGCAACTTGAAAGAAAAGTTAAATGATTTAACGTACCGGGATGATGAGAAGGTTTCCGAGGAATGTCGGATAAATCCCGAGAGATGTACATACTCTACAAGCTTTAAACCATGGAACCAAAAATTAACGGGTGTTACATATAACATCTCAAATGGCGGCATCCCAATAGTAGCGTGATAACTGTTGTTATAAGAAAATCCAACCAACGGTAAATGATGGTCCCAACTACCACCAAAGTCGATAACACAAGGCCGCAGCATATCCTCGAGAGTTTGTATGGTCGTCTCGGATTGACCGTCCGTCTATGGATGAAAAGCAGTACTAATGAGGAGTTTGGTACCCATCTCCTTATGAAACTTTTCCCAAAATCTTGAGGTAAAACACGTGTCCCTATCCAAAACAATAGACATAGGCACCCCATGCCTAGAAACAATCTCACGATTAAACAGATCGGGCAGCTGCTCGAAATTAAGAGTCTCTCGAATTGGCAAGAAATGAGCACTCTTAGTCAAGCTATTCATGATTACCCAGATGGTGTTGTACTTACTCCTATGAGTGCGAGGCAGTTTAGTTACAAAATCCATCGTAAGATTCTCCCATTTCCACTCGGGTATTTCCAAGGGTTGAAGTTTCCTGAAAGGCTTTTGGTGCTCGGCCTTAAGCTGCAAACAAGTCAAACATTTACTCACATATTGAGCCACCTCATACTTCATCGTCAGCCACCAATAATTTTTCTTGAGATTTTGGTACATCTTAGTCGCGCACTGATGAACGGAATAGCGTGACCTATGAGCTTCATCTAGAATCTTACTCCTGAATTCCCTATACCTGGGTACCCATAAACGACTATCCTTATAATTCACCCCGTCACTGAAGTCTTCCAACAACTTTTCTTGACCCTATATACGTTCTGATATAATCCATTCCACCTGCAAGGCCTCATTCTGGACGTTGGCTATCTGCTTCAGCCTTATTGAAAAGGCCCTTTAAAAACATAGAAGGTATGGCCGTTAGCCTTACCGGGACGGTACATAATCTCGAGATCATAATCCTTAATTAATTCCAGCCACCATCGTTGTTGCATATTCAGTCCCTTTTTGCTCGAAGAAATACTTTAAGCTCTTATGATCGGTGTAAAAGACACAAGGAATACCATACAGATAATGTCTCCACAACTTAAGCGCAAACACGACTGCCTCCAATTCTAGATCGTGGGTAGGGTAATTCCCCTCATAAGGTTTCAACTGTCGCGAGGCATAAGCTATGACTCGCCCCGATGCATAAGAACCCACCCAAGCCCCTGGTAAGAAGCATCAGAATAGACAACCAGGTCGTCGGTGCCATCAGGCAAGGCTAGAATCGGAGCATGCGTTAACTTGCCCTTTAACTCAAGAAAAGCCTCCCCCTAATAACCACCCCAAACATACTTAACACACTTCTTAGTCAACTTGGTCAATGACGAAGCGATTCTCGAAAAGTCAGGAATAAATCGATGGTAATACCCGCCAAGCCCAGAAAGCTACGAATTTCAGACGGTGATTTAGGAGATTCCCATTTATTTAGGGCTTCCACCTTTGCAGGGTCCACCAAGATGGGATTTGGGTTAATAACTTGACCCAAGAATTGAACCTTGCGAAACCAGAGAGAGCACATAGAAAATTTAGCGTATAAATTGTTTCTTTGCAGAGCATCCAAAACCTCAGTGAGGTGACAAGCGTGATCGATTTCGCTCTTGAAGTATACGAGAATGTTGTCAATGAAAACAGTTACAGAACGGTCAAGTATTGCCCTACACACCCGGTTCATAAGATCCATGAACGCGACCGGTGCATTGGTCAAACCGGAAGATATCACGAGAAATTCATAATGTCCATAGCGGGGGCGGAAAGCGGTCATAGGAATATCTTGCTCCCAAATTTTCAACTGATGATACCCCGACCTAAGGTCGATCTTTGAGAACCAACTAGCTCCCTGGAGCTAATCAAATAAGTCATCGCTCCTTGGTAGAGGGTACCTAGTTTTCCACGGTAAGTTTATTCAATTCACGGTAGTCGATGCACAAGTTTTGACCACAGATAGTCTAAGTATCCACGCTAGCAAGCCAATCCGACCGAAGCACCACATCAAAACAGCCCAGCGGCATTAAATGCAGCCGCACCGGAAATCTATACCCAGCCAACTCATTAAAGCAACCCTGAATAGCTCTAGACACAAAACCGACTTTCCAACAACGACCTCAACCTCAAATATATCGTTTACGCGCTCGTGTGGTTTATTTAACACGGAACAAAGAGTGGTAGACACAAAACTTCTACTGGCACCCGAGTCAAACCAAACTGAAGCCTGTAATATGTAACGCCCGTTAATTTCAGATAAGTGATTTAAAGCATGTAAAGTATGTACATCTCTCGGGATTTATCCGACTTTCCTCGTTAAAATTATGTAACTTTCCACCCAATTTGCTACACACTTTATACTTGAGGGGCTAGAATGAAACTTCTTATTTTATATCATAAAAGAATGAAAAACCCTAACTCATAACCCTAGGTGCAGCCGATCGCAGCTAAGAACCCCCCCTGCTCGTTTTTCTTCTGCCCCGCCATGTTTCCGCCATGAAAACTTCAATTTAAGGTCGGTTTTATGATTCCCCATGTCTTTTACACCTTAATTGATCATATGAACGCGCTTATTAGTCGTTAAGATTGAGTTTTGATGATAACAGCTTGCTGACAGATTCGTATACGTTTATTGTAGGGTCTGTAACACGATGTTAATCCACTGTTTTTGATCGATTCTTGATTCCATGATGTTCTACTTTGATTCTAGTTTCCAGAAAGGTATAAAACGTAATTTTTGGACGAGATTTGAATAGTTTTTATGATTTTATAAAATCGAGTGTCAAACCTGATGCGGGACGACGGATTCTGGTCCGTCTTCCCGACATCATAACCATTTTTCGACAAGTCTAAATTGGTTGGTTCCCCTTCTAGAAGTTAATATTTTGAATTAGGAACCAAACCCAATTGGAATCGTTTAATTTTACTCGGTAATGAATTTTATAAAAATAAAATCATTTTGTTGCGCAGTTGAAATAGCTGCACATACCTTTCTGTGTTAGAAGAATTTTTATGATTTTTTTGTCCAATAGAAAAATATAATAAAAATATTTTTATAAACTTAAGATATTTATGTAACACTGGTAAAAATTTAATAATTTAATTCCATGGTTTTCCTATGTAATAAAATAAATCTTTGCATGCTAAAATCTGCATGTTATATTCTTATTGATCAATAAGTTCGTTTTAGGCTTAACCGGTGGCCGCCCTTTCTCGCATCTTTCGGGGCTGTTATAATTGAAGTTCATACTCTGTCATATTCTTAGGTATTTCACTTACAATATACTAAAATTTCATGGCCAATGGAAGTGTTTAGGTCAGTCAATCGATTTTAGTTCGAAAACTAGGGTTTATCGGGTGTAGGATTGGCATTTGTTGAGTTTGATGCGTTAAACGATCGGATGACCGACCGAATCAGTTTGTACAGCCCTAGGGGGGTTTAAGGGCTATGTGAAAATTATATTTTTGATGTACGGGGCTGTTGGGGTTAGTGCTTCGTCAATCGAGTCGGTGGTGCGTGAATTTTCGTTTAAACGTTAAAGTAAGAGTTGTAAAAAGGAACCGTCAACCCTATCAACTCGGGTGACATAATCTTGATGAATGAAAAGATTTAAAATGGAATTTGGTCCATTCGGGGCTGATTCGTTTAACAAATGGTTTTAAGGTTTATTTCGTGCGCATTCGACCCGATTTGATTATCGTTGGGCCTTAGGCCAAGTTGTTGGGCCTTGGGCCAAGTGTTGGGCCCTGGGCCAAGTTGTTGGGCCTTGGGCTAAAGTGTTGGGCCTTGGGCCAAGTTGTTGGGCCTTGGGCCAAAGTATTGGGCTTTGGGTCAAGTGGTTGGGCCTTGGGCCAAGTTGTTGGGCCTTGGGCCAAAGTGTTGGGCCTTGGGCCAAGTTGTTGGGCTTGAACGGCCCATTAGGACTGTTCTTACAATCTAGTTTAGTAACGCGTTATGTATAATTTACAGGCCCTTGCTTGTGATTGTGCACTTAGGGATTTCCTAGCTCATTGCAGGTGTTCGGTTGATTCAGGTGAGTTCATGATGCCCTTTTTACTCATTTAACTTTTGGGCTAGCATGAACACCTAAATGTTTTCTAACTTGATGAAATGTTTTTAAAAAGTTTTTATATAGGCTTGCTAGTATATGGTAAGCCTTGGGATGTTAAATATATATGTGTGTATATACATTATTTCTTGGTCTCTATTTGGCGATGTTGTAGTCGTTTCGACTACTGATGTTGTGTATGCCTACTTTGTGTTTGCATACACTGATGTTACGTGTTTGGGTTGTACGTTTGCTCGACCCTGATGTTATACGTGGATGATATATATATATACTGTTATGTATATAGGGATGTTATTGAATGGATGTTTACATATACATTTTGTATATGTATGTATGAGGATGTTTATGTTCGGTAATGATGATTCGATGGATGTACCCATTTACTTTTAGAAAACCTTTGATATGACTATCATGATTTTACTACTGATATCTTTTACTTAAAACTTGAACTCACTCAGCTCAAGCTGACTTTGTGTGCATGTTAGTGTAAGTTTCAGGATTTGGAAGAGGATGCGTTATCGCTTGGACGTGCACGGAGCTACTTGGATGGCGAAGGGCATACTGGAAGGAAGGATTGTTATGAATATTTTATTTCAAGGAAACTTATAAAAGTTATATTTACTTCGGATTTTGGGCAAAATTCCCGGGTTTCGGGAACTTATTTCATTTTTCATGTTTTCCGCAAAATTGGTACTCTGATACGTTTGTTTTAATGGAAGAAACGGTTTTTAAGTTTATTTAATTTTACGAGGGTTTGAATGATTACCAACTGTGGGGTTCCCGGGGTTCGGGGCCTTACATAATTCATCAAGTAAAAGGTGCCTAGAGTGACAGCATGCTATGCCTTAGCTAAGCAATTACACACAAAAGCTTTCGAGAGGATGAGGAATAAAAAGGAGAATTTAAGGAATCAGATCAAGTTTAACACTCTCGACACAAGCATTAGCCATATCCTATCCCTACAAAGATGGAGCCCTAACACAATCAAGCACAGTAGCATTTAGAACATGGTAGGTAACGGTTAACTGCAAATAACATTGATCAAGTGTTATTAGTCGTTTACTTTACCCGTCCGTCCTAAGGTCCCCCTACCCCTAACCATATTAGCATCCCATCTAACACTAATTTTATGACACAATGAAACCCTAATGCTTATTAAAATAAATAAACAGATATAAAAACACCTCTTAGCGTGCAGCTACTCGCGGTTGGCATTTCTAGACCTTCCTCTTACAGTTCGAGTCCAAGCATTCAAGAATGCTTGGATCCCTCGAACCTTGGCTCTGATACCGACTTGTAAGACCCCGAAACCCGGGAATGCTACAGTTGGTCATCATACCCAAAATTCTCAAAAATTTAAAACCAAAACAAGTTCATTTTATTAAAACCAGTTTAGAGTAATAAGTAGCGGAAAATAAGAAGTATCAAAAACCCAAAACCAGGGATAAGTACCCAAAAATCCAAAAATGAACAAGGTTCGTTTTATTTAAAATTTTTGACTAGTGATGCCTTCAACCGTCCGAGTAGTCTCCAGCACGACCAAGCGGTAACTTCCAACTCCTTAACCTGAAAGTCAAACTAACA
The DNA here is from genome assembly GCF_021521415.1 of Bidens hawaiensis. Classification (NCBI taxonomy): domain Eukaryota; kingdom Viridiplantae; phylum Streptophyta; class Magnoliopsida; order Asterales; family Asteraceae; genus Bidens; species Bidens hawaiensis. The sequence continues at coordinate 3,566,215 of NW_027491022.1, forward strand.
TACACACAAAGTCAGCTTAAGCTGAGTGAGTTCACGTTTGTATAAATGACATTTACAAATCAGTCTAAAAGTTATAGATATAAAATAGTAGAGAAATAATAAATAATTAAATAATCACCAAATAATTTATCCACGGTCGAACACGCGTACACGGGCCTCCCTACCACGAGTGAAGATTGGAGTAATATATTTGACCCAGATGCGGTAAGACATAAGCACGTGAAACGAGCCTCCCCACCACAAGTCAAACCCGAGTAATATATTTGACTTGCCACGGCTTTACAAACGTAAACACGTGATTTGGGCCTCCCCAGCACGAGTTAAAACTCAAGTTATATATTTGACCCGATCACGGTTTAGCAAACGACGGGCCTCCCCACCACAAATCACGAGACACGAAGTCAAGGATTCGAGTAATATATTTTACCCGTCTAGATGATGATCATGCAACATGGGCCTCCCCACCACGGGTTAAACCCGAGTAATATATTTGACACGGTCGCAATCACCATGCACACACACATCAATAGGCCTACTCACAAATATCTTAGTCACAAAGAACTAAATAACATAAACAATCATAGGCTATAGGGCAACATGTAAAAGTCATTCCAGTAAACCAATACAAGTAAGTCTACGCGTATTCAATTAATACTAGGCCTATAATATTCTCGAGCCTAGACCATAAGTAATATATATATATAACCTTAATGAATTTAGGATAAAAGACATGCCTAAAATATCCTAAGGCATATAATATAATTCACACCTGGTTACATAAATGTACAAATAATAATAAGGCTATACAATACCATCCAAATAGTTTTAAACGAGTAAAATCAAGTAATATTTGTAATAGGGTGTGTATGGTAGCAAATACGAACGAGCTAGTGAACCTCTAAGCAAATCCACAAATCAAAAGCCTGTCGGATTGCACATAAAAATTACTAACTAAACCGTACCGACTCGCTTATCCTACGAGATGTTCTAACTTGATTTAATTGACCTACATCCTCACCCTTACAAATTACAATTACATCAGCCCTCGGGGCCTTGTATTTACAAAAACCATCCTTAGTTAATTTCGGGGACAAAGGATTTCCAAACTACACTTGAAAGTTGTTAATTGAATCGAATACGAGCATTAACGAGTTGTTTAAATACTTATAAGCCAACTCAACCCCGTTTGGATAAAATTTAGTATAAGTACAGCCAACGAGTCCACACGACACTACACGAGTTGAATGGGTTGGCAATTAACTTGTACAACACACAAACTATCAATAAAACGCGAATTTGCGTTGTACTGACCCGTTTGAGCAACCGACAAACAATTCAGCCCATTAACATAAGAATTAACTTTTTCACAGCTCGTTAATGTGCTAAAAGTAGTCTAATAAAAACACGCTAATCTAGACACTAAGTAATAAATTCTAGACTCTTAACTAAACTAAAACTACTAACCGGCAAGTGAACCGATCGACTCTAGTACAGCTAAGTAAGTCCGGATATCGAACCCACAAGACTCTTTAAATTACGTTTACTAGCTAATTAGACTCCACTACAGACATGACTTATTTATATATTGTTTGATTAAGGGGGTTTTACGAATAAACTAATTTTAAACTAATTAAGAAAACTAAAGACGACTAAACTTAGAACTTGGACTTAATTCAGATGATGATGAGATAACTACCTAGGCTAGAATCCCCTAAATTTCAGTTGTTAATTAATCGGGAAAATATTTAGTTAAGGACTGGGATCGTAAAATAAACACCTAAGAGAAAACCCGAACAGGACCCCTGACCCTTCTCAAGAGACACCTATGAGTTTCTAATAAGTTTTAACGCACGCCAGTATTAAAAATAAAGTTTCCTTACGGTCACCTAATTATTTATGACTTAGTTCCTTTATACGAAATCCTACCTTACAGCGCAGAAATCAAAGGCAGTTTAATATATTTAATTGATTCAATAGACAATAATTAAATAATCAAACCTAGACGGACTCCGTACGAAGAACTAAATCTAGCAAGATCAAATAATAAAGATCTATCAATAACCTAGCACTTTACAGATTTAGGTTAGCAGTACACTTAGGTTTATTTAATTAATAATTATTACTTCCTATGATCTAATCGCGAATCAATCATAAAATAGTCAAAAACACAAAGTAGATGACCTAATAGCAACCTATCATAATGATAAACAATAATCAAGGTAACTATGGAATAATAACAATTAATCAAACAATCCTAAATATCCATACGCATCAATTTAATATAATTAAACCTTTTACTAAATCAGAAAACCATAACGATAAGTAAATCCCAAATCAAAACACAACGTCAAAGTAGGTTCATCATAAGCATAGGCAGTCTATAATGTTTAGCTTAACATCTTAGGTTTAAACAAAACAATCAAATAAGAATTCATGGCGGATAAAAGAAAACAAAAGAAAATAGAAGATAAACCCCGTGTTCTTCGTCTTCAACCAATGCGCGCACCACCAGATGATTCTTCGACTCCAAAGCCTTCAAAAGTTGCAATCGTACGCCTTAGAACTCCCAAAATTTATATGGCTCTTCACGTTATGATTAGGGTTAAGTTTTTAGGTGTTTATATAGACTTTCAAGGCCCATAAACTTAAAACTAGTAGAAGATTCTGGAAATCTAAGCCCATAAACTTAATATTTGTAGAATATTCTAGAGATCTGAGCCCATAGACTTAATATTTGTAGAAGATTCTAAAAAACTGAGCCCAAAGTGCCACGCGACGGGCCTTCTCCCATTTTGCTTGTTTTCGCTTGCTTTTCGCCCTCTTTTCGACATGATTGAAACCCGGAACCTACATTATTCAATTATGTTAGTAGTATACAAATCCTAATAAAAACTGAAAATTACATATTAAAATATTAAATAAAAGGTACACGGGATTTATGTATATTAAGCATTATATCAAATATCCCCACACATACCTCTTTTTCGTCCCTGAAAAAGTCTCATTGCAATGAGATCAGAATCGGAGAAATACAGTCTCAAAAACATATAGGGTTTATCTTAAAGATCAGATAAACGTAAAAACCGCGATTGACGATATTGTTGTCCACTTAAACCCAGCCACCAGCCTATTAAGCCCCCACGCACATTAAGCATTTAAGTTCATGTTGTTGGTGCATTTTGTGACCGTCGCTTGGCAATTCTGTTCAGCGTTGTGGAAGTACGAAGTTAGAACAACTTCGCCATAGGCGAAGTTATAACAACTTCGCCGTAGGCGAAGTTGTAACAACTTCTGCCTTAGGCGAAGTTGTGTGGGACGGCCCGAGGTAGAGCTCACCTCGGGTCGGCCGTCATTTGTTTTCATGTTTGGTATGTAATGTGTTTCGGTTATTATTTAAAAGATCTGCAGATGTGTTTATCCCATTCGTGTGTTTGTTCGTGTATGTGTTTGTGTGTAATTGTGTTCTTCGTCTTCTACACCATTAAACGAGTCTAGGAGGATTCCGCACTCCTAGACCTCGTGCGGATCTCGTATCGATTGGCGACGCCCCGGGGGGACTTACTAGTGGTATCAGAGCCTTAGGCTCTTAAGCTATGGTTCGAGATCTGCGTTTTGGTGTTTCTGGCACGTTTCTGATGCATAGGCGAAGTTATAACAACTTCGCCGTAGGCGAAGTTGTAACAACTTCTGCCATAGGCGAAGTTAGAACAACTTCGCCTACTGGCCCAAGCCCAAGCCCGCGAAGTTGTTTCGATATATATATACGTGTCTTGTTTAGGTTTGAGAATCCAGAAAGTTAGAGTATTGTGTGTTCAGTACAAGTAGCTAGAGAGAAACCGAGAGGCAGAGTCGTGTGGGACGGCCCGAGGTCGAGCTCACCTCGGGTCGGCCGTCATTTGTTTTCATGTTTGGTATGTAATGTGTTTCGGTTATTATATAAAAGATCTGCAGATGTGTTTATCCCATTCGTGTGTTTGTTCGTGTATGTGTTTGTGTGTAATTGTGTTCTTCGTCTTCTACACCATTAAACGAGTCTAGGAGGATTCCGCACTCCTAGACCTCGTGCGGATCTCGTATCGATCGGCGACGCCCCGGGGGGACTTACAAGTGGTATCAGAGCCTTAGGCTCTTAAGCTATGGTTCGAGATCTGCGTTTTGGTGTTTCTGGCACGTTTCTGATGCGTTTTTGGCCGAACAGCCGCTGCAGACGAAGTTATGGGGTTCAGGCGAAGTTGTCGCTTAAATTTTAGGGTTTAGGCGAAGTTAGCAGCCAGGCGAAGTTATGGTCAGGCGAAGTTATGGCCAGGCGAAGTTATGGCCAGGTGAAGTTATGGACAAGCGAAGTTAAGGAGGGGCGAAGTTGACTTTTACGCGAAGTTGACTTTAGGCGAAGTTAAAAAAAAAAAAAAGTGTTTGGAGTTTTCGTCTGTATGGCCAGGTGTACACGATTATTGCGAGACCGAAGACGTTGTTCCGTCAACGACTGAAACTTGTTATCTCTTGGTCTTACGTGTGAACAAATACGTGTCAACTCTGGATTTGGAGTTGAGGTTGTGAATGGGATATTGATTGAAACTGGATATTGACACATATTTGGGTGTTTGTGGGCAATGAAATAGTTGTTGTTCGAGGTTGACAACTGAAGAAAGTCAAATTGAACTGAAGGTTTTCGTCATTACTGGATTGCGGTCAGAGCATATTATTTATGTTATTTTCAAGGCGTTCGAGAATTGGATCCTGAAACGTGATGCTTATTTATTAAAGTGAAAATTCTGGAACAAGTTGGATTTAATCGGGAATTAAAGTGTTTATGTTCTTGATCGTTATCCCTGGTGATTGAAGATGCTTCGGATTAATTAATGGTCATGTGTGTTAGATTCTGTCAAGGTGGTTTTGTGATGAAATTGATCACTTGATGTTGAGTAGTTGAAGATTAAACCTTATCGTATGCCGACGTGTTGGTGAAGTTGTGGAGGGAGCCCAACTTTACGTGTTGGTGAAGTTAGAAGAACTTCACGTGTTGGTGAAGTCAGAAGGACTTCACGTGATTGGTTGAGATGATCAATTAGGCACGGGGATGCATGCATTTCAAAGACCTCAATCTATATTGTCGGAGAAGCTTACACTGAAGGGGAGATCTGATATGGAAGACGCTGGGTGATTGGTAGATTTGTGAAGCTACAAGACAGTTTCAGACACGGCTGGTTGAAGAGCAAACATAAGATCTTCAGTTAAGAGGGAGTCTGTTGGTGCATATTTTGTAACAGATGATCTTTTGTGTTTGTTAGAATTGAGAGCAACGGTCAAAGGGGAGTCTGTTGGTGCATTTTGTGACCGTCGCTATGCAATTCTGATCAGCGGAAACGAAGGACGAAGTTAGAACAACTTCGCCATAGGCGAAGTTATAACAACTTATCCTACTGGCCCAAGCCCGCGAAGTTTATATATATATATATGTGTGTTTTGTTTAGGTTTGAGTATCCAGAAAGTTAGAGTATTGTGTGTTCAGTTCAAGTAGCTAGAGAGAAACCGAGAGGCAGAGTCGTGTGGGACGGCCCGAGGTAGAGCTCACCTCGGGTCGGCCGTCATTTGTTTTCATGTTTGGTATGTAATGTGTTTCGGTTATTATATAAAAGATCTGCAGATGTGTTTATCCGTTCGTGTGTTTGTTCGTGTGTTGGTATGTGTGTAATCGTGTTCTTCGTCTTCTACACCACAAACGAGTCTAGGAGGATTCCGCACTCCTAGACATCGTGCAGATCTCGTATCGATCGGCGACGCCCCGGGGGGACTTACAAGTGGTATCAGAGCCTTAGGCTCTTATGCTATGGTTCGAGATGGTGTTTCTGGCACGTTTCTGATGTGTTTCTGGCCGAAAAGCCGCCGCAGGCGAAGTTATGGGGTTCAGGCGAAGTTGTCACTTAAATTTTAGGGTTTAGCCAAGATATAAGGTTAAGCGAAGTTATTCACAACTTCGCCTACCTCCCAAGTTCGCTTATCTCAGGCGAAGTAATCTGTCAGGCGAAGTTATGAACAGGCGAAGTTAAGGAGGGGCGAAGTTGACTTATAGGCGAAGTTAAAAAAAAAAATGTGTTTGGAGTTTTCGTCTGTATGGCCAGGTGTACACGATTATTGTGAGACCGAAGACGTTGTTCCGTCAATGAGTGAAACTTGTTATCTCTTGGTCTTACGTGTGAACAAATACGTGTCAACTCTGGATTTGGAGTTGAGGTTGTGAATGGGATATTGATTGAAACTGGATATTGACACATATTTGGGTGTTTGTGGGCAATGAAATAGTTGTTGTTCGAGGTTGACAACTGAAGAAAGTCAAATTGAACTGAAGGTTTTCGTCATTACTGGATTGCGGTCAGAGCATATTATTTATGTTATTTTCAAGGCGTTCGAGAATTGGATCCTGAAACGTGATGCTTATTTATTAAAGTGAAAATTCTGGAACAAGTTGGATTTAATCGGGAATTAAAGTGTTTATGTTCTTGATCGTTATCCCTGGTGATTGAAGATGCTTCGGATTAATTAATGGTCATGTGTGTTAGATTCTGTCAAGGTGGTTTTGTGATGAAATTGATCACTTGATGTTGAGTATTTGAAGATTAAACCTTATCGTATGCCGACGTGTTGGTGAAGTTGTGGAGGGAGCCCAACTTCACGTGTTGGTGAAGTTAGAAGAACTTCACTTGTTGGTGAAGTCAGAAGGACTTCACGTGATTGGTTGAGATGATCAATTAGGCACGGGGATGCATGCATTTCAAAGACCTCAATCTATATTGTCGGAGAAGCTTACACTGAAGGGGAGATCTGATATGGAAGACGCTGGGTGATTAGTAGATTTGTGAAGCTACAAGACAGTTTCAGACACGGCTAGTTGAAGAGCAAACATAAGATCATCAGTTAAGAGGGAGTCTGTTGGTGCATATTTTGTAACAGATGATCTTTTGTGTTTGTTAGAATTGAGAGCAACGGTCAAAGGGGAGTCTGTTGGTGCATTTTGTGACCGTCGCTATGCAATTCTGATCAGCGCAAACGAAGGACGAAGTTAGAACAACTTCGCCATAGGCGAAGTTATAACAACTTATCCTACTGGCCCAAGCCCGCGAAGTTTATATATATATATATGTGTGTGTCTTGTTTAGGTTTGAGTATCCAGAAAGTTAGAGTATTGTGTGTTTAGTTCAAGTAGCTAGAGAGAAACCGAGAGGCAGAGTCGTGTGGGACGGCCCAAGGTAGAGCTCACCTCGGGTCGGCCGTCATTTGTTTTCATGTTTGGTATGTAATGTGTTTCGGTTATTATATAAAAGATCTGCAAATGTGTTTATCCGTTCGTGTGTTGGTATGTGTGTAATCGTGTTCTTCGTCTTCTACACCATAAACGAGTCTAGGAGGATTCCGCACTCCTAGACATCGTGTGGATCTCGTATCGATCGACGACGCCCCGGGGGGACTTACAAGTGGTATCAGAGCCTTAGGCTCTTATGCTATGGTTCGAGATCTGCGTTTTGGTGTTTCTGGCACGTTTCTGATGCGTTTCTGGCCGAAAAGCCGCCGCAGGCGAAGTTATAGGGTTCAGGCGAAGTTGTCGCTTAAATTTTTGGGTTTAGCCAAGATATAAGGTTAAGCGAAGTTATTCACAACTTCGCCTACCTCCCAAGTTCGCTTATCTCAGGCGAAGGAATCCGTCAGGCGAAGTTATGAACAGGCGAAGTTAAGGAGGGGCGAAGTTGACTTATAGGCGAAGTTAAAAAAAAAATGTGTTTGGAGTTTTCGTCTATATGGCCAGGTGTACACGATTATTGCGAGACCGAAGACGTTGTTCCGTCAACGAGTGAAACTTGTTATCTCTTGGTCTTACGTGTGAACAAATACGTGTCAACTCTGGATTTGGAGTTGAGGTTGTGAATGGGATATTGATTGAAACTGGATATTGACACATATTTGGGTGTTTGTGGGCAATGAAATAGTTGTTGTTCGAGGTTGACAACTGAAGAAAGTCAAATTGAACTGAAGGTTTTCGTCATTACTGGATTGCGGTCAGAGCATATTATTTATGTTATTTTCAAGGCGTTCGAGAATTGGATCCTGAAACGTGATGCTTATTTATTAAAGTGAAAATTCTGGAACAAGTTGGATTTAATCGGGAATTAAAGTGTTTATGTTCTTGATCGTTATCCCTGGTGATTGAAGATGCTTCGGATTAATTAATGGTCATGTGTGTTAGATTCTGTCAAGGTGGTTTTGTGATGAAATTGATCACTTGATGTTGAGTAGTTGAAGATTAAACCTTATCGTATGCCGACGTGTTGGTGAAGTTGTGGAGGGAGCCCAACTTCACGTGTTGGTGAAGTTAGAAGAACTTCACGTGTTGGTGAAGTCAGAAGGACTTCACGTGATTGGTTGAGATGATCAATTAGGCACGGGGATGCATGCATTTCAAAGACCTCAATCTATATTGTCGGAGAAGCTTACACTGAAGGGGAGATCTGATATGGAAGACGCTGGGTGATTGGTAGATTTGTGAAGCTACAAGACAGTTTCAGACACGGCTGGTTGAAGAGCAAACAGAAGATCATCAGTTAAGAGGGAGTCTGTTGGTGCATATTTTGTAACAGATGATCTTTTGTGTTTGTTAGAATTGAGAGCAACGGTCAAAGGGGAGTCTGTTGGTGCATTTTGTGACCGTCGCTATGCAATTCTGATCAGCGAAAACGAAGGACGAAGTTAGAACAACTTCGCCATAGGCGAAGTTATAACAACTTCGCCATAGGCGAAGTTGTAACAACTTTTGCCATAGGCGAAGTTCTAACAACTTCGCCATAGGCGAAGTTATAACAACTTCGCCTACTGGCCCAAGCCCAAGCCCGCGAAGTTTTTTCGATATATATATACGTGTCTTGTTTAGGTTTGAGAATCCAGAAATTAAGAGTGTTTTTGTGTTCAGTTTATTTGTCTAGAGAGAAACCGAGAGGGAGAGTCGTGTGGGACGACCCAAGGTAGAGCTCACCTCGGGTCGGCCGTCATTTGTTTTCATGTTTGGTGTGTAATGTGTTTCGGTTATTATATAAAAGATCTGCAGATGTGTTTATCCGTTCGTGTGTTTGTTCGTGTGTTGGTATGTGTGTAATCGTGTTCTTCGTCTTTTACACCATAAACGAGTCTAGGAGGATTCCGCACTCCTAGACATCGTGCGGATCTCGTATCGATCGGCGACGCCCCGGGGGGACTTACAACTGGTATCAGAGCCTTAGGCTCTTATGCTATGGTTCGAGATCTGCGTTTTGGTGTTTATGGCACGTTTCTGATGCGTTTCTGGCTAAACAGCCGCCGCAGGCGAAGTTATGGGATTCAGGCGAAGTTGTCGCTTAAATTTTAGGGTTTAGGCGAAGATATAAGGTTAAGCGAAGTTATTCACAACTTCGCCTATATCAGCGAAGTTGTTCCTAACTTCGCTACATACAAAATACAAATCCAAACGACTCGATTACAGACACTAGACACTGAACTACTGACATCATGTACCAACAGACTCCCCCTTGACAGTAGCTTCATATCTTTAGCTTCAAAACACGTGTCTTGTAATCTTCAACAATCTTGCATCTTCATCTTTAAGCATGCACTCCTTCTCGTGCCAGAAACACTCGTGCCAGAAACGTGCCAGAAACACCAAAACGCAGATCTCGAACCATAGCATAAGAGTCTAAGGCTCTGATACCACTTGTAAGTCCCCCCGGGGCGTCGCCGATCGATACCATATTCGCACGATGTCTAGGAGTGCGGAATCCTCCTAGACTCGTTTATTGTGTAGAAGACGAAGAACACGATTACACACATACCAACACACGAACAAACACACGAACGGATAAACACATCTGTAGATCTTTTATATAATAACCGAAACACTTACATATCAAACATGAAAACAAATGACGGCCGACCCGAGGTGAGCTCTACCTCGGGTCGTCCCACACGACTCTCCCTCTCGGTTTCTCTCTAGACAAATAAACTGAACACAAAAACACTCTTAATTTCTGGATTCTCAAACCTAAACAAGACACGTATATATATATCGGAACAACTTCGCGGGCTTGGGCTTGGGCCAGTAGGCGAAGTTGTTATAACTTCGCCTATGGCGAAGTTGTTATAACTTCGCCTATGGCAGAAGTTGTTACAACTTCGCCTATGGCGAAGTTGTTATAACTTCGCCTATGGCGAAGTTGTTCTAACTTCGTCCTTCGTTTTCGCTGATCAGAATTGCATAGCGACGGTCACAAAATGCACCAACAGACTCCCTTTTGACCGTTGCTCTCAATTATAACAAACACAAAAGATCATCTGTTACAAAATATGCACCAACACATGTGATATCAAAAACCTATGGGTCTCACACCTTTGGAGTTAAGATCCACCTACCCCATCTCAAGCATAGTAAAAAAAATTAAAAATAATCGAGTTGAAGCAAACTGGTTCAATATATCACCATAAAATAACAACCCCTTATTGGTAAGAAGAAAATGCACTTAGATGGAATTATGGATGATAGGTCAAGTGAGGTCGTACGAGCATGCCATAAATATTATTGAACTTTGTCCTATATATGTTCTAAGAAAATATTTGTTGACTAGAAACTTTCGAGCCCCAATAGTGTATCCTCAGAGTCGCCATCCCCTTGATAACATGTAAACTCTCAGTCTCGTCTAGTATGTGCACTTTGGCCTCTTTTTCTTTTCGAGAATGCTTCTTTGGCATTTTTCATTACATAACTTTTCTCACTTTTTCTTTTATTTGTTTATTTGTTTTCATCATTTTTTTATTGTGCAATTATGCATCTTTAACCTAAAAATATATAACTAAATTCTAAGCTCGTATAAAATTGGACATTTGCGAGGCGCCACCACTCTTTATTTATTTCATAAAACAGAGTGGCGTGCTAACTTTAAAGTGCATTCAATTCTCATCACCTTAGGGTAATCAGCTTATGGCAATACTTCTTATACCTTATCGAATTTCAGCTTCACTGTCCCTCCTTAGGATGAGAACCCACAAAATTTAAGATAAAATTAGGTTTATTAAGAATAGGCAATGGAAAACATTTCAAGACTAGTTGGGCCTACCGACACATCCCAAGCTTAGTACGCTTTCTTTTATATTATCTCATATTATTAGTAGTTTGGAAAACCGATTCCCGATAAGTATCCTCATCTCCCATTTATGTGCAAAAAGAGACAAAATCAAGGGACATTTTTCAAAAAATTTTCATTTTTTTTAATAATTAAAATTTAACTATGACTCAAATGTCCTATCCCCACACTTAAATTTAGCATTGTCCTCAATGCAAGGATAAAGACGAGAAATAAAAATAAAATAGGAATACAAAAAACTAAAAACCTAAAAAAATAAAAACAAAAATAAATGAGCTAGATAATGGAAAAGACTTAGCTGGTAATATGCGCATGAAATATGATGCCAAAGTGTTCTTCCAAAGCTGCCCTCCAACTCCAAACATGCTCAGCAATCAAATATCCCTTTCTCTCACACAGGAACGGAAGTGGAAAACATTCAAAAAACAATATTTAAAACATATCTTATCAACTTGATAGAGTTTCAACATTAAAAACATGCTACCAGACCAACCAACCCCAACCAATCAACGTGAATAAAAGTAGTAAATAAATAATAAGTATACAGTTCGGCTTCTCCATCCCCACACTTGAATTTTGCATTTAAACTTTATGGGGATCATTTTTCTAGCTCTCTTAATCCTGCAAAAAACTTAAAAACAAAAACAAAGAAGAACTACAAAAACCTATGTTAGGGACACGACAAGACTCAAAAATAAAAAATGGGATAACTATACAAACTTTACACTTGAGTTTTCACTCAAGACACTTTACTATGAACTACTCGGCTTTCCAAGTGGAGCTTCCTCCACCATGGTAAAACTCCATGGTCCTCCAAGAAACCGCATCACGATACGACCATTCATCTACAATCTTATTCCTCTTATCTCCAACTTTTCCAAACTTCACAAACTTTTGCAGACCACCACCTCTTTCTCTACCAAACTCCATCGACTCTTGAGAACTCGCGACCTCTCTCTCCTCCTCCATACAAACTCTGACGGAACAAGGTTTCTCAAGACGTGGATCCATGTTCGGAACAAAAGACTCAATCGCATAAACGGGATGACATGGATCAATGAGACCGTCTTGACCATTAGGGTGTCTCATGGATTTAGAAACATAAGTGACACTATCGTCGCTGGCCCTAAGAGTGATCTTACCTTCAAATACATCAACAAGTGCCCTAGCAGTACGCAAGAATGGACGACCTAAAATAATAGGAACTCTCTCATCGGCCTCCATATCTAAAACCACAAAATCTACAGGGAAAACAAAATTATCGACTTTCACGAGCAAGTTTTCTATGATTCCCCTAGGGTACTTCACCGAACGGTCAGCTAAAGACCAGGTCATGCGGGTTGGTGTAAGTGCTCCTAGGCCTAGCTTCTCAAATAACGAATATGGCATTAAGTTTATGCTAGCTCCAAGGTCCGCTAACGCTTGACACGAGGTATCCCTACCAAACAAACGAGGAACAGTAAAAACACCAGGATCGGGTAACTTTTCCGGTACCTTATTGAGAACTACTGTCGAACACTCTCCGTTCAGTGGAATGGTCGAAAGCTCCTCCAGACATTCCTTTAGTTTAAGAAGATCTTTCAAAAACTTGGCATATTTCGTCATATGTTGGAGGGCCTCGATAAAAGGAAGGTTAATCCTAAGCTACCTAAACATATAAAAGAAGTTCCCGTACTCTCTACTAAATTTCTGATTCTTAAGACGGGCTGGATACAGGACACGAGCATGATCTATAAGAGGTGAAGGCTTAATATCTCTCGATTTCTTTTCCTCACTTCCTCTAACTATGGGCTCACTGGTTGGTGCGGTACTTGCTGGGGCGAGCCTAGGTTGCACCCTCCCAGGAGTCTCCATCACTATCTTCTCATCAACTAACTCATCACTCTCCTCTAGGGGCTCTACCTCAATTTCTCTCTCCGGACCTAAAACCCTACCACTACGAGTAGAAATAACATTTAACTGAGCTGCCGGATTTTGCTGACTGGTGATTCCTAATTATCAAATCATAATCGGCAATTCTCTTATGAGGTTCTTGATCTCTAAATTGTATTTGTTTCATCGTTTCTTCTAACCTATCCATACTACCACCCAAGTCCTATCCATAATTCCACCATGACTACTTTGATCCCCACCAAATGACTGATCCTGTCCCTGGTTAAGATTTGAATTTGATTGGAAACTAGGGGGTGCACCGGAGGAATGCAAATTTAAATTATAGTTATTATTTTTATAGTTGTTCTAGTTTGATTTATTATTTCCATTAAATGCCCTCCTATGAATTCTACCTGCTCCTGACCGATCAACGGACAATCTAAAGTCCCATGCCCCCTCTACACAACTCGCATTTATCTACCTTAGCCTTAAGTTTTTTAATCTCACTGGCTAGACTCTCTAAGGCATTCGCCACACTAGTATCCAGATTAACCTGGTGCACACCTCGGACGGATGAGGCTATACTAGTGACAGGATTTGAATTCCCGTTACGTGTCTTTTTAGCAGACTCGGATTGGGCAAAACTTTCAAACAATTCATTACACTCAACTACACTTTTCTTATCCATTAAATTACCTTTAGCAGCAATGTCGAAACGAGCCTGAGTCTCATATGTCAGCCCATTGTAAAACTTCTCAACAAGGGCCCACGGAGTAAGACCATGCTGTGAATAACGGAACTGTAAGTTCTGGAAACGCTCCCAAACTTGAAAGTACGGCTCATCCAGATCCATGTGGAAAGAGTGGATCTGATCACGAAGGCGAGAAGCTTTGGCAGGCAAGAAGTATTTCTTGATAAATGCAGTACGCAACGCCTCCCAAGTAGTGAATGCTCCAGCTGGTTACGAATCGAGCCAAGTGGCGGCACGACCCGCAAGAGAAAACGGGAACAAGTGAAGGAAAATCGGATCTTCATTGGACCTTGCAAGTTGAACGTTCTAAGCGCACGGGTAAGACGGTTGATGTGCGCTGGTGCGTCTTCATCGTCACGGCCATGGAATAGATTACTCTAGGAGAGATTGGCTATGACGTAAGAGGGAATCTGCCAGGAATTAGGGTTATTGATTACGGGGGTGATGATGGGCGAGTGGTCTCTGGTGAAACCCTCGAAGGCTTGTTGGTAAACGGTTTGGTTGTCGGCCATTTGAATATCGGGAATGGTTCTGGGACTCGACGCCAGTGAACTGTGTGGTGATGACTTCGGTGGAGAATCTATGGTGATTGGTGATGATGAACTAGCTTCTAACTTTAACAGAGGTGGTCCTTGTGAACGAAGATATGGCATAAACCTGAAAAACACACAAAGCCAACTGAGTAGACTCTATGTAAATACGAAAATAAAACTAAGAATAAATAAAAAAAACTAGACATAAAATTAAACTAAAATTAATGAGACTCCTACGACCCAAAGACAAAACAAAACAAAACAAAACAAAACAAAACAAGTAGCACGTATGTAGCAGACAAATCTAATCAAAGCTAATAACGCAATCGCCAAGAGTCCCCGACAACGGCGCTAAAAACTTAATGCGCTAAAAGTAGTCTAATAAAAACACGCTAATCTAGACACTAAGTAATAAATTCTAGACTCTTAACTAAACTAAAACTACTAACCTGCAAGTGAACCGATCGACTCTAGTACAGCTAAGTAAGTCCGGATATCGAACCCACAAGACTCTTTAAATTACGATTACTAGCTAATTAGACTCAACTACAGACACGATTTATTTATTTATTATTTGCTTAAGGTGGGTTTTACTAATAAACTAAATTTAAACTAATTAAGAAAACTAAAGACGACTAAACTTAGAACTTGGACTTAATTCAGATGATGATGAGATAACTACCTAGGCTAGAATCCTCTAAATTTCAGTTGTTAATTAATCGGGAAAATATTTAGTTATGGACTGGGATCGTAAAATAAACACCTAAGAGAAAACCCGAACAGGACCCCTGACCCTTTACAAGAGACACCTATGAGTTTCTAATAAGTTTTAACACACACTAGTATTAAAAATCAAGTTTCCTTACGGTCACCTAATTATTTATGACTTAGTTCCTTTATACGAAATCCTACCTTACAACACGGAAATCAAAGACAGTTTAATATATTTAATTGATTCAATAGGCAATAATTAAATAATCAAACCTAGACGGACTCCTTACGAAGAACTAAATCTAGCAAAGATCAAATAATAAAGATCTATTAATATCCTAGCACTTTACAAATTTAGGTTAGTAGTACACTTAGGTTTATTTAATTAACAATTATTATTCCTATGATCTAATCGCGAATCAGTCATAAAATAGTCAAAAACACAAAGTAGATGACCTAATAGCAACCTATCATAATGACAAACAATAATCAAGGCAACTATGGAATAATAACAATTAACCAAACAATCCTAAATATCCCTAAGCATCAATTTAATATAATTAAACCTTTTACTAAATCATAAAACCATAACGATAAATAAATCCCAAATCAAAACACAACGTCAAAACAGGTTCGTCATAAGCCTAGGCAGTCTATAATGTTTAGCCTAACATCTTATGTTTAAACAAAATAACCAAATAAGAATTCATGGCGGATATAAAAGAAAACGAAAGAAAATAGAAGATAAAACCTGTGTTCTTCGTCTTCAATCAATGCGTGCACTACCGGATGGTTCTTCAACTCCAAAGCTTTCAAAAGTTGCAATCCTAAGCCTTGGAACTCCCAAAATTTGTATGGCTATTCAGGTTATGATTAGGGTTAAGTTTATAGGTGTTTATATAGACTTTCAAGGCCCATAAACTTAAAATTAGTAGTAGATTCTGGAAATCTAAGCCCATAAACTTAATATTTGTAGAAGATTCTAGAGATCTGAGCCCATAGACTTAATATTTGTAGAAGATTCTAGAAAACTGAGCCCAAAGTGCCGCGCGACGGGCCTTCTCTCATTTTGCTTGTTTTCGCTTGCTTTTCGCCCTCTTTTCGACATGATTGAAACCCGGAACCTACATTATTCAATTATGTTAGTAGTATACAAATCCTAACAAAAATCGAAAATTAAATATTAAAATATTATATAAAAGGTACACGGGATTTATGTATATTAAGCATTATATCAACTATGCTAGGTATGCTCGATGAGTGTCTTCAAGCATACTTTACTTAGAATTTCTTAAGTGAAGATATTCTCCTCCATCAAACTTCATTCCTCTTGACCAATCCTTGCTTTGCTCGAAGTAGTACATCAAGCAAGCTCATTCTACTTGATGTCTTCAGTCTTGTCCTTGACTTATTGAACAATCTTTAGCATGCTCAGATGTAAATCTTGCTCGGGGAACTGAACCATGCTCGAAGTCCTTGCGTTGAACATATGACATCTTCTTATTGCATCCATGCTTGTCCCCATGTTCTCAACCATCCTGTGCTCGTGACACTTGGTTGAAACCTATATGATCAAGTTGTTTGCTCGATTGACAATCCATGCTCGAAAGAAGAATACTCTTGCTCGTTGAAGTCTATCTTGCTCGAAGCCTTAACACTTCCGAAGACCTTGCTCGAGGTAGTAAAGCCATGCTCGATAGTCTAGGCTTGCTCAAAGTCCATACTTATCCGCATATTAAAAAATTACATCAAAAAGTTCATGTAAACCCTCGCAGGATGAAAACCTTGTCCTCATATTTCAAAAGGGACCGTGATTATGAAAAGAGAAGGAAACGAAGTAATAGCATATACCCCCCCCCCCCAAATGACTAAACACGAATGATTAGAACTATACTATCCGTGACCGGAAACATGGAACGATTGCTTTTATATCCAAGATCTGGGGACATTACTTGTATTGTAACGCCCGCTAGTTGTTCGGTATAAGGATTTTCAGCGTGTAGAGTATGTACATTTCTTGGGAGTTATCCGGCATCTTTCGTTGACCCGATCATCTTCCCGGTACGTTTAGTTATCTAAACTTTTCTTCCAAGTTGCCATATCCCTTAAAATTTGAGGGCTAGTGTGTAACATATTATTATATCAAAAAAAAATAATAATAATAAACTAACCCTAACCTTATTAGCTGTTGCGATCTGCCAAGAGAACAGCGCCCCCCCCCCCTTCTTTGCTTCGACTTTTGAGCAATTCCAAGGCATTTAGAAGTGATTCAAGGTATGCACTACAATCCCCAACACTTTGTTCGTTCACCCCTAATCGTTTTGATGCTCAATTTTGCCGATTCTTTTCGTTAGGCTGATTTTGGCCAAGGTGCAATTGACCCGCTCCGCTTCCCGTGGATAAAAATTAGAGTTTCTGGTGTAGAAAGATTCCCAGGTATGGCATTTACATCATATTAAAATTTCGGGGTCATTGAAGGTGTTTAGGTTAGTCAATCGACTTTAGTTCGAAAACTAGGGTTTATCGGGTGTAGAATCGTCAATTGTTGAGTTTGATGCGTTAATCGATTGAATTACCAACCAAATCAGTTTTCATAGCCCTAGGGGGATTCAAGGGTTGTGGAAAAGTTATTTTTTTGGTACTCGGGGCTGATTAGGTTGGTGATTAGTCAATCGAGTCGGTTGTGCGCGAATTGTTGTTTAAACGTTAAATTGAGTGTTGTAAAAAGGAACCGTCAACCCTATCAACTCAGGTGACATAATTATGATGCATGAAAAGGTTAACATGGGAATTTGGTCCATTTGGGGCTGATTTGCTTGGCAATTGGTTTTAAGATTTATTACGCGCGTATTTCGACTCGGTTTGCATACCGACGGGTGATTTGTGCATCATGGTTAGACCCGACCGTGATCGTAGGGTGGATTTGGTTAATTGAAAGGTTTTAGGGGCTGAGGTAAAATGAACGAGTATGGGTTAGGCCTTGGGCCAAACTGTTGGGTTTGGGCGGTCCGTTAGGCGAGTGTGTTTTTACGGTCTAGTTTAGTAACGCGTTGTGTAAAATTTATAGGCCCTTACTTGTGAGTGTGCACTTAGAAATTTCCTAGCTCGTTGCTGGTGTTTGGTTGATTTCAGGTGAGTTCATGATGCCCCTTTTTCACTCTTTTCAAGTTTTGGGCTAGCATGCATACCTAAGTGATTTTCTTGATGAAACGTTTAAAATGTTTTACATAAGCTTGCTAGTATATGGTAGGCCTTGGGATGTTATATTATATATATATATACATTATTGTTTGGCCTATATTTTGGCGATGTTGTAGTCGTATCAACTACTGATGTTCCGTATGCCTACTTTGTGTTTGCATGCGTTGATGAGATGTTACGTGTTTGGGTTGTACGTTTGCTCGACCCTGATGTTATACTTGGATGTTATATTTATATAGGGATGTACTTGTAAGGATGTTTATATATATTTATGTATATATATATATATGTATGTATGAGAACGATTATTTATCAGTGATGATGACTTAATTGATGTACCCTTTTTATTTTTAAACTTTTGGTATAACTATCATAACTATTATTACTGATGTTATTTACTTAAAACTTGAACTCACTCAGCTCAAGCTGACTTTGTGTGCATGTTAGTGTGAGTTTCAGGTTAGGAAGAGGATGCCTTATCGCTTGGACGTGCACGAAGCTACTTGGACGGTGAAGGGCATACGTGGATGGAGGAATTTATTTTTGAACATTTTATTTCAAAAGGTTTCATAAAGTATATTTAAATTGGTTTTGGGCAAAATTCTTGGGTTTTTGGGAACTTATTTTCTTATTTATGTTTTCCGCTGAATTATACTCTAAGATGTTTGTTTTAATGAAATGAATCATTTTTAAGTTTAAATATTTTTACAAGTGTTTTGATTGATTACCAACTGTGGGGTTCCCGGGGTTCGGGGCCTTACATGTATACTACTAATGGTATGAGTTACATAAACCGCAAAAAAAAACCTATGAGCTATAAGTAATTAAAACAAGTTAAACAAGAGGAAATGAAAATTGGGTGGAAATGTTAAACAATCATGACTATGAAAATCGACAAGATACCTTACTGCAAGACCCGAAACTTAAACTTCAACCTTTTATAGCCTCAATGACGGGGTGATGGATAAAGAAAATTCAGGCCTAATGTTTTGCTAGGCTGAGTACTAGTGTAAATATGTAAGGGAAATTTATGGAGGAACTGGTATGAGAAAGAGCATAGGCACATGTGTTGTAAAGTTGTGCACTATAAAAAGTTAAGGTGGAATACTAAAAATTCTCGGGGACGTTACAACAGTTTAAAATAGCCCATTGGAAGGGGGGAACAAACTATAATGGACCTCTTAACACATGTTCCTAAAACATCCCAAGAAAGCAATGCAAGCTGAATGATAGTTCCCTCACTAATCCACTCCGAATACCTTCTTTTGATTTGTAACAACTACCCAACTGAAAAACTCGCCTTAACAAAATCTTATACTTGGTGAGTTGTGTATAAAACTTTAGATCCCTAATCGACCTGAACACGGTCTATAGTCCTCTAACAAACAATCAATATTCAAACATTAGAGGAAAGTGAGACCGGTAATTTCAATCCTTGTACATTAACAGTCATCGTAATATTATGCAAGCGGCTAAATATTATTTTATACGAGTAAGAATTTAACTTGCCACCTTGTTAAACTAAAAATTGGCGACCCCCCCCCCCCCCCGCCCCCAAAAATACAAAATCTTAATTGACTTTGGAAACCATGGATAAAGCTCGTAATATTAAAAACAAACTGAAAGCCGCTTGAGGCTAACCAGAGGACTATACTGATATACACGAGAAGATAACGATTCTTGAAAGGGTTAGTTGTGTTAATGAAACCGATGAGTTGAATTGAAAATACATGGAACTATACAAAATTGCCTCGAAGGTTAACCCTGTAACGTATTAAACAAAATTATCCCATTCCCGATATTTTATGTATATCGAATCAGAACGAGTACCTTACTGACAGGACGGATGTAGTTCCACCTGAAAATTTGTATACAACTAAACTCTATAAAGGAAACCATGAAAATGTTGAACGGGGAAAATCAAACAGTTACGACATAACATAATTTCATTGATTAAAGTTCGGTGGAATCCACAACGGGGAATCAACGTGTTCGGAAACAGAATAATGAATTTCGAAACAAATAATTATAAACTTTTCCCCTAAAGGAGCGTAATTGGCATATTGAATTTCGGGGACGAAATTTCTTAACCAGGGGAGAATGTGACATTCGTGACAAAACTGGATACACCTTAGTACTTACAAACTCGAATAAGCGTTTAACCGCTTATTGCGTATCAAACAAACGAATAAACGAACGGGTCTGGTTATGACTTGGATGTCCCGGGGGGTTATCTATAAATGATATACATTTAATATAAGCCAATATATTAGTATTATGGCCTCAGTTCGATAGCAAATCAGTTAAACGAAAACATGCTCGTTTAACCACCCGCTATGATCTTAAACGCAAAAGATAGTTCCGAAAAAGCATTGTATCATCCGTTAAGCTGAAAAAGACTTACCAAACACTTGTTAGGAATGTTTTAAGTGATTTGTGAAAATATTTTCGATTTTTGCAAACAAATACTATATTTTTCTAAATTTACACAAAAATGGCCGACAAAGAGTCATTTTCGCACTTTTGTCGTACCTGATTATTTTTCGCGCCAAAAACCGAACCCAAAATAAACTTGGACTCGGGGTTTAACGTTCAGGCATGAGAACTGAAATTATTGGGCCAACTATGGGCCCAAAAAGGGCCCAACTTTGTCTCGGCCGCCAAAGAGGGAAACCTCCCACATTAGTTTTCTTTCTTTTATATAAAGTGACATTTGAGATATTTTGACATAATACCTTTATAACTTCTGGAGAAATTGCTGTTCTTTCACGTACAAAACAAGATTCTAAGGTAATTTACATATCTTAATTATTTAATCTTTGTTTAACTATGCTTAATTTTATATAAACATAGTTTGATTAGCAAAAATCACTTCTAACCATGCAAAAATCCTAAAAATTGACCAAAAACATGGTTTGATCATGCACATGGTTAGGAACCTATTTTGATAAGTTTTTTGGCCATAAACACAGATTGAGGGTTTAACGATGTTTTTATTGTTCAAAAGTTCGGTTTAAATCCCTAACCGAAACCCTAAGTTTCGAGGCTGTTATGTTGATGATACATGCTTGCTTTACGATATAGGACATGTACTTAGCTTATATAGAAGCACAAGAACCTGGAAACAGGATTAAGTGGGCAAAAATGAGCGAAGTTCAATCTCAATGGATTCCGCACTTTGAGGTATAAGCTGTAACATCTAGAGATCCTAATTGCAATCTACATCAGGACTCCAGGTCTTTTCAAGTGGTATCAGAGATTTTTGGCTCCTTACTAGCTTGAACAGTTCAAGTTTTTCAAGGTTTTTCTTTCTACATTCTAATTCCACCGTCAAAAGTTCTTCAAAATCTCACAAATTATTCTCTACCTATCCGTGACAAACCCTACCAAAATTTATTCAATTCCTACATCATGTGCACCTTCAAATTCCAAAATTATCTAAAGAATGTCTTTCACCACTTATGTACAAGTAACGTATATGTTTATCCCGTATAACATATACGGCGTATAACATATACGCCACATATCTTATACGTTGATTAGATATACGCTGGCTTAGTTCTTATACTTTGACTATCTTTGACCATCTACATATCCGTTGATCAACCTTGACCAGAATCTTATACGTTGACTATTTTTGACCATCTACATATTCGTTGATCAACCTTGACCAGAATCATATACGTTGACCTACTTTCACCAGAAACATATCCGTTGACCAGAAAGGATACACATTGACTTTATTCAAATATGGAAAACCTAAGTGCGTTCGTGTCACAGCCGTCTATTCTACTTCAAAATATTAGTTTGGAAAATCAAATGGGAACTTCCATCAAGCCTCCTAAACTTCTGAGAATGGAAGACTATCCTTAATGGGCTGACAAATTCGAGACGTATGTTCAAGCGTTGAACTATGATACATGGACAGCTGTTGAAGAAGAATACATCATCCCTAAGAATGAGAATGAGGAGAACTACCGACTATCCCAGATTGTTGATGCAGATAAGGATTTATTTCTAAGAGAAAAGAAGATGTTAAGTCTTTTCCAACAGTCCATCAAAGATGAGATCTTTCAACTTCTGCAACACAATGGTTCTTGTTACTCAATATGGCAAGCAATATTGAATAAAGATCGTGGAAATCCCGACATGAGAAAGAGCAAAATTGCTTTGCTAAAGAAAAAGTTTGACATATTCACTCAAGTTAAGGGTGAATCATTTGCTCAATTGGTTGAAAGATACTATTATCTTGTGAATTAGATGAAGAGGCTGAAGATTGACAAGCATGAGTAAGAGTATATAGATAAACTTGCAGATGCTTTGCCTGAAGAGTGGGGCACTTTTATCTTGATTCAACAAGCGAACCCCATTGCTTATGCCCGTCTGAATTTGGCAAGCTTTATGCCCGTCTGAATTTGGCAAGCTTTATCGAGAAACTTGAAGCTCATGACTTGGAATTGAGAAAGAAACAGAAGATGAAATCTACAGTCGTATCACAAGATGTGGGATTATATTACAAAAATTCTCATTCAAGTGTTACTCCAAATTCCAAGATTCCTACTGCATTTTGTGCTGAGTCAATTAGTCAAGCTTGTGTTACAAATATTGCTGCTACTCCTCAATATAGTAGTAGTTGTTCTGGAACAACTCCAATTACTCAAGATTCTAGTTCAAAGGAATCTGATGTTATCCAATGCAACATAGCAGTGAATCTGAAGAATACTGGAAATATGACCACTGACACTATCAAGGAACACATGGCTTTTCTAGGATCTGTTTTAGAATCATATGAGTGTTTGGTGGTGGGTCGCAATGGAAATTACAACATGACTAAAGAGGATTATGACTAGATAGACCCGGAGGAAATGGAGATGATTGACATAAGATGGTGCATGGCTAGTGTGATAAGAAGGGCACAAAGATTTAAAGAGATTACTGGTCGAAACGTGCTTGATGGTACGACTTCTATATTAGGCTTTGACAAGTCTAAAGTTAGATATTTTCGTTGCAAAGAGAAAGGACACTTCAAAAGGGAATGTGCTAGCAAAAGTGTGGATGATAATGCTGCTAACCCTTTTGGATGAGATTATTATAAACAAGCTATATATCATCGTCTAGAAGGAGAATCATCAAAGGGGAAGAAAAATTCTGAAGCATCAACCTCGCAGCAAAAGGCAGCTACAGCCTAAGTTGATAAAGGCTTCAATTGGAGTTCGGTATTCCAAGCAAATGTAGCTCAAGTGGTTATTGCTGAAAGTGTGATCAAGATGGATAAAATGGTCGATGACAAGGAAGAAGTTGAGAGTGAGACTCTAGAGTCTAATGATGCAGATGAAGAAAAGAATGTGAATGAAGATAGCAACAATGAAAAAGACGTTGTTTGTGATACTTCTGATGATGAACTTCCTCGAACTTATGATAAAATTCATGAAGTTCCTTCTGATTATCTTATCTCATTATTTCCTCATGATATTGTGGAGGAAGATGTACCACAAGGAAAAAATGATTTTGGGGAGGAAGAAAGTGATGAAATTCAAGACGTCATCAAGTCAGAAGATGAGGAGGAGTTCGTGTCTGTTGATGAAAAGATAGTTGAGAATAAGTTTGTTGAAGGAGTAATAGAAGATATCACTGATGTTGATTCAGAAACTGCAAGTGAAGAAGTAATTGATCAAGCTTTCATGGCCAATGAGGTAATTCTAAACTCAAATCTAAGTGAAATTTGTGAATTACCATGCTATGAATGTGATTTTAAAAATCTAGAAATCAAAGAATTTAAGAGACACTATGATAAATCTTTGTTTGATTTAAATGTTGTTAATGAGGCCTACATGAAGCTTCAATCGTGTGAAAAGGGTCTTTGGGAAAAGATTTTAGAAAACCAACAGACAATTTTAATGCTTAAGCACACGGTTGAAGACAAACAGATTGCCATTAACAGACATATTGATGAAAACACAGCACTCAAACTTGAGCTTCAAACACTCAAGATTGAGACTGAACAAGTTAACCTGAAATTGGTAAGCTACGCTGCATCGTCCTATGTACTTGGTCACATTATCACCATAACATCTTCAAAGAGTGAGGATAATGAGACTTAGAACTTAGGAGAAGATCATCATGCTGTGCCTCCACCTTTGTGGAATGATTATGTTCCAAAGAAACCAAAAGGTTTGAAAAAGGCACTTAATGTGGAAATAAACATGCCATAGCATGATGTTTCTAAATCTGTTGCTGATAATGAGAGTTCTGGTTGTGATTCTACAACTAGAATAAAAATGGCAGAAGCTGTATTGAATGAGGAAGTTGTTAAACCTCATGGGTTGGGTAATCAAAAGAGTGTTTTGGATAATCAAAAGAAAGTGGTTGAAAAATCGACAAGATTTAGGATAAACGAGTCCTTTCGGTGTCGTTAGTAACGATTGTATGTAAACTGATAGGAGTTTGAGTTGTGGGGACACTTAAGGGTTCTCTAGCTCGTGGTGAATTCGTGCCTTGTGACAGGTGAGTTTATGATGACCCGTTTTACTTTTTTAAAGTTTTTGGCTAGCATACACACTTAAGAGATTTTACTTGATGAACAGTTTAAATTATTTTACATTAGCTTACTTGTATACAGTAGGCCTTGGGATGATTTTATTGTATGCTTGGATGTATGTTTATACATGTATTATTGTATGGCCAATAATTGGCGATGTTAATTAGTTGTTATAGACTAAGGATGTTTGCGTATGCCTACTTTGTGTTTGCATACGTTGGATGAGATGTTACGTGTTTGGTTTGTACGTGTGCTCGACCCTAATGTTCTTACTTGGATGATATTTATAGGGATATAATTATATAGATGTACATATATATAAGTATGACTATTTATTGTTGATGGTGGCCTAACTGTTCGTATCCTGTTTTATTTTAAAACTCTTGGAATGATTATTATAAATGTCAATTATTAAAACTTGAACTCACTCAGCTTAAGCTGACTTTGTGTGTAAGTTAGTGTGAGTTTCAGGTTAGGAGGAGGATGCTTACCGCTTGGACGTGCTCGAGGCTACTGCGACGGTTGAAGGCATATCTAGTCGGAAATTTTTGTTAATAAACATTGTCCTTTTCAATTAATACTTAATACATTGAAATTTGGTTTTGGGCTTAATTCCCGGGTTTTGGGAACTTGTTTTAATAATAATGATTTTTCCGCTGATTTATACTCTGATACTGGTTTTTGAAATGAAATGAATTGTTTTGAGTTTAAGAATAAGTTTCTTGTATGATTACCAACTCTAGGATTCCCGGGATTCGGGGTCTTACATTATACGGGCGTTGGTGTAGGACTCCCATCTGTTGGGTATCCATTGGTAAAAAACAAATGGGTAGTTTGGAGGTGGTTGGGCTACGACTGAAAAACTTGATAAGGTTAAGGCTTTTATGAAGGCCGTTCAGGACTAGCAAAAGTCCTATGCGGATAAAAGGCGAAGGCCTATTCTGTTCGAGGCCCGAGATCGGGTTATGTTAAAAGTTTCTCCTTGGAAGGGGTATCACTCGTTTTCGTAAGCTGGAAAAGCTTAGTCCTAGATTCTTAGGTCCACTATGTATCTTGTCTCGTGTTGGGGAGGTAGCTTATAAACTGGATTACCTGTCAAGCTTGCTGGGATTCGTCCTACATTCCATGTGTCGCATCTAAGGAAATAATTGGCATACGAGGAGGGCCATGTGCCTCTTGGTGACATTGAGCTCGATGGTAAGTTGAATTAAGTTGAGGAGCCTATCGCTATTCTTGACCGTCAGGAAAAGCATTCGAGGAGTAAGGTGGTTAGGCAGGTAAAGGTGCAGTGGGGGCATCGTGAGGGTTATGAGGCTACTTTGGAGTCCGAGAACGAGATGATGAAGCTCTACCCACAGTTGTCTCTGTTACAACGGGATTCGAGGACGAATCCCATTGTAAGGGGGTGGACTTGTAACACCCGTAAAATTCGTTAAAAAGAAATCAAGCCTTGTAGGGTTTGTTTTTTATCCAAGACCCGATCTGGCATCTATATGGACCTCCGAGTCATTCTCTAAAGTCATGTTAATTAACCTTTGGAAACAAGACATCACATGTTGCAAGTTGGAGGGCCAAAGTGTAAATATATTATATCTAAAACCCTAGCTCCTTCCTCTGTTTGCTTCTGTCCGATCGGCAATAGGAACCAGCCACCACACCACCATATTTTCCTTTTTCCGGCCATTCTAAGGAGCCAAACTCCAATTCAAGGTTAGTACAATATCAATGCAAGTTTTTTTCACCTTAATTCATCTTGATTACTCGCTTATTGGTCAAAAAACGGATGTTTTAGGCTTAACCGGTGGCTGTCCAATTGAGTATCTTTCGGGGCTGTTTAAAGTGAAATGTTTGCTCCATCATCTTCCTAGGTATGTCAAATATATCGTACTTTAATATCGTGAGCAATGAAGTTCGTTGATTGGTCAATTGTCGATAGATTGAAAACTAGGATTTCGGTTGTTGCGTTTCGCACGCTGTTTAAAGGGATTAGCAACCAATTCAGATTGTATAGCATCAATATGATATACGAGCTGTGAAAAACTTGATTTTTATGTTAATGGGCCTGAATTGGTTGTCGGTTGCTCAAACGGGTCGTTACAACGCAAATTCGCGTTTAATTCGTAGTTTGTGCATCGTACAAGTGAATTGCCAACCCATTCAACTCGTGTAGTTTCGTGTGGACTCATTGGCTGTACTTATACTAAATTTTATCCACACGGGGCTGAGTTGGTTGATAAGTACTTAAACAACTCGTTAGCGCGCGTATTCGATTCAATTAACAACTTTCGGGTGTAGTTTGAAAATCCTTTGTCCTCGAAATTAACTACGGGTGGTTTTGGTGAATACAAGGCCCCGGGGGCTGATGTAATTGGAATCTGTATGGGGGAGATTGTAGGTCAATTAAATCATGTTAGAACGTCTAGTAGGATAAGCGAGTCGGTACGGTTTAGTTACTAATCTTTATGTGTAATCTGACAGGCTTTTGACTTATGGATTTGCTTAGAGGTTCTCTAGCTCGTTGGTATTTGCGTGACTCGTGTCAGGTGAGTTTCACGATGCCCTTTTTAATTTTTTTACGTTTTGGGCTGGCATACACACTCTATTACAAATATTACTCGATTTTACTCATTTAAAACTATTTGGATGGCATTGTATAGCCTTATTATTATCTGTATATTTATGTAACTAGGTGTGAATTATATTATATGCCTTATGTTATTTTAGTAGTGTCTTTGGTCATAAATTCCTTAAGGTTATATATATATTACTTATGGTCTAGGCTCGAGAATATTATAGGCCTAGTATTAATTGAATACGCGTAGACTTACTTGTATTGGTTTACTGGAATGACTTATACATGTTGCCCTATACCCTACGATTGTTAATGTTATTTAGTTCTTTGTGACTAAGATATATGTGAGTAGGCCTATTGATGTGTGTGTGCATGGTGATTGTGACCGGGTCAAATATATTACCCGGGTTTAACCCGTGGTGGGGAGGCCCGTGTTGCATGATCATCATCTAGACGGGTCAAATATATTACTCGAATCCTTGACTTCGTGTCTCGTGAGTTGTGGTGGGGAGGCCCATCGTTTGCTAAAGCTTGATTTGGTCAAATATATTACTAGAGTTTTAACTCGTGCTGGGGAGGCCAATATCACGTGTTTAGGTTTGTTAAGCCGTGGCCGAGTCACATATATTACTCGGGTTTGACTCGTGGTGAGGAGGCTCGTGTCACGTGCTTATGTCTTACCGCGTCCGGGTCAAATATATTACTCGAGTCTTGACTCGTGGTGGGGAGGCCCATGTACTCGTGTTCGACCGTGGATAAATTATTTAGTGATTATTTAATTGTTTATTATTCCTCTACTATTTTATATCTTTACTTTTAAACTGATTTGTAATGCCATTTATAAAAACGTGAACTCACTCAGCTTAAGCTGATTTTGTGTGTATGTTAGTTTGACTTTCAGGTTAAGGAGTTGGAGGTTACCGCTTGGTTGTGCTGGAGACTACTCGGACGGTTGAAGGCATCACTAGTCAAAGATTTTAAATAAAACAAACCTTGTTCATTTTTGGATTTTTGGGCACTTGTCCCCGGTTTTGGGGTTTTGATACTTATTATTTTCCACTGCTTATTACTCTAAACTGGTTTTAATAAAATGTACTTGTTTTGCTTTTAAATATTTGAGAATTATGAGTATGATGACTAACTGTAGGATTCCCGGGTTTCGGGGTCTTACAAATTGACCCATCAATTCCCCTCAATATCAGAAATTGATTGAGGGTTAATGACTATTGAGTAATGAGGAATAACTTTAAAGAAGATAACTTACCAAAGTCAACACGAACACTACCAATCTTGAATAAAATAGCAAGAAGGGAAATTCGTATGATGTTTGAGGATGACGGCTGCTACAGATGTTAAGATTTGAAGATGAATAAGGTCTTGTTTATATTGGATTAGTAGACACAAGTTAATTTTAGTCAAATAATTCGTTTAAGCAACCAAATCTTGTTTAATGACTTAGTCAACTGAAAAATAAATAAAGTTCGTTTTTGTTGAAGTGGTTAATGTATGTGGACACGTATCAAGTTTATGAGAGTTTTCATGGGGCTTAAAAAACGCGATTTGGTCTAAAAATAAGCGATTTTGCATTAAAACACGCGATGCGGGTCTATGGCCACGCCACGCGACCATCCTCCCCTCCTTGGCCATGAGGCATGGTGTGATCAAGGGGATGGGATGTTTCGTCCTGCTCTTCAAAAAGTGTTAATTTCTGGTGTTTTTAAGAGTTATAAGCATTAAATGGCAAGTTTAAATAACACAAAGGGTATATATCCATGAATACTTTTAAATACACGATTTTATTAATATAAAGATCCAAATTACATTCTCAAATCAGTTTAACATAAACGAATACAAATACGAAAAGTCCTAGATGTTACATCACACCCCAACCTAAGGCGGAAATGTCGGGGTGCAAACCGTTGGCTCACAACTCACAAGGTACTATCATATAAATTAAATATGACAATATCTAATTATTTATTTATTACAAAATTTCAATCAAGTACACAAAGTTTAAACAAATTACCAAAATAAAAATAGAACATAAATATCTTTTATTTCATTAACTAAGGTCTCTGTAAGTGTTTCTTCATCTTAGCTTCAAACCAAATGATAATCCTGCAAATGCATACAAAATAATATATATTTGTCAACACAAGGTTGAGTGGGAAAAGTCACCAGTTTTGATACAATAATGATATATAAATAAAAGAGCAAAACTGATATTGTGAGTATAAATCAATTAAACCATGAGCAAATAAAGTGTGTCAGTTGACCATGCCTCTCGAACGCGGGCTATAGCTACTATGACAAAACAAATACAAATGTGGCAGTCTGTTGACCATTGCCTAGCGAATCAGGCTTTGGCTACTATGAAGGCGTATGATCATACTGACTTGCTAGACTTCTGATTGACCTCCCTGAAAAAAAATAAAATAAAAAAACTAAACAAGTAGCGGTTGATCATTCAATTGATAACCACACAACACTCACAGTTTGCTGCGAATAATATATGAGTATGTAAATTAGGATAATTACGCAAGTTTCCCCAAGACGTTGAAAAATCAGTAAAATATGCAGTATGACTTCTCACCTTGATGATTAAGCGAATAAACCGAGAAATAGAATAAACGAGCAAAGTTAACGTGACAAGTTTTCTGATCCAACCAGATCTGAGACTTATACAAAATAAAATAGAGTTAAAACGTAGAACATAGCCGCTGGAATCAACCCAAATGTATGTCGAGAACTCCGTTTATGTGGTTTTCAATAAATAAGTGAGCTGGTGCTGACCAGAATCCGAACAGCTAGCCAAAATTTGGGTTTTGATAAGTACACTTAAAATGTCAAGATAAAACTAGAAATCTTCGGGACCGAAAGCTAGTTCCGACCAGAAGTGATAGAAATCGATTGGTCAACTTTGTTGACCAATATGCCCTTAAATGGGTCGGATTCCAATTGAACCGTCAATTCCCCTTAATTGCAGAAATTGATTGAGGGTTATTTACCATTGAACAAGGAGAACAACTTTACAGAAGACAACGTACCCAGAAAGTGCTTAGATTAATGAGAAAACGGAGTCAAACACCAAAGTCAACTTGAATACAAACAATCTTGAAAATATATAATAAAGAACGAATGGAATAACGGGTCTGTATTGAAAGTGATGGCTGATACAGAGTAAATTAGGGTTTAGGGAAGAGGTTTGCAAGTTATAATGGTCTTGTTTATATAAGATTAGTAAACAAAAGCTAATTTTAGTCAAATAACTCGTTTAAGCAACAATATCTTGTTTAATGAGCAAATCAACTAAAAATAAACCAAAATTCGTTCTTGAGGAAGGGACTAGTGTATAAGGACATGTACCAAGTCTATGAGTGTTTTCTTGGAGCTTAAATCACGCAATTTGGTCCAAAATTAAGTGATTTAGCATTAACACGAATTGGGAACTAAAAATAAAAGATTTTACTGATCTGATGCTTTGGCCGCGGCCCGCGACCAGATAGGGTCACCCACGTCGCGCGACGCAACATGGAGATTTTCCTGATCTTTCCTTTTTGTCAATTTTGGTCCCTAAAGTTTCGAAAATACGTTTTTAGCCATTTTAAGACACTTTGAGAGTTGTTAATGACTATTTTGACATGATTGAAAGTTATAAACTATAAAATAAGTTAAACCAAGTTAGATACAAGTTTTTATAAATACCAGGTACCCTATTTGTATTCCCGGGTCGGGTAAACGAATACGGTTATGAATACGAAAAATCCGAAGTGTTACATCGATGTGGTCACATCATACCCGGTGGTGTGAAGCTTAAAGAGCTTTACCCATGTAGGATAAGAAACCTCATTCCCGTCTATAGGACGGACCTTGTGCTGGATGTTAGTTATAGTGTAAACAGGTTGGAGCGTTTGTAGTTTGGGGTCGGATTTGTCACCCATGATGGTAAGGTGAAAGAGATGAACGAATGAAGATTAAAGGTGAAGGAAGGATGGAAGTGAGATCAAGATCTGACCATGGAATTATGATACTATGTAAAATACAATATTTCCTTTATTTCCATAGTTAAAATATAATGGACATATCATTAGAGTGTAAGCATATGATATGATTGACATGTTCACTTATGTTTGGTAAGGTGAATCAAATCTTTTTTTTAAGAATAAATAAATGTTACTTTTAACAAAAATTAAACCGTTGATATCTTATTTTATATCAAAATCACCTTTGGTAAGCCCACAAAATGGGATTTACGGGCAATCAAAATCTACTTTGAATCTAAAAATCCCACATAAGTAAATAAGAGAATATTATTGGTATCACTACTGAGTTGAATAGAAAATAGAGCTCCTTATTAAGTCCAAATTTGAGTTTTGGTGGATTGCTATAGATGTTATTGAAATGTATTGGGCTGATCAAAGTTGCAAAAGTAAAGTTTATGATGAATATTGGGCCAATCTTGATTGAAGCCCAAAACAGGAGATTAGAAGTTTTGAGATGAAGTGATGATTGGAATTTTACGTGGGTGATGAAAGAATCTATAGTTATCAATGTCTTTTTTTCCTTTTTCTTAATAGTTTTATTTTTTGCATAGTAAGAATGATGATCAAGATGATAATTGTGACATTTGAGCCAAAACAAGGTACACCTCAGTACGTATTTACCGATTAAGCAAATAAACGCCTTTTGCGTAACAAACGAACGATTAACCGAACGGGTCGGGTTAAGACCCAGAAATCCCGGGGGGCCATCTATAAGTGTTATACGATCTATACAAGCTAAAATATTAGCAACATGACCTTAGTTTGATAGCAAACAAGTTAAACGAAAACATGCTCGTTTAACTACCCGCTATAGATTTAAACGCGAAAGATAATTACAAACCAAGCATTGTATCATCCGTTAAGCCGAAAAAGACTTACCAAACACTTATTTGAAATGTTTTAAGCGATCCATGAAAATATTTTTGATTTTTACAAACATATAGTATGTTTTTATAATTTTACTCAAAACTAGCCGAAAAACACTCGTTTTCGCACTGTTTAATGCACCCGATAAGTTTTTCGCGCCAAAAACCGAACCCGAACTAAATTTGGACTGGGCTTTTCGTATTTGGGCTTGAAAAATCAGAAACTTGGGTCAAAATGGGCCCAAAGTGGGCCCATATGAGTTCCAATCGCAGCAGCCACCCCACCCCCTTTTTTTTTCTTTCACATATAAACTAGTTTAAAGATATTTTTACACATATTTTCACCTACAACTTCTGGAATTCTTCTTCTCCAGCCATAATCAACAAGAAACTAGGTAAACATGTCTTAAATAATCGATTTTCGGCTCGTTTAAACTTGTTTAACAACATATAAACGTGTCTTGATTGTTAAAAATCAAAGTTAACCATGTAAAACTCTTAAAAATCATTCAAAAACATACTTTGATGTTAAACCTAGTTTCAAATCAGAATCATGATCTTTTTGGCCATAAACACGGATTAAAGGGTTGAAACGGCGTTTTTACGGTTCAAAAGTTCGTTTTTGTGCACTAGCCGAAACCCTAAGTTAAAGGCCGTTCTATTGATGAAACCTACTTGGTTTGTGATATAGGACCTCTACCTAGCCTACATAGGAGCACAAGAGCTTGAAAAGTTGATTAGAATGGCGGAAACGAACCAAAACCGCTAAGGTAATGCCGAAACACTCGCTTACAGGCTGTTTAAGTTAAGGTTGTGATGTGCATATTATTAGGCCTTGAAATTTTACATGAAAATCAGGGAAAACGTCATTGAGTCCCTGTTCAAATTTGGTAATTTTTCGACCAACCGAGGATATTTGGCGAATTTATTCCCGAATTGGGATGTTTATTTGGGAAAAATAGTTAAAATACTTCAAAAATTATGAAATTTTTCTGGAAACTCAGATTTGATGTATTTTAATCACATATGAATTTTGGGATCATTTGGAGAAGTTTAAAGGTGTTTTGTTTATATGCGTTCGTGTGAATTTTTATAGCCGAATTTGGGCCGAAAAGAATATTGCACGAACTTTTTACATTCTGGAATTTATACAGGTTGTTTTGGGACATTATTTGAGTATTTAGGAATTTTTGTGGAATTTTTAGAAATTGTTTGGGGTAAACGGACGATTTTCAGGCGAAATATAGCTGATAAAATGAATTTTTATAAATTAATAAATCATTAAATAATTCCAGAAATATTTTTATAAAAATCTACATATTTTAATTGATAAGTGACTAAATTTTTATAATTTAATGATTAACGGTTAATTAATTAAGCTAATTTGATTATTAAACAAATTCAGTTTCTATAAAAACCGGCAAGTCACGATTAATAAATCTGCGGGAATGTCAAGACACCAAGAGTGATCAAAAATCATATTTTTGGACTAATTAGGTAAAAACGAACTTTTCTATGAAAAACCTGGACAATCCGGATGGATTGTGCGTATTTCTTCTTAAATCAAACTAAATAAACGGAAACGGGCCCCGTGGCTAATTCGGGACCCCAGTATGTGATCCTTCTTTATAACTTAATCATTTTATTAACCAACGCATTTACCCAATCTTATTTCCCCATAATTGTTTTCTGAACGCGTAAACGAACAACTTGGCCCAGCTGGGAAAACGAGCAACTGAGCCAAGTTTGGTTTTAAGTATTAGACATTGAATAACATCACAACCTAAGCCTGTTGCCACTTTCTGGGCGTTCCAGCTATACCCAAATTAGTTATACAGCCCAGTTTAGTATTGAGATTATAATAATATTAAAATATTAATATTATTATAATATTGATTATAGAAACTACTGATAGCGGACCGAACAAACCACGAACTGATACAGTACTGATTATCTACTAAACCGTGAGTTTCATGACCCCACTCTTTAAACAGTTTTACGAACTTTTGGGGTGAAAAGCATGTTTGATTACATATACATACCTGAAACATGTATTGATGTAAATTATCTAAGTGCTAACACACGAAAGTCCCCACGATCACAGTGATTAACTTCGAGCTGGTGGCTTGTGAATAGTACTATTGGTTTGACAAACCCAAATGGAATCGGTCTGGTTGTCGTGTCACATAGCGCCGTTTGCACATGACCATATTTATACATACAGGATATGTAGTGTTAGACATAGCTACCTGGGCATGTTATGGGCGGAAGGGGAGCCACAGTGGTTGATTGAGCGTGGGAAATGGATGCACGCAACACATACAATCAAGGCTTCACTGTAGCTTAGCATAATTACATCATTTACATATATACATACTTATTTCATGATTACAAGTGTTAACTTGTGAATACTCATAACTGTTTTCTTGAAACTTGTGAAACTCACCAAGTCTAGTAGTTGACCCGTTTTAAACTGCTTTTCAGATGTTCCTAAATCGGAATGATTTGGTAATCTGTTACTTGCCCAAGGTGTGTGGTTGATGTTATGTGAATAGAAGCAAGGAAGTTAGTAGTAAGATTGTATAGTTAACGAACTAGTATTGTTTGTATTGCCTAGACTATAATGAATTGTAATATATTGTAAATTATTTTGTGAAGTTTGTTTATAAACAATGTGTTGATACCAGAGGTGTCTGTTACATTCCCGTTTTACGTTTCCGCATTGTGCTAGTCGGGGTGTGACAATAACTGTTGTTGGGTTCCTAAATTCCTATAGTTTTTTATTTCCTTTATTTATTTCCGAATGGGAAATGTCAGGGAGTTGTTCAACAAATGTTAATTTTCTTTTCCTTTGTAATTCCGTTTTTCTTTTTAATTATAAACAGTTTACCAGGGTTGCGTACCCTTTACCCCAAAAAAAAAAGATCATATATTGTATGACCAACAGCTGTCATAGAAAAAATCTTTAATTTTTCAAGTATTAAACCCCAACCCCAACCCCCCCCCCCCCCCCACATACACACCCGCCCACCCCCACACCAAAACCCCACCAAAGGCACACACAACTCTATTGCCATTGTTTTGTAACAGATGAATGGTGAATGGGCCATAAATGTATGCATGAAAAACCCCACCATAACGCACCAGACACGACCTGGCTTTTCACCCTTTAATGTCCTCATTATGATATGCTTTCGGTGTGTTCATAAGATTGTCCGTTAACCTCATCAATAAGCATAAATATCGGTTTATATGATATATTAAATCAGCTTCACCATCGTTTGATAGAAAATTTGCACTTTAGTTTTTGAAGATTAATTTAGTTTTCAATTGGAACTAATTTACTAGCTTTACTATACAAAGTGTTCCAGAATATTTCTTTGTTACTTTTGAACAGGGTAGTTGGGCCATTTAACCTATAGAAGAATGGTGACAAACTTATTGGCGTACGCATCCACAATAGATGTTTAAAAGGCGTTTTTAATAGATGTTTTTAAAGGTATTTTTAAGAAGTGGGTGAGTGACGTAGATAAGAAATATTGTGATGTGAAGAAGAGAGAGTAAAGATTAGTTCTACTAAAACACATCTAAAAATAACTATGTGAGTGTATTAGCAGTGTTTTGAAACCCGGCCCAGCTGGTCGGACCAGTTCGACCAGGACCTGGTCCTTATATCGGGTCAGGTAGAGCCATTTTCTAAAAACCCGCCATGTTTTGCGGGTGATGGTCGGCCCAGACCCAGTGACACGACGGGTGAACCGGTAAAACCCATTGTTTGATTAAACACAAAATGAAATGTGCATGTTGGGATTCGAACATGGGTCATTTTCGAGATAGAAGTTTTAATAATTATCCCATGAGCCAAATAACCAAGCTTCATTGATGTTTTTATTTATCAAACATAAATCATATATATTTAAAAATCAATGTATAAAACATAATAAAACATTAAAGTTTGTTATTATTATTATTTTTTGTTAATATTATTTTTTATATGTATATGATTTATACATACATACATACATATATATATATATATATGTGTGTGTGTGTGTGTGTGTGTTTGTGTATGTGTGTGTGTGTTGGGGGGGATGGTTTAGGAGAAAAATGAGATTACTACGAGAAATGCGATAAATGAATATGGAACACTAGTTTTATTTTAGGTTTTAAATGCTTAAAGATAAATATGGAAAGTATTAATGCATGTTCTCTCTTCAATTAACATAATTAATAAATATAATAGTTATCTATTCAATTAATATAACTAATCAAATTATTATAATTGAAAAATATTAAGAATTTATTTATTCTTATAACTTATGTTTTCTCTATTTAATCTTTATACTACATAAGTACAATTTATTTATTCATAAATTAAAATTCCTTTCTATCCGAAACCAATTTCTTCCAACTCAATATATTAATATCCATTAACACATAGTTAAATTGAGATGAATAGCACAAAAAACTATTTTACACGTGTTTGCATTAAATATCAATAAAAAAGTACACAACCTACACAAAAACATATAACCTACACTTGTTCTAAGAATAAGAAAACATATAATCTACACACGAAAAACATATAATCGACACACAACACGCACACGAAAACATATAACCTACATACGAAAAACATATAACCTACACTCGAAAATTTTATCCTACACATATACAATTTATTCATACATTAATTTTTTTTTTCTATCCAAAACCAATTTCTTTCAACTCAATATATTGTCACACCCCGACTAGCACAATGCGGAAGCGTAAAACGGGAATGTAACAGACACCTCTGGTATCAACACATTGTTTATAAAGAAACATTACAAACTAATTTACATTATATTACATTTCTTCGTTCTATCATTGTTTTACAGTCTAGGTGGTACAAACAAAACCAGTTCGTTAACTAAACGTTCTTACTACTAACGCCTTAGCTTCTATTCACATAGCATCAACCACACACTTCAGGCAAGTGACAGATCACCCAATCATTCCGATTTAGGTACACCTGAAAAGCAGTTTAAAACGTGTCAACTACTAGAGTTGGTGAGTTTCACGAGTTTCAAGAAAACAGTAATGAGTATTCACAAGTCAGCACTTGTAATCATGAAATAAGTATGTATGTATGTAAATGATGTATTTGATGTAATTATGCTAAGCTACAGTGAAGCCTGGACTGTTCGTGTTGCGTGCCTCCATTTCCCATGCTCAATCAACCACTGTGGCCCATTTCCGCCCACAACATGCCCCGGTAGCTATGTCTAACACTACATAGTTGGTTTGTAAAAATATGGACATGTGCAAACGGGATAATGTCTCAGCAACCATGCTGGCCTCGCCTGGTTTTGTCAAACCAATAGTACTATTCACAAGCCACCGGCTCGAAGTTAATCACTGTGATCGTGGGGACTTTCGTGTGTTAGCACTTAGATAATTCACATCATCACATGTTTCAGATAAGTATATAGATATAAGTAAACATGCTTTTCACCCCAAAAGTTCGTAAAACAGTTTAAAAGTGGGGTCCACTATCAGTAGTTCCTATAATCAATATTATAAAAATATTAATATTTTAATATTATTATAATCTCAACACTAAACTGGGCTGTATAACTAATCTGGGTGTAGCTGGAACGCCCATAAAGTGGCAATAGGCTTAGGTTGTGATGTTGTTCAATGTCTAATACTTAATACTGAACTTGGCTTAGACTCCCGTTTTACCAGCCAGGCCAAGTTGTTTGTTTACGCATTCAAAAAACAGTTATGGGAAAATAAGCTTGGGTAAATGTATTGGTTAACAACATGATTAAGTTATAAAGAAAGATCACATATTGGGGTCCCGGATTAGCCACGGGGCCCGTTTCCGTTTATTCAGTTTGATTTAAGAAGAAACGCGCACAATCCATCCGGATTGTCCAGGTTTTTCATAGAAAAGTTCGTTTTTACTTAATTAGTTCAAAAGTATTATTTTTGATAACTCTTGGTGTTTTGATATTCCCGCAGATTCGCTAGTCGCAAACTTGCCGGTTTTTATAAAAACTGAATTTGTTTAATCTTCAATTTAGGATAATTAATTAACCGTTAATCATTAATTTATGAAAATTTAGCCACTTATCAATTAAAATATGTAGATTTTTATAAAAATATTTCTGGAATTTATTTACTGATTTATTAACTTATAAAAATTCATTTTTTCAGCTATATTTCGCCTGAAAATCGTCCGTTTACCCCAAACAATTTCCAAAAATTCCACAAAAATTCCTGAATGCTCAAATCATGTCCCAAATCAACTTGTATCAATTCCAGAATGTAAAAAGTTCGTGCAATATTTTTTTCGGCCCAAATTCGGCTATAAAAATTCACACGATTGCATATAAACAAAACACTTTTAAACTTCTCCAAATGATCCCAAAATTCATATGTGATCAAAATACATC
Source organism: Bidens hawaiensis (assembly GCF_021521415.1). Taxonomy (NCBI): domain Eukaryota; kingdom Viridiplantae; phylum Streptophyta; class Magnoliopsida; order Asterales; family Asteraceae; genus Bidens; species Bidens hawaiensis. The sequence continues at coordinate 3,604,898 of NW_027491022.1, forward strand.
AAATCTGAGTTCTCAGAAAAGTTTCAAAATTTTTGAAGTATTTTAGCTATTTTTCCCAAATGAACGTTCCAATTCGGTAATAAATTCGCCAAATATTCTCGGATGGTCGAAAAATTACCAAATTGGAACAGGGCCTCATTGACATGGTCCCTGATGTGCCTGAAAAATATCAAGTCCTAAAAATATGCACATCACAACCTTAACCTAAACAGCCCGTAAGCGAGTGTTTCGGCATTGCCTTAGCGGGTTTGGCTCGTTTCCGACTTTTTAATCAATTTTTCAGGTTCCTGTGCTTCTAAGCAAGCTAGGTACAAGTCCTATATCACAAACCAAGAAATCTTTCATCAACATAACAGCCCTTAACTTAGGGTTTCGGCTAGTGCACAAAAACGAACTTTTGAACCGTAAAAACGCCGTTTCAACCCTTTAATCCGTGTTTATGGACAAAAAAACTATCAAAACAGGTTCCTTACCGTGTTTATGATCAAAACATGTTTATGGACCATTTTTTGGATTTTTACACGGTTAGGAATGATTTTTAGTAACCAAGACATGTTTTTATGGTATTAAACAAGTTTAAACAAGTACAAAAGCTACTTATTTAAGCCCCTTACCTTAGGGTTTGAAGGTTTTCTGGCTGGAGCAGAGCTTATGTCCAGAGTTTTTAAGAAAATGAGGCTGAAAATATCTTGGATCTAGTTTAAATATGAAAGAACCAAAGGGGGGGGCTGCTGTTGCGATCGGAGGTCCATGGGCCCATTTTGGGACCATTTTGGCCCAAGTTTCTGATTTCTCAATCCCAAATACGAAAATCCTGGTCCAAATTTAGTCCGGGTTCGGTTTTTGGCGCGAAAAACTTATCTGGTGCGTTAAACAGCGTGAAAACACACGGATCGCTTAAAACATTTCAAATAAGTGTTTGGTAAGTCTTTTTCGGCTTAACAGATGATACAATGCTTGGTTTGTAACTATCTTTCGCGTTTAAATCTATAGCGGGTAGTTAAACGAGCATGTTTTCGTTTAACTTGTTTGCGATCAAACTAAGACCATATTTCTAATATTTTAGCTTGTATAGATCGTATATCACTTATAGATGGCCCCCCGAGATATCTGGGTCATAACCCGACCCTTTCGGTTAATCGTTCGTTTGTTACGCAAAAAGGCGTTATTTGCTTAATCGGTAAATACATACTGAGGTGTACCTTGTTTTGGCTCAAATGTCACATATATCAATATCCATCAACACGTAGGTACATTGTAATGAATAATACAAAAAACTATCTTACATATGTTAGCTTTAAATGTCAATAAAAAATATACAACCTACACAAAAACATATAACATACACCTATTTTAATAATAAGAAAGCATATTACATGCACACGAAAAACATATAACCTACACACGTATATGATATGTGTATTTTTGTCTAGTTTATATAATTGGCAATTTATACACGAGACACGAATACACGACACGTACGTACACGACATTAACAGGTAACGGTAAGGCCTTAACAGGTTTCGTGTACTAAACAGATAGACACGAATTTACCTGTTAATTTTCGTGTCTAAACCGGTAAAATACCTGTTTACCTGTAAGTACCTGGTTAAATTTTTATAATTAAATATATATATAATATTATAATTATAAACTATTATTAACCCCAAACCCTAACTCACGTTTCCACTTTCCACATTCAGATTTCAGATATCCACATTCACTCCATCGCCACCACCACTTCTCTGGACAAACCCCTCTCTGCCCGCCGCCCCTCTCCGGTGATTCCCTCACCTCCGCCGCCCATCTCCGCCCACCGGTGATTCATCCGCGGCCACCACTTCCTCACCGGACTTTCTCCTTTCCGCTGTCAGAGCCGCCGCCGCCCACCGGTGCTTCCTCTTACTTGGTAAGTTATTAATCTTTACCTACCTATTATTCCCTAAACATGTTGTCAAATATGTGTTACTAAACAGCTCTTATCGGGTATTATCGTGTATTACAGGTATTACCAGGTTCGTGTTCATGTTTAGGATACAGGTACACGAAAAGTTTTCGTGTCATGTACAGGTATACCCATTTCGTGTTCCTGTCTTATCGTGTACGGGTATACACGATATGCCAGCCATATGTAAGCTATATACTTTTTTGTATGTTGTACGTTTTTATTGCTCAAAACAAGTGTAGATTATATAATTTTGTTTATGTTGTATATTTATTGTTTATATTTAATTGACACATTTGTATGTTATTTTTCTATTATTACTTATCACAATAATTTTTCTAAGTATATCAATTGAAAAAAAATATTATGTTTTCATATTTATTAATTAGAGAGGGATTTATTATGGACAAAACAACAAAACAGTCCTTTATGTTTGTACGCTTTTTCATGGGACATCCTTTAGCGAAAGAAATGGCAGAAAACATCCTTTATGCTTAAAAACTCTATCACGTTACGTTCTTTCGCATTAACCCAGTTAAATTTTTCGTTAAATCTGGTCATGTGCATCGCAAATGAGGGTAGTTTCGTAAATTTATATATATTTAATAATTATTAAAAATAAAACATAAAGATATTTACACAATTAACTCTCTCTCTCTCTCTCTCTCTCTCCACACTCTTACTTCTTCAATCCATCTTTCTACCACCACTTATTGTAGACCACCGCCACCACCACTCGCTAACCACCACCGTCCAACCAACGAAATCCTCGGTTTTTTATTCCGGTAACAAAGCACTGCCATCCCCTCTCCCAAAACACTCTCTCTCTTTCTCTCCTCTTTGTACACACTATGGATTTCGCCCATAAAAACCGTTGCCGCCATCACCTGTTTTGAACCACGATTGCCACTTGAAAACACAAATTTGGGGCTTCCGTTTTTGTTAGCCCAAATCCGCCGGAAATTGTCAAAAAACCTCAATCACCACCGCCGCCGCCATTGGACTTCTGCCTACCAGAATTTGACTACGACGAAGATTCCGGCAGCCCCACATCTTCCGACGGCAGAAACCCTAACCATAACCCCCAAATTGTAAACCTAACCCTCACATATCATCCCAATTTTACACATTCAACGGTGTCGACGGTGACAGCCGTAATGGTGGTGGTAACGACGGTGTCGGTGAGGAGAGTGGGTTTGGGGTGGGTGGTCACGGTAGGTGGTAGTCACGGCAGGTGGTGGTGGTTATTTGTTTGGAGATAAAGATGGAGATGGAGATGGAAATGGAGATGGAGGAGAGGGGGTTTGGGATGACAGCCGTATTGGTGGTGGTGACGACGGTGTCGGTGAGGAGAGGGGGTTTGGGGTGAGTGGTTACGGCAGGTGGTGGTGGTTATTTGGTTGGAGATGGAGATAGAGATGGAGGAGAGGGGGTTTAGGGTGACAACCGTAGTGGTGGTGGTGACAACGGTGTCGGTAAGGAGAAGGGGTTTGGGGTGGGTGGTCACGGCAGGTTGTGGTGGTGGTTATTTGGTTGGAGATAGAGATGGAGATGGAGATAGAGATGGATGAGAGAGGGATTGGGGTAACAACTGTAGTGGTGTTGGTGACGACGGTGTCGGTGTCGGTGAGGAAAGGGGTTTGGGTGGGTGGTCACGGCAGGTGGTGGTGGTTATTTGGTTGGAGATGGAGATGGAGATGGAGATGGAAATGGATATGGAGGAGAGGGGTTTGGGATGACAGCCGTATTGGTGGTTATGACGACGGTGTCGATGAGGAGAGGGGGTTTGAGGTGGGTGGTTACGGCTGGTGGTGGTGGTGGTTATTTGGTTAGAGATGGAGATGGAGATAGAGATGAAGGAGAGGGGGTTTGGGGTGACAGCCGTAGTGGTGGTGGTGACGACGGTGTCGGTAAGGAGAGGGGGTTTGGGGTGGGTGGTCACTGACGTGAGGTCGAAGACTCACTCAAACTTAAACCAAATACTACTAAATAGATAGCGGTAAGTGGGTATCGAACACGAGGAGTTTGTGGAAAATGTGTTAATAAGTAGCTTAACGATTAAACTAATATAAATGTAAATGACACAAAGTAATTTCGAAGTTGGTTTTTGATTTGATTTTAAAAACTAAATTAAACTAAACGAAAGTTGTAAGCGAATAAATAAGCAAGCATTCCTCTCAGGGTTCGGGTTATTGCTCAACACTCTGGTTAACATTCAATGGATAAACCGTAATATCTCGGTTTTGTGTACATGCAATTGTTTGTGATTAATTAAGAACTAAGTACTCAGATTCCTAGAATGCGAGGTTGTCACTTAACAATCAATCAATACTATTATTCCTAGTTCCTTCCACTAAATCTCGATTGTCAACGACACAAGAACATATGGCTCAAAACTAGATATAAACAATATGGACAAGCTACAAACAATCACACAAACACATGATTAAACTAACATTGACATTTAGATAATCAATCCAAGTTCAAGAATAATAAACAAAAGTGTTTTGCAAATAACCATACGTCCCGAGAGAAATACCGAAGAAACTAGCCACTCATGACCCGGGAGGTCATTCTTGAATCAAGTATCTTGTCACTAGCAATCCCAAACATAAACCAAATGATACAAACACCCAAAATATTGTTTTTGTCTTCCAAAATCGCCTCTAGGAGGTCCAAGATGAAAGAGTAGTCCAAAAGACACTCAAAATCGGCCTATAAAAAGACATGCAAATGGGTCTCCGCCCCGGACCGTGGGCCACGGTGTGAACCGTGGTCCACGGTCGATCACTGTTACAGATCCACCCACGCCTGACCGTGGGCCACGGTATGGACCGTGGGCCACGGTTCGCCCCACGGTTTCCTTTCTCCTCCACGGTACGGTGGACTCTAGAACATTTGCTTCAGGTGGACCGTGGGCCACGGTGGAGCTCACTTCCGCTTCTTGTTTTCTTCATATCTCTCTCGTTCCAGCTCCGTTTTCTTCACCGTTTTCGCCCGTGTTCTCGTAACGTCGCTCTCTAGCTCCTCAAACATGCAAATACATGAACAACCGTAGTCAACTAATTCCACGGAATTAACTTAATCCCGTAAGCATATTTATATCTTTTAAATCCCTTAATTGCTTTCATACGGGTCGCCCGTCACATCCCCACACTTAACCGTTGCTTGTCCCCAAGCAACACTTGAAATCACAATTGCTTTCAAAACACATCACTAAACAAACCACAAGACCGGCTCAGTTAAGGTCCCAAGTCATACCCTATTCCCACATAATTAGAGGTTTGCACTAGCTACTTGATATTATATTTTAAAACATAAAATTCTAGTCAACCTTAACATGCTTTCGGTTTTTTACTCACACATAACACACCGTCACTCATTAACACTCGTGCCGGTGATTGTTCCATGAATTACAGTAATACTCGATTCTCCTTGCATACGCTTGTACCACCGTCAAATCTCCACCTACTCGTGCTTTAACACAAACGCAAATCAAGAGATCTTAAATGGGTTGTAATGTGGCTAGGTGTAAAGGTATGGAATGGGGAATATTGAAACTTGAAAGTGGCTCAAGTGATCTGACCCGACTTGTTACATGAAAACTAAAATAAACAAAAGAACACACTACTATATACGCGACTTGTATCACAAACTCAATATACATGACTTTAAACATTGCTTCAACTTTTTTTTTATGCTAAAATTTTGCATAAACACTTAACTACTACTCTCTATTGATTAAACTCAAAATAACTACAATTACAAAGAAACCTATCAAGCCAGATCGTCTCACAAATACATCGGGGTTAATTAAATAGGAAGAATAAGCCCAAATAGGTTTACTAAAGGAACCAACCCACCGCCCCTCTCATTACCCACACTCATATGTGTAATTTATGAGGCCCAACCCCCAAAACCTGCACTCACACTCATCCAAGACGAGGCTTTAACCTAAGTGCCTCAATCACTTTTGCATTTATGCCAAGCTAAGGTCTCGAAGTGCATTGATGGCACAAGTTCTAACGGAGAATAACCATTCCGTCACCGCTCTTCATTTTCCCAATACCTAAGTGATTCTTGAAATGCAAAATTCTTGAAATGTGATCCACCATCGCTTATGATAACTCGGGGAATCCCAAATCTTGAGAAGATGTTGGATTGAACAAACTTGCACACCACGAAATGATCATTAGTTCTCGTTGCAACCGCTTCGACCCATTTTGACACGTAATCAACCGCAACAAGAATGTACAAGTACCCGCATGAGTTTGGAAACGGGCCCATGAAGTCTATGCCCCACACGTCAAAAATGTCCACAACCAAAATGGGTTGTAAAGGCATTTCATTCTGTTTTGATATACCCCCTATTCGTTTGCAATTTAAACAATGTCGAGCGTATTCACTAGCATCCTTGAAAATCATTGGCTGATAGAATCCACACACAAGTACCTTGTACCCCATTTTAGAGCCACTAAAATGGCCCCCACATGCCGACGAATGAGCGTGTTTCAAGATCTCTTGTACTTCGTTCTCGGGTACACATCTTCTCACTACTTGATCCGCTCTAATCTTGAAAAGATCCGTTTCATCCCAAATGTATTGCTTAACTTGGGCTGCGAATTGTTGCCTTCTCTTTTTGAACCAATACTCCGGAATCGCACCCGTGGCCAAATAATTGACATAATGAGCATACTACGGTGCGGTCGAGACAACAAGAAACTGTTCATCCGGGAACTTCTCGTTTATCTCCTTCGGATCATCAACACCCTCAAGGGTAATTCTTGACAAGTAATCAGCCACTACATTTTCACATCCCTTCTTGTCACGAATTTCAAGATCGAACTCTTGCAATATTAACACCCATCGAATTAAACGTGGCTTCGCATCTTTCTTTTCCATCAAATAACGCACCGCACTATGATTCGAGTACACCACAACTTTACTTCCCAAAATATACGAGCGAAAATTATCTAAGGCATACACCACCGTAAACAACTCCTTTTCGGTGGTGGTGTAGTTCAATTCTGCCTAGGATAAAGTCTTGCTCGCATAATAAATCACCACCGGCTTTTTGTCCACTCTTTGACCCAAAATCGCTCCAACCGTGTTGTCGCTAGCATCACACATGATTTCAAAAGGTGTTGACCAATCCAGTGATTGCAAAATTGGTGCTTGCACTAACTTCTCCTTCAAACTATCAAACGCTTGCAAACACTCATTAGTAAACTCAAAAGGGACATCCTTCAACAAAAGATTACAAGGTTTTGAGATTACACTCAAGCCCTTAATGAATCTTCTATAAAACCCGGCATGTCCCAAAAATGATATCACCCCTTTAACATTTTTAGGGGGTGGCCAGGATGAAATTACTTTTATCTTTGCTTGATCGACTTCCATCCCCCTACTTGAAACCACATGACCCAACACAATACCTTCTTGCACCATGAAATGACTTTTCTCCCAACTTAAAACCAAGTTTGTCTCGACACATCATTTTTAAACTTTTTCTAAATCATTGAGACAAGACTCGAAAGTTGAACCAAGAATGGAAAAGTCATCCATGAAAACTTCAAGTGAATCCCCGACCATGTCCGAAAATATGCTCATCATACATCTTTGAAAAGTGGTCAGGGCATTACCCAATCCAAATGGCATCCGTCTAAAAGCAAAGGTGCCATATGGACAAGTAAAAGTGGTTTTGTGTTGGTCATCGGGATGGATTTCAATTTGATTATACCCCGAATACCCATCCAAAAAACAATAATATTTTTGACCCGCAAGTTTTTCAATTATTTGATCAATGAATGGTAACGGAAAATGATCTTTTGAGGTGGCGGTATTTAATTTCCTATAATCGATGCACACTCGCCACCCGGTTACTGGTCGGGTGGTGATTTGTTCACCATTATCATCTTTTATTACCTGGATACCGGTTTTCTTGGGCACTACGTGTGTCGGGCTCACCCACGCACTGTCTGAAATGGGATAAATGATCCCCGCATCCAACCACTTGATCACCTCCTTTTTCACCACTTCCCGCAAGTTCGGGTTAAATCTCCTTTGAGTCTCTCGTGTTGGTTTAGCCTCCTCATCTGTAATTATTTTATGCATAACAATAGAAGGACTAATACCTTTCAAATCTGCAAGCGTCCATCTAATGGCCGCCTTGTGTGCTCCCAACACCTTCACCAATGCCCGCTCTTGAACTTCCTCCAAATTAGAAGCAATGATCACCGGGAGGGTTTCATTGTCCCCTAAGAAAGCGTATTTTAAGTGACTTGGAAGTTCCTTCAATTCCACTTTTGGCGGACACTCCAAGGATGGTTTTGTGTCCGAGTTGATTTCCTTAACTTTCCCATTGGTGTGTCCATGGTGGTCGTTTCTCTTGCAAGGCTAAAGCATCTTGTTTGTGTTCCTCCATCCGCGAAGCACACACGTGTACCTGTTCAGAGTCATCACAAATACAAGCTTCCATACAATCCTCATCATACTCATAAGGATTACAATGATCCACCAAATCTGTCAAAAAACACTCTTCACCACTCAAAGAATTAGCAACATTAGTAAAAACATTTAAACGCATTTTCCGGTTGCCAAACGCCATATCAACAATACCAAACCTACAATCAATGATGGCATGAGCCGTGTTCAAAAATGGTCGACCCAAGATAACGTTTTGTTGTTGACTTGAGTCGCCCAATGAATAATCCAAAACCAAGAAATACATAGGATAATAATAATCCTCTACCTTCACAATTACATCCCGTACGATTCCTCGGGGGAGTTTATGAGACAAATCGGCCAATACAACCGTGGTCTCCACAAGTTTCAAGGGACCAAAGTCATATTGGTCGTATAAACCCCCCGGAAGAATGCTCACCCCGGCTCCAAGATCCAATAACACCCTAGACATTTGAAAATCACCTACTTGAATGTTAATTAAGGGTGTTCCCGGATCTTGAAGCTTAGGAGAGAGATCTCCTTTTAAAACCGCACGTACCCGCTCGGTTAAATCCACCCGTTTAGGCACTTTTTGTTGCCTCTTTTGAGTGCATAATTCTTTCAAAAATTTTGCATAAGTGGGCACTTGTTTTATTGCTTCAAGTAAATGTAAGTTTACTTTAACCTGTTTAAACACCTCCCACATTTCCTCCTTTTGAGGACCCCGTTTTGAAATTACATTTTTCTTACTCGGGTCAAGTAAAGCCGAAGGAAATGGAATTACATTTGATTCCACTTCCTTGTTTTTGCCATTTAAATTTTGGGCTTGACCGGAGGCTTGGGGTGGTTTCTCAAAAGTGACATGTTTAGTGGGTTTATTAGTTTCAATTTCTTCATCATCACTTTCCTTACCCATGATATCCTCAACTTCCCCATCTACCAAGTCCGGTGACAAATTTGCCTTATACTCTTTACCACTTCTCAACACACTAACATGATTAATAGGAACATTACGAGACGAGTTATGAGAAGGGTTTACCTTGGTGTCACTCGGCAAATGACCTTTGTTTTTCTTCAATTCCGCCACCTCGGTTGCAAGTTGACCCATTTGTGTGGTCAATGATTGGATGGCCTTGTCCCGAACTTCATCCTTTTGCATTCGGGCTTCATCAAGTTGATTCCATTTTTAAATGTCTTGTTGCATTGACTTTAACATATCCATTACTTCATTCCCAGTTGATGAACCTTGACTCGAAGACCCACTTTGACTTCCACCTGTTCCTTTAAAGTGATTTTGACGTCTTTCCCACCTTAAGCATTCCCTTGATTGAAATATTGTTGACGAGGAACAAAGTCGGTTTGAGAAGTCCCTTGAAATTTAGGGTTGAGTTGAGTCGATTGGTTGCCATATCGAAAATTGGGATGATTCCTCAACCCGGGGTGGTAAGTGTTTGAATTCGTGTTGTAGTTTCGACCACCCCCTTGACCTTGAATTGCATTCACCTCTTTAACTTGCCCTTCCACACCGGGACACATTTCACTTGCATGTCCCAACGCGTTACAACTCGTGCATACATCATACACTTGATTAGAGACTTGAGGTTCTTCATTGTTAACCGCATGCACTTGTGGTCTTGAGGTGACTGGTCTTGCTCTTCTTGCGGTTTGAGCCTTCCTCTTTGAGGTGACCGACATTTGCTCTAAGAATGCCCAATCATCTTATTCATAATTGGTACCAAATGTACCATTTGTGATTGACATTAAATCCCGTTCGTCTTCAGTACTCAACCCTTCGTGAAAAGCGTTCAACAATTCCCAAAGATCAATACCGTGGTGAGGGCAATTCTTGATCATCATGTTGAATCGCTCAAAGGTTTCGTGAAACATCTCACCTGATTGTTGTTGGAAGCTTCTTAAACTTCGTCTTGCATCATTTGTCTTTTGGGCCGTGTAAAACTCTTCCAAGAACCTTTGTTGCATCTCGGCCCATGTGTAGAACCATCTCTTTGCCTTATCTTACAATGAAAATTGGAATAAAACCAACTTAACCTCGTCCGGTGAAAAACCTTGACCCCCGATCGTGTTGAAAATCGAATCATACATCTCCAAATGGAAATAGGGTTCCTCGGTTGCCAAACCCTTATACTTTGGTGTCACACCCCGACTAGCACAATGCGAAAGCGTAAAACGGGAATGTAACAGACACCTCTGGTATCAACACATTGTTTATAAAGAAACATTACAAACTAATTTACAATATATTAAATTTCTTTGTTCTATCATTGTTTTACAGTCTAGGTGATACAAACAAAACTAGTTCGATAACTATACATTCATACTACTAACACCCTTGCTTCTACTCACATAGCATCAACCACACACCTCAGGCAAGTAACATATCACAAAATCATTCCAATTTAGGTACCCCTGAAAAGCAGTTTAAAACGGGTCAACTACTAGAGTTGCTGAGTTTAACGAGTTTCAAGAAAACAGTAATGAGTATTCACAAGTCAACACTTGTAATCATGAAATAAGTATGTATGTATGTAAATGATGTAATTATGCTAAGCTACAGTGAAGCCTTGACTGTATGTGCTGCGTGCATCCATTTCTCATGCTCAATCAACCACTGTGGCCCCTTTCCGCCCACAACATGCCCCAAGTAGCTATGTCTAACAATACATAGCGTGTTGTATAATTATGGTCATGTGCAAATGGCGCTATGTGACACGGCAACCAAGCCGATTCCGTTTAGGTTTGTCAAACCAATAGTACTATTCACAAGCCAGTGGCTCGAAGTTAATCACTGTGATCGTGGGGACTTTCATGTGTTAGCACTTAGATAATTCACATCAATATATATTTCTGGTATATATATATATATGTAATCAAACATGCTTTTCACACCAAAAGTTCGTAAAACTGTTTAAAGAGTGGGGTCATGAAACTCACGGTTTAGTAGATAATCAGTATTGTATCAGCTCGTGGTTTGTTCAGTTTGCTATTAGTAGTTCCTATAATCAATATTATAATAATATTAATATTTTAATATTATTATAATCCCAATACTAAACTGGGCTTTATAACTAATCTGGGCGTAGCTGGAACGCCCAGAAAGTCGCAATAGGCTTAGGTTGTGATGTTGTTCAATGTCTAATACTTAAAACCGAACTTGGCTCAAAATCCCGTTTTCCCAGCTGGGCCAAGTTGTTTGTTTACACGTTCAGAAAACAGTTATGGGAAAATAAGCTTGGGTAAATGTATTGGTTAACAAAATGATTAAGTTATAAAGAAAGATCACATACTGGGGTCCCGGATTAGCCACGGGGCCCGTTTCCGTTTATTCAGTTTGATTTAAGAAGAAACACGCACAATTCATCCGGATTGTCCAGGTTTTTCATAGAAAAGTTCGTTTTTACTTAATTAGTCCAAAAATATGATTTTTGATCACTCTTGGTGTTTTGATATTCCCGCAGGTTCGTTAGTCGCGAACTTGCCGGTCTTTATAAAAATAGAATTTGTTTAATCTTTAAATTAGCATACTTAATTAACCGTTAATCATTAAATTATGAAAATTTAGCCACTTATCAATTAAAATATGTAGATTTTTATAAAAATATTTTTGGAATTATTTACTGATTTATTAATTTAAAAAAATTCATTTTATCAGCTATATTTCGCCTGAAAATCGTCCGTTTACCCCAAAAAATTTCCAAAAATTCCACAAAAATTCTTGAATGCTGAAATCATGTTCCAAATCAACCTGTATCAATTCCAGAATGTAAAAAGCTCGTGCAATATTCTTTTCGGCCCAAATTCGGCTATAAAAATTCACACGAACGCATATAAGCAAAACACCTTTAAACTTCTCCAAATGATCCCAAAATTCATATGTCATCAAAATACATCAAATCTGAGTTCTCAGAAAAATTTCATAATTGTTGAAGTATTTTAGCTATTTTTCCCAAATAAACGTCCGAATTCGGTAATAAATTCGCCAAATATTCTCGGATGGTCGAAAAATTACCAAATTTGAACAGTGACTCATTGACGTGGTCCCTGATGTCCCTTAAAAATTTCAAGGCCTAATAATATGTACATCACAACCTTAACCTAAACAGCCCGTAAGCGAGTGTTTCGGCATTACCTTAGCGGGTTTGGCTCGTTTCCGACTTTCTAATCAATTTTCAGGTTCTTTTGCTTCTATGCAAGCTAGATACAAGTCCTATATCACAAACCAAGTAATTTTTCATCAACATAACAACCCTTAACTTAGGGTTTCGGCAAGTGCACAAAAACGAACTTTTGAACTGTAAAAACGCCGTTTCAACCCTTTAATCCGTGTTTATGGCCAAAAAAACTATCAAAACAGGTTCTTTACCATGTGTATGATCAAAACATGTTTATGGACCATTTTTGGGATTTTTACATGGTTAGGAATGATTTTTAGTAATCAGGACATGTTTTTATGGTATATATCAAGGTTAAACAAGTACAAAAGCTACTTATTTAAGCTCCTTACCTTAGGGTTTGAAGGATTTCTGGAAAATCAGCTTGCAGCTGCTTGGACCTCAACTTTTATAAACCAAAATGAATAAACAAGCTTGTGGAATAAGTTTTATAAAAAAAATGGGGGGTGGGGTGGGCTGGTCCGATCGGAACCCCATGGGCCCCCCCTTTGGGCTGTTTTGGCCCAATAATCTGGTTTCTCAAGCCCAAATATGAAAAGCCCAGTCCAAATTTAGTTCGGGTTTGGTTTTTGGAGTGAAAAACTTTTCGGGTGCGTTAAACAGCGTGAAAACGAGTGTTTTTCGGCTAGTTTTGTGTAAAATTATAAAAACATACTATATGTTTGTAAAAATCAAAAATATTTTCACGGATCGCTTAAAACATTTCCAGTAAGTGTTTGGTAAGTCTTTTTCGGCTTAACGGATGATACAATGCTTGGTTTGTAACTATCTTTCGCGTTTAAATCTATAGCGGGTAGTTAAACGAGCATATTCTCGTTTAACTTGTTTGCTATCAAACTAAGACCATATTTCTAATATTTTAGCTTGTATAGATCGTATATCACTTATAGATGGCCCCCCCGAGATATTTGGGTCATAACCCGACCCGTTCGGTTAATCGTTCATTTGTTACGCAAAAGGCGTTTATTTGCTTAATCGGTAAATACGTACTGATGTGTACCTTGTTTTGGCTCAAATGTCACATTTGGTAAACTTTAGAGTGCGTTGGTTCTAACCTCAAACGTTCTTCCATTTGATTTTGAGGAATAAACACCGGAGATGGGTTGTTGTAATGATCGGTCAAAAGTGAGCTTCGATTCCCCTCGCCATCTCTCTCACATGCCTTCTCGGTAACCCCATTGGTACTCTCGGTTGACCCATTTACCTATACACGGGCCTTGGCGGTGGATGTTGTTGGAATTGAGGTTGAGGTATTGGTTGTTGAGGTTGTTGATAATGCGGTTGTGGAGGAACGTGTTGCAATGGTTGTGGTTGTTGCAATGGTGCTTGAATGACATGTGGCCCGCCCCATTGTTGCATTTGTTGTTGCGGAACATACCCAAATTGACCTTGCATCCTTACTTGATTTCCATCGTCCCCACTCGAATATCCCTCTTCATACTCTTCATACCTTTGCTACTATCGCCATAACGTGGTCCACCAAATGACTGCGGGCCCGACCTAAGACCCGGTAAGATATGGAATATGGGTGGGTCTTGTGGTAATGTGTATGGTTGACTATAAGGTGGGTTTTGTTGAGATTGGAAAGGTGATTGTTGTTGTGAGTTCGATGATTGTCCTTGAGTGGGCATGAAATTAGTTAAAGGCGGAAGGTTAGATGGTGGTTGAAAGCTAAACACGGTTGAGGTAGGCTCACTCGTAAGACTTATAGTGGTAACGGTTTCATTGGGAGGATGATTTTCCGGATTGATGGTGGTGGTATAGGTAGTACTGATTGACCCAAAGCCATGTTTGTCGTGTCAGTTGTTTGACTGTGCGTGCTTGGTGTCCTGGTAATCTTATTCTCCCTTTGAAGAATCCGATTCTAACGAGTAGATCTTACGATTTTTAGATCAAAAACTAACGGTGATGAAGACCGAGAGTTTCGTTTATGCATATACATGTAGATACCTGCACACTGACACAACCCGCGTAAAACTGACAATAACAATTAAACAAAACTACAAAAGTAACACACGTTGTGCACTACTCCCCGGCAACGGCGCCAAAATTTGACGTCAGGTCAAAGACTCACTCAAACTTAAACCAAATACTACTAAATAGATAGCGGTAAGTGGGTATCGAACACGAGGAGTTTGTGAAAAATGTGTTAATAAGTAGCTTAACGATTAAATTAATATATATGTAAATGACACAAAGTAATTTCCAAGTTGGCTTTTGATTTGACATTAAAAACTAAATTAAACTAAACGAAAGTTGTAAGCGAATAAATAAGCAAGCATTCCTCTCGGGGTTCGGGTTATTGCTCAACACTCTTGTTAACATTCAATGCATAAACCGTAATATCTCAGTTTTGTGTACATGCAATTGTTTGTGATTAATCAAGAACTAAGTACTCGGAATCCTAGAAAGCGAGGTTGTCACTTAACAATCAATCAATACTATTATTCCTAATTCCTTCCACTAAATCTCGATTGTCAACAACACCAAGAACATATGGCTTAAAACTAGATATAAACAATATGGACAAGCTACAAACAATCACACAAACACATGATTATACTAACATTGACATTTAGATAATCAATCCAAATTCAAGAACAATAAACAAAAGTGTTTTGCAAATAACTTTACATCCTGAGAGAAATACTGTAGAACCTAGCCACGCATGGCTCGGGAGGTCATTCTTGAATCAAGTATCTTGTTACTAGCAATCCCAAACATAAACCAAATGATACAAACACCCAAAATATTGTTTTTTCTTCCAAACTCGCTTCTAGGCCGTCCAAGATGAAAGAGTAGTCCAAAAGACACTCAAAATCGGCCTATACAAAGACATGCAAATGGGTCTCTGCCCCGGACCGTGGGCCACGGTGTGAACCGTGGTCCACGGTCGATCACTGTTATAGATCCAGCCACGCCTGACCGTGGGCCATGGTCCGCCCCACGGTTTCCTTTCTCCTCCAGGGTACGGTGAACTCTGGAACATTTGCTTCAGGTGGACCGTGGGCCACGGTGGAGCTCACTTCCGCTTCTTGTTTTCTTCATATCTCTCTCGTTCCAGCTTCGTTTTCTTCACCGTTTTCGCCCTTGTTCTCGTAACGTCGCTCTCTAGTTACTCAAACCTGCAAACACACAAGCAACCGTAGTCAACAAATTCCACGGAATTAACTTAATCCCGTAAGCATATTTATATCTTTGAAATCCCTTAGTTGCTTTCCTACGGGTCGCCCGTCAGTCATGACAGGTTGTGGTGATGGTTATTTGGTTGGAAATGCAGATGGAGGAAAGGGGGTTTGGGGTGACAGCCGTAGTGGTGGTGGTGACGACGGTGTCGGTGAGGAGAGGGGGTTTGGGGTGGGTGGTCACGGCAGGTGGTGGTGGTGGTTATTTGGTTAGAGATGGAGATGGAGATGGAGGTTGAGAGAGAGAGAGAGAGAGTGAGAGAGTGGGTGAGTGTTTTATATGTTTTTAATTTATTAGTTTTTATTATTAACTTATTTATAAAATTACAAACCTACCCTCATGTGCAAGGCACATGACCGGATTTAACAAAAAAATTTAACTGGGTTAGTGCCAAAGGACGTAACGTGCAAAGGATTTGAAACATAAAGTATGTTTTATGGCATTTCTTTTGTGAAAGGACGTCCATTGAAAAAATGTTCAAACATAAAGGATTAGTTTTGCTGTTTTGTCTTTATTATGGTTATATTAGTTGTATTAATTGAAGAGAAAGAATTCATTTATTGTTGCATTTATTTATTTTTTCATTTATTTTTAAACATTTAAAACTTAAAATAAAACTAGTGGAACATATTAATGTCTCGCATTTCTCACAGTAATCTAATTTCTTTCCTTAACTTAAACCTATATATATATATATATATATATATATATATATATATATATACACACATCTGGCTTGCCCTCTCGGATCAGTCTGACGTTTGGCCCAGTAAGGCGTCCGGGTCGACATCCAGACTGGGTCTTAAAACAATGGTGATTAGAAAAGAGAAGAGAGGTGAAAGAAATGGTTAGTTAGGCACGTGTTAACTTATCACATAAAAACACCTTATAAAAATGGTGGTATTGTGGTATGCTAGTAATTTACTCATCTATAGAGCATCATAATAGAATTTTTGTATTTTTTTTAATTTTATGTCGTTTCAACTACTTTGCGTTTGAAAAATTTTTAAAGGTTAAATTATCTTAAATTTATATAAACGAAATATTTAAAAGCTATCTGATTACTTCCCATCTCCTCTTAATGCATCAGATTGTTTTATTTATAAATTAAAACTTCTTACACATTTGACCTGAATTCACGAGTATAAGTGTCATCAAACCTAAATAGCCCTAAAATGAGTTACAGCATCTCATTAAATTAGAAATTAATCTTACTAAATATTTGATATGAAAATCCTATAAACATGTATATATTAAAAATCAATATCCGAATAAAAAACGATATTATTTATAATTAAAAAACAATTTTATAGTAAAAAAATAAGCGGGTCGTTGGTCTCACCAAACCCAGATAACATTTTAACGGGTACTAACATTTAATTTATTTATGAAACTCTTTTTATTATTAAACCCTAATTATATTATTAACTTTCTTATAATTAACAAAATTAAAACTAAAAGTTATATATAAATATTAGAAACAAAAAATATAAAAACAACCTCCGTTAGACAAGGAATAAAAGTAAGTATGTATGTATGTATGTATGTGTGTGTACATATATATATATAGGGGAGGGTTAATGTACAAATAAAATTAACATGCTAAACATAAAAATAAAGTAGAGTAATTATATATGCAGGTAGAGTAATTATGTAATTACACCATAAAGTAATTACGTAATTACTCTACCTGCATATATAATTACTCTACTTGATTTTTATGTTTAGCATGTTAATTTTATTTGTACGTTAACCCTCCCCTATATATATATATATATAAACGCATGCAATGGTAGATTATCAAAAATTGATCGCGTGTTTTGTACCTCTTCTAGCTCCGCACATGTCAGCAAAATAAATAAATTACTTTTTTATGAAATAATAAAAGGGAAATGAAAATGTATATGATATAGTGGGGAGCAAGTGGCGAGGAGAGTATATAAAACTAAATGATGATGATTGTGGATTAAAGTAGAAAGGAAGGAAGCATGCCTCCTCCATTCTCATGCTTCTATACCTTGAACATACAAAACATAAACATGCTAACATTCTTTATTGGAAGAAAATATATATGATGTTCCTCTTCATGTTACAAATCAAATCAAAGGAGTCAAATTTTAATATATATATATATATATAGGAAAAGTATAAAATGAAAACTTACTTAACTTATGGAAATCCTATGTAACATCGTTTTGTTATCTTTTTTTTTACACATGTAATATATGATGTTACATTTAATACAAAACTTCGAAAAATAAAAAAAATTGTTTTGCGATTTTTTAACATTTTTTTAATAACTTTTATATATATTTTCAGGAGAGAGAAAAGTTATTTTGTATTTACATTTTTTATTAGCTTCAATTGTGCACCACAAGATTCAAACTTTAATTAAAAATATGTGGTTGAGAATGAGTTTTTATAGTTTTCACAATTCAAGTGGTTTTTATTTTAACCTAGCCATATATATATATATATATGAGATTTCAAATGAGAACCCCTTTGAGTTTTAAGAACTCGAAAGAACTCAGTGTAACGATTTTTTTTTCGAATTTTTTTTACACATGCGTAATATATGTAAGTTACATACACGTAAAAAAATTACTGAATTTTTTACGCGCCGAGTCGACTTATTACACATGTCTAACGGACGTAAAAATTAGTGTAATCACTTACAACTTTATTCTCTCTCCTACTTTGACTTTTTAGTCAGATTTAATCTCAACCACACAATCCAATCCATTTAATAAAATGTGTGGCTAAGAATTGAGTTCTTAACTTCTTAAAACTCAACATGGTTCTCAATATATCACTCCCATATATATATATATATATATATATATATATAAGAGAAAACTCATCTTTAGAGAGAAAACTTAAAAACTCTTAAACAATTTCTTTTAATTAAAAATAAAAAAATATTTTCAAATTTCTGTTTTTGCCGTTATTCTTATATTTTCTTACCATTCACTTGAAAAAATAAAAAAAATAAAAAAAAAACCGCTGTAATGCATTACTATGCGATATCGTTGATTAAACATGTGTATTAATATGTACTTTTATGTTCAATAGTGTTTAAATTGTATATATTCAATATTTCTGTATTGTATATGTGTAGTAGCGTTGTATAATATGCAAAATAATAATAATAATAATAATAATAATAATAATAAAAGTTCGATATAGTGCACAAATGCGTTAATATTGTATTACGTATACGTACTAATGTGTATTCGATGTGCGCATTAGCCATATATTGTATATATACAATAGTGTTGTATCAAATATGTGCAATAGTGTTATATTCTATGCAATATAACACTTTTACATATATGGAATGTACACAATTACACATGTGCACTACATCGACGAGGTTACCGACAACGGTTTTTTTTTAACCAATAACAACATATAAAAATAATGGAAAAAAAAGGAACTTAAAAAAAAATTTAAAAAGAAGAGTTTCCACTTGATCCCACCCATATATATATATAGGAAGAGCATCGAGAGAAAACTCATCTTTAGAGAGAAAACTTAAAAACTTTTAAAGAATTATTTTTAATTAAAAATAAAAAAATGTTTTCAAATTTCTATTTTTGCCTTTATTCTTATATTTTCTTACCCTTTGCTTGAAAACAATAAAAAAAACCCGCTGTAATGCACATACGTATTACTGTGCGATACCGATGTATTACACATGTGTATTACTATGCATTTTTAAGTTTAATAATGTTTAATTGCATATATTCAATATTTGTGTATTGTATATGTGTAGTAGTGTTGTATTATATGGAAAAACAATAATATAAAAATAAAAGTCGATGTAGTGCTCATGTGCGTTAATGTTGTATTACATATACGTACTAATGTGTATTCGATGTGCGTATTAGTCTTATATTGCATATATACAATAGTGTGTATCAAATATGTGCAATAATATTGTATTCTATGCAATATAAACACTTTTGTATATATGCAATCACACTATTACACATGTGCACTACAACGCCGAGGTTACCGACAAGGTTATTTTTTTTAACCAATAACAACATATAAGAATAATGGAAAAAAAAATTTAAAAAAGTTAAAATTAGTTTTTTAGGAGTTTTTAGAAGTTTTTAAGTTTTCTCTTTAAGAAAAGTTTTCACTGGATCCCACCCCTATATATATATATATATATATATATATATATATATGGTTTGGATCAAATATAAATGAAATTAATGTGTGAATTGTGAGAATTATGTATAGTAATTAAATATACAAGTAGAGTAATTACATAACTACTCTACTTGATTATCACAATTAACACGTTAATTTCATTTGTACGTTAACCTTCTCTTACATACAAACACACACACAAAATAAGGTTTGAACCCTTTGCCTCGTTTCGGAGTGAATGTTAAAGAAAGGTGAATTAACCACAACACTTTTGATCTCATTTTCTATTGTTTCGTTTTTAGGGGGTGCGTATAAAAAAACTCTTGAACATCGTTCAGGATTAAATCACACGCATATAAAGTTACTCAGAGAAAAATTACAGAATTCATCATTTATGTTTGTTACTACCTTTAGCTTACATCATTTATGCTTAAAAGTTATGTTAGACATCCGTTACGTTTCATTTTTCTTTTAGTAGTATTCTTTACCACTAACTATGTTAGTAACTTTAGGTTGTCAATGAGTTTGTGGTGAAGTGGTAAAAGAAAGATTTGGTGTTTAATGTAACCAGGTTCGAATTCTGCCCCCCCCCCCCATCATTTAGTTTTAGCGACACCGGGTGATGATGGGAGATTTGACGAGTAGGTAGCGTTCACTAGTTGAATCCTTTAACTGAATGGGTTTTATCTCACCACACTGCAATGCTTTCGAGTGAATGTTCAGACGTTGACCTTATGTGAGGATTTTTTCTGGATTAAAAGTCGAGTGTGATGAATTTAGCCAGTAGCTCACTTAGAGAATTCGTTTGTCGTTAAAAAAAGAATTTTATGTTGCATCTTAACATGTGCAAAACATATGAAGGGATTTTGGTCATTTATTACCTCCCTTTAGTAAAAGTACTTTTAACCCTAACAAAAATGCTAAATATGGGCAATTTAAGAAGTGTCTTTTCATATGTTTTTTTTTTTGGAACGAAAATGACAGGAGAAAACATCTTGATTTTTTAGTTTGTTTCATTTTTTTTTATTTATATATTAAGTTATGACCTTTTCTATTTTTATTTTTTTGAATTTTTTAGAGTGTTTTTGTATGGTCACAAATCCTTCTCACACTTCTTATTGTTGTCACTCTTTACATTTTAACTTTACCTTCGGATTGCATAGGGTTAAGTAACTTAGACTAAGATATCCTGGTGTCGTTCCTTATTCTCTTGTTTATATTGTATTGCGTATTGAACTCCCTAGCGTCTGGCTAGTTTTGTTTTTAATGTTCTTGTTGCCATACTAAAAAAGATCTATGTTTCGTAGGAACCATCCATATATGTGTTATAAAACTTACTTTTTAGTGGTGTGTATAAAAGCCGATATGATTGTGTCTTCCACTCAAAAGTTAAAGTAAACGTCAAAAGTTAAAGTAAACGAAAAAGAAAAAAAGAAAGGAAAAGCTGATTGTGGCACGTGCATGGGATGGTGTGAGAGCGTATTACTTTTTTTTAGGAATGGAAAATTGGGATTTTTTTTTATTTATGTTTACGTTATTGTTATCTGAATCATGTCAGTTTGTGACAAGTGCTTGTTGGTCATTATTTGCAACGCCTCGTATAGTCTGATATGGGCCGTACAAGCCTATACAGGCCATGTAGACAATTTTTTCGACACAGTTTTAAATATTAATACGTTGATATCTTACATTTTAATGTATTAAGTACATAACATACTTGGCTAATATTGTGTTTTAGAATGCAATAAATTGTCTATTAACATATACATATCATACTCGGCTAAATAATTTGTAGTTGTACTCTAATAACATTCATTTAAGATTATATTATGTTATACTTTATAAATAGTATGTACACAATATTCAATCAATGATTAAGCAAGCAAGAAATCATTTGACCAAAACATACTGATAAACATCTGATCCACATATATAAAAATAAAAGTACACCCCAAACTACATCATGTTCCAAACACATGGTCCACATATATAAAAGTAACCAGTTCACCTTAAATACATCAGCTTAATCTTATCAACCATCATAAAAATCTTTCATGTTTTAAATTTAGAGACCTGAAAATCTGTCCATACGGGTCGTGTAGCACTATATGGCTCGTATAGGCTCGTATAGTCGTTTTTCGACAGCGTTTAACAGTGGTCAAAGGCATTATGACTTTTTCTGCAAAAGCTGACTTTTTCTGCAGCCATTAAACACTTATACGGCTCGTATAGGCTGTAAAAAGCTTTTTTTTTGTCCCCTATCAATCATGCGTAGTCTATATGGCTCGTATAGTCCTATACGAGCCGTAGAGGCATGTCCAGTCAGCATGGGCGTGGTGTATGAGGATCACATCCCTTTTCTAAAGGTTGAAGAATTATATTTTAATATACTGGTTACTTAAGGGTTGTTTGGGTGAGCTTTTGAAATTTGCTTTTTGAAAAGTAAAAGCAATTTTGAAAAGCTCAATTTTTAAGCTTTCGAAGGAGGTTTGCCAAACACATTTTGCTTTTCAAAAATCAAATAAGAAATTTTAAAAGCTCATCCAAACACCCCTTAAATGGTATACACCAGTGGGCAACCCCTACTGATCTGATGTGGCAGCCACATGGCGAGGGATCTCCGTGGAATACCCCCCCCCCCCCCCATTAAATGGTTATGCGTGACCTGAGGGTACTGACGATGGTCAGTGTGGTCATTCTCTCTCATTTGAGGGTTAATGTCATACCCCAACATACGACGAAACATGCCGGGGCGCGGCATAATTTGTATAATAGCTCAAAGATACTAAAATAATAATAAATGCCAGTATCTAAATTTATTTATTAACAACAATCGTACACAAATAATTCAAATGAAAAAAAAATTAATACAACATTTAAACTTCTATAATTTTTAGCCTAAGTTTAAACTAAGTTCTTCACGTCAATTCACTTCATATAACCGCTTGCATTATGCGCAAAAATAATTTGTCAACAACACATGTTGAGCGAGTAACCATGACTTAGTATGATAATAGTAATAGTAATGAGAAATAAACAATTCCTTGAGTAGGTAAATAGCATTGATTAACATAAACAAGTATATGTGCCTTTTCGATCATTCCACTAGATTTCGGACATGACTACTCGGACGACTTCGCAACCAATAACAACATAATATAAAAGTGTCATTTCCCCTCGAACCAAACGGTGTCGAGTTACTCCAGTGGCGTATGATCATACTTATGAGGATGAGGATGAGACACCAACCAACCATGAAGCAGTAAACACATAATTCACATAGCAATTAATCGAGCAACATTGCAACCACCCGGTTAATGGAATTTTGTTTTGAGTATAATTGTATAAAGTAAATAGCTTAGTACGCATAATGCCCCCAAAACAAATATAAGAAAAAGGGGATGTGATTGCTCACCTTAAAGATAAGGTAGGCGGTGACGTAACAGCGGTTAAAGCGAATACGTAAGTTAGTCCTTTGAGGAGTCTTGACGAATTAACCTAATTTAAAGTTATAATCAAATAAACAATCTAACGACGTGTAATGAGCAAAACATGGAAAGTAAGGGTTTATAACGGATTGGGGATTAGTAAGACATTTAATATATTTTATAAAATTTGTGTTGAAACGAAATCAATTATTATAAGTTATATATTGATTTTTAAATTATTCGATTGTCAATTTAATATTACATACATATTTATATATTAAACAAAAGAACTCTCTTTTATAAGCTTGGTGATGATTTATTTATTTAAACAAGTAAAAACAACTTAGATTATTCATTTACTTGTTAAGAAAATATATATATTTATAATTATATATATATATAGGGGTGGGTTATAGTAAAAAAAGATAGTTTTCTAGGAATAGTAAGAATAAATCTAGGCCCTTAGATCTAGGATCGAGTGATTAAGATTAGTAGTTTCAAAAATACCAAATAGTTTACTAGGATTTAGGATTTAGCCTACATAGTTCCCTAAATAGACTCAAATAGTTTCCTAACTCTAAATTTTATGTCCTTCCTACTCTTCCTACAAAACTATGTATTTTTATTTTAACCCTTTTATATATATATATATAAACGTTTAAATGAAAAATTAACATTGAAAGTTTAGCGTGTATCGCTTTGTAAAACTAGTTTAGTTTATTTATTTATTTATATTAGGTTTAATCAAGAATTATATGGATAAATACAAACATTAATATAACAAATATTGTAACAACTCGGTTTTCCATGTACTAATTCGTACCCGTTACTCGACCCATTTTATGTTCGGGAAATTTCATCACTGAAAAATAATCGCGTTTATCAAGAAATTATTTTACAATTTATATTTGTTTATTATGTTTATTTAATATATATTAAACTTTGGAAAATATACATTTTTAACCCAAATACAAAGTTTAATCCTTTATTGTGCTCACATCAAATCTCCAAAGACCAGAATGCAAACTCTGCATATTCTCTTTATAACCATTACTCTGACCCGTTAACCCGTAACCAGATCCTATATCCATGACCCGTTTACCTTGCTTGAGCCACAATTATCGATTTAAATTAGGAATTGAATGATGGTTGAGATTTCTTTTACCATTCTCGGCCTAACCGTCGTAATTAATTAAGAAACAAGAATCAAATGTGATACGAATTGATTTATGAACTAAACCGTCGTGACCTAGATTGAATATATAACCTAGGATTTATCATAAGGCAATTACTTACGTCTGCACATATCTAGACCCAACGCAAACTAAACCCCTATGGTTAATTGAATTAACGAAGGCTGCATATACCTGTTCATCATCCTCATAAGCCGGCGCTGTTAATTCAAATTAACCCATGTTTAATCATCGTTTAAGGTAATTGAAACATGTATCTTTCTCGTCTAACATCAGTGAACAAAAGCCCTAACGTTAATTCATCGAATGTTTAACGGATTGATCGATTGATGGTTTAGGGTTTATAGTCAATTTGGTTTTAAATACTTTCTGTATATATTATACGGTTTCCGAATCTTAACCCACTGATACCCTAGCCCAGTTAGCTAGGGTATGTGTGTTAAACCTGGACCGGCCATAGGCGCGGGTTCGAGTCCCGGCCGGCCAATGCTTTGTTTCTTAATGATTTAACTTGTTTTGATTGTTTAAAATATATTAAAATTAATATTAAATATTAAATAAACAATATTTTATTTAACCGACATCGTAAAGTTAAACGCTTCTTGTCAAATAATCTCATTACAAGTTTTCGTGTGTGTATATATATATCATATAATGTATATATATATATATATTATTAATAAACCAATAATTATTTTATTAAAATCTAACACCAATATTGATGTTTCTCGTCGTAAATGTCTTTATGAATTTGTTCATATTTATTAGATATATATTATATGTGTATACATATATATATATATGTGTGTGTGTGTGTGTATTGTTTTTAAAACAAAACTATAATAAACGTATCAAAAATTAGAAGTGTTAATTATATTTTTACCATCGAATTTCGTTAAATTTTCCAAAATATAAATTTTATGATAATTATATGATTAAGCGTTTATCATTATAGAACATCGTAACTCATATTTATTCAAACTAATTATTTGTAAGTTCGATTATACGATAAATAATGATTTTTATAATAACAATACTCCATAGATATCAATCGTTCGATCCATAACGTATCCAATCATAAATATAACTCAAATCATATCGAAATCCTAAATTCATTATACGTGTCATATCGTTTTTAATTCACTCATAATATTATTTAATTAGGATTCTTGTCGGTAATTCACGAAGAGTGTGATTTTCACTTTCTTGTCGTAATCATTCTTGTTTGGCTTATTCGATCAGGTGAGTTTATCATTCCCCTATTTTGTAACTTTTCTAAACGTTTTGGGGACATATGCCTAAGTATCCGTATTTCATACTATATATATATTCAAACAAATGCATACGTGTTATTGTGAGTGATTTAATCAAACATACGTGCTACTTGCTTAATTGTGTTACCATTCAATCATTCGTATATTGGGATTACTATTCAATCAATCATATAGCGGGCGTTCCTGCTGGTGACCAATGCCCGATTCGCTTGCCAACGGTCTACATACTTGTTTGTGTTTTGATTATAATTACCGCACTTATCACGTCATGCTTATTTATATTGTTGTGTCAAAACTGGTGATATTCCCACTCAACTTTATGTTGACAAAACTACATTTTATACGCATATGCAGGTTGCTTGTATTGAAGATTGAAGTTTGGACATGCAGACAAGACCTTAGTATATAATCAAGTTAACCTTTATTTGAGCTTATGTTTGTATATTTAAATTGTTTATTGTGTTTGGTCCCTTGTGTTTGTGTTTGAGTATTGGTTATTGTGTGTGTAATTGATAGTATCTTCGAGCTATGAGCAATCGGATCACGCCCCGACATTTCCGCCTTAGGTTGGGGTGTGACACACACACACACACATATATATACACATATATATAGGAGAGAGATATTTTGAGAACCATGTTGAGTTTTAAGAACTTAAGAACTCAATTCTTAGCCACACATTTTATTAAATGGATTGGATTGTGTGGTTGAGATTAAATCTGACTAAAAGGTCAAAGTAGGAGAGAGAATAAAGTTGTAAGTGATTACACTAATTTTTACGTCCGTTACACATGTGTAATAAGTCGACTTGGCGCGTAAAAAATTTTGTAATTTTTTACGTATATGTAACCTACATATATTACGCATGTGTAAAAAAAATTTTGAAAATTTTTTTTGTTACACTGAGTTCTTTCGAGTTTTTAAAACTCAAAGGGGTTCTCATTTGAAATCTCCCCCCCCCCCCCCACACACACACACACATGCATTCATATAACATACACGGAAAATTTTACATGATAGAGATGCTTGGTTCGTTAAACGGTTAAAAAATCTTAGTTTTAATATATATATAAAGTTTAGAATAAAAGGAAATTAGAATATAAAAAAAAAAGATGAAAACCGGTGCTGCAAGGGCTCAAAACCGGGTCTCTATCCACCTGAGTTCAACATACACCAATATGACCAACTGGACTAAGAGGAATTGATTTAACTTTGATTTAGATTACTTATAAGAACACGCACTGAACTATTCCTAAATTAACATAAATCTTAATCATACAAACCCCAAATTGAAGAATGTTTAACTTCTTTCAATTAAAACTAACAGAGGAGTTTTAACAAGCATACAAATCCGATCAAAACCCATATATTAAGTACCTGTTACGATTTTGAATCGAAAGGGAATCAGGAATTAGGTTTTCAGACAAGAACACGAACTCAAAAACGATTCCAGACTGCTTCTTTGATAAAATTGATAATAGGCTATGCGTCGAGGTGATGTGAGGATGGTGTGGGGCAATTGAGTTTCAATATGGACTAGTATTTATAGGTGTTGAGGTTGAATAAGGCCTCGATTCATGTTTTTTGATTTAGCTGTCAATTCGTTGTATATTAACCAAATTAAGTTGATGATTGAACTTGTTTTCAACCAATCTATGATTTAGGTTGATCATTTCCATTGATTATGACTTGGATTATGGAACAAGAAAGAGAGGGCGTATGGTGACGGGAAAGGAAGGAGGGAAGGGAAATGTTTGAATAAAATTTGCTGTTTGGTCCCTTGTGTTTGAGTGTGTAAACAAAAGAGGATAAAACTAAAGTTAAGGGTGGATTTTGCGCATTCATGATAGTTATAATATTATATAAAATAAACGAAACTAATCTGGACATCGTGAAATATTATAAATTATCAAAGGCACAAAAATATTAAATTTATTCATTTGATTTAATAACAATAGACCGAATAAATAAAAAACATAAAAAAATTAAACCAGTCGGGTTTAAGGTCTGAAAATTGACGAATGTTACAGTAACTAATCAAAATTCCTTTTATTTTTTTCTTTCCCTTTTCAATTCTTTTTATTATTAAATAATGGAATGGTTGAGAATGATGAAGAATGGTGTATTTCCTTGGTTGAAGGGTGATGTTGAATGATGGGAGAGTGGATGACATGGCATAAACGTGTCGAATGAGGCGAACGGTTTTGAAGGTTGTATACCCCTTAGCCTTAATATTATGGTCTTTTTGGTATGAGTTAATGTAATGGAGGTGGAATGGAATGGATGAGGGAATAAAATAAATCATTACCATTCATTTGTCTTGTTTAATTAACATATGTGAATGGAATAAATTATTATACTTTGTTGTTTTGAAGATAAAAAAAAATAAAAAAATAAAGTGCAAATAACAAAAAACATACATCAAAATAAAGAAAATTGACAAAATATAAAATGGCAACAGCGACAGTGGTCGTGGTGGTTAGGCGATGGTAGTGGGGATCAGGTGTCACTAGAAAGGCATCGGCGATGGCGGTGGTGGTGCTGGTGACGGTAGTGGTGATAGTGGTTCTGACGACTATGGTGGCGGTAGTGGCGGTGGTGACAATGGTGGCGACAACGATAGTGGTGCTAGCGGAAATAGTAGTGGTAGCGGCGATGGTGGTAGTTGCAGTGGTAGTGATTGCGGTAACGGTAGACAGATGGTGGTGGTGGTGGTTGTAGCGGCAGTAGAATTCAAATGGAGGAGGCGGCGGTGGCAGCCAGGTGGTTGTAATATTTCGGATTTTTCGAATTGTATTCGTATTTGTTTATCCGATTTAGGAATGAAATTCGGATCTTTCTTATCAATAAAATCATGCATTTATTAGTATTTAATTGTGTATAACTCATTTTATAATTTCATAATTTAAATCATGCCAAATAACCTTTAGAAACTCTTAAAATTGCTTAAAATGACTAAAAAAATGCATTTTTGAAATTTCAGGGGCAAAAACTGCCAAAAATCAAAATATGGTGAAACTCTCCCTTCGCGCAGCGCGAAAAAGCGCTTCGCGTAGCTCGAAGTAGTGTTGAACAACAGATTTCGTATTTTATCCTCGTTTAACGCTAAATCATTCCTTAAAGGACCTTAATCACTAAATTTAAGGCCCCGGAAATGTAATCTGATGTGTAAACTTGTTCACATTCATTTCTTGTTGAGCAATTCGAAATCATTTGATTGAATTGGGTCGATTTAGTCATAATTCCTTAATTCGTTTTCCTAAACTAGCTGGTTTTTGATTTAGTAAGTCTTACATCTGCATAATTTAACCAAAAGACATCCTAAACTGTATTCTCATCTGTCTTCTCTCTTCCTCCATCGGATTCTTATTCACCATTGGAGATCTAAGTGTTTTCTTCATCAAGAACAAGCTACGGTTGACTTTAACATTTTCCGACCTTTGACTCTGGTTTCCTCATCGTTCTAGGTACTTTCCGGGTAAGATGTCTTATGCAATTTAGTTCATTTTTATTCAATAATCAATAACCCTCAATCAATTTCTTAGATTGGGAGGATTTACCGGGTCAATTGGACCCCGACTCGTTTAATGTCAAATTGATCAACAAAGTTGACTAATCGATTTCTATAACTTTTGGTTGGAACTAGCTTTCGGACCAAAAGACTATTATATTTATTTTGAGATTTTGAGTGTACTAACCAAAACTTGACTCTTGACTCGCAGTTCAGATTCTGGTCATTACCAGCTCGCTAATTTACTAAAAATCTCATAACCGGAGTTCTATACACCCGTTTGGATTGATTCCAGCGGCTATATTCTCGGTTTTGACTCTATTTGATTTTGTATAAATCTTAGATTTGTTCAGGTCAGATAACCCATCATGTTAACTTTGCTTGTTTATTCCTTCTCTTGGCTTTTTTTGTTTAATCGTCAAGGTGAAAAATCATTCCCCTCATTTTATTACTGATTTTGACCACTATTTTGGATACTTATGCGTACCTACATATATTTTATATTATATATGCATAACTAGCAAACTTGAATATTGTGCGTTGGTCAGTTAAATGCTAATTGCTTATTTGCTTACTTGTTTACTTTATCGCATTCAGAGAGGTCCATCATAATCACATTATAATATGTTCATATGACTATCATAGTAGTCAAAGTCCGATTTTCTAGGAAATGGTCAACTGAAACCAACTACTTGCTCATGGTTTGATTGATTTATACTCACAATATTAGTTTTGCTCATTTATTCTTATATTATTATTATTCAAAACTGGTGATTTTCTCACTCAACCTCGTGTTGACAAATTTATATTATTTTATACACATATGCAGATTATCAGTTGGTTTGATGCTAAAGGTGAAGAATGATTAGAGATACCTGAAGTTCAATTAATAAAAGACAATTGTGCTTGATTTCAGTACTTTGAGGTATTTGGTTTCTTTGAATTGTTTGCAATTTGTTAGAACATGGTGTATTTGATTGAAAATTTGAATTTAATAAATAAATTAGATATTGTCATATTTAAATTGTATGATAGTACCTTGTGAGCTGTGAACCAACGGTTCTTACCCTGGCATTTCCGCCGTAGGTTGGAGTGTGAAAGATTGGTATTACAGCTGAAGATTGTAAGATAGGTAGCCAGAATTGCCCTAGTAACATGCTTAGGACCCTATACGTGCTTACTTGACAACTTTATGTGTTCTATTCTTATGTGTTTACAGCTTATTTAAATTATTTATTTATTTTATTATTTTAATCTTGTATACATACAAACTCTGAGGATATGCCTCATTCTCAAAAAGATTTTTACTTAATAGATTTAGTAGATTGTTTTTATTTTGGGAAATTCCTTAAGAATTCCCTTGTTTTGTTTTTACTCCCACGCCTTAAAGCAAGGGAGTATGACAAGTTCTCGAAGTAACTGGAAGGGGGAGAGAACTGTGGGTCGAGCCTTGGCAAAACGATTCCGAGAATCAAAGGAAAGATGATATTACTTTCCTGGAGGATAACCTGACCACAGTACTAGATCTTATAGGCCAAAGCGGAACAAATGTCATATGACCGGAACTTTTAGTGGTCAACGTTACCGGTTAAACGGTTACATTCCTTATATAAAAATCGAATTCACGGTGATTCGTGGCTAAATTCAGAAAAGTTTCCAATATTTATATTATAATTATTTTTAAAGTGTTTAGTTGGGTGAAAAATCCATGTCAACC
Organism: Bidens hawaiensis; assembly: GCF_021521415.1. Classification (NCBI taxonomy): domain Eukaryota; kingdom Viridiplantae; phylum Streptophyta; class Magnoliopsida; order Asterales; family Asteraceae; genus Bidens; species Bidens hawaiensis. Next base: position 3,635,947 of record NW_027491022.1, read on the forward strand.
CATGGACACTCCAAATATCCATTTCTCAACCCGTTTTTGACTTGACATTTAGTTGAAACGTTTCGTCTGTGGTGGTTCACGAGATACTCCAATTGCTCATAATTGAACCCGTTAATTCGTTATTTAGTTGGGTTAGTTAAAATGGCATGGAACGCTCATCGGCCAATCAACTCGATTGTTTTGATAATTCGTTATTTAGTTGGATCAGTTAAAATGCCACGGAACGCTCATGGACCAACCAACTCAATTGTTTTGATAACTCGTTAATTTGTTGGGCAATTTAATATGCCATGGAATGCTCATAGGAGGCCCAACTCATAAATCGATGCTATGTTATTTTAATTGGGCCATTTAAAATGCCACAGAACGCTCATTGGAGGCCCAATTCACAAATTTATCTTTATTATTTAATTGGGCTATTTAAATTGCCATGGAAAGCTCATGGGAAGCCCAACTCATGGGTATGTTTCGTTATTTAATTTGAAAATTCGAGGTACCATGGAAAGCCCATGAAAAGCCCAACCAAATAAAATTTCGTTTTGAATTTTAATTTTTAAATAAACTTTGTTCATTTATTTAGATATCTCAAATTGTTCGCATTATTTTAAATTCCACTCATCCTCAAGTTATGACAAGTCACTAGCACAATTTATTTGAAATTCATCCCTCCATTATTTTACATAAAATCATGAAATTTGCACAACCTAACACCCTCATATTATAAAATTTTATCTTTGGTACTCGCAAAATTTCTTCCCTAAGAAACCATCGTCGTACTCAACGTCATTCATCTGGTTCTCATGATCAATGTCTGGCTGCTAGAATCACCAACGAATTTGCTGCTGCTACGCCCACTATCGTAACTTAGATCCAAAGTCTCAATTTGAATGGTTCTGCTACTTTGGCTGCTCCAAACAACTTCCGCTTCAAGAATTTCACTAGTGCTAAAATACCATAGTACCTTGGAGAAGAGAATGCCACTAAACTCCTCCAATGGTTTGAGAAAATAGAGAACATATTCATCCATTTCGAATATCCGGATGAAAAACAGACTAAATTCGCCTCAAGCGTGGTGGAACACTTTCAAAACCATCCAAGGAACCGAGTTGGCTATGGCCATGCCTTGGGATGAACTCAAGGAAGCTTTGAAGAAAGAGTTTTTTCCCGAATATGAGTTGCAAAGGCTTGAAACCGAGTTTTGGGAACTCAAGCAAATTGGGGGTGGTAGCTCTACTTACTCAAACCATTTCAAGGAACTCAGCCTGCTTGTATCTCACCTCGTAACACCTGCGACTCGTGGTATTCGAAAGAATATTCGTGGGTTACCAACGATATTTCATGGTTATCCATGATGCCGTGGTTAGTTGTGAATCTCTCTCCCTCGAAGAAGCGATTGCCGTTGCTGCTATCCTTTCGGATGATCATGTTAGGAATGGGACCTTGACTAGAAAAGATTCCAAACCCACCCGGGATAAAACTATAGCCGAGTCCTCAACCGATGCTAAAGTTGAACCCAAATCCGCTCAAAACTACAACTCTCACCGCTACCACAAAAACAACAACAACAACAACAAACGCAAGTCCATCTATCAAAACTATGCCACTAACAAATCCAACCATCAAACTCAACAAAACTAAAATGCCTCGAACAATAAACCCTACACCGGAGCTTACCCGTTATGCTCCATTTGTAACCCCCACCATCCGGCTCAATCCCTATATCGTCTTTGCACCCAATGCAATCATTACGGTCTCCTTGCTAACACTTATCGTGTGCCGCCTGGTGCGCAAGCTGCCCCACAACGGTCTGTGCCGCCTGCTCTTAGTCCCGTTACTACCCCATATGCTCAACCCGGTGCACCTACCATTCGCGCTTGCTACAATTTTGGAGACCCTAATCATCTACGCAACATTTTCCCTTAGCTTACCCATGCCCATCAAGCCCAAGTTATGCATGCACCCTACTATGCCACTCATGCTCATCAAGCTCAAGTTATACCCCGCACCTTACTACACTATCCAAGCTTATTAGGTTCAAACCTATCAACCCCAAATCCCTCAAGGTTTTGCACCTCTAGCCTATGTTCTTAAAGTTCCTCAGCCCATGGCTCCTCCACATGCATCAGTTTAAGCCCCTGCTATTTAAGCTCCTTTAACCAATCAAGTTACTCAAGCATCCCAAAGTGCTGATGGGCATGTTGTTATGATGAATGTTAAGCAAGGTCATAATTCCAATGATGTGGTGAATGGTACGTTCCATATTAACGATCATTTTGCTTTGGTGTTTTTTGATACTGGTGTCGATAAGAGTTTTATTTCCTTGGATTTTTGCTTATATTATTGATAAGCCTCGGGTAAGTTATCTAAGACCTGTTCCGTAGAAGTAGCAAATGGGAACTCTATAATTATTGATTCGGTTATTTGGGATTCTGTTTTAACTTTTAATAAATTCAATTTCCTTATCGATCTCATTCCTATGCAAATGGGTAGTTTCGACGTCATTTTTGGAATGGATTGGCTCACTCTAAATCGTGCCAAGGTTGTATGTCGTATACCCCTCAAAGATCGTCGTATTCTTAAAGTTTTCGGTAATGTGCCTACTTCTAAGCTAAATCTCATGTCGTGTTTTAAAGCATAACGCTATCTGCGTAAGAAGTGCGTTGCTTTCTTAGCTTTTGTAGTGGAAAAGGTTCGTGATAAGAAGAAGACTCAAGATATCCCGATTGTGCGTGATTTTCCCGACGTCTTTCCTGATGACGTTTCCGGACTTCCTCATATTCGTCAAGTTGAATTCCATATTGATCTTGTACCTGGAGCAAATCTCGTTGCCAAAGCACCCTATCGTCTTGCACCTTCAGAAATGCAAGAACTCTCGAACCAATTACAAGAACTGTCGGACAAGGGGTTTGTTCGACCAAGTTCCTCTCTTTGGGGCGCACCAGTATTGCTTGTGAAGAAGAAAGATGGCTCATTCCGCATGTGCATTTATTATAATGAGCTCAACAAAGTCAACGTAAAAAAACGTTATCCGCTCCCTCGCATCGATGATCTTTTTGATCAACTTCAAGGATCCGCATGCTTCTCGAAGATAGATATCCATTCGGGTTATCATCAACTGCGCGCTAATGAAGATGATATCCACAAGACCTCATTTCGTACTTGATATGGGCATTATGAATTTCATGTTATGCATTTTGGGCTAACCAATGCACCCGTGGTTTTCATGGATCTCATGAACCATGCGTGTGAACTCTACTTGGATAAACTCGTAATTGTTTTCATCGATCATATCTATATCTACTCCAAAACTGAAAACGATCACAAAGAGCATCTACATGCTATTCTTGATCTCCTATGGAAAACACAGTTGTATGCCAAGTTTTCAAAATGCAAGTTTCGGCTTAAAGAAGTTCAATTCTCGGGTCATATTATCAACGACAAAGCTATCCATGTCGATCCCGCAAAGATTGAAGCCGTCAAGAATTAGAAAACACGGACTTCTCACACCGAAGTTCGTTCTTTTCTTTGTTTGGCGGTGTAACATCTCGGATTTTTCGTATTTGTTTAAACCAATACGAGAATGTAATTCGGATCTCGGTTATTATGTTCATCGACGACATTCTTGTGTATTGTAAATGTGAATCCGATCACGCCGGTCATCTCACGGAAGTTTTGGAAGCTCTGCGAAAGAACAAGTTGTATGCGAAATTTTCTAAGTGTTCTTTTTGGTTACGCGAGGTTCAGTTCTTGGGTCATGTTATTAACCCGAGTGGTATTTTGGTTGACCCTACAAAGGTGGAAGCCGTAAACGAATGGGAATTTCCCAAGTCTCCATCCGAAATTCGTAGATTTCTGGGCTTGGCAAGGTATTACCACCGCTTCATTCCTGACTTTTCGAAAATTGCTTCGTCATTGACCAAGTTGACCAAGAAGAGTGTTACTTTTTTTGGGGTATCGAGAGGAGGAGGCTTTTCTCGAATTAAAGAACAGGTTGACGAATGCCCCGGTTTTAGCTTTACCCGATGGCACTGATGATCTGGTTGTTTATTCTGATGCCTCTTACCAGGGGCTTGGGTGTGTTCTGATGCAGTGGGGCTGAGTCATGGCTTATGCCTCGCAGCAGTTAAAGCTTCACGAGGCGAATTATCCTACTCACGATTTGAAGCTGGCGGCGGTTGTGTTTGCACTTAAGTTGTGGTGACATTATTTGTACGGTGTCCCTTGTGTTATCTATACAGATCATAAGAGCTTAAAGTATTTCTTCGAGCAAAAGGAATTGAATATGCTTTAGCATCGGTGGCTGGAGTTGATTAAGGATTACGATTTGGAGATTATGCACCATCCCGGTAAGGCTAACGTGGTAGCAGACGCGTTGATCCGGAAGGAGAGACCGAAACCTATTCATGTGAAATCCTACTAGCTTATTCTTAAACCCGATATTTTGAAACACATAGCCAACGTTCAGAACGAAGCCTTACTGGTGGAATGGATTATGTCAGAGCATAATTGGGGAACCTATTGTGTTTGAGGCTGGGGATCAGGTAATGTTGAAAGTTTCTCCTTGGAAGGGTATTATTCGTTTTCGTAAGAGGGGGAAGCTTAGTTCGAGGTTTATTGGTCCGTTCCGTATATTGTCCCGTGTTGGTGAGGTAGCGTATAGGTTGGAATTGCCCGAGGAGCTCGCGGGGATTCATCCTACTTTTCACGTGTCCCATTTGAGGAAATGTTTAGCAGATGAGGAGGCCCATGTGCCTCTTGATGACATTGAGCTTGATAGTAAATTGAACTACGTTGAAAAACCGGTTGCTATACTTGATCGTTAGGAAAGACGTTTGAGGAATAAGGTGGTTAGGCAGGTGAAGGTGCAGTGGAGGCACCGTAGGGGTTCCGAGGCTACATGGGAATCCGAAGGCGAGATGATGAAACTTTATCCGTAGTTGTTCCTGTCGTATTGGGATTCGAGGACGAATCCCATTGTAAGGGGGGTGGACTTGTAACACCCGTTAATTTTTCAGTTCAAAGGGTTTACGCTTGTAGAGTATGTATATTCCTCGGGATTTAACCGACATTTCTCGAAAACCTTTTCGTCATACCGGTACGTTAAGTTATTTAAACTTTCCTTTCATGTTTCCATATCTCTCAAATTAGAAGGGCGTATAACTTGTTTTATATCATAAAACTAAAAACCCTAGCCCCTTCCCTTCCCTATACCCAATCGGACAAGAGAGCAGCCAAGGAGCTGCGATTTTTCTTTTTTTTGCAGCCAAGTTGTGATCATAAAACTTCAATTGAAGGTTCGTACTATGTCCCTACAAGTCTTTTACACCTTTATTGATCATATTAACGCGCTTATTGATTGTTAGGATTGAGTTTTGGTTATAACGATTTCTGACAGATTTGCACTCGATTATTGTTCGGTCTGTAACTCGATGAAAATATATTGTTTTTGATCGATTCATGTTTCTATGATGTTTTACTTTGAGTCTAGATTCAAGAAAGGTATAATATGTAATTTTTGGACGAGATTTGAATGCTTTTAATGATTTTATAAGATCGAGTGTCAAAGTTGATGCGGGATGACGGATTCTGGTCTGTCTTCCCGACGTCATAACCCTTTTTCGACAAGTCCAAATTGGTTGGTTCCACATCTGGAAGTTAGTATTTTGAGTTAGGAACCAAACCCAATTGGAATCATTTAATTTGGCTGGTTAATGATTTTTATAAATATAAAACCATTTTGTTGCGCACTGAAATAGCTACACATACCTTTCTATGTTGGAGGAATTTTTATGATTTTTTTTGTCCACTAGAAAAATATAATAAAAATATTTTTATAAACCTAAGACATTTATCAAAATCTGGTATAATTTTAATACTTTATTTCAAAGGTTATCCTATGTAATTAAATGCATCTTCGCATGCTAAAATCTGCACGTTTTACTTGTTATTGATCGATAAGTTCGTTTTAGGCTTAACCGGTAGATGTTCTATTGTGTTCTTGTCGGGGCTATTTGAAGTGAGTTTTTGCACCACAATATTCCTAGGTATGTCCCATATATCATACTTTAAAATCATGTTCATTGGTATTCGTTAGATTGGTCAACTAGTTGTAGTTTGATTGTTAGCGTTTAACGCGAGGGTCGAAGTGATTAACGACCAATTCAGCTCAGGGGAACTTGGTTTGATGTACGGGCTGTTGGAAAATCATTTTTCTAAGTTATGGGGCTGAATTGGTCGTCGGTTGCTCAAACGGGTCGGTACAACGCGCAATTGAGTTTATTGAATAGTTGGTGCGTTGTACTTGCGAGTTACCTACTCGTGTAGCGTCGTGTGGACTTTTTGGCTGTGATTTTATCATGTTGGGTCCACACGGGGCTGAGTTGGATGTTAATGGCCAAAACGACTCTTAGACGCGCGTGTTAGTGTCACCTAGTGCTTCTGGGGGTAAATTGGGAATTCTTTATTCCCGGGAGTATCTAAGGGTGGTGTTGGTGAATGTAAGGCCCCGGGGGGCTGTTATGATTGAGTTTGATGAGGTCGAGGTATTAGGTAACCCGAACCATGTTAGAACATCTCGTAGGACAAAAGAGTCCGTTCGATGTCGTTTGTAATGTTTGTATGTAAACCGACAGGTGTTTGAGTTTTAGGATTACTTAGGGATTATCTAGCACGTGGTGAATTCGTGTCTTGTGTCAGGTTAGTTCATGATGCCCCCTTTTTACTCTTTTAAGATTTTGGGCTAGCATGCATACCTAAGCGATTTTGCTTGATGAATTGTTTAAAATTATTTTGGATGGGCTTACTTGTATAGGGTAGGCCTTGAGATGATATTATCGTATGTATGTATGTATTATTGTATAGCCAATATTTGGCGATGTTAGTAGTCGTTATCGACTACGGATGTTACGTACGCCTACTTTGTGTTTGCATACGTTGGATGAGATGTTACGTGTTTGGGTTGTACGTGTGCTCGACCCTGATGTTATTACTTGGATGAAGTATATGTAGGTATATAATTATAAGGATGTTTATATATAATTATAAGGATGTTTAAATATAATTATAAGTATGTTCATATATACTTACAAGGATGTTTATATATAATTATAAGTATGTTCATATATACTTATAAGGATGTTTATATATAATTATAAGTATGTTCATATATACTTACAAGGATGTTTATATATAATTATAAGTATGTTCATATATACTTACAAGGATGTTTATATATAATTATAGGTATGTTCATATATACTTATAAGGATGTTTATATATAATTATAAGGATGTTTATATATAATTATAAGTATGTTCATATATACTTACAAGGATTTTTATATATAATTATAAGGATGTTCATATATGATTATAAGGATGTTTATATATATATACAATGATGATTACTTATTATTGATGATGGCCTAACTGTTGTAACCCATTTTATTTTTAAAACTCTTGGAATGATTATGACTATTATTATAGTAGATGTAAATTATTAAAACTTGAACTCACTCAACTTAAGCTGACTTTGTGTGCATTTAGTGTGAGTTTCAGGTTAGGAGGAGGATGCGTTTCCGCTTGGACGTGCACGAGGCTACTTGGACGGTGGAGGACATACTTAGTCGGATGTTTTAATGATGAAAACTTTTCTTTTAATGTTTTATTAAATACATTGAAGTTTGGTTTTGGGCATAATTCCCGGGTTTTGGGAACTTGTTTTAATAATTATGATTTTCCGCTGAACTATACTTTGAAATGGTTTTCGAAATGAAATGAATTGTTTCGGTTTAAGAATTTTATAAGTTTCGTGTATGATCACCAACTGTAGGATTCCCGGGATTCGGGGTCTTACAGAAATAATGTCTAGGTTCATTCTCTGTATTTTGATCAAAATATCAAAGATTATAAGGCTTGATTTCGTCATTAATATCTTATTCGGCTTGATAGCATTCCCAGCAATCACATCCATCAACCCGACAATTTCTCTCTTATTTTTGCTTATTTACTCGAAGATTTGAAGCTGCAGTTTGACTTTGTGGGTTTTCAATTCTTTGACCTCGATTTCCCGTCAACTCAAGTATTATCCATGTAAGTTTTCAACTGATGAACTATTCATTATACCTCACTTGTCGATAACCCTCAATAAATTTATGAGATTAAGGAGTATTGACAGATCAATTTAATTAAAACCCGTTTAAGGGCAAAACGGTCAATAAATTTGACTAATTGATTTCTCATACTTTTGGTCGGAACCAACTTTTGGTCAAGAAGACTTTTATTTTGTTATCGAAATTTTAAGGCTACTGACCAAAACCCGACTTATGACTCGCTGTTCTAATTTTGGTCAGTACCAGCTCGCTTAAACGTTAATTATATCATAACCGGAGTTCTGTACAGCCGTTTGGATCGATTCCAGCGGTTATGTTCTCGGTTTTAATCATAGTTTATTATATCTAAGTTTCAAGTCTGTTCGGTTTATCTCATTCAGCACGTTAGAGGATGGTTCGTTCGTTTAATCATTTTGTATTCGTATTTCTCACACACTCGCTTAAACAATAAGGTGAGATATCAGTTCCCTTTTATTTTACTGTTTTCAAATGTTTTGGGGACATATGCGTATTTAATTCATATTTTATATCATAAATATACACAAACTCGCAAACATAATTATTGTGTGTAGTTAAATTAAATGCTAATTGCTACTTGTTTAAGTGTTTATATTCTATCATATTCGAAGAGGTCCATTAGAAGTCTAGCATGTCAATATGATCATACACCGTCCTAGTAGTGTCACACCCCATATAGCAAATTGCGGAAGCGTAAAACGGAAACGCAACAGACACCTCTTGTATCAAACACATTGTTTATAAAGAACCATACAAACTAATTTAAAATATTTTACATTGATCTAACTTCGTTTACAACTAGTTGATACAAAATAAATCCAGCCCGTTAAGCGGCTTTACTTCTTACTAGCACACTTGCATCAATTCACCCAGCATTAATCGCAAGTCAAACACGTAGCATATTGACTTTCTAGTCCAAGGTCTGGCATACCTGAAAAACATGTTTAAACGGGTTAACTACAAGTAGTTGGTGAGTTTCACGAGTTTCAAGAAATCAGATGTGCACATATTAACCATATTTTATAAATACGCAAGCATGTATGTATGTATGTACGTTCACAAGTACATTTGTTTGTATGTTTACGATGTAATTATGCTAAGCTACAGTGAAGCCTTGACTGTTCCTTCATGCTACGTGCCTCAATTTCCCATGCACAATCAACTACTGTGGCCCCCTTTCCGCGCACAACATGCCTTGAGTAGCTATGTCTAACACTACATAGCGTGTTTGTATAATTATGGTCATGTGCAAACAGTGTTATGTGTGCCATGGCAACCAAGCCGACTCCGTTTGGGTTTGTCAAACCAATAGTACTATTCACAAGCCACCGACTCGAATTTAATCATTGTGTTCATGTTACTTTTGTGTGTTAGCACTTAGATAATTCCCATCATCAAACAATTCCAAGTATATAAAGATGTATCAATATGTTTTTCACCCTGAAAGTTCGTAAAGCAGTTTAAAAAGTGGGGTCATGAAACTCACGGGTTAGTAGATGTTTAGTGCTGTATGGGTTCATGTTTCGTCTTACTCACTCTTAATCCCTATAATCAATAATATAATAATATTAATATTTTAATATTATTATAAATTTTATGCTAAACTGGTCTGTATATCTAGTGTGGGTATGGCTATCACGCCCAGAAAGTGTCAATAGGCTTAGATTGTGATGCTGTTCAATGTCTAATATTTAAAACCGAACTTGGCTCAGTTTCCCTGTTTTACTAGTTGGGCCAAGTTGATCGATTACGCGTTTAGAAACCAGGTATGAGTATGTAAACTTGGGTAAACGTGTTGGTTGATAAAATGATTAATTTATAAAGAAAGATCACAATTTAGGGGTCTGGATTCGCTACAGGGCTAATTTCTGTTTATTTAATTTGGTTTGGAGAAAAGCACGCACAATCCATCAGAATTGCCTGAATTTCTCACAAAAAGTTCGTTATTGCTTAATTAATCCAAAAATATGATTTTTGATCACTCTTGATGTTCTGATATTCCAACAGGTTCGCTAATCACGAAGTCGGTTTTTTTAATCAGAACTGAATTTGTTTAATCTTCAATTTAGCACAGTTAATTATCCGTTTATCATTAAATTAGGAAAATTTAGACACTTATGTAGATGTTATATAAATATTTATGGAATTATTTCATGATTTATTAATTTACAAAAATTCATTTTATATGCTCTAATTAACCCAAAAATCGTCTGTTTATACCAAATGATTCCCGAAAATTCCAACAAAATTTCTAAGTGATCCAGTTATCTCCCAAAACACCCTTTAAAATTCCCAGAATCTAACACTTTTGCCAAATTACCTTTTCGAGCCAAAAACAACTATAAAAACTCGAATAAACGCGAATCCATAAATCATAGCTAGGGTTTTCCAAATGACCCCAAATTTCAGATGTGATCATATTAAACTAAACCTGAGTTTCCCACAAAAGTTGATAATTTTTTTAAGCATTTTAACTATTTTTCCCAAATAAGCGTGCCTAATCGGTAATAAATTCGCCAAATATTTTCGGATGGTCAAAAGATTACCAAATTTGGACACAGACTCATTAATACGGTCCCTGATTTCCCTACAAAATTTTACAAGCTAACAACATGCACATCACAATCTAAACTTAAACATCCCCTAAACGTGCACTTTGGCGTTACATTTGCGGTTTTCATTCGTTTTCGCTCTCTTAATCAAATTTTCCGGGTTTTTGTGCTTCTAAGTAAGGTATATACAGGTCCTATATTACAAACCAAGCATGTATCATCAACATAAAAACCTTGAAACTTAGGGTTTCGGTTAGGGCATTAAACCAAACTTTTAAACCGTAAAAACACGATTTAAACCACTTAATCCGTGTTTATGGCCAAAAATTCCTAACCATGTATATGATCAAACATGTTTTTGGACAATATTTAGGGTGTTTGCATGGTTAGAAGGACTTTTGGCAATTAAATTATGTTAATATGTATTTAAACATGATTAAATCAAGTTAAAATTGATCAAACTTGTTAAAATACCTTAGGTTTTTGGCTAGTTTCTTGAAGAACAGCAAATATTGATGGTAAAAGTTCTTGAAAAGTTGTCAAAAATATCTAGGATAGTTTAGTTTTAAAGTAAACAAAACAATAATAATATCATGGGGGTGGCGGCCGCAAGTTTTCTTGGGCCCACCCTTGGCCCATTTTTTGGCCCATTACCTTATTTTACGTGCCCGGATGTGAAATCCCGAGTCTAAATTTATTTCGGGTTTTGTTTTTGGCGCAAAAAAAATATCGGGTACGACAAACAGCGTGAAAACGAGTGTTTTTCGGCCAATTTCTTGTAAATCTAGAAAATATTTTTTTTGTAAAAATTGAAAATATTTTCATGGATCGCTTAAAACATCCCAAATAAGTGTTTTGTAAGTCTTCGTTGGCTTAACGGATGATATAATGCTTGTTTGTAATTATCTTTCACGTTTAATTTCATAGCGGGTAGTTAATCGAGCATGTTTTCGTTTAACTGTTTTGCTATCGTACTAAGACCATAATATCAATAAATTGGCTTATAATATACGTATATCACTTATTGATGGCCCACCGGGATATCTGGGTCCTAACCAGACCCATTTAGTTATTTGTTCGTTCGTTACGCAATAAGCCGTTAAACACTTATTCGATTTGTTAATACTGGGGTGTATCCGGTTTTGTCACAAATATCACATGCTCCCCTAGTTAAGAAATTTCGTCCCCGAATTTTAATATACCAGTTAAAAGCTTTTAGGAACAAACACGAATATTGGTTTTCGTTTTCAAATATATTTAATTCCCCGTTGTAAGGCATTTTACCGAACTTTGACCATTGAAATTCTGTTCAGCCATAACTGTTAGATTTTCCTGTCCATTATTTATACGGGTTCTTTACCAAAGTTTAGTTATGTGTAAGTTTCCAAGTGGTACTATTTCTGCCTTGTCAATAAGGCACTTACTTTGGTTCAATATATAGGAAATTATCAGTTGGGCTAAATTCATGAATGAAACTCGACTTCAAAAATAGTTTTAGTCGATATGCTACGAGATTAATTTTTGAGATAATTTCGTATGGTTCCATGTATGTTGATGTTAACTTATCGGTTTCCTAAGCTTGCCAAAAATGCGAGACGAAATGACTATTTAGGTCTAAAGTAATTGAAATAGCACGCCATGTCGAGATACGATTTCGTTAACATAATGGTAGGCGAGCCTTTCAGTTGTGTAGTTGTTATGGATCGGAAGGAAGTGTGCAAATTAAGTTATGGATTGGGAGGAAGTGTGTAGTTGTTATGAAGGTGTGTTACGAAGCACATAGTAATATGTTCCCACTTCAGGCATTTATGACATTTGGGGCTACGTCCTTCTTCGTATCGGGCCACCAATAGAACTCTTTCAAATCTTTTGACGTCTTATCGGTACCTGGATGAATAGAATATTTGGACTTGTGCATTTCACTCATGATCAAGTCACGTAAGTTACCAAGAGTTGGAATCCTGCCTTGGTTTTTTTATTTTTTTTATGAAGTACAGAATTTCATCGTTTTTCTTCTCAAAGTTCTGCTCGTTCCCGTGCAAATTTTCATTTTCCATGTGGTCTTATTTTAGAGCTTCATTCTGGGCAATACAGATTTGTTTGGTAAAGCTAGTTTGGACAATCACTCCAAGTGCTCGGACCCTCAGTGGTTTAGTTTTGTCTTTTCTACTCAAGGCATTTGCTACTAAATTAGCAACGAATTTCACAATCATAATCATAATCGTTCAGTTCTTTCTGGTAAAAAATAACGAATTTCACATAAACAAAGTAACGAATTTCACAATCATAATAATTCAACAATTCCACCCATCTTCTTCTTTGCCTCATGTTCAGTTCTTTCTGGTAAAAAATGTGTTGTAGGCTATTTTGATCAGTGTACGTGTACACCGTACATTTGGTGCCATATAAGTAGTGCCTCCAGATCTTAAGTGCAAAAATAACTGTTCCCAATTCCAGGTCATGGGTAGTGTAATGTTTTTTTTTTTTTTAAATTCATTCACTTTTAACTGTCGGGAAGCATATGCCATAACTTTGTTTCTCTGTATTAATACGCATCCCAAGTCTTTTCGGGATGTGAACTACAAGATCATTAGTCCCTTCTGGGAGACTTAGTATAGGGCTTGAAACAGTTTCTGTTTCAGCAATTGAAAAGCCATTTCTTGTTCTTTTCCCCAATCATAAATTCGGTTTTTTTGGGTTATGAGAGTTAAGGGTTGGGCGATCCTGGAAAAGTTTTCAATAAAGCGCCGGTAATACTCAGCTAGTTCCAAAAATTGGCGAATCTCTTTTGGGTGACTTTGGTGCTTCGTAATTTTTTTAGTGGATTCGATTTTGCTCGGGTCTACGTGAATTCCGAGTCGTTTAGCAACGTGCCCTAAAAATTGCACTTCTTGTAGCCAATATTCACACTGGATACTAGCATAACATTTCTCCTGCCTCATCAACTCCAAAATTGTTCATGAATGTTGTTCGTGTCCCTCCTTGGTTTTCGAATATATCAAGATATCGATAAACATTATAACAAATTTTTCGAGGTTTACAAACTCGGTTCATGAGGTCCATGAAAACTGCGGTTGTATTAGTCAGCCCAAAAGGCGTAATTAAGAATTCGTAGTGACCATACCAGGTTCGAAATGCCGTTTTAGAAACATCTTCCTCTTAGAATTTAACTTGATGGTAGTCGGATCGAAGGCTGATTTTCGAAAAGTAATTCGCTCCCTGGAGTTGATAGAAAAGTTCGTCTATTCATGGGAGGGATATTAGTTTTTGATAGTGATTTCGTTTAGTTCCCAGTAATCAATACATACTCTAAACCTTCCATCCTTTTCTTCTACAAACAACATCGATGCTTCCCACGGAGAACAAGTAGGCCGTATAAAGCCCTTATCTAATAACTCTTGTAGTTGGCCAAATAGTTCTTACATTTCAGAGAGTGCCAGATGATAAGGTGCCTTGGCAATTGGATTTGCCTCTAGGATTAAGTCAAATCGGAATTCGACTTGTCGAGTCAGTGGTATTCAGGGTAGTTCATCAGGAAAGACATCGGAGTATTCTCATACTACGGGGATATCTCCCATATGTTTTTTATGGGGGTTCTTATGGTTATTTTTTCATGAAATGTCATACACCCTTGGCGTAAGCACTTTAACACTTTAAGATGAGACGTAAGAGGTGATATTGCACCAACTTCTCTCCTTGTACCGTAATTTCTTCATCATCTGAAAGGGGAATTTTAACTACCTTATTATTACAAACGATTTCCGCCTTATATTTAGCTAACCAGTCCATACTGACAATTACATCGTAACTTCCCAACTCCACCGGGAGGAGATCAATAAGAATTGGTTGGTTGTTGAAGATAATAGGACAGTTTCAGAATATTTGGTTAATAGTTATTGGCTTTTCGTTAGCGAATTCTATAGCATAGGGATCTATCAATTCACTAACCGGTATATTTTCCAAGGATAAGAAGTTAGTGGAAATAAGACTTCTATCGTTACCTATATCAAATGAAACTGAAGCGTTTTAATGATAAATTACGAATGTATTCTTTCACCACAATTATGTCTTTTCGTGCTCTGTCTGATCCAATCACTAAACACGGCCTCCAGTCGAGTTACGTCAATGTTTGTTCTTGGTTTAACTTGGGACAGTTCCTTTTAGAGCGTTTCGTTCTTCCACACTCATAGCAAGCATGAGAGTTTGTCATAGGTTGTGAGCGAATTGGTTGCGATTGGGATAACTGTAATGGTGATGTTAGAACGGTCGGTTTATAGTGCTCACAATGGTTCCACAGCTACAGGCATAGTATTCAGTCTTCCCGCCTTTATGACATACCTTTATTCGACATTCCCTTATATGATAACAATTACATTTTGGCAAATGTTTGTTGTATATTTTTTGTTCAAAATAAAGTTGATTGCCGTATTGTTTTGTTTCGTAGGGCACACACGTTTTGTTGATTATAGCTCTTGTACCCCTGTTTCATGTTTGATTTTTTTTATACTAGATGCTTCCCCGGTACTCTCAACACACTATTTCTGACCAAATCCAAGGCTACCACACCGGCTTGTGTCATGGCATTCTCAAAAGTTACATTGTTACTGAATTAACTAAAGTCTCTACATCCGGGCTTCTAACCGTGGCATCAGTCAAACCGTATCGTTAAAACGGTTTGTGTATTCAAGTTGATTCGCACCTTTCATTTTTGATTTCTCGGGTTCGTGTTCTAATTTCACGATTTCATTTGTTGGACAAAAATGTTTCGATATAAGGGTTTTAAATTTTGCCCAGGTCATATGGTTGGTTGCCTCTTATTCCCGAGTTCATACAATCGTTATTTATCACATATGTGATAATCAATTCCTGGCATTGATAATAGACTATCGGTTTGATCTGTTTTACTCACTCATTTACTCCTTTAGTACCACTAAAATTTACAGATTTGCATGACATAAATTGTTTAAACGAGTGTTCCCGTCGTGAAAGATCACAGTTGTTACGACCAGTATTCATGTTTGGTAAGAGATTTTTGTTGACAAAGGCATTTAGTGGGGGAAGTTATTATTATTGTTAGTAGCATTAGTGCTCAGTGGGGGGTATTCTTCGTGACAATGTTCGTATTTATCGAGAGTATAACATTTGTAATTGTATTAGTATTGGGCGGCGAAATAGTATTCGCGGCCGTATTAGCATTTTGGCATATAATTTGTATTCATTGTCGTGTTAATTCCGGCAACGAATTGCGTTGCTATTGTCAAAGTTATTGTTTGCAGTTACCAAACAATCATCTTGGCCACAACTGTCTAAGATCACGTGTTTGTTTTCTTCGGAGCCTTCCTATTATGATAAGTAACTATACTTCAATTAATAGCAATTCTCCCTATAACTCATTACGTAGGGAATCACATTAGCTAATACTCAGGTATTTCAAATAGCACATATGTATCACACACATCGAATCCTGTATCCATATAAAAATGATAGTATATAGATTTAGCCTAGTATTGCCATTGTTTGCATGTATATATTGAAAGTTGTCACTTAGTGACAAGTAAGTTTTAACCCAGTAAGGGTCAATGTTTGTAATAAAAGATCCAAATCGCCTTCCATATCAGCATAGCATACTACCAGATGCTTGCATGGAGTATCGAAACTATACACAACAGTGCCATACTATCCTTGTCTATCCGAGCACACATTATAACAATCACGAATAGTTCACAACAATTATTCTGATATAATCCCACCACTGGGTTACTGTTTTATCCTGCCTCTCACGTAAGTAGACATTTTCCCGTTATTAGTTTAAATAGTATTTTATAGTCTGGAGGTATTTGTATACTTTCCATGACCTTTGGATGCTATTAAATATAGCTGTAGAATATTCTTTCATCAGGTCATTCAGTACTCGCAAGCGTGTTGGGTCTACTAAAATTGATAATTTGCGAGTTTGGAGTAAGTATGTTCTCTACAAGCCAAGACACATCCTTGGTCCACGAGCATGAGAGTTCTCGTTTATAACAAATCGATCCAAGTGACAAAAATATAGGAGTAGCTGAAGGTACTCGTACACAAATGATTTGATAAGTTTGTTGATCAAGTGGGTTTGTTTGTACTGACGGTATGAATATTTTTTGAATGATAACTATTAAATGATATGTACGGGTGATTACAGTCTGTTATATATCAAGAATTTCGTAAAGTAATTATTATATTTATAATTTCATAAATTGGGCTCGTTAGTAGGTATTTTCCTAGGAATAGTGTTTATTCTTGAATGACGGAAGTGGAAAGATGATTAGAAAACAGTTCAGTTTACTGTTAGAAAACAGATATATGAGATAAAGATTAGGACCAAACTGAGAAGTGTTGCATTCCGTTGAGATGGACGTATGTAGATCATACCTCATACGGTTGTTTTCTGGGTTTTGAATATTACGCTCAGTTTGTGGTTCTATCATACCATAAGAGTCAGTTTGGACTTGATAGAACATTATCGTATTCTCGTTTACAGGTAACACCCGTTTCCTCATCCGACGTAAAGCAATCAGATCCCGTTATCTTTCGGCACAACGGTTAAATTATAAGAATAACATTTTCCGATAGTATTGATCAGAGTAAAGGATATTATTAATTAGGGCAAAATAAAATATTTCATTTGTTATAACCATGTATAATATTAATTACGATAAAATAAAATATAATATTAGTTTTAATAAAATACAATATTACCTATAATAAGAATTAATATTGATTATAATCGAACATAATATTCCTTACAAGAAGATTTAATATTATCGACAGTACAGTACGTACACCTTGTTCCAAATAAGCACGTATGCATGCTATTTTTACCTATTGGTATGTCCTGCGACTTCTCCACGAATTTCCTCGTACAAGCATGTCCGTTATTATGTTCTGGACCATCATAACTCACTTGGCCTTCGAGTTTATCCAGGCATCCATCAATATATAATATTATATTACTATTTATTTTCCTAAAGATTATCAAGCCTAGGGTTATATTTTAGGTTTCTTAAGGGATAACCTAATCCTTTATAACCAATGGCTCTAATACCAACTTCTGTCACACCCAATTCAGCAAATTGCGGAAGCGTAAAACGGAAATGTAACAGACACCGCTTGTATCAACCCCATTGTTTATAAAGAACCACACAAACTAATTTACAATATTTTACATTGATCTAAATTCGTTTACAACTAGGTGATACAAACCAAATCCAGCCCGTTAAGCAGCTTTATTTCTTACTAGCACACTTGCATCAATTCACCCAACATTGATCGCAAGTCAAACACGTAGCATATTGACTTTCTAGTCCGAGTCTGGTATACCTGAAACACATGTTAAAAGGGGTCAACTACAAGTAGCTGGTGAGTTTCAAGAAATCAAACGTGCGCATAACAACCATAGTTTGTAAATACGCAAGCATGTATGTATGTACGTTCACAAGTGCGTTTGTTTGCATGTTTATGATGTAATTATGCTAAGCTACAGTGAAGCCTTGACTGTTCGTTCGTGCTATGTGCCTCAATTTCACATGCACAATCAACCACTATGGCCCCCCTTCTACGCACAACATGCCTCTAGTAGCTATGTCTAACACTACATAGCATGTTTGTAAACTTATGGTCATGTGCAAACGGCGTTATGTGTGCCACGGCAACCAGGCCGGCTCCATTTGAGTTTGTCAAACCAAAGTACTATTCACAAGCCACCGGCTCGAAGTTAATCACTGTGTTCATGGGGAATTTTATGTGTTAGCACTAAGATAATTCCTATCATCAAATAATTCCAAGTATATAAAGATATATCAACATGTTTTTCACCCGAAAGTTCGTAATGAAGTTTAAAAAGTAGGGTCATGAAACTCAAGGTTTAATAGATGTTCAGTGCTGTATCGGTTCATGTTTCATCTTACTTAGTCCCTATAATCAATATTATAATAATATTAATATTTTAATATTATTATAATCTTTATGCTAAACTAGGCTGTATATCTAGTCTGGGTTTGGCTGTCAAGCCCAGAAGTGTCAATAGGCTTAGATTGTGATGTTGCTCAATGTCTAATACTTAAAATCGAACTTGGCTCAGTTTCCCTGTTTTACCAGCTGGGCCAAGTTGATCATATACGTGTTTAGAAACCTGGTATGAGTATGTAAACTTGGGTAAACATCTTGGTTGATAAAATGATTAAGTTACAAAGAAATATCACAATTTAGGGGTCTGCATTCGCTAAGGGGTAATTTCTGTTTATTCAGTTTGGTTTAGAGAGAAGCTCGCACAATCCATCCGAATTGCCCGGATTTCTCACAAAAAGTTCGTTTTTGCTTAATTAATCCAAAAATATGATTTTTGATCTTTCTTGATGTTCTGATGTTCCAACAGGTTCGTTAATCACGAACTCGTCCGTTTTTTTATCAGAATTGAATTTATTTTAATTTTCAATTTAGCACAGTTAATTATCCGTTTATCATTAAATTATGAAAATTTAGACACTTTTGTAGATTTTTTTATAAAAATATTTATGGAATTATTTCATGATTTTTTAATTTACAAAAATTCATTTTATATGCTATTAATAACCCGAAAAGCGTTCGTTTATACCAAACGATTGCCAAAAATTCCAAAAAAATTCAGAGTAATTCAGTTATCTCCCAAAACACCCTGCAAAATTCCCAGAACCTAATACTTTTGCCAAATTACCTTTTCGACCCAAAAACGACTGTAAAAACTCGAACAAATGCAAATCCATAAATCTTAGCTAGAGTTTTCCAAATTACCCCTAATTTCACATGTGATCATATTATACTAAATATGAATTTCCCACAAAATATCATAATTTTTAAAGCATTTTAAATATTTTTCCCAAATAAGCGTCCCTAATGGGTAATAAATTCGTCAAATATTCTTGGATGGTTGAAAGATTACCAAATTTAGACTGGGACTCATTCATATGGTCACTTATGTTCGTGAAAAATTTTATAAGCTAACAATATGCATATCACAATCTAAACCTAAACAGCCCCTAAATGAGCACTTCGGATTACCTTTGTGGTTTTCGTTCGTTTTCGCTCTCTTAAACAAATTTACGGGTTCTTGTGCTTCAAAGTAAGGTAGATACAGGTCCTATATTACAAACCAAGAATCTATCATCAATATAACAACCTTGAAACTTAGGGTTTTGGTTAGGGCTTTAAATCGAACTTTTGAACCGTAAAAACGCGATTTAAACCCCTTAATCCTTGTTTATGGCCAAAAAATTTATCAAAACAGGTACCTAATCATGTGTATGATCAAAACATTTTTTTGGTCAATTCTTAGGGTTTTTGCATGGTTAAAGTGATTTTTGGCAATCAAACTATGCTAATATGTAATTAAACATGATTAAATCAAGTTAAAATTGATCAAACTTGTTAAAATACCTTAGGTTTTTGGCTAGTTTCTTGAAGAACAGCAGATATTGATGGTAAAAGTTCTGGAAAATTTGTCAAAAATATCTAGGATAGTTTAGTTTTAAAGTAAACAAAACAATAATAATTTCATTGGGGGGGGGGGGGCGCAAGTTTTCTTGGCCCCCCTTTGACCCAATTTTTGGCCCATTACCGTGTTTTGCGTGTCCGGATGTTAAATCCCGAGGCCAAATTTATTTCGGGTTCAATTTGTGGCACGAAAAATATATCAGGTACGACAAACATGGTGAAAACGAGTGTTTTTCGGCCAATTTCTTGTATATTTAGAACAACATACTATTTGTTTGTAAAAATCCAAAATATTTTCACTGATCACTTAAAACATCCTAACTAAGTGTTTTGTAAGTCTTTTTCAGCTTAACGAATGATATAATGCTTTGTTTTGTAACTATCTTTCATGTTTTAGGTCATAGCGGGTAGTTAAACGAGCATGTTTTCGTTTATCTGGTTTGCTATTGTACTAAGCCCAGAATATCAATATGTTGGCTTATAATATACGTATATCATTTATAGATGGCCCACCGAGATATCTGGGTCATAACCAGACCCGTTTGGTTATTCGTTCGTTCGCTACGCAATAAGCTGTTAAACGCTTATTCGATTTGTGAACATGAGGTGTATCCGGTTTTGTCACAAATATCACAAGTAGCCATAGCCCATGTTCATGAGGCATGGTCAACCGACAATCACATTATTTGATTATGGTGTAATTGACTAGTACTCATATTGTTTTGTTTGCGCATTTATCATATATTATATATTATCTACATACTATTATTGTACATGAAAACTGGTGATTATCTCACTCAACATGTGTCGTTGATAAAACTCTTTATTTTCTACGCATATGCAGGTTGACAGTTGATTTGAAGCTAAGGTGAAGAACGTATTGAAAGACCTTAGGAAATAAAATAAAGAATATTTACTATATTATTTAGTTTGGGATTGTTGTTATATTTGAAACTTTTGCACTTTATTTGAAATTTGAAATAAATAAATTAAATAGATATTCTCATATTGTATATTGTATGATAGTACCTTGTGAGCTAGGAACAATCAGTTCACGCCCCGACATTTCTGCTCTTGATTAGGGTGTGACAGATTGGTATTAGAGCCGAAGGTTTTAAGATAGGTCGTTAGAAATTGTCTTAGAAATTTGCTTAGGACCCCATATGTGCTTATCTGACTGCCTCATCTGCCTGTTAATTGTTTACAACTTATTTAAGTTAATTATTTTATTTTATTATTATTTATTGTGCACACACACACACAAATTGCGTGGCTATGCCTCAACTTCAAAATATTTTTATATCCTTTTATTTTTAGTAGATTGCCTTTTATTTTGGTAAATTCCTTAAGAATTCTCATGTTTTGTTTTTACTCCCTCACCTTAGGGCATGAGAGTATGACATGTTCTTGTAAATAACTAGAAGGGGAGAGAACTTTGAGTCGGGCCTTGGCAAAACGGTTCCGAGAACCTAAGATAATACACTATTCCTTACCTGGAGGATAACCTTACCACAGTATCGATCTTATAGGCCAAAGTGGAACAAAATGTCTTACGACCGGAACCCTAAGTGGTAATACGTGGCCAGTTCAACAGTCACATTCATTTTAAAAAAACCGAATTCACGGTGATTCGTGGCTAAATTCGGGAAAAAAATTTCTAATATTTTATTTATAATTATTTTAAAATGCTTAGTTGGGTGGAAAATCCATTACAATCTATGGACACTCCAACTATCCATTTCTCAACCTATTTTGATTTGATATTTGGTTGGAAGTATCACCCGTGGTGATTCACGAGATATACCAACTACTCATATTTGGGTTCGTTAATTCAATATCTAGTTGGGTTAGTTAGAATGCCATGTAACGCTCATGGGCCGACCAACTCCATTGATTTGATAATTCGTTAATAGTTGGGTTAGTTAAAATGCCATATAATGCTAATGAGCCGACCAACTCAATTGTTTGTTAGTCGTTTTAATTGGGCCATTAAACTGCCATGAAACACTCATGGGAGGCCCAATTCACAAAATTTATATTGTGTTATTTAGTTGGGTCATTCAAATTGCCATGGAAAGCTCATGGGAGGCCAACTCATTGGATATGGTTCGTTATTTAATTTGGGTTATCAAGCTACCATGGAAAGCCCAACCCAATAACATTTTTTTGGATTTTACTAAACAACGGCATTTATTTAAATATCTCAAAATTATTCACATTGTTTTAAATTTCGACCTATCCTTAAGTCATGATAAATCACTAGCACGATTTTATAACAATCCCCTATTATCTCACATTGACTCATTTACGCAACTTACCCATCATCTCAAGAAATTTTTATTTTTTGGTCCTCGTAGAATGTCTTCCCTAAGAAATCACAGTCGTAATCAACGTCGTTCCTTTGCTTCTCATGATCGGCGTCTGGCTGCTAGAATCACTAAGGATTTTACTGCTGCTATGCCTGAGATTGTGACCCAGATCCTGAGCCTCAACTCAAACGGTTCTGCTACTTCAGCTGCTTCGAGCAACTTTCACTACAAGAACTTCACTAGTACTAAACCGCCTCCGTGTCTTGGAGAAGAGAAGGCCACAAAACTTCTCCGATGGTTCGAGAGAATGGAGAACATTTTTATCCATTGCGAATATCCGGATGAGAAACGAACTAAGTTTGCCTCGGGCGTCTTCGACGAGCGAGCAAGCACTTGGTGGAACACTTTCAAGGCCCTTCAAGGAATCGAGATTGCTAAGACTATGCCTTGGGATGAACTCAAAGAAGCGATGAAGAAAGAATTTTGCCCTGAACATGAACTGCAAAGACTGGAGACTGAGTTATGGGAACTCAAGCAAATTGGTTGTGGTAACCCTACTTATTCCAATCGTTTCAAGGAGCTTAGCCTACTAGTACCCACCCAAGCTCGTAACACCTGTGACTCATGGTATTCGAAAGTATATTTGTGGTTTACCAACAATCTTCCGTTATGTTGTGGTTAGTCGTGATCCTCTCTCCATCGAGGAAGCTATTGCTCTTGCTGCTACACTTTTCGAAGAACATGTTAGGGATGGAACCCTCACTCGAAAAGATTCTAAACCAACCCACAATAAAAGAGAATCCTCAAGTGATGCTAAGGTCGAACCCAAACCCCCTCTGCACAATAACAACTCTTCTCACCACAAACGTATGTTAGAGCATAATGTCTATTGCTAGGGTCTTAGATGTATTAGATATGATTGTGTAGGACTAGAATTGTCAAATGTATGTTTTGATTTAACGCATAAGTCCACAAGACCGCATATGATATGCGGCGCATAACATTTGCGCCGTATAACTTATACGGGCTTGGGGTCTTTCATGTTGTTTCCTATAAATAGGGGACTTATGCGTTATTATGTAGACGTTTGGTGGATGTTAGAGTGAGAGAGTAGAGAGAGAAAGTTGCAACAAAGTCATATCTTGTAATCTTTGAAGTTATCAATGAAGAATATGCTTAATGTTTACTTGTTTTGTTCACTCTCAATGGATTCCGCACTTTGAGATACAAGCTGTAACGTCTAGTGATCCTAATTGTTGTATACATCAGCATGGCATCCTCTTTCAAGTGGTATCAGAGATTTATGGCTCGTTACTAGCTTGAACACCACAAGTTTTCAAGGTTTTAGTCTCTATATACTAATTCAACCGTCAAAAGTCGTTCAATTTTTCACAAGACATTCCTTACCTATCCGTGACGAATCCTTCAAGTTTACACTCAAGTCCTACATCATTTGAAACCCCAAATTGCCAAAATTCCTAAAAGATATCTTTCAGCGGATATGTCATATCAACGCATATGTTATTCACGTGTAACATATCCGGCGTATAACATATACGTCGTATTTGTTATAAGGTGAAAAACATATACGTGTGTATACATATATGTTGACCACATCTTATACGTTGACCTATACTTATCCGTTAACAAACATATACATTGATCTTCATACATATCCGTTGACCAAGAGCAGAAGTTATACATTGACCTTCTTTGACCAAAATGGAAAACTTTAGTGCGTTTGTGTCACAGCCTTCTGCATTGCTTCAGAACCTTAATCTTGAAAACGAAATGGGAACATCAAACAAGCCACCTAAGCTTCTGCGTAAGGAAGATTATCTATCTTGGGCTAACAAGTTTGAAACTTACGTACAAGCTTTGAACTACGAGACATGGACGGCTGTTGAGGAAGAATACATTATTCCAAAGAATGAGAATGGGAGCAATTACAGGTTGTCACAAATTGCTGAAGGTGAAAGAAATCAGTTGTTGAGAGAAAAGAAGATGTTGAATTTGTTTCAACAAGCCATTGAAGCTGAAAATTTTCAATTACTACAACACAATGGCTCGTGCTACTCAATTTGGCAAGCTCTACTAAACAAGGATAGAGGAAACCCTGATATGAGGAAAAGCAAGATGGCACTACTGAAGAAAGACTTTGATATCTTTACTCAAGTTAAGGGGGAAACTTTTGCGCAGTTGGTTGAGAGATATTGCCACTTGGTGAATGAAATGAAAAGATTAGGCATTGACAAGCCTGATTATGAGTACATTGATAAGCTGGCTGACGCACTTCCTGAAGAATGGGGCA
Source organism: Bidens hawaiensis (assembly GCF_021521415.1). NCBI lineage: Eukaryota > Viridiplantae > Streptophyta > Magnoliopsida > Asterales > Asteraceae > Bidens > Bidens hawaiensis. The sequence continues at coordinate 3,660,751 of NW_027491022.1, forward strand.
CTTTCATAATGATCCAACAGTCAAATCCTGTTGCATATGCCCGATTAAACCTTGCTAGATTTATTGAAAAGCTTGAGGCATACGAATTAGATCTTAGAAAAAAACAGAAGATGAAATCAACAGTAGTTTCACAAGATGTTGGGTTGTATTTCAAAGGTTCACAATCTGCTATTTCTTCAAAGATTCCCACAGCTTTTTGTGCTGAGCCAACTGGACAAGCTTGTGTTTCCAATGTTACTGCTACTCCACATTATAGTAGTAGTTATTCTGGAACGATTCCAGGAACGATTTCAGTATCTCAAGCATCTATCACACAAGATCCTGATATTGTGTAGTGCAACATTGCTGTAAATCTGAAAAATACAGGAAACTTGACCACTGACACTGTAAAGGAACAAATGGCATTCCTTGGATCAGTTTTAGAATCATACGAGTGTCTGGTTGCAGGTCGTATTAGAAATTATAATATGACAAAAGAAGACACCAGATTGATCCATAAGAAATGGAAATGATTGACATACGGTGGTTCATGGCAAGTGTGATTAGAAAGGCTTAAAGGTTCAAGGAGATAACCGGAAGAAATGTGTTAGATGGATCAACATCAAAGTTGGGTTTTGATAAATCTAAAGTGAGATGCTTTAGATGCAAAGAAAAAAGACACTTCAAGAGGGAGTGTACAAGCAGAAATGTATACGATAATACTGCAAATCCCTTTTGTAGGGATTATTACAAACAGGCAATTTATCATCGAACTGAGGCAGAATCATCAAAAGGCAAGACACCGACAGAAGCATCAACCTCACAACAAAAAGCTGCTACAGCTCAGATGGACGAGGGTTTTGATTGGAACTTGGTGTTTCAAGCAAATGTAGAAGAAATGGTGGATGAGAAGGTTATTGATAATGTTGAGATTGCGATTAAAGTGGTTGAGGACAAAGTGAATGATTGTGTTGAAAAGGAAAAGAGTATGGATAAGAATGAGGAATGTGAAAAGGTTGATCAAGTGGATGATAAGAAGACTTCAGATGACGAACTTTCACGAACATACGATAAAATTCATGAGGTTCCTTCTGACTATTTGATTTCATTATTTCCACCTGATATCATAGAAAGTTTTGCAGGTTGGTTTAACGGTGAAGAAGTACCTCATGGAAAGATTGACTTTGGAGATGAAGAAGATGAGGTGATTTCAGAAGTCAAAAGATCAGAAGATAAGGAGGAATCAGTTGAGTTAAAAGAGGAGTTTGTTAAAGGTTTGGTTACAGATGAAGATTCTGAAACTTCAAGTGAAGAATGTTCTCCAAAAGAACAGGCACTCATGGCACATCAGGTAACTCTAAACTCAAATGTATGTGAAAAGTGCGAATTACCATGTAATGAGTGTGACTTCAAAACTCTTGAAATTAAAGAGTTGAAAAAACATTATGATCAAGCTTTGTTAGATCTTAATAGGGTTAATGAGGCTTATATGAAATTGCAAAAATGTGGAAAGAATTTGTGGGCAAGTATTCAACAAAATCAAAAGACAATTTCAATGTTAAAACATACTGTGGAAGATAAACAAATTGCCATTAACAGACACATTGATGAGAATGCAGCTCTCAAACTTGAGATGCAAACACTCAAGATTGAGACAGAAAGAGAAAACTTGAAATTAGTGAGTTATGCTGCTTCATCTTATTTTCTTGATCACATTACGCCTGGAACTAAAATCAAGGATGATGTGAACGAGAACATAACATCATGTGGTGATTATCATGTCGTGCCTCTACCAATGTTGAATGGTTACATTCCAAACAAACCTAAGGGTTTGAAAAAGGCACTAAATGTGGAAATTAAAACTCCATTGCATGATAACAATGTGTTTGATAATGATGAGTTTGTTGAAACTGAAAAGATGGATAGTCATAGTTCTGATTGTGATATGTCAACCGGAATCAAAGTTGTAGAATTAGTGTTAACTAAAGAAAAATTTGTTGAAACGGAAAATCATGTTGATTCGAAAAGATTTGCTAAAACCAGTTTTTATTCAAAGCAATCTCATCGGGTCAAACCAATTAATAAAATTGTGTTTGTGCATGGTAAGACCTCGCAGTCTGAAAAAGAAGCAATTTTTAGAAATCAATCTAACCGGGTGTTTTATCAACAAAAGGAAGAGTGTGAACAATCTGAAATGACATCTCAGGTAAACAAGTTTGTTGACTGGAGACATTGTTTTTGCTGTAATGAAATTAGGCATGTTTTCTATGCTTGTCCCAATCGATTTAAGAATGATCATGCTCCATCTTAGAATTCCATCACCAAGAAACCTGGTCTAGGTTATGTGAGTAAAAAGAAGCCTGTGATTGTTCCTGAAAATGTAAAAATCTTGAAACGTGATGAGTTTGTTAAAACTAATGATGAAAAGGGTGTTAAAATTGATGTTTCAAAGTCAAAGGTTTCAAAAATAACTCAAACATCTTTTTACAACAAGAAGCAAGCCATAGGTCAAAATTGGGTGGCTAAAACCGTTGTTAAACCGCCAGAGGTTGTTGGAAAGTAAAAACTGAATCTGATTCACAAGTAACTAGTGGAGCCTCTAGGCACATGACGAGTACTCTTCATCTTCTCAAAGATGTCAAATCTATTCATGGAGGGTATGTCGGTTTTGCAGGAAACCAAGGAGGTCAAATTGTTGGGGAAGGTACATTGACGAATGGAAAAGTTATTTTTGAGATTGTCAACTACATTTCAGAGCTGGAGAATAATTTGCTGAGTATATCTCAAATTTGTGATAAATCTTTCTCTACACATTTCAATGCTCAAGAATGTTTAATTTAGAAACCCGGTTTCAAAATACCTGAAGAATGGATTCTTATGCGTGCTCCTCGTGGGAATGATCTTTATGTCATGAATATGAGTACCGCATCAACATCTTCGGGATCTGCTCAATGTTTTATTTCTAGGGCATCAGAACGAGAGTCAGTTTTATAGCATCGAAGAATGGGACATATCAGTGTGAGGAAGATGAATCATCTGATTCATAAGAACTTGGTTAAAAGAGTGAATGTGAGAAATTTTTAGTTGAATGAAGAGTGTTTGGACTGTAAGAAGGGAAAACAGACCAAGAAATCACATCTGAAGAAACTCATTAACTCCATCAACTTACCTTTCGAACGTCTACATATGGATCTCTTTGGTCCAGTGAATGTCAAAAGTATCACAAGAGAACTTTATTGTCTTGTGGTTACTGATGATTATTCGAGATTTTCGTGGGTAATGTTTTTGGAATCAAAGGATGAGATGTATGATTCCCTCATGATTTTATTCAAGAAATTGGAAACGTTGTATAATCTACTGATCCGTCGAATAAGAAGTGAAAATCGGATGGAGTTCAAGAACAACAAAATGCTTGAGTACTGTAATGACCGGGGGATTCTTCATGAATTCATGCACCGTACACTCCTCAACAAAATGTGGTCACTGAATGAAAGAATCGAACATTGATTAAACAGGTCGAACTATGCTTTCAGATTCAAAATTACCAGTTAATTTTTGGTTAGAAGTAGTAGCTGCAGCTTGTTATACACTTAACCGGGTGCTTACCGTCAAGAAATTTGGCAAGACGTGTTTCGAGCTACTTAATCGTAGAAAACCTAATTTGAAGTGGCTTGAACCGTTTGGATCAACATGCACTGTCCTTGAACCAAGTGGGAAGTTTGGTCCCAAAGCTTTTAAAGGATTCTTTGTGGGGTATGCTAGTCCACTGAGACGTGTATACATTCCTAGCCTCCACAAAATTGTTCAAGTCCAAAATGTTGATTGTCAAAGATATACTGCTACTGTTCAATGACCAGGGAATTCTAGGTTTGAGTACGAAAGCCTGTGGGCGTGTTTCAAACTCCCTGAGGAAATTCTTTCTGATGAAACTTTGACGATGTTATATAATCAACAGTTATCAGAAGATTGTGTACCAAAACCTGAAGTTCCTCTGTCTGTTCCTCGAGTTGTACTAGATCATGTTCAATCTGATGACATGCTCTACTCCTGTTTTTGATGATAATAGTGAATCTAATGAGGAGATTATCGAAGCTCTTTCTCCATCTATTTCTTCTGAAGAGAATATGAATAATTTGCAGTCTGAAGTGTCAGTTCCTACAAAAGTGGTGCCAAGAACTTTATCCTATCATCCTGAGGATAACATCATAGAAGATTTGAATATTGGAGTTCAAACGATACGTCAAATAGATCAAAATCTCTAGTGTTTCTACTCAAATATATCTCCTTTACTAAATCAATTCTCATTCAAGTGTTTTATTTCGCAGATCGAACCTAAAACGTACAAGGAAGCCCTGACCGAGGAAAGCTAGATCAATGCTATGCAAGAGGAACTATTGCAATTTGAGAAGCTCAGGGTCTGGAAATTTGTTGATTTGCTTGAGGATAAGAAGCAGATTAACACCAAATGGGTGTTTAAGTGTAAACGAGATGAGAATGGAATCATTGTTATAAACAAAGCAAGACTTGTTGCATTGGGTTTTAACTAGAGGGAAGGTATCGACTACAACGAAGTGTATGCACCAGTCGCAAGGCTAGAGGCAATTCGGATCTTTCTAGCTTTTTCTTCTTGGAAAGGTTTCAAAGTTTACCAGTTAGATGTTAAGTCTGCGTTTCCTAACGGAAAAATCAGTGAAGAAGTCTATGTGGGACAACCATCGGGGTTTGTCGATCCGATCCACAAAGACAAAGTGTATCTACTTGATAAAGCCCTTTACGGCCCCGAGAGCCTGATATGAGACGTTGTCCCAACATCTTTTGGACAACGGGTTTGTCAGAGGAACCGTCGACTGTACACTTTTCACTTAATTTGTTGATGGACATTTACTGATCGTGCAGATTGTTGGGTTTTAACAAGATTATCAAAGTCATAAAATCCCAATTTAATGAAAAACGCAGCGGAAATTAGTTTTAAATCTTGTTAATTTGATATGTATAAAACCAATTTTACACATGCAAAACCCAAGCCTGGATCCAAATACGAAATACATACTATCAAACACATGCATGTCACTATAAGTTCATGCATGTAAAAGCTACCTTTCAAATCCAAGGAAGAGGAAGGAGATGATGTTGAAGAAGACAAGAACTTGAATATAAAGCTCCTCAAGCTAGCATACCCCAAGCTTTCCAACAAACACCACTTGTAGCTAGGATTTTCACTTGACAAGACTCCTTGGTTCCTTTTTCCTTGGCCGTTCAAAGAGAGGAAGAAAGGGAGAGTGAGTAAAGGATTTATCCTCTATTGTGTTGTCTTGTACTTGTGTTCTCACTCTTGGCCATCCAAGAGAGAAAAGAGAAGAGAGGATTTTGCTTCTCTTTTGTTCTATGTTTTGTGTTGTGTGTTTTGAGAGATAGAAAGGGAAAAGTGGTCATAAAAGTGCGCCACCCAAGTCCCCCAATAACCTTCCTTGCATGTCTCCACTCAAGAAAAATAATAATATAAAATTGAAGACACAATAGGGGGGGGCACCCTCTCACCCTTTTTCAAAATCATATTAATTTTTTTTCTTTTTTTCCTTTAAACAAGTTTTATAACATAAAACTCACAATATGTTATTTCCAAAAATAACATAATGTATGTAACATGCTTGGTAACCATTTTCACATATTGTTACTTAACCATCATAAGTAACATTATGGAATGCTATCTCTCAAAATATAAATCATCCATGTGATTTATTTATTTCACAAGTACATTGTATTTAGAAACCCCTTTCTAAATAACTCAAGTGTTAATATTCATTTGTTATGATCATATCATATATAAACAAATATTGTTGGTGTTTGTCTAGCTTGTTATTGGGTATGACCCGACTTGGATCATGACATACTTGCCACATCAATTAACAATATGTGTCTTGGGCATACCGAGTCCAACAATCTCCCACTTGCACAAGATACATAGAAGATTGATGCAAGTAGCAAATACCACCTAACTACGGTTTACTACCCCTAATACACATGACGAATTGCCATTCAATAACATCATCCCCTTCAAGTCCCTTACTTGAAATGATTTAGGTACATCTATCATTTATCCTTTTGCCTCATATGTCATGTCAAATCCAGAGACACGGATTGATCATTCTCTGTTGATTTTACTTTCAGGCCTTAGACATCTCACTCTCAACGAATAAGTGGGACAAATCCCCTCTTGACTACATACGTCTCTCACAATCACCTTGTACCATACCTCATCTTAGACTTATGTACTGTCATGTTTCAGAGCAGTGAAGAACTAAGTCAAAGTACAATATTCGGTGAATATCAAGACCAAATATGTATCTCAGGTCGGAGGATACTATGATTTTCGCCTTTACTCAAATTTACTTATGATCAATCACAAGGATTCCATGTAGTAACATTTGAGAGCGGGTCAGTCCAATATTTATAACCCATAAATATCTATGAACCTTGGCAGCAACCCTTGCTCTATATTCACATCCCATGAATATCCACCAATCCAAGTTCATAATAGTCTTACCTTCATATTTGTTCCCACAAATATGAGCGCTACAGACATTTAGAATAAGTAACTTATTCACGGATTGAAACATGCTAAAATGGAACATAACTCAAAATGTCATAATCATAAACCATAATCATATGAATGAGTCAAAATAACAATTGTTCCAATATCCAAATACAAAATTCGATCATATCCAATCACTTGAATATCGAAGTCCTAAGGCTTGTGACCCTCATGCTTTGGCCCTTCAAGGAGCTTCGTGAGTGGATCCGCAATGTTTTAATCGTTGTGAACTTTGCGAATACATACCTTTTCAACTTCATCCCTTATGTAGTTGAACCTCCGCTCAATGTGTCTCGTCTTTTGATGTGCACGAGGTTCCTTGGTTTGAGCAATCTCACCCTCGTTGTCACAAAAGATCTCTAGAGGGTCCTGAATGGTACGGACTACCCCTAGGTCGGCAATGAATTTTCTAATCCACGCAACTTCTTGAGCTGCCAATGAGGCGGCGATGTATTCCGATTCCGTGGCGGACAAAGCTACCACATCTTGTTTTGAGCTCTTCCAAGAGACTGCCCCACCATTCATAACAAAAACATATCCCGATTGTGATCTAGAATCATCTAGATCGGTTTGGAAACTCGCATCCGTGTAACCCTTTACAACGAGTTCCTCCTCACCCGAACCGTATATTAGAAACATATCCTTAGTCCTTCTAAGGTATTTCAATATACTCTTGACCGCCATCCAATGGCTACTTCCCGGATTATGTTGGCATTTACTTGTCATGCTTAAAGCGCATGACACATCCGGTCTAGTGCATACCATTGCATACATGATGGATCCAATAGCCGATGTGTATGGGATTCCATTCATTTTCTCTTGCTCATCCTTTGAGCTTGGACATTGAGACCTACTCAATGTCCTTCCTCTTTAAATAGGTACCAAACCTTTCTTAGAGTTCTCCATCTTGAACCTCTTCAAGATTTTGTCAATGTATGCACTTTGGTTTAAACCTATCAATCGCCTTGATCTATCCCTATAGATCTTTAAATATGACAATGATGGAACCCTTCCATTCCATATTTCATAAGGTGTTTTGTCCACTTTCTTGGTTGGGGCCATATTTAGAATATGTGCCGCGGAGAGCAAAGCGAAACCTCAAAATGATAGAGGCAATGTGATGGGAAGACCCAGGCCCAGACCCATAACTCAATATCCGCAAGTCCAAATCAAAGATGGGTTAACCTGGCCCAGTTGGGATATCCAGATACTTGACCGCATGAAGTTTGACTGACCCACGTTTTTATTTCATAGCATGTCTTTTGTTTATTTCAGTAATTTTCATTTTTTTTATTATTTCATTTGTTTGAAGTTGTCAAAGTAGTTTTGAGATTCCAAAAGTGTAGGAGACGTGGGGTAGTAGTGCTCTTGTTAGTTTCTTTCTTTTCACCAATATGTACTGAAAATGGGAATGAAAAACGCAGACTTGATTTTCCTAAATTCTATTCTCTGTACTTACAGAATATTTTTTCCATTGCTATTCTAATTTCTAGGCAGGAGATTAGAAGGTGATCTTGGAAGGCATTCAGATTCTCGTGGTGTGACTGTATCGGGAATCCGGGTTAGAAACTCTGCCCAACGAAGCTCTCGAGTGGTGTGTCTGTATCTTGTATAATTCGTTGTAATTCTCTGTTCGGGTATTTGATCCATTTACAAGCTCATTGCCATCATTTGGTATCAGAGCTATGGATACCCGAAGTAGTTCGACTTGAAGAAGATTTTGGAGATTATGGAAAATGATAAGAAGGAGATGGCGCAAAAGCTGCAGGCGATGCAAGAACAAATTCAAGAATTGGTTGTTTCCCAGGTTCATGGTGACGAGTCCCTGTCAAGCGGGTCGGTTAACAAACGAGGTGCTGGTGGGTGCCACCCAAATGACATCAAAGTTGATATTCCTAAGTATGATGGGAAATTAGATCCTGAAGAGTTTGTTGAATGGTTACACACTGTGGAGCGGGTCTTTGATTACAAACAAACGACTGAGGATAACAAGGTCAAAATTGTTGCCCTCAAACTTTGAAAATATGCATTGTCATGGTGGTCGAATACTTGTTTGAAGCGAGAAAGATCAGGGAAAGAAAAGATCCAGACTTGGCCCAAGATGAAGCAAAAATTTTTACCCACATATTATATTCAGAATAGTTTTTCACAGCTGCACTCGTTGAAGCAATCACAGGGTACGGCTGAAGAATATTCTCGTGAATTTGAATATCTCCTAATGAAATGTGATATACCTGAGGATGATCCCCAGACTCTTGTTCGTTACCTTGGGGGCCTGGAACCACAAGTAGCTAATGTTGTTGAGTTGCACTCTTATCAAACCCTAGCTGAATTAACTTTGTTATCTCACAAGGTGGACTCACAACAACGGGCCAAAGGTAAGAATGAGCCCAACCGATCCTTTTTTAAGCCCACCCCTTTCTCCAAGCCCACTCCTAACACAAAATCACCCTCCATTCCCATCAAATCCAAGCCAACTCCTTTCCCTGGTGCGAATTCTGAACCTCCAAAAGCTCCCCGTCGTTGTTTTCGATGTCAAGGTCTAGGGCATTTCGCCTCTGAATGCCCAAACAAAAGTATTATCTCCCTGGCAGATTTCGAATTGGCAGGTGGTTTCGAGTTCGGATCAGAAGTAACAACAAACCTTATATCACCGACCGAAGTAGTGGAAGAGGTGACTGGTCCAGATGACGGACCATGTCTATTTGTTCGTCGGACCCTAAGTAGAACCCAGACTCAAGAAGAAAACCTTCAACGAGAATCAATTTTTCATACCCGTTGTACGATCTCTCAGAAGGTTTGTTCGATGATAATCGATGGTGGCGGTTGCACTAATGTAGCATCTCAGACCTTGGTTACAAAATTAAACCTTCCCGTCCAATCCCATCCTTCGCCTTATGTCATTCGGTGGCTAAATCAGAGAAAAGGTATACGCGTTTCCCACCGAGTATTGTTATCATTCAGTACTTGTAAATCATATGCAGATGAGGTGTGGTGTGATGTAATCCCAATGGACGCGTGTCATGTATTGCTTGGGCTTCCCTGGCAGTTTGACAGGCGAGTAACTCATGATGGGTACCTCAACACGTATTCATTCATTCATAACAACCGCAAGATTATCCTTACCCCAATTATCCCTTCAATAACTTCCCCAAAACCAACAGCCTCCCTGAGCAACCTACTACAAGCCGAATACCATGAATACCAATCCATCAAAGATTTTGTTTTGTTGGGACTTAACGAAGATGAGAACCTATCCCAACCGATTGTGTCCCCTCTTGTGAAAGCCTTGTTAAAATCCTATTCCCAAGTCTTCCCCACTGAAATTCCCCCTGGTCTACCACCTAAACGATCCATTCAACACAAAATTGATCTCCTACCCAGTTCTGCCTTACCCAATAAACCCGCTTATCGAGCAAACCCCCAACAAACCATCAAAATCAGGAAGCAGGTTGACAAACTGCTGGAAAAGGGACTTGTTCGTGAGTCCCTTAGCCCTTGTGCAGTCCCCACTTTGCTTGTACCGAAAAAGAATGGGGAGTGGTGGATGTGTATGGATAGCAGGTCGATCAATAAAATAACAATAAAATACCGTTTTCCCATACTTGGCTAAATGATTTTTTGGATGAGCTTCACGGTGCCACTGTGTTTTCTAAAGTCGATTTGCGGAGTGGTTACCATCAAATTCGAATTTATGAAGGGGATGAATGGAAAACCGCTTTTAAGACTAAAGAGGGGTTATATGAATGGCTTGTCATGCCTTTCGGGTTATCGAATGCACCTAGCACGTTCATGAGGTTGATGAACAATGTGTTAAAGCCGTTTTTAGGTCGCTTTATTATTGTTTATTTCAATGATATTCTCGTGTATAGCCGGACCACAGATGAACACCAAGTCCACCTTTCACAACTGTTTCAAGTTCTTGATCGAGAAAAACTATATAGGAATTTGGACAAATGTGAGTTCTTTACTAATCAAGTAACTTTTCTTGGTTATCTTGTTTCAACACAGGGCATTCAAGTCGATGACAAGAAAATTCAAGCCATCAGTGACTGGCCTGTGCCCCAATCCATTCAGCAAGTCCAGAGTTTTCACGGTCTTGCCTCGTTTTACCGCCGTTTTATCAAGAATTTCAGCACTATTGAGGGCTCCAATGACCGAAATAACAAAGCTCAAAACTTTCGCTTGGAATCCCCAAGCTCAAATCGCTTTCGATGAGCTCAAGCGAAAATTGTCTTTTACTCCGGTATTGGCACTACCCTGTTTTACTGAAGTGTTCGAGGTTGAGTATGACGCGTCTGGGGTGGGAATTGGGGCTGTTTTAACTCAATTGAACCGCCCAATTGCCTATTTTAGTGAAAAGCTTAATGAGGCCAAGCGGAGATATTCCACATATGATAAAGAGTTTTATGCAATTATCCGGGCATTGGAACATTGGCAACATTACCTGATTTCCAAAGAGTTCATTTTACATTCAGATCATTAGGCGCTAAAGTACATTCAAGGCCAACATAAACTGCAACCCTGCCATGCTAAATGGGTGGAAAGTTCAATAAAGGAGCTGACGCGTTATCTCGCAGGTACTCCTTACTTGCTTCACTTCAACCGAAATTTATTGGGTTTGAACTCTTACAGAATGAATACCCATCGGATCCCGACTTTGGGGAGATATATACCAACTGTCAAAGTCATGCTAAGGGCGAATTTCATGTTTTTAACGGGTTCCTGTTCAAAAGACAGCAAAACTTTGTGTTCCACGCCATAGCATCAGGTTGGTCATTATACAGGAGGCTCATGAAGGGGGATTAGCAGGTCATTTGGGTATAGACAAAACAACTTATATCTTGCACAGTCATTTTTTTTTGCCTCGGATGAACCGTGATGTTGGACATTATATTCAGCGCTGTTTGCAATGCCATAAAGCCAAAGGTCAGTCTTCTCCCCATGGATTATACATGCCACTTCCAGTACCGGTTGCCCCTTGGGAGGATGTTAGTCGCGATTTTATCACTGGATTACCCCGTACCCAACGCCAAAAGGACTCCATTATGGTCGTGGTCGATCGTTTCTCTAAGATGGCTCATTTCATTGCATGTCACACAACATGTGATGCTGTCCAAATTGCTAATTTATACTTCAAAGAGATAGTCCGCCTTCAAGGTGTGCCAAAGACTATGGTTAGTGATCGGGACGTTAAATTTTTAATCCATTTTTGGTTGACATTGTGGAGGAAGTTAGGCACCAAACTCAAGTTTAGCACGTCAAGCCATCCGCAATGTAAGGCCCCGGCACCGGTAGCCCTACTTTAGCGTCGGATTTACTCATAAACACAGTTCTTACAAACCAGAGTTAATTAAAACATTCGCGGAATATAAAAGCTTTCATAAAACATTTCGTAACAAAACACGTCTTGTCTTAAAACATCATTTTGTCTTTCAAAATTAACGAACATTAACTTAAACGTCTTGAGTCTCCGATGCCAGCCTCTTATTCAGTGCCACGTGTCTCCTCAAGCGAGCTGCCTCATCCTACTCACCTGCGTGCATGCTAAAAGTCAGCTACGTTGAGTGAGTTCTAGATAATCGGACGCCACACAATACATACACATACATACATATCCGAAGATACATATCCATACTTAACCAATTACCCTTCTGTTCTACATACAAACTTACTACCATACATACATACATATCTACAATCACTAACCTCAGTCTACCGAGAGTACGTTCATAGTCCGCCGTCTATACCTGTACTCACGATCGTGAACACGTAAAAGGTCCGCAGTCCTTACCTATGTTCACCATTCATGGTACGTACAAGGTCCGCGATCCTTCCCTATACCATCATACATCGACAACACGTACAAGGTCCACGATCCTTCCCTATGTTGCAACCTAATTCATAGCACGTACGAGGTCCGCAGTCCTCCCCCATGCTAAAGCACGTATAAGGTCCACAGTCCTTTCCTGTGCTGACGCCTACCTATATTACGTATAAGGTCCGCAGTCCTTATCTACGTTACGTATAAGGTCCGACGTCCTTATCTACGTTGGCATCTATCTCCTATAACACGTATAAGGCCTACCGTCTCTATCTACGTTTACATCTATCATCTACATCACGTATAAGGCACGCAGTCCTTAACTACGCCATCACCTTCCAAGTCTATGTCCAACAGAAGTTAGAGGGATTTGCCATCCTAACTTACTATGTCGAACGTAGAACTCACATACCATTCGTGTACCTGTATACACATACTTCACATATACAATAATTACATTATAGCATAAAAACATTCTAGGCGTTCTTTACATCCTTCATTTAACAACCATATCCCTAGTCGTTACGTGCAATATCCGAAGATCGTTCACGCCCCGACAAGTATTCATTTGTAATATTCATACACCTTTGATATTTAATATTCGTACCTTTATTTTTAACCTGACAGTACGCGCAATATCCGAAGATCGTTCGCGTACCGACAAGCAATCATTCATATCCATCACATATATCACATATGGCATACACTTATCACTTAGGATAAATGTATTAACAACACATCGAGTATGCACACAGCCCCGAAAACATAACAAGGAATGGGGCTAGAAACTCACCTGAACTCTGCTTCTTCCTCTGATAGTTGTAAATCCCTTCTTTAACTGTGCTCGGCTGACTGTATAAGTTACACGTATCAATACTCGCCTGATCTAATCTGGTGGCCTAGTATTAGCTTACTTTTACTTATCGTTTTAATCTATTCTTTAATCGAACTTGACTTTAGGCGAAGTTAAACCTTAGGCGAACTTAGCTTTATGCGAAGTTGTCATCAGGCGAACTTGGCTTTAGACGAAGTTGTCATCAGGCGAACTTAGCTTTAGGCGAAGTTGTCATCAGGCGAACTTGGCTTTAGGCGAAGTTGTCATCAGGCGAACTTGGCTTTAGGCGAAGTTGTCATCAGGCGAACTTGGCTTTAGGCGAAGTTTTCATCAGGCGAACTTATCTTTAGGCGAAGTTGTCATCAGGCGAATTTGGCTTTAGGCGAAGTTGTCATCAGGCGAACTTAGCTTGCAGGCGAAGTTCATCAGGCGAACTTAGCTTGCAGGCGAAGTTGTCGTCTGCAGCTACTGTTCGTTCTTAAATCCCTTAATCACCTTCGTTTCTTGACCAAATAACTCGATTTAGGTACCCACGGGATCGTCTGACCAGCGCCTACAAACCCCAACCATCAAATCGACCTAACATCGATGTTTAATGGGTGCGATTTAGGCATATAGGTTACGGGTTCTTTTTATCATCGATTAACCCATCAAATCATAACAATTTTCAGTAAGATTAGCTTTGTTGGATTCGTTTTTACCATACAAACTCAGATCTATCATTTCTCAAATCAACCCAAACCTACACGAACGATTTCTAACTATAAACGTACCTTGAACGAGTCGAACTACGAACACGGTTAAGCCTTGATGTTGTTTTGGTCCGTCACAACGTTCCAGCACCAACAAGCTCGGGTTTTCGCCTTCGGATCTTGGTTCGGGTCGTGTGTGTTTTGGGTGTGTGTGTATGGAATATGTGAGAATGAGGATTAAATGGTGGTTAATGGTATTTATATTTAGGGATCATGGGCTTAAGCCCATGGACTCTCCTTCCTTCTTTCATAACCCAAGTCCATAACCCATATCCATTACCCAACACTAGCCCGACCCATACCATCTCCTACTCTATTTATTTATTTCCCGATAACCCGAGTAAACTTTCCCTCTATTATTAAGTAATATAATTAATATCATTTTGGAAATTTCGGGATGTTACACGCAAACTGACGGACAGACCGAAGTCACTAATCGTACCCTAGGGTCATTGTTACGAGCTCTCATAACTACTAACTTGAAGCAGTGGGAAGATTTATTGCCTCGGGCTGAATTCGCTTATAACCGAGCTCCTAGTAAGACAACAGGAATCAGCCCCTTCATGGCTGTTTATGATTTAAACCCACAAACTCCACTTGATCTCGCTGTCCTGGACACCTCCACAAAATTCAGTAAAGAAGCCAGTGATTTAGCAGCTGATATCAAGTCAATCCATCAGCATATTCATGATCAAATTGCAAAAACTAATGAGCTCATTAAATACCGGCGTAATAAGGGTAGAAAGCATGTTCTTTTTAAACCGGGGGACCTTGTTTGGCTGCATTTTCGAAAGGAACGATTTCCCTCTAAACGTCGTTCCAAGTTGAGTCCTCGGTCTGATGGCCCATTCAAAGTTCTTGCTAAAGTGAATGACAATGCTTATAAAATTGACCTGCCAGGAAATTCATCAGCTTCAGCAACCATTAATGTTGCTGATCTTCAGCCTTATTTCGATCCTGATGATCCCCTTCCAAGTTTGAGGTCAAACTTTTAAGAAGTAGGAGAGGATGATGGGAAGACCCAGGCCCAGACCCATAACTCAATATCCGCAAGTCCAAATCAAAGATGGGTTAACCTGGCCCAGTTGGGATATCTAGATACTTGACCGCATGAAGTTTGACTGACCCACGTTTCTATTTCACAGCATGTCTTTTGTTTATTTCAGTAATTTTCATTTTTTTTATTATTTCATTTGTTTGAAGTTGTCAAAGTAGTTTTGAGATTCCAAAAGTGTAGGAGACGTGGGGTAGTAGTGCTCTTGTTAGTTTCTTTCTTTTCACCAATATTTACTGAAAATGGGAATGAAAAACGCAGACTTGATTTTTCTAAATTCTGTTCTCTGTACTTAGAGAATATTTTTTCCATTGCTATTCTAATTTCTAGGCAGGAGATTAGAAGGTGATCTTGGAAGGCTAATTCAGATTCTCGTGGTGTGACTGTATCGGGAATCCGGATTAGAAACTCTGCCCAACGAAGCTCTCGAGTGGTGTGTCTGTATCTTGTAGAATTCGTTGTAATTCTCTGTTCGGGTATTTGATCCATTTACAAGCTCATTGCCATCACAATGTGCTTCTAGCCATCATAGAACGAACCACATCAAATAGAGTTCGACTCCTCCTTTCGGACCCACCACTGTGTTGTGGTGTTCCAGGTGGAGTAAGTTGTGAGATGATCCCACAACTTCGAAGATGATCTCGGAAAGCATCACTTAGGTATTCACCTCCTCTATCCGAACGAAGTACTTTGATGGTTTTATCGAGTTGATTTTGTACTTCATTTTGGAAGACTTTGAACATTTCAAAGGCTTCATCTTTGTGTCTTAACATGTACACACACCCATAACGACTATAATCATCGGCAAAGGTAATAAAGTATCTTTCACCATTCCTTGTCATTGCCTTAAAAGGACCACATACATCCGAATGTATGATACCCAATAAGTCTTTTTCCCCTTCATTTGTTCCACTAAAGGGGTCCTCAGTCATCTTTCCAAGTAAACAAGACTCACACTTATCAAATGAATCATCTTCACTTGATTCCAAAAGACCATTCTTTTGAAGTGTATTTATGCGATCTTTGTTTATGTGACCAAGGCGACAATGCCAAAGATAAGTGTTACTCAAATCCATTTTGAGTTTCTTGGTGCTTGATTGGTACAACATGTTATCAAATGATGTGTTATCATGAACTAATTCATAAATGCCATTAGACGGCATCGCTTTAAAATAAAATACATTATCCATGAAAACACAAATACCATTGTCTACAAATTTAAAATCATACCCATATTGTCATAACAAAGAAACGGAGATAATGTTCCTAGTCAAACTAGGAGCATACAAAATGACTTTCAAAATAACTTCCAAACCATTTGGAAGTTTCAATGTGTAGTCTCCTCGGGCTTCGACAACAACCTTTACTCCGTTGCCCATGAAGAGACTTGTATCTCCTTTCTTAAATCGTTCACTTCCTTTGATCCCCTGCAACAAATTGCAAATATGAGTTCCACATCCGATATCCAATACCCATGTGTTGGAAGAAACAATATAAGATCAACATGAATCATGAAAGTTGTACCCGAGGTTTGCCCCGCATCCCTCTTAGCGTTCAACTCTTTGAGATGGGCTGGACAATTCCTCATCCAATGCCCAATCTCCCCACATCCAAAGCATGGATCCTCCGAACTAACCTTTAGCTTCTTTGGTTTAGGTGGTTCCACTTTTTCCTTTCCCTTGAACTTGCCCTTGACTTGTCCCTTACCTTTGGCAACCTTTGCCTTGGGTTCTGGGTGATGCCTTTTCTTATTGCCTCCCTCATTGATCGTGAGAACGGTAAACCTTTTTACCCATTCCCGTCTCAGCCGTTTTGAGCATTGCGTGAAGCTCACCAATGCTCTTATCCCACCCATTCATGTTATAATTCATAACAAATTGTTGGTGCATAGATGTCAGTAGTTCATATGTCTAATGTCTGTAATCGAGTCTGTAATATTGTTTATGTATTTGTTTGTATACAGCGAAGTTGTTGACAAGTTCGCTTAGGCGAACTTGTTAACCAAGCGAAGTTGTTGACAAGTTCGCCTAGGCGAACTTGTTGAACGAGCGAAGTTATGGACAACTTCGCCTGAGGCGAAGTTGTCGTGTATTTATATAGGCTACGGTTTACTGTTTAGATGTTGATTGAGTTGGTTAATTTACGTGTAATTCAGTGAGTCAAGTGACGTGAGGTCGAGAGTCTGTAAGTATCACGGTTTGAGTTATTAATATAACGTGAGTTTGTTCGTATCGTGTTCGTGAGTTCGTGTGATTTTGTTCTACGTCCGTAACGATCTACACAGGGATTCCGCACCTGTGTATATCGGGATATCTCGTGTGATCCGTCCAGGGAACCTACAATTGGTATCAGAGCTTTTGCTCGATTGTGTGGTTCGGGATATTCACGCGGGTGTAGAATTCGTCTCATTTCGGGTATTCACGGGACGAGTTTTTAGTGTTTTTGCTCATTCTAGCCTCCTACCAGTGTGTTCAAGCCTTTAAACCGTCAAAAACGTCGTTAAAATCCGAGTTTCAGATCTGCAGAAAGTTTAAGTTCGTCAGACGAAGTTGCTGTTCATCAGGCGAAGTTGCCGTCAGGATACGTAGGGTTTCAGCGAAGATATAAGGAGAAGCGAAGTTATTCACAACTTCGCCTACCTCCTCAACTTCGCCTAGCTTAGCGAAGTTCTCATCAAGTTCGCCTACTCTCTAAGTTCGCTTACCCTAAGCGAAGTTATTCTTAACTTCGCCCAGTCATGCGAATTTAAGAAGAATTCAGCGAAGTTATTACTTAAGCGAAGTTATCCTTAACTTCGCCTACAGTACTGTTCAGAGGAAATTTCTTAACTTCGCCCTTTTCAGAATTTTTCGGGTTTCTTAGTCTTCAAGAAGGATGTCGTCGATCAACATTTCGGAGCTTGTAAAGATGGAAGTTAAAGCGGGGGTCAGCTACAAAGGCCCCAAGGTTGCTGAAGGGAACCGATTTTGTCGCGTGGAAGGATCGGTTCATACAATACGTTAAGTACCAGGATGCGAAGATGTGGGTATGCATCCAAGATGGATATATTCCACCAATCATGGAGTATGAGGGTCGAGACCAAATCAAGAAATACAGTAAAATGGAAGAGGAGGAGAAAAAGATGTATGAAGCCGAGAGCAAGGCTCATGCTGCAATCACAATGGCTCTTCCACAGGAGATCCTCCATACGTTCAGAAAGTATACATCAGCTAGAGAGCTTTGGGAAGCTCTTGAGAGCAGATTTGAAGGGAATGTAGGTATTCGGGCTTCAAAGATAAAGTTGCTCAAGACTCAATTTTCAGTCTTTAAGTACTTAAAGAACGAATCTCTGGATGACATTATCACTCGATATTATCATCTAATGACTGAATTGAGTAACTACTCCATTTCATACCGAGAAGAAGAGATTGTGGAAAAACTTCTCGATGCTCTCCCACCAAAATGGGAGATGTATACTGTACTGATGAGGGAAGACAAGGACTTTCCTACTTATGATCTTGAAACCACTGTCAACAAGCTCAGAACTTTTGAGCTTAATATGGTAAGAAAAGAAACATCTATGGATCAGGTTCAAGATCCTGGCATGTACGGTGCTAAAGTAAACTCCAATACAAGTTCAAAGACTGATTCTGCCGCCTACTACTCGAAGGGTGAGTCGGGTGCCAATTCTTCACAGGTGGGGCATGTGTTAGTAAACTCAAATGGGGATGTTTGCTTTGTAGCCGGTGGATCAAGTGGTACTCAACAGACAGCAAGCAAGATTAGTGGATCTTCAAGTTCCTCAAGCAATAATTACTCTAAGATGCCAATGAGCGTCAAATCTGCTGAAGAGCAGTTTGGCCTCTATGCTTCATTTATTGCTTCATATGAAAACTATATCCAAGGAAAGGTGGTTGATCCAGCGATGCTAGATGAAGACTATGACCAGATCGATGCTGATGATCTGGAGGAAATGGATTTACAATGGCAGATGGCCATGATAGTGAGGAGAGTGAAGAAGTTTATGAGAAAGACGGGGAGAAAGTTTGTTGGTGGCAGACCAGGGTTCGACAAGTCTAAGGTGAGGTGCTATAACTGTCAACAAAACGGGCACTTTGCCAAAGAGTGCAGAAACGAGTGAGTTGAACGTGGTCAGGGCCGGTCAACACAGCACACTGGGAGTAGTAAAGAAGTCAATGCCATGCTGTCCAGAGAAGCAGGTGAATACAACTGGAACCTGCATTCGAATGAAACTAGGGAGCAGGCAAATATGGCTAAGGTTGAGAATGAAGATTGTGAGAAGATTAACGGAGAAGAGAAAGCTACTGGTAAGGAAAAAGCTTTCATGGCAGATAACAATGATCAACTCTCCGAGGTAAGTTCTAAATCTATTTGTACTAAATGTGAGAATTTGTCTGAGCAACTTGCTACCATAACTGATCAGTATGTTCGTTTAGATGCTGAATTTAAAACTCTTAAAGAAGATCATCACTTTATGAAAGCAAGAGAAAACAGTTACAAAGTTAAAATAAAAGCGTGTGAAAAAGATGTTAAAAGCTTAAAAACAAAACTTGCTGAAAAAATTGAAGTAATTGATCTAAGTTATGAGGTTTTAGAAGAAAAGACTGAACTGATTGCTGAACGAGAAAAGCAGATTGCTGACCACCAGGTGAAAGTGGTGGAACTGAACCGAAAACTTGAACAGTTCAGAAATTCTTCAGCTATTCTTGATCACCTTGTTAGTGATCAAGGTACCTCTACAAAGAGGGGAGGAATTGGTTATCACGAGGTTCCACCACCATATAACCACAATTACACTTTTAACCCTAGTGTTCAGAAATCTGTTGATTTTGAAGTTCCTCAGACAGCTCCAATCAAGGTTACGAGTAAAGAACCAAGTGTTAGTAGTGGCGAAACGAGTTCGCCGGTTTCAAGTGTGAAAATTTCTGTTACAAGTCCAGTCTCATCGGATTCGGATAAGTTGTCCGAATCAGGTAAGACAAAAGAGCAGGTAGTGTTAACCACTGGTGGAGAAAAAGATAAAACTTCTAAAAAGAATACTCCACTCAACCCGTACGTCCCACCTTATGTGAGACGAACGGCCAGTAACACTGCCTCGACATCCAAAACAACCTTTGAAAAGAAAATGGAGTATAGGTGTTGTTTTAGGTGTAATAAGTTAGGACATCTTGTTGCAAATTGCCCTCTGACACCGAAATTCAGAGGTGTGAGGCCTATTAAAACTGAGCGTAAGTCTAATGGTAATTTTAATACTGCTAAAAATGAAAACCTTTCAAAGTTCCGAAATGTAACTAATTCAGGTTTTTACAGAAACAAACCTCAGTTTAACAATACTAATAACCAAACCGCTAGATATAATACTTTCAATACACATAGGTTTGGAAGGCCTCACACTCAATTTCCAAGGAGATTTCCTAATAGGACTGACATGAATTATCCAGATGCTAACTTTGGAAAGCAGAAGTACGGGATGTATAGATCCAAGACCAATTGGTCTTGGGTCCCTAGATTCTAATCCTTTGCTTTATTGTGCAGGAACAGTTGAACAGGGCTGCCCACAGTCTTTGGATTGTAGATAGCGGCTGTTCCCGGCACATGACGGGTAACAAATACTTGTTGCACGACTTAAAACCTGTTCAAGGAGCAAGAGTTAGCTTTGCTGGTGAAAGTGGAGGAAGAATTACTGGAAAGGGAACGGTGTCCAATGGGAAAATGACTCTTGAGAATGTGAACTTTGTAGAAGAGTTGAAGCACAATCTGCTGAGTGTGTGGCAGATTTGTGATAAGGATTACACTGTTCATTTCACTAAGAATGAGGCGATCGTGTTGAAGCCTGGTTTTCAGATACCAGACGAGTGGATAGTAATGAAAGCTCCACGTGATACAAATACTTATGTGATGGATATGAGGTCTACTGAAATGGCCACGGGAGAATCATGTTTAATGACGAAAGCAAGCGAATCGGAATCCGAACTATGGCACAGGAGAATGGGGCACATTCATCTTCGGAAGATGAACCACATTGTCAGGAATGGACTTGTGATGGGCGTTCCCTTGAAAAGTTTTAACTTTGAAGACAAATGTATTGCATGCAAGAAGGGAAAGCAACACAAGAAATCCCATCTCACCAAGAAGGTCAACTCAATTGCCAGTACTCTAGAACTGCTTCACATGGATCTCTTCGGTCCCGTGAATGTAAAAAGTCTAGGAGGTACTTCTTACTGCTTGGTGATAACTGATGACTACTCGCGATATTCGTGGGTATATTTTCTGAAATCGAAAGATGAGACGGCTCAAATGGTGAAGAATTTGATTACCAAAGTTGAGAACGCCATGAGTAAAACAGTTAAGTTCATCAGAAGTGACAATGGGACGGAGTTCAAGAATTTTGAAATGGAGATCTTCTGTCTTCAGAAAGGAATTGAACATCAATACAACGCTCCGTATACTCCGCAACAGAATGGAGTGGCTGAAAGGAAGAACCGAACTTTAATTGAAGGAGCCAGAACTATGCTGGCAGATTCGAAGCTTCCTGTGATGTTCTGGGCTGAAGCAGTTGCTACAGCCTGCTATGTTCTGAATAGAGTGTTAACCGTTAAGAGACTTGGTAAAACGTGTTACGAGCTTATGCATGGGAGGAAGCCCAACTTGAGTGGTCTTGAACCATTCGGGTCCCCTTGTTCGATCTTGAAGACAAATTCTAAATTTGGAGAAGTAGCCGATGAAGGAATATTAGTCGGTTATGTTGTTGGTACTCCCAACAGACGTGTCTTCAATACTTCGACTTGCAAGGTGGAGGTGGTGTGTAACACCGACATCACAAGTTACCAATCGCCAAAACCTAGCAATGGACCTGCTGAGCTTTTCGATTATGTTAAGCTTTTTAAGTCGTTTAACGTACCGGATTTGGAAATTTCTGAAGAAGAAGAAAGAGCTGCGACGAAGATAATACTCGATGAGGAAGAAAATCTATTACAAAGACAGCTGATTGATAAATGTCAACCTTCCTCATCAAACACTATCGGTACCCCTCCTGCCTCAACTGAAGAAGAATTTATCAATCCTTTTCACTCTCAGCCAGAAACAACCATAGACGAGATCTCTTCTACTTTGGAAGATAATTTGCATGTCGGTTCTGTTCCGACCACGAGAATTCATAAAGATCACCCTTTGGATAATGTGATTGGTGATGTGTCCTCAGGTGTACAAACGAGAAGTAGCTTGAATGAACATACCTGTGTTTATACAAGCATTAAGGAGACAGGAATAATCAATGAATGCCTGTACACCTGCTTTATAAGCCAGATTGAACCGAAAAATTATCAAATGGCTTTAAAGGACAGCTCGTGGGTCGAGGCCATGCAAGAAGAGTTGGCTCAATTCGAGAAGATGGAAGTTTGGACTTTGGTTGAAAAACCAAAGAATGTGCATGCGATAGGCACAAAATGGGTGTTTAAGTGCAAGAGAGATGATAAGGGGATTATTATCAGAAACAAGGCGAGGCTAGTCGTTAAAGGTTTTAATCAACAAGAGGGGATTGATTATAACGAAGTGTTCGCTCCTGTCGCCAGGTTGGAAGCCATAAGATTGTTTTTAGCGTTTGCTGCTTATGAAAAGATGAAGGTATTTCAGCTAGATGTGAAGAGTGCGTTTTTAAATGGGAAAGTTGATGAGGTTGTGTATGTTGAGCAACCTCCGGGTTTTCCTGACCCAGACTTTCCAGATCACGTGTACAGGTTGAGCAAGGCGTTGTATGGATTACATCAGGCACCTCGTGCCTGGTATGCAACTTTATCGGATTACTTGCTCGAGAATGGTTTTGAAAGAGGGAAAATTGATAGCACGTTGTTCTTTAAAAGAGATGGAAGCGACTTCCTGCTGGTACAAGTCTACGTGGATGACATTATATTTGCTGCGTCAAAAGTCTCCATGTGTCAGGAGTTTGAAGCCGTCATGAAGAAAAGGTTTGAAATGAGTGCTATGGGTGAACTAACTTTCTTTCTAGGATTGCAGGTTGATCAGAAGAAGGACGGGATGTTCATTCATCAGACGAAGTATGTTCATGATGTGCTCAAGCGCTTCAAGATGGAGGACAGTTCTCCATATGATACTCCAATCTGCGTCAATCACAAATTGGGTGCTGAAGTAGACGGTGATGCAGATGTGGACCCAACTCAATATCGGGCAATAATAGGTTCTTTAATGTACTTAACTGCATCTAGGCCTGATATAATGTTTGCTGTTTGTCTTTGTGCACGTTTTCAGGCAAATCCAAAAGAATCTCATTTGAAAGGTGCAAAGAGGATACTGCGGTATCTCAAGGGCAAGCCGAAGCTGGGGTTGTGGTACCCGAGAGGAGGAGACTTGGAGCTGGTCGCTTACACAGATTCTGATTATGGAGGGTGCAATCAGAGTCGGAAGTCAACAACTGGAGGATGTCAGTTTCTTGGTGGCAGATTGGTGTCGTGGCAATGCAAGAAGCAGACTTCAGTCGCAATTTCAACCTATGAGGCAGAATACATGGCAGCATCCAACTGCTGCTCTCAGGTTCTTTGGATACAACAACAATTGCGCGACTATGGTATGAATTTCTTACTTACTCCTATTTGCATTGATAACACAGCTGCTATCTCAGTAACTAACAATCCCGTGAAACATAGTAAAACTAAACACATTGACATACGTCATCATTTCATACGGGATTGTGCTGAGAAGAAACTGATAATTCTTGAAAAGGTGGATACGCTTGATAATTTCGCTGATTTGTACACTAAAGCGTTTGACAAATCCAGATTTCAAAACCTTATTGAACTAAATGGGATGATCAATCCCGAGTAACCATGCTTTTCTTGTGATTTAAAAAAAAAAAAAAAAAAAAAAAAAAAAACGTCACTAATCGCTTAAAAATATGTCGGTTACATCAGTTTGAAGGACTTGTCTTCGGATATGTTTTGGTCCTCATTTTCTACTTGTAGATTTTGAGGATAGCCATTAACCAGATTACTGATAGTGACCGGGGCGGTTTATGATGAGTTTTTCGTTCTTTCGCTTAAAATTAGTCGATCATACTTAGTTAGAATGACACATACTAGTATGTGGTCGGTCCAGCTGATCCATTGGATCTTCGGGATAGCCGTTTACCTGAAGACTTTGTTTTGGTCGGGGCGATTTATGGTAAAATTTTGAAAAAAGAAAAGGGAAATGAAATTATTTTTCAAGTCTGTTACTTCGTAAGAAGTTCGTTAGCTATGTTTAACAGAAAATTGATCCAACCTTGGAAAATGATAGATATATTGATTCTGTGTGCTTAACTAGTGAAGTTATTAGGCTTAAAAGGCTTTAGGACAGTCATTGTATGTCATGGTAACTTTTTATGGTGCGTAAAAGTAGACGTGATACAAACTAAATCTACTTGATTTTATGTGGAAACTCCTTAAGAGTTTTGCATGTCTTCAGATATATCTTTCCGAATGATAGGCAGAAAAGCGATTACCCGGTCATACACGAGCCCATGTGTGTTCTGATTCCCGTGAAGATAGCGTCTCAAGATACTGCAGTGATCCAGATTCGGGACTTGCAGTTAATTTCTACTTTGAAGTCTATGTTTATTTAAAAAAAAAAAAAAAAATTGAAAAAAAATTTGGAGTTATTGAAACATATTAGTGATGATAAAATCAAGACTTCTCAATCTTAGAGTAAGAAGAAGAACGGGAAACAGATGAAGAGTACTTACAACTTAATCAGACACTCTGGGTCGAGGTCAATTCGGGGTGACTTGGGGAAAGCCAAATACGCTTTGAGAATAGATAGGAGGCATCAATATTTCTGAGTTGTTGCCCACTTAAATTTTGAGGAATAATTGAACCTAACTCGTATCACAGAAACGATGAAAACCATCTTTAAGTTATACCTGCTTACAACCTGTCTCTATATGTCATAATACAGCTAAACACGGATCTATGTGACAGTCACGTAGTTAGTATGATTCCTGTTCGGATCTTTTCTAAAACGTAGCAGTCCCTATCGAGACTGAAATTTGATCCCTTATACTTTAAATTTTTTAAGTTTTTGTACTTAGATAGTTTTATGATTTTTTACCTGGTTACTTAGAATTGATCATGTCATTTTTTTCTTAAAGGGAAGTTTTTAAAGAGTTAATTCAAAAATGTTCAAATTATAAGGTTTGATTTTGTAAATATATAGGCGATGTTGTTGAACAGGCGAAGTTGTGAATAATTTCGCCTAGGCGAAGTTATCCGTAACTTCGCCTGTATAACTTCGCCCCTATATAAGGAATACTTAGAGTCAAACTGTTCATTATTCAGCGAACATATAACCGCCGATTTTCACAGCGAACTTAGTGTTTTTCCAGCGAACTTATCGTTTATTCCGTATCCTTGTTCTTTTTTCCCAGATTTCACTCAGATTCAAAGGTTCGAGATGTCGTTTAATCATATATTACAAGTTCTTTCATGCTAATCAAGGGTCGTTTCGACCCGGTTATTAACCTCGAATCGTCGGACATTCAATCGATTTTCAAAACTTGTTGTTACGTGTTAATAAACATACTGATCGTCAACATGTCCTTAAAACTTGTGTTTAAGAGTACTTAATCGTCTAAACTAGCCGAATCATCAACTGCACGTTGTTCCATTAAACTTACTGTCGCCGATTCAGATTCAGGCGAAGTTAGGGTTTAGGCGAAGTTATCCGTAACTTCGCCTGAAGCTTAAGTTCGCCTGAGGCGAAGTTATCCGTAACTTTGCCTGAAGCTTAAATTCGCCTGAGGCGAAGTTATCTGTAACTTCGCCTGAAACTTAAATTCGCCTGAGGCGATGTTGTGATGAGGCGAAGTTAACATTAACTTCACCTAGATCAATTTTCCTGAATATTAATTAGACGAACTTAAAGCTGAAGCGAAGTTGTTCCCAACTTCGCCTCACCTTTAACTTCGCCTATAATGAGTTTATCACAACTTCGCTCATGGTAACTAAGCGAACTTGTGCTATGTCTTTATGTCGTTCTAACTTGGTTCGTTTGTTGCAGATATGGCTGCAGTAGCCGGTGCTGGAGGTGCAGGAGGAGACGATGGTGATAACCAACGTCAATTCTTCCCGGGTCACAATATGTACATTACACTTGACCCGGAAGCGAGCGGCGTTGACGATTACCGCGAGATCATAACTTTCCTCCTACGCTCGAGGATTTTTCATGCGATCACAAACACTCTGCCGATATCCTTACCAAATATCGAAGACTTCTGGCAGACGGTCGAATACGACTGTCGTGTTGAGCCCCCGGTCATGCGAGCGACGGTGAACAATCAAGAGGTTCAGTTCAACTCTGAACAGATCCGGGTGGCATTAAGGTTTGGAGAAGAGACGAGGGACGACCCAACTGAGTTCGTAGCTCCATTTCGTGATGGAGCGTTTCTCCGAATGGGCTATTCTGGTCCATTAGGTGATTCACAGAGGCGGAAGGGTTTCCTTCTAGATCAGTGGCGCTTCCTCATGCACGTTATGATAGTTTGCATGTCTGGGAGGAAGGCGGGCACTGACGGTATGGGTGCGACCATGCAGTCTGCATTGACTGCACTGACTTACAATAAACGCTTTAGTTTCAGTCAGATGGTCTTTTACGAGATTGACAGGCAAAGAAGGGCGATGTCTCGGGAGCGGTTCATTATGTACCCACGTTTTATCCAGATGATATTGAACCATGTGGCTCCGACTCTACCTCAGAGACGCCCGATCTGATACGTAGAATCTGTGAGCAAACATATCTATGCTCAATGCCGCACTGAACGTCGTCCCAGGCATACTCCACTGTTTGGGTTTTTAATCAACCCAGAGTATGTTCCTGCTGGTGGGGACGAGTTCAGAGATCCTCAACCGCGACAGGCAAGAGCAACTCAAGCTGTTCCTGCTCCTGCTGTGCCTGTTGTGTCGGCTGCAGAGGATATAGATCTTGATGCTGTTTTTGGAGGTCAAGGCTATTTTGATATGGATCAAGTTGAAGAGGTGCAGGTCTCGGCGGCACAAGGTACGAATGTGAGTGTTACTAGAGCAGCAACGTCGATTGCTGACTCAGATTTGGATGAGATTATGAATGAGGGGAGACGGTTGATGGTGTCTCGAGAGAGAACGATAGGGAAGAGAAAGAGAACGGAGGATGATGATGAGTCAGAGGAGGAAGAAGATATACATAAGCTGATAAGAAGATCAAGACGGGAAAGGACAGGTGCTGGCATGGGAGCTGGAGAGACTTCAAGGACGGTACATTTCGCTCCGGCCGCACTGTCTGGTATGTCTATCGTTCCTTCTTCTGTACAGGTTACAAGTACAAGCGCTGCGGATGTTCCCGTGGTGGCTACATCATCTGCTGGCACTCCATTCATCACTGCTATCCAGACGTCGACTCCGGATATCGTGTCTCTACCACCTCCAACGCTTACTCAGTCGGTGGTAGCTGCACGATTTGTAGAGTCAACGGTCGTTACTGCTGCAGGGTTATCAGGTATGGTACCACCTGCGGCTACGCCTGCTTCTGATGTCTCGCCTACCCCTACTTCAGACTCAGAGAGAATAGCTTCACTAGAGCGGATCGTGGCAGAGCAATCTAAGACTATTCAAAGCCTAGTGGAAGCAAATCAACTACAGGCATCCCTCCTGGTTGAGCATGGGAAAGTTATAGATGCCTTGAAGGAGTTCTTGGCATCTCAGGGGAAGATGAGCTGTAAGGGCGACGAGCTCAGGACTAAAAGAAGAAATGACCGAGACGATGATCCCAATGCATCGAAAGATGCAGGTGGTGAGCTGCCAAGAACTTCTCAAGCTCTTGGTACTTCCACAGCTGAGGGGGAGTCTACCGCCGCGGCTGGTGGTGATGATGTGGTGTTGGTGGAGGATGACGTGGTTGATGCATTGAAGGAGCTTGACGATGATATGTTCAGCGACGATGTGTTGTTTGATGAAGATGTGCTGCCGAGTGATGTGATTGAGAAGATCGGTGAGCAGATTGTGATTGAAGATGGGATAGAAGAAGGGGAGATAGTAGAAGAAGACGTTGAACACGAGATCCCTGATGTTGAGAAAGCCGACATGGGTACTGAGATGGATGAGACTGAGTGGGAGGAGCAGCCTAGGTGGAAGGAAGGCTGTGCTCATTGGTTTATTAAGACCAAGAAGCCTGCTGTTCCAGCCATGTTCAAGAAGAGTTATAACATCAAAGGCTATGCTGAGTCGAAGAAGGGAATTATCTGTTGGATATATGATGAACAGATGAAGTTGTTTGTGGTGAAGCGTTGTGATGGTATTCAATATTTCAAAAGAATGTTGAGATCTCTCAATACGTTGCCGGAATGTGAGGTGAAGGATTTGGCCAGGTTGGGCTGATAAATAGAAGTGACAACAACATGGCAAGAGTGATTGAGAAGATCGTGTGGAAAGAAAGCATAAAAGAAAAGAAGTTTGAATTATTAAAGCCACAGAAGGGAAAGCTCGTGGAGGATACAGAAAGGGGATTGAGAGCAGATGGCAAGCCATGGATGGTGATGAAGTACAAACCGATCCGATGCATCAAGGAGGTTCCAATGAAGACTATGCCTCAAGATGTGTTGAAGAATCTAAAATGGTGGTACGTTGATTGCCAGACTGCTGAAGCCGTGATGGAAGACGAAGATGAACAAGAAGTGCTGAGGGTGTATGATCCGATGCATCTTGTTAACTTATCGAAAGCTGATCTGCAAGTGTTGAATGAAAAGAAGATATTCTATATTCCTGCTTGGAAGGATGAAGCAAGGAAATATCAGCGAGTAGTCACGGTATGTGTTAGAGAAGGAGTGCACGCGTGAAGATACAGGATTACGAGACAAGAGCTGAAAGATCAAGATATGAAGCTACTGCCAAGGGGGAGTCTGTTGGTGCATAGATGTCAGTAGTTCATATGTCTAATGTCTGTAATCGAGTATGTAATATTGTTTATGTATTTGTTTGTATACAGCGAAGTTGTTGACAAGTTCGCCTAGGCGAACTTGTTGAACGAGCGAAGTTATGGACAACTTCGTCTGAGGCGAAGTTGTCGTGTATTTATATAGGCTACGGTTTACTGTTTAGATGTTGATTGAGTTGGTTAATTTACGTGTAATTCAGTGAGTCAAGTGACGTGAGGTCGAGAGTCTGTAAGTATCATGGTTTGAGTTATTAATATAACGTGAGTTTGTTCGTATCATGTTCGTGAGTTCGTGTGATTGTGTTCTACGTCCGTAACGATCTACACAGGGATTCCGCACCTGTGTATATCGGGATATCTCGTGTGATCCGTCCAGGGAACCTACACAAATGTCTCAAACTTCTTTGTTAACCCATTTAGGATCAAATCCGTGGCTAACTCGTTTGAGATGCAACAATTAAGGCGCTTGAGACGATCAATGTGGCTTTTCATCTTAAGTACATAAGATGAGACCGATTGGGTTTCTTCCATACGACATGCATGAAGCGCTCGAACCGTTTCGAAGCGTTCCACCCTAGCTTGTGTAAGGAACATTTCCTTATGTTGGGTGATCATGTCGTACGCCCCATGAAGTTCAAAATCCTTTTGAATCTCGGGAATCATAGTTCCCAACATGAGGCAAGAAACTTGCACCGAATCCTCATTGTGCTTAACCCAATCGTTATGGTCTTGGACATCGTCAACACTAGGTTCATCGGGAATAGGATCCTCTAATACGTAGTATTTCTTTTCTTGCTTTTGAACGATTCTCAAGTTTCGATACCAATCCATAAAGTTGGTATAGTTTAGACGATCCTTGTCAAGAATAGATCTTAGTGATAGGTTGTTTACGGGTGGAATAATAACGTTAGGTGGATTGTTGATTGCGGCCATTTACAAACATAACAAAGCTTAATTTTAGTATTTTCGATATCAATTAATTTTAATCGTTAATACCCTTTATGTCTCCAAGACAATTAACAATTAAAATCTAGAACCCAACGTTACATTCAAATAGTAGTTAGGTAACTTTTATCCTACTATTTAAATTAACAAGGTAGTCAACGATTGACGATTGCAACCCTTTGTAACTTCTAGTTTTATGGGATCAATTAAACATCTTATGTTAAGTCGGCATGTTTAATCCCATCAACACCATTGACACCATGCTTCGGTGACCCTATTCACATGGTTTCCAATTTAAGTTGTCCTACTTACACACACGTGTGAGTTTACACATACAAGTGGTTAGGTGACCTTTATCCCACAAATATGGCAAACCCACCTCAAACTCACAAGTTTCCTCTAATGCGGTTAGGTGACCTTTATTCCACACCCAGTTCCTAAGTGATTCGAGTGTCGTATAAAAGTATGGTGTTCAACTTATTTTATAAAAGGGATTTTAGTTTTCAAAATTCTAGATTGGAAAACCTTTTATGTACCTTTCATTTGCATGCATTCAAATGTATGGTACTTAGTTGAAAAACCCATTTTTCAAAGTTCCTATTAATAAAACCCATTTTATTATGAAATCATTAGCCTTTGATAAAACCAATTTTTATTACCTAATGATTTCTAAGGAACCAATTTTATGCTAGTTGTTGATTTTAAGTTGTTAGCAAACCACATTGCAATAACACAAACAAAAGTAAATCAACCATGCAAGCATAAAACATACAACCACAAGTTCATAACCATAGCCTCCTAATGTTGACCACACTTGTTGACCGAAGACAAGTGTGTCAAAAGGTCTCTCCTAAGGGACTCAAAAGGACATGAGCTTGTGTCGGTGAACTCCCACTTGATCCCACATCCAAATGCTCCAAGTGTTCACCCCCGTGTTGTGGTCTCCATCATTTTATTTGGGCTCTCTTCCTTGCATCTTCTTTTACAAAACATATCCTATTACATTTTTCTAGTAAAAGAAATGCTCCTAATCTACTTATTATTACAAACCAATTGAAAGAATAAATAGATTACAAACCCAATAAATATTACAACCATATTGAATGAACAAACAACCATTTGAATGAACAAACATATCAACACAATCATTCAACCAAACACAAGGCCATGGCTAGGTTATGAACATCTATTATATATACAAATATGAAATAACACAAGACCCAAATGATTCCCCTTAACCCCTTGAAACTTTCAACCAAACTTGACAAAACCAAAACTGACAAAACCAAAAGTTCCGGGTTTTGTCCAAACAACACAATTAATCATCCAAATAACTTAGTTTTTCAAGATTACCACATGCATGTAAAGTATAACCTTGAAAAACTATGGGGTAACCAAAACCCCTAAAATTTTTGGCCATATGGTAAAACACCACCATAAACCCTAAAATTTTTTGGTCTAATGAAATATGTATCCGTATAAACGGCTCTTGATGCCATTGTTGAGTTTTAACAAGATTATCAAAGTCATAAAATCCTAATTTTATGAAAAACGCAGCAGAAATTAATTTTAAATCTTGTTAATTTGATATGTATAAAACCAATTTTGCACATGCAAAACCCAAGCCCGGATCCAAATACGAAATACATACTATCACACACATGCAAGTTACTATAAGTCCATGCATGTAAAAGCTACCTTTCAAATCCAAGGAAGAGGAAGGAGATGATGTCGAAGAAGGCAAGAACTTGAATATGAAGCTCCTCAAGCTAGCATACCCCAAACTTTCCAACAAACACCACTTGTAGCTAGGATTTTCATTTGACAAGACTCCTTGGTTCCTTTTTCCTTGACCGTCCAAAGAGAGGAAGAGAGGGAGAGTGAGTAGAGGATTTATCCTCTATTGTGTTGTCTTGTACTTGTGTTCTCACTCTTGGCCATCCAAGAGAGAAAAGAGAAGAGAGGATTTTGCTTCTCTTTTGTTCTATGTTTTGTGTTGTGTGTTATGAGAGATAGAAAGGGAAAAGTGGTCATAAAAGTGCACCACCTAAGTCCCCCAATAACCTTCCTTGCATGTCTCCACTCAAGAAAAATAATAATATAAAATTAAAGACACAAGAGAGGTGGGGGTGGGCGGCACCCTCTCACCCTTTTGCAAAATCATATTATTTTTTTTCTTTTTTTCCTTTAAACAAGTTTTATAACATAAAACTCACAAGATGTTAATTCCAAAAATAACATAATGTATGTAACATGCTTGGTAACCATTTTCACATATTGTTACTTAACCATCATAAGTAACATTATGGAATGCTATCTCTCAAAATATAAATCATCCATATGATTTTTTTATTTCACAAGTACATTGTATTTAGAAACCCCTTTCTAAATAACTCAAGTGTTAATATTCATTTGTTGTGATCATATCATATATAAAAAAATATTATTGGTGTTTGTCTAGCTTGTTATTGGGTATGACCCGACTTGGATCATGACATACTTGCCACATCAATTAATAATATGTGTCTTGGGCATACCGAGTCCAACACAGATATATGTCGATGATATCATCTTTGGGTCGACAAACGATGTTCTGTGCAATCAGTTTGAAGAAGTAATGAAGAAGAAATTCGAAATGAGTGTAATGGGGGAGATGAAATTTTTTTCTTGGACTTCAAGTAGAACAGTTGTCATATGGTATATTCATCCATCAGACCAAGTATGTCAATGACGTATTGGCGTATTTCAACATGACTGATGCATCGGCTATCAGTACTCCTCTACCATTGAATCATGGTATCGGTCCTGATCCCAACGGGGAGAAGGTTGACCAAACTTTATACCGATCCATGATAGGCTCATTAATGTATCTTACTGCTTCTCGGCCAGACATCATGTATGCTACGTGTATGTGCGCCCGATATCAATCGAATCCGAGGGTCTCACATCTCATGATCGTCAAAAGAATTCTATGTTAACCCAAGGGATGTCCGGGGATCGGTCTCTGGTATCCTAAAGATGATGAGTTTGTGTTGAAAGCATATTCCGATTCAGACTATGGAAGCTGTAAGTTGAATGCCAAATCTACAACGACATGGTGTCAGTTCTTCGGCAAGCATATTGTCACCTGGCAATGCAAGAAATAAACCACGGTTTCGTTGTCTACTTGTGAAGCTGAATATGTAGCTGCTTCCAGTTGCTGCTCTCAGGTTCTTTGGATACAACAACAGATGCAGGACTACGGTTTGAATTTTCTTACTAGTCCTATCTTCGTAGATAATAATGCAGCTATTTCCATTACTAAGAATCCGGTAAATCACTCTAAAACTAAGCATATTGAGATACGGTATCACTTCATTCGTGATTGCTACGAAAAGAAGTTGATTACTGTAGACAAAATTTACACCGATGAACAAAAAGCAGATCTTTTCACCAAAGCTTTTGATAAGTCAAGATTTCAATACTTATTAAAACTTAATGGTTTAAAAGTTTTGGGCGGTGTTGATAAGAGGGTTACCGAGATTAAAGGTGTAACGATTCCGGCAAATCCAGGTATACCCTAGCCGGTATATACTATTTACGTGCTATTTAATATTGATTATATGAGTTATAGCACATTGATACGAATATATATGGTTCACAGTATGAATCATACTCAATTATATAGTGAATCGTATTGGAATTACAATTAATCAATGATCGGTTATTGAAACCCGAACGGATCGGGAATTACATTATAGACGACGTATATAATGTTTAGTGATATATACGAAGTATTAATGCTTCGGGATAGGTGAATTATAGCACAGAAAAAGGATTTCGATTTAATGGTACGTCGGTACGCTAAACGAAACCTTTAACACCAAACCAAGCAAGAGACGATCAATCAAACCGAAAAAGATGCACAAATACCGATAATATGATGTTTTAATGTCATGGGTTAAGTTTTTAAAGTTTTTAAATCAGTTTTATGTAAATTTTATTTTTGACCCGAAAAAAACAACCATTTTATGCTCGTTTTAAGCCGAATTACGAGTCTAAACGAGAAACGAACTGAACCAGATTATCCACAACATTATCCGGATTGCGTAATCCGAATGTGTGGCCTAGAATTGATGTGTGGGGCCCACCCCCATCCACCTTATGGACCGATCGGTCCTTGTGTTATTATCATTCATTTCATTTTCTTTTTTCTTCAACACATTTCACACAAACTCTCTCAAATCTTCAAACATACATCCAAGCTCTTGAGTTTTTAACCAAAAATCACAAGGTATGAACATGTTTTGATGCTTGAATCCTACTTCTAACTCCATGATCTTGAGAAAAGGAAGGTTCCAAGTGAAATATGGGTGAAAACCCGAGATGGAACCGGTTCTTGTATGATCAAGGGATGTATACAAGTTATACAAAGGATCTTGATCCAAGTAATGAGTTAAAAGTGTTTAGAATAAAATTTTACGGTTAAAATCTTGTTAAAATGGATTTCCAAGTGAAAGATGGGTGAAAACCCGAGATGAAACCGACTCTTGCATGATCAAGAGATGAATACATGTTATACAAGGGATCTTGGTCCAAGAAATGAGTAAAAAGAGTCGAGAACGGATTTTTACGGTTAAAACCTTTGTTTTTACTTAAAAACCGACACTATGAAAGAAATGGTTTGATTGTTGGTATAGTTTGCTTGGTATAGTGTTATTGTGCTTGTAAGTGTTGTATCTAGCGGCTAGCAAAGGCTAGAAACCAAGATCCTTGCGATCTAAAGCTAGAAAACACAAGATAGTTCGGTTTTCGTGTGTATATGAAATTTTGACAGATTTTCGTGTGCTTAGAGTCGGGTCACGAAATTTCACAGAGATGATCTACACATGAAAATATGAGATCTGTGAATTTTTGGTAATTTTTGGATAAAAGATGAATATTTGGTGAATTTAATGCTCGGTTTTGGCCAAAAATAGTGAAAAATAGCTAAACATGATGAAAAATTCTGGAAAATTTAAGATAAGCTTTTTATAACATATAAAAGTCACCCACAAAGGTTGAGCTCAGTTGGAAAAGTCTAAGTAGGCTTTTCGGTGAAACGAGTTCTAGGGCTTTCTAGCTCGGTTTTGGGTGAAAATGGCTTGAAAAATAAGTTTTAAATTCTGGAAAAATTCCAGGAAGTTATGAGGATGATAGAGATCATCTCAGAAAAATTTGGGATTTTTCTAAAGTGTTTTCGTATTTTTGACATATTTAGTGTTTTAATAAGATTTAAAAATAGATAAATAAATGTAAATATAGGAAAATAAATCTGGAAAACTTCCATGAAGTTATGAGGATGACAGAGATCATCTCAGAAAAATTTGGGATTTTTCTAAAGTGTTTTGATATTTTTGACATATTTAGTGTTTTAATAAGATTTAAAAATAGATAAATAAATGTAAATATAGGAAAATAAATCTGGAAAAATTCCAGGAAGTTATGAGGATGACAGAGATCATCTCAGAAAAATTTGGGATTTTTCTAAAGTGTTTTGATATTTTTGACATATTTAGTGTTTTAATAAGATTTAAAAATAGATAAATAAATGTAAATATAGGAAAATAAATCTGGAAAACTTCCAGGAAGTTATGAGGATGACAGAGATCATCTCAGAAAAATTTGGGATTTTTCTAAAGTGTTTTGGTATTTTTGACATATTTAGTGTTTTAATAAGATTTAAAAATAGATAAATAAATGTAAATATAAGAAAATAAATCTGGAAAAAATTTGTAAAATTTTCTTTCTGTCAAAATAAGTTTTGTGCAAAATTTCAAGACCCGAGACTAATCGGGTAATTATTTGTGCTAAAAAGAACATAAAAACAAGTTTTTAAAGCTTAAAATGTGTAAACCGGCAAGGTTCGCATAAGCGAGCTGACTGGTACACGAAAACTTTAAAAATGAACTATTTTCATAAATCTAAGTAAATTAGGTAAAAATAAATCATCCGAAAATAATTCGGATGATTTGGGTAATTTTACCCGATTTTACCGTTTCCGGCACCGAAATACCGGAAACGGGCCCCACGGCCAAACGGGGTGTCAAACCGAGCTATAATTTCATCACCTTAACTAAATTGACTGTCAAACTCTAAGCAATGTCAATCTGAGTCCTTAGAAGTGTCACGGGGTTAACATTGTCCCCGAATCGAGTACAGTACTGGGTTAACAATGTTCCCAGATGTACCGATTGATACGTATTTAAGTTATGGGAATTATATAGTAACGACTAGATATTATATTACAGATCCAGGCACGTAGCTGTTCCTTATATTACTCATCGACTCACAAAAAGGTGAGTTTTCATGAGCCCCTTTTAATGAATTGTTTTAATTATATTTTCCCGGGGCGGAAAACATGTCTTATTTAAAGTATTTAAGTACATACCGATCGTATGGAAATACTTGTACATTTATATATATATGGTCTGATGCACAGAATATATAAAATGTTCATCATGTGTTATTGTTCTGGGGTAACATAGTTCCCAGGGGTTATTATTGTTCTGGGGTAACATAGTTCCCAGGGGTTATTATTGTTCTGGGGTAACATAGTTCCCAGGGGTTATTATTGTTCTGGGGTAACATAGTTCCCAGGGGTTATTATTGTTCTGGGGTAACATAGTTCCCAGGGGTTATTATTGTTCTGGGGTAACATAGTTCACAGGGGTTATTATTGTTCTGGGGTAACATAGTTCCCAGAAAGTTAATGGAAATGTCCTGGGGTAACATAGTTCCCAGCATGATTATATTGTTAATAAATGATTATTAAAATGATTTGTCAGTGTTTATTTAAATTAGTGAAACTCACCAACTATTCGTAGTTGACCCGTTTTCTTTACATGTTTTCTAGGTATGCCCAAGTTGGAATGATTGATATGTGCTTAACTATCTGTGCTACCTGTTGGAAGCTTGCTGCTCTATGTTTTGTAATGAATATATATTAATGTCTTATTGGTAATATATGTGTCTGACACCTAGACAGTAACGCAACTCGCAACAATGTAATATGTTATAAATTAATGTAGTGGTATTTTCTTTATAAGCAATGCTGTTGATATCAGATGTGTCTGTTGCATCCCGTGTACGTTTCCGCTGCGGTTACGGGGTGTTACAGAACTTGGTATCAGAGCCATTGGTTATAAAGAATTAGGATGTCTGAAAAAGATACCTAAAATATAACCAGTAGCTCAAGTATTATAGGATCTGAATATCAACTAATAATATATTGTGACGAGATCGGGATGAGCTTGGATGGACAAGTGGGTTATTATGGTCCGGAACATAATAACAGACTTGTCTGCACGAGAGAATTCAGGGGAAGTCACGGGGAATTTAAATAGGTAAAATTGGCAACATATGTGTAAGTATATGATAATATTATTATGTGGTAAAATTGTATAAGTAAGTGCATGTTAATTTGATTTTGAATTACACTATAAAAAGGGACTATATGTTTGTTAACTTGTGTGCAGGTAAAAATGGCAAGAACACCTAGTGTGTCGACGGAAGAGGACCCGGAAGAGGTCAGTTCCGGGGCCTCTGGAAGCCCAAGTTTAGCACCCAGCTCCGAGCCTTCGGAGGCTAGTCATAGTACTTCTAGACAGACCACCCCAGCTAGGAGTGCTAGTTTACCCTCCCCTGCTAGGGTTACCAGGTCTCCTACCCCGCCCGCACCACAGACCGCCCCGATTCCCCCCAGACACGGTCCCCGCCTCACGGCGCGGATCAGTGCCCCGTATGTTCCGCCCACTGTTACCCCACCCAGATCCACATACCACCGGGGCGAGTCTTCCCGCCCCCAACCCGAGCCTGCAACCCTACCTGTGTGGGGTCTGCCAAGGCAGGAGCGGGACTTGGCGGCTTGGCTACGTGTTCTCACCGAGCAGGTGAACGAGCACTCTGCCGCCCTGGTCGTGGGGGTACAGAGGCGGGCGTACCTCGGGGACAGCATACTGGACCACCAGTATGCTATTAACCAGTTAAAAAGGGAGTGCTCATACTCCCACTGGTTGATCGACCAGATGGAAACCCGAATGCGGGTTATGTTGGCGGTGTTGGTGGTGCTGGTGGCGGTGTTGGTGGGGTTAGTTTATCACCATGTGTAGATGTGTTGGATGGTAGAATCTTGAACCGCTTTTTGATACTCCGTGTAAGTAGTTAGTGGTGATACTAACACGAAGTGAATCTTGTTTAGTTATAGTACAACCACTGGCCCATAGGGGGTCTCTTGTAGGGCATATCATTATCGATACTTTTGGGTATCATTCAAGCACTGACCCATTGCGGGTTATGTCGAGGATGATACCAACATAGACCCTTTGTATTAAAACTTAGTTATGTAATGATGACTGGGAAGTATGTAAATGGATGTTTGTGTAATATGTACTAATGTTTATTAATGTATGGAATGTGTTTTGTGTTTCATAATTTGGAATGGTATTAATTATATGTGTTTCCTTGATGTTGTGTAGAATGGCACCGAAACGATCAACGAAAATATCGGAAGTAGATGTGAGCCGTTTGATTGCTCAACAGTTGGAGGCGGCGATACCGGATATAGTATCGCGCATCGCCGCCAGTATTAATAACTCGACCAATCCAACCCCTCCGAGCAATCAAACGCCCATAAATAATGACGGGGAACAATATGCTAATCCTCCAAGGAATGACAACACTATGCCGAGTAATGACGCACCGCCTACGGTGGTCGCTACCGACAGTAATGGCCCTATCCCTACTGTAGAGACCAACCGCACTGGACTATCCAGGGGTTGTTCAATCAAGGACTTTATGTTGTGCAAGCCTTTAGAATTTAACGGGTCGGAAGGACCGAATGGGTTAGTGAAATGGTTAGAGAAAATAGAATCAGTGGTGAATATCAGCAACTGTCCCGAGGATTGTGTCGTTAAGTACGCCACCTGTACGTTCACAGACCATGCCTTGACATGGTGGAACACCATAGTACAGACTCGAGGTCAGGCGGCGACAAACCGCATGACCTGGGCAGAGCTTAAGGATCTTGTTTTGAAACATTTCTGCCCAAAGAATGAATTGCAGAAACTGGAACATGAGTTGTGGAACCTAGAGATGCATGGGGCAGACCACTTGGGATATACCAACCGGTTTAATGAACTGTCACGATTAGTGCCGTGGTTGGTCACCCCAGAGTCAAAGAGGGTGGAACGTTATATTTGGGGACTTACTCCAGTAGTGAGGAGTATAGTTAACGCGGGAGGGCACCAGACGTATGAGGGTGCAGTGACACAGGCTGGTATTGTCACGTATGATTTCTTAAGGAGCGGATCGATAAAGACGTCGGGGGAGTCGGCTGGGGGAAAGCGAGGTACGTATGACAATAGGATCCGAGAGAAGCAGCAAAACAAACGAGCTAGGCCCGCTGCCCAGAGCTATGCCATGACTAGTTCGGGCGGAAGGCAAGAACCGCAGAAGGGAACGTTTCCTAGGTGCGGGAAATGTGGTTACCACCATAGTGGCGTGTGCAAGGAGGTGGTGTGCCACCGGTGTGGCAGGGTTGGACACTACGCACCAAATTGTAAGACAAATCTGAACAACCTGAACCGGCAACCACAACCTATTCGGGCGCAACCATTTAGAACTCAACCAGCCCGACAGCAGAACCCGCAAGGAAACCAGATGGTGACCACTAGCCGTGCTTGCTACGAATGCGGCAGCACGGATCACTTCAAAAGGAACTGCCCGAAACTGAATCAGGGAGGAAACGGGAGACAACTCGCAGGTCAGCCATCGGCGTCCAATCCGGCGCGAGGCCGGGCATTTGTGATGGGAGCAAACGAGGCGCGCCAGGACCCCAGCGTAGTGACAGGTACCTTCCTCGTCTCTGATCATTACGCTTCTGTATTATTTGATACAGGCGCCGATAGAAGTTTTGTCTCCGTTAGATTCCTTTCGATAGCAAACCTTCCTATTGGTGAAACCATAGAACCCTACACCGTAGAGGTCGCTAACGGTAAAACCATGATAGTTAATCGGATTGTTCGGAATTGCCCTTTTATTCTAAGCGAACAATCCTTCCTGATTGACTTGTTACCGGTAGAATTGGGTAGTTTTGACGTGATAGTGGGAATGGATTGGTTGGCACGTAACAGGGTAGAAATAAACTGCGAAAAGAAAACCGTCAAGATCCGGGTGTCGGATGACGAGGAGGTATTAGTGCAGGGAGAAAAATCCGGCACCATGATACCATTTATATCCCACCTCAAGGTGTTGAAATATATACGTCAGGGATGTGTGGCGTATCTAGCGAGCCTGACGGCCGCTGATTCTGAGGAAAAACGGGTGGACGATATTCCCGTGGTACGCGAATTTCCACAAGTTTTTCCAGAGGAACTTCCTGGATTACCGCCAACCCGGCAGGTCGAATTCAGAATCGATCTGTTACCACAAGCTGGCCCTGTTGCTAAGGCCCCTTATAGACTTGCACCGTCCGAGATGCAAGAATTATCCAACCAGTTGCAGGAATTGTTGGATAAGGGATTTATTCGTCCCAGTTATTCCCCGTGGGGTGCACCTGTACTATTTGTGAAAAAGAAGGACGGAAGCCTTCGAATGTGCATTGACTACAGGGAATTGAACAAATTAACCATCAAAAATAGATATCCTCTTCCCCGAATCGATGATTTGTTCGACCAACTACAAGGTGCGAGCTACTTCTCAAAAATTGATCTTAGATCGGGATACCACCAAGTTAGAATTCAAGAGGAGGATATTCCAAAAACCGCGTTTCTGACTCGCTACGGCCACTACGAATTTTTAGTTATGCCTTTTGGGCTAACAAATGCGCCAGCGGTGTTCATGGATCTCATGAACCGAGTCTGTAAACCCTATCTCGACAAGTTCGTCATTGTATTTATTGACGATATTTTGATATACTCGAAGAGTAAAGAGGAGCACGAGCAACACTTAAAGTTAGTTTTAGAGCTCCTGGATCAGGAGAAGTTATATGCAAAATTCTCCAAGTGTAACTTCTGGTTACAAG
Organism: Bidens hawaiensis; assembly: GCF_021521415.1. Classification (NCBI taxonomy): domain Eukaryota; kingdom Viridiplantae; phylum Streptophyta; class Magnoliopsida; order Asterales; family Asteraceae; genus Bidens; species Bidens hawaiensis. Next base: position 3,701,723 of record NW_027491022.1, read on the forward strand.
AGGTGCAATTCCTCGGTCATGTTATAAACCACCAAGGAATACACGTTGATCCGAGTAAGGTTGAAGCTATTAAGAATTGGCAAGCGCCTAAATCTCCGAAGGAAATCCGCCAATTCTTAGGCTTAGCTGGATACTATCGTCGATTTATAGAGAACTTTTCCAGCATCGCCCAACCTTTAACCCTCCTGACTCAAAAGGATCGGAAGTATGAATGGGGTGAAGAGCAGGAAACGGCGTTTCAAACGCTAAAACAAAGATTGTGCCAAGCGCCAATCTTAAGTCTCCCCGACGGAGACGATGGATTTGTTGTATATTGTGACGCATCCCGTAAAGGGTTAGGATGCGTGTTAATGCAAAATAAAAAGGTCATAGCCTATGCGTCTTGACAGTTAAAAGTTCATGAGAAAAACTACACTACTCATGACTTGGAACTGGGAGCAGTCATCTTTGCACTTAAAATATGGAGACACTATCTCTACGGTACAAAGTGCACCATATTCACTGATCATAAAAGTTTGCAACACATATTCGATCAGAAAGAACTGAATATGAGGCAACGAAGGTGGGTCGAGTTGCTGAGTGACTATGACTGTGACATACGATATCACCCCGGCAAGGCTAACGTCGTAGCCGATGCCTTAAGTAGAAAGGATCGAGTCAAGCCACTACGTGTGCAAGCGTTGGGGATGATAGTCCAGTCGAACCTTTCAGATTTGATTCGAGTCGCTCAACGCGAGGCGTTGAAAGAGGGCCAATTGGATAAAGAAGGACTTTACGGGAATGAGAAGAATTTCGAACAGCGTGTGGACGAAATTCTTTATTTCAAAAATCGGATTTGGATCTCGACCCTCCATGACCTTCGTGATTTGATCATGGATGAAGCACATAAATCGAAATATTCCATACATCCGGGATCAGATAAAATGTACAAGGATGTGAAAGAATTTTACTGGTGGCCAAGAATGAAAGAGGATATAGCCACATACGTCGGCAAGTGTACGACGTGTGCGAGAGTTAAGGCGGAACACCAGAAACCCTCGGGAATGCTTCAACAGCCGGAAATTCCCGAATGGAAGTGGGAGCAGATCACAATGGATTTTGTGACACATCTCCCCAAGACACCCCGAGGTCATGATGCAATTTGGGTAATCGTGGATCGATTAACCAAATCAGCACATTTCATTCCAATTAGGAATACTTTTAACACTGAGAGACTTGCGCAAATTTATATAAATGAAATAGTGTCTCGTCATGGCATCCCCATCTCGATCATCTCCGATAGGGATAGCCATTTCACCTCCAAACTTTGGCAAGCTGTCCAAGAAGCATTGGGAACACGTATTGACCTAAGCACAGCTTACCACCCTCAGACCGATGGTCAGTCTGAGAGGACCATTCAAACTTTGGAGGATTTGCTTCGTGCTTGCGTACTGGACTTTAAGGGAAATTGGGATCAACATCTCCCACTCGTTGAATTTTCCTATAATAACAGTTATCACAGCAGTATAAAGGCAGCACCTTATGAAGCATTGTATGGGCGGAAGTGCCGATCACCACTTTGCTGGTCTGAAGTGGGTGACCCGCAGGTCATTAGATCGGATCTGGTCCAGGAGACGACCAGCAAGATTCTTGAAATTAAGAACAACCTGAAAGCCGCGCGGGATCGGCAGAAGAGTTATGCTGATACCCGTCGAAAACCGTTGTCATTTGAGAAGGGTGAAAAGGTATATTTGAAAGTATCACCCTGGAAAGGAGTGGTCAGGTTTGGAAAGGCGGGGAAGTTGGCCCCTAGATACATTGGACCATTCAACATCACTGCAAAGATCGGTCCGGTAGCTTACCGACTAGAACTGCCTGAGGAACTAAGTGCAGTTCATAACGTGTTTCATGTGTCGAATTTGAAAAGATGTCTGGCGGATGAGACATCGGTGTTACCCTTAGAGGGTGTTCAAATAAGTGATAGGCTCAACTTCGTAGAAGAGCCCATCGAAATAGTGGACGGTAAAATCAAGCAACTTAGACACAATAAGATCTCGTTGGTCAAAGTTAGATGGAATTCGCAACGAGGCCCAGAATTTACTTGGGAACGAAAGGACGAATTTCGGAAGAAATACCCCCACCTATTTCCTCAAAAGGAAGTAGTTGACGCGTAAAATTTCGAGGACGAAATTTTTATAACGGGGGGAGAATGTAACGTTCCGGCAAATCCAGGTATACCCTAGCCGGTATATACTATTTACGTGCTATTTAATATTGATTATATGAGTTATAGCACATTGATACGAATATATATGGTTCACAGTATGAATCATACTCAATTATATAGTGAATCGTATTGGAATTACAATTAATCAATGATCGGTTATTGAAACCCGAACGGATCGGGAATTACATTATAGACGACGTATATAATGTTTAGTGATATATACGAAGTATTAATGCTTCGGGATAGGTGAATTATAGCACAGAAAAAGGATTTCGATTTAATGGTACGTCGGTACGCTAAACGAAACCTTTAACACCAAACCAAGCAAGAGACGATCAATCAAACCGAAAAAGATGCACAAATACCGATAATATGATGTTTTAATGTCATGGGTTAAGTTTTTAAAGTTTTTAAATCAGTTTTATGTAAATTTTATTTTTGACCCGAAAAAACAACCATTTTATGCTCGTTTTAAGCCGAATTACGAGTCTAAACGAGAAACGAACTGAACCAGATTATCCACAACATTATCCGGATTGCGTAATCCGAATGTGTGGCCTAGAATTGATGTGTGGGGCCCACCCCCATCCACCTTATGGACCGATCGGTCCTTGTGTTATTATCATTCATTTCATTTTCTTTTTTCTTCAACACATTTCACACAAACTCTCTCAAATCTTCAAACATACATCCAAGCTCTTGAGTTTTTAACCAAAAATCACAAGGTATGAACATGTTTTGATGCTTGAATCCTACTTCTAACTCCATGATCTTGAGAAAAGGAAGGTTCCAAGTGAAATATGGGTGAAAACCCGAGATGGAACCGGTTCTCGTATGATCAAGGGATGTATACAAGTTATACAAAGGATCTTGATCCAAGTAATGAGTTAAAAGTGTTTAGAATAAAATTTTACGGTTAAAATCTTGTTAAAATGGATTTCCAAGTGAAAGATGGGTGAAAACCCGAGATGAAACCGACTCTTGCATGATCAAGAGATGTATACATGTTATACAAGGGATCTTGGTCCAAGAAATGAGTAAAAAGAGTCGAGAACGGATTTTTACGGTTAAAACCTTTGTTTTTACTTAAAAACCGACACTATGAAAGAAATGGTTTGATTGTTGGTATAGTTTGCTTGGTATAGTGTTATTGTGCTTGTAAGTGTTGTATCTAGCGGCTAGTAAAGGCTAGAAACCAAGATCCTTGCGATCTAAAGCTAGAAAACACAAGATAGTTCGGTTTTCGTGTGTATATGAAATTTGGACAGATTTTCGTGTGCTTAGAGTCGGGTCACGAAATTTCACAGAGATGATCTACACATGAAAATATGAGATCTGTGAATTTTTGGTAATTTTTGGATAAAAGATGAATATTTGGTGAATTTAATGCTCGGTTTTGGCCAAAAATAGTGAAAAATAGCTAAACATGATGAAAAATTCTGGAAAATTTAAGATAAGCTTTTTATAAAATATAAAAGTCACCCACAAAATTTGAGATCAGTTGGAAAAGTCTAAGTAGGCTTTTCGGTGAAACGAGTTCTAGGGCTTTCTAGCTCGGTTTTGGGTGAAAATGGCTTGAAAAATAAGTTTTAAATTCTGGAAAAATTCCAGGAAGTTATGAAGATGATAGAGATAATCTCAGAAAAATTTGGGATTTTTCTAAAGTGTTTTGGTATTTTTGACATATTTAGTGTTTTAATAAGATTTAAAAATAGATAAATAAATGTAAATATAGGAAAATAAATCTGGAAATATTCCAGGAAGTTATGAGGATGACAGAGATCATCTCAGAAAAATTTGGGATTTTTCTAAAGTGTTTTGATATTTTTGACATATTTAGTGTTTTAATAAGATTTAAAAATAGATAAATAAATGTAAATATAGGAAAATAAATCTGGAAAACTTCCAGGAAGTTATGAGGATGACAGAGATCATCTCAGAAAAATTTGGGATTTTTCTAAAGTGTTTTGGTATTTTTGACATATTTAGTGTTTTAATAAGATTTAAAAATAGATAAATAAATGTAAATATAAGAAAATAAATCTGGAAAAAATTTGTAAAATTTTCTTTCTGTCAAAATAAGTTTTGTGCAAAATTTCAAGACCCGAGACTAATCGGGTAATTATTTGTGCTAAAAAGAACATAAAAACAAGTTTTTAAAGCTTAAAATGTGTAAACCGGCAAGGTTCGCATAAGCGAGCTGACTGGTACACGAAAACTTTAAAAATGGACTATTTTCATAAATCTAAGTAAATTAGGTAAAAATAAATCATCCGAAAATAATTCGGATGATTTGGGTAATTTTACCCGATTTTACCGTTTCCGGCCCCGAAATACCGGAAACGGGCCCCACGGCCAAACGGGGTGTCAAACCGAGCTATAATTTCATCACCTTAACTAAATTGACTGTCAAACTCTAAGCAATGTCAATCTGAGTCCTTAGAAGTGTCACGGGGTTAACATTGTCCCCGAATCGAGTACAGTACTGGGTTAACAATGTTCCCAGATGTACCGATTGATACGTATTTAAGTTATGGGAATTATATAGTAACGACTAGATATTATATTACAGATCCAGGCACGTAGCTGTTCCTTATATTACTCACCGACTCACAAAAAGGTGAGTTTTCACGAGCCCCTTTTAATGAATTGTTTTAATTATATTTTCCCGGGGCGGAAAACATGTCTTATTTAAAGTATTTAAGTACATACCGATCGTATGGAAATACTTGTACATTTATATATATATGGTCTGATGCACAGAATATATAAAATGTTTATCATGTGTTATTGTTCTGGGGTAACATAGTTCCCAGGGGTTATTATTGTTCTGGGGTAACATAGTTCCCAGGGGTTATTATTGTTCTGGGGTAACATAGTTCCCAGGGGTTATTATTGTTCTGGGGTAACATAGTTCCCAGGGGTTATTATTGTTCTGGGGTAACATAGTTCCCAGGGGTTATTATTGTTCTGGGGTAACATAGTTCACAGGGGTTATTATTGTTCTGGGGTAACATAGTTCCCAGAAAGTTAATGGAAATGTCCTGGGGTAACATAGTTCCCAGCATGATTATATTGTTAATAAATGATTATTAAAATGATTTGTCAGTGTTTATTTAAATTAGTGAAACTCACCAACTATTCGTAGTTGACCCGTTTTCTTTACATGTTTTCTAGGTATGCCCAAGTTGGAATGATTGATATGTGCTTAACTATCTGTGCTACCTGTTGGAAGCTTGCTGCTCTATGTTTTGTAATGAATATATATTAATGTCTTATTGGTAATATATGTGTGTGACACCTAGACAGTAACGCAACTCGCAACAATGTAATATGTTATAAATTAATGTAGTGGTATTTTCTTTATAAGCAATGCTGTTGATATCAGATGTGTCTGTTGCATCCCGTGTACGTTTCCGCTGCGGTTACGGGGTGTTACAAAAGGTGTGTTGGATACCTTGTGATCCTGAACATCAGAGTCAAATTTTCTTTTGTACATAATTTCTCATACAGTTTTTTGATTGTAAGGGGAGAAAATTTCATTAAAAAAAACAAACAAACAAACAAACAAAAACCAAAAACATTGGAAAATTATAAAAAGCCAAAAATAGTAAAACAAAAAAATTCAATAATGACAAAAACATCTAAAATAAAGTTGCTCCTCAGAAAATGAGTTTTTGAAGCAAAAAGGGAATATGATAGTACATTGATCATCTGGTCCCAAATCTAGTAAAAAGTAGGCATAAAAGGCTGAGTGCTTAAATGTATTGGTGCTTTGGTAGCCCTTTAAAAACAAAAAAGTAAGGAAAAGTAAGTGATATAAACTAAAACCGCCAAATTGATGGGGTATTAGTTTCTAATAAAAGTCTTGATAATGATGACAGAAATGTAATAGCTAGTCATACTCAAGCCTTTTTAATCAGAATGATCGTTTAAAATTGTTAATACATAGCTATCAGTAAGTGGTTAACGCTTGAACGATGTATGGTTTTATGGCCTTAAATCTTGTATTGATGGGATGCTTTAAGATTCCTGGATCCATAGGGTCTTTTTGCGGTTTATCATCTGGGTATTCATTTCGATGAATATTTAACCAAGCTTTAAAAAGCAAACCCGTAGATTAAGCTGCTTCATAAGTCTTTAAACTTGATCACAATAGTACTTATGTTCAAATCATTACTGACTTGATCAAAATCCGCTGTTAGACACACGTTGTCCCCTTGCTCGCGTCTTATTACCATTAAGAAATAGACCACAAGGGACACAACGTTTGCAAGTCGACAGATGAAATCGTGCATACTCATCCATGGGAAAGGACCTTAGGGTATTGCTTGATAACAGGGGTATGTCTTGCAGTGGGATTATTTGCTGATATGCTTTAAATAAAAGTATTTTTATCTTCTGATTCTAAGGTTTAAGTCAAGTTGGGGTGACTTTGTGAAAATCAAATTAAGCCTTAATCAAGATTATAACTAATAATTGCCTGAGACTTTGTGCTTAATTGAACCAAATTATAAGTATCACAGAAATTCCTGAATCATTTATATTTGAAAGGTTTAGGTGGACAACAATACCATTGACCAACTTAATACCAGTCATAATAAACACTGAAAATAAAACTGTGATGGAAGGACTATTTGGTCAATATGATTCCCTGCTCAAACTCACAAAAATATGTGAATTCAGTCTTGATTTCTAGTTTTCAATTTTGATTTGTTAAGTTGCTCTAAATATTTGTTTCTTTTGAAAAACCAAAAAGATTTTCTTTTCTGATTTAGTGTTCGACTCTTGATGGGCGGGTGAACTATATCTCTGGGTGTTTTCGTGAATCAACAAATCTTGTAAAGTTTCTTTAATTCAAAATAAAAAAGATCAAAATGTGTATCTGTTCTCAACAAGGTCATTGATTTGGACATGTTTAAAATAGAAATTTTTCAAAAGTTGAGCCTTATTTAAGTTATTCCTCTAATGTACAAGGACATTAAGTTGTACTTGTGACATTGCATTGGTGTGAACATGACATAAATTAAAATGTTTGATTTGTCATACTTATGCAACGTATAAGTATGAGACTTATACGCCACATAAGTTATACGTCGTATAAGTCTTACACTTATACGCCGCATATGTCAGAGTATATATAGAATGTTATACGACGCATATGTCACTTATGCTTTTAGGTTTCCTGCTTTTGCTCTGACATTGATACACATTTCATACAAAATCTTCATGTTTCTTTGATTGTTGACATCTGTTGTGGTGATTTACACATCATTCCAGATCTTAAAGGTGAGAATTTGTTTTCAGATCTGAGGGTGAACAGTAACATGTATACGAATATGTCTTAGTTGAGTGAATTAGACATGTTGTTTAAACAATTAATCATCACAGAAGTTGAATTTGAAGATTACGAGTGTGTTGATAACATTTAATTAGGTTTATATGGACTAATAATGATTAGATTTGAAAGTTGAAACTTATCCGTTCATGTATATAACCATTTTTACCATAACATCATAAAATTGAATTCAAAATGTATTAAATAAACATAGGCGATGCTTGTATGATTGGTTGTAATGTCCAATTGTGTTGCAGATTGGTAGTTTGGATTTTGTTCAAAGTGCAGGCTTATACGCCGTATATGTTTAGACATATACGGAGTATATGTTCTATGTTGACCAAAGTCAAAACCTTAAGACATATACGTAATACAAGGACTTATACGCTACTTTGGACTTATACGTAGATACAGATATATACGTTTGTACAACTTATCCGTTGGTTATATACATATACGCTGGAATCATACATATCCGCAAAATGAATTCAATATTAACATGAGTATTTGTTGTGTGTTTGCATACGGGTAAGAAAGCTAAAATTACTAATCCTAAACACAATATATGTGCTTACTTAAACGAAGAGGATCCCAAAGCATCAAAGTTCAAAGTGATCATGCCATTTCTAAAAAGATCAAGAATTTACAAGGCTATTACACACTTGGTTGATATGTACGAGAGCATTGTAACTGAGTTCTGGAGTACGGCTAAAGTGTTTGGTACAGATATTCAGGCCATTGTTCAAGGTCAGAAGATTGTAGTAGATGAAGCTTTGATACGGAAAGTTTTGGCATTCGGGGATGAAGCATCAGATCCTGTTGATCTAGATGAGAAGATGGTGAAAGGTTGTTTGCTCAGGATAGGGTATAGAGATTCGTTGAATAAGTTAGCATTCAAGAGGACCACATTGCCTCGACCATACAAGTACTTAGTTCATGTGGTTGTTCATTGCTTGGGACATCGGAAGGGTGGTTATGATGATATCCTTGCTTACCAAATGAGTACCATGGCAGCTCTGTGTCTGAATCTGAAGTACAACTTTTCTCGGATGATCCTAGACAACATGAAGATGAATTTCGGTGATGATCAATGGTTACAATATCCAAGATTTGTGTAGATGTTTGTTGAAGATGCATTTCCAGATGTAAAGAATGAAGGGCCTAAGATTTTTCTTGATCACGTCACTGGTAACAATCTGGCCAAGCTAGCTTCTTATAAAAATGTCAAAGAATCTGATATTCCGAAGTTTAGAGGTTTATTTGGACATTTGAAGAATCCTGATTATGTAGCTCCTACTGATAACAAATGGAGACATGATAATAGTGATTCTGATCGAGCTGAAGAAGAAAGATTGAGGTTGGAATTTAAACTAGTTGGTAAGAGATTCATAAATATTAAGTCTGATTCAGAGGGTGAATCTGTTGCACCAAAGTAAAAGAAACAAAAGGTTGTGAAGAAAGAAGTTGTCACTCCAGTCACACAAGAAGAAATGTATTCAGCGATATCTGAGAAGGATCCTGAGGAAACAGAGTCAGATTCTGAAGGCAGGAGAATGAAATTAGCCAATCCACATGCAAAGTTTGAGAAAATGACTGAGAGTTCTAAGAAACGAAAGTCTATTGATGATCAAGACTAGACTTACATGCCTAAAGAAGTTTTGGAGAAACCGGTTAAGCCAAAGAAAGTTCGTATAAAGAAGAAGTCAAAGAGGGCTACATCTCCCAAGTTAAAACTGATAGATGAGCCAGATTTTGAAGAACAGAGGTTATAGTAACTCCTATCAATCCAGCCTTTGTGGTTGAGGAACCAGTTGTCGACTTGGGCAGAGATGACAATGTATTGAAGACACCAGTTGTGGAACAATCTCCACAAGCTCAAGAACCACATGACTCACCAAAATTTATTGAAAAAGTTCCTGATTTTAACTTACCATCTCTGGATGCAAGTTGTTTCGGTGATTTTCCTACTTTTCGTGATCATGATGGCTACTGTTACTAAGCAAGGAATAAGGATTGATAGTTTGGTAATGGAGAATGAAAGGTTGAGGAATGAAAATGCTGAACAGAAGAAAATTATTGAAGATGGTGAGTTGAGGAGAAAATAACAGGCAAATTTATTGAATCTTCATATGAGATATTTCACGATATTGGAAGAAAAGTTGGGGATTAATCTAGTTGAAGAACTTGGAAGGTTAGAAGATAAAGTGTTCACCAAAGAATATGGTGGTGAAGCTTTGTCTAAAGAAAGTAATTTCAAAGTACAATATGATCATGACCGGATTGAAGCTAAGGGTAAAGGGAAAGTCGATGAACCAACAGTTCATTTTGAAATTCCATAGGTTGGTGGATCATCATCAGGGTTTGTTCATGAACCAGAGCCAGTGATTGAACAAGTAATTGCTGAACCAGTGATAGAACAGGTTGTGATTGAACCATTTGTTACAGAACCTGTTAGACCTAATGAGCCAGAAGAGGAAGAATAAAAAGAGGATGAAGAGATATTGGATTATGGTGATTCTCCAACTCTTGATGATCATGATGTTGATGATCAGGATGATCCAAGTTCTGGTGGTGGTTTAGGAGTGTTAATTGGTGCAAGAGCAAGTGCAAGTACTAAGGATGTGATTGAGCCTGTAACTGAAAGCGAACCTGCTCAAGAAATTACTCATTCTGTTGGCAATGTTGATGAGTTGGAGATACTCGATGTCGATCCAATTGCTTTTAAGCCTCCTGTGAGATTTTCATCTACTGGAGAAGAATTAGATGAAGGTGAGATCGAAGTTACACGTGCAGATTTAGCTCGTATGCTAAATATTACTGAAGAGGAGTTCGAGTTTGATTTTGAGAAGGATATGGGATTTGTTGAAGAGAATGTGTTGGTGAATGAACACATTGTTGAGGAAGAACTGGACAAAGAGCCGGTAACATATGTGAATGTTACTAATCAAGTGTTTCCAGAATTCGATGAAGAAATTGAGATGATTAGTCAAAAATTTGATGATCAGGGTAATCCTTTACCTGCTAAAGACAATCTAACTAAAGAAGATGAGGTAAATAGTCAACAGCAGGAGGAATGGTTTAAAAGGAAGAAAATTGAATCGAAGCGTATATACTTGAATCCAGTCAAGTATTATAAGAAGAAAGAAAAAGAGCTGAAATTGGGTAAGGTGGTGAGTATTGCATATCTACCCAAGATAAGGAAAATTGCTGTTAGAAGAACATACAGCGTGCAATATTTTGATAGCTTATGTGAGTTAAAGTCTTTACCATGGATGGACGTGGTAGATATTGTTGATAAAGAATTGCTGAACTGTCCTAAACGTGGAATGGTGAAAGACATCTGGGAGTTTATTAAACGTCAAGCTAAGTGCAGATTTAGAAGTTGGACTCCTCAAACTCCATATCTTCATGTGTCTAAAGTCAAGAAAGATCCTGAAACGGATGATTTTGTGAAGACCTGGAGATACAAGCAACCAGAAACTCTAAAAGTGATTCCCATGTACCCGATGGAGCAAGACTTTCATGTTTATTTTCGGTGGTGGTACTATGATGAAAACCATGGTGAAGCTCAGATAGTGTTAAACAGAGATGGAGTGTGGGATGTGATAGATGTGATGGATCCGATGTGGTTAGTGAACTGTTCTGAGAAGGATATAAAGACGCTGCATAAGTGCAAGATTCAAGTATCACGTGATAAACGTCATGTGTCTGCTATGCAATACCAGAAGCTTATTAAGATTTGTTATAAGTATAAGATTCACTCTAGAGAAGTCTGGAAGAGCAAATGGTTTGAGTTTGGTGAAGAGGAAGCAAAGAAGGAGAAGGAAAGAGATGAAGAGATAAAGGAGAAGATAAGGATTGCAACACTGAAAGATTTCAAAACAAAGGCGTTGGAGTATCAATTCCAACTAATCAGAACCCCTCATCTAAACGTTCATGGGAAGATATGAGGATGGAGTATAGAGAAAAGACGTTTAAAAGGAAAGACTGAAAATAGACGATCGAAGACCTAGCAACATCCAAGGGGGAGTCTGTTAGAGCATAATGTCTATTGCTAGGGTCTTAGATGTACTAGATATGATTGTGTAGGACTAGAATTGTCAAATGTATGTTTTGATTTAACGAATAAGTCCACAAGACCGCATATGATATGCGGCGCATAACATTTGCGCCGTATAACTTATACGGGCTTGGGGTCTATCATGTTGTTTCCTATAAATAGGGGACTTATGCGTTATTATGTAGACTTTTGGTGGATGTTAGAGTGAGAGAGTAGAGAGAGAAATTTGCTACAAAGTCATATCTTGTAATCTTTGAAGTTATCAATGAAGAATATGCTTAATGTTTACTTGTTTTGTTCACTCTCAATGGATTCCGCACTTTGAGATACAAGCTGTAACGTCTAGTGATCCTAATTGTTGTATATATCAGCATGGCATCCTCTTTCAACGTAAGTCCAATCACCAAAGCTATGCCGTTAACCAAACCAACCATCCACCTCAACAAAACCAAACCGTCTCAAACAAGAAACCTTATACCGGACCTTATCCGTTATGCGCCACTTGCAACTATCATCATCCGGCTCAATCCCCGTGCCGTCTTTGCACCCAATGCAATCGTTACAGCCACCTTGCTAATGTTTTTCATACGCCACCTGGAGCGCAAGCCGTTGGTCAGCACCGTCTGCTCCTAGACCCCCAACTACCCGTGCTTGTCACAATTGTGGATACCCTAATCATCTCCATAATGCGTTCCCTCAACTCATCTATGCACACCAATCTCAAGCTATACCTACACCCTACTACATTACCAATGCTCATCATGTCCAAACCTATCAACCTTACATTCTTCAAGTTCCTCTCAATCAAGACCATTCCTATTTAACCCAAACATATCAAATCTCGTACCTGCAAGCTCAAGTTTACCAAACTTACTCCAATCAAACCCCACTCTTGCAACCTGTTCAAGCTCAACCTATTCAAGCTTTTCCAAATCAATCTACCTCGACTGCTCAAGTTCTTAAGGATCCAACTACCTCAAGTGCTCAAAGTCAAGTGAATCAAGTTAACCGTAACTAAAGTTTCTCAAAGACTTAGAAGACTCTTTTTGCGTTCGTTATCTTGATCTTAAGTTATTTCAAGCTGTGCATTGTATCGAATCTTTACTTGATTATGGTTTTGGATCATTTCAATTGGATTATTTTTTTTTTCGCATTTTATCTCATGAATAAAGTTTATTTTATTTATCAAGGTTAATTTCTAATAATATCGTAATCTTATCTTATTTTCTTGTTCATCACAATCCATTTCAATATCTGCTTCAAGAAATCCATTCTCTTTCAATCTTTGAGATTTTTACTTTTACAACAAAATATGTTTTAGAAATCTTAATGTTTTATTAATCAACTCGAACGTTGATCTTTAAAAATGTTTTGTACATTTATGGTCTTCTAGTTTTATATTTAAACTTATCAAAATTTTTGTTTTTTCTTCAAAATTATGGTTTTCAATGTTTTATAAAACACATGATAGGACGGATTATGCGGACCATTTGACGATAAAGGTAAATATGGTCGCGAACATAATTATCTAAGTTCTCGCATGGAAATCATAATATGTACAATTGTGTGTCATAATCTAGAATCAAAAGTAGTTTTGGGTAACGGTACAAATGTAAAGATGATAAGGACATGGTGGATACGACGTTAGTACATCCTATATATAAGTGCCATTATCATATTTTCATTTGGAGCGTTGCTCCAGCTATAAAAAGTTCTATGTTAAGGTAAATTTTAAATTTAATTTAAAATGTTTTCCTAAAAGTTTAGTTATTTGTGACCCGATTATGTTTTAGTTTTCCTTAACTTCGGGATGAAATTCCCTAAAGTAGAGGAGACTGTAACATCTCAGATTTTTCGTATTTGTTTAAACCAATTCGAGAATGTAATTCGGATCTTTCGAACTATTTAAAACTTGTATTTAACTTGGTTTAACTTATTTTATAATTTCATAACTTTAAATCATGACAAGTAGTACTTAGAAACTCTTAAAATAGAAAGCTGGTGAAAACTCCCCCTTCGTGCGGCGCAAAGGAGGAGGGCTTGATCCTCCGCGCGGCGAAAAGGACCTCCAGACCAACTAAAATCGTTTTTGATCTTCGTTTAATGCTAAATCTTTCTTTAATCAACCCTAAATCACGAAAATTGAGCAAAAAGTTATTGAATCTGCTAGGGAATAATGTCTAGGTTCATTCTCTGTATTTTGAACAAAATATCGAAGATTAAAAGGCTTAATTTCGTCATTAATATCTTATTTGGTTACCAAAATAAGTCGATTTCTTGTTCCTCAAATTGCGTCTTTGCCTATATACACAAACCATCATTCCAAGCCCTGGAAGTTACTGAAACATAGCATTCCTAGTTGTCACATCCATCAAACAACGATTTCTCTCTTATTTTTGCTTATTTACTCGAAGATTTGAAGCTGCAGTTTGATTTTGTGGGTTTTCTAATCTTTGACCTTGATTTCCCGTCAACTCAAGCATTATCCGGATAAGTTATCAAACGATGAATTATTCATTATACCTCACTTGTAGATAACCCTCAATCCATTTCTGAGATTGAGTGGTATTGACAGGTTAATTTAATTCAAACCCGTTTAAAGGCAAAACGGTCAATAACTTTGACCAGTCGATTTCTCATACTTCTGGTAGTAACCAACTTTTGGTCCAGAAGACTTTTATTTTTTATTTCATGATTTTAAGGCTACTGACCAAAACCAGACTTCCGACTCGCTATTTGGATTATGGTCAGTACCAGCTCGCTTAAACATTAATTATATCATAACCGGAGTTCTATACATCTGTTTGGATCGATTCCAGCGGCTATGTTCTCAGTTTTAATCATAGTTTATTATATCTAAGTTTAAGGTCTGTTCGGTTTATCTCAGTCAGCACGTTAAAGGACGTTTCGCTCGTTTAATCGTGTTTTATTCGTATTTCTCATACACTCGCCTAAATAATAAGGTGAGATATCATTCCCCTTTTATTTTACTGTTTTCAAATGTTTTGAGGATATATGCGTATCTAATTCATATTTTATATCATAAATATACACAACTCGCAAACATAATTATTGTGTGTATTTTAATTAAATGCTAATTGCTACTTGTTTAAGTGTTTATATTCTATCATATTCAAAGAGGTCCATTAGAAGTCTAGCATGTCAGTATGATCATACACCGTCCTAGTAGTGTCACACCCCATATAGGAAATTGCGAAAGCATAAAACAGAAATTTAACAGACGCCTATTGTATCAACCACATTGTTTATAAAGAACCATACAAACTAATTTACAATATTTTACATTGATCTAACTTCCTTTACAACTAGGTGATACAAACTAAACCCAGCCCATTAAGCGGCTTTACTCCTTACTAGCAAACTTGCATCAATTCACCCAGCATTGATCGCAAATCAAACACGTAGCATGTTGACTTTCTAGTCCGAGTCCGGTATACCTGAAAAACATGTTAAAACGGGTCAACTACAAGTCGTTGGTGAATTTCACGAGTTTCAAAAAATCAGACGTGCACATAACAACCGTATTTTGTAAATAAGCAAGCATGTATGTATGTACGTTCACAAGTACGTTTGTTTGTATGTTTATGATGTAATTATGCTAAGCTACAGTGAAGCCTTGACTGTTCCTTAGTGCTGCGTGCCTCAATTTCCCATGCACAATTAACTACTATGGCCCCCCTTCCGCGCACAACATGCATCGAGTAGCTATGTCTAACACTACATAGTGTGTTTGTATAATTATGGTCATATGCAAACGGCGATATGTGTGCCACGGCAACCAAGCCGGCTCCGTTTGGGTTTGTCAAACCAATAGTACTATTCACAAGCCACCGGCTCGAAGTTAATCTGTTCGTGGGACTTTTGTGTGTTAGCACTTAATAATTCCCATCATCTAACAATTCCAAGTATATAAAGATGTATCAACATGTTTTTCACCCCGAAAGTCCGTAAAGCAGTTTAAAAAGTGGGGTCATGAAACTCATGGTTTAGTAGATGTTCAGTGCTGTATCGGTTCATGTTTCGTCTTTGATGTGCTAAAAGTAGTTATATAAAAATGCGCTAATCTAGACACTAAGTAATAATTCTAGACTCTTAACTTAACTAAAACTACTAACCGGCAAGTGAACCGGTCGACTCTAGTACAGCTAAGTAAGTCCGGATATCGAACCCACGTGACTCTTTTAATTACGTAAACTAGCTAAATTAGACTCAACTACAGATGCAACTATTTATTTATTATTATTTGGGGGGTTTCACTAAAAACTAATATTAAATTAATCACTAAGATTTAAAGACAACTTAAACCTAGACTTAATTCAAATGATGACAAGCAACCACCTAAGCTAGAATCCCTAATGTATCAATTATCAATTAGTTGGAAAATGCATGTTATGGAACTGGGATCGTAAAATAGACGCTTAAAAGAAAACCCAAACAGGACCCCTGACCCTTCTCAAAAAGACACCTATGGATTTCTATTAAGTTCTTAAAAACACCAGCTTAATTAGACTCGCTTACGGTCGCTAATTATTTTATGACAAGTACCTCTATAAGAAATCCTACCTTACAGCAAGGAAATCAAAGGTAGTTTATAGCATTCACTCGACTAGATAAACAAGGCTGAAAAATCAAACCTAGACAGACTCCTTACGAAGAACTAAATTTAGCAATCTTAAACAACCAAGACTTATCATATAATCTATCACCTTTCAGCTCTTTAGATTAGCAGCACACTCAGGCCTATTTGATTAATTATTATTTTTCCTATGGCTTTATTGCAAATCAACCATAAACTAGTCAAAACACACAGTAAATGACCTAACAGAATCCTATCATATGACAGACAATCACCAAGGAAACTGTGAAACAATAACAATAAACCTCTTACTTAATCATAAACCATAACAAAAGCAAAGTCCAAACTAAAATCCAATTTCAACAAAAGTTCATCATAAACCTAGGTGGTCTAGGGTTTAGCCAACAACCATACTCAAGAACAAACCAAAATAAATAAGTTCAAATAATGAGTTCATGACGAAAACAATAAATCCAAACCGAATAATAATGATGTTTGGATGAGTAGGTGTCGAACCCAAACGATGTCTTTCTTTCTCATCTCTTCTCTCGTTGCTGCTTTCAAAATAATTCCACGGCCTCCTTAATTTCTTCCCAAGAATCCCCTTCAGCGACTCTCTTTTTTTGTCTTTTTATATGACCCAGCCGTAGGGTCCTTCCATTAGCCGACCCTAGCTACCTACGTATATATGGCAACTATTAAAAATTAATATATTATAATCTTGCTTCTTACGTTTCATCTTTCAATCAGCATATTCTTTTTTTTTCTTTTTTTTGTTTTTAATTACTGTATAGCATCACATTATTATTATTATTAAACGTTAAATTTATGTGTTATTTTCTTTTTATTTCTTTTTCTTTTCCGTTTTAAATACTTTGTATAATTATATTAATAATTAGTATAATATATCATATACTCGACTCGTCATTTGACAGTCTCAAGTTTAGTAAAAGTGCTCCATTTTAGCTCATAGTCTGTAGAAACCATTTAACTCACATACGAACCACTTAATAATAATATTCAATAAAAACTTAGCTTAAAAGTCCTAAAAGTATAGGAAATATTTATATAATAATATGTATATTTTAGACCATATCATTCTTAATCGCTCTTACTTAGTCCCTATAATCAATATTATAATAATATTAATATTTTAATATTATTATAATCTTTATGCTAAGCTGGGCTGTATATCTAGTCTGGGTTTGGCTGTCACGCCCAGAAAGTGTCAATAGGCTTAGATTGTGATGTTGTTCAAGGTCAAATACTTAAAACCGAACTTGGCTCAGTTTCCATGTTTTACCAGCTAGGCTAAGTTGATCGTTTACGCGTTTAGAAACCCGGTATGAGTATGTAAACTTGGGTAAACGTGTTGGTTGATAAAATGATTAAGTTATAAAGAAATATCACAATTTAGGGGTCTGGATTCGCTACTGGACTCATTTTGTTTATTCAGTTTGGTTTGGAGAAAAGCTCGCACAATCCATCCGAATTGCCCGGATTTCTCACAAAAAGTTCGTTTTTTCATAATTAATCCTAAAAATGATTTTTGATCACTCTTGATGTTCTGATATTCCAACAGGGTCGCTAATCACGAACTCGTCGGTTTTTTTTATCAGAACTGAATTTGTTTAATCTTTAATTTAGCACAGTTAATTATCTGTTTATCATTAAATTATAAAAATTTAGACACTTATGTAGATTTTTATAAAAATATTTATGGAATTATTTCATGATTTATTAATTTACAAAAAATTCATTTTATATGCTATAATTAACCCAAAAATCGTCTGTTTATACCAAACGATTCCCAAAAAATCCATCAAAATTCCTGAGTTATTCAATTACCTCGCAAAACACCCTGTAAAATTCCCAAAACCTAACACTTTTGCCAAATTACCTTTTCGAGCCAAAAACAACTGTAAAAACTCGAATAAGCGCAAATCCATAAATCATAGCTAGGCTTTTCCAAATGACCCCAAATTTCAGATGTGATCATATTGTACTAAATCTGAGTTTCCCATAAAAGTTGATAATTTTTTTAAGCATGTTAACTATATTTCCCAAATAAGCGTCCCTAATCGGTAATAAATTCGCCAAATATTCTCGGATGGTCGAAAGATTACCAAATTTGGACAGGGACTCATTAATATGGTCCTTGATATCCCTACAAAATTTTAGAAGCTAACAATATGCACATCACAATATAACCTTAAAAAGCCCCTAAACGTTCACTTCGGCATTACCTTTGCAGATTTCGTTCGTTTTCGCTCTCTTAATCAAATTTTCCGGGTTCTTTTGCTTCTAAGTAAGGTAGATACAGGTCCTATATTACAAAACAAGCATGTATCATCAACATAACAGCCTTGAAACTTAGGGTTTCGGTTAGGGCTTTAAACCAAATTTTTAAACCGTAAAAACGCGATTTAAACCCCTTAATCCATGTTTATGGCCAAAAAATTTATCAAAGCAAGTTCCTAACCATGCGTATGATCAAACATGTTTTTGGACAATTTTTAGGGTTTTTGCATGGTTAGAAGTGACCTTTGGCAATCAAACTATGTTAATATGTAACTAAACATGATTAAATCAAGTTAAAATTGATCAAACTTGTTAAACTACCTTAGGTTTTTTGCTAGTTTCTTGAAGAACAGCAGATATTGATGGTAAAAGTTCTGGAAACGTTTTCAAAAATATCTAGGATAGTTTAGTTTTAAACTAAAGAAAACAATAATAATATCATGGGGTGGCGGCCGCAAGTTTTCTTGGGCCCACCCTTTGTAAGGCCCCGAACCCGGTGACCCTACTTTAGCGTCGGATTTACTCATAAACACAGTTCTTCAAATCAGAGTTTATTAAAACTTTTCGCGGAATATAAAACATCAATCATTTGTTACAAAACATTAAATCTTTTCTTTGATACCATAACACAAAACTTTATATTTAAAACATCTTTACTTCTTTCTTCAGATGCCAGCCGTTCAATCCATGCCGTGTGTCATCCTCATGCTAACTCTATATTCAGCTCACCTGCGTGCATACTAAAAGTCAGCTACGCTGAGTGAGTTCTAGTTAATCAAGCAACTTATCATACAACCACTTCATACAATATATACGTATCCGAAGACACATAGTCCACTGTCTAACATGCCACTGTTTAACCACTTAATTACCCCTATAGCTTAGCCTCTTAATTACCCCTACAGCTTAGCCACTTATGCCACTATATGCCACTCGATGCCACCTTAATAACGAAGTCACGTATAGGCTTACCCTACCACGTACTATCGTCATGCCACTAACACTCTTACTAGACTCTGCCACTTCTATCACACTCTACCACTACTTGTCAACAGCACTCTTTATACCAATACAATATTTACATAATAAGCAAGTCGCATCATAGAATACATACACACTAACAACCACTTGACAATCACTCTCCTTTACGATACGTGCAATATCCGAAGACCGTTCACGTACCGACAAGCATTACATAATAGTTACTTGTGTAACATCTATACACTTACCACTTAAGGTAAGTGTATTCACACTTTCGCACCTAACCTGCTTAACTTACCACTTAGCCTCTTATTTACACCTACCACCTTGCCACTTTGCCACTTTAATAACGTATAACGTTATGCCACTTTGCCACTTAATAACGTAAAGCGTTATGCCACTTTGCCACTTTAATAACGTAAAACGTTATGCCACTTTGCCACTTTAATAACGTAGAACGTTATGCCACTTTGCCACTTTAATAACGTAAAACGTTATGCCACTTTGCCACTTTAATAACGTAGAACGTTATGCCACTTTGCCACTTTAATAACGAAGGCACGTATAGGCTTACCCTACCACGTACTATCGTTATGCCACTAACACTCTTACTAGACTCTTGCCACTTTTAACACACTCTACCTCTACCTGCCTATATCACACTTCATATCAGTTCGGTATTTACGTAATAAACCAGTCACATCATAACATTCGTACACACTATCAACCACTTGGAATTTACTATCCTCGATATATAATATTCGTACCTTCATTTTTAACCTGACAGTACGCGCAATATCCGAAGATCATTCGCGTACCGACAAGCAATCATTCATATCCATCACATATATCACATATGGCATACACTTATCACTTAGGATAAATGTATTAACAACACATCGAGTATGCACATAGCCCCGAAAACATAACAAGGAATGGGGCTAGAAACTCACCTGGACTCTGCTTCTTCCTCTGATATCTGTAAATCCCTTCTTTAACTGAGCTCGGCTGACTTTTTGGGCTTGTTGGGATCTCGTTTACTTGCTTAATCACAACCAACCGCTCTCTCTCTCTCGGACCTCGCTCTCCCTCTCCTCGGCTGCCGCCGGCGGTTGTAGGTGGTGTGTGTGTTTTGGAGTGGTTTTAGGAAAATGATCGAAATGAAGATATTTTGGGGTTTTAGGGGATATTTATATCCCTTAAATCCCATTCTCATTTAACCCGTCTCCATTAATCCAACACTAGCCCGACTCATACCAACTCCTACTCTATTATTTATTTCCTGACAACCCGAGTAAACTTTCCCTCTATTAGTAAGTAATATAATTAATATCACTTTGAAATTTCGGGATGTTACAAGTCTTCCCTCCTTAAAGAGGTTTCGTCCCCGAAACCTAACTTATTCCCTATAAAAGGAAAACTTCTTATATTTACACGCTTTATTGAATCGCCTTCGCTTTCTGAGTTATCCTTCTTACTCCTGACTTGTAGTCATCGAGCGGTGATCATATGTTTTAGCTATTACGGTAGCTTGTCCATGAAGCCCTCGATGTACCAAGTCTCGTATCGCCTTCCCGAGGAACCTTGTTTTATATAATAACGCTAACTCCTAAGGCGACGCTTTACCACCACACAACTATTTATCATAACCAACATGTATTCAAGATAAATTCATAGATCGTTCGTACAAAAGCACAAGAAGTCACAAGTACTTCATAACATAAAAGGAAATCATTCAAGCTTGCTAAACAAACATAGGTTCAACTGTAACATAAAACACTCTTTAACTACTAAACATAAAACAACTGTGACATGCCACTTATTCTCCTGCAACCTCCTCAGCAGCTAATAGACCATCCTTTCACGTGTTTCCTCTTACTTCCGCCACTGCCACGGCTTCTCCACAGGCCCTAGCTATGTGACCTGACTTACCACACTTGTAACACTTCTGGTCCTCGGTGCATTCACGGGAGATGTGCCCCTTCCTCCCACAACGGTAGCACTGATTTGGACCAGCCTTGCATTCCCCCACGTGCATCTTCCCGCACACCTTACATGCTTCCTTTCCTGCCATCTTCTGTGACTTTCTCCCTGCACGCTCCACGACATCCCCAGCTCTCTTAGTTCCTTTCCCTTTTTCCTCATCTTCCACTTCCACATCATCCGCCGCCAGATCATCATAGACCATCTCCGCCAACTCGACCGCAGACTCAAAGGTAACAGGTTTGTTGGCCCTGACCAACATGCGGACCTTCTGGGGAAGTCCTCTAACATAGCACTTGATCCGTTTAGCCTCGGTGTTCACCATGTCAGGAACCAGCCTAGACATGCGGTTGAATTCAGTGGTGTACTCACGATGTGTCATCTTGTCCGCCTTCAGATTCAGAAATTTCATCTCGGCCCTCTCAACCTCGGCATCAGCACAGAACCTTTTCATCACTAACTCCTTAAGGTCATCCCACCTCATGGCCTTAATCTCCTCTCGGGTCTTCCTTTGTTCGACAGTTTCCCACCAGTACATGGCCTCATCTTCAAATGACTGTGTGACATAACCCACTGCTTGGTCGGGACGGCATTCGCTAATTCGGATTTTCTTGTCCATTGTGGTTATCCATTGGAGAGTAGCAATTGCGTCTCCCAACCCAGTCAGCTTTGGGGGGTCGCATCCTTTGAAGGACTTATAGTTGCACCCATCTTGGCCTCTTTTCCTGTCATCGACCTTCACAGATTTATCCTCACTCGAGGCCTCTCTTTCTCCTTCCCCATCCTTCCTACCATCACCACCTGCCCCTTCAGCAGTTCGTTCACGGCTTCCAGCAGATCTTTCGGGATTCAGGTTCTTCACAGCAGCAACTACAGCTTGAACAATGGCTGCTTGAACTGCAGGGCTAAGTTGAACTTCTTCGTTGTTGTTCTGGTCTCCTCCAGCGGCGCTTCCTTCATCTTCGGTGTGGGAAACTTCTTCTACCGAGGGTTGCCGGACAAGACGAGGCCTGCCACGACGTCCAGTGCGACCCCCGTTTCCCACAAATTCTCCAGCTCCAGCCATCAGTATTCTAGAAGGGACAACACAAACATCATCACTCAAGGAACTATTTAGTACAAGGATAGCAAGGCTAACAGGTAATCACAGTGGCCGGCTGTGATTAGCTGATCACGTTACTTTCCGTGTCCTATACACTTCCCTTTATGAGTCTATTTGTGCTGGTTCTACTTAAGCAGTTAGCCAATTCAACAATCAATTATTCCTATCCCTGCCGTTCACGTATCCTTTCTTTCTCATTAACATAAATCATTTAATTATACACTTTACCTTTACTCATCTTGCTTGAGCGACACATGGCATTCTTGAACTGGCATCTTCTTTCCTTTCTTACTTAAATCCCATTCTCTGTTCGAGTCTAAGCATGTAGGATGCTTAAATCTCTCGAACTTTGCTCTGATACCAACTTGTAAGGCCCCGAACCCGGTGACCCTACTTTAGCGTCGGATTTACTCATAAACACAGTTCTTCAAATCAGAGTTTATTAAAACTTTTCGCGGAATATAAAACATCAATCATTTTTTACAAAACATTAAATCTTTTCTTTGATACCATAACACAAAACTTTATATTTAAAACATCTTTACTTCTTTCTTCAGATGCCAGCCGTTCAATCCATGCCGTGTGTCATCCTCATGCTAACTCTATATTCAGCTCACCTGCGTGCATACTAAAAGTCAGCTACGCTGAGTGAGTTATAGTTAATCAAGCAACTTATCATACAACCACTTCATACAATATATACGTATCCGAAGACACATAGTCCACTGTCTAACATGCCACTGTTTAACCACTTAATTACCCCTATAGCTTAGCCTCTTAATTACCCCTACAGCTTAGCCACTTATGCCACTATATGCCACTCGATGCCACCTTAATAACGAAGTCACGTATAGGCTTACCCTACCACGTACTATCGTCATGCCACTAACACTCTTACTAGACTCTGCCACTTCTATCACACTCTACCACTACTTGTCAACAGCACTCTTTATACCAATACAATATTTACATAATAAGCAAGTCGCATCATAGAATACATACACACTAACAACCACTTGACAATCACTCTCCTTTACGATACGTGCAATATCCGAAGACCGTTCACGTACCGACAAGCATTACATAATAGTTACTTGTGTAACATCTATACACTTACCACTTAAGGTAAGTGTATTCACACTTTCGCACCTAACCTGCTTAACTTACCACTTAGCCTCTTATTTACACCTACCACCTTGCCACTTTGCCACTTTAATAACGTATAACGTTATGCCACTTTGCCACTTAATAACGTAAAGCGTTATGCCATTTTGCCACTTTAATAACGTAAAACGTTATGCCACTTTGCCACTTTAATAACGTAGAACGTTATGCCACTTTGCCACTTTAATAACGTAAAACGTTATGCCACTTTGCCACTTTAATAACGTAGAACGTTATGCCACTTTGCCACTTTAATAACGAAGGCACGTATAGGCTTACCCTACCACGTACTATCGTTATGCCACTAACACTCTTACTAGACTCTTGCCACTTTTAACACACTCTACCTCTACCTGCCTATATCACACTTCATATCAGTTCGGTATTTATGTAATAAACCAGTCACATCATAACATTCGTACACACTATCAACCACTTGGAATTTACTATCCTCGATATATAATATTCGTACCTTTATTTTTAACCTGACAGTACGCGCAATATCCGAAGATCGTTTGCGTACCGACAAGCAATCATTCATATCCATCACATATATCACATATGGCATACACTTATCACTTAGGATAAATGTATTAACAACACATCGAGTATGCACACAGCCCCGAAAACATAACAAGGAATGGGGCTAGAAACTCACCTGGACTCTGCTTCTTCCTCTGATATCTGTAAATCCCTTCTTTAACTGAGCTCGGCTGACTTTTTGGGCTTGTTGGGATCTCGTTTACTTGCTTAATCACAACCAACCGCTCTCTCTCTCTCGGACCTCGCTCTCCCTCTCCTCGGCTGCCGCCGGCGGTTGTAGGTGGTGTGTGTGTTTTGTAGTGTTTTTAGGAAAATGATGGAAATGAAGATATTTTGGGGTTTTAGGGGATATTTATATCCCTTAAATCCCATTCTCATTTAACCCGTCTCCATTAATCCAACACTAGCCCGACCATACCAACTCCTACTCTATTATTTATTTCCTGACAACCCGAGTAAACTTTCCCTCTATTAGTAAGTAATATAATTAATATCACTTTGAAATTTCGGGATGTTACACCCTTGGCCCAATTTTTGGCCCATTACCTTGTTTTACGTGCCCGGATGTGAAATCCCAAGTCCAAATTTATTTCAGGTTTGGTTTTTTGCGCAAAAATATACGTATATCACTTATAGATGGCCCACCAGGATATCTGGGTCATAACCAGACCCGTTTAGTTATTCGTTCGTTCGTTACGCAATAAGAAGTTAAACACTCATTCGATTTATGAATACTGGGGTGTATCCGGTTTTGTCACAAATATCACATTCTCCTCCAGTTAAGAAATTTCATTCCTGAAAATTAATATACCAATTAAAATCTTCTTAGGAACAAACACGAATATTGATTTTCGTTTTCAAATATATTTAATTCCCAGTTGTAAGGCATTTTACCGAACTTTGAACATTGAAATTTTGTTCATCCGTAACTGTTTGATTTTCCCGTCCATGATTTATACGGGTTCTTTACAAAGTTTAGTTATGTGTAAGTTTCCAAATGGTACTATTTATGCCTCGTCAATAAGGCACTTGCCTAGGTTCAATATATAGGAAATTATCAGTTGGGCTAAATTCATGAATGAAACTCGACTTTAAAAATAGTTTTATTCCATATGCTACGATATTAATTTTTGAGATAATTTCGTACGGTTCCATGTATGTTGATGTTAACTTATCGATATTTCGGTCTGAAGTAATTGAAATAGGCATGCCATGTCGAGATATGATGTGGTTAACATAATGGTAGTTGTTATGGATCGGGAGGAAGTGTGCAAATTAAGTTATGGATAGGGAGGAAGTGTGTAGTTGTTACGAAGGTGTGTTACGAAGCTCATAGTAATATGTTCCCACTTCCATAGGGTGTTTCCGGTTGTTATAACATTACCGATGGTTTCCGATACTTAGCCTTAACTTTAGCACAAGTCAGGCATTTACGACATATGGGGCTACGCCCTTCTTCGTATCGGGCCACCAATAGAACTCTTTCAAATCTTTTTACATCTTATTGGTACCTGGATAAATAGAATATTTGGACTTGTGTGCTTCACTCATGATCAAGTCACGTAAGTTACCAAGAGTTGGAATCCTGCCTCGGGTTTTTTTTTTTTTTTTGAAGTTTAGAATTTCATCGTTTTTCTTCTCAAAGTTCTGCTCGTTCCCGTGCAAATTTTCATTTTCCATGTGGTCTTCTTTTAGAGCTTCATTCTGGGCAATACGGATTTCTTCGGTAAAGCTAGTTTGGACAATCATTCCAAGTGCTCGGACCCTCAATGGTATAATTTTGTCTTTTCTACTCGAGGCATTTGCTACAACATTAGCAACGAATTTGACAATCATAATCATAATCGTTCAGTTCTTTCTAGTAAAAAATAAACAATTTCACATAAACAAAGTAACAAATGTCACAATCATAATCGTTCAACAATTCCACCCATATTTTTTGCCTCATGTTGAGTTCTTTCTAGTCAAAAATATGTTGTAGGCTCTTTTGATTAGTGTAAACCATAAATTTGGTGCCATAAAAGTAGTGCCTCCGGATCTTAAGTGCAAAAATAACCGTTCCCAATTCCAGGTCATGGGTAGTGTAATTTTTAAAAAAATATTTTCATCCACTTTTAACTGTCGGGAAACATATGCCATAACTTTGTTTCTTTGCATTAGTACGCATCCCAAATCTTTTCGGGATGTGTCAAAATAAACTACAAGATTATCAGTCACTTCTGGGAGACTTAGTATGGGGTTTGACACAGTTTCTGTTTCAGCAATTGAAAAGTCATTTCTTGTTCTTCTCCCCAATCATAAATTCGGTCTTTTTGGGTTAAGAGAGTTAAGGGTTGGGCGATGCTGGAAAAGTTTTCAATAAAGCGCCGGTAATACCCAGCTAGTTCCAAAAATTGGCGAATCTCTTTTGGGTGACCTTGGTGCTCGCCAATTTTTTAATGGATTCGATTTTGCTCAGGTCTACGTGAATTCCGTGTCAGTTAGCGACGTGCCTTAAAAATTGCACTTCTTGTAGCCAAAATTCACACTTGCACACTGGCATAACATTTCTCCTGCCTCATCAACTCCAAAATTGTTCGTGAATGTTGTTTGTGTCCCTCCTTGGTTTTCGAATATATCAAGATGTCATGGATAAACATTATAACGAATTTCTCGAGGTTTACAAACTCGGTTCATGAGGTCCATGAAAACTGCGGTTGTATTAGTCAGCCCAAAAGGCGTAACTAAGAATTCGTAGTGACCATACCGGGTTTGAAATGAAATTTTAGAAACATCTTCCTCTTAGAATTTAACTTGATGGTAGTCGGATCGAAGGCTGATTTTCGAAAATTAATTCGCTCCCTGGAGTTGATTGAAAAATTCGTTTATTCATGGGAGGGATATTAGTTTTTGATAGTGATTTCGTTTAGTTCCCGGTAATCAATACATACTCTAAACCTTCTATCCTCTTCTTCTACAAACAACACCGATGCTCCCCATGGAGAACAAGTAGGTCGTATAAAGCCCTTATCTAATAACTCTTGTAGCTGGCCAAATAGTTCTTACATTTCGGAGAGTTCCAGATGATATGGTACCTTGGCAATTGGAGTTGTCTCTAGGATTAGGTCAGTTCGGAATTCGACTTGTCGGGTCGGTGGTATTCCGGGTAGTTCATCTGGAAAGACATCGGAGTATTCTCATACTACCGGGATATCTCCCATATGTTTTTCATGGGGGTTCTTATGGTTACGTTTTCCAGAAACGCCATACACCCGTGGCGTAAGCAATTTAACACTTTAAGATGAGACGCAAGAGGAGATATTGCACCAACTTCTCTCTTTCTATCGTAATTGCTTCATCATCTGAAGGGGGAATTTTAACTACCTTATTATTACAAACAATTTCCACCTTATATTTAGCTAACCAATCCACACTAACAATTACATCGAAACTTCCCAACTCCACCAGGAGGAGATCAATAAGAATTGGTTGGTTGTTGAGGATAATAGGACAGTTTCAGAATATTTGGTTAACAGTTATTGGTTTTTCGTTAGCGAATTCTATAGCATAGGGATCTATCAGTTCACTAACTTGTATCTTTTCCAAGGATAAGAAGTTAGTGGGAATAAGACTTCTATTGTTGCCTATATCAAACGAGACTGAAGCGTTTTAATGATAAATTACGAATGTATTCTTTCACAACAATTATGTCTTGTCGTGCTCTATCTGATCCAATCACTAAACGCGGCCTCCAGTCGAGTTAGACGTCGATGATTTTTCTTGGTTTAACTTGGGACAGTTCCTTTTAGAACGTTACGTTCGTCCACACTCATAGCAAGCATGAGTGTTGGTCATAGGTTGTGAGCGAATTGGTTGCGATTGGGATAACTGTAATGGTGAGGTTAGAACGGTCGGTTTATAGTGCTCATAATGGTTCCACAGCTACGGGCATAGTATTCAGTCTTCCCGCTTTTATGACATACCTTTATTCGACATTCCCTTATATGATAACAATTACATTTTGGTGAATGTTTGTTGTATATTTTTTTGTTCAAAACTAAAGTTGATCGCCGTATCGTTTTGGTTCGTAGGGCACGCACGCTTAATTGGTTGTAGCACTTGTACCCCTGTTTCATGTTCGATTTTTCTTTTTGTACTAGATGCTTCCCCGGTACTCTCAACACACTATTTCAAACCAAATCCAAGGCTACCGCACCGGCTTGTGTCACGGCATTCTCAAAAGTTACGTGGTTACTGAATTAACTAAAGTCTTTACTTTCGGGCTTCTAACTGTGGCATCAGTCGAACCAGATCGCTAAAACTGTTTGTGTATTCCAGTTGATCCGCACCTTTCTTTTTTGATTTCTCGGGTTCGTGTCATATTGTATATTGTATGATAGTACCTTGTGAGTTGTGAACAATCAGTTCGCGCCCCGACATTTATGCTTTAGGTTGGGGTGTGACAGGCATGATATTACCGTTGTTTCATTCAGAATTTTTCAAAGATTGCGCTGCCCTTCACTTCTTTAACACACAAGGGTAAATCTTATGTGTGGGGGTCAAAGCAAGAAGAAGCCTTTCAAACCTAAAGGGCATGCTTTGCAATACTGCTATTCTTGCTCTTCCCAAAGGTAATGAGTATTTCATCATGTTTTATAATGCTTTTAATCAAGGTCTCAGTTGTGTCCTCAGCAACGAGGCAAAGTTATCGCATACGCTTCAAGACAACTCAAGGTATACAAAAAGAACTACACGACACACAATCTCAAACTTTGTGCCGTCGTATTCGCCTTGAAAATCTTGAGGCACTATTTCTATGGTACCAAATGCGTAGTGTTTATCGACCATAAGAGTCTGCAACATGTTTTTGATCAAAAGGAACTCAATATGAGATAACGTCGATGGGCCGAGTTGCTCAGCGATTATGATTGCGAAATTCACTACCATCCCGGTAAAACGAATGTCGTGGCTGACACCTTCAGTCAAAAGAGGTTAGTCAAATCCGTCCTTCTTACTTGCGTTCTTATTTAAAGTTAACTCGAAAAGCGTATTCTTAATTCCCAACATGAATCCGTCACCGAAGGCAATATGTATGACGAGATGTCGTGTGGTCCGGAAACTCAGTTGGAATCTAAGCCCAATGATTTGCTCTACTGTCTTAATCGCTTGTGGATTCTCGATCATGGAAATCATCGTGCATTCTTTGTGGACGAAGCTCATAAGTCACAGTATTCTATTTATCCCGGTGCGGATAAAATGTACGCAGATCTTCGTTCCATCTATTGGTGGCCCGGAACGAAGAAAGGCATTGCTCTTTATGTCTCAAAATGTCTCACACATTCTAAGTAAAAACCAAGAATCATCGACCCTTTGGTTTACTCGAACAACCTCCCGTTCCCGAGTAGAAGCGGAAAGATATTGCTATGGACTTTATTACCAAGCTCCCTTCGACCCGAAAACAGCATGATAGTATTTGGGTGATCATTGATCGTTTGACTAAATCTACTCATTTCATACCCATCAAAGAAACGTATTTAGTTGATCAGCTGGCGCGAATTTATATGGAAAAGATTGTTTGTCATCATGGGACTCCTTTAACCATTATCTCCGATCGAGAAGGTCGTTTTACTTCTCGTTTTTGGAAGTCACTTCAATCAGCTTTGGGAACTTGTTTGGATCTCAGTAGTGCCTAGCATCCGCAATCCGATGGTCGGTCCGAGCGTACGATTCAAACTCTAGAAAACATGCTTCGCTCTTATGTCCTTTATTTTTGGGGCAATTGGGATTCTCATTTACCACTCATTGATTTCTTGTATAATAACAGTTTTCATTCGAGCATTGGAATGGCACCTTTCTAAGCCCTTTATGGTCGAAAATATCACTCTCCGATTTATTGGAACAAAGCCGGGGAATCTCAAATTACCGGTCCGGAATTAGTACAAGAATCGACCGAATGTATTGCTCAAATCCGTCAAAATCTTCTCGCCGCTCGTAGTCGTCAAAGAATTATGTGAAGAAAAGACTGAAACCCCTAGAATTCAGTGTTGGTGATCGAGTTCTTCTTAAAGTGTCTCCGTGGAAAAGAGTGGTTAGTTTTGGAAAGAAAGGAAAGTTATCTCCTCGTTTTGTTGGTCCTTTTGAAATCCTCGATAGAGTTGGTCCCGTTGCTTATAGACTCAAACTTCCTCTTGAACTCTCAAATGTTCATCCAGTGTTTCATGTGTCGAATCTCGAGAAATGTCTTGCCGAGGGTAATCTTCAAACACCCCTTGATGAAGTTCATATTGATGAGACCATACATTTTGTTGAAAGACCCGTTTAGATCATGGACCACAAGGACAAAGTTACCAAATGAAGTCGAATACTGTTGGTTAAGGTTCGTTGGGAATCTAACAAGGCGTAGAGTTTACTTGGGAGCGTGGCGATCAAATGGAGTTGAAGTATCCTCATCTTTTCTCTACAGCTAATCCTCAAATTTCGAGATGAAATTTCCAAAAGTAGGGGATATTGTAACATTTTGGATTTTTCCTATTCATATTTGTATTTGTTTACCTGATTTGGGAATGTAATTCGGATCTTTCATATCAATAAAATCATGCATTTATTATTATTTATTGTGTTTAACTTATTTTATAATTTCATAACTTTAAATCATGAAAAATAACCCTTAGAAAATCTTAAAATTGCTTAAAATGGCTAAAAATGCATTTTTTGAACTTCAGGGACTAAAACTGTCAAAAATCAAAATTTGGTGAAACTCTCCCTTTCGCATAGCGCGAAGTAATACTGAATAGCAGATTTTGTTTTTGATTCTCGTTTAATGCAAAATCCTTCCATAAATGACCATAATCACTAAAATTAAGGCCCGAGAAATGTAATCTGATGTGTAAACTTGTACACATTCATTTCTTGTTGAGCAATTCGAAATCATTTGATTGATATGGGTTGATTTAGTCACAATTCCTTTATTCGTTTTCCTAAACGAGTTGGTTTTTGATTTAGTAAGTCTTAATTCTGCATAATTTAACAAAACTACATCCTAAACCCTATTCTTATTTGTCTTCTCTCTACATCCATCGGATTCTTGTTTACCATTTGAGATTCAAGTGTTTTCTTCATCAAGAACAAGCTATCAGTTGACTTTAACGCTTTCCAACCTTTGACTCAGTTTTCCTTGTTGTTCTAGGTACTTTTTGGGTAAGTTATTGTGACATCCGTGGTAAAACCGAGTACACCTTAGTACTTACAAACTCGAATAAGCGTTTAACCGCTTATTGCGTAACGAACAAACGAATAACCAAACGGTTCTGGTTATGACCCAGATATCCTGAGGGGCCATCTATACGAGATATATGTCTATTATAAGCCAACATACTGATATTAAGGCCTTAGTATGATAGCAAACTAGCTAAACGAAAAAATGCTCGTTTAACTACCCACTATGGACTTAAACGCGAAAGATAGTTACAAACCAAACATTGCATCATCCGTTAAGCCAAAAAAGACTTACCAAACCCTTATTTGAAATGTTTTAAGCGATCCGTAAAAATATTTTCGATTTTTACAAACGTATGGTATGTTTTTATAATTTTACACAAAACTAGCCGAAAAACACTCGTTTTCGCTCCGTTTGTCGCACCCGATATATTTTTGTCGCCAAAAACCGAACCCGAAATAAATTTGGACTCGGCATTTCACGTTCGGAGCACGTAAATCGAGAAAAGTGGGCCAAATGGGCCCAAAAGGGGGCCCAACAAGCCCAGCCCGCCAAAGAAGACTTTTCCCCCCTTAAACCCTTTTCATATTTAAACAAGTCCAAGATAGTTTTGAAGCCATTTTCTTGTGGAGAAATCTGTAGAACAACCTGGTCCTCTCAAAACGCAGCAAGAACAAGGTAAAAAGCTTCATTTTTTGGCTAAGTTTAACTCGTTTAAACTCGATTAATACCATATAAACATAGCTTGATTGCCAAAAATCATTCCTAACCATGAAAAAACCCTAAAAATGGTCCATAAACATATTTTGATCATACACATGGTGAGGAACCTGGTTTGATAGTTTTTTTAGACATAAACACGGATTAAAGGGTTGAAACGACATTTTTACGGTTCAAAAGTTCGTTTTTGTGCACTAGCCGAAACCCTAAGTTAAAGGGCTGTTTTATTGATGAAACCTGCTTGTTTTGTGATATAGGACCTGTACCTAGCCTACATAGGAGCACAAGAGCTTGAAAAGTTGATTAGAAAGGCGGAAACGAACCAAAACCGCTAAGGTAATGCCGAAACACTCGCTTACGGGCTGTTTAGGATAAGTTTGTGATGTGCATATTTCTAGGCCTCAGGGACATTAGGGACCATGTCATTGAGTCCCTGTTCAAATTTGGTAATTTTTCGACCATCCGATAATATTTTGCGAATTTATTACCGAATTGGGACGTTTAATGGGGAAAAATAGTTAAAATGCTCCAAAAATTATGAAATTTTTCTGGTAACTCAGATTTGATGTGTTCTGATCACGTATGAATTTTGAGATCATTTGGAGAAGTCTAAAGGTGTTTTGTACATATGCGTTCGTGCGAATTTTTATAGCCGAATTTGGGCTGAAAGGAATATTGAACAAGCTTTTTACATTCTAGAATTAATACAGGTTGTTTTGGGACATGATTTGAGTATTCAGGAATTTTTGTGGAATTTTTAGAAATTTTTTGGGATAAACGGACTATTTTCAGGCGAAATATAGCTGATAAAATGAATTTTTATAAATTAATAAATCAGTAAATAATTCCAGAAATATTTTTATAAAAATCTACATATTTTTATTGATAAGTTGCTAAATTTTCATAATTTAATAATTAACGGTTAATTAATTATGCTAATTTAAAGATTAAACAAATTCAGTTTTTATAAAAACCGGCAAGTTCGCGACTAACGAACCTGCGGGAATATCAAAACACCAAGAGTGATCAAAAATCATATTTTTGGACTAATTAAGTAAAAACGAACTTTTCTATGAAAAACCTGGACAATCCGGATAGATTGTGCGCGTTTCTTCTTAAATCAAACTGAATAAACGGAAACGGGCCCCGTGGCTAATCCGGAACCCCAGTATGTGATCCTTCTTTATAACTTAATCATTTTATTAACCAATACATTTACCCAACCTTATTTTCCCATAACTGTTTTCTGAACGCGTAAACGAATAACTTGGCCCAACTGGGAAAACGGGAATCTAAGCCAAGTTCGGTTTTAAGTATTAGACATTGAACAACATCACAACCTAAGCCTATTGCCACTTTCTGGGCGTTCCAGCTATACCCAGATTAGTTATACAGCCCAGTTTAGTACTGAGATTATAATAATATTAAAATATTAATATTATTATAATATGGACTATAGGGACTAAGTGATAGCAAGGGAAACGAACCCCGAGCTGACCTCGCACTGAGTGCCTACAAAACTGTGAGTTTCATGACCTCACTCTTTAAACTATTTTACGAACTTTTGGGGTGGAAAGCATTTTATACACGTTATCTACTTGAAAACGGATCAGGATATAAAATATCTGAACATTTATGTATGAAAAGTCCCTACAAACATAATGATTGACTACGTGCTGATGAAAGATGATTATTATCGTTGATTGATATATTGAGTGGGGATAATACGAATTGCAAAACATAATGAAATTACACGTGACAGCATGTTTATTCAAACACGTTATGTAATGTTAAACATAACTAATTTGGGAGACCACGTGGTCTGTAATGGCCATGGGGATAACGTGGTCTGTGATGATTATGGGGCTATTGTGGGCGGAAGGGGGCCACAATAGTAATAAACTAAAGTTGAGTATGGCCTATGAGCCAAGTTCTGCTGCAACTTACTAAACTAAAGTTGAGTATGGCCTATGAGCCAAGTTCTGCTGCAACTTATAAACTAAAGTTGAGTATGGCCTATGAGCCAAGTTCTGCTGCAACTTATTAAACGAACTAACTTGATTATGACATGAATGTTAAGAAAATAATGTGATTATGCGTATTGTGGGCGGATGGGGAGCCACAGTATTTGGTGATACGTGATAAATACTATATGTGTATATGTGTCTATATACATGCTATGTGATTAGCCGTAGGAAATACTATGTGTAGAATATACTAATTAATTCCGTGTACACTATATAATGTTTGAGTTTACGTGGAATAATTGTGGGTGGAAGGGGGACCACAGTGGTTGATGTTAACGCGGAACCGTTGTGGGCGGAAGGGGGGCCACAGTGGTTGAGTTTATGTGGAACCGTTGTGGGAGGAAGGGGGTCCACAGTGGTTGGTTAAACACGGAAATTGGAAACAGATAGTACGAACAAACAATCACGATTTTACCGAAATTTCGAATTTATATTATAAACTTACATGTGTGCATATGCACACACAAGGATATGGCTGTACATATTTATACAAACGTAAATACATATTTTTACATACGCGCGTACATACAAACTATGACTGTGTGGTACGCAGAACTGATTTCGTTAAACTTATGAAACTCACCAACTATTCGTAGTTGACCTATTTTAACTTGCTTTTCAGGTAATCAGATATGAGAAGTAATTTCCTGTGCGTTACGTGTCTGATTGGTGATTGATGTCATGGGCATTTGAGTTAGAAGTAAAGTAATTGAAGAACCAGTTTGATTGTATCACCTAGTTTGTAAAAGATGTTAGAACGATATAATATATTGTAAATTAGTTCGTAATGTTTCTTTATGAACAATGTATTTGATACCAGTTGTATCTGTTGCATTTCCGTTTTATGCTTCCGCAATTCGCTTAACGGGGTGTGACAGTTATCTTCTGCAATTTAGTTCATTTTTATTCAATAATCAATAAACTTCAATCAATTTCAGAGATTGAAGGGATTTACTGGGTCAATTGGACTTCGACCCGTTAAAGGGCAAATTGGTTAACAAATTTGACTAATCGATTTCAATCACTTCTGGTAGGAAATAGCTTTCCGAACAGAAGACTTTTATATTTATTTTGAGATTTTGAGTGTATCGACCATAACCCGACTCCTGACTCGTAGTTCGGATTATGGTCTGTAAGGCCCCGAACCCGGTAGCCCTACTTTTGCGTCGGATTTACTCATAAACACAGTTCTTACAAATCAGAGTTCATTAAAACTTTCGCGGAATATAAAAACTTTCATGAAACGTTACAGCAATCCAAAACTTGCCTTAATTAAAATTCTTGTCTTTCAAAATAAACGTCAATTACATTAAAACATTTTGAGTCTTCAGATGCCAGTCTCCTATTCGCCCACCATGTGCCCGCTCAAGCTAGCTGTCTCATTCTACTCACCTGCGTGCATACTAAAAGTCAGCTACGCTGAGTGAGTTCTAGTTAATCAAGCAACTTATCATACAACCACTACATACAATATATACGTATCCGAAGACACATAGTCCACAGTCTAACATGCCACTGCTTAACCACTTAATTACCCCTATAGCTTAGCCTCTTAATTACCCCTACAGCTTAGCCACTTATGCCACTTTATGCCACTTGATGCCATTTTAATAACGAATATCGTTATGCCACTTTACCACTTTAATAACGAAGTCACGTATAGGCTTACCCTACCACGTATTATCGTCATGCCACTAACACTCTTACTAGACTCTGCCACTTCTATCACAATCTACCCCTACTTGTCTACAGCACACTTTATATCAATACAATATTTACATAATAAGCAAGTCACATCATAGAATACATACACACTAACAACCACTTGACAATCACTATCCTTGGCGATACGTGCATTATCCGAATATCGTTCACGTACCGACAAGCATTACATAATAGCTACTTGTATAACATCTATACACTTACCACTTAAGGTAAGTGTATTCACACTTTCACATCTAACGTGCTTACCTTACCACTACCTATCACCTTGCCACTTTGCCACTTTAATAACGTATAACGTTATGCCACTTTGCCACTTTAATAACGTAAAACGTTATGCCACTTTGCCACTTTAATAACGTATAACGTTATGCCACTTTGCCACTTTGCCACTTTAATAACGTATAACGTTATGCCACTTTGCTACTTTAATAACGTAAAACGTTATGCCACTTTGCCACTTTAATAACGTAAAACGTTATGCCACTTTGCCACTTTAATAACGTATAACGTTATGCCACTTTGCCACTTTAATAACGTATAACGTTATGCCACTTTGCCACTTTAATAACGTATAACGTTATGCCACTTTGCCACTTTAATAACGTATAACGTTATGCCACTTTGCCACTTTAATAACGTAAAACGTTATGCCACTTTGCCACTTTAATAACGTATAACGTTATGCCACTTTGCCACTTTAATAACGTATAACGTTATGCCACTTTGCCACTTTAATGACGTAGTCACGTATAGGCTTACCCTACCACGTACTATCGTCATGCCACTAACACTCTTACTACACTCTTGCCACTTCTAACACGCTCTACCTCTACTTGTCTACAACATGCTTCATATCATTTACATAATAAGCAAGTCACATCATAGCATTCATACCCACGTAATAACGATGGCACGTACAGGCTTTCCCTATCACGCCCTCACGTTATGCCACTAACACCCTTAGACTCTTGCCACTTCTAACACACTCTACCTCTACCTGCCTATATTACACTTCATATCAGTTCAGTATTTACGTAATGAACAAGTCACATCATAACATTCATACACGCTATCAACCACTTGGAATTTACTATCCTTGGCGATACGTGCAATATCCGAAGATCGTTCACGTACCGACAAGCATTATAAAACATATACCTCGTATAACATCTATAGCATACACTTACCACTTAAGGTAAGTGTATTCACACTTCACATCGAGTATGCACACAGCCCCGAAAACATAACAAGGTATGGGGCTAGAAACTCACCTGAACTCTGCTTCTTCCTCCGATAGTTGTAAATCCCTTCTTTAACTGAGCTCGGCTGACTGTATAAGTTACACGTATCAATACTCGCCTGATTTAATCTGGTGGCCTAGTATTAGCTTACTTTTACTTATCGTTTTTAATCTATTTTCTAATCGAACCTGACTTTAGGCGAAGTTAAACCTTAGGCGAACTTGGCTTTAGGCGAAGTTGTCATCAGGCGAACTTAGCTTTAGGCGAAGTTGTCATCAGGCGAACTTAGCTTTAGGCGAAGTTGCCATCAGGCGAGCTTAGCTTTAGGCGAAGTTGTCATCAGGCGAACTTAGCTTTAGGCGAAGTTATCAGTTAGGCGAACTTGGCCGTAAGCGAAGTTATCAATTAGGCGAACTTGGCCTCAGGCGAAGTTACCAGTTAGGCGAACTTGGCCGTAAGCGAAGTTATCAATTAGGCGAACTTGGCCTCAGGCGAAGTTATTGCTCTGAAGGCGAAGTTATCGCTTTGAAGGCGAAGTTGCCCAGTTCGCGGCGAAGTTGCCCAGTCCAGCCGCTGTTTGGTTTCTATCAAGCATTTTGGCGATTTTAACACCCTTGTTATGGTTCAACATCACCCACTACGTTCCCCAGCCGTTTTCGGTCGTTTATACACTATAAATCTTGGATCTTTAAACTTTAAAGATCAAGAATCATACCTTTTTGAGCTTGTTTGGATCTCGTTTAACTGGTTTAATCACAACTAATCGCTCACCCTCTCTCGGATCTTGTTCGTTCCTCTCCTCGGCCGCCGGCGGTGTATGTGGTGTGTGTGTTTTGGGTATGTGTAGAGATATGGATAAATGGATGGAATGGAAATGATTGGGGTTTAAGGGGGTATTTATACTCTCTCAAGCCCATGGACCGAAGGCCCATATTTCCTTTTGGTCCATATCCAAACCCATCTAATTATCCTACTAAGTCTTCATATTATGTTGTTCCACTAACTCGTTTATTTCACCCGACAAAATAATATATTAAATATTACTTAGAAATTTCGGGATGTTACATGGTCGGTGCCAGCTCACTTATTTACTTAAAATCTCATAACCGGAGTTCTATACATCCGTTTGGATTGCTTCCAGTGGCTATGTTCTCGGTTTTGACCTTTTGTTTTGTATAAGTCTCGGGTCTATTTGGGTCTGATCACTCCTGGTGTTAACTTTGCTCATTTATTCCTTCTCTTGGTTTACTCGTTTAATCGTCAAGGTGAGAAATTATTCCCCTCGTTTTATTACTGATTTTGACAACTGTTTTAGAGATTTATGCGTACCTACATATATTTTATATTATATATACACAAATATCAAAGTTGAATATTGTGTGTTGATTAGTTAAATGCTAATTGCTTATTTGCTTAGTTGTTTACTTTATCGCATTCGAAGAGGTCTATCATAATCACATTATAGTATGATCATACGACCGTTATAGTTGTTGGGTTTATGGAAGCTTAATTAGGCACGGGTTAGAAGACATATTTTGTGACAGATTAATTAAATGAAGACTATGGCAAGTTTGGCCCATATCATTTAATTATGGCCCATTATTAGATTTCTTGGGTAGTAAGTTGTAAACCCTAGTATGATCTCTATATATTCATTGTACTTGTAATATCATCATCACGAGTGAGGCAGAAAGCAATAATAAAAAGTATCCTGGTTGCATCCCGTGGACATAGATCAGCTGACCGAACCACGTATATCTCGCTTGTCATCTTCGTTTATAATTTCTCTTGCAGATTTTTTGTGTTTGTGTGTTTTGCAATATTCGAATTCCTAACAAGTGGTATCTAGAGCAAAGGTTACGATTACACACGAGAGAACACGACCACGAGTGGAAAGAGTACCGTGTGATATAGGGTTTGAAATTTTTGTTTGGAAGATTATAGCCGCAAAAAAGGCCCAGTGATTGTTGGTTTAACTATCCAAATTTCTTTCTTTTGCTTTATAATATTATTATTGTTTTTGCTCATTGAGATAATTGTGATCACATTAAATATTGCAATTAAAGATTTGTTTTTACAATATTCTACTACCACTGCCAATAAGATTACAAAGCCAAAGCATAGAGCATTTAATTATTCATTGGAAATAGAACCTAGAAAGAATCAGTCTAATTATTTACCGATGGAAAAGTTAAAAAAAAGGAAGTCTTAAGCAGCGCCGACTACTAGTGTGTTTTATCGGACTAGAAAGTCGAGGCAGAAGGGTTGTCGCTCGCAGTTCTTTTTTTTGTTTCTAAAAGAAAACCTAGGAACAGGTTTACGTTACTTGTTCATTTCAGTTTTTGATTATTTATTAGGTTTGGGGTTGGTTCGTGAGTTTGCAGCGGGTTTTGATTATCGGGTTTTGGTTTTGTCGGGCAGTTTAGTCGGGTGGTTTTATTGTGATTTTCGGGGGTTATTTTGTTTGTCCGGGCATTCCTTGATATAGTTACCAAGATCCAAAGTTGTTAATTCTTAGTTTGAGATAATGGCTAAGAACGGGAAACTTCATATTGAGAAGTTTGATGGTAAAGACTTTGATTGGTGGAAAATGAAAATGGAAGATTTGCTGTTTCAGAAAGATTTGGACATGGTATTGGGTGAAAGACCGGAGAAGATACAACCAGACGAGTGGGAAACTTTGGATAAGAAAGCCAAGGCAGTTTTTAGATTGTCGTTATCAAAGGATGTTGCCTTCAACATCTTGAAGGAAACCATAGCGTGTGGGATAATGAATGCATTGTCTAATATGTACGAGAAGCCTTCGGCAGCTAATAAGGTTTTCCTGATTCGTGAACTAGTAAACACGAAAATGAAAGAAGGAAGTTCGGTTACAGTACACATCAACAAATTAAACTCGATTTTGTCAAGACTTGGGTCAACTAGTATCAAATTCGAGGATGAGGTTCAGGCTCTACTACTATTACCATCTTTGCTATATAGTTGGTCAGGAACTGTTACAGCGATTACTAGTTCTACCAGCGAGTTCACTTTTGATGGGATTCAGGGGATCTTATTCTAGGCGAAGAAATTCAGGTGAATCATCGAGTGATTTAATGCATGTCGGCAGAGGAAGGAAAAATAACATAGGTAAAGGGAGCGGGAACAGGAAAAGGAATCAGTCTAGGACTCGGAAGGATGTGATATGTTGGAATTGCAATGAGGTGGGACACTTTAGGAATCAGTGTTCGAATGATAAGAATGAAAAGAAAGAAGTCAACACTACAGAAGAATACTCAGAGGATGAGGCCTTACTTCTTTGTGTTAAGGGTAATGTTGATTCTTGGGTCATGGATTCTGGTGCTTCATTTCATGCTACCCACAGTAGTGAAGCATTGCAGAATTTGAAGGAAAGTGATTTTGGTAAGGTTAGGCTGGCGAACAATGATGTTCTTGATGTTATGGGCACGGGTGACACGAATTTAGTTACTTCAGCTGGTTCATGAACATTGAAGGATGTCAAAGTGATTCCAAGCTTAAAGAAAAAGTTGATTTCTGTTAGGCAGTTGAATGAACAGTGACATGATGTTAAATTTCGGAACGGGCAGTGGAAAGTTGTTAAGGGAAATCTTGTCATAGCTCGAGGAAGAAAGAGAGGTTCATTGTACATGGTCAGTTTATCATCTGAGGGAGTGATCGACCCAGTTCAGAAGAAGGACCAAAGTCTGGTTCACAGAGTCTAGTGGGCAGAAGAATATTAGTTTTGAAGGAGATAAATCCAGAGCCACAGGTTAGCTTCAGGTTGAACGTGCTAGAAGAGGTTCAGAGAAACCAGTCAACAGTTTTCGTGGCAATGGGAGCACTGACAGTCAGTCAGTCAAAGCTTTAGCCAGAGTTAACAGACAGTGGGTTAAGAAAACCAGTATTTCAACAGTTAAAGTCTCTCTAGAATATTACTTGCTAACTATGGAGAATGTTTTTTGTTCTTAGGGTATTCCAGGATGCGGCAGTTCGTGTAAGTGTAAGTGGGTATTCCAGGATTCGGCAGTCAGTGACAGTTGTAGCCATGACTGATGTGTTGGAGCTAGGAGAGCTTCAATGCCTTCAGGTT
This sequence comes from Bidens hawaiensis, assembly GCF_021521415.1. NCBI lineage: Eukaryota > Viridiplantae > Streptophyta > Magnoliopsida > Asterales > Asteraceae > Bidens > Bidens hawaiensis. The sequence continues at coordinate 3,742,996 of NW_027491022.1, forward strand.
CAGTGATGAGAAGGCAAATGCAACCAGAAAGACTAGGAAGATTACAAGAGGTACAAGTGATCATATCGGATGGCAGTTTGAAGATTATCAAGCCTCTAAGTGGGAGATTGTTGGATTTATGGAGGCTCAATTGGGCCCGGGTTAGAAGACATATTTTGTGGCAAATTAATTAAATAAAGACTAGTGGCAGGTGTGACATTCGTCATTTTTCAAACCCGAAACCCGCACCATTTTAAAATTTCAATAAAATCCGGATCCATTTTTATTAATAAAGTTGGATTGTTTATTTTATTTATGATGTTAAAATTCATTATTACAATCCAACTAATTACAAGTTTCATTTCATAGCTTTATATCTTTATATCTTTTATGCATCTTATATCTTTATTTTTCTTAATCTGTCATAAGTTCCATATTACAAACTTTAAACATGTTTTGTTATTTATTCAAGTCATGCATTCAATCCAATTCATGGCCCAATTTATTAGTTTTATGTTTTGGTTAACATTTTTATGATTAGATTAATCTCCTTTAATCAAAATTCCTATGTTACAAAAGTCTAAATTATGATTATTATTCAACATTTTTAAGACTTTTTAAAACAATTAAATTCTTTAACAAACTTAATCAAATTGAAACACCCTTAACTGTTTTTTTTTTTCTATAAATAGAGCTCATTTCTCTTCCTTCACTTTCTGACATCCATAATTACCAAATTTCCTTCTTCTTGAGGTCTCTTTGGTGTTTTACATAACTTTGACTTATAAAATCAAACCGATCAAGTTCAAGACTTTTTCTTATTATCTTTTATGTTCTTTCCTCGGGTATGTTTTTGTTATTTTTATGCATGTTCTATCATTTAGAAACTTAATGCTATGTTAAACTTAATTTAGCATTAGTATTAGTTTATAAAAAAAAAAAAAAAAAAAAAAAAAAAAAAAAAACTTGATTCGCTTACGTATTAATTCGATTCGGTTTAGTTATTTTATATATCCAACATCTAAAAACTAACTCTTTCATCACATCAACTAAAAATAATATTTTTAACAAGTCAGAAAATAATGTGACTAACCATTATTATGATCCAAATTTGTATAAATAATTTAAAATTAACTCACTTATATATTTTCGTCAAAAAGGCTAAAAATGGACAATTATAAAGGCAATATATATGTTTTTCTTACCAAGCCTTATACACTAAACCGACAACCGAATTTGTCTAAGTCTTATGTTTCATTTTATTACATTGAATCCTATTTTGAACCTAGAAATATTTTCTAGGGCCGCTCGTTGAACCGAACTCATCCGGTTCAGCTCGCTTAAACGCATAGTTCGCTTTTACTCGCTTAAGTTAACAAGTGAGTTTTTCATAACCCCTTTTTTTAACGCTTTTAATATTTTTGGGGTGTAGCATGTCACAAATTTTTATCTCGTTAGTTATGAAATTGTTTACAAACCGATTCACACATATCGTTCGTGTTAATATTATTCTCGCATCTTGTTTATGATTGATTATACATGAATTATATGCAACGTGTTTACTGTTTTTATGGTTGAATTTATGCAAACGCAAACGCCTACACATAGTAGGAGGGTGCAACGGGACGTACCTGCGCCGTCTAACGTTACGACTTTGGTCGTTTACGTAAGGTGGTTCTCATTTCCCCGACTTCTACGGCTTCGGCTAAATGAACGGGAGGACGACACTATTTGATTTCATTTACTTTATTTTTGAATATTTATTGTATAACGACCGTTGAATCACGAATTTTATATATATTTATATACGCAAAAACTTATGAAAAATCACCAACATGTGTTGTTGACAAAATATATTATTTTAAACGTGCTGCAGGTTGATACGATGAAGTGCCAGGACAAGAGAACTACACCGACCTTAGAATTTATTAAAATGAATAATATTTTTTTTTATTTCGATGTAATGTTATTTGTCTCATTATCGAACTATTTGTGTGCGTCCGAAATTATTGAATAAAATAAATATATTGCCACTAGTAATAGTGTTACGAGCTTATGAGTGATCTGTAAGTTGCACCCGAGCGTATTCCGTTTAAAGCCAAGGCGTTACAACAGGACTGGCCCATATTATTTAATTATGGCCCGTTATTAGATTTCTTGGGTAGTAAGTTATAAACCCTAATATGATCTCTATATATTCATTGTACTTGTAACATCATCATCACGAGTGAGGGAGAAAGCAATAATAAAAAGTATCCTGCTTGCAGCCCGTGAGCGTAGGTCAGCCGACCGAACCACGTGAATCTCGCATGTCATCTTCATTTATAATTTCTCTTGAAGATTATTTGTGTTTGTGTGTGTTTTGCAATATCCGAATTCCTAACAATTGTAACCAAAGCCCGATTTGCTAGGTAATAGTCAAATGACACCAACTACTTGCTCATAGTTTGATTGATTTATACTCACAATATCAGTTTTGCTCATTTATTCTTATATTTTTATTATTATTTCAAAACTGGTGATCTTCTCTGTCAACCTTGTATTGACAAGCCTATATTATTTTGTACACATATGCAGTTATTAGTTGATTTGAAGCTAAGGTGAAGAATCATTAGAGATACATTAAGTTAAATTAATAAAAGACTATTGTGCTTGATTTCAGTACTTTGAGATATTTGGTTTCTTAGGAATTGTTTGTAATTTGTTTGAACATGGTGTATTTGAATGAAAATTTAAATTTAATAAATAAATCAGATATTGGCATATTTAAATTGTATGATAGTACCTTGTGAGTTGTGAAACAATGGTTCGCACTCCGACATTTCCACCGTAGGTTGTGGTGTGACGGCGGTGGTGGGTGTGGGGGCAATGATCATGCAACGGTGGTGTCGATGGCAGTGTCGGAGATGGTGGTGGTGGCGGGAGTTAGGTGGTGGTCATGTTGCGGTGGTGGTGGTGGTGGTGGGCAAATGGTGTTGTCTAGAGAGTAGGGTGAAAGGGGAATTGAATGGAAAAAAAAGAAAGAAATAGGGGGGGGGGGGGATGGAATGCTTTTGAGGAAATGGGATTCTTTGTGTGATGGTTGTTTACATTCTATTGACCAAATAAACACCTCTTTTTTCATTCCTCCACAATGATTCATTCCATTCCACCTCTCATTCTTTGTGGGATTAGCTCGAGCTACGCATGCAATAATTAAATTGTTATTGAGTTGATACGTCACGATACATACACTTGCTGTTGCAACAGAAACAAAAAACCTAAATGACTTACATTCATCAAAAACAATAAAAATGAATACTGGTAGCGATACGAGTTATAACTCGGAAAGTTGGGAAGTCAAACAAATCAAAATTTAAATAAACATATTCAGTTTCGTTTTTCGAATATTTGAAATTGATCCTTAACCAAACTGAGTGTTTCGCTTTTAATAAGATGCAACACTAAGAATTTTGAACTGAACACTATATTTAGAACTTTATAAAAATTACTAAAAGTTATAAAGGAAAATTGAATGGCCATTTTGGTTTTGATTTTTTTATCAAAGCTTAGATTAAAATAAGCATGTTCAACGATATATTTGTAATTTTATAAATCATTATATTTTATTTTAGAATAATGAAAGGGTAAACGATTTAACCTTATATATAAACCAAACACTAAACTGTGAATACAGCTTTGATAACATGTACGTTTGTGCATTGTTCACTTATACATTACTATTTTACAACTTGGTTTTAAGTAAAACAAATACAGAAAAAATAAGCACGTCACTATAACATACTTGAAATATTATACCAAACATATTTTAAAAGTTATAACTAAACAACAATATGTACTCAAAGGTAATTATAAAAATGAAATAATTTGTTTGTGCTTCAATCTAGGGATGTAAGCGAGTAGAGTCGAGCTCGAACTATGGTTGTTTTGACTTATGAGAGCCATGGTTGAAAAAGTCGCACCTAGGCGTTGAGTACTCGTTTGTAGGCCTGTAAACGAACTGAACGTTCGACTAACTGTTCGTGAACCGTTACGAACATGAGCAAAAAGTTGTGTTCGTTTAACTAAACAAACGAACATGAATACATGTTTCGTTCGCTCATTTATGTTCCTGAACGTTCGTATATGTTCGTTTATTCATGTTCATTTATGTGTGTTCATATATGTTCATTTATGGTCGTTTATGTTTATTTGTGTTCATTTATTTTTGTTTGTGTTCATTTAAGTATGTTCATATATGTTCACTAATATTTGTTTATCTTTGTTCAATTGTTTAGATTTTAAATAAACGAACATAAACGAACACGAACATGTTCATTTTTTAAACAATCGAACAGGAACACCAAATATTTGTTTGATTAAGTGTTCGTGTTCGTTTAAAGTTAAATAAAAGAATACGAACATACACTTTTTTGTGTTAGCTCGTTTCATTTACAGGCCTACTCGATTGTGCTTCAATCTAGGGATGTAAGCGAGCAGAGCCAAGCTCGAGCTTGAGCTAGGCTGCTTTTTAAGCTCGAGCTCAGGTCGTGAGTCGTTTTTTCAGGTTTGGACTCCGTTCATTAATATATATTGATTAATTCATATACGCTTTTATCTACTTTTATAAATTTTGAGAAAATAAAAAAAAAAACCATAAACGAGCCTAAGCTTAGGTCATGCTCATGTAGTACATTAAACAAGCCAACGAGTCTGCTCGAGCTTGGTTATGCAATGAAAAATTAATACACAGAATCACAAAAAAAGTAGGACTTAAAAAAAATAGGCTCACTATGGCTAGAAGAACCAAGACAACCTACCCATACAAGGCTCGAGCTCGGGCAGATTACCTAAACGAGCTTTGTTAGAGGCTCATGGTCGGAGAGCTGAAAAATGTGTGACTCGTTTTGTGTTTTTTTTATCAATCCGATTTTGAGTAGCTCGTGAACTGCTTGATAAGTTTGTACCCTTCAATCTCTTGTATGCTACAATTCACGACTTGGTTTTGAGAGAAATTTATATCGTGACATAGATAAAATATAATATCGTCACGTTGACATATTCATATCTTTTAATAATATTATATAGTAAAAGTTTAACGAAAAGTAAAATGTATGATAAAATAATATTTTGTGCTTAGATCACCTGAATTTAAAAAAATAAATTAGATCAATATTTACGTAGAAACAAGAACGTGACAATGGAATGCTCGAAATTTCATAAAAATCGAAAGGTACAAAAAAATTGAAAATATATTTAAAGTAACGATACTAATATAATAATACAAAACTAAAACTAAAAACCTTTCGGCATCATATACATTACAATTTTGTTAATAGTTAATTTCTTATACCAGTAAACTTTATCTTAATTGGTATCAGAGCGTATTGGACGGGAAGTAAAGATTTTAAATATATGTTTGGTAGGTAAAGAAATAAAGGGTGAATGAAATAGAAGAATGAATGAATTGAATACTTAATATTTCTTTATTTTGTTTGATTTAGGGATGGGCAAATTCGGTACCGGTACCGATTTGATACCATCGGTACCGAATTGATACAAAAGTTTTGAGTTTCAGGACTGGTACGGTATCGGTACCGGTATTTTCTGAATTTTTACCTTCAATACCGGTACCAAGAATTTATGATTTTCGATATCGGGATTTTCGGTACCGATCTCATCCCTAGTTTGATTAACATATAGAAATAGAATGAATTATTACTTTATGTTATCTGGTAGTTATAAAAAAACACGGAAATTGAATAGAAATGATAAAAATACTCATATTTCAAAATAAATAAAAATTACCAAAATAAAAAATTGTAATGACGATAGTGGTGTTGGGGACGACGATGGTGCGACAAAGGTGTTGGTGACAGTGGTAGTTAGGTGGCAGTGACAATGAGTGGACCATGGTGATAATAGTGGCGGTGAGGGTGGCGGTGGTGGTAGTGACGATAATAACGTTGGGGGTCAGGTTGTGGTGGTGATGGTAGTGTTGACAACGACGGTGGTAGTGATGGGGATGGTGATGGTCATGTAGCAAAAATGGTGGTGGTGGTAAGGAGGCGGTGACAACAGTGGTGATGGCGATGGTGGTGAAAATGGTTGTGGTGGCTACAACGACAGTGGTTGTGGTGGTGTCAATGATGTCGGTGTTCAAGCGATGGTGGTGGTGGCGATTAGGTGGTGGTGGTGGAGATGGTAGTGGTGGAGATAACGGTAGTGGTGAAGGCTATGGCGGCGGCAGTGGTTGTCGTGTAATTTGCCGAGGGAGTATGGCAAAAGATAAATACAATGAAAAAAAAAAAAGAGCGGTGCGAATGAATGCTTTTAATGGAATGAGATTCCATGTGTAATATTTAATTCAATTTCATTGACCAACTAAATATCTTTTTTTCCCATTCCCTCATAATGACTCATTGCATTAATCTTGTCATTCATGCATACCAAACACTACCTTGGGCTACAAACTGCAAGGTCTCAAGTTTGAATCTCATCCCAACCGGTTTTGGCGCAGTGGGCCTTCGAGTAGTTGATTTCCTCGGAACATGAGTTGGTAGGCTTGGGCTATCCAACTGTCTGCGATTGCTTTAGCCAATGGTTTACCTAGAATAGCCAGAATTTATTCGTTGATTGTTAAAAAAACCCGACCTTGTTAAATTTTCATTGTTCTCTTGCTATTAAAATCTCTTCAATTTTTTATTTCTTTAGTTTTTCTCAAACCATAATAATATTATTTGATCTCATTATTGACTCATTTATTTCACTTGTTTTCTTGCTATTAAATCTCTTCAATTTTTTTCTACATGCCTATTCTTTTTCTGAGGTCTAAAGCCAATATGTGGGTATAGAGGTTACATCTTGTATGAAAGTTAATAATAAACCACTTCTGCAAAGAGCTCGCAATGTTGCGTCTCTTCCGAGACCGGAACCCTTAATCATGACTTCTACTTGTTATGTAGCATTTGCTGTGTCATTTGTCAAAATTTGTATTTGTATTTGAATCTGTTTACCCGATTCGTTTTTCAATTCGGATATTTGTTTATCAATAAAGTGGAGCATTTATCAAGTATTTATGCATGTTATGTTATGGGAATGTTATGAAATTTTTACAAGTTGAATTTCATGTATTTCGAACCATTCTTGCATCTAAAACAAAGTCCAAGGACCATTTTTGTCAAAAACAAAAAAATGATGTTATGGGTCGATCGCGTAACGCGACGCAGTCAAGAACACGCAACGATCTTGTGTGCGTCGCGCTATGCGACGGAGCTACCCTTGGCCGTCGCGATATGTAACCAAGCGTGTTGTAACGAATTTTTGTTAAAAAATGAGTATTCAAGCTAATTCATCATCATTTTGATTCTTTTTCTTTTTTAATTATCCTTGTTATGACTCCATTAGCATCCATTGATCAATTTCTTCTGTTAAAACTTTCAAATTATGATTTTGTTAAGTTTTAAAGACTTTTTCAATGCAATTAAGTTCTTGACGAATTTCAAACTAATTGAAACACCTATGGACCAATTCTCCTATTAATTGGACTCCATATCTATGCTTTATAATTTGCTACATTCACAATTACGAAAATTGCTTGTTTTTGAGCTCTCTTTAGTGTTTTGCTTAACTTTGACTTCAAAAAGTCAAACCGTTCCAAGTTTCAAGTTTTACCTTTTTGTCCTGTGTTTACTCCTCAAGTTAGTATGTAAGTTTTCTACAAGTTTAGTTCGTCTAGGACGATATGCCATACAAAAAATATTTGACAACGGTATTCATTTTACCAAAAACGAACTCAACTCGCTTAAGCTACTTTTTGGACAAAGTTTGGATATTTTATACATGTATCTTTTTAGAACATAAACTCTTTAAGATATAATCTAAGAATAACATTTTTATCACATCGGAATCGAACCCGCCATAAAAACCAGGTTCGGTTTCGATTAAAAATGAACCACTCGCTTAAATCTATTTTCTTACTTTTTAGGCCTGTTTAACTTTCTTGAACGGCGGAACTCATAAAATTTGACTAACAAATATCAAAACCCAATTCATAAATAAAAGTTACCAACCTCGATATTTTTATGACAACAACATAACTAAACCAATTATAGTGGAAAAACATATATTTTTCTTTATAAACTCTAAAACTCCAACCTTAAACAAATGTTATCACCGTCTTTGTAATTTTTATTTAATGACCTTTTTCTTGAACCTAGAATTTATTTTCTAGGACGGCTCGCCGAACCGAACCTGTTCGGTTCAGCTCACTTAAGCGCTTAAACGTATTTCACTCTCTTAACTTTTTCAAGTCAGTTTTTCATAAGCCCTTTTTAACGCTTTCTAATATTTTGGGATGTAGCACGTCATAATTTTTACCCCGTTAGTTATGCACTTATAACAAACTGATTCGCATTATATCGTTCATGCTAATATTATTCACTAAATTTTCTGTCACACATCATTCTTTGATGTCTCTGCATCCTTATTTTCCCGCCTAAACCCATTTACCTATTTTAAATAGCTTAAATTTGGTAATAAACAAAATCTTTAATTTTGTAGTTTGTTTTGTTAGTTAAGGTTGGCCGAAGTTTACCAATATAAAGTCCATCAAGAACCTACATGGAAGAGTTTGATGATAGTTGAATCTTCAATAATCATGCCAAAAATGCTAATTCTGTCGATAATCTAGCATAGAAAAGTAACTTATATGACAAAATGAGAGTCTGTGAAGCTACATGTATCATTCAAATGAAATTTATAATCTAAATAGTGTCTATATTGTTACATACATGACAAACTTTATTCGGACGTTTGAAAATTGTATCAGTTACTAATTATTTGTTTTTTTCTATATTCAACCCGTGTAATACATGTGGTTATAAATTAGTACAAATATCAATGTTGTAAAAGTCGGCCTAGGTGGTGAGTAGTCGGTCCTTGGACCCCTTCCAAGGTGACTTTCTTCAAGTAGGTCAGATTAGTCGGCTAACGGAGCCGAGTAGGCAGGGGTACACTACAAGTCGGTCAAAAGTTGCCCAAAAAGTCGGTCAAAAGTCAGGCTAAGCGGCGCCGAGTCAGCTAGGGTACTCTCCAAGTCGGTCGAAAGTCTGTAAAATATTGGGCTAGGCGGTGTCGAGTAGGCTAGTGGTATATTTTTTTATGTGAACTAGGCTTATTTTGACATATATGTAATATCTTAAAATTAAATTTTTTTTTATATTTACCATGTTTGGGTACTCTCTGAGTACTCTCCCAAGTACTCCCAACTCCTCAGTCGGCTGCTTAGGGTCCGTCTAGCAACTTTTACCAACTTGACAAATATATATGAAAAGTTAAGAAATATTTTATATTAATTTTCGATTTCAAATAGAAACTTTTTATTGAACGGACGAATCTGTCCTTTTAACTAAATACTCTAAAATATAAAAAGTTATATGGTATGGATGACATTCACCGCTAGTCATCACCAACTCATCACCCTCACTATAGCATGGGTATGGATCCTGCTCCTACCTCGCTCACCGCTCCATTCATTGTTGCTCCTCTTCTTCCTCTTAGGGTCGTTGAGGGTCCTCGTAGAACACAAATAACAAGAATTAAGTTTTGTATCTAACGATTTGGGTGAGCGAAAATCACACCAAACCAATGTCTAAATCAAAATCGTGAAAGCTAGAAAATGAGTAGAAGCAGAATATGATGATATCACTAATAAAACTTGGATTTCCACAATGGTTTACAAGCTCGTTTCTCAAACGAGAACCCGAAAAAACCAATCTTCAAAGCGTTAAAGAAATTCTATAAGAAATTCCCTTTATATGGTGAGAATGAGCCTTTTAGCTTGGTGGACTTTCCATCCTAAATCCCAAACTCATCACAAAATATGAACCATATCTAACTCTTTTTAGCTAAAAATCGAACAATGAACCATCTATAATTACATCAATGACTAATCCTATGACGATAAACAATTATCTAAACCAACGTAAAAAACAGATCAACAAACTCACCTTGACTCTCATGTGAGAAGCTTCTCAATAAACTCCCGCGTAACTTTAACTCATCAATCTTCAACAACTTTGGTCTTGTCTTGATCAACCGGCTTATCAACATCATATATTTTAACGGTCCAATTTGTTTAGGAGATCTAGTTGTTAATCACCTCCTTAAATGCTGTTGCCATTATTGTGATTATCCGAGCATGACCATATCATAATTTAATTCAGAAATAGCTTATATAAAGGTTCTTACAATGATTTTACGACCACAGTACTCCTCATCATGACATGATTAATTCAAATTTAAAACCTTTTTTTCACTTAACTGGGTCTCAGTTGATCATGTTCTTCCTATCCAGCGAGTTCCCGCACCAAATTTCAACTTGCGCAGAAAAATGAAAAAGTGAGAGCTATACTCAAAGCAAACTTAGACAAAATCTTAAATATATATAAACGAAACTTCTAAAAGCTCTCTGGTCGTTCCTTATCTACTCTCAAGCTACCAGATTTTTTCATTTGTACATGAAGGTCTAATTCGTTGATCCGAATTCATGGGTATGAGTTTCACAAAACTTATATAGCCTTTAAACGAGTTATAGCATCTCACTAAATTAAAAATTAATCTCATCAAATATTAGTTTATTGGTATGGATGTCAAATATTTGATATGCAAATCCTATAAATTAGGGTTTGGATCTAAAATTTAATATCAGATTAAAAAAAATATTATTCACAATTAAGAAACAATTTTATAGTAAAGAAAATAAGCGGGCTATGGGTCTCATCAAACCCGGATAACTTTTAAACGGGGTATAACATCTCATTTATTTTTGAAAAACTTTAATCGTCAAACCCTAATTTAATTTCTCAATATGGATTTAGTTACATAAACGATTCTTTTTTCTTTTAAGCTTAACTTAAATGAAAAGATTCACAAAATGATATCCAAATTATAACCAATTAAAATAAAAGAACAAATATAAGAATTAAGGAGATAATTCGTTCAAAATTTCATTCAAAAATGAACATACCAACATAAATGAATCAAAATTAGTTCAAGTATATTATTAACTTCTTATAATAAATAAACTAAAATTCAAAAAAATACATTCAAAATATTAGAAACGAAAAATGTAAAAACAGCCATTGTAATACGGGGACAAAAACTAGTTATATAATAAAGGGTTAGATTCAAATAAGAAGTTTGATTTTTCTAAGAATGTTAGGAAGGAGGGTATTTTAGTCTAACACCTTAATATCAAAACCCACTTACTTTAATCTCAAAACCTACTTACATTAATTTCAAAAACCCATTTACATAAAACCCAATTACATCTTCACTCATCTCCTACAACCACCACCGCCCACCGCCACCACAATCGTCACCAACCGCCACCCGCCTGGTCGGAAAAGTCCAAAATAACACAATGGAAAACACTATGAAAAACATAATGGAAAAAAACACTATAAAAAAACACAATGATAAAACACAATAAAAAACACAATTGTATGACACAATGGAAAAAACACAATGAAAAAAAAAACACAATGAAAAATACTATTGTATAATACAAATTTGTAAAACACAATTTGGTAAAAAACACAATTTGTAAAAACCCGTTAATTTTTTTTAATTTTTATATTACAATATGGTACTCATATAAAAGATAAAAAGACACTCGTTATTATGGTGAATTTGTTTTTCTATAAAAACGCCGTAAAAAAAGTTATGGACGTTTAAAAATGATGGGGGAATTTGGCATGTGCCTTGTATGTAGAGAGAGAAAGTCAACAAACGTGTTATTCCTTTTATGTCATTTACCTTGTATTCACATTTGATACCCCCCTAAACTAATCTCAACCCTCCATGTTCAAAATCAATGGACAAGATTACTTCTTATCTTTCCTACAAAAACTATACTTTCTATTATAACCTAACCCATATAATAAAAATGACACCATTAATACTAATAGGGCGTTCGGTTTACGGAATCTTTTAACATGAATTTGAATTGGATATTGAATTGAAAATGGAACGGATTGTTTGAAAAAATCAGTAATATGTTTGGTTTGTAAATTTGTTAATGGAATTTGAACAACTTCTCTCTTTCCTCAACTCAGAAGCACTTACAAAAAATATTTAAAATTTAATAGGGTGGAATCGTAACCTTTCAAATATATGAAAAAATTACTACATTTTCTTTATACTCCACTTATATAAACCCTTATATAAGAAATGGGGATATGATGTGAATGCTCTTATATCCCCTGCCCTTAATGCTGACAAACTAGTTGAGTCAGGCAAGATCGAGTCCGAACGAGTCGATTAATAAAAAACTTACTTTTTGTTCTGGTCGGAACAGGTTTCGGGTTGGAACACGTTTCGGGTCAGGACGAGTTTCCGGTCCGTATGGGTTTCAGGGTTGGGACGTGTTTCGCCACTCCAAGTCGAAACCTATTTCAACCAAAATAACGTCGCCACCCGAACCCGTGTCAAGCCGAAACCGGGCCGACATGACCTGAAATCCGTCCAAAAACCAAGTTGATATAAGAAGAAAACTACTTACACATGAATCAATTATACATGTGTAGGAAGGGAATTAATAAAGAGTATGCATATCATTTTGGTTTGGAAACCCATTGTTCTTCAATTCGTATATAGCAGCTATACTTGAGATTTGCCTTTTTGTTTGATTGATATGTCGTTAGTATTAGTATCCACTCTGTCGGATACATCATGTCTTTTACTAGAACCGTTAGGTAAATGTATACAATGAAATAAAGATAATAATTAATAATAGTATACACATCGTTTTATATGTGTCTTGAGAACAAAAGTTGTGTTATGAAGACTATTGGAAGCTAATTTTATCATCGTTTTGTTGAACTTAACATTGTGATTATTTGTTTTGTTAAAATATAAAACTAATTATCACTCATAAGTTTGAAACGCATGTTGATTTCCTACAAAAAGTAGTCTTACTTTTATGCATATAAGTTGTAGAACATAATTCCAAAAGACCATGAGAAAATTATTTATTTGAAAAGTTCAAATTTTCTAGAACATAAACAACTTGTGTTGTCCCCTTTACATTGTGGTAGTTGAAGAAGCGTGAATCGACTTATTTGTATTCGATCTACGTTCCTCGGGTATGAGTGTGCTATATCACCGATGGTTTTCCGAGATAAAAGTTCTTCCACCTACAAAACGAACAGCACCGTGAACTTACCCCTCAGAAAGGGACAGAGGGGTCCTCTTTGGGGTAACCCTCCGGTGTGAGAATAAGATATTGCAGGAGAAGATGATAAGAATGTGAAAAGGAATAAGGACTTAGAATGTATTTTCTTGCTTTTACCTCAACTGTGGAGATGGTGTAGTATTTATAGTATTAGGGTTTCCAATGATTGGGCTTAGACCCAATTAGGGCCTTTTTGGCCTCCTCCTATTGCTTCGCGCCACGTGTACTTAGGACACCTGGTGCTTTTTCATTGATTAATCTCTGACCAAGGTATTTTACCTGACCCATGTGCCATCACGTGGTGGCACATGGGTTTTGCTGAGTTGTCCACCCTTCATTGGCAGCTGTCAACATCAGCACATTCTTTATTCCTTAAAAGATACCTTCTGGAAGGTTGTCTGATGAGTACAATCATGGTTGTCCTTATCCTGATTTGGATTAGACTATTGTCTCATTTGTTGTGTTATCCTTTATGCGCCTATCCCGGGGATGCGCAAGGTCTTCTCTTTATTCTCACGCGCAGATGTTTCATGCGCAGATGTGATATGCATGAGCATGTGGTATGCGTAAGCATATGTAATATGCGTGAGCATGTGTGATGCGCGAGCATGTGTGATGCGCGAGCATGTGTGATGCGCGAGCATGTGTGATATGCGTCACGCGCATAGGTTTTGGCTTTGTGTCTTCATGACATCCTGATTTCAAGCCTCTTGTCTATATCTTGTGGGTTGACCCGCCCCGCTCGATGTTAAGGCGGGTGCATACCCCTTCAAGCCCCCCCCCAGTCTAATGTGTGTCTTGTCTCGCGTGAGCGAGGTAAGATAGATATTAGACTTAATAGTTTGCTTTTTTAATAGGGTTTGTCTTTTCTTTTTCATTTCTCATATGTGCGTTGCGCGAAATTCTATCCCTTAGGTTAGAACAAATTGTCAATGCACGTGGTTGGTTGGTGCTGACATGCATCATTGATGGAGACGTTACGTGTCAGACCTTTCGTGTGCTCGAGGTGCTACAGTTGCCTTTTACGTCTCCTCATACAGTGTCAGGAACACGTGTCGCGCTTATGTTGGCCTACACCTGCGCGTGGGGGCGCGTGAGCGTAGATCTGATTATTACTTGCTTCTCTTTCTCTCCCCTGGGCCTATAAAACCAAACCCTTTGAACGGTTTTTTCTTCATCTCCATTGTCATTTTCAGAGCTTTTGCTTCTTCGATTCCGATTAAGAGCCTTTATCTTTGCTTCCAGATTTCCGTCCTCACAGTGACCATATTGTTCGATTTTGCAATTGTATGTCTGATAACCCAGACGCCACAATTTCCCCTAGTAAACGACGTGTAAAATCTGTGGTTATGTCTGCTTTAAAGAAGACCGGCAAGGGTACTAGGGTTGCCGAGGCCTCGTCGGAGGAAGGAGGGAAGAACAAAACGGTGAAGAGATGGGATGAGATTCCCTGCAAATTGAAACAACCTGATCTTGATAGTCTCATTGCTTCTCAGGGTTTTCTCCCTGAATATGGTTGTCTGCTCCCGGCAGCCGGGCAGACGGCGGCGGATCCTCCTGCCGGCTATATCTCTCTATATTCTTATTTTTTTACTCACTGTAACCTTCGTCTTCCGGTGACAATGTTTATAGGTGCGCTCCTTCAGTTTTATGGGATTCACATATCCCAAGTTCATCCCTGTGGATTGGTGCGCATGACTCATTTTGAGTTCATGTGCAAAGCTCAGCGCGAGGAGCCCACCCCTCGGCGCTTTCAATATTTTTATAAGCCAAAAATTCAAGATTCTTGGTTCTCATTCACACCGCGCAGTCAGAAGGTTAAGTGCTGCACTGTTTCTTTCAAAAGCCTTCATGACTGGGCTGAAAATTCTTTTATATCAAGGCTGGTGTTATCCCAATTCGCATGACTATGCGCGCGATCACTTCTGCGCCCGCAGATGACAATGTCCTTAAGAACCCAACGGGCGCATGGGTTAAGAAGTTATCTGCTGAACCATCCCCCGCCAGGAAAATTTGCGAGGAGGCGCTGGTGGGGGTTGGTATGAGCAAGAGGTGGACTGACAGCGCGACTGAGCCTGTCATCCATGTTGATGGCCTAGGTGGGTTGTTTGTTCATTGCATTAATTCTGCGCGAGTATAATTCACTTAGCTGATATCACTTGTCTTGTTTTATGCAGTAAGCAAGGAATACATCCACGCCGCCTATGATGAGCATACAGAAGGTGGCTCTGTCGTGCTGAGCGCTGGGGAAGTTGCCTTCCCTGATCGCTTCGATGATATGTTCATCCCTGCCGATTTAGAATTTTGTTTTGACGGCGATGCGCCTAGTAAGCCTTTGTATTTGTGCTTAGGTCCTTAGAATACCAAATTTGGTTTTAACATTTCTGTTGCGCGTATTGTAGATGCGCTCGCTAATTATGAGTTGGGGCTTGTGGAAGAGGAAGTGGAGGAGGAAGAAGCTGAAGCGCCACAACTCAAGCGCAAGGCTAAAGGCAAAACTGGCGCAGGGGCCAGTAAAAAACAGAAAAAAGATGATGCCTCTGTTGCCCAGAATCTTCCTCCTACTCAAGCGAAGGGACTTGAGAAAACCAAGGGTTTTACATCCAAGTTTTCCTCGTTTTCCTTGCCTCGAGGTGTGGGCAATCCTCCAGTCCACACGAGGTATGGTGCTGCCACCTCATCTCTTCGCGCGGCGGACGAGGGAAGCGGTGCTGCGCCTGCTGTTCCGTCTTCTCCAACAGGTATACTTTGTTTATATTTTGTGATTTTATGAGCGTGATTCCGATAGAGTTATTAATGAAGCTTTGTTCACTCAAATGTTTGTAGAGCCGGCAACGTTGGTGGCTCAACCTCAGGCGCGGCAAGGTGCCGAGGCTACACCGAAGGTTGTTTTGAAGTCCCCTGTTTTACCCTCGAAAAGGGGGAAAATGGACTTCATGGCGATGTTTAATTCGCGGACTGCAGTGCGCCAAGGTATTTATTGCGCTTTGATTGTCTGATTTTTTTTTCTTTGGTTCAAGTCATGAATCATTTCTCCTTGTTGGTTTTTTCATAGGCATTATAGCTGGCACACAAGCTGCTGGTGGTACCACTAGCGCTGGCGCCGCTAGTTCTGGTCCTGCTCTCACAAGTACTGAATCTCCCCTCATTGGGATCACTAAGGAGCAGGAGACTATTTTTCGCGCTACTCTAATAGCGTCAAGATCTCCCTCACCTCCTCCTGCGCGCAACCCTCCTCGTAAGGCTATTTTTGATTCTTCCAAGTCGCAGGAGAAGAGACCTGTTCTAGAGGATGATGAGGAGGTTAATTCTGAAGGTTCTGATGGTGGCCGCGCAAGCCCTATAGCGCCACGAGATTTCGTGGCGCAGCCTTCTTCTCGTGGGGCAGGCAGGAGCTCATCAGCTGGCTCTAATCTTTCCGCCGATTCTCCTCAGGTATAAGTTTGTTTTGCTCCGCTGTGTAGACTTCCAAATTAGTGTTTAGATAACTAAAACGTTTCTTTGCGTTGCTTTGTGTTTGCAGGAAGCCGATCACATATACCGCCCGAGCTGGAATATCACTGAAGAGAGCTCATTCCAATCCATGGGCGTATGTGAAGACTTCTGGGCTCATTCTGTTCCTCCAGCTGAAAGAAGGTTTCAAGAGGACCGCGCTCGAGTGGACTTGCTTAATGACCACCTTTTTGCTGGGTCTGCGTTCTTTGCTGCCTCCCAAGAGCTTTGCAATGATTATGTAAAAGTGCGTGATGCCCTTGTGGAGGCCAAGCAAGAGGCTAAGGTTTATGCTTGGAATCTTTCTGATGCCCGAGAGAGGGCTGAGAAACTCCAAGCAGAACTTAGCGAGAACCGGGCAAGTGCCAACGCTGCTTTTGTGAAGCGCCGGCTTGAGCTGCAAGCTGCACGGGAGAAACTGCAAGCAGCAGAGGCAGATGCGGCCAAGTACGCGTGTCGAGCGCGTGATTTGGAGTTGGAAGCAGAGGCGCGTGACCGAACTATTGCGCAGGCTAATACTGAAAAATCTTTATTGGAGAGTGAGGTTGCGCGCCTGAAGAAAGAGCTCGATGCTGCACGAGTGGAAAAGAATGAAGCCTTGGCGGCAGCAGCGTCTGACAAAGAAGAGCTAAAACAAGCCAAGGAAACTGTTGAGTTGTTAAACTCTCAGATTCCTGCTCTTGAGACGTCTGTTTCTTCCCTCGCGCAGGACCGTCAATGGCTAATTTCACAGGGTGTGACTCGTTGCGCTTATGCGATGAATACTCAGACGAGTTTCAGACCCTTGTAATGGATTGTAATGCAGCGTCGCGCTTGGTGGGTCGGGCTGAAGGGTTTAAGGATGGTTATGAATATGGCATGCTAAAGAAGAATCCATCCGACTACCCATATCAGCTCGACGCTGTCTGCGCTGACATGGCTGAGGTGGGGGAGAAGTACTTGAATACTCCAATTCCCATCATTGAGCAGGTATTTTAACTTTAATGAGTTTACCTGACTTATTTTTATAATCTTTTGTACTCATATTGTTCCTTGTGACTTGCAGATAGCCGCGCTTGCCGACCAGCCCGATCTTGGCGCGTGAAAGAAATTACTTGATGAATGCGAAGGGACTGATGGCAGTGATGATGGCGCGGGCAATGCTACCTTTGCCAGCGGCTCTGGCGTGGCCAAAAGACCTACTCCTGACACTATCGTGATAGAAGACTCCATTCAAGACGAACAGTTTGATTATGGTAAGTTTGGAGATGACGAGGAGCGGGCTGCGCCAGGTGCTGAGGGAGGAAGTAATGATGAGGACGATGAAGAGGTTGATATTGATATAGAGATTTGAAAAGCCCTTCTTGTTTTTTTTGTTTTTTTTTTGTGTTTGTAGTTTTTACCTCATCATTTGTAAATTTATAAATTTCTATGTTTTGGAATGAAATTTTGTTTTTCCCTTATTCGCATCTTGCGCATTCCCAATTCATCTCTTTATATTATATGCGTGTGCTTGTTGAATATAACGTATGCTTACACATTGAAACTTGAACAAGGTGGTAAGGAAATTATTTTTACTTAATTCTTAACAGTTGTCATATTTCAAGTTATTTTGCGATATTTTGAATATGCTGACACGTGCCTTGGCACTTCATTATTCCTCTTTTGCGCGACGTTATCGCGCATTTATTATAGGGAATTATGAATGAGTTATTTAGCCTTTACGTGTCAGTATGTGTTACTCTGATATCCATTATAATCCCATGCGCGGCCCCGACCTGAGACCTTAACAACTATGCTTTGGCATGTGCTTTGCCTTAGTTGTGCTTAGGTACTTTTATGGTCCAGCTGCGCAGCATGTAGGATGAATGTTGTGAGTAATTTGAGCTAAGGCTCATATTATTGGGCTAAGGCCCTGAGCTAAGGCTCATATTATTGGGCTAAGACCCTGACGTTTGAGTTAAAACTCGTTAACACGTCTGAGCTTGAAGCTCGCGCATGTATGTTTTACTTCGTTTTATTTTTAGTTTGATGTCAATACAATGTTGTCATATTGCTCAAAATTAATAAAGGGAAGTGTGAAACATGTATGCAAAAGGTAATAGAACGCATATTAAGAGAAAATAGCGCATATCATTATTCATAATGGCTTAAAAAGCCTTGATTACAATCTTGACAACTTTTACATGAAACATTTTCTAAGTTGTGCTGCGTTCCATGTGCGCGGGATCTTCTTTCCATTTAAATCTTTTAAAGCGTATGCGCCTTTTCCCAATTCTTCCGAGACTTGATAAGGTCCCTCCCAGTTGGGAGACATCTTTCCCGGGGGTATTGCGCGACTAGCTTCATTGTTTCGAAGGACAAAATCATTCTTCTTGAAGTGGCATTCTTTCACGCGTTGATTGTAATATTTTTCTAGTTTTTTCTTGTATTTGGCTTCACTGATGATAGCCGCCTCTCTGCGCCCTTCAAGTAAGTTGAGATCCAACCTCCTTTCTTGCTCGTTATCTGTCTTACTTATCATGAGCACTCTATAGGATGGGCATCCAATCTCTGCTGGAATCATAGCCTCCGTTCCATAGGTTAGGCTGAACGGGGACTCGCCATTGCTGGTTTTGCTTAATGTCCTGTGCGCCCACAGGACATTAGGTAACTCCTCGACCCATGCATGAGATTCGCCCTCCAACCTTTTCTTCAGCCCATTCAGCAAGCTTTGGTTCGCGCGTTCCACTTGGCCATTCCCTTGAGGGTGGTATACTGAAGTGAAGACTTGGTTGATGCGCAATTCCTTGAGCCAACTGGATATCTTCCTGTCAGTGAATTGTTTGCCATTGTCGCTCACAATTTCCATGGGCAGGCCAAAACGGCATATGATGTGGCTCCAAATAAATTGTTTCATTGCCTCGGCTGTGATTTTTGCTAGTGGCTTGGCTTCAACCCATTTTGTGAAATAGTCTACTGCCACTACCAAAAACTTTACTCGCCCCGGTGCTTGTGGTAAGGGACCCACAATATCGATTGACCATTTGTGGAAAGGCCATGCAGAGGTCACCGGAATCAAGTTGTTCTTTGGCCGCATGGTGTTTGGCGCATAGCTCTGACACGCTTTGCATTTTTGGATCTCTTTTAACGTGTCCAAGTACATGCCTGGCCAATAGTAACCTGCGTTCATTGCCTTGGCAACCACCATGCGTGGGCCAGCATGTATTCCACAGATTCCTTCGTGTATCTCTCTGATCACATAGCTTGCTTCCTCAGCATCTAGGCATTTCATGAGCGGTCCAAGATAAGAGCGTCGATATAACGTACCATCAAGCAGTTCGTAGTTCTGCGACTTGTGCCTTATCTTCCTCGCCTGTGCGCGATCGTCTGGTACCTTTCCCTCCCTCAAGAATTCCATTATTGGAGTTATCCATGATGAAAGTGTTGTATGAATTACAAGGACAGACTTCGCTCCCACCGACGGGTTGCTCATTACTTCCACCCTGACATCTTTGCCAAAATGATCGAAGCTGGTTGATGCCATCTTGCTCAGCGCGTCGGCAGACTTATTTTCACTGCGCGGAATGTGTATGATTCTGAAAGAGTCAAATTGTTCGGTGAGCTTTTTCGCCTGCTCTAGATACAGAGGCATGGTGTTCTCCTTGGCATCATAAAGGCCATTGACTTGTGCTGCTACCAGGTATGAATCTACATGAGCCTCTAGCTTTTTGACTCCGAACTTGCGCGCGATGCGCAAACCAGCCAGCAGGGCTTCATACTCAGCTTCATTGTTGGTGCTCTTGAAATCCAACCTGATTGCGTAGGTATACTCATGATTTTCTGGGTCCACCAGTTTGAGGCCTGCGCCGGACCCTTCGTTGTTTGAAGCCCCATCAGTGAATAATCTCCAAACGTTTTCTTCATTATTGGCTTGCGGAGGGTCTACTTTGCGCTGAGCCTCTTCGACTTTTCCTTCAGGGATTTCTGCGATGAAATCAGCTAAGACTTGTCCCTTGATTGCTGGGCGAGGCTTATAGGTGATCGTGTGCTCCCCTAATTCCAGCGCCCATTTTGTCAGCCTTCCTGAGAGCGCGGGACGTCGCAAGACTTGCTGGATGTTGTAATCAGTCAGGACTTCAATAGGATGACCATTGAAATATCTGTGAAGCTTGCGCGACGCATGCATTAGTGATAAAACTAACTTTTCTATGATGGTGTAGCGCGTCTCAGGATCTGTCAGCACCCGACTTACATAATAGATTGGTGTTTGGATTCCTTTGCGATCCACCAACAATACTACGCCAATGGCGCGCTCTCCTGCTGACAGGTACAACGTTACAGTTTCGCCAGGTAGTGGAGCTGTGAGCGCAGGCAGATTTATTAGACATTCTTTTATCTCACTGAAAGCTTGCTCGGCCTCAGGCGTCCACTTGAATTGGCTTTTCTTTAAGCAATTTCTCAATGTGTTAATGAATGGGGTAGATTTGCTTGCATGGTTCGCTAGGAACCTGTTAATTGATACCAATCTACCATTCAACTTTTGAACTTCCTTCATGGTGGATGGTGAGGGAATGTCGAGGATAGCCTCCACCTTCTCTGGGTTCACCTTGAAACTATCCTTGGTGACCATTACGCCAAGAAATTTCCCTTCTTCCACGCCGAATGTGCATTTGCTCGGGTTGAGCTTCATGTTTACTTCCTTTAGGCGCCGAAGGGTTTCTTCGATGTCTTTGAGCATTTGTTTTTCCTCCCTGCTTTTAATTACCAAATCATCCACGTAGACTTCTAAGTTTTTTCCAATTTGCTCGTTGAAAACTGCGTCCATGAGTCTCTGGTAAGTGGCTCCTGCATTCTTCAAACCAAAGGGCATTTTTGTGTAACAGAAAACACCCTTGCCAGTTCTGAAAGCAGTCTTGTCTTCATCCTGTGGTGCCATTTGAATTTGGTGATAGCCCTTATAGGCATCCAGGAAGCATTTGAGCTTAAAATGGCGCCACATAGTCCACCTTCGCGTCAATGTTTGGGAGGGGGTAACAATCTTTTGGACACGCTTTGTTGAGGTCCTTGAAATCAATGCACATTCTCCATGACCCATTGCTCTTCTTTACCATCACAGGATTGGCTACCCATGTTTGGTATCGTATTGGGCGAATGATATTCGCGCGCAATAGATCTTCTACTTGCTCATTCATGGCCTTTGCCTTCTCGTCTCCTATGACTCTTTTCTTTTGAGCAATTGGCTCTACAGACTTGAATCTGTTGAGAGAGTGCTGCGCCAGGTCTCGCGGAACCCCAGACATATCAGAATATTGCCATGCGAAAACTGACGTATACGTTGTGAGCAATCTTTTCATTCTCACCCTTGTGTCATCTGATATCGTAGCTCCGATTGTGATTGTTTGTTCTGGGAATTTTGGGTTGAGAATCCATTCCTCTGGCGCGTTGTCTGCCACTGGAAGCTTCATTCTCCCTTCTCGAGGTATACTTGTTACTGCGCATAAATGATCTCGATACACAAATGTTACTCCCGTTGGTGTTGGGAACCCCAACGCGCCATGCGCTGGTGACGGTATGGCGTTGAATTGGGCAATCGTTCCTCTACCCAAGATCATACTATGGCATGAAGTGGTGGGCAAGACCAGGAAGTTGACAATTTCAGCTCGCTTGTGCTTCTCATCCCCCATAGTTAGTTCGAATTGTATCTGACCTAGGGGGTGAATAATTTCGTTTGAGACACCTGAGATTGGTGCACTCACAACTTCGAGCCTTGCTTGGTCTTCTGGATCCAACTTCCTGAAACATTGCTCATACATGATATCTGACTCACTACCAGTGTCCACCAGGACTCTTGACACCTCATAATGAGCGATGTGTGCAGTGATGACTAGAGGACTGCTGCTAGACGGGCCTCCTCTGATTCTTGGAAAGATTACTTGTTGCTCGCGCCAATCCCCTTGGATTTGCGCGCTTCTCTTCCTCGATCTTTGCCCTTGCCTTCCTCCTTCGGCTACACAGATTCTTTTGATTTTTTTACTGGGCGAGGCTCCGTCTGGTTGTTCATTTTCTGGTCTTGGGTTTTTTACTAGGTGAGCCAACTTACCTGATTTCACATCTTTTTCGATCGCATCCTTCAAATGGTGGCATGCATCGGTGTTGTGCCCTGTGGATTTGTGAAACACACAATATTTGCCACTGTTTGGTGGTCCTTTATGGAGTAATGGCCTGGGGCTTTTAAACTAGACATTCTCTTTGCTTAACACTTGCGAAGGCGTTTTGGTGAGGGGAGTCCATATTCTTGGTAGAGGTCTATTATGCTCTCTGCCGCCTTCCTTCTTGTCACCCTCTCCGCGATTAAGAATGTCTTTTTGGGGCTGGGGTGAACTTTGTAGCGCTTGCTTTTCTGCGGGAGAATAATTGGTTTGTTGCAACCTGGACCATACAGAGTTTTGTTTGCCCCTCCTTTCATTGTTGCGTGGTGCTTCTGTTTGATGCCCTCTATCTCTTGCTCTGTCTTGGGCAATTTGTTTTTCATTTCGCGCGAAGACTCGCGATGCTTCCATAAGCTTAGCCCAAGTGGTTGGCATGCCTTCTCTGCTCACGAGAGCTCTGCGGAGTTGATCACTGCGCGCACCTTGTATAAAGGCCACGCGCAAGAGTTGTTCAGTGATGCTTCCGATTGCAAGAGATTCCTGATTGAAGCGAGTTATGTAGTCTTCAATGGTTTCATCATTCCTGCGCACGCAGTGCATGATGTCATCGGGGTCGCGCGTGTGTCTGCGCTGCTGTACAAAGTGAGCCTGGAACTTTTCCAATAGCTCTTCGAACCCATCGATTTGTCCTGTTGGCAAGCTTTCGAACCAGACACGCGCTGCGCCCGTGAGGCAGTGAGCAAACATGTGACACCATGTTGGCATCGTCCAGCTTTCTAGGTTTCCAGTGTTGTAAAAACATTGTAAGAAATCATCTGGATCTGTTGTACCATCGTACTTGCCTAAACCACTTGGCATCTTGGTTTTGTGTTGAATGGGAGCCTTCGCAATGCGCTCAGTGAATTTTGAATGTTTTACCAAGATGGCTGGCCTATATGGTGTGGTTACGTCCACTTGCCCTTTCACTTGTGGGTTGTATGGTGTGTATAGATCCATATCAGCTTTGGCTCCAGGTGCTATGTTCATATGTGCGCGAAGCTGCGAACCTCCTGCATGAGTATCTCGCGTCTTCCTCATGCTGTGCATCTCTTCCTCATCACTAATATCAGCGTGTTCGGTGTGAACAGAATGACCGTCTTCCGGCGCGCGCGCCTTTTTTGTTGTTCCCTGAATGGTTTGTTTATCAAATGCGAGCCTTTGTGTTAAGTCGGCTAACTTATTGTGTTTTACCAGCTCATTGTATTTGTCCATTAAACGCCGTTGTTCGTTTATGAGCCATTCTTTAGGGTCATTGGTTTCAACTTCCGGACCCATTGGTCCTTTTTGTTTTGCACCAGTCAGATTTTGGAACGTGAGATCGTCTGGAGGAGTTTCAGTCTGGCTATGAGGTGTTGTGTTGAAGGGATGGTTACTGGTGGTGCGCGCAGTGTCACGCGGCGCCCTCAGAACCTGATGTCCCTCATTAACATCCTCAAGCTCATTATCCTCCAGAACTTGATCATTGTTTCGAACACCGGAAACCATGGTGAAGGTTTTCAGAGAGAACTGATGAAATAGTGGTTTTGTTGCCGTTGTAACAGGTGATGGCGCCAATGAAGAAGCGTGAATCGACTTACTTGTATTCGATCTACGTTCCTCGGGTATGAGTGTGCTATATCACCGATGGTTTTCCGAGATACAATTCTTCCACCTACAAAACGAACAGCACCGTGAACTTACCCCTCAGAAAGGGACAGAGGGGTCCTCTTTGGGGTAACCCTCCGGTGTGAGAATAAGATATTACAGGAGAAGATGATAAGAATGTGAAAAGGAATAAGGACTTAGAATGTATTTTCTTGCTTTTACCTCAACTGTTGAGATGGTGTAGTATTTATAGTATTATGGTTTCCACTGATTGGGCTTAGACCCAATTAGGGCCTTTTTGGCCTCCTCCTATTGCTTCGCGCCACGTGTACTTAGGACACCTGGTGCTTTTTCATTGATTAATCTCTGACCAAGGTATTTTACCTGACCCATGTGCCATCACGTGGTGGCACATGGGTTTTGCTGAGTTGTCCACCCTTCATTGGCAGCTGTCAACATCAGCACATTCTTTATTCCTTAAAAGATACCTTCTGGAAGGTTGTCTGATGAGTACAATCATGGTTGTCCTTATCCTGATTTGGATTAGACTATTGTCTCATTTGTTGTGTTATCCTTTATGCGCCTATCCCGGGGATGCGCAAGGTCTTCTCTTTATTCTCACGCGTAGATGTTTCATGCGTAGATGTGATATGCATGAGCATAATATGCGTGAGCATATGTGACGCGCGAGCATATGTGACGCGCGAGCATATGTGATGCGTGAGCATGTGTGAAGCGTGAGCATATGTGATATGCGTCACGCGCATAGGTTTTGGCTTTGTGTCTTCATGACATCCTGATTTCAAGCCTCTTGTTTATATCTTGTGGGTTGACCCTCCCCGCTCGATGTTAAGGCGGGTGCATACCCCTTCAGTAGTTGTTAGACCTATTATTTGACTTCATTTGTTAATCATGTATAAACACATTGTATATCCTTCACTTGTTTGATCTAGTCACATTTTATCTCTTCATAATAATTATGAAACATATTTAAGAAACTAGAAAGAGAGTTAAGTCTAAACATAACTAGAAACTACAAATCCATCGATCTTTCATTAATCAAGTAGAGCTTTGATTCATGTTAGATTTAAGATAATTATAGAAGAAAACCCTAATTTTTGCTTAAACCACAAGAATTAATTTATGTAGAAGATAACAACACACTAACCCTACATGTTTTTAAAAATGGGAGTGTGATTGATTACCTAAAAGGCACAAAACATCATTATTTCTAAAAATTTGACCAAATTATAACATCTTGCATGAGAACTCAAAACCATACATTAACAGTCTTTCACCTTCAATTCTTCTCTCTCCATATCCATTTTGTTCCAAATCCCATTAAAAACAAGACACACTTGCATTTGCATGCCATTTATAGATCTCATGAATCTAATTTGTTATGTCTAGTTGTTATGGATGCTTTGTTTAGGCTTGTCAGCCACCAAAAACAACACCACCCTCACCCTCACCCTCACCCTCACCCTCATTCTTACAACTCCACTAGTAGAACATCCAACTCAAGCAGTACTTCCAAATCATCCCACTTTCTTTATTATCAAGATCAAGATCAAGATCAATATCAAAATCAATATCAAGAACAAGACCAAGAAGATTGCTTTAACTTTTTCATGGATGAAGAAGATTTCTCTTCTTCTTCCTCTAGACACCACCACTACTACTCTTCCTCCCAACCACCCTACCACCACCAGTCCTCCAACACACCTACTCCCACCACCAGCACCACCGCTACCCACTCCCACTATGGCTTCTCCTCCGACCACCAACAGTCTTCCGATCCCAATATTAACTACTCTTACTCACCCGCACGGGACATCACCATGGAGTTTTCAAACTCCTTCTCCGGCAACACCTGGGCTTCCGATTTGCTTCTAGACGCCGCCCGGGCCGTGGCGGATAACAACACTTCCCGGCTTCAGCAGTTGATGTGGATGCTTAACGAGCTTAGCTCCCCGTACGGTGATACCGATCAAAAGCTTACGTCTTATTTCCTCCAAGCCCTATTCAGCAGGATGACGGATTCCGGTGACCGATCCTACCGGACTTTATCATCAGCGTCGGAAAAAATGTGCTCCTTCGAGTCAACAAGAAAACTAGTCCTCAAATTCCAAGAAGTCAGCCCTTGGACGACGTTCGGGCACGTGGCGTGCAACGGCGCGATCATGGAGGCTTTCGACGGCGAAAGCAAGCTCCACATCATCGACGTCAGCAACACCTTCTGCACGCAATGGCCTACCTTACTGGAGGCCATTGCTACTCGCACCGACGACACGCCACATCTCCGTCTCACCACCGTGGTCCCCACCAAGCTGGGAGATGGGGACGCGGTGTCTGTGTCTTGTGGTGGAGTACAGAAGGTGATGAGAGAGATCGGAAACCGGATGGAGAAATTCGCAAGGTTAATGGGAGTCCCCTTTAAATTCAATGTTATCCACCACACCGGTGACTTATCAGAGCTGAATATCAGTCATTTATGCATTCAAGATGACGAAGCGGTGGCCATTAACTTGAACGGGACGCTACGTGCGGTTAATAATAACCGGAGGGATTATTTAATCTCAACCTTTCGCGGGTTGAACCCCAAAATAATAACCATGGTAGAGGAAGAAGCTGACTTGGATATCGGAACCGACGGCTTCGAATTCGTAAGAGGTTTTCAAGAGTGTTTGAGATGGTTTCGGGTTTACTTTGAGGCGTTAGACGAGAATTTCCCGAAAACAAGTAACGAGCGGTTAATGCTGGAGCGGGCGGCGGGGCGGGCGGTGATGGATTTGGTGGCGTGTTCGCCCGCGGACTCCGTGGAGAGGCGGGAGACCGCGGGGAAATGGTCAAGTAGGTTTCATGCAAGGGGGTTTCGGCCAGTGTCGTATAGCGAGGAGGTTTGCGACGACGTTCGAGCGTTGTTGAGGCGGTATAGGGATGGGTGGTCGATGAATACGACGGAGCCGGCTGCCGGAATATTCTTGTCGTGGAAGGAGACGGCGGTGGTGTGGGCGAGTGCATGGAAGCCGGTATGACGGGGACATCCACTAAAAAAAGAAAAAGAAAAGGAAAAAAGTAAAAAAACAAAGAAAAGGAAAAAAAAATGAAAAAGCTGACGGTGGCACGCGTATGGGACGGTGTGAGTGGGTTTTATGACATTTTCACTTTTGGGAAGGAAAAGAAAGAAAGAAAGAAAATTGCGATTTATTTTTGTTTATTAATTTTTTAGGGTTGGTTCAAGATTTGGGTTTGACTTGGATTGAATAGCAATAGCAAGTGAAAGTAACATATTTTTCCTTTTGAATATCAAATTAAACGCTTGTGGCTTTTGTTGGACTATTTATCGCTATTGCTATCTAACATGGGTTTCACTAACTTACATTTTTTTTAATTTGAGCAACTAATGAATAAAGCCAAATTACTCATGAATAGACTAATGGTAAAAAACGATCTCATATGTCTGCAATAATAAAGCCAAATTACTCATGAATAGCCTAATGGTAAAACACGATCTCATATGTCCGCAATAATAGAGACAGCGTGGGGTAGTTCAAGTCCATCATTTCCTGTTTCAGGAAAACCTGTCGCCTCCCAGTGCGGTAAAACCCAATTGGGATCGAATTTCAACTTAAGACCTTGCGATCTCAAAAACTCTAGCCCAAATTTTCACTTTCCTTCTAATTCCAGTTAAACTAAAGCTCATTGACAATACTTAATTGCTAATTGTAATTATCCTGTCAATTATCTATTAAAAATGTAGGAAACTAGTGTTTTACCCGGCACAACGCGTCGGGGCAGGTCGGTAAACTCGGGCGGTGGTAAAACCTAAGCATTGGGACGGTAAGTTAACAAGAATTCATTTCATTTCAGTTACTCGTGGTATTGTACCAAGACAAAAACAAAGAATTATAAAAATTAAGGTAGACCAACGGGGCAACGTCGGTTGGTAAAACTTGATCGTTGGTTAAACCCGGATTGCCGGCGATCCAGGACGTTGACGCGATCAGTCTATGCAAATTAGGTTGGTTTTCGTCACGTTCTTTACGACATCGAACTAAAACAGAAAATGACATTCGGTTGGTTTTCGTTACGTTCATTACAGTATTGGAACTACAACAAAATGTGGTGAGTCTTTGCAAAATACGATCGGTTCCCGTCACGTTCGATATAATACTAGAACTAAAACAAAACAATAACAAAAGACAAAATCAAAAGAAAAGAAAAAAAATCCTTCACACCACTAAGGTGTAGCCAAATGACCCAATAGGGTCATTGCGGAACAAAGTTCTTCAATGTACGTATTAGTAACTAGGTTAGTAACCAACGTGATTCACAGGTTGGAAAAATTATATTAAATATAAAAAAATCACCGAATACAAAGATGCATCTATAACATCTAATAAATTAAAAATTAATGAAGACAAAACAATTAGATAAAAATTTTCATAAATCTCTAAAAATTTCTTTATACACAAAAATTAAAGTCTTAGTTAAAACTTGACCATCTTCATAAAAAAAAATTAGTATTTTGAGTTCCTCTCTTATTTTAATTCTAGACAGCACAATAGCTAAATACTTCATAATAAATTATTATTCATATTTCATAAGTAATTATGAAGAGAGTTCATATGAGAAATTTAAACAAACCATTAGATAACTAAGAAAAAAGAAAAGCAATTTGAACAAAATTGAAGGCACGTATAAAATAGTTTAAACGAATAATATATTTTCTAGTATGTGTGTCTAATGTAATATATTATCATACTATTAAACACAAAAAAAATTATTCGTTAACTTTATATAAAAATATTAAATGTTTACTACTAAGAATTATACTAACAAAAATATATGAACCAAATAATTATAAGTTTGCTAATTTATTTATGGTTAATTGGATTTAGCATTCTTTATAATTGGATGAATTTATTTATTTTGAGTTGTATACTTGTATTATAAAAGAAAATGTTGGTTCGGTCCTGTACTTTATGCTGGGCCTGGTGATACAATTTATTAAAAAAATTTTGTATTAGTCAACCAGTTGCTGGGAATGAGAAGTTGTTTTATTAATATTTTTTCTACGCCCATAATATGTATTCTATTATCTAAAACAAAAACCTGGAAATGTAATCAAACAAAATAGACCATATAACATATTATTAATCTTTATTACAAAAACTTGCAATTAAGAGTCTAAATAACCAAAGAAACGGTAATTCAGAAAAATAA
This sequence comes from Bidens hawaiensis, assembly GCF_021521415.1. Taxonomy (NCBI): domain Eukaryota; kingdom Viridiplantae; phylum Streptophyta; class Magnoliopsida; order Asterales; family Asteraceae; genus Bidens; species Bidens hawaiensis. Next base: position 3,772,645 of record NW_027491022.1, read on the forward strand.
ACTCAAACGAAACATAAAACAAAATACCAAAGAATACCAACATACCAAAGAAAACCAAACACAACCATACTTGTCTTCTTTTACGATATCTAAAATACAGAATAATCAATAATATTTTTCAACCTTGGAAATTAACAGTTTTGGAATAAGATTTTCATCTATATTAGTAATCTTGATTCCCATACGTCCCTTATTTGAGATGAAGACGCAACCTCAATTTTGTCAACATCATAAACAGAGTAATGGTTACGTTTAGTGGGTACACTATCTTCACAAATATTATTTCATTTACTTTCTCAGTAATAGAAATTGGGGGTCTCATTATCAGCATTAAATGAGGCAGAATCCTAATAGTTATGCAAAAAAAATACTAAAAAATAAAAATTCAGTAAGTTATGTTCGTTAAATGTATAAGATAAAAACATAATTTTGGGAATGAAATCCCAACATACTCTCAAATTGAATTGACTCAGGCTCCAGAGGCTACCTTGAAATCTAAAAAACAAATAATATTAAACACCAAGTCAATATAAACGACAAATGATCATATAAATATCGTATGTAAAATTAGTAGTTCATACACGATCAACATTATCTTCTTGTTTAGGTCTTCTAAAATGGTAGTGTCATTTGTTAACTTTGATATTGTGTAATACAGCTTATGTTTATCCATGTTACAGTCTGAATTCAATTTTAAAAACAAACTTTCGTTCAAACAGATTGTTCAACTTCTTAGGATAAAGTTGAAATGGAGCCTCCTAATTAAAGTATTAACATTTTATCAACGTACTACAATTTGATATTATTTTTGTAACATCCTCATTTTAAGAATATTATAATAAAGAAGTTTTAATTATTTATTGTGTGTCGTTATTTATTTCGGTTAAATAATAATGGGACGGAGCGTTAGGATTGGGATTTGTAAATGGACTTGAGAATGGTTACGGGCCTAAGGTCCACGGGCTTGAAGTATTTAACCTCCTAAACCTCCCTAAAACCCTAAACATTCTCATTTCATAATCTTCAACATCCAGACATACTCGCTGTACACACACAAACACCCTCTTCCTTCCATATTTCAAGAGTTAAGATTTAGCAAGGTTGATTATTACTCAAGCAACATCAAGCAAAGAAAACCCATCTAGATTCACAAGGGGTTCAAGATCCAAAACAAACCAAGCTCTAAAAAAGATATTTCTTAGATTAAAGATTAGGTTTTATGTTGGTTTGTGTTAAGATTCATAGACTAAGATGAATCAGGTCTTATTGAGCAAGAAAAGTGTAAACCTTAAAGTAAAAAATTAGTTACTTTGGTTTAGTCGGTATGAACACGTGATCTTTGGGCCGCACCGAGCAAGGAAATGGAGTTATTATAACCCAAAACTTGTCTTAATGTTTAAACGGGTGTAACGAGACGTGAAAAATGGCAAAATGGAAGGACCCGAATAGAGCCGAAACGGAACCAAATGAGCCGAGTGGTTCCATTCGAATCGAATGGTTCCATTCGACTCGAATGGAGTCCATTTGAATCGAACGGATCCCATTCGAGCCGAAAATGTGTTTTTCGAGCCAGAACCCCCCTGCTCGTTAAGGGATTTCGTTAACTTAGAAGTTCGGTTTGCTAACTTAGAAGTTCGGGGATACTTAGAACGAGATGATTGATACTTGTAAACTTGTTAAATAGGTAGTCGTGCTCAGTTGAAAAGATGGGTGACCATAAACTCTGAAAGGAACTGACTCCATGTGAGTTCTAGCCCCATTTCTCTTTGAAAATGTTATCGGGGCTGTGTGCATACTTGTAAGACTAGAAAGATATAAATTTGTATATATAATGAGAAAAATGTGATAGTTATTGCAATACTGAAAGAATAAACTGTAAGACTAGAAAGCTAGAAATATATTATTACATGTGCTTATTATATGAAAAACATGAATACTGATTGCAAGAAAGAAAGAATGTTTGTAAGAACTTGTATGTGTTTAACTTGTTTAATTAAACGTGACTGTAAGAGTGACCGACTCAATGATATCGGAGCAAGAGGTCGGGCGACAGACCCTTATAATATCTGTGCAAGAGGTCGGGCGGCAGACCTTATAATATCTGTGCAAGAATGTAAGAATAATTGTATATTATGTTAGAAAGTGTAAAAATTATGAAAGAATAGTACAAAGTAATATTGTGCAAATAAGAAAGAACATGTAAGAATAAATATATGTACATGAAAGAATAAAATAAAGAATATGTAACATGAAAGAAAACAAGTACAGGATAAAAGTAGGAACGGTACTTATGGGTACGGTTACGTAAGGCAAACGCGTAAGAATAACTTGTAATTTGTTAAACTAGAACTCACTCAGCGTAGCTGACTTTTAGTATGCACACTGGTGAGTAGGATGAGACAAGTAGCTTGAGGAGGGACACGTGGCATTCAAGTGAAGACTGGCATCTGAAGAAAGAAATCTTGTTGTTTTATGTTTATTTTTGAGACTTTGTTCTTCTGTTTAAGACAAGTACTTGCTAGGTTGTAAGAATTGGTTGACTTTTACATTTCCGCAAAGTTTTAATTAACTCTGATTTTAGAACTATATTTATGAGTAAATCCAACACCGAGGGTAGGGAACCCGGGCTTGGGCCTTACAAGTTGGTACCAGAGCATAAGTTTTCGAGAGAATAAGCATCCTACATTCTTAGACTCGAACAAAAAATGGGACTTAAACAAGAAAAGAAAGAAGATGCTAGTCTGAGAAAGCCATGTGTCGCTCGAGAAACCTTAATATGTGATTTACTTCGTATACAATGTAATAACGAGTAAGAAAGTTAGCTTAAATTGTTAGAAGTAGAATTACTTGTTTAAACGTGGAAAGTTTGATTGATTGCCTAACTATTATAAGTAGAACCTAGCATAAGTGAACTCACCAAGGGAAAGTGTATAGGACACAAAGAGTAACATAGGCAGCTAATCACCGCTAGCCACTGTAATCACATGCAGCCCTACTATCCTTGTACTAAGTAGTTCCTGAAATGATGACATTTGTGTTTTTCCCTATAGAATTTGAATGGCTGGCGCGAAAAAGACTGCTGGACAAGGAGGGCGCACGGGACGCCGTGGTAGGCAATGTGTAAACCGAGTACCCTCAGAAGAACCGATCACTGAATCCAAGATGAAAGAAGTATGACTGTGCGAGAAGAAGGGTATCAGCTCGACCCTAGTATTCAAGCTATCATTACTCAAGCAGTAGCTGCTATAGTGAAGAATCTTCAACAGGACAAGTCTGCTGAGAGCCATGTAAGGACCACTAAGAAGACTGGGGAAAGTAGTAAAAAGGATGAAGAGATTGAGAAAGAGGAGTCGGGTGAAGTTCGGTCTGTGAAAGTTGGTGATGGAAGGAGGGGCCTAGCTGGGTACAACTACAAGTCGTTCAAGGGTGCGACCCACCGAAGTTGACTGGTGTGGGTGACGCAATCGCTACTCTACAATGGATAACCGCAATGGACAAGGTTATCTGAATTAGTGAGTGCCAACCCGACCAAGTGGTGGGTTATGCTACTTAGTCGTTTGGTGAAGAGACTATGTTTTGGTGGGAAACCATTGAGCAAAGAAAGACCCCTACAGAGATCAAGGCTATGAAGTGGGATGAATTGAAGGAGATGGTTATGAATCAGTTTTGTGCTGATGCTGAGGTTGAACGTGCGAAGATGAAGTTCCTAAATTTGAAGGCGGGAAAGATGACACACCGCGAGTACACCACTGAGTTCAACCGTATGTGTTGGGACTTATATTTTAGACCGAAGCATCAAATTATTATAATTATGGATGAAAAATAATTAATATTTTTGGTCTCAACCAAGGGTGGATGGCTTGAACACCAAGACATGCTAGACTAGTATAAATAACGAACATTATTCACGCTTCCGCACCGGGGCTCGGTTCTCACAATTGGTATCAAAGCGGGTCGCCGAATCGTTCAGACTAACCGCTGAATCTGATTCATCTCGCTCTTGAATCCACCATGGATGTTAAGCCGATGAGGTTTGTTGAAAATTTTTTTAGGGTCTTGAAATTATTTGATGATTTGGGTAAAATTTATGTGGATTGATGTTTGGGTTAATGACTCGTTCGGAGATTCAACATCAATTTCATGTTTATTTGGTCATATCGGTCCGCATCTGATGTAACAGTGTTTTTAGCTCGTTTTGGGGCAAAACTATTATTGAAGATGATATTCAGATCTGTAACGGCTGTTGATAGATGGTTGATATCGAGATGACTGGGATATTGCTACAACGATTAATTTCAGATGAAGAGGCTTGGTTCTTGATCTGAAAATTAGGGTTTTATGTGCTTGAAATTGTTCTGATATGAGTGTGCTGCTTGAACAGTAAAGGGAATATTGAAGAACATTGCTGCTGGTACAATCTGATATGTAGAAGTCAAGAATGAACAAGTACTAGGAGCAATCTAATCATTGTTTGTAGCAGCAGATGGAAGATGCAAAGGGAATATTCAAGCAGGTTCTGTGTTGGAAAATCATGATTGATGATGCAGAAAAGAAGTCTGGATGTCTCGAGCATGATAAGAATGTTCTCGAGTATGTAAAATGACTAAGTGTTGCTTCGAGCATAGCTTATCTCGAGCATATCTTATATCGAGCACATCAAGTTTGGTTTCGAGCACATGAACCCCGAGCACATCCTGGTTTATCTCAAAATCTATCTTTTGGTCTCGAGCACACTTTGTTCTACTCAAGCAAACCTTCTTCTAGCACACTTTGCTTTTGTGCATGCTCAAGAAAAGAAAAGAAAAACTAAGTAATTTTCGAGCATAGTCTCGAGCATACTCGATGACAGAGAAAAAAGACTAAGTATTTTCGAGCAAGGTCTCGAGCATGCTCGAGTAAAGAAAGAAGCATGCTCGAGTAACGATAGAAAAATACAAGTTTTTTCCCGAGCAAGGCTTCGAGCAAGGTTTCGAGCAAGCCCTCGAGCAAGCTCTCCAGCATGCTCGATGAAAGAAAAACACAAGTGTTTTTGAGCAAGCCCTCAAGCAAGCTCCCCAGCATGCTCAATGAAAGAAAAAAAAACACAAGTGTTTTCAAGCATGCTTGAGTAAAAACTGAGTATGCTCGTGAAGGGACTTTGACTGATGTGTGCTCGTGGACTGAATCCATGCTCGTAAATGAATTACACTTGAGATTTTTGGTGCCGTTGACCGTTTGACCAAGCTGATCTTTACGGAAGATATATACCAAGGGTATTTTGGTAAATTTTATCCAATCATCAACAAGCAAAAAGAAATCAAAGCCTTATCAATTTTTCACAAACTTCATCAAAGAGCTTTACAAGAACAAGTGTTGACCAAGCTTACGGATTTTATCCCTTATGAATGTCAACCAACATAATGTTTTGTTTATCTTTGTTTATTACAGAATCAACAATCTTGATATGGATGATCAAGGTTGTTTCACACATACTTGATTTGAAGACACAATTTTCAAAGACAATTGCAACGAAATTGGGGGAGTAAAAATTCTTTAATTTCATTGCAAATTGCTTGCTTCAAATCAAGTGAAAAGACTCAAGTTAAGGAAAAGTTGATCAATAATCCAAGATTCTTTAGAGATGTTTCTTTGTTTGTGAGTATGGTACGATCGAGCATGATTTACTACTTCGAGCAAGGTTCTGAACCTTAAATGGTTGATTCTTCTAAGTAAAAGGCTTCGAGCAAGCTACACTTCAACGAGCAAGAGTATTCTTCTATCAAGCATGGATTGCCAATCGAGCAAACAGCTTGATCATACAAGTTCTAACCAAGTGTTACGAGCACATGATGATCGAGCACATGGGGACGAGCATGGATGCAATAAGAGGATGTCACGTGAATCAAAGCAAAGATTTCGAGCACAGTTCAGTTACCGAGCAAGATTTACATCCGAGCATGCTAAAGATTGCTGAATAAGAAAAGCTGAAGACATCAAGAAGAATGAGCTTGCTCGACGGACTTATTCGAGCAAAGATTGAACAAGTCAAGAGGAATGAAGCTTACTCAAAGGGAATATGTATTCTTCGAAAGAGAATATATTCCAAGTGAAGTCTGCTCGAAGACACTCATCGAGCATACCTAGCAAAGGAAAGGTTTGAAGATGACTTACAAGGAAAGAAACGGATTTGAAGAATGGAAGATTATTTGCTGATCACATAGAGTTGAAATTCGATGGCATCGGTCTAAGGGGGAGATTGTTGGGACTTATATTTTAGACTGACGCATCGAATTATTATAATTATGGGTGAAAAATAATTAATATTTTTGGTCTCAACCAAGGGTGGATGGCTTGAAGACCAAGACATGCTAAACTAGTATAAATAGATGTATTTGCTAATTTGTCTAGCATGAGTGTATTGTGTATTGTGTGAGATCTAGGGTTTATCTCTTTGAGTGAGCCGCTGCCTCCAGGATGAGCTCTCCTGGAGGTGGCTGATCTTTACTGTATGTATGTGTGTATGTATGAGTGCTTTGTATGAAAACCTTTTGATGAATGAAATCATACTGCCACCTCTTTATATTTGTGAATCGATTGCATATATTTGTTCAACCAGCTTATTGTTCATTGTAATGGATTCAGGCTCTCTACCAAACACCACTCATCCATCCAAAACCCCCTCTCAAGAGCGAATACGATTCGATCCTAGCTCAGATCCGAGCTCCACCGTTGATAATGACAATTATTCACGCTTCCGCACCGGGGCTCGGTTCTCACAATAATCTCCCCCTTAGTCCGATGCCATCGAATTTCAACTCTATGTGATCAGCAAATAATCTTCCATTCTTGTTTCTTTCCTTGTAAGTCATCTTCAAACCTTTCCTTTGCTAGGTATGCTCGATGAGTATCATCGAGCAAAATTTACTTGGACTATACTCTCTTTCAAAGAATACATATTCCCTTTGAGTAAGCTTCGTTTCTCTTTACTTGTTCAAGCTTTGCTCGAATAAGTCCATCGAGCAAGCTCATTCTTCTTGATGTCTTCAGCTTTTCTTATTCAGCAATCTTTAGCATGCTCTGATGTAAATCTTGCTCTGAACTGAACTGTGCTCGAAGTCTTTGCTTTGATTCACGTGACATCCTCTTATTGCATCCATTTTGGTGTCTCTAAACTTGCTTATTCTTATGATCTTTGTCCCCATAGTTATCACTGTTACCTTTTTAAAACCAAACTTGGCCAAGAACCTCTCATCTTGAAGAGCACTCAAAATGATTCAAACTGGAAGAGCCAATTCTTTTTCATGCATAGGGATTCGATAATTAATGGAGAAGATCTTCCAATTCTTTGGGTTACCAAGGGTAGGATTCTTAGGTTTTGCGGTTCTTATCTTTTATCCTTAGTTAATCTTGACTATTCTATGCAAGTATAAACTTTTCGGAACTTGCTCCTCCCCACGAGGATATTGTTGACAGGGTGAAGCTTATTTTCAATCTTGAACCTGCTGAAAGGACCCTTCTACTGAAAGCCCCAAGTGTAGAAGTGAGTTCTGAACCTCAGCCTTCCCATTTCGCCATGTCTCAAGGTAAGGATCCTTCATTAGTTATTTAGCATGCATAAATGTATTTAAATATGGGATTGACCCAATGTGATCCTTAGCAGGATCCAAGAAACCGAATCTTGATTTCGATTTTGATGATATTGATAGCATCCTCTCCTCTGGTAGAATGGTTATTACCGAAGAGAAGCTTGTCCCTTCTGTTCATAAGCCGGCAACTCGAATCTCTCTCTCTCTCTGTTCTTCCTAATTCAACTCCAAGCAAGAAGAGGAAGGTTCAGGATCCTTTTGAGGACCTAGACCATGAAGAGACTATTGAAATGCTTAATGCCTCTCTTAATACAGTAGGTTTATTCTTTAGTCTTATCTTGGAATGTTGATATGTTCTCTTATGCCTTGTTTTTTGTAAATGTTATAGGGAATCAGTAATCTTCTTTCTCGCTATTAAGGGATTGAAAAGCATGCTAGAAGGATGGAAAGGCATATGCTAAATGGGGAGAAGCTTGCCCCTGCTAGAAAGAAGAAGATGAATAACTTAACCATGGAGCTTGATTCGACAAGAAGGACATGGAGGCCCGGCATGCTCAAAATTTAGAGAGGTATGTGGCAGGTGTCAAGAAGAAGACCGCAATCATTATTGTTCAAGATCGATTGAAGATAGCTGAGGAAGCTACTGCTAAAGGCCTGGGTATTTCTTTCTGGGATACTAAGTCTTGGGAGAAGACCTTGGAAGCTTTGAAAGGTGAAGGTTCCTCGGGTGCAAAGGATCATGTGGTCGAAGATGATGTTCGGTCTAAGAATGCGGAGGATGCAGAGGGCATGGACGTGACGAAGGATGTGGCTGGTGAAGAGGATAAAGAAGGCGGTGATGCAAAAGCCTGAATCCGTCTATTTGATTTGTGAATGATGGTTTGGCCATGTGTGGTCTTTAAAAAGAATCTTTTGTGTATACAGTATACCTTCAGTTGGGTTTCAAGATAATTTCCTTTTCCGCACTTAGGATCCCCATGATTTGGGTGGATGGATCTTTCTTTTGGATGAAGCTCAAGTCATCTTATTTTATGCATCTTTATAAACCTTCTGTATTTAAACCTTGTGTTCTTAGTAGTTATCCATAGGATTGCCCCCTACATGTTATTATAAAAAAATGTGTTTAAGGATCTACGAATCCATATATTTTTCTAAAACATTTTGGATCTAGGATCCTTGGGTATAATCTTCTAAAGTTTTTGACTCAAGGATCCTCGGTGACAAACTCAATCACGTGTCTTATTATTGTTAGGTCTTGCGTAAGGCTTGGATTTGTATGATGGCTGGGATGAAGGTTCTGATTTTCGGTTGGGACGATCGTAGCTATATGCTGGTGCATTGATCCTTTCTTGGATCCTTTGATCTTCTTCTAGCCTGATGAATTGTAGAGCCCGATTTTTAACTTCATCTAAGTTCCTGCAAGGATTTATGACGAGATCCTCATAGAATGGAGAACCACTCTTCACTCTCATCTTGAAGGCTTGAACTGTTATGGACATGTCAATGTTTAGAATTTACAATGCTTCCCTACTGAACCTACCAGCATAATCTCTAAGATATTTCTCATGTTTTTGAGTGATCCAGTACAGATCATTCGTTAGATTCCCAAATGACCTGCTACAAGAAAACTGGTTACTAAATAAATTAATTAAATATGCAAAAGAAGTAACTGAATTAGGAGGGACATTCAATAGCCATTTTAAGGCTGATCCTGTGAGAGTTGATCCAAAGCCCTTGCATAGACAGGCTTCCTTTAAATCTACTGAGGTGGGTATGATCTCCATCCTTTCCTTGTATTAAGCCACATGTTCTTCAAGGTAGGTTGTTCCATCATAGAGCCTTCATGTTGAGAGTTTAGAAGCGTTTTGGGATTTCAGCATCACATATTAGTGAGGCAAACCTTGAAACCTTCGTGCTTGCAGTGGTCATCTCCAGTATAGGTTGAACTATGCCAGGTATGTTGGAAATCATGTTCTTCAGCTTTTGTAACTCCTTAGCCATTATAGGATTCATCCTTGTATGCTGCACAAATCCAGCATTGTTAGAAATTAACATAGAATCCTTACTGGTGTTACCAGTGTTAGGATCTTTATGCGATGACCTTGGGATCCTTTTAGAGATCCTTATGGATGTGATTTTGATAGGAGACTCATGATTCTAATTCTCAGGCAGAGGATTCATATGAATTAAATCCTCAATGCTTTTTCCCCGGGATCTTGATGTGTTTAAATTTTCATGTTTTTTTATTGGATCTGGAGGCTTTAGAATTCATCATCCTAGGCTGTGAGATAACTATCGGCTCTGCTTCTTGGGTCTTCTCTGACTTTAACTTCTGTATCTCTTTTAGGAACGCTTTGTTGGTCTTGTTGTCAGTCAGTCATCTGCTTTCTGACTTGGTTGAACAAAGAGAGGATTTCATTATTCGAAACCATGATAGGATCCTCTAACATTTGAGCCAAAACCAGGTACAACTCAGTACGTATTTACCGATTAAGCAATTAAACGCTTAATACGTAACGAACAAACGATTAACCAAACGGGTCTGGATATGACCCAGAATCTCGGGGGGCCATCTGTAAGTGATATCCGATTAATGTAAGCTAACATATTAGTATTATGGCCTTAGTACGATAGCAAACCAGTTAAACGAAAACATACTCGTTTAACTACCCGCTATGGATTTAAACGCGAAAGAGAGTTACAAAACAAGCATTGTATCATCCGTTAAGCCAAAAAAGATTTACAAAACACTTAGTAGGAATGTTTTAAGGGACCCGTGAAAATATTTTCGATTTTTACAAACGTATTGTATGTTTTTATAAATTTATACAAAAATGGCCGAAAAAACGATTGTTTTCGCACAGTTTGTCGTACCTGGTATAATTTTCGCACCAAAAACCCAAACCCGAAATAAATTTAGAGTTGGGATTTCACGTTTGGGCATGAGAACCGAGATAAGTGGGCTAAAGTGGGGCCCAAGGGGGCCCAACCCCTTGCAGCCGCCACTTCTAATAATAATATTATTATTATTATTATTATCATTATTATTATTAAGCTTACTTCAAATATAGGGAACTCTAGATATTTTTAGCTATCTTTATCCAGAAGTTAAACACATTCCCTGTTGTTCTTACTCAAAAACATCAAAACCCTAAAGTATTTTTATTATTTTCATTATTTTTAACTTGTTTTGATTAGATTTAATATCATATAAACATGGTTTAATTACTAAAAATCATTCCTAACCATAAAAAAATCCTAAAAATGGTCCAAAATATTTTTTGATCCTACACATGGTTAGGAATCAGAATCATACTCTTTTTTGGCCATAAATATGGATTAGAGAGTTTAAATGGTGCTTTTACGGCTCAAAAGTTCAGTTTAATACCCTAGCCGAAACCCTAAGTTAAGAGGTTTCCATATTGATGAAACATGCTTGTTTTGTGATATAGGACCAATACCTAGTTTGCATAGAAGCACAATAACCTGATAAATTGAGTAGAAGGGCGAAAAGGAACCAAAATCGCTAAGGTAATACCGAATCACTCGATTACAGGCTGTTTAGGTTAAGGTTGTGATGTGCATATTTTTAGGTCATGAAATAGTGCAGGGACATAAGGGACCATATCATTGAGTCTCTGTCCAAATTCGGTAACTCTCCGATCATCCGATAATTTTTGGCGATTTTATTACCGAATTGGGGCGTTTATTTGGGACAAATAGTTAAAATTCTTGAAAAATTATTAAATTTTGTGGGAAACTCATATTTGGTATATTATGATCAAATATGAAATTTGGGATCATTTGGAAAGCCTAAATATGTTTTGTGCATTCGCGCTTATTTGAGATTTCGTAGTCGTTTTTGGCTCGAAAAGAATATTTGGAAATGTTTTTGAGAGTTTGGAATTTTTCCAGGTTGTTTTGGGATGTATTCTGGTCACTCGGAAATTTTGGCAGATTTTTCAGAAATCGTTTGGTATAGATGGACGATTTTCGGGCTAAATATAGCAGACAAAATGATTTTTTATAAATTGATAAATCAGTAAATAATTCTAAAAATAGTTTTATAAAAATCTATAGATTTTAATTGATATATGACTAAATTTTCATAATTTAATGATTAATGGATAATTAATTGTGCTAATTTGAAAATTAAACAAATTAAATTCGGATAAAAACCCGACGAGTTTGTGATTAACGAACCTGTTGGAATATTAGAACACCAAGAGATGTAAAAAATCATATTTTTGGATTAATTAAGTAAAAACAATTTTTTTATGAGAAACCCGGATAATTTGGATAGATTTTGCGCGTTTTTCTCTAATCAAACCGAGTAAATGAAAAGGAGCCCCATAGCGAATCCAGAACCCCAATGTGTGATCTTTCTTTATAACTTAATCATTTTATCGACCAACACGTTTACCCAAGCTTGCATCCCCATAACTTTTTTCTAAACACATAAACAAACAACTTGCCCCATGTGATGAAATGGGGAAACTAGGCCAAGTTCGGTTTTAAGTATTTAGAAATTGAACAACATCACAATCTAAGCCTATTGACACTTTCTGAGCATACCAGCTATACCCAAATTAGATTTAAAGCCCAGTTTAGTATTGGGATTATAATAATATTAAAATATTAATATTATTATAATATTGATTATAGGGACCAGTGATTATGAGTCAAGCAAACCCTTAACTGTCAAGCTACTGAATACTGATTAAACCGTGAGTTTCATGACCCCCCCCCCCTCTTTAAATAGTTTTACGAACTTTTGGGGTGAAAAGCATGTTTGATTACATATACATATCTGAAACGTGTAATGATGTAAAGTATCTAAGAGCTAACACCCGAAAGTCCCCACTAACATAGTGATTAACTTCGAGCCGGTGGCTTGTGAATAGTTCTATTCATTTGACAAACCCAAATGGAATCGGCCTGGTTGCCATGTCACATAGCGCCGTTTGCACATGACCATACTTATACAAACAAGCTATGTAGTGTTAGACATAGCTACCAAGGCATGTTATGGGCGGAAGGGGAGCCATAGTGGTTGATTGGGCGTGGGAAATGGATGCACGCAGCACAAACAGCCAAGGCTTCACTATAGCTTCGCATAATTACATCATTTACATACATACATACTTATATCATAATTACAAGTGTTACTTGTGATTACTTATAACTATTTTCTTGAAACGCATGAAACTCACCAACTCTAGTAGTTGACCCATTTTAAACGTGCTTTTCAGGTATGGTACCAAAGTTGGAATAATGTGATGACATGCTGCCTGTCATGGAACGTGCTCGATGCTAAGTGAATAGTTGCAAGTTATTAGTAAGGAGTGGGACAATTATTATATAATTATGTTTGTATCATCTAGACTATAGACAAACATAGAAGAATATAATACAATGTAAATTAGTTTGTAATGTTTCTTTATAAACAATGTTGTTGATACCAGAGGTGTCTATTACATTCCCGTTTTACAGTTCCGCATTTTGCTAATTGGGGTGTGATAGTTTCTTAGGGGTGGCTGGCTATTACAGTAGATTCATCGAAGGTTTCTCCAAAGTAGCCGCTCCGTTGACCGGTATAACTCGAAAGACTGTAGTGTTTAGTCGGGGTAAATTTCAGGAAGAAGCCTTTTAAGAATTGAAGAAAAAACTCACGCAGGCTCCAATCCTTGTTCCACCCGATGATAATGAGGATTTAGTAGTGTGTAATGATGCCTCGCATCGAGGGTTAGGTTGGTGTTGATACAACGAGGGAAGATTATAGCGCATGCGTCCAGACAGTTGAAGGTTCATGAAAGTACATACCCGACGCATGACTTAGAGTTAGCAACATTATCTAGAGATATTATCTACATGATACTAAGTGTGCTATTTATACAGACCATAATAGTTTGAAGTACTTCGAGCAGAAAAAGCTAAATAAGAAGCAGAGAAGATGGTTAGAATTGATTAAAGACTATGATTGTGACATCAAGTATTATATGGGAAAGCCTAATGTAGTCGCTGATGCCTTAAGCCGAAAGAACGAATAAGTCATCGCGACGGTGAAAAGTTGATAATTAACTCATATTTATTTAAAGAGATTAGCAAGGTACAGTCAGAGGTGCTTATGGATGAAGAGTTAGTGAAGAAAGAAAGGATTTTTGGGCAGCAGACCGAGTTGTTAGATAACACCCATGGTGTAAAGACCAGATTTGACCGGATGTGGATTCCACGTCATGGGAATCTTAGAGGTCGAATTCTAGATGAAGCCCATAAGTCTTGATACTCAATCCATCCAAGATCCACCAAGATGTATCAAGACCTGAAGAAAGACTACTGGTGACCGGGTATGAAGAAGTTAAGGTAGAGCACCAAAAACCGTATGGAAAGATGCAGCCTCTAGAGATCCCGAATGGAAATGGGAACACATCATCATGGATTTCAATAACTAAGCTACCGCGTACATCTAGAAATTAGGATACCATCTGGGTGATTGTGGACCGTCTGACGAAAAGTGCTCATTTTCTGCCTATACGTGAGACTATCACGTCAGAAACGTTGGCGAGCATGTTCATTAAGGAAGTTGTAACAAAGCATGGGGTTCCGTTGTCGATTGTTCCCGACAGAGATACCCGCTTTACATCAAGGTTTTGGAAGAAGTTCCTTGAAGCGTTGGGAACAAGACTAAACATCAGCACGGCGTATCATCTCAAACATTTGGGTAGTCTGAACAGACTATCCAAACCCTTGAGGATATGCTACGTGCATGTGTGTTAGACTTTGGAGGGAGTTGGGATGATCACCTGCACTTAGCAGAATTCTCTTATAACAGCAGCTACCATTCGAGTATTGGTATGCCTCCATTTGAGATGTTGTATGGTAGACGTTGTAGAACTCATGTATGTTGGGGAGAAATTGGTCAAAAGAAGCTTAGAAGCTTAGAAGTCGTACAAGAAACCTCTTCAAGGTTTAATCATATTAAGGCAAGGATGAAAGCTGCTCAAGATCGTCAGAAGTCTTATGCTGATAAGCCACGACAACCGATCGAGTTTAACGTTGGCGACAACGTGATGCTCAAGGTCTCGCATTGGAAGGGATTATCCATTTTAGAAAGAGGGAAAAACTGTGACATTTGAGCCAAAACAAGGTACACCTCAGTACGTATTTACCGATTAAGCAAATAAACGCCTTTTGCGTAACAAACGAATAATTAACCGAACGGGTCGGGTTATGACCCAGATATCTCGGGGGGCCATTCATAAGTGATATACGATCTATAAAAGCTAAAATATTAGAAATATGGTCTTAGTTTGATAGAAAACTAGTTAAACGAAAACATGCTCGTTTAACCACCCGCTATAGATTTAAAAGCGAAAGATAGTTACAAACCAAGCATTGTATCATTCGTTAAGCCGAAAAAGACTTACCAAACACTTATTTTAAATGTTTTAAGCTATCCGTGAAAATATTTTTGATTTTTACAAACATATAGTATGTTTTTATAATTTTACACAAAACTAGCCGAAAAACACTCGTTTTCGCGTTGTTTAACGCACCCAATAAGTTTTTCGCGCCAAAAACCGAACCCGAACTAAATTTGGACTGGGATTTTCGTATTTGGGCTTGAAAAACCTGACCATTGGGCCAAAACAGCCCATCATGGGCCATAAGGGGGTTCCGATCGGCAGCCCACCCCCACCCCCAATTTTTTTTATATAACTTGTTTAGGAAGCTTGCTTATCCAATTTGGTTTATAAAATCTGAGGTCCAAGCAGCTGCATCCTAAAATTCCAGAAAACCTCCAAACCCTAAGGTAAAGGGCTTAAATAAGTAGCTTTTGAACTTGTTTAAACTTGTTTAATACCATAAAAACATGTCTTGGTTACTAAAAATCATTCCTAACTGTGTAAAAATCCTAAAAATGGTCCATAAACATGTTTTGATCATACACATGGTAAGGAACCTGTTTTGATAGTTTTTTTTTTGCCATAAACACGGATTAAAGGGTTGAAACGGCGTTTTTACGGTTCAAAAGTTCGTTTTTGTGCACTAGCCGAAACCCTAAGTTAAGGGCTGTTATGTTGATGAAATATTGCTTGGTTTGTGATATAGGACTTTTACCTAGCTTTCTTAGAAGCACAAGAACCTGAAAACTTGATTAAAAAGTCGGAAACGAGCCAAACCAGGTAATACCGAAACACTCGCTTACAGGCTATTTAGGTTAAGGTTGTGATTTGCATATTTTTAGGACTTGAAATTTTTCAGGGACATCAGGGACCAGGTCAATAAGTCCCTGTTCAAATTTGGTAATTTTTCGACCATCCGAGAATATTTGGCGAATTTATTACCGAATTGGGACGTTTATTTGGGAAAAATAGCTAAAATACTTCAAAAATTATGACATTTTTTTGGGAACTCAGATTTGATGTATTTTGATCACATATGAATTTTGGGATCATTTGGAGAAGTTTAAAGGTGTTTTGTTTATTTGCGTTCGTGTGAATTTTTACAGCCGAATTTGGGCCGAAAAGAATATTGCACGAGCTTTTTACATTCTGAAATTGATACAGGTTGTTTTGGGATGTGATTTGAGTATTCAGGAATGTTTTTGGAATTTTTGGAAATTTTTTGGGGTAAACGGACGATTTTCAGGTGAAATATAGCTGATAAAATGAATTTTTATAAATTAATAAATCAGTAAATAAATTCCAGAAATATTTTTATAAAAATCTACATATTTTAATTGATAAGTGGTTAAATTTTCATAATTTAATGATTAACGGTTAATTAATTATGCTAATCTGAATATTAAACAAATTCAGTTTTTATAACAACCTGCAAGTTCGCGACTAGTGAACCTGCGGGAATATCAAAACACCAAGAGTGATCAAAAATCATATGTTTGGACTAATTAAGTGAAAATGAACTTTTCTATGAGAAACCTGGACAATCCGGATGGATTGTGCGCGTTTCTTCTTAAATCAAACTGTATAGACGGAAACGGGCCCCGTGGCTAATCCAGGACCCCAGTATGTGATCCTTCTTTATAATTTAATCATTTTATTAACCAATACATTTACTCAAGCTTATTTTCCCATAAGTGTTTTCTGAACGCGTAAACGAGCAACTTGGCCCAGCTGGGAAAACGGGAGTCTGAGCCAAGTTCGGTTTTAAGTATTAGACATTGAACAACATCACAACCTAAGCCTATTGCCACTTTCTGGGCGTTCCAGCTACACCCAGATTAGTTATACAGCCCAGTTTAGTATTGAGATTATAATAATATTAAAATATTAATATTATTATAATATTGATTATAGGAACTACTGATAGCGGACTGAACAAACCGCGAGTTGATACAGTACTGAATATCTACTAAACCGTGAGTTTCATGACCCCACTTTTAAACTGTTTTACGAACTTTTGGGGTAAAAAGCATGTTTGATTATATATACATACCTGAAACATGTATTGATGTGAATTATCTAAGTGCTAACACACGAAAGTCCCCACGATCACAGTGATTAACTTCGAGTCGGTGGCTTGTGAATAGTACTATTGGTTTGACAAACCCAAAAGGAATCGGCCTGGTTGCCGTGTCACATAGCGCCATTTGCACATGACCATATTTATACAAACAGGCTATGTAGTGTTAGACATAGCTACCGGGGCATGTTGTGGGCGGAAAGGGGTCACAGTGGTTGATTGAGCGTGGGAAATGGAGGCACGCAGCACGAACAGTCCAGGCTTCACTGTAACTTAGCATAATTACATCACATACATCATTTACATACATACGTACTTATTTCATGATTACAAGTGTTGACTTGTGAATACTCATTACTGATTTCTTGAAACTCGTGAAACTCACCAACTCTAGTAGTTGACCCGTTTTAAACTGCTTTTCAGGTGTACCTAAATCGGAGTAATTTGATGATCTGTTACTTGCCTGAAGTGTGTGGTTGATGCTATGTGAATAGAGGCAAGGGAGTTAGTAGTAAGAATGTATAGTTAACGAACTAGTTTTGTTTGTATCACCTAGACCGTAAAACAATGATAGAACAAAGAAATGTAATATATTGTAAATTAGTTTGTAATGTTTCTTTATAAACAATGTGTTGATATCAGAGGTGTCTGTTACATTCCCGTTTTACGCTTCCGCATTGTGCTAGTCGGGGTGTGACAAAAACTGAGTCCAAGGTATATAGGACCGTTCAAAATCATAGCTCGTGTGGGAGAAGTGGCGTATAAGCTAGATCTACCTGAGGAATTGGAAGGAATCCACTCTACTTTCATTGTTTCCTATCTATTAAAGTGTCTAGCTAATGATACGTCTCAAGTACCTCTTCAACACATTGGGGTAGATGAACAGTTGATTTACGTCGAGCAGCCTGTTGAGATAGTTGATCGCAAGGAAAAGCAGCTTCGACACAAGGTTATTCCGTTGGTGAAAGTGCTATGGAAGCACCGTAAAGATTGGATGCTACATGGGAAGTTGATGAAGAGATGCGTAAGTTTTACCCCGATTTATTTATGTAATAGTTAAGTTTCGGGGACGAAACCTTTTTAAGGAGGGAAGACTTGCAACATCCGCATTTTAAGAATGTTATAATAAAAGAAGTTTTTATTATTTATTGTGTTCGCTATTTATTTTGGTTAAATAATAATGGGACGAAGTGTTAGGATTAGGATTTGTAAATGGACTTGAGAATGGTTACGGGCAGAATGTCCATGGGATTGGAGTAATTAACCTCCTAAACCTCCCTAAAACCCTAAACATTCTCAATTCATCATCTTCAACATCAAGACACACTCTCTGTACACACACAAACACCTTCTTCCTTCCATATTTCAAGAATTAAGATTTAGCAAGGTTGATTATTATTTAAGCATCAACAAGCAAAGAAAACCCGTCTATATTCACAAGGGATTCAAGATCGAAAACAATCCAAGCTCTAGAAAGATATTTCTTAGATTAAAGATTAGGTTTTATGTTGGTTTGTGTTAAGATTCATAGACTAAGATGACTCGGGTCTTGTTGAGCAAGAAAAGTGTAAACCTTAAAGTAAGAAAGTTACGTGGCTTTAGTCGGTATAAACACGTGATGTTCGGGCCGTACCGAGCAAGGAAATGGAGTTGTTATAACCCAAAACTTGTCCTAGTGTTCAAACGGGTGTAACGAGACGTGGAAAATGGCAAAATGGAAGGACCCGAATAGAGCCAAAATGGAACCAATCGAGCCGAGTGGTTCCATTCGACTCGATTGGAGTCCATTTGAATCGAACGGATCCCATTCGAGCCGAAAATATGTTTTTCGAGCCAGAACCCCTCCTGTTCGTTAAGGGGTTTCGTTAACTTAGAAGTTCGGTTCGTTAACTTAGAAGTTCAGGGTACTTAGAACGAGATGATAGATACTTGTAAACTTGTTAAGCAGTTAGCCTGCTCAGTTGAAAAGAGGGGTGACCATAAACTCTGAAAGGAACCGACTCTAGGTGAGTTCTAGCCGCATTTTTCTTTGAAAATTTTATCGGGGTGGTGCGCATACTTGTAAGACTAAAAGGATATAAATTTATATATATAATGAGAAAAACGTGATAATTATTGCATGACTGAAAGAATAAACTGTAAAACTAGAAAGCTAGAAATATATTATTACATGTGCTTATTATATGAAAAACATGAATACCGATTGCAAGAAAGAAAGAATGTTTGTAAGAACTTGCATTTGTTTAACTTGTTTAACTAAACGTGATTGTAAGAGTCAAGTAAGAATATAATGTAAGAGTCAGGGTGACAGACCCTTCTAATACCTGAGCAAGAATAGAGTGGCCGACTCTATGATATCGGTGCAAGAGGTCGGGCGGCAGACCCTTATAATATCTGTGCATGAGGTCGGGCGGCAGACACTTATAATATCTATGAAAGAATGTAAGAATAATTGTATATTATATAAGATAGTGTAAGAATTATGCAAGAATAATACAAAGTATTATTGTGCAAATATGAAAGAACGTGTAAGAATAAATATATGTACATGAAAGAATAAAATAAAGAATATGTAAGATGAAAGAAAACAAGTACATGATAAAAGTATGATCGGTACTTACGAGTATGGTTATGTAAGGAGACCGTGTAAGAATAACCTGTAATTTGTTAAACTAGAACTCACTCAGCGTAGCTGAATTTTAGTATGGAATTTTAGTATGCACGCAGGTGAGTAGAATGAGACAGGTAGCTTGAGGAGGGACACGTGATATTCAAGTGAAGACTGGCATCTGAAGAAAGAAGAATCTCATGTCGTTTTATGTTTATTGTTGAGACTTTGCTATGTTGTTTAAGACAAGTACTTGCTGGGTTATAAGAATTGGTTGACTTTACATTTCTTTAAAAGTTTTAATTAACTCTAATTTTATAACTGTGTTTATGAGTAAATCTAACACCGAATGTAGGGAACCCGAGCTCAGGGCCTTACAATTTTTTATTGAAGAGTAATCAAATATTAAAAATTACAAAATGTACACATACATTTTCTTTTTTATCAAGCAAATACTTAGTAGTGTGTTTTAACAGCTTGAAAGCCTCTTTGTCAAACATGGTTAAAGAAACAATCATAGTGTGATCCTGAACCCTTATAGAAATTCTGAACCTATTTAGACATAATTAAAATCATGATAATCAATTTGTATTTAAAGTGAATAATTCAAATATGATAATGCAAAATTTTTTTGAAGAAAACTATAAAAAAAACTTAGTTCGAATTTTATCTAGGAACAACAACCGGATCAACATTGCAATTTGGATTTGCACAATCATAACCTTCTTTGCTATCAGTTTCATAAAAACACATATTTCTTGGTTTTCAACTTTAACCATCTTTGAAGTAACCTTAAATTTACATCTTACACATGCAGAATAATACCAAACAGTGTTCAAACTGAGTGCCTTAATAGTACCAACCACAATAACATATTTAGCCTGCGATATGTATTTTAAATATTTTAGATAATAAAAATAATAGATGGTATCATTTATACAAAGCGAAATAATTAGTTAACCTTGTTAATGTCGGTGATATCAACAACAAACTTGAAATCTTTGTCAATAAGGAATTCATCACGAAGAGTTGACAAAATTGAAGATTCTAAGCCATGTTGAAACATGTGACATTCGTGACAAAACCGAGTACACCTTGGTATTCACAAACCGAATAAGTGATTAACCGCTTATTGCGTATCGAACAAAGGGTCAACCAAACGGCTCTGGTTATGACCCAGATATCTCGGGGGGGGGGGGGGGCATCTATAAGTGATATACGTTTAATATAAGCCAATATATTAATATTATCGCCTTAGTTCGATAGCAAATCAGTTAAACGAAAACGTGCTCGTTTAACTACCCGCTATGGATTTAAGCGCGAAAGAGAGTTACAAAACAAGCATTGTATCATCCGTTAAGCCGAAAAAGACTTACAAAACACTTAGTGGGAATGTTTTAAGTGATCCTTGAAAATATTTTTGATTTTTTAAAAAAATAGTAAGTTTTTCTAATTTTACAAGAAAATGGCGGAAAAACACTCGTTTTCGCGCTGTTTGTTGTACCCCGATATATTTTCCGTGCCAAAAACCAAACTCAAAATAAATTTGAACTTGGCTTTGAAACGAGGCATATGGGCAAAAAGAGGCCCAAAGGGACCCCTTTTTGGACTTGCGATTGTAATAAGTGGAAAACCCCATATGGGTTTCCTTTATATTATTATAACCTCAAGATATTTTGTTACATCAAAAACACAGCTAACTTCTAGAATTTCCACGGTTCTTCAACAACCATTCAAAAAACTTAAGGTATTTGATTTTTTTAATCAATTTTGTACATGTTTAATCTCGTTTAAAATCATATAAACATAGTTTGATTACCAAAAATCATTCCTAACCATGCAATAACCTTAAAAATGGTCTAAAAACATATTTTGATCATACACATGATTAGGAATCAGAATCATACTCTTTTTTGGCCATAAACACGGATTAGAGGGTTTAAACGGCGTTTTTACGGCTCAAAAGTTCGGTTTAATACCCTAGCCGAAACCCTAAGTTAAGAGGCTTCCATGTTGAAACTTGCTTTTTTTGTGATATAGGACCTGCACTTAGCTTACTTAGAAACACATGAACCCGGAATTTGGATTAAGAGAGCAAAAACGGGCGAAAACCGCAAAGGTAACGTCGAATTGGTCGAATACGGGTTGTTTAGGATTCGATTGTGATGTGCACATTGTTAGGTTATAAAATTTTTCAGGGACATCAGGGACCAAATGATTGAGTCCCTGTCCAAATTTGGTAATTTTTCGACCATCCGAGAATATTTGGCGAATTTATTACCGAATAGGGACGTTTATTTGGGAAAAATACTTAAAATGCTTGAAAAATTATGAACTTTTGTGGGGAACTCAGATTTGGTATAATATGATCACATGTGAAATTTGGGATCGTTTGGAAAACCCTAAGTATGTTTTATGTATTTGTGTTTATTTGAATTTTCATAGTCGTTTTTGGCTCGGAAATGATATTTGGCAAGATTGTTAGAGTTTGGGATTTTTCCAGATTGTTTTGGGACATATTATGATCACTCGGAAATTTTGGTGGAATTTTTGGAGATCGTTTGGTATAAACGGACGATTTTCGGGCTAAATATAGGTGATAAAATGAATTTTTATAAATTAACAAATCAGTAAATAATTCCAGAAACATTTTTATTAAAATATACATATTTTATATAAGTGGCTAAATTTTCATAATTTAATGATTAACGGTTAATTAATTATGCTAACTTAAAGATTAAACAAATTCAATTCTGATAAAAAACCGACGAGCTCATGATTAACGAACCTGTTGGAATATCGGAACACCAAGAGTAATCAAAAATCATAGTTTTGGATTAATTAAGTAAAAACAAACTTTTTATGAGAAACCCGGACAATTTGAATAGATTGTGCGTGTTTTTCTCTAAATAAAATTAAATAAACGGAAACATGCCCCGTAGCGAATCCAGAACCTCAATATGTGATCTTTCTTTATAACTTAATCATTTTATCAACCAACACATTTACCCAAGCTTACATCCCGATAACTGTTTTCTGAACGCATAAACGAACAACTTGGCCCAGCTGGGCAAACGAGGATACTGAGCCAAGTTCGATTTTAAGTATTAGACATTGAATAACATCACAATATAAGCCTATTGACACTTTCTGGCGTAACAGCTATACCCAGATTAGATATACAGCTCAGTCAAGTATTAAGATTATAATAATGTTATAATATTAATATTATTATAATATTGATTATAGGGACTAATGATACGAGTCAAACAAACTACAAGCTGACGCTGTACTGAATCCTGATTAAACCGTGAGTTTCATGACCCTGCTTTTAAACTGTTTTAATGAAATTTTGGGGTGAAAAACATGTCGATACACATCTATATACTCTGAAATGTTTGATAATGGGAAATATCTAAGTGCTAACACACGAAAGTCCCCACGAACACAGTGATTAACTTCTAGCCGGTGGCTTGTGAATAGTACTATTGGTTTGACAAACCCAAACGAAATCGGCTTGGTTGTCGTGTCACATAGCGCCATTTGCACATGACCATACTTATACAAACAGGCTATATAGTGTTAGACATAGCTACTGGGGCATGTTGTGGGCGGAAGGGGAGCCACAGTGGTTGATTGGGCTTGGGAAATGGATGCACACAGCACAGACAGTCAAGGCTTCACTGTAGCTTAGCATAATTACATCATAAACATACAAACAAACGTACCTGCGAACGTACATACATACATACTTGCGTATTACAAACTGTGATTGTTGTACGAACAACTGATTTCTTGAAACTCGTAAAACTCACCCACTATTTGTAGTTGACCCATTTTAACATGTTTTTCAGGTACTGGTTTGGATTAGAAAGTCAATGTGCTACATGTTTGACTTGCGATCAATGTTGGGTGAATTAATGCAAGTGTGCTAATAGGAAGTAAAGCCGCTTAACGGGCTGGATATAGTTTGTATCACCTAGTTGTAAATGAACTTAGATTAATGTAAAATAATGTAAAGTAGTTTGTATTATTCTTTACAAACAATGTGGTTGATATCAAAGGTGTCTGTTACATTCCGTTTTACGCTTCCGCAAATCGCTTAACTGGGTGTGACAGAAGTTGGTATCAGAGCCATTGGTTATAAAGGATTAGGTTATCCCTTAGGATACCTAAAATATAACTGTAGACTCGAGTAACACTGGGAAAATAAATAAAAATCTAATTTATATACTGATGGATACCGGGATGAACTTGTAGGGCAAGTGGGTTATTGTGGTCCTGAACATAATAACAGACTTGCTTGTACGATGGAATTCGGTGAATACGTGTGTGTGTGTGTGTGTGTGTGTGTGTATAGGGGTGGGATCCAGTGAAAACTCCTCTTAAAGAGAAAACTTAAAAACTCCTAAAAACCCCCCAAAAACTATTTTTAACTTTTTTAAAAATTTTTTTTGAAGTTTCTTTTTTTTTTCATTATTCTTATATTTTGTTTTTGGTTCCCAAAAAAAAAAACCTTGCCGGTAACATCATCGGTGTAGTGTACATGTGTAATAGTGTGTATTGCATATATGCAAAAGTGTTTGTATTGCATAAAAACAACACTATTGAACATATTTGATATACACAATTGTATATATGCAATATAAGACTAATACGCACATCGAATACACATTAGTACGTATGTGTAATACAACATTAAGGCACATATGCACTACATCGACTTTTATTTTATTATTATTTTTTTTCCATATAATACAACACTACTATACATATACAATACACAAATATTGAATATATGCAATTAAACACTATTAAACTTAAAAATACATAGTAATACACATGTGTAATACAACGATATCGCACAGTAATACGTATGTGCATTACAGCGGGGTTCTTTTTATTTTTTTATTTTTTTTTATTTTTTTTGAGCAAAGGGTAAGAAAATATAAGAATAATAGCAAAAACAGAAATTTGAAAATATTTTTTTATTTTTAATTAAAAATAATTCTTTAGGAATTTTTAAGTTTTCTCTCTAAAGATGAGTTTTCTCTAGATCCTCTCCCTATATATATATATATATATATATATATATATATATATATATAACACATACGTGCTTATCTGTAACAAGGTGTACAAATACGTGTACGTACTGTACTGTCGATAATACTAAATCTTAGTGTAACGAATATTATATTCGATCATAATCAATATTAGTTTAAAATTATATTTTATTAAAAATAATATTATATTTTATCATAATTAATATTGTATGTAGTCATAGAAAATAAAATATTTTATTTTGCCTTAAGTAATGATACTCTCTACTCTGATTCCTGTTATCGAAAAAAAAGTATTATTTTTATGACAAATTGTTGAACCGAAGGTTGTCGAGATCGGTAGTCTCATATCGGATAAAGAACCGGTGCTACCCATAAGTGAAAATTTTGATAAAGCTTTATCGAGTCCAAATTGAATCTTATTGTATGATCGAACCACAGATCGAGCGTAAATTCAAGGTCCAGAAAGGAACGGTGAAGGGTGTGATCTACATACGCTCACCTCAAGGAAACACAACACTTCTCGATTCAGGCCTAATCTTCGTTTCATATGCCAATTTCTAACAGTAAACTGAACTGTTTTCTAGTTATCCATCCACTTCCGTTGTTCAAAAATAAACACTACTCCTAAGAAAAATACCTATTAAAGAATACGATTTATCAAAATTATAAATATAACAACTATTCTATTGAAATTTTCAATAATATAACAAACCGCGGCCACCTACATATATCATACACCAACTATAAAAATGATATTTCCTTATACCTTACCAGTACCACCGACAATGATAAACCCTCCTCAATTAATAAAATCATCAAATCATCTATGTATGAGTATCCATAATCACTCCCATATTGTTGCCACTCCGATCAGTTTATCATAAAGGAGAACCCTCACGCTTGCAGACCGATGATGTGTCATGGCTTGTAGAGAACATACTTACTCCCAAGTAATAAATTATCACTTTTAGTAGACCTGGCACGCTTGCGTATACTGAATGACCTGATGAAAGAATATTCTGTAATTATACTTAATAACACCCAAAGGTCAAGGGGAGTATACAAATGCCTCCCGATTATAACATACGGTTTAAACTTATAACGAACAAATGTCTACTTACGGGAGAGACAAGTTAAAACATATAACCAATAGTAGGATTATATAAAATTAATTATGGTACAAGTTGTGAACTATTCATGATTATTATAATGTGTGCTTAGATAGACAAGGATAGTAAGACAACGTTGTGTATAGTTTCGATACTCCATGCAAGCATTTGGTAGTGTGCTATGTTGATATGTGTGACGAATTGGATCTATTAGTACAAACATTGACCCTTACAGGGTTAAAGTTACTTGTCACGGGAAGACAATTTTCAATATATATATATATATATATATATATATATACATGCAAACAATGGCCTTATCAGGCTAAATCTATGCACTATCCTGTGTATATGGATATATGATTCGTGTGTGTAAAACGTATCTGCTATTTGAATTACCTGAATGTTAGCTAATGTGATTCCCTGCGCAATGAGTTATAGGGAAAATTACTATTATGTGAAATTTAGTTGTTTATCATTATAGAATGGTCCCGAAGAAGACGAACACGTAATTTGACGCAGTTGTGGCCGAAATGATTGATCGGCGACTGTAGATAGTAACACTGACAATCGCAGCGCGATTCGCTGCCAGCATTAATACAACAATGAATACAAATCAAAGGCCAAGCACTAATACGGTAGCGAATATTATTTCTCCGCCCAATATTAACACAGTTACAAATGTTATTTTTATGATAAATATGAACATGGTCATAAATAATACTCCCCCATTGAGCACTAATGCTACTATTGATAATGATAATTTCCCCCACTAAATGCCATTGGCAACAAAAATCTTTTATCGCACATGAATACTAGTCATATCAACCGCGATCCTTCATGACGGGAATACTCGTTTAAACAATTCATGTCGTGCGAATCTGTAAATTCTAGTGGTACTAAAAGAGTAAATGGGTAGTAAAAGGAATCGAAGCGATAAAATCTATTATCAATACCAGAAATTGATCATCACATATGTGATAGATAACGATTGTACAAATTCGGGAACAAGAGGCAACCAACCGTATGACTTGGACAAAACTTAAAACCCTTTTATTAAAACATTTTCATCCAAGGAATAAAATCGAAAATGAAAGTGCGGGTCAACTGGATTGCACAAACATTTCTAATGATTTGGTGCAACTAATAATGTGGTTAGTAATCCGAAAGTAGAGACCTTAGTTAATCCAGTTAGTCACTTAACTTTTGAGAATACCGAGATGCAAGCCGGGGTGGTAATTTTGAATTCGGTCAGTAAAGGTGTGTTGAGAGTACCGGGGAAATCATCTAGTATAAAACAAACTAATCACAAAACAGGGGTACAAGAGCTACAACAATCTAAACGTGCGCACCCTACAACTAAAAATAATACGACAATTAATTTTAGTTCAGAATTAAACATATACAATGAACCTTTTCCAAAGGGTATGTCGAATAAAGGCGTGCCATAAAAGCAGGAAGGTTGGATACTATGCCTGTAACCGTGAAACCATTATGAACATTGTAAACCGACTGTTCTAACCTCACCACTTACGGTTATCCCAATCGCAACCAATTAGATCACAAACTATGACAAACCCTCATGTTTACTATGAGTGTGGAAGTACGAAACGCTTCAAAATGAACTGTCCCAAGTTAAACTAAGAACGAACATTGACGTCTAATTCGACTAGAGGCCGCGATTAGTGACCGGACCCGATAAAACACAGCAAGACTTAATTGTGGTAAAAGAATA
Source organism: Bidens hawaiensis (assembly GCF_021521415.1). Taxonomy (NCBI): domain Eukaryota; kingdom Viridiplantae; phylum Streptophyta; class Magnoliopsida; order Asterales; family Asteraceae; genus Bidens; species Bidens hawaiensis. The sequence goes on from NW_027491022.1 coordinate 3,800,214, forward strand.
AATCTGTAATTACTGAGTAATATACTTCAGCCTCGTTTGATATAGGTACTGATAGAAGTTTTATTCCCACTAACTTCTTATCCCCGAGAAATGTACTGGTTAGTGAACTAATAGATCCTTATGCTATAGACTTCACTAACAGTAAACCTAGAAATGTTAGGCAAATAATCCAAAACTATCCTATTATCTTAAACAACCAAGCATTTTATTAACCTGCTCCTGGTATAGTTGGGGAACATTGATGTAATTGTTAATATGGGCTGGTTAGCTAAATACAAGGCGGAAATTGTGTGTAATGACTAAATAGTTAAAATTCCTCAACCAGATGATGAAGCGATTATGGTACAAGAAGCGATTAGATAAATACAAGTATTGCGCTTTCGCCAAGGGTGTATGGTATTTCTGGAAAATGTAACCATAAAATCCTCAACGAAACATTTAGGAGATATCCCTATAGTACTCGAATACTTAAATGTCTTCCTGATGAACTACCTGGAATACCACTATCCGACAAGTTGAACTCCGAACTGACCTAACCTTAGGGACAACTCCTATTGCCAAGGCACCTTATTGTCGGACATTCTCCAAAATGTAAAAACTAATTATACAGCTACAAGAATTATTAGATAAGGGCTTTATGGGACCTAGCTATCATCATTGGGGAGCACCGGTGTTGTTGGTAAAGAAGAAGGATGAAAGCTTAGGATATGCGTTGATTATTGGGAACTACACGAATTGCCATCAAGGCCAATATTCCCACCCATAATTAGACGATTTGTTCAATTAGCTCCATGACGCGAATTACTTCTTGAAAAATTGACCTCTGAATCGGCTATCGTCAAGTTAAAATCCAAGAGAAAAATGTTTCTAAAACTGAGTTTTGAGCTCAGTATGGTCACTATGAACCCTTAGTTATGCCTTTTGAACCGACTAAAGCACCTGTAGTTTTCATGAAACTCACGAACTGAGTTAGTTAATAGTACCTCGAAAAATTCTTAATAACGTTATGGATGACCTCCTGGTATCTTGAAAACCAAGAAGGAACATGATAAACATTTATGATCAGTCTTGGAGGTGTTGAGACAGGAGGAATTTTATATTAAGTTGTCCAAGTATGAATTCTAGCAACAAGAAATACGATTCTTAAAACACGTTATTAGTTGACACGGAATCCACACACACCCGAGCAAAACTGGTTAGCACCAGAGTCACCAAGAGAAATTCGCCAAATTTTAGGATTAGCCGGGTATTACCGACACCTTATTGAAAACTTTCCAGTTTAGCCCAACCTTTGACCCTTTCAACCCAAAAAAAAAAAAGAAAAAAAAACTGAATTTAGGATTGAGAATGAGAACAGAATGGCTTTTAATCATTAAAACGAAAACTTTGTTAAACCCTTATGCTAAATCTCCCAAAAGGGACTGATGATCTTGTAATCTATTGTGATACATCTCGAGAATAATTAGAATGCGTACGAATGCAGAAAAACAAGGTTATAACATACGCTTTCTAACAATCAAAAACGCACAAATTATTCTATCCTTAAGCCGGAGTATGGGACGATTATTTTTGCATCTAATGCATGGGCATGCTACTATTATGCCATCAAACGCACAAATTACAGGAATCGCAGATGCTTATAACATGCAATTGATCTGACAAAATTGAATATGGGATAAGGAAGACGAGTAGAGTTGTTGATTAAGTGTAATTGTGAAAACCGATGCCTCAAGATGAAGGGATGAAATTAAACACTGGAAAGTACGGGCATTTGAAACGATTGTTTAGACAAACCATATCGGGCAAATTCATTTCGCCCAAGAGAAAACCCCAAGAACCTAACAATTAGAAAACAAAATCCTGCACGAGGACGAGCAAAACTTTGAAAGAAAAACCGATAAACATCTATACCACAAACAAACCGAGTTTATATTCCAACTTTTGGTAAATTGTGTGACTTAATCATGGACAATGCACATAAGTCCAAAGATTCTATTCATACAGGTGCTGATAAGACGTACAAATATTTAAAGGAATATTATTGATGGTCCGAATGTATGAGTCGGGTTAGAATTAAGGTAGAATATCAAAGGCCCTCGGTAATGTTACAATAACCGGAATCACCCAGTGGAAGAGGGAACAGATTACTATGAGCCTCGTAACACTTTTTCATAAATCATCGCGGGAACAATGTAGTTCGAGTCCTAATTGACCAGCTAACTTAAATTACAGATTTCCTTCCGAATTATAATAACTACATAACTGAAAGGCTCGCCTACCATTATATGTTTATCTATTTCGATTACCTCAGATTGAGATAATCAGCTCACCTATTAATTTCTGTCAAACTTAAGAAACCGAATCGGTTTAAGTACGGCCTATCATTCCCAAATAAACGATCAATCTGGACGAACTATACAAACATTGGGAGAATTACATTGTAATTGTATATTAAATCTTGGAGAAAATTAAGGCCAGTTTTTTATCAGAACGATAGGAACATCACCGACGGTAGCTACCTCGGTTTTCATACTTATAGCATACGCTAGATATGCCCCGCAGCCCCGCTGCATCAACCTTCCCGCCTTAAGCATGGATATGATATGTGGCGTCGCACCATTCTGGTCACCGAAGACCGTAATTTGGGTCCCATCCGGGGCCCTTAGATGAACAAGTTTCTGACCACAAACGATCTGAGCATCAACACTTGTGAGCCAATCCATCCCGAGCACCACATTGAAACAACCAAGCGGCATCAAATACAACCGCACCGGAAATCTATACCCAGACAACTCGATGGAACAACCCTGAATAGCCCTAGACACGGACACGGATTTTCCTACCGCGACCTCAACCTCAAGCGCATCGACTACGCGCTCGGGTGATTTATTCAACGAGGAACAGAACGCGGTAGACCCAAAACTTCTACTGGCGCCAGAATCAAATAAGACTGACGCCTGTAATTCATCAAGTAAAAAGGTACCTGGCGTAATATTATACTATTAATTAGCTACCTGATCATCACATACGACTCCAAAGGAATAAGAAACTATAACGGTGGAATAAAAGCTAAATAAGGAAAATACCTGAAACGACATCCGCATCCTCCTTCGCCTCCCTCTTGGAGATGTTGAAGGCCCTCGCCCTGGCCTTCGGCTTTTCTTCCATCTTCCCCCTCGAGGAAGTCCCCTGACCGGACCCCCCCCCCCCCCGCCTTACTGGTAGGACAGTTTGATGCCAAGTGGTCAGAACCCTTAAAGCGGAAACAAGTCAACGTCGGACACTCGAAATGGGGGTGTCCCGCCTTATCACACCGAAAACAGGAGATAGACCCACTCTTACATTCCCCCTTGTGCGGTTTCCCGCACTTCTTGCAATTACCGAACGCCGCATCCCTCTTAATCTCAGAAGTATAAATCTTCACCTTTTCTCGGCCGGATTAAAATTGTTTGCCCCGGGCCGCTTACCGTACGAATTAGTGTTCTATGTCTTCCTTGTCTCCGTCAGCGGTAACTTCTCCCTCTGATCATACAATGTACCTGCTAGGGTAACCACCAAGTGAAAAGAGTTCATGTCGGTAGTCACCACACCCCTACGAATATCCACTGGAAGCCCTTTCACATACTTTTTAATCCTCATGGCCTCGGGAGTAACCAAATCGGGACATAAATGAGCCATCTGGTTAAACTTGGTGGTATACTCCCGATGCGTCATGCTACCCGCCTCCAAGGTCAAAAATTCTTGTTCCATCTTATCCAATTCATGCGGAAGGCAAAACTGATCAAGAACCAACTTCTTCAACTCATCCCATGTCATCCTCCTAATCAAACGATCACCCATAACCTGCGCCAAGTTATCCCACAAACACAGTGTCTCGGAACGAAACGAGGCAGTAGCATAAGTCACCATGTCATCCCCCTTGCACTTACTAACCCTCAAAACGGCCTCCATCTCTCTCACCCACTGATGTGCTGCCATCGCATCTTTAGTACCATCGAAAGAAGGGGGGTCACAGTTCTTAAAGTCACCATACGAGCAACCCCGAGTAGATACACTAATAGTCCGCATCTCATCTTCATCCCCACTCGGCACATACACTTCCTCTTCCTCATCGACCTGCACCTCCTTACTCTTCCTTCCCTTATCTGAACCGTTACCAACCAGTGATTCCTCCATGGCCCTAACGGCCTCAGCAACGATCTCAGGAATGGCGCTATGGAGCACCTGGTATACCTCATCCGCGATAGCCGCGCGCACAGCAGGATCTAAGGTGGGGTTATCTCCCTCCTCATGAATCGGGACTTCCTGCTGGGATGTAGGAATCTCATTCTCGGCTTCGGCACGTGGCTTACGACCACGACCACGAACACTAGAACCACCTCTCTTAGCTGCTCGAGTATTAACCATGACTTATCCCTACAAAGACAGAATTTTAATATTGTCAGGTACAAGTGGCATTTAGAACATGTAAGGTAAGGGTAAACTGCTAATGACGTTCATCAAGTGTAATTAGTCATTTACTTTACCCGCCCGTCCTAATCACTCCCTGCCCTAACCATATTAGCCTTCTATCTAACACTTAAATAGTTAATCACATAATGGAAACTTTCAAATTTAAGGAATGACTAATTAATCTAACGTTACCTCTTGGCGTGCAGCTACTCGCGGTGGGCATACTAGTTTCTTTCTTACAGTTCGAGTCCAAGCATTCGGGGATGGTCGGATCCCTCGAACCATGGCTCTGATACCAACTTGTAAGGCCCCGAACCCCGGGAACCCCACAGTTGGTAATCAATCAAAACACTTGTAAAAATATTTAAACTTAAAAATGATTCATTTCATTAAAACAAACATCTCAGAGTATAATTCAGCGGAAAACATAAATAATAAAATAAGTTCCCAAAAACCCGGGAATTTTGCCCAAAACCAATTTAAATATACTTTATGAAACTTTTTGAAATAAAATGTTCAAAAATAAATTCTTCCATCCACGTATGCCATTCACCGTCCAAGTAGCTTCGTGCACGTCCAAGCAATAAGGCATCCTCTTCCTAACCTGAAACTCACACTAACATGCACACAAAGTCAGCTTGAGCTGAGTGAGTTCAAGTTTTAAGTAAATAACATCAGTAATAATAGTTATGATAGTCAGGGTCGAGCAAACGTACATATATATATATACACATAAATATATATAAACATCCTTACAAGTACATCCTTATATATATATATATATATATATATATATAACATCCAAGTATAACATCAGGGTCGAGCAAACGTACAACCCAAACACGTAACATCTCATCAACGCATGCAAACACAAAGTAGGCATACGCAACATCAGTAGTCGATACGACTACAACATCGCCAAATATAGGCCAAACAATAATGTATACATATATATATATATATATATATATAATATAACATCCCAAGGCCTACCATATACTAGCAAGCTTATGTAAAACAGTTTAAACGTTTCATCAAGAAAATCACTTAGGTATGCATGCTAGCCCAAAACTTGAAAAGAGTGAAAAAGGGGCATCATGAACTCACCTGAAATCAACCAAACACTAGCAACGAGCTAGGAAATCTCTAAGTGCACACTCACAAGTAAGGGCCTGTAAATTGTACACAACGCGTTATTAAACTAGACCGTAAAAACACACTCGCCTAACGGACTGCCCAAACCCAACAGTTTGGCCCAAGGCCTAACCCATACTCGTTCATTTTACCTCAGCCCCTAAAACCTTTCAATTAACCAAATCCACCCTACGATCAAGGTCGGGGCTAACCATGATGCACAAATCACCCGTCGGTACGCAAACCTAGTCGAATACGCGCGTAATAAATCTTAAAACCAATTGCCAAGCAAATCAGTCCCAAATGGACCAAATTCCCATCTTAACCTTTTCATGCATCATAATTATGTCACCCGAGTTGATAGGGTTGACGGTTCCTTTTTACAACACTCAATTTAACGTTTAAACGACAATTCGCGCACAACCGACTCGATTGACTAATCACCAACCTAATCAGCCCCGAGTACCAAAAAAATAATTTTTCCACAGCCCTTGAATCCCCCCTAGGGCTATGAAAACTGATTCGGTTGGTAATTCAATCGATTAACGCATCAAACTCAACAATTGACGATTCTACACCCGATAAACCCTAGTTTTTGAACTAAAATCGATTGACTAACCTAAACACCTTCAATGACCCCGGAATTTTAATATGATGTAAATGTCATACCTGGGAATCTTTCTACACCAGAAACTCTAATTTTTATCCACGGGAAACGGGTCAATTGCTCCTTGGCTGAAATTTGCCCAACGAAAAGAATCGGCAAAATTGAGCATCAAAACGATTAGGGGTGAACGAACAAAATGTTGGGGATTGTAGTGCATACCTTGTAGTGCTCAAAAGTCGAAGCAAAGAAGGGGGACACTGTTCTCTTGGCCGATCGCAGCAGCTAATAGGGTTAGGGTTAGTTTATTATTATTATTTTTTTTATATATAATAATATTTACACACTAGCCCTCAAAGTTTAAGGGATATGGCAACTTGGAAGAAAAAGTAAGATAAGTAAACGTACCGGGAAGATGGTCGGGTCAACGAAAGATGCCGGATAACTCCCAAGAAATGTACATACTCTACACGCTGAAAATTCTTAAACCGAACAACTAGCGGGCGTTACAATACAAGTAATGTCCCCAGATCTTGGATATAAAAGCAATCGTTCCATATTTCCGGTCACGGATAGTATAGTTCTAATCATTCGTGTTTAGTCATTTGGGGGGGGGGGGGATATATGCGATTACTTCGTTTTCTTTTCTTTTCATAATCACGGTCCCTTTTGAAATAGGAGGACAAGGTTTTCATCCTGCCAGGGTTTACATGAACTTTTTGATGTAATTTTTTAATATGCTGGCGGATAAGTATGGACTTTGAGCAAGCCTAGACTATCGAGCATGGCTTTACTACCTCGAGCAAGGTCTTCGGAAGTGTTAAGGCTTAGAGCAAGATAGACTTCAACGAGCAAGAGTATTCTTCTATCGAGCATGGATTATCAATCGAGCAAACAACTTGATCATATAGGTTTCAACCAAGTGTCACGAGCACAGGATGGTCGAGAACATGGGGACAAGCATGGATGCAATAAGAAGATGTCATATGTTCAACGCAAGGACTTCGAGCATAGTTCAGTTTCCCGAGCAAGATTTACATCCGAGCATGCTAAAGATTGTTCAATAAGTCAAGGACAAGACTGAAGACATCAAGTAGAATGAGCTTGCTTGATGGACTACTTCGAGCAAAGCAAGGATTGGTCAAGAGGAATGAAGTTTGCTGGAGGAGAATATCTTCACTTAAGAAATTCTAAGTAAAGTATGCTCGAAGACACTCATCGAGCATACCTAGCATAGTGAGTCTGCTCGAGCAAGATTCTTACCTTGCTCGAGGATTCTTACACTTGTATTTGTTTTTTTGTCTTTCATTATGTAATAGATAGGGATTCTACAAGGAATGTCAGGTCTATAAATAGAATCCTAGGTTTCCATTTTAGGGTAACATTGGCATGCACGGAATACGAGAAACATTCTAAAAGAATATTCATTTTGTTTCCTCGTACAGCCGCGGTTGGTAATTCAATCGATTAACGCATCAAACTCAACAATTGACGATTCTACACCCGATAAACCCTAGTTTTCGAACTAAAATTGATTGACCAACCTAAAAACCTTCAATGACCCCGAAATTTTAATATGATGTAAATGCCATACCTGGGAATCTTTCTACACCAGAAACTCTAATTTTTATCCACGGGAAGTGGGTCAATTGCACCTTGGCCGAAATCTGCCAAACGAAAAGAATCGGCAAAATTGAGCATCAAAACGATTAGGGGTGAACGAACAAAGTGTTGGGGATTGTAGTGCATACCTTGAACCACTTCTAAATGCCTCGGAATCGCTCAAAAGTCGAAGCAAAGAAGGGGGGGCTGTTCTCTTGGCTGATCGCAGCAGCTAATAGGGTTAGGGTTAGTTTTTTTTTTATGATATAATAAAATGTTACACACTAGCCCTCAAAGATTAAGGGATATGGCAACTTGGAAGGAAAGGTTAGATAACTAAACGTACCAGGAAGATGATCGGGTCAACGAAAGATGCCGGATAACTCCCAAGAAACGTACCTACTCTACACACTGAAATTCCTTAAACCGAACAACTAGCGGGCGTTACACAAGTACATGATAAAAGTATGATCGGTACTTACGGGTATGGTTATGTAAGGAGACCGTGTAAGAATAACCTGTAATTTGTTAAACTAGAACTCACTCAGCGTAGCTGACTTTTAGTATGCACGCAGGTGAGTAGAATGAGACAGGTAGCTTGAGGAGGGACATGTGATATTCAAGTGAAGACTAGCATCTGAAGAAAGAAGAATCTTATGTCGTTTTATGTTTATTGTTGAGACTTGGCTATGTTGTTTAAGACAAGTACTTTATGGGTTATATGAATTGGTTGACTTTACATTTCTTTAAAAGTTTTAATTAACTCTAATTTTATAACTGTGTTTATGAGTAAATCTAACACCGAATGTAGGGCACCCGAGCTCAGGGCCTTACAACTTTTTATTGAAGAGTAATCAAATATTAAAAATTACAAAATGTACACATACATTTTCTTTTTTATCAAGCAAATACTTAGTAGTGTGTTTTAACAGCTTGAAAGCCTCTTTGTCAAACATGGTTAAAGAAACAATCTTAGTGTGATCCTGAACCCTTATAGAAATTCTGAACCTATTTAGACACAATTAAATCATGATAATCAATTTGTATTTAAAGTGAACAATTCAAATATGATAATGCAAAATGTTTTTGAAGAAAACTATAAAAAAATTAGTTGAATTTTATCTAGGAACAACAATCGGATCAACATTGCAGTTTGGATTTGCACAATCATAACCTTCTTTGCTATCAGTTTCATAAAAACATATATTTCTTGGTTTTCAACTTTAACCATCTTTGAAATAACCTTAAATTTACATCTCACACATGCAGAATAATACCAAAGAGTGTTCAAACTAAGTGCCTTAATAGTACCAACCACAATAACATATTTAGCATGCGATATGTATTTTAAACATTTTAGATAATAAAAATAATAGATGGTATCATTTATACAAAGTAAAATAATTAGTTAACCTTGTTAGTGTCGGTGATATCAACATCAAACTTGAAATCATTGTCAGTAAGGAATTCATAACGAAGAGTTGAGAAAATTGAAGATTCTAAGCCATGTTGAAACATGTGACATTCGTGACAAAACCGAGTACACCTTGGTGTTCACAAACCGAATAAGCGATTAACCGCTTATTGCGTATCAAACAAACGGTTAACCAAACGGCTCTAGTTATGACCCAGATATCTCGGGGGGGCATCAATAAGTGATATACGTTTAATATAAGCCAATATATTAATATTATGGCCTTAGTTCGATGGCAAATCAGTTAAACAAAAATGTGCTCGTTTAACTACCCGCTATGGATTTAAGCGCGAAAGAGAGTTACAAAACAAGCATTGTATCATCCGTTAAGCCGAAAAAGACTTACAAAACACTTAGTGGGAATGTTTTAAGTGATCCGTGAAAATATTTTCGATATTTACAAAAAATAGTAAGTTTTTCTAATTTTACAAGAAAATGGCGGAAAAACACTCGTTTTCGCGCTGTTTGTTGTACCCGATATATTTTCCGTGCCAAAAACCAAACTCAAAATAAATTTGGACTTGGCTTTTCACGTTCGGGCACGCAAAACGATGCATGTGGGCCAAAAGAGGCCCAAAGGGACCCCTTTTTGGACTTCCGATCGTAATAAGTGGAAAACCCCCCATATGGGTTTCCTTTTTATTATTATAACCAAGATATTTTGTTACATCAAAAACACAGCTAACTTCTGGAATTTCCACGGTTCTTCAACAACCATTCAAAAAACTTAAGGTATTTGATTTATTTTAATCAATTTTGTACATGTTTAATCTCGTTTAATATCATATAAACATAGTTTGATTACCAAAAATCATTCCTAACCATGCAAAAACCTTAAAAATGGTCCAAAACATATTTTTATCATACACATGAATAGGAGTCAGAATCATACTCTTTTTTGGCCATAAACACGGATTAGAGGGTTTAAACGACGTTTTTACGGCTCAAAAGTTTGGTTTAATACCCTTGTCGAAACCCTAAGTTAAGAGGCTTCCATGTTGTTGAAACTTACTTCTTTTGTGATATAGGACCTGCACTTAGCTTACTTAAAAACACATGAACCTGGAAATTGGATTAAGAGAGCAAAAACGAGCGAAAAAACCGCAAAGGTAACGTCGAATTGGTCGAATACAAGCTGTTTAGGATTCGATTGTGATGTGCATATTGTTAGGTTACAAAATTTTTCAGGGACATCAGGGACCATATGATTAAGTCTCTGTCCAAATTTGGTAATTTTTCGACCATCCGATAATATTTGGTGACTTTATTACCGAATAAGGACGTTTATTTGGGAATAATACTTAAAATGCTTGACAAATTATGAAATTTTGTGGGGAACTGTCACACCCCGTTAAGCGATTTGCGGAAGCATAAAACGGTAATGTAACAGACACAACTGGTATCAAATACATTGTTCATAAATAAAATTTATTAACTAATTTTACAATATATTACGTTGTTCTAACATTTTTTACAAACTAGGTGATACAATCAAAACTAGTTTGTTAACTACTTCACTTCATACTTGTATCGGTTTACACGGCCTCGATCACAATCCAAACACGTAGCACATAATTCTACTTCACTTTTCTGAATACCTGAAAAGCATGTTAAAACAGGTCAACTACGAATAGTTGATGAGTTTCATAAGTTTTAACGAAATCAGTTCCGCGTACCACACAGTCATAGTTTGTATGTACGCGTGTATGTATGTTTATATATATGTCCATCTGTATGTTTGAATGTACATATGCATGTGTGTAAGTTTAAGACATAAGTTTGAAGCTACGATAATATCATGACTGTTTACTCGTACTACTTGCTTCTATTTTTCAATGTAAAATCAACCACTGTGGCCCACCTTCCGCCCACAACGGATCCACGTACAATCAACCACTGTGGGCCCCTTTTTGTCCACAATGGTTCCACATAAAATCAATCATTACACAGAGTATCCATATATATATAGTATTTCCTACGCTATAATATTTCCTAAGCCTAACCTCATAGTATATATATATATATATATAGATATATACACATATATTCATGTATAGTATTCCCACGTATCATCAATTACTGTGGCCCTCCTTCCGCACACAATATATACAATCACATTATTTTCTTGGCATTCATGTCATAATCAAATTAGTTTGTTTAGTTGCAGCAGAACTTGGCTCAAAGGCCATACTCAACTTTGTTTATTAATTTGCAGCAGAACTTGACTCATAGGCCATACTCAACTTTGTTTATTAAGTTGCAGCATAACTTGGCTCATAGGCCATACTCAACTTTAGTTTGTTATTATTATGGCCCCCCTTCCACCCACAATAGCCCCATAATCATCACACACCACGTTGTCCCCATGGCCATTACAGACCACGTTGTTTCCCAAATTAGTTATGTTTAACATTACATAACGTGTTTGTATAAACATGCTGTCACGTGTAATTTCATTATGTTTTGCAATTCGTATTATCTCCACTCAATATATCAATCAACGATAATAATCATCTTTTATCAGCACACAGTCAATCATTATGTTTGTAGGGACTTTTCATATATAAATGTTCAAATAATTTATATCCTGAACCGTTTTCAGATAGATAACGTGTATAAACATGCTTTCCATCCCAAAAGTTCGTAAAATAGTTTAAAGAGTGGGGTCATGAAACTCACAGTTTTGTAGGCACTCAGTGCGAGGTCAGCTCGGGGTACGTTGCCCTTGCTATCACTTAGTCCCTATACTCGATATTATAATAATATTAATATTTTAATATTATTATAATCTCAATAATAAAATGGGTTGTATGTCTAATCTGGGTATAGCTGGAATGCCCAGAAAGTGTTAATAGGCTTAGGTTGTGATGTTGTTCAATGTCTAATACTTAAAACCGAACTTGGCTCAGTTTCCCCGTTTTCCCAGCTGGGCCAAGTTGTTCGTTTATGCGTTTTGAAAACAGTTGTGGGGAAATAAGCTTGGGTAAATGTGTTGGTTGATAAAATGATTAAGTTATAAAGAAAGATCATGCATTGGGGTCCCGGATTAGCTACGGGGCCCGTTTCCGTTTATTCAGTTTGAATTGAGAAGAAACGCGCACAATCTATCTAGATTGTCTAGGTTTCTCATAAAAGGTTCGTTTTTACTTAATTAATCCAAAAATATTATTTTTGACCACTGTTGGTGTTCTGATTTTCCTGCAGATTCGTTAATCACGAACATGACGGTTTTTATCAAAATTGAGTTTGTTAAATTTTCAAATTAGCATATTTAATTAACCGTTAATCATTAAATTATGAAAATTAAGTCACTTATCAATTAAAATATTTACTATAAAAATATTTCTGGAATTAATTATTGATTTATTAATTTATAAAAATTCATTTTATCAGCTATATTTAGCCTGAAAATTGTCCGTTTATCCAAACGATTTCCAAAAATTCCACAAAAATTCCTGGATGTTCAAACTATATCCCAATAGCATCTGTGTCAATTCCAGAATGTAACAAGCTTGTTCAATATTTTTTTCGGCCCAAATTCGGCAATAAAAATTCATACGAACGCGTATGCACAAAACACCCTTAGACTTCTCCAAATGATCCCTAATTTAATATGTGATCAAAATATAATAAATCTGAGTTTCCCACAAAATTTCATAATTTTTCAAGCATTTCAACTATTTTTTCCAAATAAACGTCCTAATTCGGTAATAAATTCGCCAAATATTCTCGGATGGTCGAAAAAATACTAAATTTGGACAGGAACTCAATGATATGGTCCCTGATGTCCTTGAAAAAATTCATTATCTAACAATATGCACATCACAATCTTAACCTAAACAGCCCGTAATCGAACATTTCGGCGTTACCTTTGCGGTTTTTGCCCGTTTTCACTCTCTTAATCCAATTTCCGGGTTCTCGTGCTTCTACATAAGCAATGTAAAGGTCCTATATCACAAAAATAGCATTTTTCATCAATATGGCAGCCTCTCAACTTAGGGTCTCGGTTAGGGTATTAAACCAAACTTTTGAACCGTAAAAACACCGTTTAAACCCTCTAATCCGTGTTTATGGCCAAAAAAGAGTATAATTCTGATTCCTAACCATGTGTATGATCAAAACATGTTTTTGAACCATTTTTATGATTTTTACATGGTTAGGAATGATTTTTGGTAATCAAACTATGTTTATATGATCTTAAACTTGATTAAACATGTGCAAAATTGATTAACTTAAGCTTGTTACCTTAGGGTTTGATGTATTGGTGTAAGAATAGCAGGTACTAGGCTAACTTCTGGAGAAAGCTTGGTAAACAAAATATCTAAGGTTATATATATATTAATTAAACTTAATAATAATATTATAAGGTGGTTTGGTCCAAGTTGGCGGGCTGGGCTTGTTGGGCTCCCTTTTGGGACCATTTGGTCCACTTTTCTCGATTTACATGCCCGAACGTGAAATGCCGAGTCCAAATTTATTTCTGGTTTGGTTTTGGCGATAAAATATAACGAGTACGACCAACAACACAAAAACGAGCGTTTTTTGGCCATTTTTTGTGTAAATTTATAAAAACATTGTATTTGTTTGTAAAAATCGAGAATATTTTCACAGATCACTTAAAACATTCCCAAAAGGTGTTTGATAGATCTTTTTCGGCTTAACGGATGATACAATGCTTGTTTCGGAACTATCTTTCGCGTTTAAATCCATAGCGGGTAGTTAAACGAACATGTTTTCGTTTAGCCAGTTTGCTATCATACTAAGGCCTTAATATCAATATGTTGGCTTATAATAAACATATATCACTTATAGATGCCCCCCAAGATATCTAGGTCATAACCAGACCCGTTCGATTAATCGTTCGTTCGTTACGCAATAAGCAGTTAATCGCTTATTCGATATGTGAACGCTAATGTGCAAACGGTTTTGTCACGAATGTCACATTCTTCCCTAGTTAAAAAATTTCGTCCCCGAAATTCAACATGCCAATTACGCCCCTTTAGGGGAAAAGTTTACAATTATTTGTTTTGGGATTCGTTCTTCTGTTTTCTAACACATTTAATTCCCTGTTGTGGATTCAGCCAAACTTTATTCAGTAAAATTTTATTGTGTCGTAACAATTTGATTTTCCCCGTTCAACATTTTCACGGTCCCTTAATAGAGTTTAGTTGTATACAAGTTTTCAGGTGGTGCTACATCCGCCCGGTCAGTAAGGCATTCGTTCTAATTCTATATATATAAAATATCGGGAGTGAGATAATTTTATTTAATACTTTACGGGGTTAACCTTCGAGGCAATTTTATATGGTTCCCTATATTTTCCAGTCAACTCATTGGTTTCATCAACTTAACTATCAACTTTCAAAAATCAATAACTTCTCACATATATCGGCATAGTCCTTTTGTTAGCCTCAGGCGGCTTTCAGTTTGTTCTTAATATTACGAGCTTTATTTATGATTCCCAAAATCAATTCGGATTTTGTATTTTAGGTGTCGCCAGTTTTCAAATTAATAAGGTGGTCGTTTATATTCTTGCTCGTATGTAACATCCCGAAATTTCCAAAATAATATTGTATTACTTAATAATAGAGGGAAAGTTTACTCGGGTTATCGGGAAATAAATAAATAGAGTAGGAGTTGGTATGTGTCGGGCTAGTGTTGGGTAATGGATATGGGTTATGGACTTGGGTTATGAAAGAAGGAAGGAGAGTCCATGGGCTTAAGCCCATGATCCCTAAATATAAATACCATTAATCACCATTTAATCCTCATTCTCACATATTCCATACACCACCAAAACACACACAACACCATCTTATAACCCGAACCAAGATCCGAAGGCGAAAACCAGAGCTTGTTAGTGCTGGAACGTCGTGAAGGACCAAAACAACATCAAGGCTTAACCGGGTTCGTAGTTCGACTCGTTCAAGGTACGTTTATAGTTAGAAATCATTCGTATAGGTTCGGTTTGATTTGGGAAATCATAGATCTGTGTTAGTTTGTTATAAACGAACCTAAAACAACAAATATTACTGGAATTGATTAGCATTTGATAGGTTAATTGTTAACCTAAAAGAACCCGTAACCTATATGCCTAAATCGCACCCCTTAAACATCGATGTTAGGCCGATTGGATGGTTGGGGTTTGTAGGCGCTGGTCAGACGATTACGTGGATACCTAAATCGAGTTATTTGGTTAAGAAACGAAGATGATTAAGGACGAACAGTAGCTGCAGCCGACAACTTCGCCTAAAAGCTAAGTTCGCCTGATGAACTTCGCCTGCAAGCTAAGTTCGCCTGATGACAACTTCGCCTAAAAGCTAAGTTTGCCTGATGACAACATCGCCTAAAAGCTAAGTTCTCCTAAGGTTTAACTTCGCCTAAAAGCTAAGTTCGCCTAAGGTTTAACTTCGCCTAAAGCTAAGTTCGCCTAAGGTTTAACTTCGCCTAGAGTCAAGTTCGATTAGAAAATAAATTATAAGCGGTAAGTAAAAGTAATCTAATACTAGGCCACCAGATTAAATCAGGCGAGTATTGATACGTGTAACTTATACAGTCAGCCGAGCTCAGTTAAAGAAGGGATTTACAACTATCGGAGGAAGAAGCAGAGTTCAGGTGAGTTTCTAGCCCCATTTCCTTGTTATGATTTCGGGGCTGTGTGCATACTCGATGTGAAGTGTGAATACACTTACCTTAAGTGGTAAGTGTATGCAATAGATGTTATACGATGTATATATTTTATAATGCTTGTCGGTACGTGAACGATCTTCGGATATTGCACGTATCGCCAAGGATAGTAAATTCCAAGTGGTTGATAGTGTGTATGAATGTTATGATGTGACTTGTAAATACTGAACTGATATGAAGTGTGATATAGGCAGGTAGAGGTAGAGTGTGTTAGAAGTGGCAAGAGTCTAGTAAGGGTGTTAGTGGCATAATGTGAGTGCGTGATAGGGAAAGCCTGTACGTGCCATCGTTATTATGTGTGTATGATTGTTGATGTGACTTGCTTATTATTTAAATGATATGAAGCGTGTTGTAGACAAGTAGAGGTAGAGCGTGTTAGAAGTGGCAAGAGTCTAGTAAGAGTGTTAGTGGCATAACGATAGTACGTGGTAGGGTAAGCCTATACGTGCCTTCGTTATTAAAGTGGCAAAGTGGCATAACGTTTTACGTTATTAAAGTGGCAAAGTGGCATAACGTTATACGTTATTAAAGTGGCAAAGTGGCATAACGTTTTACGTTATTAAAATGGCAAAGTGGCATAACGTTATACGTTATTAAAGTGGCAAGGTGGCAAAGTGGTAGGCGTAAATAAGAGGCTAAGTGGTAATGTAAGCAGGTTAGATAGTGGACTACGTGTCTGCGGATACGTATATGATGCATGTAGTAGTTGTATGATAAGTTGCTTGATTAACTAGAACTCACTCAGCGTAGCTGACTTTTAGTATGCACGCAGGTGATCAGACCAAAGAACTAGCATGAGGATGGCACATGGCATGGATTGAACGGCTGGCATCTTAAGAAGGAAGAAAAGATGTTTTAAATATAATGATTTGTTTTATAGTACAAAAGAAGAGATTGAATGTTTTGTATCGAATGCTTCAAGTAAACGTTTCCGCGGAAGTTTTAATTAACTCTGATTGCAAGAACTGTGTCTATGAGTAAATCCGACGTTAAAGTAGGGCTACCGGTGACGGGGCCTTACATCGTATAATGTAGTATACAGCCGCTTGTATAATATGACAATAACTATTAGTTTACGAGGATTGAAATTACCGGTCTCCCTTCCTCTAATGTTTGAATAGTTTATTTGATTTGATTGTTTGATAGAGATCTACAGACCGTGTTCAGGTCGATTAGGGATCTAAAGTTTCATACACAACCCACCAAGATAACACGTGAAGCGGTTTTCTCGATCTGGAATAACTAAAATGAGCCCCCTACGTCGGGATACGATTAAGGTGAGTTTTTCAGGTGTGCCATTGTTACAGATCGAAAGGATGCATGCAGATTGGGTCAGTCAGTGAACTATCATTCAGATTACATTTCTTTCTTGAGACGTTTTAGGAACGAGTGTTAAGAGGTCCATAGTAATTTGTTCCCCCCTCCATAGGGTATTTCAAGCTATTGTAACATTCCCGAAGGTTTTTTTTTTATATTCCATCTTAACTTAACATAGGGTACACCTTTACAACACATGTGATTATAATCTTTCTCACACAGTTCATCCATAAACTTCCCTTACATCTTTACACCTTGCTCTAGTACTCGGCTTAACCGAACATTTAGAATGATGTTTCCTCATTCATACTCGGTCATGAGGCTATAAAAGGTTGAAGTTCAAGTTTCGGTTCTTGTATTAAAATATCTCGTCGGTTTTCACTGTTACGATTGTTTAACAATTCCACCCAATCTCCATACGTAACCTCCGTTTGAACTCAATTAACTAGTCCATACTGACTATCACATAACAACTCCCCACTTCCACCAGGAGTGCATCGACAGGAAATAGCTAGTTGTTTAAGTTAAGAGAACAGTTTTTTTTCCGAATTGTATGGTTAGTACTTATAGTCTTACTTTTGGCGGTTTCTATAGTATAAGGATTTATTATTTTACTAGCTGGTATATTTTCCAAAGTAATAATTCGTAGGAACGAAACGTCTATCAGTGCCCGAATTAAATAAAACTAAAGTATATTAGGCAGAACTAAGAATGTACCTGTTACTACACTTGCTCTATCCGATTATTCATAATACGTGATCTCTAGTCGAGTTGTACGTAGATGCCGGTCCTTGTGTTTGTCTTCCCATTGCAATTGGATTCCATTTATGGCAGTCTTTCTTGATGTGTTCCACACTACCACATCCATAACAGGTATAACGGTTTAATATGGGTTGGTTTTGGTAAGTTGGTTGTTGTCGGATTGGTTGAGGTCGGGGTAGTTGTAAATTATGAAATTGGGTTGGTTGGTTTATAGTATTCTTAACGGTTCTACAATTTCGAGCATAGTGCCCCACCTTCCCACATTTGTGACATACATTGGTCCGACATTCACCGACATGATGATAACCACATTCCCCACACCTTGGCAAATGCCCGTTATACTTATTTTGCTTCACATCGGAACTGATCATAGCGTAATTTTGTATTGCTGGGCGTGCACGTTTATTCGGTTGTCTTCTTGTACTCTCGTCCCACACTCGATTCGTTTTGTACCAGACGATTCTCCAAACATTCTTAGCATCCCACTTCTGACCAAATCGGAAGTTACAATGCCGGCTTGTAACACGGCATTTTCAAAAGTTGTGGGGCCAGTTGAACTAATCAGGCTCCTAACTTCGGGGGCTAAACCCCAAATGTAGCGTTCAGTACATTTAGATTCTGGGGTAACTAACCATGGGACTAGACAAGCCAATTCATTTAAGCGGTGGGTATACTTCAAATGATCCGCACCTTCCATTTGTAAATTCCAAAGTTCTTGTTCTAATTTCTGAATTTCGTTTATCGGGCAAAAGTGTTTTATCATAATATTTTTAAGTTCTGCCCAAGACATACGATTGGTTGTTTCTTGTCCCCAAATTTGCAAAACAGTAGTCCACCACATTAGCGCGTAGTCCACAAAAGTAGAAGTAGCAAATTTGACAATACAATCTGGTGGACAGTTGGTGATATTAATGTTGGATTCAATTTTTTCGATCCACTTTATTAGTCCTTTTGGTCCTTCAGTACCGCTAAATTCCATAGGTTTACATAGCATAAAGTTCTTAAGTTGATATCCGTGTTGCAGGGGATTTTGGTTGATACGACTATTGTTCAAGTTCGGTGGGGGATTATCATTACTGAGAGTAATATTAGTATTCAACGGGGGAGTATTATTTGTGACAGTGTTAGTATTTATCGGGGGAACATTTGTGGTTGTATTAGTATTTATCGGAGGATTAGTATTTACGGCCGCATTAGTGCTCGGCATTTGATTTGTATTCATAGTTGTATTAATATCGGCATCGAATTGTGCTGCTATAGTCGGAAGTACTGTTTGTAATTGCCGGCGATCATCTCGGCTATATCTGCCTCAGAAAACGTGTTTACTTTCTTCGGGGCCATTCTATAACAATAACCAGTTATCCCACAATTAATAACAGTTCGATACTTAACTCATTATAAAAGAAATCCTATTAACAAGCAATCAGATTTATCAATTAACACGTATGTATCACACGGATCTGTTCTCGAGTCTGTATACTAAGGTTAGTATGTAAAGTTAGTCTAACAAAGGCCAAAGTCTATATATATATTGAAAGTTGTCACCTAATGACAAGTAATTATAACCCTGTAAGGGTCAATGTTTGTAATGAAATATCCAAATCGTCCTCCATATCAGCATAGCACACTACCAGATTTATACCACAATATTGTACTATTCTTATCTATCCATGTACACATTATAACAATTATGAGTGGTTCCCCACTTGTACGACAATTATTCCGGTACGATTTCATCATTGGGCAATTGTTTTGTTCCGACATTTTCATAATTGAGCATCTGACCGTTATGAGTTTTAACAACTTGTTGTAAGTTAGAAAGTACTCGTTCCTACTCCGTTTGACCTTTGGTTGTTATTAAATATAATTATAAAAAATTTCTTTTACCAGGTCATTCAGTGCCCGCAAGCATGCTGGGTTTATTAGAAGTGGTAATTTACTGGTTGGGGATAAGTATGTCCCATTCAAGTCAGGCCCGTCATCGATTCGTGAGCATGAGATTTCTCTCCTATAATAACCAATTGGAATAGCAAAAATATATGAGAGGTTGGAGGTTCTCTTTCATAGATGGTTCGAAGAGTTTGCTAGTTAGGGAGGTTCATCAGAGTTAGTTGTACTGGTGATACATAAAGGAAATTACTATTATTAATATTTCTTTCTGAAATATTATTAGTACATTATATGTACTGGTAGTAACGATTGCTCATATTATAATTGAAAACTCAGTTTCGGTAATTATCGTATTTATAATTTGATAAATTGGGCTCATCACTAGGTATTTCCCCTAGGGATGGTGTTTGTTTCTAAACAACAGAATTGGAAGGATGACCGGAAAATAGTTTAGATTAATGTCAAAGGAACCAGTTTATAAGATAGGATTGGATCCAAGCTGTGGAGTATTATATATATATATATATATATATATATATATATATATACATATATATGTATGTCTTCTTGAAATTATTATATGTAGGTCACACCTCCCACGGTTCGTTCATGTGCCTTATATATTAAGCCCCTTTTGTGGTTCCGTCACATCACCAGATTTAGTTTAAACTTATTGAAGCATTCTTGTATTCTCACCCACTGGCAACACCGGTTCTTCATCAATTGTAAAACTATTCAATCTCGACATCTTTCGGTGCAATCGCTAATCAGAAGAGAATGTTTTTCGATAGTTTAGATCCGCACAAAAGATATTATTAATTAGGGCAGAAATAAAATATTTTATTTGTTATGAACAGATATAATATTAATTACAATAATATATAATATTAATTTAGGTAAGATATAATTTTGATTAGAATAGGAATTAATAGTGATTATAACCGAATATAATATTCGTTATGATAAGATTCAATGTCATCTGTAGTACCGTAAGTACACGTATCCCTATACCTCGTCTCAGATAAGCACGTATGCACATGTCATATATACTCCAAATCACCTTTATACACGTATGTTGCCATTTTTACCTATCGGTATGTTCCGTGATTTCTCCCCGAATTCCCTCATACAAGCAAGTCTGTTATTACATTCCGGACCATAATAACTCACTTGCCTTACGAGTTCATCCCGGCATCCATCAATATCAATCGTTACTCATTATTAAATTTCCCAGATATAATCGAGCCTACGGTTATATTATAGGTATCCTAAGGGGTAACCTAATCCTTTATAACCAATGGCTCTAATACCAACTTCTGTCACACCCCATTAAGCGATTTGCGGAAGCGTAAAACGGTAATGTAACAGACACAACTGGTATCAAATACATTGTTCATAAAGAAACATTATTAACTAATTTTACAATATATTACGTTGTTCTAACATCTTTTACAAACTAGGTGATACAATCAAAACTAGTTCGTTAACTACTTCACTTCATACTTGTATCGGTTTACACGGCCTCGATCACAATCCAAACACGTAGCACATAATTCTACTTCACTTTTCTGAATACCTGAAAAGCATGTTAAAACATGTCAACTACGAATATTTGGTGAGTTTCATAAGTTTTAACGAAATCAGTTTCGCGTACCACACTGTCATAGTTTGTATGTACGCGTGTATGTACAAATATATTTATGTTTATATATATGTCCATCTGTATGTTTGAATGTACATATGCATGTGTGTAAGTTTAAGATATAAGTTTGAAGCTACGATAATATCATGACTATTTACTCGTACTACTTGCTTCCATTTTTCCATGTAAAATCAACCACTGTGGCCCCCATTCCGCCTACAACGGTTCCACGTACAATCAACCACTGTGGCCCCCTTTCTGTCCACAATGGTTCCATATAAAATCAATCATTACACAGAGTATCCATATATATATATAGTATTTCCTACCGCTATAGTATTTCCTAAGCCTAACCACATAGTATATATATATATATATATATCTAACCACATAGTATATATATATATAGATATATACACATATATTCATGTATTACCACGTATCATCAATTACCGTGGCCCTCCTTCCGCCCACAATATATACAATCACATTATTTTCTTGGCATTCATGCCATAATCAAATTAGTTTGTTTAGTTGCAGCAGAACTTGGCTCATAGGCCATACTCAACTTTGTTTATTAAGTTGCAGCAGAACTTAGCTCATAGGCCATACTCAACTTTAGTTTAGTAAATTGCAGCAGAACTTGCCTCATAGGCCATACTCAACTTTAGTTTAGTAAGTTGAAACAGAACTTGGCTCATAGGCCATACTCAACTTGGTTTATTAAGTTGCAGCAGAACTTGGCTCATAGGCCATACTCAACTTTAGTTTGTTACTATTGTGGCCCCCATTCCGCCCACAATAGCCCCATAATCATCACAGACCACGTTATCCACATGGCCATTACAGACCACGTTGTTTTCCAAATTAGTTATGTTTAACATTACATAACGTGTTTGTATAAACAAGCTGTCACGTGTAATTTCATTATGTTTTGCAATTCGTATTATCTCCACTCAATATATCAATCAACGATAATAATCATCTTTCATCAGCACGTAATCAATTATTATGTTTGTAGGGACTTTTCATATATAAATGTTCAGATAATTTATATCCTAAACCGTTTTCAGATAGATAACGTGTATAAACATGCTTTCCACCCCAAAAGTTCGTAAAATAGTTTAAAGAGTGGGGTCATGAAACTCACAGTTTTGTAGGCACTCAGTGCGAGGTCAGCTCGGGGTTCGTTGCCCTTGCTATCACTTAGTCTCTATACTCGATATTATAATAATATTAATATTTTAATATTATTATAATCTCAATACTAAACTGGGCTGTATGTCTAATCTGGGTATAGCTGGAATGCCCAGAAAGTGTCAATAGGCTTAGGTTGTGATGTTGTTCAATGTCTAATACTTAAAACCGAACTTGGCTCAGTTTCCAAGTTTTCTCAGCTGGGCCAAGTTGCTCGTTTATGCGTTTAGAAAACAGTTGTGGGGAAATAAGCTTGGGTAAATGTGTTGGTTGATAAAATAATTAAGTTATAAAGAAAGATCTTGCATTGGGGTCCCGGATTAGCTACGGGGCCCGTTTCCGTTTATTCAGTTTGAATTGAGAAGAAACGCGCACAATCTATCCAGATTGTCTAGGTTTCCCATAAAAGGTTCGTTTTTACTTAATTAATCCAAAAATATTATTTTTAACCACTCTTGGTGTTCTGATTTTCCTGCAGATTCGTTAATCACGAACATGACGGTTTTTATCAAAATTGAGTTTGTTAAATTTTAAAATTAGCATATTTAATTAACCGTTAATCATTAAATTATGAAAATTTAGTCAGTTATCAATTAAAATATGCATATTTTTATAAAAATATTTCTGGAATTAATTATTGATTTATTAATTTATAAAAATTCATTATATCAGCTATATTTAGCCTAAAAATAGTCCGTTTATCCCAAACGATTTCCAAAAATTTCAAAAAAATTCCTGGATGTTCAATTTATATCCCAAAAGCATCTGTGTCAATTCCAGAATGTAACAAGTTTGTTCAATATTCTTTTCGGCCCAAATTCGGCTATAAAAATTCATACGAATGCATATGAACAAAACACCCTTAGATTTCTCCAAATTATCCCAAATTTAATATGTGATCGAAATATAATATATCTGAGTTCCCCACAAAAGTTCATAATTTTTCAAGCATTTTAACTATTTTTTCCAAATAAACGTCCCAATTCGGTAATAAATTCGCCAAATATTCTCGGATGGTCGAAAAAATACCAAATTTGGACAGGAACTCAATTATATGGTCCCTGATGTCCCTACAAATTTTCATTATCTAAAAACATGCACATCATAACCTTAACCTAAACAGCCCGTAATCGAACATTTCGGCGTTACCTTTGCGGTTTCGCCCGTTTTCGCTCTCTTAATCCAATTTCCGAGTTCTCATGCTTCTTTATAATCTAAGTACAGGTCCTATATCACAAAACAAGCATTTTTCATCAACATGGCAGCCTCTCAACTTTGGGTTTCGGTTAGGGTATTAAACCGAACTTTTGAACCGTAAAAATGCCGTTTAAACCCTCTAATCCGTGTTTATGGCCAAAAAAGAGTATAATTCTTATTCCTAACCATGTGCATGATCAAAACATGTTTTTGGACCATTTTTATGATTTTTTCATGGTTAGGAATGATTTTTGGTAATCAAACTATGTTTATATGATCTTAAACTTGATTAAACATGTGCAAAATTGATTAACTTAAGCTTGTTACCTTAGGGTTTGATGTCTTGGTGTAAGAACAGCAGGTACTAGGCTAACTTCTGGAGAAAGCTTGGTAAACAAAATATCTAAGGTTATATATATATATTAATTAAACTTAATAATAATATTATAAGGTAGTTTGGTCCAAGTTGGCGGGCTGGGCTTGTTGGGCTCCCTTTTGGGCCCATTTAGTCCACTTTTCTCGATTTACATGCCCGAACGTGAAATTCCGAGTCCAAATTTATTTGGGTTTGGTTTTTGGCGAGAAAATATAACGGGTACGACCAACAACGCAAAAACGAGCGTTTTCGGCCATTTTTTGTGTAAATTTATAAAAACATAGTATTTGTTTGTAAAAATAGAGAATATTTTCACGGATCACTTAAAACATTCCCAAAAGGTGTTTGATAGATCTTTTTTGGCTTAACGGATGATATAACGCTTGTTTCGGAACTATCTTTCGCGTTTAAATCCATAGCGGGTAGTTAAACGATCATGTTTTCGTTTAACCAGTTTTCTATCATACTAAGGCCTTAATATCAATATGTTGGCTTATAATAAACATATATCACTTATAGATGCCCCCCAAGATATCTAGGTCATAACCAGACCCGTTCGGTTAATCGTTCGTTCGTTACGCAATAAGCGGTTAATCGCTTATTCGATATGTGATCGCTAATGTGCAAACGGTTTTGTCACGAATGTCACAGGAACTCAGATTTAGTATAATATGATCACATATGGAATTTGGGGTTATTTGGAAAACCCTGAGTATGTTTTATGTATTTGTGTTTATTTGAATTTTCATAGTCGTTTTTGGCTCGAAAATGATATTTGGCAAGATTGTTAGAGTTTGGGATTTTTCCAGGTTGTTTTGGGACAGATTATGATCACTCGGAAATTTTGGTGGAATTTTTGGAGATCGTTTGGTATAAACGGACGATTTTCGGGCTAAATATAGGTGATAAAATGAATTTTTATAAATTAACAAATCAGTAAATAATTCCAGAAACATTTTTATTAAAATATACATATTTTATATAAGTGGCTAAATTTTCATAATTTAATGATTAACGGTGAATTAATTATGCTAACTTAAAGATTAAACAAATTCAATTCTGATAAAAAAAACCGACGAGTTCATAATTAATGAACCTGTTGGAATATCGGAACACCAAGAGTAATCAAAAATCATAGTTTTGGATTAATTAAGTAAAAACGAACTTTTTATGAGAAACCCGGACAATTTGAATAGATTGTGCGTGTTTTTCTCTAAATCAAATTAAATAAACGGAAACGGGTCCCGTAGCAAATCCAGAACCCCAATATGTGATCCTTCTTTCTAACTTAATCATTTTATCGACCAACACATTTACCTAAGCTTAGAGCATTCTCATCCGGTTCCCTAAATTTTTGTGAGTGGAGTTTGTAAATTATAGAGTGGAGAAAGGGTAGTGATTTTTTTGTAAATTATAGGGTGGAGATAGAAAACTGTAATGATTAAAGTACAAAAAAATATATTATTTAATTAAACAGACGAGAGAAATGTAGTGTTTTTAATATAATTATAGAGATATGGATAGAGAACCGGATGAGAATGCTCTTACATCCCCATAACTATTTTCTGAACGCATAAACGAACAACTTGGCCCAGTTGGGAAAACGAGGAAACTGAGCCAAGTTCGATTTTAAGTATTAGACATTGAACAACATCACAATCTATGTCTATTGACACTTTCTGGATGTAACAGCTACACCCAGATTAGATATACAGCCCAGTCTAGTATTGAGATTATAATAATATTAAAATATTAATATTATTATAATATTGATTATAGGGACTAGTGATACGAGTCAAACAAACTACAAGCTGACGCTGTACTGAATCACGATTAAACCGTGAGTTTCATGACCCTGCTTTTAAACTGTTTTTACGAAATTTTGGGGTGAAAAACATGTCGATACACATCTATATACTCTGAAATGTTTGATGATGGGAATAATCTAAGTGCTAACACACGAAACGGAATCGGCATGGTTGCCGTGTCACATAGCGCTGTTTGCACATGACCATACTTATACAAACAGGCTATGTAGTGTTAGACATAGCTACCGGGGCATGTTGTGGGCGGAAGGGGAGCCACAGTGGTTGATTGGGTGTGGGAAATGGATGCACGCAGCACAGACAGTCAAGGCTTCACTGTAGCTTAGTATAATTACATCATAAACATAAAAACAAACGTACTTGTGAATGCACATACATACATACTTGCGTAGTATAAACTGTGATTGTTGTACGCACAACTGATTTCTTGAAACTCGTGAAACTCACCCACTATTTGTAGTTGACCCATTTTAACATGTTTTTCAGGTACTGGTTTGGATTAGAAAGTCAATGTGCTACGTGTTTGACTTGCGATCAATGTTGGGTGAATTGATGCAAGTGTGCTAATAGGAAGTAAAACCGCTTAACGGGCTGGATATAGTTGATCCTAGTTGTAAATGAACTTAGATTAATGTAAAATAATGTAAAGTAGTTTGTATTATTCTTTACAAATAATGTGGTTGATATCAGAGGTGTCTATTACATTCCGTTTTACGCTTCCGCAAATCGCTTAACTGGGTGTGACAAAACAATTGTCTTTTGTGGCTCAACATCTCCGAAGTACCTGTTCAATTATATTAAACTTTAGTAACATCAAATTAAAATTTTTATGCAAAATAGATAAATATTTTCACCTTCTCTTAAAAGTCTTAATCCCTTCAATATCACTATTGATGAATAGATGAGACACGGTATATGCATTGTTAAGGTATGCTGTAAACACTTTTTGGTCTACTTTTTTTTTTACTTTTGTAACTTATTAGTGATATCATAGATGATTACAAAATCTACAGTTTTATAAATATGAGGTATTCATTTAAAAATATTTGATTTGATATATATATATATATATACACACATATTATTAAGCATTGCATAGACTTTAGTTGACTCTAAAAGCTTTTAACCAATTTATTTTTCAAATATGTTTCCCTAATATTATATGTTATCGATAATAATACAAGAAAATCCAACAAATTTCAAATTTATAAGTTATATGTTTAATATACAATTCGCTAATGTGAGTTAGGGGAACTACAATATCTAGATTTACATTGACATACAAATGTGTTAACCGATTGGAATAGTGATTTGGGGTATGAAATTATTAGGGCTTGCATACAATAGAAAATTACATATTCGATTAGGTATTTGTATACCGATTTCAAGAATAGGGATTTAGGGTTTGCAAAATAATATAATCATACCAGGTTTGGAAACATACCGATTTGAAGATCCAGATTTAATATGCAAACAAATGTTAAATGGCAATTTGAACCTTCAATAGGGTTTTCATGTGTTGATGTGATACAGGGATTAGGGCTGATTATGGAAGGTTTTAATTTTTATTTTAATAAAAATAATTAGGAATTAAAGGCTAAAATATGAGACTCACTTGGCAAAATATTATGCCAATTAGAGGGTTTTTGCTTCAACCATCATTTTTGTTTAGTATATATTTTTGTTTAGTATATATGCATATAAATTGGAATATTAAATATATATATATATGTGTGTGTGTGTGTGTGTGTGTGTATGTAACATACATAAATGTTTATCTGGAATAATGTGTACGAATACATGTACGTACTATGCCGTCAGTAATATTAAATCCTAATGTAATAAATATTATATCCGATTATAATTAATATTATATTTCATTAAAATTAATATTATACCTGATCATAACTAATGTTATATTTTTCCATAATTAATAATATCCCTTACTCTGATTAATATATCGAAAAAATTTTATTTTATGACTAACCGTTGCACAGAAGAATGTCAACGTCTGACAGTCTTGTGCCGGATGAAGAACCGGTGTTACCTATAAATGAGAACGCTATAATTCCTAGGGAAATACCTAGCGATGAGCCCAATTTATCAAATTATAAATCTGATGATTACATTACTAGGTCCTCAATTATACAGCAAATAGAGACCACCGGTATCTACCATTTACCAGCTATAGTTCAAAAATCTTCTACATCACCAGTGCAGCCAACGTTGACGAAAACCCTTAACCTGCGAACTCATCAAACCATCTGTATATGAGTACCTCCAATAACTCATACATTTTCTCCACTCAGATTGACTTTTTATAGGAGAGGAACCTCACGCCCTCGGACCAATGATGTACCCCGTCTCGTATGGGACATACATGCTCTCAATCAATAAATTACCACTCTTAGCAGACCCAGCTTGGTTAAGGGTACTGACTGACCCGGTGATAAATCATTCTAAAGTCATATCTAGTAACATCCAGAGGTAACAGAGATGTATGAGTGCATTCTGACTTACAACAATTCGTTTAAATTTATGGCGGGTGGATGATTATTCATGATCATGTCGGGACAAAAGAGTTACTCAATTTTGGTGTCGTATCGGAATAATTGTTGTGTGAGTTATGATCTATTCATGATTGTTATAATGTGTACATGGATAGGCAGGGATAGTGTGGTACTGTTATGTATAGTTTTTCGATACCCCATGCAAGCATCTAGTAGTATGCTATGCTGATATGGAGGACGATTTGGATCTTTTATTACGAATACTGACCCTTACCGGGTCAAATTTACTCGTCACTTGGTGACAAAATTTGACATGTATATGCAAGCACTAGCTTTTATGAGGCTAGGTCTATGTACCATCCTTGGTATATAGATACAAGAACAGATGTGTGTGACACATATGTGCTATTTGAAATACCTAAGTACTAACTAATGTGATTCCCTTTGTGATGAGTTATATAGTGAGATTACTATTAATTGATGTGTAATTGATCATCATTATAGAATGGCCTCGAAGAAAACAAGCACATTATCTGAGACAGATCTGGCCGAGATGATTGCTCGGCAAATCCAGGCTGTAAATTCTAACAATAGCAGCACAATTCGCTACCGCCATTAATACAACTATGAATACAAATCAAATGTCAAACATTAATACAGCCGCAAATACTATTTTGCTGCCAAATACTAATACAGCTACAAATGTTACTCCCCTGATAAATGCTAACATTGTCACGAATAATACTCCCCCGCTGAACACTAATGCTACTACCAATAATAATAATCCCCCACTGAATATGAATACCATTGGAAATAGTAATCTCCTACCGAACATGAGTACTGGTCATAACAACCTTGATCCTTCACGACGGGAATATTCGTTCAAAAAATTTACGTCATGCAAACCTATAAATTTCAGTGGTACTGAAGGGCCAAATGGGGTAGTAAAATGGATCAAAAAGACAACGTCTGTTATCAATACCTGTGGCAGCCCACCAGATTGTATCGTTGAATATGCTACTTGTACATAAAATTTTTACAACACCTTTATGTGGTGGAAAACGATTGGACAAATTCGAGGACAAGGGAAATCAACCTTATGACTTGGGCGGAACTTAAAACCCTTATGTTGGAACATTTTCATCCACGGGATGAAATCCAGATATTTGAACAAGAACTCGGGAATTTGAAAATGAAAGGCGCGGACCACTAGGGGTACAAAAACCGTTTTAACAAACTGGCTCGACTGGTGCCATGGTTAGTAACCCCTGAATCTAAGCGTATCCAACGCTATATTTGGGGCTTCTCCCTAGAAGTAAAGAGTTTAGTTAATTCAGCCGCTTAACTTGTGAGAATGTCGTGACACAAGCCGGCGGAGTAGATTTTGATTTGGTTAGAAGTGGTGTGTTAAGAATGCCCAGGAAATCATTAGGTACAAAACGAATCAATTATGAAACAGGGATACAAGGGGTATAGCCAATTAAACGTGCGCATCCTACAACTCAAAACTATACCACGACCAACTTTAGTTCAAAACGACAAATAAGCAAATGACCTTGGCCAAAGTGTGGGAAATGTAACTATCGTCATATAGGGGAATGTCGAACAAATGTATATTATAGATGTGAGAAGTTTGGACACTATGCCCGCAACTATAGAACCATTAGGAACACGGTAAACCGACGGTCCCAACCCCACCATTCACAGCAACCCCAACCGCAACCAATTCAACCTATACAACCAACCCAACCTATAACGAGCCATCATACTTGCTATGAATGTGGCAGTAAGAATCACTTCAAAAGGGACTGCCCCAAGTTAAACCAAGAACAAGCATCGACGTCCAACTCGGCTAGAGACCGTGTTTTGTGATTGAATCCGATAGAACACGACAAAATTCAAATATAGTGAAAGGTACATTTGTAATTTCTGACTAGTATGCTTCAGTATTTTTGGATACGGATGCTGATAGAAGTTTTGTTTCCACTAACTTTTTATCCTTGGAAAATATTCCGGTTAGTGAACTAATAGATCCCTATGCTATAGAACTCGCTAACGGTAAATCTATAGTTGTTAATAAAATAGTCTGAACCCGTCCTATTATCCTAAACAACCAACCATTCCTTATTGACCTACTCCTGGTAGACTTAGGAAGTTTCGATGTAATTGTCGGGTACGGACCGGTCAGCTAAGTAGAAGGCAAAAATCGTTTGTAATGACAAGGTTATTAAATTCCCCTTTCGGATGATGAAGGGATCATGGTATAGGGAGAGAAGCCTGGTACTATATTACCCATCGTGTCCCATTTTAAAGTGTTAAAATGTTTGCGCCAAGGGTGTATGGTATATTTGGTAAATGTAACCATTAGGGGAACCTGATGAAAAACGTATAGAAGATATCTATGTAGTACATGAATACACATATGTCTTTCCTGACAAACTGCCCGGATTACCAACGACCTGAAAAGTTGAATTTTGTATTGACATAATTCCAGGAGCAGCACCTATTGCTAAAGCACTTTATCGACTTGCATCTTCCGAATTTTTAGAATTATCTTGTCAATTGCAAGAACTATTAGACAAGGACTTTATCCGTCCTAGTTATCCTTCTTGAGAAGCACTGATATTGGTTGTGAAGAAGAAAAGTGGAAGCTTTCAAATGTGTATTGATTATTGGGAACTTATAAAGTAAATATCATAAAAACCATATCCCCTTCCTCGAATAGACGATTTTTTTTACCAACTCCAAGGAGTAAACTATTTCATTAAAATCGATCTTAGATCAAACTATCACCGAATAAAAATCCTAGAGGAAGATGTTTCTAAAAAAGCATTTCGAACTTGGATCTTATAAACCAAGTTTGTAAGCCTTACCTTGATAAATTCATTATGGTGTTTATTGACGATACCTTGATATATTCGAAAACCAAGGAGGAACACGAGCAACATTTAAGAATAATCTTTGAGTGGTTAAGACAGGAGAAACTGTATGCCAAGTTGTCCAAGTGTGAATTTTGGCTACAAGAAGTACAATTCTTAGGACACATTGTTAGCCGACAAGTGATTCACGTAGACCCGAGCAAAATAGAAGCCATTAAAAATTGGCATGTACCAAAGTCACCAAAAAAATTCGTCAAATTTTGGGATTAGCGGGATATTGTTGGGTTTAAACAAGATTATCAAAGTGATAAAACCTTACTTTTACCAAAAACGCAGCGGATAAATGTTTTAAATCTTGTTAGTTTATAGTGTATAAAACCAATTTTATACATGCAAAACCCAAACCCGGATCCAAATACAAAATACATACTATCAAACACATGCATGTCACTATAAGTCCATGCATGTTAAGACTACCTTTCAAAACCTAGGAAATGTGAAAGGGATGATGAATGGCAGGCTAGAACTTCAAGATAGGAGTTTCTCAAGCTTGTATACCCTTCAAGCCTTCAAGCAAACTCCTTGTAGCTAGGATTTGCACTCAAAAATTTTCTTCCTCCCTTGGCTCCTCCTCTTGGCCGAAAATTAGAGAGAAAAGAGAGAGAGAGTAGAAAACCTTTTTATTACTTGCAAAAAATGAGAGTGAAAGAGGAAGTAAGTGTGTATCTTTTGGCACCACCCACGGCACCAATTAGAAACCTAGGATGTCTCCACTAACATTTGAAATAACAATAAAATAATAAGATAGAAAGAGATTCCTTCCTTGTTATTATTATTATTTTTTTAAACCTTCCATTTATATATTTGTGTTATAAAACTTATTACTTATAAGTGTAACACAACATATAGGCAACATGCTAGGTAACCATTTTCACATATTGTTATTTAATCATCTTAAATAACACTATGGAATGTTCTCTCTCAAAATATAAATCATCCATATGATTTATTCATTTCACAAGTACATTGTATTTAGAAACCCTTTTCTAAATAACATAAGTGTCAATATTTATTTACTTATGATCATATCACATATAAACAAATATAATTGGTGTTTGTCTAGCTTGTTATTGGGTATGACCCGACTTGGATCATAACGTACTAGCCACATCAATTATAATATGTGTCTTGGGCAGACCGAGTCCAACAGATATTACCGGCGCTTGGTTGTAAACCTTTTCAGTATAGCCTAACCATTAACCCTCTTTACCCAAAAAGATCAAAATTATGATTGGAAAGAAAAACAAGAAGTGGCTTTCCAATTGCTAAAACAAAAATTATGTCAAACTCCAATACTAAATCTTCCAGAAGGGACTGACAACCTTGTAGTTTATAGTGATGCATCTCAAAAAGGTTAGGAAACATGCTAATGCAAAGAAACAAGGTTATAGTATGCGCTTTCCAACAACTAAAAGTGTATGAGAAAAATTATACTATCCATGACCCAGAATATAGAACGGTTGTTTTCTTACTTTAGATATGGGGATACTACTTGTATGCACCAAATGCACAATTAACATGAATCACAAAAGCCTATGAGCTATAATTGATCGGAAGAAATTGAATATGGGATAATGGAGACGAGTGGATTGTTGAACGATTACTATTGTGAAAACCGATGCCTTCAGCCAAAAAGATAGAGTTAAAACCTTGAAAGTATGAACACTTTAAACGATTGTCCAGATAAGCCTTACCGAACAAATTCGTATTGCCCAAAATGAAACCATAAAAAGAAAACCACTTAAAAAAGGAAGAATTGCACGAGAACAAAAAGAAATTTGAAATGAAAACTGATAAAGTACTTTACTTCAAGAACCAAAATTTCAATTCGAAATATTTATAATCTTCATCTTTTCCAGCAAAATACTTGAGGTAAAAATTAATTTTTAATCATTATAAACTTGATTAAACATGGTTTATACATAAGATTTATGGTTTGATTAGTAAAAACCATGATTAACCATGTAAAAACCTTTAAAATGATCCAAAAACATATTTTAATCCTAAACATAGTTGGCAGAAATCATAATCAAATACTTTTTTGGCCAAAAACACGGATTAGGAGACTTAAATTGCGTTTTTACGGTTCAAAACATCGGTTTGAAACCCTAACCAAAAACCTTTGTTTCAAGGTTGGATGATTGATGTAACATGCTTGGTTTTTGTTAAATATGACCTATAGATACACTAGCTAGATGGCCAAGAACCCGAAAATGCGAGAAAAGGGCCTAAACAACCGAAAACCGCAAAGATATAAGCCGAAACACTCGTTTAGGGGTTGTTTAGGATTAGATTGTGACATGCTTGTTGTTAGCCTATAAAAATTTTTAGGGACATCATGGATCATATGAGTGAGTCGTTGTCCAAATTTGGGAATTTTTGATAATTCGAGAATATTTGGAAATTTTATTACTTATTGTTAGGGTTTATTTGAGAAAAATAGTTAAACTGCTTAAAAAATTATGAAATTTTGTGAAGAATTCAGGTAATACATCATAGGACAAAATATAAAATTTGGGGTCAATTGGAGAAATCTAGCTATGATTTATGGATTCGCGTTTATTCGAGTTTTAACGGTCGTTTTTTGCTCAAAAAGGTAATTTAGACAAATTTTTTAGTTTTGGAAATTTTACAGGGAATTTTAAAAGTCATCTGAATCACTCAGAAAATTTATCAGATTTTTTTGAAATCATTTGGTCTAAACGAACGATTTATCTGTTAAAAACAGCATACAAAATGAATTTTTATAAATTAATAAATAAGTAAATATTTTCAGAAATATTTTTATAAAAATCTACATATATTGTATAAATTTTCATAATTTAATGATAAACAGATAATTAATTGTGCTAATTTGAAAGTGAAACAAATACAATTCTGATAAAAACCTGCAGGTTTGTGATTAACGAACCCGCTGGGATATCAAATCATCAAGAGTGGTCAAAAATCATATTTTTGGGTTAATTAAGTAAAACGAACATTTGTGAGAAATTCAGACATGGATGAATTGTGCGTAATTGTGCGTGTTTTTCTCCAAACCAAACTGTATAAAACGGAAATGAGCCCTATAGCGAATCCAGACATCTAAATTCTGATTTTTTTTATAAATTGAATCATTTTATCAACCGACACATTTACTCAAGTTTATGCGATCTTACCTATTTTTGAAACGCGTAAACGACCAACTTGGCTTAGCACGTGAAACAGTGAAATGGTGAAACTGAGCCAAGTTCAATTTTAAACATTAGACATTGAACAACGTCACAATCTAAGATTACTGACATGTTCTGGGCGTGACAGCTATACCCAGACTAGATATACAGCCCGATTCATTATGGAGGCTAAATTAATGTTAAAATATTAATTATATAATACCGATTATAGAAACCGAGTTGTAACGAGCTGAACGGACTGTGCACCGATACTGTGCAGAGTACACCACCATACTGTGAGTTTCATGACCCCTCTTTCCAAACTGTTTTACGAACTTTTAGGGTGAAAATCATGTTTTTATATACCTATATATCTGGAAACATGTGATGATGTGACTTATCTAAATGCTAACACACAAAAATTCCCCACAAACAGAGTGGTAAACTTCAAGCCGGTGGCTTGTTAATAGTACTATTTGTTTGACAAACCCAAACGGGGCCAGCACGGATGCCGAGACTTTACACCATATGCACTTGACCATAATTATACAAACACGCTATATAGTGTTAGACATAGTTACTCGTGGCATGTTGTCGGCGGAAAGGGGCCACAGTGGTAGACATTATGTGGGAAATGGAGGCACATAGCATGAACAAACAGTTAAGGCTTCACTATACCTTAGCATAATTACATCACAAATATACAAACAAACATACATGCAAACGTACATACATACATACATACATATGTAAGTACATACATACATACATACGTACGTACATACATACGTACATGCGTACATAAACGTACATACATACATACATACCATGATTGTCGTGGTTACGCAAGACTGGTTTCGTTGAAACTTATGAAACTCACCAACTATTCATAGTTGACCTGTTTTAACATGCTTTCAGGTGTACCGAAATTGGAATACATTGATGATATGCTACGTGTTTTGGATTGTGGTCGATGCTGTGTTAATAGATGCAAGTGTACTAGTAAGAAGTAAAGCAATTTTAACGAACTTGTATTGATATGTATTGTAAACGAAGTTAGAACGATGTAATATATTGTAAATTGGTTTGTAATGTTTGTTTATAAACAATGTGGTTGATACCAGAGGTGTCTGTTACATTCCCATTTTATGCTTCCACAATTGTTAGCCGAAGTGTGACACCAACCCAAAATATTTCACAAATTTTATCGGTTTTATCAAACTTGTATTACTTTTCATTTGTGATTTGTTAACCGTTTTTTATTTCTCAAAGACTTTTTCAAGTTCTTTCAAGTTTGATATCTCATCTTGAAACACACTCTCAATCAGTTCAGGTTTAACTAAATTTAAAGGGACATCTTTTCATCAAATACTTTATTTACTCCCTTCAGTTTGTAAACCCGACCCTTTTTTACTTTATCAGTTTTACTGGATTAATAAAACTCATCAAATCTGCATCAGAAATCACAGGCTTTTCTGATCACTTTGAATTAACCAATGAAGCTTTTGAACCATAAACTGCTTTTTCAAATTCATGAGGTTCACTGTAAGGCCCCGAACCCCGGGAACCCCACAGTTGGTAATCATACAGAACACTTAAGAAAATAAGTAAACTTGAAAACGGTTTCTTCCATTAAAACAAATATCTCAGAGTATAATTCAGCGGAAAACATAAATAATAAAATAAGTTCCCAAAACCCGGGAATTTTGCCCAAAATCAACATAGTTATCTTTAAATAAAAACTTTTAATAATAAATGTTTAATAGTAAAACTTCAGTTCTCATATGCCCTTCACCGTCCAAGTAGCTTCGTGCACGTCCAAGCGATAAGGCATCCTCTTCCTAACCTGAAACTCACACTAACATGCACACAAAGTCAGCTTGAGCTGAGTGAGTTCAAGTTTTAAGTAAATAACATTAGTAGTAATAGTTAAGATAGTCAAACCAAAAGTTTTAAAAAGTAAAAGGGTACATCCATCATATCCTCCTTACCGAGAACTAAACATCCTCATACATACATATACAAAATGTATATGTAAACATCCTTTCAATTACATCTCTAAACATATCACAGTATATATATATAATATCCACGTATAACATCAGGGTCGAGCAAACGTACAACCCAAACACGTAACATCAGTGCACGCAAACACAAAGTAGGCATACACAACATCAGTAGTCGAAACGACTACAACATCGCCAGATGTAGGCCAAGCAATAATGTATATATATATATATATATATATATATATATATATATATATATATATATATTTAACATCCCAAGGCCTATCATATGCTAGCAAGCTTATATAAATCGTTTAAAACATTTAATCCAGTAGGAAAACACTTAGGTGTGCATGCTAGCCCAAAAGTTAAAAGAGTTCAAAAAGGGCATCATGAACTCACCTGAAATCAAACGAACACCTGCAACGAGCTAGGAAATTCCTAAGTGCACGATCACAAGCAAGGGCCTGTAAAATATACACAACACGTTACTAGACTAGACCGTAAGAACACTCTTGCCTAATGGGCCGTTCAAGCCCAACACTTTGGCCCAAGGCCCAACACTTGGCCCAAGGCCCAATACTTTGGCCCAAGGCCCAACAACTTGGGCCGAGACCCAACACTTGGCCCAAGGCCCAACAACTTGGGCCGAGGCCCAACAACTTTGCCCAAGACCCAACACTTGGCCCGAGCCCCAACCACTTGGCCCAAGGCCCAAGGACAATCAAATCGGGTCGAATGCGCGTGTAATAAACCTTAAAACCATTAATTAACGAATCAGCCCCGAATGGACCAAATTCCATTTTAAATCTTTTCATTCATCAAGATTATGTCACCCGAGTTGATAGAGTTTACGGTTCCTTTTTACAACTCTTACTTTAACGTTTAAACGAAAATTCGCGCACCGCCGACTCGATTGACGAAGCACTAACCACAACAGCCCCTAGCATCAAAAAAATAATTTTTCCACGGCCCTTAAACCCCCCCAGGTCTGTACAAACTGATTCGGTCGGTCACCTGATCAATTAACGCATCAAACTCAACAATTTGCAATTCTACACCCGATAAACCCTAGTTTTCGAACTAAAATTGATTGACCGACCTAAACAACTCCAATGACCACG
Organism: Bidens hawaiensis; assembly: GCF_021521415.1. Lineage (NCBI taxonomy): Eukaryota > Viridiplantae > Streptophyta > Magnoliopsida > Asterales > Asteraceae > Bidens > Bidens hawaiensis. The sequence continues at coordinate 3,838,108 of NW_027491022.1, forward strand.
AAATTTTAATATGATGTAAATGACATACCTGGGGATCTTTCTACACCGGAAACTCTAATTTTTATCCACGGGAAGTAGGTCAATTACACCTTGGGCGAAAATCTGTCCAACGAAAAGTTTCGGCAAAATTGAGCATCAAAACGATTAGGGGTGAACAAAAAGAGTGTTGGGGTTTGTAGTACATACCTTGAACTACTTCTAGCCCTCGGAAAATAAAAATAATGCAACTTGGAAGAAATGTTAAGTGGTGAGACGTACCGGGATGACGTAACGGCTTCTGAGGAACGTCGGATAAATCCCGAGAATTATACATACTCTACAATCCTTAATTCTTGAAACCGGAATTAACGGGCGTTACATTCACAGAGAATGTGATTTTCTTTTGGAATACTTTTATCTTTGGGAACTACATGTGGCTCAAAAACCTCTTTAACTAAACCATCATCACAGTCATATTTAGAGAAAACAACAATACTTTGAATTTGAGTTATTAGAATTTTATTTTCAGTGACAGATTTTGAAGTTTTGACAATTTTAGGTTTTTCCTCTTTGATGATATTAGTCTCAGTCATAGGAGGATCAACAGTCAGATGATTATCTAGATCAATGTTTTTAAGATCTCCTATGTCTGGAATACTTGTATAATCATTATGGAAAGGATGAGGGATTTCAACAAACCCTAAGCCTGCTTTGCCATTTCTCTGTTGATTATTATTCACTTCAATAATTTCGTTTAGCAGAAAAGAAGAATCTCTGAATTTACCAATTTTATTCTGTAATTCAAGTATCTCATTCAAGTTTAGTAACATTGGTTCTGAGTTTCAAAATTTCTTAAAACTGACTGTCAATAATGATTTGTTTGACTGACATCTTTAGTTTTAAATCGTGATTACTATCCGACAAAGCATTAATCTATTCTTTTCATTTCTCATCAATCCAAGTGCTTGTTGGTAGGTGTCACGAATCATTGTTAATTCACAAACCAGTTGGTCATTGTGATGACTAAGTGAATCAAGCTTTGATTGATATTCACCACAATGAGCACACGTTTGTGCATTAACATCATATTCACTTACATTATCATATTCAATTGAAATAGAATTGGGAGGGTTAGTACTAACCACCTCTATCTTTCCCATACACTCAAAGGTTTCCTGTTGCTCCAAAATTGAATCTTCTGATTCAGTTTCTAAATCCTCGCTCTCATTCATAAGATTATCACCCCTTGCATCTTAAAATTTATCATCTTGCTCAAACATTTCCAAATTTTTTTGATTTGCCTTAGTCGGAACATTACCCAACAACCGTTGAGACCAGTCAATTCCTTCTTGAGTAATCAAAGCTTGTGACCCACTAGGTTTAGCTAATTCAGCTTCTTTTGATTTTTCTTCAGACTCAAAGTTGTTGTACTTCATGTTAGAGCTTATGTCTTGAGGCTTTGACCCAGAAGAGTATTCCTTTTTCGGTTTTTTCCTCCATACAGAGTTGGATCTTGATTTTCTTTTAAAGAATTTTGACATATCAAATCAAATTCTCTCTCCTTTAGCTTCTGTACAAAATCTATTGTAGTAAAACATTCATTTTTGAAAAATCCAATTTCTTTAACACTAGCAGATAAGTGGAATACAAGAAGGTAATGCATTTTTCAAAGTATCAATTTCGTCAACATTATCAGAAAGCATAGAAAAGTTTGTCATTTCAGCAATTAAATGGCAAAATCTTGTCAAAAATTCACTGACTGTCTCCCCTTTCAAGAGACAAAAATTTCTAAACTGAAATTTCAGCGTAGGTTTCTTGCTTTCCTTGGTGTTATACATGATTCTCATTCTTAGATGAAGAAACAACAAAGCACAGATCTTAATGTGGCTCATCTGATGGAAAAATGTGCTCTGTAATACCATTGTCAAAGTCGAATAAGCCTTTGTTTCAATCTCGTAGGCTTTCTTTTCCTTGACGGATATGTTAATAAATTCTTGCTCTTTGAAACCAATCATTACTGGTTGATACACAGTTTCTAGACTTTGCATGCATTCCATATGAACAGCTCCCAAATGCGCTTTGAATCTCGGTTCCCATTTAGGAAAATCACGCAGATTCATGAGCCTCTGGCATTTTGTGTGAGACCCGATCTCTGCATCATAGTTCAGCATCTGTTGCATTAGGGCATTTTGAGAAGAAAGAGCATAATAATTAGCCATGTTTAAAAGTTTCAAGGTTAAAACTGTCAAGATTGAGAAATAAGGGTATAAGATGACAAGTAGTGAAATTTATTAGTGAATGAGAAATACTTTAAACGAATGTAGCATTGTTCAATCGTATAAACAAATGAAGAATGAGCAACGAATGTGTATAACAAAAGAGTGAACGAATGTGAATATGTGTGTTTTGGGTAACGAATGTGTGAGTTCGAATGACGAATGAGTAAATGAATAAGGCTGGCACGTATGAGTGAATAGTATAACGAAAGGGTCTACATGAATGAGTAATTTTGGCAATGAATGGATAGTTAGACACCTGTCAGAAACTAACGAATGAAGTTTGAAACTAATGAATGGCCCAAGAAATTAACGAATGTGCACTCATATCTTCAAACTTTTCCAGATTCAAACAACCACAAACTCGATCCAAACTCAATAAAATCTCAACCAAATCACCTCAAACCATTTCCAAACCACTCGCAAACACAATCCACACAAATCCGAACCACTCTGAACACCACAAACACATCAATTCATGTCCAATTTGACCAAATTACAATCAAACTCATGAATTTTTCCCGCGTAAATCAATTACAATGTTCAGTGTGAATTAATACAATTAAACTATAACAAATGTTTAAATCAACATCATGAACAATCGTTCGATCAATTCAGAGTCAATTAACATGATTATGATACCTAATTGATCAATTTGTCAATGCGAATGGTTCAAAAATCAATTAGATTCAATTCGATACAATTACTTATCAAATCAGTGATGAATTTGATCAAATAACTATCCTAAACATGTTCAATCAGACATATGGCTCTAATACCACTTGAGATAACATAATCTGATTGATAAAGTATTCATACATTACGGATCTAGTCTTGTGATATGAAATATGTTTAGGTATTGATGTATTACGTTAACTGTGTGTGTTGAGAGACAATTTGGGTAGAGTAACGATATATAACTGATAAAATAGGAGCTGTTATTAATAATGATAACTTACAGGGTATATATAGACAATGGGTTCATTCGTTAGACAGGCCTAACGAATGAACTCTCATTCGCTATTAATAACTTAAGTTCATTCGTTAACATCCCCTAACGAACAAACTCTATGCATTAACTACATTCATCATGCAAACCATAACGAATGATCTCATGCGTTAACACTCATTCGTTAAACATGCTTAACGAATAGGTCCAAAACACGCGGGTCTTATTCGTTAAAGACTCTTTAACGAATGAACCTTTACATTAATTCCCAAAATACCCCTATACATTTTCTAATATCATAATACGTTACAAACAAAGACCGAGACGTAAAACCATGCTATAACAATGACTAGCATTTAGCATTCCTGCTCAGTCAATTATGTTTGGATCCAGATACATGTGTAGTCGGTTTGAGTTGCTTTTATTTTCTATCTTGTATGTTAGAGACCATGTAATCTCATATAAACATTGGACTGACTCTTTAAGATAAACAACCGGTTTATCTTATCAAGTATAAATCTGTTTGACTGATTTAACGTATTTATGTTATGAAAGATTGAATGTATTGACCTTTGTTATGATGATTAGTTTCCTTTACCGATTTATGTTTGTATGTTACCTCGGACCTATAGTAAGAGAATAAATTTGTATAAATATCTAGATAAATGATCTAGATTTAAACCTTTAGTCTAACTTTGCATAGTTTTAAACCTTAATAAATCATTTGTTTGAATAAAGCATTTATAGTTGTAGTCTTCCTGTTAATATACCAATTATGTGCTACATTTTTTCTTCATAAAGAAACGTCTATTTTGGGTACTTCTACAAGAAGAAGAATCTATTTGACTATAACTCTTGTATGTAAAACTTTATGCTTCTTAGTCATGAAGAAACATTATTATCGCATTTAGGGGTGTTCTTCTGGTTATTTCAGGTTTCGGGTTTTTCGGTTCGGGTTATTCGGGTTTCAAAGTTTTAAATCTAGACCCGAAACCCAACCCAAATCTCCCACAGTTTTTTCAGGTTCGGGTTTGTTAATCGGGTTTCGAGTATCCTAGGAAAAAAAACTACATTGCTAAATTTATATGCAACACATTATTCTTTACTCATAATGTAAATAAAGCAACAAAAAAACAAAAATAAACCGATAAAACATCTTAAAAAGTGTAAACTTTAACAAAGTTCAACCATAATAACCAAGACCGGAATGATCGTCTTCAGTATGGCGTGATTAGGATGTTGGATTATAGTTGCTTTTAGTCATAAATTGAAACATTAATAAACAATAAACAATCGATTCATAATAAGTGGAATGTGAACAGTCGATTTGGACTAAATTCTGATAACGTCAGTAGCTAAGGATTAGCCTATAATACCTAAAACTATACATGGTTTTAAAACTAAAAGTTTATTTGGGTTTTTCGGGTTGACCCAAAACCTAGAATTAGGACCCAAGAATCAACCCAAATTATTTTGGTTCGGGTTCGCGTTAGCCTTTTCTCGAGTTTGGGTTTCTCGGGTCGGGTTAGTTCGGGTTCGGGTACGGGTTTTCTCAGGTTGGGTTTCGGGTTTCGGGTAAAAGTGACAGCCCTAATCACATTCGTATATGAAAAGCTATGTATACTTAAAACTGTTCAAGGTTTGGGTTATACCTAAGGTCTAAGCCATATAATAAAATAACTTAAGCGAAACCCCTACCTTATCCTGAGTTCGTAGAGTTTAATGCCTAAGGTTGATTGAGCATCACTTCTACTCTATGTCGTATGTTGAGGGACGAATGGTCAAAACTACGAGGCTGGGGCTTGTTGGCATGCTTCACAAGAAAAAGTGTGTGTATTCAAAAAGTGTTTGGGATGCAGAATAAAGTGTCGAGCTCCCCCTTTTATAGGCTGAGTTTGGGATCTATCCGTATCATGGAGACTTATTAGCAGGCCATTGCTTAGCGCAACACCCTTAAAACTCCGGGAGTTTCCACGTGGTTTGATAACTTACCACGTGGTTCGACACGCGTCCCCGATTACTTAATGTAGTCATCGAGTATCACGATGTCAAATAAAAAGGGCGATCGCGTAGCGCGACATCGCCCAAAATATCAGATGTTTTCTTATACTTCGTGTATCACGACAGACTTGGATTATATCCGTCGTGTAGCACGATGGATAACCATATTTGATTTTCTTGATTTCCATGTTGGTTTTCACCGTACGTATTGGAGGTGTTGATTCCTAGTTAGTTTGGAAATATTTTTTGTCCTTCAACTTTCAAAGTTGACAATTCCGACATGAAATTTTCAGGATGTTAAAAGCTAAGGTTTCTTGGATGAGGGTGCCCTGAATGGTAAAAGGTTTACGAGAGAAACATAGATGAACAGGAAGATCATTAATAGATGAACAGGAAGATCATTAGTCAATTTGATAATAAATAATACATTTTTAATGAGATTGGGAATAACTAAAACATCGCTTAAAGGAGTGTTTTTAGCAAGGAAAAAGAGCCAATGTGAGTTACAAGTAGAGTCATATACCAAACGTAACTTGTTCTTTCACATGATACGGTGTATAGGGATAACAGTGAAACCTGAATCCAATAGGAAAACCCAAATCTACCATAATTGGGACGGGCAATTCTCGATTCATTAGGGTTTGGGATTAGATTTGAATTTTTTTCGTGGGTTTAGGACGAGTTTGGAATTTGTATTATACCCAATTACCCGATAACATTAACCCATTTACCCGATTATATATCCGATGAACCCAACATAACTTTTTAATATTATATATATAAGTATTCTAAATATATTAATTATATATATAGTATATTCTAAATATATTATTTGTCAAATTTTGTTTATAACAATTATTTGAAACATTTTATTTTTATAGTAATCGTTGATTGTAATCGATTAATTATATTTTGTCAAAACTCTATAGAACCCCGGCGGATTTTAGGCCGGTATACCCGCTAGGTATTTTGTCAAAACCCGATAAAAACCCCGAATCATGATGGGAAAACCCGACGAGTTTAGATGGTTGAAGGTGGTGTCGTTGATTTACAAGTTGCCCATAAAATATGTGTTTTTTTTTTTTTGCATATAACTATGTTAAGAATGATGATATATATAAATATTTAGCTTATAAATATTACTTACCTTAAATAAACCATTTGAAGTTATATTATGACAAATAACTGAAAGCCTATAATGCCTGAAGGTGGTGCCGTTGCTGGTTTACAAGATTACCAAGAAAATATCAGTGATTTTTGCTCGGTTGACAAATGTTAGCTAGGTTAAATGTAAGGTAAGACCGTAAGAGGAATATATCAGGACCAGGCATGTAGCAAGAATTATGCGGGAACCTCCTGGGGTTTCGATTTGATTCCTACAAAGGATAACACTATTGTTTTAGAATTTAAACTCGGGTAAAGTGAGTTGTATGCTGTTGGTAAGTCTTTCGGAATCACTGGTCATCATGTTCTAATAAAAGCTAACATAGGTTATGCAAAAGTTATAGGTTAAATCACAAATCAACAAAAATTTAGAATAAAAATAAAAGCTTAGAACCAAGATACCATTGTTAGCAATTCTGCTAGATCCTTTAAATATAAAATATTTATAGCCTATAACCTATAGATGTTTTGTGTGTATTTAAATTTTTGGTTATAGGTCTATGAAAGATAGATGACTGAATCTAATTCTCGTATTTTTCTTTTTACGTTATGTTATATTTAAATTTATGTTATTACTAGATTTTATCCCTCGTATTACGGTGGATGTTTGTAAGGCCCCGTCACCGGTAACCCTACTTTCGTGTTGGATTTACTCATAAACGCAGTTCTAAATATCAGAGTTAATTAAAACATTCGAAGAATTTAAAAACTTTCATAAAACATTTCGTAACAAAACACGTATTGTCTTAAAACATCATTTTGTCTTTCAAAATAAACGAAACATTAAACTTAAACGTCTTGAGTCTTTCGATGCCAGCCTCTTATTCAGTGCCACGTGTCTCCTCAAGCGAGCTGCCTCATCCTACTCACCTGCGTGCATACTAAAAGTCAGCTACGCTGAGTGAGTTCTAGTTAATCACATAATCATACAATACATTCTTACATTTCATACTTAACCTCTTAACTTTCTTTCATACACATCTAAGTGCATATACTTTCATTCTTACCTTCGTACTTTCTTTACATACATAATCATACGTTTTAAAGAGCCTTTCGCCCTATAACCTCACAGATATTATAAGGGTCTGGTCCCTAACATCACAGATATTATAAGGGTCTGGTCCCTAGCATCACAGATATTATAAGGGTCTGGTCCCTAGCATCACAGATATTATAAGGGTCTGGTCCCTAACATCACAGATATTATAAGGGTCTGGTCCCTAACATCACAGATATTATAAGGGTCTGGTCCCTAACATCACAGATATTATAAGGGTCTGGTCCCTAGTTCTCGAATATTAGTAGGGTTCGATTCCCTCTTCGTTACCATACAACCATACATCATACCTCGAGTATTATTAGGGCTCGGTACCCTTTTCGTAACCATACAACCATACAACCGTCTTTTCCTTCTTTTATTAACTTTATTACATTCATACACATAAGCATACATATCATACTTACCTTATACGTAGCGTTACAACCTGACGGTACGTGCAATATCCGAAGATCGTTCACGTACCATCAAGCAATCATTCATACATACCACATATGGCATACACTTATCACTTAGGATAAATGTATTAACAACACATCGATTATGCACACAGCCCCGAAAACATAACAAGGAATGGGGCTAGAAACTCACCTGAACACGGTTACGTTCACCGTTAATCGTAATCCCTTTCTTCAGTTGTGCACGGCTGACTGTATAACAAGTATACGTATCAATTAACTATCACTTCTCATATTGCATTTCTATCTTTATATGACCCACAACGAACGGGGGTCCGAGGGCAGCGCCCCTGGCAGCGGGGTCTAGGGGCGGCAGCCCCTAGCAGGGTCCAAGGGGCAGAGCCCCTGGCTGGGGTCGAGCTGCCAGGTCAGCTTGGAAAAATTTTATTTCCATTAACTGTCTTAACACATTTTTCATTAGGTTTTTAATTTATTTCCTAATCGAACTTGACTTTAAGCGAAGTTAAACCTTAGGAGAACTTAGCTTTAAGCGAAGTTAAACCTTAAGCGAACTTAGCTTTAGGCGAAGTTATCAGTTAGGCGAACTTGGCCGTAAGCGAAGTTATCAATTAGGCGAACTTGGCCTCAGGCGAAGTTACCAGTTAGGCGAACTTGGCCGTAAGCGAAGTTATCAATTAGGCGAACTTGGCCTCAGGCGAAGTTACCAGTTAGGCGAACTTGGCCGTAAGCGAAGTTATCAATTAGGCGAACTTGGCCGTAAGCGAAGTTATCAATTAGGCGAACTTGGCCTCAGGCGAAGTTATCGCTTTGAAGGCGAAGTTATCGCTTTGAAGGCGAAGTTGCCCAGTTCAGCCGCTGTTTGGTTTCTATCAAGCATTTTTGGCGATTTTAACACCCTTGTTATGGTTCAACATCACCCACTACGCTCCCCAACCGTTTTCGGTCGTATAAACACTATAAAGCTTGGATCTTTAAACTTCAAAGATCAAGAATCATACCTTTTTGTGCTTGTTTGGATCTCGTTTAACTTGTTTAATCACAACTAATCGCTCACTCTCTCTCGGATCACACTCGTTCCTCTCCCTCGGCCGTCGGCGGTGTGTGTGGTGTGGGTGTGTTTTGGAGTGTTAGAGAATAAGATGGAATGAGTGATGTTTTAGGGTTTAGGGGATATTTATATCCCTTAAGCCCATGGACCTAAGGCCCATTCTTATTTAACCCATCTTAATTATTCTAAGTCCATGATCCGCTCCTTACTCGATATTAAATAATCAATAACGCGAAATCACTAAACATAACTTTCTTTATTCAACCTTAAAATTTTAGGATGTTACAATGTTTTACATTATTCGTTATTAATATTTATATATATGGGTTTGGTGAGACCTTTACCCGTGAATTCGGGTCAAATGCGTGAGAAGCCTTCATTTACAAATAAAGTAATCTGATGGCTTGAGAGAATGATTGTTTTATATTTTTCGTTTTTTAATATTTATTTTTTGGATTTTAATTTTCTTTATTGTAAGAAAGTTAATAATATACTTAGGGTTTGATGATGAAAGGGTTTCATAAATAAATGATATGTTATAACCCGTTTAAAAGATATATGAATTTGGTGACCCATGACCCGCTTATGTTTTTTACTATAAAATTGTTTATTAATTATAAATAATATCTTTTTCTTTTTAAATTGGATATAAAATTTTAGTATATTCCTATTTTGTAGGATATTATTTTTTAATTTAATGAGATGTTATAACCCGTTTAAAAGCTATCTGGTTTTGATAAAACCCATACCCATGAATTTGGGTTAAATCAATGAGAGGCCTCCATTTAAAAATTAAGAAATCTAGTGACTTCCATAAAAGAGGGGAGCGACCACATCGCGACACATAAGATTTTTATGTTTTCGTTTATATATATTATAGATATAGATATGAACTATCATAAGACACCACATGAACGAAGACCCACGTAATGAGTCTATATGTGAAATTGTTATGACTTGCTATAGATGTATCAAGTATTTCAATTTGATGGTACCATTTGTCATGTAATTTATTTCAATTTCCTACATAAAGTATTAATTATTTATAAGGCTATTATTATACAGTAAATACTTATAAATTAGTATTCTTGAATATAGATTAGAAGTTTGCTTTAAAGATTGAATAGGTCGATGCAACTAAAATGGAGTTGGTATGTGAGTGAGATCATCCAATAGAGACCCTTTCAAGATTCATCTAATCCACTAATTAGATTATAAGCTCAATCGAAGAAAAAAACTGACTTTATTTTCATAAAACAAATTTGAATTAAAATAACGATGGTAATAATAATAATAACAACAACAACAATAATAATAATAATAATAATAATAGATATAAACGAAAACTCAAAAATTCTATGTGTCGTGATATGGTCGGTCCCTTCTTTTATGGAAGCCACCAGATTTCTTGATTTTTAAATGGAAGCATCTCATTTATTTAACCCAAATTCGTGGGTATGGGTCTTATGGGTCTTACCAAAACCAGATATCTCTTAAACAGGTTATAACATCTCATTAAATTTAAAAATTAATCTTACCAATTATTTGATATGAAAATCCTACAAAATAGGAATATACTAAAATTTAATATCCAAATTAAAAAGAAAAATATATTATTTATAATTAATAAACAATTTTATAGTAAAAAACATAAGTGGATCATGGGTCACCAAATCCAGATAGCTTTTAAACGAATTATAACATATCATTTATTTATGAAACTCTTTCATCATCAAACCCTAAGTATATTATTAAGTTTCTTACAATAAAAAAAATTAATATCCAAAAAATAAATATTAAAAAATAAAAAATGTAAAACAACCATTCTCTCAAGTCATTAGATTACTTTATTTGTAAATGGAGGCTTCTCACGCATTTGACCCGAATTCACGGATAAAGGTTTCACCAAACCCAGATAGCTCTTAAACGGGTTATAACATCTCATTATATTAAAAAATAATCTCATCAAATATTTAATATGAAAATCCTATAAAATAGGAATATACTAAAAATTAATATCCTATTTTATTTTTTAAAAAAAAATATTATTTATAATTAAGAAATAATTTTATAATAAAGAAAATAAACCGGTAATAGGTATCACCAAACCCAGATAGCTTTTAAACCGGATTATAACATATTATTTATTTGTGAAACCATTTCATATTAAAAAATAATCTTATCAAATATTTGATATGAAAATCCTATAAAATAGGAATATACTAAAAATTAATATCCTATTTTATTTAAAAAAATATATTATTTATAATTAAGATACAATTTTATAATAAAGAAAATAAATGGATAAGGGATATCACCAAACCCAGATAGCTTTTAAACCGGATTATAACATATCATTTATTTGTAAAATCATTTCATCATCAAACCTCAAGTATATTAATTATTAACTTTCTTACAATAAATAAAATTAAAATCCAAATAAACGAATAATATAAAACAACCTCCGTAATACAGGGAATAAAATCTAGTAATAATATATATAGGGACCATGGAATCTTTGACAAATAAAAAAGGGTGTTTATTCACTTGTAGCCTTTTATTTTTATGTTGGGACAAATCCGGCCTTATATTTAAAAAAGAAAAATAGACATATAACCTGGCCCATTGCCCATGGGCCCCGCTCACAGGAAAAGAAGATTGGTTATTACACGTTTGAGATTTCTAATTTTCTTTTTTCTTTTATTTCTTTACCCAAAACAAAATTGTCAACAAAAAAATGCACAAATCAAATCAAATCAAATCAAATTCGAGTATCTATATTTCATACCCGTATTTATAAATATTGCAACTTATGATTAAGTGATACACAATGACACACAAATTAGATTCAACAGTTGTTATTTTGTGTTATTTTTAGTAAACCTGTAATAAATGAAACACGAATTAAATTTGTGAATCTGTAATTTGATTATAGTATTTTGTGCACATATTCATAAATACATAAGTCAGTTTCATCTACGCATACAAGAACTGATACGCAAATTAGATGCAGATATTACTTTTCCGTCTTTGATTTGTCCAATTCATATTTGTGTATTCCAAAGATTATCATTAGATCTTCTCAATGATAAATGGAGTTTTTTTTTATCAAAGTGGATGGTGGAGAAAAAATATTTATTATTATAGCTGATTTTAAAAGTATTTATCAAAATGGGTTTTTCTCTTATTTTTTATCAAGCCCTAATTTCAATCAGTTTTTAATATATTACTTTTTTATATATTGAGTTGTATATATGTATCTCTATTATATCTATAGATGAAGCTATATATATATATATTAATTAATTTTAGCCAAATTATAAAGGTCTACATCTCCATTTCCGTCACCATCAAGCTTCCGGCCGGCCACCATCATCATCGTGCATCACTTCCATCGTCATCACTCGTGAGATGGTGATATTTCAGATCGCCGCAACGTCGGAGAGAGAGAGAGATGGTGTAGGTCGATTTACAGGTTTTAGATCTCGTTTTATCGGCGTTTTTGGCCTATGATGGGGTTTACATTTTCCGGCGAACGAAGAGGGTCAGCGGCGGTTTGGAAATGGTTAAACCGAGATGCCATCAGAAATGGTGGTCGGCGATCTTGTCTCCATCTTCAAATAGAAGGTTTGGTGGTAGACGTCGATCTTGTCTCCATCTTCGATTATGTTCTTGCCATCGGAAATGGTGGTCGGCGAGGGGCTGTTGCCGGACATTTTGGCCGGTATGGTCGGTCGGAGATGATGGGGAGAAAGAATGTAATGTACAATGGAAATTTTTTTATAATTAAAATCTAATAAATAAATGAATAAACGTATTTTGATAAATACTTTTAAAAATCAACTATAATGATAAATATTTTTTCCCCACCACCCATTTTGGTAAAAAAAAATTCTGATAAATGATACATGAGTCAGATTTTAGCAATGTTTTAAAAACCGGTTTTTTACTCGTATCGGATTGGACTAAAAAAATGGTACAACCGGTTGAACCGGGTTATACCGGGAGGTTCAACCGGTTGAATAGTTTACCTTATAATTCTTATAAATACAACTTTAACTCTAAAAATAACCCAAAAGTAAATGATTTCATAATAAAAAATAATCCAAAAGTTAATCCATATTAAAAAATTAATATAAAAGCACTCAATTTTTTATTAAAACAATCCTAAAGTTTACACCTTTGAATATTAATTGTTGGGTTAAAAATAATTTTGATAAAATATGTGCCGCAAATATCAAAAATTTCTTGGACATAAAAGCGGTTTGTCGGTAAAAACCGGTATTTTAGAAAAAACCGCCTGTACGATGTTCTGGCAAACCGGTCAAAAATACCGGACTCAAAATACCGGCTTGCTGTGCGAAATCCGGTTTAACCAGTTCAACCGGCCGGTTTGAACCGGTTTTTAAAATACGAGATTTTAGTATTAGTGTTTTGTACCCACGTGACTATAAAATCATGTAACTCGTAGTGTGAAATTCTTCTGACTTGATTATGTGCATACACTCTTAGAAAATGGTTGTTTTGTGATTTTTAATATTTATAGTCCATAAACTTTTTAACAATGTGTACACGTGTCAACCAAATCCAAATTGTTTTTTCTCTCCCCTAGAGTTGATTGTTCTATTACTTATTCCCAATGTTTTTAGACCCGGCCTGGACGTCGACCCGGACAAGTTACCGGATCAAAGGTCTGATCGACCCGGAAGGGCGAACCGGTGTTTGACCCAGATGACGTCATAAATAAAAAAAATACTAATTTTTATATACAACTTAACAAATTTTTATACATATATAGTAAATTTATATACATTTACCATTTATGCATAAACTTATCAAATTATGGACCAAATGTAAACTATTGGGGTTTAAGGGGGGTTAAATTATTAAAATGGCTAAAGTTAACATGCCTTCACTGTAACCCTTCTTCTTCACATCGCAGTTTCCCTTGTTCAAACAGAGACACGCCATGTTTATCACATATACAATTTTGGTCCAGTTTTGCTTTGATTTTGGTTCTAATTAAGGTAAGAACTTGTTCTACATAGCCGATTTGGTCCAATTTTGACCTAATTTACACCGACAATGTCTGATTTTGGGTCCGATTACCCCCAAAAAAAGTGTCGGTTCACCAGCCGGGTCACCAGGTCCGGTCCAACCGCCACCCGTAAAACCCGGCCGGTCCAATAGAAAACGGGCTATATACCATGACCCGGACCGGTAGCAGCACCGGGTCCCGGTCGGGCCGCCCCGAGTTTCAAAACACTGCTTATTCCACCTAGCTGAATTGTTCGGTTATACATAGTTACATACCATCTATAATAGAGTGTGTGAAACCATTTGCTACTCTGTCTTATTCTTATTTGTTATTGTTATTGCACACGTGGTCACACATTTAATGACGATAAAGATATGATAATGTGATACCAATGTCACATATAAGAACTTATATGTCCATATTGTACATTGATGTACCTTCCCATGGTATAAGAAAGGATGCCGGAATGATTACTCAACCAAGAAATTTCGATCGAAGCAACCCAATTATGAAGTCTAGGTATCAGAAATTTAAATAACCACTGAGCAGAACTACCACAGTTGATATCACGATGGTACCATGCACTGATCATCCAAGATATGTAAAAATGTTCTTAAGAGCTTAAAAATTTTAAGAACCAAGTGACAAAAATATGGTTCGACTATGAAAGATCTAGGAAAATTAATCAAGTCAATCTTTAAACTCCTAAGTAAATAACACGTGTATTCTTTGGGATACACGAATCGTGAATGTAAGAAAAAATGATCTTGTGTGAATTAAGCTTAAAATCATTTGACATTGAATACAATTTTTTATAGAACTCAGAAAAAATACCTTTATAAATTAAACTTTAGCTTTGTAAAATAGTTCAAGGATTATTACAGATTGAGTTTATGAGTAAATGACATAAAATTTTATGGTTTTCTTTTGTAAAATGAAAGCTACATGTGGGGATGTAGCTCAGATGGTAGAGCGCTCGCTTAGCATGCGAGAGGTACGGGGATCGATACCCCGCATCTCCATTATTGTTTGACACTTTTGGTTTTCTCGCTCCTGAAGCTGTGGAGCTACTTACCCGTGTTCAGCGGGTCATGCATAGTAATGTTATGACTCCAAGATCAGCAAATATAGTTTTTAAAAGATTGGGTTTTGCGATTCAAAAAGGGGGTAGCGGCGCAGCTTGTTGCCCGCTTGCCTTCTGTTTCGATGTAATCCAATAAACAATTAATACGGCAATTATTGTTTTTAAGTATAATACATAAAATGGTTGGAATAATCTTTTATAAGAAGACGTTTTCCAACACGCTTTTAAGTTTCGAAAACACAACGCATATACACTTTGATATAGGAATTAACTCTTCAGGTCTTAGCATAATTAGTTTTCATTTTAAAAACATCTCCATGAGCATTTTTCCTAAACTAGTGTTGGTGGAAAAAATATGTAGTATTATGGTGTCCCTTAAAAACTATTTACTAAACTAGTGTTTATGGAAAAAAGTATTTATCAATTTGGTGTTTTTCATTTATTTTGTATTCACTTTTTACTTTTAAGTTTAGTTTTTCTATTAGTTAATCTATTATTTATTTCACATTTCTTATAAAATTTTTATCCGATAAATACAATAACTTTTTTTTTATATCAGTCAGTCTTTTCTTAGAATTTTTTAAGTAACTCGTTCTAAATTTTTTTTGTTTATTTCTTTCTTATTTGATCTTTTTTTTTTATTTTCAAATACTTGCTAAATATATTCATTTTATGGCTTTTGTTTTTCTGGATATGGTTTTGGTACGGAAACGAACTTAATCAACATTGATCAATTTCGTATTAGCCACCGTAAAATGAACATATTTAAAACAAAAAATAAAATTCAATTGAAATCAGTAAAAACCCAAGCGTTGGTAAAATGTAGACGTTGTGGGGGCTATTCAATACGAACATGGTTGGTGTCAATTAGGTTCGTTACAGTACCAAACCAAACCCAAAAATACAAAATTCGTAAAATGAATACATTTAAGAAAAAGATAAAAAAAAATTATTTGAAAAGAAATAAGAGAGAAAAGTTCAGAATGAGTTAGTGAGAAAATAAAAAAAGGGTTGATTGATAAAAAATATATAAAAAAAAGTTCCTGAAGTTATCGGATGAAGGATCTATAAGAAATATGTAACCAAAATCTAACTTCTAACTATACTATTAAAAGCAACACAACTTATTCATATGACATTTAACTAGGCATTCCATATAAAATGCCAAGTAGATGTCATGTCAGTATTTCTTATTATGTTATGACCCATGAACTGTTTTCCTATTATAACTCATGACCCGTAATGTTTTATAAAATTTTGAAAAATAAATTATTGTGTGACACGGGTTTCGAAACCAAGACCTCATGTTTTAAACCAAATGTGCTTACCAACTCCACTAAAATGGTAATTGTGTTTGATTTCGTAACTTAACATATATAAATGTGATTTATCTTAAAGTATAAAACCAAAATTATATTTTATTGTTAGCATTTCTATAATTCACAATATCACATTTTCTTCTCATATCTTTTTAACACAATGATTTAAGATTGTTTATCGTTTGTCTTTTTATTTTAAAATATAATATATTTTTATTTATTTTCTTTTGCAAAAAACCTTAGTCTTAGTAAATTTAGTTTTTAAATCTATGACAACATTTTGTTATAAATATCATTTTTATACACAAAATATTTAATATAACAATATCGGTATGAATGTTTTATTTTAAATAAATCAAACATCAAGATTTGTTTTCAACTTAAAGTATATCAAAAACTTAATAGAAAAAGTCATAAATAAACATTGTTCTATGAAACAATTGAATTTAGGTATTACATATAATAATTTTTTATTTTTATTATATTTTTCACTCGTGTGGAACACGGGCTCTAAGCTAGTAAATAATATACAAACTAATAGAAAAACTAATTTAAAAGTAAAAGGTGAGTACAAAATAAATGGAAAACACTAAAATGGCAAATACTTTTTTTCCATAAACACTACTTTGATAAATAGTTTTGAATGGATACTAAAATGATAAATATTTTTTCCACCAACAATGATTTAAGAAAAAACTCGCTCACAATGTGTAAACTTAGGGCATTCTCAACCCATTCTCTACTATATATTCGTATATATCATATAATTACACTAAAAATCACTATTTTTTCTCTCTTATGTTTAATCAAATAATATTTTTTATACTTTCATTATTATTTTTTCTCCTTCCTCCACTCACAACAACTTTTAGAAAATATTAAAAAAAATTAGTGAAACCTTAAATTTAGTTTTCTTATATAATATTTTCTCCCATATTCTACTCACAATCACTCATAATCATACCATATAATTTATAAGTCTCATTTAAATATATTTTTTAAGAATGTGCGCTGAGAATGCTCTTATTATCCAAAGAAGTGACCAACTTTGGTGTTTATTAAGATACCAATCCCTGGTCAATGGTGGGAAACTGCGTGAAAAACTAGAAAGAAAAAACAGGTAAATAACATATAAAAAAGTAGTGTTGTCAGGAGGTCCCGTAACATATTGAAGGGGAGTTTTTTTTTTTTTTTTTTTTGGTATTAGGGACACCTAGACACTCTTATACGAAACGTATAAGGTTATATGGAATCCTATACGTCCCGTATAAGGATTATACGGGGTTTTATACGTCCTGTATAGTTATATACGGGGTTGGTTTTTTTAGCAAAAAGGTGTGGATGCCCATAGAATTTCCCTTTTTTTTTCACAGTTTAACCAGCCAATAATCTCATGTTAAACCGAAATTCTTGATAATTAAAAACTAGGGTTTTAAGTCATATCTATAACATTTTTACCTTTCATTAAAAATTCAAAACTATATTTTTGGGTTTCTCTTTGGTTTGCTATACCGAGTACATGGAATTTGAAAATTTTATGTCCGTCGAATTATTTTAGTAGAATTTCATCAAATGTCTTTTAACAAAATTTGAAATGTTTTTTCCTCATTTTTTACGCATCGACCATCGTAGTGAAACAAATGGATACTTATGTAATTCTCGTCGTGTCCTGTCATAGCATGTAGATTGAACTGCATTACCTCTTGCTTTCATATCCGCTCGAGTAGTATTAAGTCCGTCGCGAAACTTGGACCAAACTTGATAGTTATGCGTAGATGGTGGTGAGCGAGTATTGCCAATAAAATGTGTGAGGTTGGTATAAGTTATTGGTGACGTGGATAATAAGATACAATTAAAAATGACTTCACTTTAGTTGTAGACCCACAAAAGCCAACCAAACAAAATACATACTTAAATTTTTCTGTTAGCGGGATCTTCTTTTTATGGAACTAAAAAGGGAATGTACGTACACACGAATCCCTAAACTTTGTTCGTGTTTTCAGTCTTGGCTCTTAAGTTTAATATTTCTCAATTAGCTTTTAAACTTTACCTTCAAATATGAACTCAAAATATCACATTCCACTGTATTGGTTTTATTATACCATCTTTTGATCGCCGTTGGTTATAACTAATGATTGGCTGATAACGATCTCACCTTTTTTTTTATCATATTTGTTTCTAACGATCCATGACTAACTGAATGCTAACGCCGTTATGTGCAGGTAGCCGGAAAAGTCACATTTTTGTCGAGGAAACTCAACTTGAACACCACCACCACTAACTGACTCACCATCAACCAACTACTACAACTTGAGTACCACCAACCGATTCCGATAGTGGTTTTAAGGTTCCGGTGACCTCAATAATTGAGTTTTTACTAGAAAAAGGTTCTTGAAGTTTCGATATAAGGTTACAAAGATGTTCGAGACGAAAAATACTGAGTTTTCTGGCCAAAAATGTTTTTCGGCGGCCTGGAACTAACGGCGTTAACATTTTGTTAGTGGCGGACCACTGGGAACAAATATGATAAAAGGTGATATCGTTATCAGCCAATTCGTTAGTTGGGACCGGCAGCGACCAAAATATGATAGTTGGAATTAACAAAAATCAATACACCTTCCATATGCCTATCTCTATTCAGTTAGATAACAATTATTGATAGGATGAAAATGGGTCGGGTTTTAGGGATTCCCAAACCAATACCCGGTTATCAAAGCCCGTCCCAAACCCGTTAAATAAACTTGACTCAAAACCCGTCGGGTATTTATCGGGTAACTATCGTTGATGCAGCTGATGGACCAGTTTTATATATAAGTAGGTATCATACCCGGTGTTGTGAGCCAGACGATTCAGTGACGCACCGACAAAAATTTGATTGGTATTGGTTTACAGCATTGAAACAAAAAAAATTAAATTCAACAACAAACTCCAGGAAAACAAAAGCAAAATGATTGTGGCTGTGACCAGATGTTAATTCAACCGTGAACCGACACGAATTCAGACTGTTATACTAATAATAATAACTAAAAAGTAAATTATTTAAATAAAAGAAATAAGAGTGAACCCCGACCAAGGCGATGAGAGAGAGGGAGAGAGAGTAAATACGGAATTTCTATGATAAAATAGTAATTTAACTGATTTTCTCAAGTGTTTCTTTAAAATGTATTGATAGGTGGGGATTGAGAATATGTAATGTCAACACAAGTTATTAGGGCTAATTTGTATCTATGTCAAAGGTGTAAGGGCCCATTTGTGCCTACGGAAAGTAACCAAACATTTGATGAGACTTGCCCCCTTCGACTTAAGCAATACTCCACTTTAACCCCCATTTTTTCGAATCTTTTCAATTGTGTCTGCCTTGCTTTACATGTGTTGGCCCATGAACTTTTACTTTTAAATCTTTTGAAGCTTTTTCCAAAATGTCTTTGATGATGACACCCCATTGCACCTCATGGGCTCATGGTAGATTTTCAATACATGTTTTTTATATAAAAAAATATGAACTTAACCTCTCAATTGTTCGCTTATGTAAAGAAACAAAAAAGCGTTCTTACAGTTTATCATCTTAAATTTTAATCAGTAGAGTAGTTACAGGTATATGTCAACCGCTAACTGAAAAGTTCTTGTACTTTCACTAGCTGTGTCGACTATATTGAAGGGTATGTACGGTTCAATTCATTATAGTCATGCCGGCAAATTGAATGCAAGATTCATGATTTGAACATAATTTCTAAAAAAGGTAAAGGATCTTTGAGCAAAATTACTTTTTGTAATGTGTGGATTAAAAAATGTGATGTTTGATGATGGAATCATGATGAAGTTTGTAGCTGAAGCAACAAATGGCCTTTTTGTTTGAAGGTTGGATATTTTTCTTTATCCCACAAATTATTAAATATTATTAAGGGAAAATTCCTAATATAGTCCTTTTTAGAGAGAAGTCTCAAAATAACTATTTTTTCCTTAAAATCTTTTATAATTTGGACTGTCAAGACGCATTGGGAAAAGATAAAAATAAAGACGAGATTTCGAAAAGGCCATTTGACGGTGGCGGTGATGGTGGTAGTGACGGTGGCGGTGATGGTGGTAGTGACAGTGGTGGTGATGGGGTGGGTTGTATTAACTGTTACGGTGGCGGAGACGGCTATGGTGGTAGTGACGGTGGTGGTGATGGGGTAGTGACGATGGTAGTGACGGTGGTGGTGGTTCACGGTGGTGGTGGTGGTTCGGGGGTATAATTATGAATAACATATTTTTCTAAGAATTTGAAAATATGGACGGGAAATGTAGGAAACATAAAAAAACAGTCTCTCAAGACGGTTTTTTTTGAGTAAAAAAGTTTTTGAAAAATTTGAACTTTTGCTTCAAGATTACAAATAATTTGGACTTTACCGACATTATTTCCCCAAATCTCGTCTTTTACCTGACTTTCTTTCGAAATCTCGCCTTTATTTTTCTCTTTTCCCAATGCGTCTTGACAGTCCAAATTATAAAAGATTTTGATGAAAAAAAGGGCTATTTTAGGACTTCTTTCTCTAAAAGGGGCTATTTTTGGAATTTTCTCTATTATTAAATATAAGTTTGGAAACTTCGAGAAGCCCACCCCAAAACCAATTATTATTTTATTGGTTATCGAATGACATTTATGTAAAAGTATTTTTATGGAGTAGTTGTGAGAAGAGAAGTATTGATTAGAGCATTCTTATCCGATTTTTTATCTCTATCTATATAATTATATTAAAAAACACTATATTTCTCTCTTCTTTTTAATTAAATAATATATTTTTTGTATTTTATTTATTACAGTTTTCTCTCTCCATCCAATAATTTACAAAAATCACTACCCTTTTCCTAAATTTACAAAAAAATTACTACATTTTCTCTCTCCACCCTATAATTTACACTCACGATCACTCAAACCTCCACCATATAATTTATAAACTCCCCTCACAAACAATTAGGGAACCGGATGTGAATGCTCTTATGAGTAAAACATTGATAAACATTATTCATCCTTTATAATTTTTTAATGGTTTTTTACAATGGTTTTGAGTGAATGAGAGAGAAAAGACAATGATAAAATATAAAAAATATATTATTTAATTGAAATAAATAAAGAAAATGTATTGATTTTTAATATAATTATAGGGGTTTTTCTATAGCCACCCCCTAATTACTAAAAAACCGACTAATACGCCGCGTATAGAGCTATACGCGACATATTGGTGGGTGTTTCTAGAAAAACCCACAAATTTTGTTTTATTATGTCTTTTTTTCTTTGTTTTCTTTTATTTTGTTATTATTATTGTTATTATTAATATTATTTATTATTCATTATTATTCGAAATTTGGCAAAGGGCGTTCAGTTGCAGGGTTTATTTGAAAAAATTGACATTTTGAATTAGTTAACGTAACACGACAGTTTAATGAGCTTAAAGTTACTAAAGAAGACGAAATTGTATGTAAAGTTGTGTGTCATTTTGTTTCTTATGTTTTTAATGTTAAATTGATGAAATAAATAAATCGTTTGGTAAAAGTTCGGTCAAAACAATTAACACATATGTACACCAAAAGCAATATTATACACATACAATATAATAATAAAAGTAAATATGACAAATAAAACATAAAAATCTACACAAAGTCCTCGAAGTCGAAGACGTCGTCAGGGCCCCTGAACGCGGCGTCACCAACGTCGGCGTCGTCCTCTGCCCTGCACATAGCCCCTGAACCGTCACTAGCGGCATCCATGTCGTCGCCTCGTTCGCGTCTCACGCCAGATGTACTTGCCTCGTGGTCAAAACTGGGAGGGGTTGGCGCAGGCACGGGGTAGTGTTGTCCCGACTACATAGCCGCCAGACAGCCGACCATCCAGCTGATCTAGCGCCCCATCTGGTCCATCCACTGCCCTGTCACAGCACCTCCCGCTCCGGGCTCAGCGACCGACGCTCAACGGCCTGCAACCTCGCGTCGGTGGATGCAACCGACACTCAACGCCCAGATCCTCATGTCCGTCATCACCGTCGTCCGAATCCCCGCTGGCCCCTCCCCCGCGTCGACAGTCTCATCAACGATATGCACCTCAGGTGCCGAGAGTAGGGGAGGCTGGACTAAAGGCATCAAGACGTAAGGGGTACGTGCCCCCACCTCGGGCATCAATCGGTCGTACTGGACGTTGGGCCCGTGGAACGTAAGCACAATGTGCATGTTGTCGCAACGCCGCGGTCTAGCAGGTGCGGAGGGGTCGAGGGGATAACCAGGCCGTCCACCAGAGCTCCATGCCCCAGAGAAATCGCAAGCTGGGTGACGTACCCGCCACCCATCAAGGACCCTCGTGCCTGCCTGTGGTAGTAGGTGGCAAAATAGTCTGCAAACAACTGGTGGGTGTCCCTAGTAGGACCCAATTATAGAGATAGAGATAGATAATCTGTCAGGAATGCTCTAATATATATAACTAGATGTTCCCTACGCACGTTGCGCGAGGTGCTTGGCAACATTCCCGAGAATATCAAAACGCGTATATATAAACACATCGTAACGATTATCAATTCAACAAAAAAAATTATCTAAGTCGCGTTGCGCAGAGAGCTTGGCAACGGACCCGAATATTAAAACATGGATATACAAACACATCGTAACGATTATCAATTCGACACAAAAAATTATCTAATTATAAAAAAACTTGGTCGGTATCGGTTCGGCTCATTACGGTACCAATGCGACACCGACACTCTGTATGCTTACAATAAATAAATATACTCTATTTGCGAATACAACTTCGTTTTAACGCGCGGCATCTATAAAAATAAACATGTCGTAAAAAGTATCATATCTTACCGTCATAAAAAAGTCCGTAACTTAAAAATGTGAATAATAACAAAAATCTACGCAGGAAGAAAAACAAATGTTAAACTTTGAGGCTAAATTACAAGTAAACATAGTTTAGCAAAATAAAACTATCTCACTCAAATTAAAGCAGTTAACTCACATTATATTCACAAATTTTAAAAAAAGTGCATATGCATTTTATACGATTACTTCACCGGTATCAAAATTCTATTTTAATTTTTATAAACACAGTGGCATGATACGTGACAGAAGCGCAAATAAAATCCTCTAATTATAACACCTACATAACACTTGATGAAGAAACGTGGATCGGCTCACTGGTAGACGATCAACTTTCCTCGGGTATGAGTATGCTATTTCACCGATGGTTCTCCGGAGTATGAGTTCTTCCACCTACAAAACGAGCAGCACCGTGAACTTACCCCTCAGAAAGGGACAGAGGGGTCCTCTTTGGGGTAACCCTCCGGTGTGAGATAAGAGATTGTAGGAGAAGATAATAATAATCTGAGAGTGAGTAAGGAATTGGAATGTATTTTCTTGCTTACCTCCCCTTGTGGAGGTGGTGTGGTATTTATAGTGTTAGGGTTTCCAATGATTGGGCTCAGATCCCATTAGGGCCTTTTTGGCCTCCTCCTATTGCTTTGCGCCACGTGTCCTTAGGACACCTGGTGCTTTTTCATTGATTATTCTCTGACCCAGGCATTTTACCTGACCCATGTGCAATCACGTGGTAGCACATGGGTTTTGCTGAGTTGTCCACCTTTCATTGGCACATGTCAACATCAGCATATTCTTATTCCTTAAAGGATACCTTCTGGAAGGTTGTCTGACGAGCACAATCAAGGTTGTCCTTATCCTGATTTGGATAAGGACGAGGTTGATTATGTGCACGTGTGATATGCGCCTATCCTGAGGATGCGCGAAGTCTTCTCTTTATTCTCACGCGCAGATATTTCATGCGCAGATGTGATATGCGCAAGCATATGTAATATGCGCCACGCGCAGATGTGATATGCGTGAGCATATATGATGCGTGAGCATATATGATGCGTGAGCATGCGATGTATATGCGATATGCGATATGCGATATGCGCATCATATATGATGCGTGAGCATATATGATGGGTTGACCCGCCCCGCTCGATGTTAAGGCGGGTACATACCTCTTCAAGCCCCCCCAGTTTAATGTGTGTCTTGTCTCGCGCGAGCGAGGTAAGATAGATATTAGACTTAATAGTTCTCTTTTAATAGGGTTTTGTCTTTGCCTTTTTTATTTCTCATCGTTGCGCGAAATTCCATCCTTGTGGTTGAAATGAATCGTCCATGTACGCGGTTGGTTGGTGCTGACATGCGTCAGAGATGGAGACGTGTCAGACTTTTTGGTGCTCGAGGTGCTACAGTTGCCTTTCATGTCCCCTCACACAGTGTCAGGAACACGTGTCGCACTCGTGTTGGCCTGCACCTACGAGTGGGGGAGCGTGAACTCTGATCAGTACCTGTTTCGTTCCCTTTCATGTCCCCTCACACAGTCAGGAACACGTGTCGCGCTCGCGTTGGCCTGCACCTGCGAGTGGGGGCGCGTGAACTCTGATCAGTACCTGTTTCTCTCTCTCCTGGGCCTATAAAAGCAAGCCTTTTGAGTTATTATTCTTCATCTTCATTGTTATTTCAGAGCTTTCCTTTCCTTCCATTTTTATTCTGATTTCCGTTCTTGAAGTAACCTCTGTTTGATTTCGCAATTGTATGTCTGATAACCCAGACACCACAATCTCCCCAAGCAAACGCCGTGTAAAATCATTAGTCATGTCCACTTTGAAGAAGACCGGCAAGGGAAAACGGGCTGCTGAGGCCTCGTCGGAGGAGGTGGGGAAGGGCAAGACAGTAAAGAGGTGGGATGAGATTCCCTGTAAATTGAGACAGTCTGATTTTGACAGTCTCATCGCCTCTCAGGGTTTTCTCCCTGAGTATGGCTGTATGCTTCCGGCGGCCGGGCAAACGGCGGCAGATCCGCCCATCGGCTATATCTCCTTATATTGCCATTTTTTCACTCACTGCAACCTTCGTCTCCCGATGACAAGGTTTATGGGTGCGCT
Source organism: Bidens hawaiensis (assembly GCF_021521415.1). Lineage (NCBI taxonomy): Eukaryota > Viridiplantae > Streptophyta > Magnoliopsida > Asterales > Asteraceae > Bidens > Bidens hawaiensis. The sequence goes on from NW_027491022.1 coordinate 3,863,381, forward strand.
GCTTCAATTTTATGGGATTCACATATCCCAAGTCCATCCTTTTGGACTTGTGCGCATGACTCATTTTGAGTTCATGTGCAAAGCTCAGCGCGAGGAGCCAACCCCTCGGCGCTTTCAATTTTTTTATAAGCCAAAAATCCAAGATTCTTGGTTCTCATTCGTTCCTCGCAGTCAGAAGGTCAAGTGCTGCACTGTTTCCTTCAAGAGCCTTCATGACTGGTCTGAGAAATTTTTCTATATTAAGGCTGGTGTGATTCCCATCCGCATGACCATGCGCGCGATCACTTCTGCGCCCGCGGATGTGAATGTTTTTAAGAACCCAACTGGCGCATGGGTTAATAAGCTGACTGCTGAACCATCCCCCGCCAAGAATATTTGCGAGGAAGCGCTGGTGGGGGTTGGCATGAGCAGGAGGTGGGCCGAAAGCGCGACTGAGCCTGTTATCCAAGTTGATGGATTATGTGAGTTATTAGCTCATTGCATTATTTCTGCGTGAATATAATTCGTTTTGCTGATATCATGTCTTGTTTTATGCAGTAAGCAAGGAGTACGTCCACGCCGCCTATGATGAGCATATGGAGGGTGGCTCTGTCGCGCTGGGCGCTGGGGAAGTTGGCTTCCCCGATCGCTTCGCTGATATGTTCATCCCTGTTGATTTGGGATTTTGCTTTGACAGCGATGCGCCTGGTAGGCCTTTGTACTTATGCTTATGCCTTTAGAATACCAAATTTGGTTAACATTTCTGTTGCACGTATTGTAGATGCGCTTGAGAACTATGAGTTGGAGCTCGCGGAAGAAGAGGTGGAGGAGGAAGCTGAGGTGCCACAACTCAAGCGTAAGGCTAAAGGGAAAACTGGCGCAGGGGCCAGTAAAAAAACAGAAGAAAGATGATGCTCCTGTTGCTCAGGATCCTCCTGCTCAAGCGAAGGGACTTGAGAAAACCAAGGGGTTTACCTCCAAGTTTTCCTTGTTTTCTTTGCCTCTAGGTGTGGGCAGTCCTCCTGTCCACACGAGGTATGGGCCGCCACCTCCTCTCTTCGCGCGGCGGAAAAGGGAAGCGGCGCTGCGCCCGCTGTTTCCTCTTCAACAGGTATACTTTGTTTATACTTTATGGTTTTATGAGCGTGATTCCGATAGAGTTATTAATGAATCTTTGCTCACTCAAATGTTTGTAGAGCCGGCGACCTTGGTGGATCAACCTCAGGCGCAACAAGGTACCGAGGCTGCGCCGAAGGTTGCTTTGAAGTCCCCTGTTTTGCCCTCAAAAAGGGGGAAAATGGACTTCATGGCGATGTTTAACTCGCGAACGGCGGTGCGCCAAGGTATATATTGCGCTTTTATTTTCTGACTTTTTTCTTTTTAGATCAAGTCTTGAATCATTTCTCTTTGTTGGTTTTTTCATAGGCATTATAGCTGGCACACAAGCTGTTAGCGGCACTGCTGGCGCCGGCGCCAGCGCCGTTGGTTCTGCTCCTGCTCCTGCAAGCACTGAATCTCCCCTCATTGGGATTACTAAGGAGCAGAAGCCTGTTTTACACGCTGATCTCGCGGCGTCGAGACCTCCCTCACCTCCTCCTGCGCGCAGCCCTCGCGAGACTGGTTTTGATTTTTCCAGGTCGCAGGAGAAAAGGCCTGTTACAGAGGAAGATGAGGAGGCCCATTTTGAAGACTCCGATGGCGGCCGCGCAAGCCCTGTAGCGCCACGAGATTTCGTGGCGCAGTCTTCTCATGGGGCTGGCGCTGACTTTTCTGCTTGCTCCCCGCAGGTATAAGTTCGTTTTGCTCCGCTGCGCGGACTTCCATATTAGTGTTTAGATGACTAGAACGTTGCTTTGTGTTTGCAGGAAGCCGATCACATATACCGCCCAAGATGGAATATTACTGAGGATAGCTCATTTCAGTCCATGGGGGTGTGTGAAGACTTCTGGGCTCACTCCGTGCCTCCAGCTGAAAGGAGGTTTCAGGAGGAGCGCGCCCGCGTGGACTTGCTCAACGACCATCTTTTCGCTGGGTCAGCGTTCTTTGCTGCCTCCCAAGAGCTTCGCTATGATTATGTAAAGGTGCGTGATGCTCTTGCGGAGGCCAAGCAAGAGGCTAAGGTATCTGCTTGGAATCTTTCTGACGCTTGAGAGAGAGCTGAGAAACTCCAAGCAGAACTCAGCGAGAACCGAGCAAGTGCCAACGCTGCCTTCATGAAGCGCGGGCATGAGCTGCAGGCTGCGCGGGAGAAGCTGCAGGCAGCAGAGGCGGACGCGGCCAAGTATGCGCGGCGAGTGCGCGACTTGGAGCTGGATGCAGAGGCGCATGACCAAGCACTTGTGCAGTCTATCACTGATAAATCTTCATTAGAGAGTGAGGTTGCGCGCCTGAAGAAGGAGCTTGAGGTCGCGCGGGCAGAGAAGGATGAGGCCCTGGCGACGGCAGCGTCTAGCCAAGAAGCGCTCGATGCTGCGCGAGCGGAAAGGAAAGAGGCCTTGGCGGCAGCAGCGTCCGACAGAGAGGAGCTGAAACAGACCAAGGAAACTGTTGAGTTGTTAAACTCTCAGATTCCTGCTCTTGAGACGTCTGTTTCTTCCCTCGCGCAGGATCGCCAATGGCTAGTCTCACAGGGTATGACTCGTTGCGCTTATGCGATGAAATACTCAGACGAGTTTCAGACCCTTGTGATGGATTGCAACGCTGCCTCGCGCTTGGTGGGTCGAGCTGAAGGGTTTAAGGATGGCTGTGAATATAGCATGCTGAAGAAGAACCCATCCGACTACCCTTATCAGCTCGACGTTGTCTGCGCGGACATGGCCGAGGTGGGGGAGAAGTATTTGAATACTCCCATTCCCATCATTGAGCAGGTATTTTAACCTTAATGAGTTTACCTTGACTTATTTTCCTAGTCTTTTTGTACTCACACTTTTCCTTATGCTTTGCAGATAGCCTTGCTTGCTGATCAGCCCGATCTCGGCGCTCTAAAGAAATTACTTGACGAGTGTGAAGGGGCTGGTGGCGGCGATGATGGCGCGGGCAATGCTGCCTCTGCTAGCGGCTCTGGCGTGGCCAAAGGACCCGCTCCTGACACTATTGTGATAGAAGACGACTCCATTCAAGACGAACAGCTTGACTATGGCAAGTTTGGAGATGACGAGGAGCGGGCTGCGCCAGATGCTGAGGGAGCTAATGATGAGGGCGATGAAGAGGCTGACGTCGACATAGAGACTTGAGAAGCCCTTCATGTTTTTTTTTTTATTTGCAGTTTGTATCTCATCATTTTGTAAATTTGTAACCTTCTATGTTTTGGAATGAAATTTTGTTTTTCCCTTATTCGCATCTTGCGCATTCCCCATTCATCTCTTTATATTGCATGTTTGCTTGTTGAATATAAGATATGCTTGCACGTTGAAATAAGAACAAGGTTGTAAAGAAATTATTTTACTTAATCCTTGTCATATTTTAAGTGATTTTGCAATATCCTGACTATGTTGACACGTGCCTTGGCATTTCATTATTCCTCTTTTGCGCGACGTTATCGCGCATTTATTATAGGGAATTATGAGTTTTTTAGCCTTTACGTGTCAGTATGTGTTACTCTGATATCCATTACAATTCTATGCGCGACCTCGACCTGAGACCTTAACAACTATGTTTTGGCATGTGCTTTGCCTTAGTTGTGCTTAGGTATTTTTATGGTCTAGCTGCGCAGCATGTAGGATGGATCTTGTGAGTGATTTGAGCTAAGGATCGTATTATTGGGCTAAGGCCCTGAGCTAAGGCTCATATTATTGGGCTAAGGCCCTGACGTTTTAGAGTTAAAACTCGTTAACGCGTTTGAGCTTGAAGCTCGCGCATGTATGTTTTACTTCGTTTTATTTTTGTTTTGATGTCAATACAATGTTGTCATATTGCTCAAAATTAATAAAGGGAAGTGTGAAACATGTATGCAAAAGGTAATAGAACACACATTAAGAGAAGATAGCGCGTATCATTATTCATAATGGCTTAAAAAACCTTGATTACAAACTTGACAATTTTTACATGAAACATTTTCTAAGCTGTGCTGCGTTCCATGCGCTGGATCTTCTTTCCATTCAAATCTTTTAAAGCGTATGCCCCTTTTCCCAATTCTTCCGAGACTTGATAAGGTCCCTCCCAATTGGGGGACATCTTTCCCGGGGGTATCGCGCGGCTAGCTTCATTGTTTCGAAGGACAAAATCATTCTTCTTGAAGTGGCATTCTTTCACGCGCTGATTGTAATACTTTTCTAGTTTTTTCTTGTATTTGGCTTCACTGATGATAGCCGCTTCTCTGCGCCCTTCAAGTAAGTTGAGATCCAACCTTCTTTCGCGCTCGTTATCAATCTCACTCATCATGAGCACTCTATGGGATGGGCATCCAATTTCTGCTGGAATCATAGCCTCCGTTCCATAGGTTAGGCTGAACGGGGATTCGCCATTGCTGGTTTTGCTTAATGTCCTGTGCGCCCACAGGACATTAGGTAGCTCCTCGACCCATGAATGGGATTCTCCCTCCAACCTTTTCTTCAGCCCATTTAGCAAGCTTCGGTTCGCGTGCTCCACTTGGCCATTCCCCTGAGGGTGGTATACTGAAGTGAAGATTTGGTTGATGCGCAATTCCTTGAGCCAGCTGGATATCTTCCTGTCGGTGAATTGTTTGCCATTGTCGCTCACAATTTCCATGAGCAGGCCAAAACGGCATATGATGTGGCTCCAAATAAATTGCTTCATCGCCTCGGCTGTGATTTTTGCTAGTGGCTTGGCTTCAACCCATTTTGTGAAATAGTCTACTGCCACTACCAAAAATTTTACTCGCCCTTGCGCTTGCGGTAGGGGACCCACAATATCGATTGCCCATTTGTGGAAAGGCCATGCGGAGGTCACCGGAATCAAGTTGTTCTTTGGCCGCATGGTGTTTGGCGCATGGCTCTGACACGCTTTGCATTTTTGGATCTCTTTTAACGCGTCCAAGTACATGCCTGGCCAATAGTAACCTGCGCTCATTGCCTTGGCAACCACCATGCGCGGGCCAGCATGTATTCCAAAGATTCCTTCGTGTATCTCTCTGATCACATAGCTTGCTTCCTCAGCATCTAGGCATTTCATGAGCGGTCCAAGATAAGAGCGTCGATATAATGTACCATCAAGCAGTTCATAGTTCTGCGACTTGTGTCTTATCTTCCTCGCTTGTGCGCGATCGTCGGGTACCTTTCCCTCATTCAAGAATTCCATTATTGGAGTTATCCATGATGAAGGGGTTGTATGAATTACAAAGACAGACTTCGCTCCCACCGACGGGTTGCTCATTACTTCTACCCTGACATCTTTGCCAAAGTGATCGAAGCTGGTTGATGCCATCTTACTCAGCGCGTCAGCAGACTTGTTTTCACTGCGCGGAATATGTATGATTCTGAAGAAGTCAAATTGCTCGATGAGCTTTTTCTCCTGCTCTAGATACAGAGGTATGGTGTTCTCCTTGGCATCATAAAGGCCATTGACCTGTGCTGCTACCAAGTATGAATCAACATGGGCCTCTAGCTTTTTAACTTCGAACTTGTGCGCGATGCGCAGACCAGCCAGCAGGGCTTCATACTCAGCTTCATTGTTGGTGCTCTTGAAATCCAACCTGATTGCGTAAGTATACTCATGACTTTCTGGATCCACCAACTTGAGGCCTGCGCCGGACCCTTCATTGTTTGAAGCTCCATCAGTGAATAATCTCCAAACGTTTTCTTCATTATTGGCTCGCGGAGGGTCTACCTCGCGCTGAGCCTCTTCAATTTTTCCTTCAGAGATTTCTGCGATGAAATCAGCTAAGACTTGTCCCTTTATTGCTGGACGGGGCTTATAGGCGATCGTGTGCTCTCCTAATTCCAGCGCCCATTTTGTCAGCCTTCCTGAGAGCGCGGGACGCCGCAAGACTTGCTGGATGTTGTAACCAGTTAGAACTTCAATAGGATGACCATTGAAATATCTATGAAGCTTGCGCGACGCGTGTGTTAGTGACAAAACTAACTTTTCCATGATGGAGTAGCGCGTCTCAGGATCTGTCAGCACCCGACTTACATAATAGATTGGTGTTTGGATTCCCTTGCGATCCACCAACAACACTGCGCCGATGGCGCGCTCTCCTGCTGACAGGTACAATGTTAGAGTTTCGCCAGGAAGTGGAGCTGTGAGCGCAGGCAGATTTATCAGACATTCTTTTATCTCACTGAAAGCTTGCTCGGCGTCAGGCGTCCACTTGAATTGGCTTTTCTTTAGGCAATTTCTCAATGTGTTAACGAATGGGGTAGATTTGCTTGCATGGTTCGCTAGGAACCTGTTGATTGATACCAATCTACCATTCAACTTTTGAACTTCTTTAATGGTGGATGGTGAGGGCATGTCAAGGATAGCCTCCACCTTCTCTGGGTTCACCTTGAAACCATCATTGGTGACCATTACACCGAGAAATTTGCCTTCTTCTACGCCAAATGTGCATTTGCTCGGGTTGAGCTTCATGTTTACTTCCTTTAGGCGCCAAAGGGTTTCTTCGATGTCTTTGAGCATTTGTTTTTCCTCCCTGCTTTTGATCACCAAATCATCCACGTAGACTTCTAGGTTTCTTCCAATTTGCTCGTTGAAAACCGCGTCCATGAGTCTTTGGTAGGTGGCTCCCGCATTCTTCAAACCAAAGGGCATTTTTGTGTAACAAAAAACACCCTTGTCGGTTCTGAAGGCAGTCTTGTCCTCGTCTTGTGGTGCCATTTGAATTTGGTGATAGCCCTTATAGGCATCCAGAAAACATTTGAGCTTATATGGCGCCACGGAGTCCACCTTCGCGTCAATGTTTGGGAGGGGGTAACAATCTTTTGGACATGCTTTGTTGAGGTCTTTGAAGTCAATGCACATCCTCCATGACCCGTTGCTCTTCTTTACCATCACAGGATTGGCTACCCATGTCTGGTATCGTATTGGGCGGATGATGTTTGCGCGCAGTAGATCCTCTACTTGCTCATTCATGGCCTTTGCCTTCTCATCCCCCATGATTCTCTTCTTTTGAGCAATTGGCTCTACGGACTTGAACGTGTTGAGAGAATGTTGCGCCAGGTCTCGCGGAACCCCAGTCATATCGGAATGTCGCCACGCGAAGACCGACATATACGTTGTGAGCAATCTTTTCATTCTCAACCTTGTGTCGTCTGATATCGTAGCTCCAATTGTGATTGTTTGCTCTGGGAATTTTGGGTTGAGAATCCATTCCTCTGGCGCGTTGTTTGCCATTGGAAGTTTCATTCTCCCTTCCCGCGGAATACTTGTCACTGCGCACAAATGATCTCGGTATACAAATGTTACACCTGTTGGTGTTGGGAACCCCAACGCGCCGTGCGCTGGCGACGGTATGGCGTTGAATTGGGCAATCGTTCCTCTACCCAAGATTATATTGTGGCATGAAGTGGTGGGCAAGACCAAGAAGTTGACAATTTCTGCTCGCTTGTGTTTCTCATCCCCCATAGTTAGTTCAAATTGTATCTGACCTAAGGGGTGAATGATTTCATTTGAAACACCCGAGATTGGTGCATTCCCAATTTCGAGCCTTGCCTGGTCTGCTGGATCCAACTTCCTGAAACATTGCTCATACATGATGTCTGATTCACTGCCAGTGTCCACCAGGACTTTTGACACTTCATAATGAGCAATGTGTGTAGTGATGACTAGAGGACTGCTGATAGAAGGGCCTCCCCTGATTCTTGGGAAGATTACTTGTTGCTCACGCCAATCTCCTTGGACTTGCGCGCTTCTCTTTCTCGATCTTTGCCCTTGCCTTCCTCCCTCGGCTACACAGATTCTTTTGAACTTTTTGCAGGCTGAGGTTCCATCTGGTTGTTCATTCTCTGGTCTTGGGTTTTTCACCAGGTGAGCCAACTTGCCTGATTTCACATCTCTTTCAATCACATCCTTCAAATGGTGGCATGCATCGGTGTTGTGCCCTGTGGACTTGTGAAACTCACAATACTTTCCACTGTTTGGTGGTCCCTTATAGTGTAGTGGCTTGGGGCTTTTAAACTGGACATTCTCTGTGCTTAACACTTGTGAAGGCGTTTTAGTGAGGGGAGTCCATATTCTTGGTAGAGGTCTGTTAGGCTCTCTGCCCCCCTCCCTCTTGTCACCCTCTCCGCGATTACGACTGTCTTTTTGGGGCTGGGGTGAGCTTGGTTGCGCCTGCTTTTCTGCGGGAGAAAAACTGGTTTGTTGCAACCTGGACCATACAGAGTTTTGTTTGCCCCTCCTTTCGTTGTTGCGCGGTGCTTCTGCTTGGTGCCCTCTTTCTCTTGCTCTATCTTGGGCAATTTGTTTTTCATTTCGCGCGAAAACTCGCGATGCTTCCATTAGCTTGGCCCAAGTAGTTGGCATGCCATCTCTGCTCACGAGAGCTCTGCGGAGTTGATCACTGCGCGCACCTTGTATAAAGGCCACGCGCAAGAGTTGCTCAGTGATACCTCCAATTGCAAGAGATTCCTGATTGAAACGAGTTATGTAGTCTTCAATCGTTTCATCATTCCTGCGCACGCAGTGCATGATGTCATCAGGGTCGCGCGTGTGTCTGCGCTGCTGTACGAAGTGAGCTTGGAACTTCTCCAATAGCTCTTCGAACCCATCGATTTGCCCAGTCGGCAAGCTTTCGAACCAGACACGCGCCGCGCCCGTGAGGCAGCGAGCAAACATGTGACACCATGTTGGCATCGTCCAGCTTTCTAGGTTTCCAGTGTTATAAAAACCTTGTAAGAAATCGTCTGGATCTGTTGTGCCATCGTACTTGCCCAACCCACTTGGCATCTTGGTTTTGTGTTGAATGGGAGCCTTCGCGATGCGCTCAGTGAATTTTGAATGCTTCACCAAGATGGCTGGCCTGTACGGTGTGGTTACGTCCACTTGCCCTCTCGCTGGTGGGCTGTACGGTGTGTACAGATCCAGATCGGCTTTGGCTCCAGGCGCCATGTTCATGTGCGCGCGGAGCTGTGAGCCTCCTGCATGAGTATCTCGCGTCTTCCTCATGCTGTGCACTTCTTCATCACTAAAATCAGCGTGTTCAGTGTGAACAGAGTGACCATCTTCCGGCGCGCGCGCCCTTTTTGTTGTTCCTTGAATGGTTTGCTTATCAAACGCGAGCCTTTGTGTTAGGTCGGCTAACTTTTTGTGTTTGACCAGCTCATTGTATTTGTCCATTAAACGCCGTTGTTCGTTTATGAGCCATTCTTTAGGGTCATTTGTTTCATCTTCTGGACCCATTGGTCCTTTTTGTTTCACGCCGGTCAAATTTTGGAACGTGAGATCGTCTGGAGGAGTTTCAGTCTGGCTATGAGGAGTTGTGATGAAGGGATGGTTACTGGTGGTGCGCGCAAAATCACGCGGCACCCTCAGAAACTGCTGTCCCTCATTAACATCCTCACGCTCAATATCCTCCAGAACTTGATCGCTGTTTCGAACACCAGAAACCAGGGTGAAGTTTTTCAGAGAGAACTGATGAGATTTTGTTGCCGTTGTAACAGGTGATGGCGCCAATGAAGAAACGTGGATCGGCTCACTGGTAGACGATCAACTTTCCTCGGGTATGAGTATGCTATTTCACCGATGGTTCTCCGGAGTATGAGTTCTTCCACCTACAAAACGAGCAGCACCGTGAACTTACCCCTCAGAAAGGGACAGAGGGGTCCTCTTTGGGGTAACCCTCCGGTGTGAGAATAAGAGATTGTAGAAGAAGATAATAATAATCTGAGAGTGAGTAAGGAATTGGAATGTATTTTCTTGCTTACCTCCCCTTGTGGAGGTGGTGTGGTATTTATAGTGTTAGGGTTTCCAATGATTGGGCTCAGATCCCATTAGGGCCTTTTTGGCCTCCTCCTATTGCTTTGCGCCACGTGTCCTTAGGACACCTGGTGCTTTTTCATTGATTATTCTCTGACCCAAGCATTTTACCTGACCCATGTGCAATCACGTGGTAGCACATGGGTTTTGCTGAGTTGTCCACCTTTCATTGGCAGCTGTCAACATCAGCATATTCTTATTCCTTAAAGGATACCTTCTGGAAGGTTGTCTGACGAGCACAATCAAGGTTGTCCTTATCCTGATTTGGATAAGGACGAGGTTGATTATGTGCACGTGTGATATGCGCCTATCCTGAGGATGCGCGAAGTCTTCTTTTTATTCTCACGCGCAGATGTTTCATGCGCAGATGTGATATGCGCAAGCATATGTAATATGCGCCACGCGCAGATGTGATATGCGTGAGCATATATGATGCGTGAGCATATATGATGCGTGAGCATGCGATATGCGCCACGCGCAGATGTGATATGCGTGAGCATATATGGTGCGCGAGCATGTGATACGCGTGAGCATATGTGATGCGTGAGCATATATGATATGCGTGAGCATATGTGATGCGTGAGCATATGTGATATGCGCCGTGCGCATAGGTTTTGGCTTTGTGCCTTCATGATATCTTGATTTCAAGCCTCTTGTCTATATCTTGTGGGTTGACCCGCCCCGCTCGATATTAAGGCGGGTACATACCTCTTCACTTGACATATAACTAATGAAAAGCAAGCTACAGAGACCAAAAATGTCAACATATACGTTCAATACAGGACATATGCACTTTATATGTAATTTTCAAAAGAAGAACATATGCCTTTTATATGATTACGTCACTGGTATCAAAATTCTATTTTAATTTTTTATAAACACATTGGCATGATAGGTGGCGGAATCCCAAATAAAGTCCTCTAATAACACTTGACATACAGCTAATGAAAAACAAACTATAGGGACCAAAAATGTCAACATATATATTTACATGGGCTAGAAACTCACATAAGAAACTTATACTGTAGCGTTATGTTTGCTATTATATATAGGTTAACTAGGAAATGTTTACCGAGTGCGAATATGATGGCATGTTAACTTGGTTAATATATAAGCGTTGGTAATATTATATATAGGTGAGGAAGGTAACTAGAAATAAGGGTAATTTTTCATAATAGTAGTGAAATTTTCTATTTCCACTAAATCACTAAAGTTTGATATGGTGTTCCAATTTTTTGGACTAAGAAGGATACAGATGACACAGTATGTAGATGTGTTCAATAGTGAGAACTTCCTAATTAACTAACTATTCCAATCAACAACTGCATCAAAGTCCCTTCTAATATTTGTTACATAGCATTACTCCCTCCATCAAGAGTTCTTGACATAAAAAACTATAAAGAAATTTGACACAAATTTTTATAGATTAAAGCAACTTGTTCATGTTTCTTTGTGTCAAATAACAACTCAGTAGCTTTAAGTCATCATCAGCGGATCAAATTAGACCAACATTCGCATTTCCAACCTATGTGCTATCTGTTGTTGATTTTCTTTACTTTCAGCCCAATGTATCAAAGTGAGCTCAAAGTGAGTTCATGTTTCCTTGTACTTGAGTTCAAAATTATGTTTTCTAGTGACCTAATGTTGTATCAACGAGTATAAAGACCCGAATATAACTCCAGGATCAACCGATAATGAACTACGAACCGGACGTGATACAGTCTAACCACACGTTCAACCCATAGGGCGGTTCCAAATAATTAAACTGATGCAGTCACACCACAAGCTAATAATTGGAGATCCAAAGATCGCAGTTCTAACGAGCCAATGTAAGAACAAGCAATGGAAGATGTTTACGAAGTAAACCAAAATTTAGGAAAATTCAACTGCCATCACTTGCATTTCATGGTCCATTACATAGAAACAAAACAATAACCAACTCAAAGCAGTTTTGCACGTGGGCTAAATAAAAGTGAAATTAAAAGATAAATAACACTGGAATAATAATAATAACAAAAATAAAACAAACTGAAGTGATGCTGGCTGGTCCAGTTCAGAAATCCCAAATTGGGCCTAGTGACCCAATTGAAAAGTGAGCCCGTTTGCATGACAATTGGTTCATTAACCACAGCTACATTGGCATTGCTAACATCCTCTCGGCTTGAAAAGAGTTTGCCCTCAAACTAGGGAGTTCATCAGACGGGTCATAATAAGGTTGTAGGTCAGTCAAATTGAATGTGGCAGAAACGCCATACGAGCCAGGAAGTTCGACCTTATACGCATGAGGATTAACCTGGTCAGTGATTTTAAAAGGGCCGTCTGCGTGAGGACTTAGTTTGGAGCGTCGTTGGGAGGAAATCTCTCCTTTCGCAAGTTTATCCATACCAAGTCACTGGGTTGAAAATAAATGCCCTTACGATGTTTGTCAACACGGGCTTTGACCAGCTCGTTTGTTTGGCAGATTTTGTCTCGAACATGTTGATGAAGGGCTTGAATGTCTTTTGCACGGTTATTTGCTTCCTTACTAAAACACTCAGTAGTATCAATTGCCATTAAATCAAGAGGTGTGGTAGGGTTAACGCCATACACGATTTCAAATGGGCTTTGACCCGTAGTTTTATGTGGTGCTCGGTTGTATGTGAACTCAGCATTAGGTAGTACCTCCTCCTATTGTTTAGTGCATTTCTTAACAAGAGATTGTAGGAGAGTTCCCAAAGTACGGTTAATGACCTAAGTTTTTGGCCATCAGTTTGTGGATGGCTCGAAGTACTGAAATTCAGAATGGTACCCATTTTTCTCCATAAAGTCAACCAGAAGTGGCCAAGGAACTTTACATCCTTATCACTAACCATCGAAATAGGAATTCCATGCAATCTAACAACTTCCTTGAAATAAAGATTAGCAATTTGAACCGCATCATAGGTCGTGTGGCATGGAATGAAATGCGCCATTTTGGAAAACCGATCCACAACAACCATTATGGAATCTTTATTGTGTTGTGTGCGGGGTAATCCGGTGATGAAATCAAGGCTAACAGCTTCCCAAGGAGCATATGGAACCGGTAAGGGTAAGAGTTTACCATGGGGTTGCGAGTGAGACTTAGCATGGTGACAGGTTGTGCATCGGTGTATCATATGCTCGACATCACGAGCTAAATGGGGCCAAAATAAGTACTCGGTGACCAGAGAAAGCGTCTTTTCAATACCGAAATGGCCTGATAAACCGCCATCATGAAATTTAATAATTAAACCCTCCCATAAGCTATGTTTTAGGATACACAAGCGAGTTCCCGTAAATAAAAAACCATTAACCAAGTGGAACAGACCAACAACATGTTTCTGACATTTAGTAAATATATCCCCAAAATCTGGGTTATCAGGGTAATCTTCTTTAATGGATTCAAGACCGACCAGCCGTGGGCTCATACAGTTTAAAAGGAGGTGTTTGTGGGATAAAGCATCAGCACCCTTATTCAAGTGACCAGCTTTGTGCTTAATTGTAAAGCTAAAAGCTTGCAGAAACTCGACCCATTTGGCATGACGGGGCTGCAATTTGTGTTGCCTCTGAATATACTTTAACGCCTCATGATTCGAATGAAGAATAAACTCCTTATAGATAAGGTAATGTTGCCAATGTTCGAGAGCTCAGGCCAAGGCAAAAAAATCTTTATCATAAATAGAGTACCGTTGTTTGGCATCGTTGAATTTTTCGCTAAATGAGGCAATTGGACATCCCGTTTGGGATAAAATGGCACCGATGCTGACCCCGGAAGCATCACATTCCACCTCAAAAATTTCTTCAAAACAGTGTACTGCCAAAACCGGGGTAGAGGTTAATTTGTCTTTAAGCGTCTCGAAAGCAAATTGAGCACTGCTATTCAATGTAAATTGTTTGAGTTTTGTGATTTCAGTCAGAGGGGCCACTATTGTACTAAAAAATTCTTCGCAAACCTCATGTAGAAGGAAGCCAAACCAATGAAGCTGCGAACTTGCTGAATAGAAGTTGGAACAGGCCAATCTTGGATGGTTTGGACTTTCTTATGATCGATGATGTGCTAAAAGTAGTTATATAAAAACACGCTAATCTAACACTAAGTAATAAATTCTAGAATTTTAAACTTAACTAAACTAATAACCGGCAAGTGAACCGGTCGACTCTAGTACAGCTAAGTAAGTTCGGATATTGAACCCACGAGACTCTTTTAATTACTTAAACTAGCTAAATTAGACTCAACTACAGACACGACTATTTATTTATTATTTGTTTAAGGGGGGTTTTATTAATAAACTAATTTTAAACTAATTTAAACTAAAGACGACTAAACTTAGAATTTGGACTTAATTCAGATGATGACAAACAACCACCTAGGCTAGAATCCCCTAAGTTTCAGTTATCAATTAACCGGGAGACTATTTAGTTATGGAACTGGGATCGTGAAATAGACGCTTATGAGAAAACCCGAACATGACCCCTGACCCTTCTTAAGATACACCTATGTATTTCTAATAAGTTTTAACGCACATCAGTATTAAAAATCAAGTTTCCTTACAGTCACCTAATTAATTACAAACTAGTTCCTTTATACGAAATCCTACCTTACAGCGCGGAAATCAAAGGCAGTCTAATATATTCAATTGACTCGATAGACAAAAATAAATAATCAAGCCTAGACGGACTCCTTACGAAGAACTAAATCTAGCAAGATTAAATAATAAAGATCTATCAATATCCTATCACCTTACAGATATTTAGGTTAGCAGCACACTTAGGTTTATTTAATTAAATAATATTATTCCTATGATCTTATTCGAAATCAATCATAAAATAGTCAAAAACACAAAGTAGATAACCTAATAGCAACCTATCATAATGACAAACAATAAGCAAGGCAACATGAAACAATAAAACTCAACAAACAACCCTAAGTATCCATATGCATCAATTTAATATAATTAAACCTTTTACTAATTCATAAAACCATAACGATAAATAAATTCCCAGTCAAAATCAAACATCAACAAAAGTTCATCATAGGCCTAGGCAGTCTATAATGTTTAGCCTAGCATGGTAAAATTAAACAAAACAATAATAAAGGAATTAATGGTGAAAAATAAAAGAAACGAAAGATTAAAGGCGATAAAACCCGTGGTCTTCTTTCTTGATCAATATGCTCGCTACCGTATGATTCCAAGCCTCCAAAACCTCCAAAAGATCACTTCTAGGGCTCCCAAAATCGTCCCCACCATTTAGGGTATTCAGGTTATGTTTAAGCTTGAGTTTAGGGGTGTTTAAATAGGAAAATACAAGGCCCAAACCCAAAAATCGATCAAGAATCTTCTAGAAGACACCCATAGTGCTGCGTGGTAGGCTTGGACCTCCCCACCGCGCGGCGCTCCGGCCAAATAAGGGGGGGGGTCTAGGCCAGTCCGGTTCACTCCTGGTTCGGCCCGGTTCGTTTCCTGATGGTCCGGTTCGCCGGTTTAGTTCATTTTTGCTAGTTTTTCGCCCTCTTTTCACCACAATTAAAACCCGGAACCTAAAATAGAAAAAGATGTTAGTAGTATACAATCTTGCAAGAAACCGAACAAAAATAATAAAATAATAAATAAAATATACACGGGATTAATGTATATTAAACGCTATATCAAATATCCCCGCACTTATTCTTTTTTCGTCCCTGAAAAAGTCTCATTGAAATGGGATCAGAATCGGAGAAATACAGTCTTACAAACATATAGGTTATCTTAAAATTTTAGAACAACGCAAAAACTGTGATCATTGATATTGTTGCCCACTTAAACCCATGCCTTTGTCTTTACCGGGACAAGTAAGATCCAACTGTTATTATTATTATTATTTTGTATATAATCTAGTGGAACCCACAGTCAAGATCCGTTTTATTTTAGATTTTACCGAATCAGACCACCCCAACTTGACTTAAACCTCATAAGTAGCAGATTGTTGGTACATGATGTCAGTAGTTCAGTGTCTAGTGTCTGTAATCGAGTCGTTTGGATTTGAGTTCGCTGATATAGGCGAACTTGTTAGACAAGCGAAGTTAGTGACAACTTCGCCTGAACATGCCAGGCGAAGTTGTCGTGATATATATGTCCTAGGTTACGGCTTAGAGAGTAATAATTATTAAACGAGTTCATTTATTCAGAGAACGAGTCAGAGAGAGTCTGTATTTGGTGATGTTTGTATCACGTGTTTACGGTTGCAATATAACGTGTTTGTGTTTATTGTAACGTGTTTAATCGTTTTGTTTTCTACGCTCGTAACGTCTTACGTAGGGATTCCGCACCTACGTAGTACGCGATATCTCGTGTAGATCCGGCTGGGAACCTACAATTGGTATCAGAGCTTTTGCTCGATTGTGTGGTTCGGGATTATCACGCGGATGTAGAAATCGTTCCGTTCGACTATTCGCGGGACGAGTTTTCTGAGTTTTTGTGTCCTACTCACCTCCTACAATCATAAACAACCCATAACACCTTCACAAACCTCGTAAAATCCAGAAATCTAACCTGCATATTCATCGTGTTCATCAGGCGAAGTTGCCGTCACTGTTCGTAGGGTTTCAGCGAAGATATAAGGTTAAGCGAAGTTATCCACAACTTCGCCTACCTTCTCAAGTTCGCTTATCTCAAGCGAAGTTACCCACAACTTCGCCTACTTCACAAGTTCGCTTACCTTAAGCGAAGTTATACACAACTTCGCCGAAACTGGCGAATTTAAAAAGGAAGCGAAGTTCAGAATCAGCGAAGTTCAGACTTAAGCGAAGTTATCCACAACTTCGCCTACAGTACTGTTAAAAATAAAATTTTTATTTTTCGGGTTTCTGTGGGTTTCGTGAAAGATGTCTTCAATCAACATTACGGAACTAGTTAAGATGGAAGTGGAAGCGGGTTCGGCTACAAAGGCACCGAAGATGCTTAAGAAAACTGATTATGTAGCGTGGAAAGATCGTTTTGAACAATATGTCAAGTACCAAGATGCTAAGATGTGGGTATGCATACAAGATGGTTACATTCCACCTACTACTGAGTATGAGGGTCGTGATCAGATAAAGAAATACAAAGAGATGGAAGAAGAAGAAAAGAAAATGTATGAGGCCGAAAGCAAAGCTCATGCAGCAATTACAATGGCTCTTCCACAAGAGATTCTGCACACTTTCAGAAAGTACAAAACTGCCAGAGAGCTTTGGGAAGCGCTTGAAAACCGTTTTGAGGGTAACGTGGGAATCCGTGCTTCAAAGATTAAACTACTTAAAACCCAGTTCTCGGTCTTCAAGTACTTGAAGAATGAATCACTTGATGATATCATCACTAGATATTATCATCTGATGACCGAACTCAACAATTATTCAATTGCTTACAAAGAAGATGAAATTGTTGAAAAGCTTCTTGATGCTCTCCCACCAAAATGGGAGATGTACACTGTGTTGATGAGAGAAGACAAAGACTTTGCTGACTATGACCTGGAAACAGCAGTTAACAAGCTACGAACTTTTGAACTAAACATGGTTCGAAAAGAGACACCTACTGATCAGGTTCAAGATCCAGGAATGTATGGTGCAAAGGTTAATACAAGTTCAAGTTCGAAGTCTGATTCGTCTGCTTACTACTCAAAGGGAGAGTCGGGCGCTAACTCAACACATGAAGGTCATGTATCTCTCAACATGAATGGTGATGTGTGCTTTGTAGCTGGAGGATCAAATGCTTCTAACCCTCAAGCAACCAAGAGTAGTTTTACCCCAAGTGTTTCGAACAACAACTACTCAAGGATGCCCATGAGTGTTAAATCTGCTGAACAGCAGTTTGCTCTCTATGCATCTTTCATTGCTTCGTATGAAAATTACATTCAGGGTAAGATTGTTGATCCTGCAACATTGGATGAAGATTATGATCAGATCGATGCTGATGATCTGGAAGAGATGGATCTGCAGTGGCAGATGGAGATGATTGTGAGAAGGGTTAAGAGGTTTATGAAGAAGACAGGAAGGAAGTTTGTTGGTGAGAGACCGGGTTTTGACAAGTCAAAGGTGCGCTGTTACAACTGTCAGCAGAATGGCCACTTTGCGAAGGAGTGCACGAATGAGAGAGTTGAACGTAGTCAGAACAGGTCGACACACCAGAATGGGGGTGGTAATGATAATAGAGCCATGATTTCCAGATAGAATGGGGAATATAACTGGAATCTGCATGTTGAAGAAGTGTTCGAACAGGCCAATATGGCGAACATCGAAACTGCAGATACGGAGGAAGTGACTGGCGAAAGTGAAGCTTACATGGCAGAGGCTCAAAATGAAGCTTGTATGGCAGATGTGAAAGATCAGCTCACCGAGGTAAGTACTAAACTCCCTTGCACTAAGTGTGAAAATCTGTCTGAACAATTGACAACTATAACTGATCAGTATGTTAGTTTGGATGCTCAATTTAAAACCTTAAAAGAAGAACATCATTTCACTAAAGCTAGAGAAAATAGTTATAAAGTAAAAATAAAAGCTAGTGAAAAAGATATTTGAAGTCTTAAAGCAAATCTAGCTGAAAAAATTAAAGTAATTGATCTGAGCTATGAAGTGTTAGAAGAAAAAACCAAACTAATAGCTGAAAGGGATAAACAGATAGCTGATCACCAGGTGAAAGTGGTGGAACTTAACAGGAAACTTGAGAAATTTAGAAATTCCACCGCTATACTTGATCACCTCGTTAGTGATCAAGGTTCCCCAGTTAAAAGGGGAGGAATTGGATATCATGAAGTTCCGCCACCGTACAATCATAATTACACTTATGATCCTAGTAAACAGAAATCTGTTGATGTTGATTATAGTCAGACAGTTCCGGTTAAGGTAACTAGTAAAGAACCAGAAGTTAGTAAAGGCGAAACGAGTAAGCCTGTGTCTAATGTGAAATTTTCTGTGCCTAGTCCTGTCTCATCTAACTCGGACAAGTCTTCCAAGTCGAGTGAGACAAAACAAGAGGCAGTGTTAACAAAACGTGGGGAGAAACATAAAACAACTGAAAAGAAATCTCCACTAAACCCGTATGTCCCACCTTATGTGAGACAAACGGGCAGTAATACAGCCTCAACATCTAAAACAACTATGGAAAAGAAAGTTGAACACATGAGTTGTTTCAGATGTAATCAATTAGGACACCTAATTGCTGATTGCCCTCTGAAGAAGAGATTCAGAGGTGTGAGGTCTTCAAAATCTGAGAAAAGAAACAGTAATCAATATAATGGAAAAAATGAAAACTCATCAAAGTTCAAAAATTGGTCTAATTCAGGTTTTCAAAGAAATAGATCTCAGTTTTTCACTGCTAACAACCAAACCATAAGTAATAATTCATTTAATTCACGATGGTTTGGATGGCCTCATAGTCAATCTCCAAGAAGGTATCCGCTCAGGACTTACAGAAATTATTCTGATGCTAACTTTGGACAACCAAGGTACGGGGTGTATCGACCCAAGACCAAGAGGTCTTGGGTCCACAGATTTTAACCCTCTGCTTTAATCGTGCAGGAACAGTTGAACATGGCTGCAAACAATCTATGGGTTGTGGATAGCGGCTGTTCCCGGCACATGACGGGTAACAAAAATTTGTTACACGAATGGAAACCTGTTCAAGGAGGAAGAGTGAGTTTCGCTGGAGAGAGCGGTGGAAGGATCACAGGAATTGAGACTGTGATGAATGGAAAGATGACTTTAGAGAAAGTGAACTTTGTTGAAGAATTGAAGCACAATCTGCTGAGTGTTTCGCAGATATGTGACAAGGATTACACCATGCATTTTACCAAGAATGAGGCGATTGTGTTGCATCCTGGTTTTATGATACCCGAGGATTGGATTGTTATGAGGGCTCCAAGAGAGAAGAATGCGTATATCATGGACATGAGGTCGACTGAAATGGCCACAGAAGAATCGTGTCTTTTGTCGAAAGCGACTGAATCGGAGTCCGAATTATGGCATAGGAGAATGGGGCATATTCATCTTCGGAAGATGAACTACATTGTCAAGAATGGGTTGGTGTTGGGTGTTCCCTTGAAGAATTTCAACTTCGAAGACCAATGCTTATCATGCAAGAATGGAAAGCAACACAAGAAATCCCATCACACCAAGAAGATTAATTCTATAGTCAGTTCCCTAGAACTACTTCACATGGATCTCTTCGGTCCAGTGAATGTAAAAAGTCTAGGAGGAACATCTTACTGCTTGGTGATCACTGATGATTTCTCTAGATATTCCTGGGTATATTTCCTGAAGTCAAAGGATGAAACTGTTCAGATGGTAAAGAATTTGATTACCAAGGTTGAGAATATCATGGGAAAAAGGGTTAAGTACATCAGAAGTGACAATGGGACTGAGTTCAAGAACTATGAGATGGAGATCTTCTGCTTACAGAAGGGGATTGAACACCAGTACAGCGCTCCGTATACACCGCAACAAAATGGAGTGGCTGAGAGGAAGAACAGAACTTTAATTGAAGGAGCCAGGACCATGCTGGCTGATTCGAAACTTCCCGTGGTGTTCTGGGCTGAAGCAGTTGCAACAGCCTGTTATATCCTTAATAGAGTGTTAACTGTTAAAAGATTAAATAAAACCTGTTATGAACTTATGCATGGGAGAAAGCCCAACTTGAGTGGTCTTGAACCATTCGGGTCACCGTGTTCGATATTAAAGACCAATTCTAAATTTGGTGAAGTAGCCGACGAAGGAATCTTAGTCGGATACGTTGTTGGGACTCCCAACAGACGGGTCTTTAATACATCGACCAGCAAGGTTGAGGTGATGTGTAACACTGATATCACAAGTTACAAATCACCAAAACCAAGCACGGGACCCGCCGCGGTTTTTGACTATGATAGACTTTTTAAATCTTTTAACATACCTTATTTGGATTTTGCAGAAGTTGAGGAAAGAATGGCTAGGAAGATGATATGCGATGAGGAAGACACTTTGGTGCAACGACCACAGTATGATGAATGTCAGCCTTCCTCGTCAAATGATGTCAATACCCCTGCTGCCTCTACTGAAGAGGAATTCATCAATCCGTTTCACTCTCAACATCAATCACCCATTAATGAGCTATCTTCGAACTTGGAAGATAATCTGAATGTCAGTTCGGTTCCGACTACGAGAATTCACAAAAATCATCCTCTGGAAAATGTGATAGGTGATCTGTCCGATGGTGTACAAACAAGACAAAGCTTGAATGAGCACACCTGTGTTTACACAAGCATTAAAGAATCAGGGATAATCAACGAATGCTTGTACACCTGCTTTATCAGCCAGATTGAACCAAAGAACTATCAAATGGCTCTCAAGGACAGCTCGTGGGTTGAAGCCATGCAAGAAGAATTAGCCCAGTTTAAGAAGATGGAGGTATGGAACTTGGTTGCAAAACCAAGGAATGTGCATGCGATTGGCACAAAATGGGTCTTCAAATGCAAGAGAGATGAGAAAGGGGTTGTTATCAGGAACAAGGCGAGGCTGGTTGTTAAAGGCTTTAATCAGCAAGAGGGGATTGATTACAATGAGGTGTTTGCTCCTGTGGCAAGATTGGAGGCCATTCGTTTGTTTTTGGCATTTGCTGCTCATAAGGAGATGAAGGTTTTTCAGTTAGATGTGAAGAGTGCGTTCCTAAATGGTAAAGTCGATGAGGTTGTGTACGTTGAGCAACCTCCGGGTTTTCCTGACCCTGACTTTCTCGATCACGTGTACAAGCTAAGTAAAGCACTGTATGGACTACATCAGGCACCTCGTGCCTGGTACTCAACGTTATCCGACTACTTGCTTGAGAATGAGTTTGAAAGAGGTAAGATTGATAGCACATTGTTCTTCAAGAGAAAAGGGAGCGACTTACTACTGGTGCAAGTCTACGTGGACGACATTATCTTTGCTGCATCAAAGGTCGCCATGTGTCAGGAGTTTGAGGCCGTCATGAAGAAGAGATTTGAAATGAGTGCTATGGGTGAACTAACTTTCTTTTTAGGACTGCAGGTTGATCAGAAGAAAGATGGTATGTTCATTCATCAGACGAAGTATGTCCATGATGTTCTCAAACGTTTCAAGATGGAGGACAGCACTCCATACGATACTCCAGTCTGCGTCAACCACAAATTGGGTGCAGAGTCAGACAACGATGCAGACGTGGACCCAACCCAATATCGGGCTATAATAGGTTCTTTAATGTACTTAACTGCTTCTAGGCCTGATATAATGTTTGTTGTTTGTCTTTGTGGTCGCTTTCAGGCAAACCCAAAGGAATCTCACTTGAAGGGTGCGAAGAGAATATTGAGGTATCTCAAAGGCAAACCTAAGCTGGGGTTGTGGTACACAAAAGGAGGAGACTTGGAGTTGGTCGCCTACATAGATTCTGATTATGGAGGGTGCAATCAGAGTCGGAAGTCTACAACTGGTGGATGTCAGTTTCTTGGTGGCAGACTAGTGTCCTGGCAATGCAAGAAGCAGACCTCAGTCGCAATTTCAACCTGTGAAGCAGAATACATGGCAGCATCCAACTGCTGCTCCCAGGTTCTTTGGATTCAACAACAGTTGTGCGATTATGGTCTGAATTTTACTCTTACTCCTATTTGCATTGATAACACTGCTGCTATCTCAGTAACTAACAATCCCGTTAAGCACAGTAAAACTAAACACATTGACATACGTCATCATTTTATACGGGATTGTGCTGAGAAGAAACTGATTGAGCTCGAAAAGGTTGATATGCTAGATAATTTCGCTGACTTTTTTACGAAAGCGTTTGACAAAACTAGATTTCAAAACCTTGTTGAGCTGAATGGGATGATCAATCCCGAGTAACCATGCTTTATGTTTTTGTTTTAAAAAAAATAAAAAAATAAAAAAAAACGTCACTATCGCTTAGAAGTATGTCGGTTGCCTCAGTTTGAAGGACATGTCTTCGGATATGTTTGGTCCTCATTTCTACTTGTAGAATATGAGGATAGCCATTAACCAGATGACTGAAAGTGACCGGGGCGGTTTATGATGTGTTTTCATTCTTTCGCTGAAAATTAGTCGATCATACTTAGTTAAAAGGACATATACTTGTATGTGGTCGGTCCAGCTGATCCATTGGATCTTCGGGACAGCCGTTTACCTGAAAACTTCAATTTGATCGGGGCGATTGAAGTTAAAAATTTTTCGGGAGATGAAATTATTTTTTCAAGTCTACTACTTCGTAAGAAGTTCCTTTACTATGTTTAACAGAAAATTGATCCAACCTTGGAAAGTGATACATATACTGATTCTGTGTGCTTAACTAGTGAAGTTATTAGGCCTAAAAGAATTTAGAACAGTCATTGTATGTCATGGTAGCTTTTTATGGTGCGTAAAAGTATAAGTGATACTAACTAAATCTACTCGATTTTACGTGGAAACTTCTTAAGAGTTGTGCATGTCTCCATATATATCTTTCCGAATGATAGGCATAAAAGAGATTACCCAGTCATACACGAGCCCGTGAGTGTTCTGATTCCCGTAAAGATAGCGTGTCAAGATACTGCAGTGATCCAGATTCAGGACTTGCAGTAGTTTATCTGAAGTTGTGTAAATACTTAAAAAAAAAATGTGTGAGTTATTGAGACATTATAGAGTTCATAATGATAAGACGTCTCAATCAAGATGCAAGATAGAGAACGGGAAGATGAGTCTGAAAATCGAAGAGTAATTTCTATTTAATCAGACACTAAGGGTCGAGGTCAACTCGGGGTGACTTGGGGAAAGCCAAATACGCTTTGAGAATAGATAGGAGGTATCATAATCTCTGAGTTGTTGCCCACTTAAGTTTTGAGCTTAATTGAACCTAACTCGTATCACAGAAACGATGAAAACCATTCTAAGTTATTTACCTGCTTACAACCTGTTTCTTTATGTCATAATACAGCTGAACACGGATTTGTGTGACAGTCACGTAATTAGTATGATTCCTGTTCGGATCTTTTCTAAAACATGGTAGTCCCTATCGAGACTGAAATTTGATCCCGTGTACTTTATTTTTAAAATTTTTCTACTTATATAGTTGTATGATTTTATACCTGGTTACTTGGTCTTGATCATATCATTTAACGCCTTAAAGGATGTTTTAAAACTTAATTGCAAATTGTTCAAATTATAGGGGTTTGTTTTGAAAATTTTAATATATAGGCGAACTTATCCATAACTTCGCCTGCAATAGGTGAAGTTATCCATAACTTCGCCTGTCAAATTTTGACCCTATATAAAGAAGTTTTAAGGTCAAACAGTATCATTATTTCAAAAACCTAAGCGAACTTATCCTCCGAAACCTAAGCGAACTTATCGTATTATCGATCTCAATCTTCTGTGTTCATTCTTTCTCTGTTCTAAGTCGATTAAAGGTGTGTAGGGTTTATAATTTCATATACTCATTGTTTTTGAGGTTCATCATCGGTCGTTTCGACTCGATTATCGACCTCGTCTTTCGAAACCTTAAACACCCGATTTCAAGCTTGTTATTACGTGTTCGTAATATACCTTAACGTCTAAAACTTCATAAAATCATGTGTTACGGAGTCATCGATCTCCAATTTCATCATCTACACGTCGTTCGATAAACCTAACTGTTGCCGATTCTAATTCGGCGAAGTTACAGTTTAGGCGAAGTTATCCGTAACTTCGCCTGAGGTTTAACTTCGCCTGATTATAGATTTTGAAACAGTTTATGAGGCGATGTTGTGGTTAGGCGAAGTTATCATTAACTTCGCCTGGACCTTTTTACTTAACAGTTATCAGACGAAGTTCAAGTTGAGGCGAAGCTGTTCCCAACTTCGTCCCACCTCTAACTTCGCCTATACAGAATAAATCACAACTTCGCTCATGGTAACAGGCGAACTTGTGATTTGCGTTGACGTGTATCTAACTTAGTTTGTTTGATGCAGATATGGCTGCTGTAGGTGGTGCAGGCGGTGATGACGGTGGTGATAACCAAAGACAGTTCTTCCCGGGTCATAACATGTACATAACATTAGACCCGGAGGCGAGCGGAGTTGATGATTTCCGCGAAATCATCACATTCTTACTACGCTCGCGTATATTCCACGCGATTACGACAACACTGCCAATATCCTTGCCAAACATTGAGGATTTTTGGCAGACTGTGGAATATGACTGTAGGGTTGAGCCCCCGGTGATGCGCGCAACAGTCAACAATCAGATTGTTCAGTTCTCTTCTGAACAGATCCGGGCGGCTTTACGATTTGGAGATGAGACGAGGGATGACCCGACAGAGTTTGTGGCTCCTTTCCGTGATGGAGCGTTTTTGAGGATGGGATACTCTGGTCCCTTGGGGGATACGCAAGGAAGGAAAGGGTTTTTGCTTGACCAGTGGCGCTTTCTCATGCATGTCATGATAGTATGCATGTCAGGGAGAAAGGCTGGAACTGATGGCATGGGCGCGACCATGCAGTCGGCGATGACTGCTCTGACTTACAACAAGCGATACAGCTTTAGTCAGATGGTCTTCTATGAGATTGATCGTCAGAGAAGGGCGATGGCGCGTGAGAGATTTATCATGTATCCAAGATTTCTCCAAATGATCTTGAATCATGTTGCTCCAACGCTACCTCAGCGTCGCCCGATCAGATACGTTGAAAGTGTGAGCAAAAGGATCGTCGCCCAATGCAGATCCTCCAGTGCGAGGAGCAAACCTGAGCTCCGTCCTCGACATACTCCACTATTCGGGTACTTGATCAACCCGGGGTATGTGCCTGCTCGTGGGGACGAGTTTCGGGACCCGGCACCACAACAGGCAGGAGCACCTCAAGCTATACCTGCTGCTCCTGTTGTGTCACCGGAGGAGAACGTTGACCTTGACGCAGAGTTTGGCGGTCAAGGATTTTTTGACATGGAGAGGGTTGATCCAGAGGAGTATGGGCAAGTCTCGGTTGAGAGGGTGTCGACTGTGAATGTTACTAGGACAGTTGCTACGGTGGCTGGTTCTGATGAGGCAAGAAGGATGTTGGTAACACATGAACGGATTCATGGGAAAAGAAAGAGAACTGATGATGATAGCGAGTCAGATTACGAGGAAGAGGTACAACAGTTAATACGCAGATCAAGAAGGGAACGGATAGGTGCAGGTTCTGGAGCTGGTGAGAGCTCGAGGGTGGTACGTTTCACCCCACCCGCACTATCCGGTATGACAATGGTTCCCTCATCATTACAGGTTACAAGGCCAAGCGCCACGGACGTTCCCGTGGTGGCTACCTCATCTGCCTTTGGCCTCCCACCAACTTCATTCCAACTACCGACTCTGGAGATCGTTTCGTTGCCGCCGCCGACTGTTACTCCAACGGAGGTCATGGCACACTTTATTGAGTCGACGGTTGTGGCCACTGCAGGGTTATCGGTGACGATACCACCTGCGGTTACGTCTTTGCCTACTTCTGAGGTCCCGGTTACATCGGAAATCCCTCCTCAGTACACTCAAGATATATCACATCTGAGGTTTGATTTCGATGCAACCTTATCAGACTCAGAACGAATAGCAGCACTTGAACGGGTCGTGGCAGAACAGTCAAGGATTAATCTTATCCAGACCCAGGCTATTCAACGCCTAGTTGCAGAGAATCAGATGCAGTCGTCCCTGCTGGTAGAACATGGAAAAATCATAGATGCTCTGAAGGAGTTCTTGGCATCTCAGGGGGAGACGAGCTGTAAAGGCGATGAGTTGAGGACGAAGAAGCGCAATGATAGAGACGATGATCCCAATGCATCGAAAGGTGCAGGTGGTGAGTTGCCAAGAACTGTACAAGCTCTTGGGACTTCCACAACTCAGGGGGAGTCGACAACTGCAGCTGGTGGTGATGATATGGTGGTAGTAGAGGTTGAGGAGATGGATGATGACTATGTTGGTGATGATGATGTACTACCGAGTGATGAGATAGAGAAGATTGGTGCAGAGATAGTGATTGATAATGATATTGAAGAGGGAGAGATAGTAGAGGAGAATGTAGAGCATGAGATACCGCAAGTCGAGAACGCAGATAGGAGTCAAGAGATTGGGAATGATGAGACTGAATGGGAAGAGCAGCCTAGATGGAAAGAAGGCTATGCTCAGTGGTTCGTCAAAACGAAGAAACCAGCGGTCCCTACAATGTTTAAGAAGACTTACAACATTAGAGGCTATGCTGAAGCAAGAAAAGGGATTATTTGCTGGATATACGATGAGCAGTTGAGGCTCTTCTTGATTAAAAGGTATGATGGCGTTCAGTACTTCAAAAGAATGTTGAGATCGTTGAACACACTGCCAGAATGTGAAGTGAAAGACTTAGCCAGATTGGGATTGATAAATCGAAGTGATGATAATATGGCTAGAGTTATTGGGAAGATTGTTTGGAAGGAAAGCATAAAAGAGAAGAAGTTTGAGCTGTTGAAACCACAAAAGGGAAAACTTATCGAAGACAAAGATCGTGGATTGAGAGTAGATGGTAAACCTTGGATGATTATGAAGTATAAGCTGATCCGGTGCCTTAAAGAAGTGCCGATGAAACAGATGCCCAAGGATGTGCTCAAAGATCTAAAGTGGTGGTTTGTTGATTGTGAAACAGCTGAAGCAGTGATGGAAGACGAAGATGAACAAGAGCTGATAAGAGTTTATGATCCGATGCATCTAGTGAACTTGTCGCAAGCTGATCTGCAGGTGCTGAATGAGAAGAAAATCTTTTATATTCCTGCTTGGAAAGACGAAGCGAAGAAATATCAAAGAATTGTATCAGTTTGTGTACGCGAAGGAGTTCATGCTTGAAGATGAAGATGCAAGGTCGTTGAAGATTACAAGACACGTGTTTTGAAGATAAAGAGTTGAAGCTACTGCCAAGGGGGAGTCTGTTGGTACATGATGTCAGTAGTTCAGTGTCTAGTGTCTGTAATCGAGTCGTTTGGATTTGAGTTTGTATGTAAGCGAAGTTGCTAACAAGTTCGCTGATATAGTTAGACAAGCGAAGTTAGTGACAACTTCGCCTGAACATGCCAGGCGAAGTTGTCGTGATATATATGTCCTAGGTTACGGCTTAGAGAGTAATAATTATTAAACGAGTTCATTTATTCAGAGAACGAGTCAGAGAGAGTCTGTATTTGGTGAACTTTGTATCACGTGTTTACGGTTGCAATATAACGTGTTTGTGTTTATTGTAACGTGTTTAATCGTTTTGTTTTCTACGCTCGTAACGTCTTACGTAGGGATTCCGCACCTACGTAGAACGCGATATCTCGTGTAGATCCGGCTGGGAACCTACACAGATCAAAGCACTGTTGCACATTTTTCATGAATAGCTAAGACGATCAAGGATATTATTTATCCACCTAAGTTTAAGCATCAAAGTCTACCAAGCAGCCATTAGATATGATTAAGGTTCAATTATTCAACTAACTAGCTAGTGATCCCCACTACATGACATACCCCCGTTATCAAGCAATACCTCGAAACCATTACCACCCGTGATTTTACAAGTTTCCATATGTCGGTTTACACACGTCGTGTCTCTAGTTGATCCTGTTCTTAATGGTATGGGGCAAGTAAGAGGACCACGTATGACTAACAGCGGGATAATCACTGGATCATCAAGATTTTACTTCATTGTAATTGATGTAAGTGAGTGTAATGATTGCAGTAAACTGCAGGTTTATGCTTAAAAGCTTTATTTATATAAACATCCGAAGATTCCCAGATGAACAATCGTAAAATGACCCGTGGTCTCCGAACCCGAGGCATCCCATCAATACAGGATTTAAGGCTATAAAATCATACACCTATGAAGTGTTAACCAGTAAAACTAGAAGTGCAAGTTTTAAGTTTATATAACCGGCTACACGGCATACTCTAACGTTAAACCTACCCAAGCATCGTATGATAGCGTATTTAGATTTCTTTAAAATTCATAATTTTCTACAATCAAACTAAAAATGAGGCTTGAGTATGGCCCGACCTTTCATCTCGTATTTTATACAAACTTAACATGTATCCCACTAAAAATCGTATTTTTTTCGTTTTAAACCAACTATCAAATTGCCCTTTCATTCTCAAGGCTGAGCCTACCGACATATCCCAAGTTAAGTGTGCGTTCTTTAATTATATTTTATTATTAGTAGTTTGAAAAACCAATTCACAATAAGTATCCTCATCTCCCATTTAAACGCAAAAAGAAACAAAATCAAGGGACATTTTTCAAAACTTTTTCAAATTTTTTTTTAATTAAAAATTTAACTACGACTCAAATATCCTATCCTCACACTTAAATTTTGCATTGTCCTCAATGCAAGGATGAGGACAAAAAATAAAAAAAAATCGAAATACAAAAAACTAAAAACCTAAAAACCAAAAAAAAAATAAATAAAAATAAACAAGCAAGATAGATAATGGAAAAGACTTAGCTGGTAATATGCGCTTGACGATATGATGCCAAAGTCTTCTTCCAAAGCTGCCCTCTAACTCCAAACGTGCGCATCAAATAAATATCCCTTTCTCTCACACACGAACGAAAGCGGCAAACATTCAACAAACAATATCTAAAACATATATTATCAACTTGATAGAGTTTAAACATTCAAAGTATTTCACCAAACCAAGCATCTCAACCAATAAACATGAATAAAAGCAGTAAATAGATAATCATAAAAGTATACGGCTCCGCTGCTCCATCCCGACACTTGAATTTTGCATTATACTTCATAGGGGTCATTTTCTAGCTCAAAACCTGCAAATCTTTAAAAACAAAAACAAAGAAGAACTACAAAAATCTACGTTAGCAACTCGACAAGACTCAAAAATATAAATGAGGTAACTATACAAACTCTACATTTGAGTTTTCACTCAAGACACTCTACTGTTTAAACTACTCGGTTGTCCAAGTGGAGCTTCCTCCACCTCGGTCAAACTCCATGGTCCTCCAAGAAACTGCATCACGATATGACCATTCATCTTCAATCTTATTCCTCTTATCTCCAACTTTTCCAAACTCCACAAACTTTTGCAGACCACCACCCCTCTCTCTCTATCAAACTTCATCGACTCTCGAGAACTCGCGACCTCTCTCTCCTCCTCCGTGCAAACTCTGACGGAATGGGGGTGCTCAAGATGTGGATCCATACCCAGAAAAAAAGACTCCATCGCATAAATGGGATGACATGGATCAATGAGACCGTCTTGACCAGTCGGGTGTCTCATGGATTTAGCAACATAAGTGGCACTATCGTCGCCGGCTCTAAGAGTGATCTTACCTTCAAATACCTCAACAAGTGCCCTAGCAGTACACAAGAATGGACAACCTAAAATGATAGGAACTCTCTCATTGGCCTCCATATCTAAAACCACAAAATCTACGGGGAAAACCAAATTATCGACTTTCACGAGCAAGTTTTCTATGATTCCCCTATGGTACTTCACTGAACGGTGGGCTAAAGGCAACCACATACTGGTGGGTGTAAGTTCTCCTAGGCCTAGCTTCTCAAACAACGAGTATGGCATTAAGTTTATGCTAGCTCCTAGGTCAACTAATGCTTGGCACGAGGTATCCCTACCGAGCAAACATGGAATAGTGAAAACACCGGGATCGGGTAACTTTTCCGGAACCTTATTGAGCACTACTTCAGAACACTCTCTGTTCAGTGGAACGGTCGAAAGCTCCTCCAAACTTTCTTTTCGTTTAAGAAGATCTTTAAAAAACTTGGCATATTTCGGCATATGTTGGAGGGCCTCGATAAATGGAAGGTTAATCCTAAGCTGCCTAAACATATCTAAGAAGTTCCCGTAATCTCTAGTAAACTTCTGAATCTTAAGACGGGCTGGATACGGGACACGAGCATGATCTATAAGCGGTGACGGCCTAACCTCTCTCGGTTTCTTCTCCTCACTTCTTCTAACTATGGGCTCACTGGTAGGTGCGGTACTTACTGGGTCTAGCCTAGGTTGCACCCTCCCTGGAATCTCCATCACTATCTCCTCATCCACTAACTCATCACCATCCTCTACCTCAATCTCTCTCTCCGGACCTAAAACCCTACCACTACGAGTAGAAATGGCATTTAACTGATCTGCCGGATTTTACTGACTGGAACCCGAAATTTGACCTGGGGGTCTCTCATCTAAACATCGGGCTATGTCACCTATGTTTCTCTGAAAATCCAAGAGTGCGGACTGGTGATTCCTCAAAAGCAAATCATGATCGGCAAATTTTTTCTGAGTTTCCTGATCTCTAACTAGTATTTGCTTCATCATCTCCTCTAACCTACCAATACCACTTCTCAAATCCTGCCCGTTACTCCCACCTTGACTACTTTGATCCCCACTAAACGACTGATCCTGCCCCCGTTTAAGATTTGAATTTTATTGGAAACCAGGGGGTGCACCGGGGGAATGCCAATTAGAGTTATAATTATTACTTATATAATAGTTCCAATTTGAATTATTATTTCCATTAAACGCATTGGGAACCCTATTCTTCTCTCTTATGAACTCTACTTGCTCCTGACTCATCATCGGACAATCTAAAGTCCCATGCCCCCTTCTACACAACTCGCACTTATCTACCTAAGCCTTAATATCTTTAATCTCATGGGCTAGACTCTCTAAGGCAATCACCACACTAGTATCCAGATTAACCTGGTGCACACCTCAGACGGATGAGGGTGTACTAGTGACGGGATTTGAATTCCCGTTACGTGGCTTTTTAGCAAACTCGAACTGGGCAAAACTTTCAAACAATTCATTAAACTCAACTACATTTTTCTTATCCATTAAGTTACCTCCAGCAGCAGTGTCGAAACGAGCCTGAGTCTCATATGTCAGCCCATTGTAAAACTTCTCAACAAGGGCCCACGGAGTAAGACCATGGTGTGAACAACGGGCCAGTAAACTCTGAAAACGCTCCCAAGCTTGATAGTATGGCTCGTCTGGCTCCATATGGAAAGAATGAATCTGATCACGGAGACGAGATGCTTTGGCAGGCAGGAAGTATTTCTTCAAGAAAGCGGTACGCAATGCCTCCCAATTAATGAATGCTCCAGCAGGTTGTGAATCGAGCCAAGTGGCAGCATAACCAGTAAGTGAAAACGGGAATAAGTGGAGGAAAATGGCATCTTCATTAGCACCTTGCAAGTTGAATGTTCTAAGCACACTAGTAAGACGGTTGATGTGCGCTGGTGCATCTTCATCGTCACGGCAATGAAATAGATTACTCTGGGTGAGATTGGTTATGACATAAGAGGGAATCTGCCAGGAATTTGGGTTTTCGATTACGGGGGTGATAATGGGTGAGTGATCTCCGGTGAAACCCTCGAAGCTTGTTGGTAAACGGTTCGGTTGTCGGCCATTTGAATATCGGGAATGGTTCCGGGACTCGATGGCGGTGAACTGTGTGGTGATGACTTCGGTGGAGAATCTATGATGATCGGTGATGATGAACTGGCTTCTGACTTTAACGGAGGTGGTCCTTGCGAACGAAGATGTGGCATAAACCTATAAAGCACACAAGACCAAACCAATAGACTCTATTTAAATGCTAAAATAACACTAAGAATAAATAAACTAAACTTAAAATTTGACAAAATTAATTAGACTCCTACGACTCAAAAGATAAAAGAAAACAAAACAAAACAAGTGGCACGCATGTAGCAAGTAAATCTAATCAAAGCTAATAACGCAATCGCCAAGAGTCCCAGGAAACGACGCCAAAAACTTGATGTGCTAAAAGTAGTTATATAAAAACACGCTAATCTAGACACTAAGTAATAAATTCTAGACTTTTAAACTTAACTAAACTACTAACCGGCAAGTGAACCGGTCGACTCTAGTACAACCAAGTAAGTCCGGATATCGAACCCACGAGACTCTTTTAATTACGTAAACTAGCTAAATTAGACTCAACTACAGACACGACTATTTATTTGTTATTTGTTTAATGGGGGGGTTTAATTAATAAACTAATTTAAACTAATTAATAAAACTAAAGACGACTAAACTTAGAATTTGGACTTAATTCAGATGATGACAAACAACCACCTAGGCTAGAATCCCCTAAGTTTCAGTTATCAATTAACCGGGAGACTATTTAGTTATGGAACTGGGATCGTGAAATAGACGCTTAAGAGAAAACCCGAACAGGACCCCTGACCCTTCTTAAGATACACCTATGTATTTCTAATAAGTTTTAACGCACATCAGTATTAAAAATCAAGTTTCCTTACGGTCACCTAATTAATTACAAACTAGTTCCTTTATACGAAATCCTACCTTACAGCGCGGAAATCAAAGGCAGTGTAATATATTCAATTGACTCGATAGACAATAATAAATAATCAAGCCTAGACGGACTCCTTACGAAGAACTAAATCTAGCAAGATTAAATAATAAAGATCTATCAATATCCTATCACCTTACAGATATTTAGGTTAGCAGCACACTTAGGTTTATTTAATTAAATAATATTATTCCTATGATCTTATTCGAAATCAATCATAAAATAGTCAAAAACACAAAGTAGATAACCTAATAGCAACCTATCATAATGACAAACAATAAGCAAGGCAACATGAAACAATAAAACTCAACAAACAACCCTAAGTATCCATATGCATCAATTTAATATAATTAAACCTTTTACTAATTCATAAAACCATAACGATAAATAAATTCCCAGTCAAAATCAAACATCAACAAAAGTTCATCATAGGCCTAGGCAGTCTATAATGTTTAGCCTAGCATGGTAAAATCAAACAAAACAATAATAAAGGAATTAATGGTGAAAAATAAAAGAAACGAAAGATTAAAGGCGATAAAACCCGTGGTCTTCTTTCTTGATCAATATGCTCGCTACCGTATGATTCCAAGCCTCCAAAACCTCCAAAAGATCACTTCTAGGGCTCCCAAAATCGTCCCCACCATTTAGGGTATTCAGGTTATGTTTAAGCTTGAGTTTAGGGGTGTTTAAATAGGAAAATACAAGGCCCAAACCCAAAAATCGATCAAGAATCTTCTAGAAGACACCCATAGTGCTGCGTGGTAGGCTTGGACCTCCCCACCGTGCGGCGCTCCGGCCAAATAAGGGGGGGTCTAGGCCAGTCCGATTCACTCTTGGTTCGGCCCGGTTCGTTTCCTGATGGTCCGGTTCGCCGGTTTAGTTCATTTTTGCTTGTTTTTCGCCCTCTTTTCACCACAATTAAAACCCGGAACCTAAAATAGAAAAAGATGTTAGTAGTATACAATCTTGCAAGAAACCGAACAAAAATAATAAAATAATAAATAAAATATACACGGGATTAATGTATATTAAACGCTATATCAAATATCCCCGCACTTATTCTTTTTTCGTCCCTGAAAAAGTCTCATTGAAATGGGATCAGAATCGGAGAAATACAGTCTTACAAACATATAGGTTATCTTAAAATTTTAGAACAACGCAAAAACTGTGATCATTGATATTGTTGTCCACTTAAACCCATGCCTTTGTCTTTACCGGGACAAGTAAGATCCAACTGTTATTATTATTATTATTTTGTATATAATCTAGTGGAACCCACAGTCAAGATCCGTTTTATTTTAGATTTTACCGAATCAGACCACCCCAACTTGACTTAAACCTCATAAGTAGCAGATTGTTGGTACATGATGTCAGTAGTTCAGTGTCTAGTGTCTGTAATCGAGTCGTTTGGATTTGAGTTTGTATGTAAGCGAAGTTGCTAACAAGTTCGCTGATATAGGCGAACTTGTTAGACAAGCGAAGTTAGTGACAACTTCGCCTGAACATGCCAGGCGAAGTTGTCGTGATATATATGTCCTAGGTTACGGCTTAGAGAGTAATAATTATTAAACGAGTTCATTTATTCAGAGAACGAGTCAGAGAGAGTCTATATTTGGTGATCTTTGTATCACGTGTTTACGGTTGCAATATAACGTGTTTGTGTTTATTGTAACGTGTTTAATCGTTTTGTTTTCTACGCTCGTAACGTCTTACGTAGGGATTCCGCACCTACGTAGAACGCGATATCTCGTGTAGATCCGGCTGGAAACCTACAATTGGTATCAGTGCTTTTGCTCGATTGTGTGGTTCGGGATTATCACGCGGGTGAAGAAATCGTTCCGTTCGACTATTCGCGGGACGAGTTTTCTGAGTTTTTGTGTCCTACTCACCTCCTACAATCATAAACAACCCATAACACCTTCACAAACCTCGTAAAATCCAGAAATCTAACCTGCATATTCATCGTGTTCATCAGGCGAAGTTGCCGTCACTGTTCGTAGGGTTTCAGCGAAGATATAAGGTTAAGCGAAGTTATCCACAAATTCGCCTACCTTCTCAAGTTCTCTTATCTCAAGCGAAGTTACCCACAACTTCGCATACTTCACAAGTTTGCTTACCTTAAGCGAAGTTATACACAACTTCGCCGAATCAGGCGAATTTAAAAAGGAAGCGAAGTTCAGAATCAGCGAAGTTCAGACTTTAGCGAAGTTATCCACAACTTCGCCTACAGTACTGTTAAAAATAAAATTTTATTTTTCGGGTTTCTGTGGGTTTCATGAAAGATGTCTTCAATCAACATTATGGAACTAGTTAAGATGGAAGTGGAAGCGGGTTCGGCTACAAAGGCACCGAAGATGCTTAAGAAAACTGATTATGTAGCGTGGAAAGATCGTTTTGAACAATATGTCAAGTACCAAGATGCTAAGATGTGGGTATACATACAAGATGGTTACATTCCACCTACTACTGAGTATGAGGGTCGTGATCAGATAAAGAAATACAAAGAGATGGAAGAAGAAGAAAAGAAAATGTATGAGGCCGAAAGCAAAGCTCATGCAGCAATTACAATGGCTCTTCCACAAGAGATTCTGCACACTTTCAGAAAGTACAAAACTGCCAGAGAGCTTTGGGAAGCGCTTGAAAACCGTTTTGAGGGTAACGTGGGAATCCGTGCTTCAAAGATTAAACTACTTAAAACCTAGTTCTCGGTCTTCAAGTACTTGAAGAATGAATCACTTGATGATATCATCACTAGATATTATCATCTGATGACTGAACTCAAAAATTATTCAATTGCTTACAAAGAAGATGAAATTGTTGAAAAGCTTATTGATGCTCTCCCACCAAAATGGGAGATGTACACTGTGTTGATGAGAGAAGACAAAGACTTTGCTGACTATGACCTGGAAACAGCAGTTAACAAGCTACGAACTTTTGAACTAAACATGGTTCGAAAAGAGACACCTACTGATCAGGTTCAAGATCCAGGAATGTATGGTGCAAAGGTTAATACAAGTTCAAGTTCGAACTCTGATTCGTCTGCTTACTACTCAAAGGGAGAGTCGGGCGCTAACTCAACACATGAAGGTCATGTATCTCTCAACATGAATGGTGATGTGTGCTTTGTAGCTGGAGGATCAAATGCTTCTAACCCTCAAGCAACCAAGAGTAGTTTTACCCCAAGTGTTTCGAACAACAACTACTCAAGGATGCCCATGAGTGTTAAATCTGCTGAACAGCAGTTTGCTCTCTATGCATCTTTCATTGCTTCGTATGAAAATTACATTCAGGGTAAGATTGTTGATCCTGCAACATTGGATGAAGATTATGATCAGATCGATGCTGATGATCTGGAAGAGATGGATCTGCAGTGGCAGATGGCGATGATTGTGAGAAGGGTTAAGAGGTTTATGAAGAAGACAGGAAGGAAGTTTGTTGGTGAGAGACCGGGTTTTGACAAGTCAAAGGTGCGCTATTACAACTGTCAGCAGAATGGCCACTTTGCGAAGGAGTGCACGAATGAGAGAGTTGAACGTAGTCAGAACAGGTCGACACACCAGAATGGGGGTGGTAATGATAATAGAGCCATGATTTCCAGACAGAATGGGGAATATAACTGGAATTGCATGTTGAAGAAGTGTTCGAACAGGCCAATATAGCGAACATCGAAACTGCAGATACTGAGGAAGTGACTGGCGAAAGTGAAGCTTACATGGCAGAGGCTCAAAATGAAGCTTGTATGGCAGATGTGAAAGATCAGCTCACCGAGGTAAGTACTAAACTCCCTTGCACTAAGTGTGAAAATCTGTCTGAACAATTGACAACTATAACTGATCAGTATGTTAGTTTGGATGCTCAATTTAAAACCTTAAAAGAAGAACATCATTTCACTAAAGCTAGAGAAAATAGTTATAAAGTAAAAATAAAAGCTAGTGAAAAACCACTTCGAAGATCAACTTTGGAAAATACTGCATCTCCATACAATTCAACTAGGAGATCACTCAAACGCGGTATTGGAAACTGGTACTTAATAGTAATCTTATTTATCGAACGACTATCCATACACCTACGCCACTCTCCATTTTTTTTTGGTACCAACAAGGTGGGAACTGCATAAGGGCTAAGGGATTCATGAATCATTCCCTTGGATAATAACTAATCTACTTTTCTTCTATGTTCCAAACTCTCCTTTGGGTTAGCTCGATATGCGGGTTTAGTTGGAAGGATGAAAGCAGGAATGAGGTCTATTTTATGTTGTATGTCTCGTAGTGGGGGAAGGCCGGGAGGTATTTCGAGTGGGAAGACATGGCTATACGTTTCAAGTAACGGCTTAAGAAGTGGTTGGGGTTCGGTTTGGTGGTAGGTTTCATGTTCATCTAAACCAAGCAAGATGTGCTCTTTAAATGAGCCATATTCATGCATGATAGACTTTAGGAGAATTCCCAAAGGTAAGGATGGTGGGGCCACAGTGGGTTTAGGTGATATTGGTGTGAGGGTAATTTTCTTGTTGTGGTGTTGGAAATAGTAAGTATGTTTAAAACCATCATGTATAACTCGTCTATCGAACAACCATGGTCTGCCTGAAAGGATGTGGCACGCATCCATTGGGATGACATCACACCAAATTTGATCCACGTACCACTGACCAATACTAAAAGTCAATAAAACCCGATGCGAAACCCGAATTCCCTTGTCTTGGTTTAACCATTGGATCACGTACGGGTGAGGATGGGATTATGTGGTTAATTTTAATTTTGAAATGAGGGTTTGAGAGGCCACATTAGTACAGCTGCCCCATCAATAATCAAGTTACATACCTTATTAGACACGGTACAACGAGTATGAAATATAGCCTCACGTTGTAGTTCCACTTCAGAAGTTGTGTTGCCGACAAGTGTATGGAGGATGACAAGGCATTCCCCTTTGTCAGGTCCAATTAACTCCTCTTCTTCCTCAAGGATCAATGCCCGTTTGGCTGTTTGTTCATTATTCGTTCCCTCCTGATCAATTTGTTCGAATTCAGCCAAGGTTACAATTCGTTTGTTCGGGCATTCTGACGAATAATGCGCTAATCCCTAACATCTAAAGCATCGACGAGGAGCCTTGGCAGTAACAGAATTCACGGGTTCGGTTGTGTTGTTCGAATTTGGCGTAGAGCTTGCGGTAGAATTAGTGGTGGATGGGGTTTTAATGAGCGGGTAGGACCGGTAATTCGGTTTTTGGGCTTCTACCTTTCCCTTACAACGTTGTTGGATCTACTTTGTGGGCCATAATTGTTAATTCCTCAAAATTGGAATACGGTTGCAGCTCAATAACATTAGAGATCCTAGGTTCCAGCCAACCCAAGTAGCTAACTAGGGTTTGTGGATCATCGGGCGGAACATCACACTTCATAATGAGATGTTCAAAGTCTCGGGAGTATTCCTCAACCGTATGATAACCCTATTTCAATGCATGTAATGTGTGAAATTCGCCTGCATATAGTATGTTGGGATGAAATTTTGTTTCACTAGTCGTTGATATAACGTTAAATATATATAATTCCCGCGTATGTTTTATATAATATTTTATTAGTTTTTTGATCGGTTTTATGTAAGATTTGTATACTACTAACATATTTGTATATTTTAGGATCCGGGATTCGATCGTAGCGAAAAAGGGCGAAAAACAAGCAAAATCGGAGAACCAGAGGATCAGGAAATGAACCGGAACGCATCAGAATTGAATCAAACCGGACCGGTCCAGCTCCCACCCCCTAGCATGCCGCGCTGCACGGTTAGGGAGGCAAGAGCTGTTCGCGCGGCACCTTGGGCCTCAGTTTCAAGAAAATTCCACGAAAATTAGGCTTTTTGGGGAAAAAAATTTTGAAAATTGGTTTTTTGCATTTAAATGGGAGATGATGATATTTATTGGGGGATTGTTTTTCAAAACTATTATATACACGAGATAATGAAAACAGGAACGCACTTAATTTGGGTGGGTCGGTAGGCCTAGCTGATAGTGAAAGGCTTTTGAGAATGTACTAATATACCTATAACTAAATCATTAAGTCTTGTGGGTCTCATCTTAGGAGAACAGAAAAATTGAAATGTCTAATATAATGAATAAGCACCAGTGTAGGTTAAAGCCTTGTAAATCTTAAAATTTAATTTTATTGGCATATTAATTAATGAGCATATATATATATATATATATATAAAGTTGAAAAAGATCCAATAGTTTAATGTGTCTCCCTTTGAGATAGTTACTTGGAGATGACATCTATGGATGAGGATCGATAAAAATAATTAAAAAATCCAACAACCTATGTGTTATTTTTCGAGTTGTCAGCTTGACTAATAGGCCTCTGGGTGAGGATTAAATAAACATTCATGAGTAAAAGACCAACAGCTTATATGCTTCTCACTGGGCTAGCAACCATGGTGAGAACATCCATGGGTGAGGTCTAAATTATGATGAAATATAAAAATGCTCAAATAATTCAAACATTTATTTATGAAGTTAAATTTTAATAGTTACAAGTTTTAAGGGTGCACTTGTAGAATAAAATCTTTATGGTTTTCTCTTTGCTTTGACATGCCTGAAACAAATTTAGTGGATTTGTGATTCTAGGTGTAACGCCCGTAAATTTCCGTTAAAAGATTGAAGCTTTTTAGAGTTTGTATATTTATCGAGTTTGATCCGGTATTCTTCGGGGACCTCCTTGTCATTCTCGTAAAATAAATTATTTAACCTTTAATCCAAGTTATTACATTTTACAAGTTTGAGGGGCTAGAGTGCAATTATTTTATTATAACATCAAAGCCCTAACTCTTTCCCTCCTCCCTTGTTCTGTCTGATCGGTGCATTCCCAGCAGCCCCCACGTCGAATTTTGAGCCACTTCAACCACTCTCCAGCCATCTCTCGACTAATTCCAGGTTAGTACCATATCAAAGGAACATATTTTTCACCATTAAAACCTTTATTGAACACTAGAGATGTCATAAACATGTTAGGGTTTGAGTTTTGATTATAATAGTTTCTGACATATTCGTACTCGTTTATTGTTTGGTCTGTAACTTGATGAAAATTGATTCTTTTTGATCTATTCTTGTTTCCATGATGTTGTACATTGAGTCTAGTTTCCAGAAAGGTATAATTTGTAATTTTTGGACAATATTTGAATGATTTTATAAAAACATGTGTCAAAGCTGATGCGGGGAGTCGAATTCTGGTATGTCTTCCCGACATCATAACCTTTTTTTGACAAGTCCAAATTGGTTGATTCCACTTCTGGAACTTCACATTTTAATTTATATTTCAACACAATTTAAATCGTTTAATTTGGTTTGGTATTGATTTTTAAACAAATAAAACCCTTTTGTTGCACACTGAAATAGTTGCACGTACCTTTTTGTGGTGGAGGAATTTTTTTATTTTGTGTACACTGGAAAAATATAAAAAAATATTTTTAGAAACCTAAGACATTTATACAAATCTGGTAAAAATTTCATAATTTATTTCTATGATTTTCCTATGAATTAAAATACATCTTTGCATGCAAAAATCTGCATATTAGACTCGTTATTGATCGAAACCTTCGTTTTAGGCTTAAACGGTGGCTTTCCAATTGTGTTCTTTTCAGGGATGTTTAAAGTGAGGATTTTGATCCGTCATCTTCCTAGGTATGTCATATATATCATACTTTAGTATTGTGAGCAGTGAAGCTCGTTTGGTTAGTCAAGTGTCGATAGATTGAAAACTAGGATTTCGGCTGTCTAGTTTGTTGATTGTTGCGTTTAGGGCGTTGTTTGAGGGGATTAACAACCAATTCAGATTGTGTAGCCTTGGTATGTTATACGGGCTGTGATAAACTTAATTTTTATGTTAATTGGGCTGAATTTGTTGTCGGTTGCTCAAACGGGTTGGTACAATGCAAATTCGCGTTTAATTGGTAGTTTATGCATTCCTCAAGCGAATTGCCGACCCATTCAACTCGTGTAGTGTCGTGTGGACTTTTTGGCTGTAATTATACTAAATTTTATCCACACGGGGATGAGTTGGTTGCTAAGTACATAAACAGCTCGTTAACGCGCATATTCGATACAATTAACAACTTTCGGGTGTAGTTTGGAAATCCTTTGTCCCCAGAATTAAGGGTGGTTTTGGTAAATACATGGCCTAGAGGGCTGATGTAATTGAATTTGGTAAGGTTGAGGCTTTAGGTCAATCAAACCATGTTAGAATGCCTCGTAGGTTAAGCGAGTCGGTACGGTTCCATTTTTAATCACTATATTTAATCCGACAGGCGTTTGAATTGTGGGAGTACTTAGGGGTAGAGCCGATTGCTATTTGTGTGCCTCGTGTCAGTTGAGTTCATGATGCCCCTTTTTACGTTTTGGGCTGGCATACACACTCTATTACAATTTTATCCGATTTTACTCGTTTAAAACTATTTGAATGACATTGTATAGCCTTGTTATTATTTGTATATTTATGAAACCAGGTGTGGATTATATTCTATGCCTTAGGATGTTTTAGACTCATATTTGGTCATAAATTCCTTAAGGTTATATATATTGCTTATGGTCTAGGCTCGAGGATGTTATTAGGCCTGGTATTAATTGAATACGTGTAGACCTACTTGTATTGGTCCACATTTTGAAATGACTTATACCTATTACCTTATAGCCTACGATTGTTGATATTATGTAGTTCTTGGTGACTAAGATAGATGTGCGTAGGCCCATTGATGTGTGTGTGCATGGTGATTGTGGCCAGGTCAAATATATTACTCGGGTTCTTAAATCCCGTGGTGAGGAGGCCCGTGTTGCATAATCATCATTAAGGCTAGTCAAATATATTACTCGGATCATTGACTTCGTGTCTCGTGATTTGTGGTGAGGAGGCCCGTCGTTTGTTAAACTGTGATCGGGTCAAATATACTACTTGGGTTCTTAAATCCTGTGGTGAGGAGGCCCGTATCACGTGTTTAGGTTTGTTAAGCCATGACCGAGTCAAATATATTACTCGGGTTCGTGGTGAGGAGGCTCGTGTCACGTGCTTACGTTGTACCACGTGCGGGTCAACTATACTAGTGGTGGGTTCTTAAATCCCATGGGGGGAAGGCCCATACGCGTGTTCGACCATGAATATGTTATTTGGTGATTATTTAAATATTTATTTATTTATTTAATTATTTATTTATTCATTTGCCTATTATTATCTATACTGTTTTATACATAAAACCTTTGAAATGTTTTATGAATGTTGTTTATTTAAAACTTGAACTCGCTCAACTCATACTGACTTTGTGTGTATGTTAGTTTGATTTTCAGGTTAAGGACTAGAGATTATCGCTTGGACGTGCTGGAGACTACTCAGACGGTTAAAGGCATTCCTAGTCGAGGACTTTAAATTAAAACGAACTTTTTATTTTATCTTTGATTTTGGGCACATGTCCCTGGTTTTGGGGTTTAAATACTTAACCTTTTTTCCACTGCTTATTGTTTGGTACCTTTTTCCCAGTTTTTGGAATTTTGATAATCATTATTCCGTTGTTTATTACTTTGAAATGGTTTTAATAAAATGAACTTGCTTTTGGTTTTAAATTTTAGTGAATTTTGGATATGATTACCAACTGTAAGATTCCCGGTATTCGGGGTCTTACACTAGGCATGAGACCTTTAGACTGAATGTTAACTTAAACTAAATTCTAAATATGATTAGAGGCCTGAACTGTCGGCGGTTGGGTTTAAGCGGAACAATATCGGCAATCGCAGTTTTTGTGTTCTCTACAATTAAGTAAGATAACCTAAAGGTTATACTATGTAATTAAATGCATCTTCGCATGCTAAAATCTTCACGTTATATTTGTTATTGATCGATAGGATCGTTTTAGGCCTAACCGGTAGATGTTCAATTGTGTTCTTGTCAGGGCTGTTTGAAGTGAGTTTTTGCACCAACATCTTCCTAGGTATGTCTATTATTACATACTTTAAAATTATGTCCATTAGTGTTAGTTTGATTGGTCAACTAGTTGTGGATTGAAAGTGGATATTCGGTTGTTTAAAGTAGCGAATTGTTGCGTTTAACGCGAGTATTGGAGTAATTAACGACCAATTCAGTTCAGGTGACCTTGGTTTGGGTTACGGGCTGCTGAAAATCATTTTTATAAGTATGGGGGCTGAATTGTTTATCGGTTACTCAAACGGGTCGGTACAACGCGCATTTGCGTTTATTGAATAGTTAGTGCGTTGTACTTGCGAGTTACCGACCCATTTGACTCGTGTAGCTTCGTGTGGACTTGTTGGCTGTGAAAATATCATATTAGGTCCACACGGAGCTGAGTTGGATGTTAAGTGCTTAAACAACTCTTAAACGCGCGTGTTAGTATCACCTAGTGCTTCCGGGGGTAA
Organism: Bidens hawaiensis; assembly: GCF_021521415.1. Taxonomy (NCBI): domain Eukaryota; kingdom Viridiplantae; phylum Streptophyta; class Magnoliopsida; order Asterales; family Asteraceae; genus Bidens; species Bidens hawaiensis. The sequence continues at coordinate 3,906,911 of NW_027491022.1, forward strand.
TTTGGGAATTCTTTATTCCCGGGAGTATCTAAGGGTCGTGTTGGTAAAATTAAGGCCCCGGGGGGTTGTTATGAATTAGCTTGATGAGATCGAGGCTTTAGGTAACTCGAACCATGCTAGAACGTCTCGTAGGATAAACGAGTCATTTCAATGTCGTTGGTGATGTTTGTATGTAAACCGACAGGCGTTTGAGTTTTGGGGATACTTAGGGGTATTCTAGCTCGTGGTGAATTCGTGCCTTGTGTCAGGTGAGTTCATGATGCCCCTTTTAAATCTTTTTACGTTTTAGGCTAGCATACACACCGTAATACAATTTTACACGATTTTACTCGTTACAACTATTTGGATGGTATTACATAGCCTTATTTGTATTTATGCATTTATAGAACTATGAGTGGACTATATTCTATGCCTTAGGATATTTTAGACTCGTTATGGTCATATATTCCTTAAGGTTATATACCTGATTATGGTCTAGACTCGATGATGTTAATGGGCTTGGTAGTAATTGATTACGAGTAGACCTATTTACTTAGTTCATGTATTGGACTGATTATTATATATTATCTTATGGCCCATAGGCTTACTTGTAATTTGGTATGTTTTGGGATGATATATATATAAATATATATGTATATATGTATGTATGTATGTATGTATGTATGTATGTGCATGTGTTATCCGATGGCCTATGATTAGGGATGTTAGTTAGCCATTCGTGACTAAAGATGGCTTACTTATGATATGGTATATTTTGGGATTATATATAAATGTATGAGTATGTGTTACCTTATAGCCTACGGTGGTGTGATGACATTTAGTTCCTTGTGACTAAGAATGATGTGAGTAGGCTTATTGATGTGTGTGTGCATGGTGATTACGGCCGGGTCAAATATATTACTCGGGTTTTCAAATCCCGTGGTGGAGAGGCTCGCTTGGCGTGATCATCATTTTGGCGGGTCAAATATATTATTCGGGTTTTAAAATCCCGTGGTAAAGAGGCCCGTTGTATGTTAAACCGTGATCGGGTCAAATATATTACTCGGGTTGTACTCGTGGTGGAGAGGCCCGTATCACGTGTTTGGATGTGTAAGCTGTGACCGAGTCAAATATATTACTCGGGTTTGACTCGTGGTGGAGAGGCTCGTGTCACATGCTTAGGTCTTACCGCGTCCGGGTCAAATATATTACTCGAGTCTTGACTCGTGGTGGAGAGGCCCGTGTACGTGTGTTCGACGATGTATGTATTATTTGGTGAACTAAAATTATTTATTTTATTATTATCATCTCTTCTGTTTAGAGCTATAACTTTGAAATAAAAGTATGAATTATTGTTTACGAAAACTTGAACTCACTCAGCTCGATCTGACTTTGTGTGTATGTTAGATTGACTTTCAGATTGAGGATTAGAGATTTCCGCTTGGACGTGCTAGAGACTACTCGGACGGTTGAAGGCATACCTAGTCGGAAAGTTTCAGTAACAAACTGCAAGTGATGCTAGCCGGTCCAGTTCAGAAATCCCAGATTGGGCCTAGTGTCCCAATTGAAAAGTGAGCCCGTTTGCATGATAATTGGTTCATTAACCATAGCTGCATTGCTAACACCTAACTATTGTTATGAAAAACATTGGTTTAGCTTTGCATTTGTGCCTTATGTATCCTCTTGCCTTTTCCAGGCACCACCCATTTATGTGCAATTTCTTTCTTTTTTAATACCACTTGGTCAATTTCTTGTGAAAACCAGAAATGGTGCATAACATATTGCTGGAATAACCATAATCTACCTATTCTAATAAAGTAAAATAACTGTGGACACGTATCAGTTTTTGGTTAAACCTCATAACTTTTTTCTCTCCAAACTAATAATTATGTCATAGATCAATAATTATTCAATTTCCTTTTACACTACATTTATATTATATCTATAACATGATTAAATTATTCAATTTCATGTAAACTCTATTTTATTATATATACTATACATTTTTATAAAAATAAATATTATTATCTATAATATATATAAACGAAACCCCTAAAATCCTACGTGTCGCGATGTGGTCGCTCCCCCATTTTATGGAAGCCACCAGATTGCTTGATTTTTAAATAGAGGCCTCTTATTGATTTAACCCAAATTCATGGGTATGGGTCTTACCAAAACCAGATAACACTTAAACGGGTTATAACATCTCATTAAATTAAAAATTAATCTTACCAAATATTTGATACGAAAATCCTATAAAATAGGGATATACTAAAATTTAATATCCAATTTAAAAAGAAAAAGATATATTTATAATTAATTGTTGGGCTATATTTATGGTTAATGCTTTATTTTTGGGCTTAATTGGGCTATAATATGTAAACCGAAATCTCTTGATTTCAGTGGGCTTCAGTTTGTTTTGGGCCTAGGTTGGTAGTTTATAAATATGATGTATGTAACTCATTGTAGGGGGGTTCTAGGTTGTTCGTCTTTTGCAACTCAACCGTGTAAGTGATTAAGGGCTTAAGCACCCGACGTATAATATACGTGTGTTTTGAAGTCTCTCTATTGTGTTCTTCTATTTGGTTTTACGTGAGACATTGTGCTTTGTATAGAATCGGCTTGAGATTAGTTTCCGCCTAATCTTCAAGTATACTGATATCACATTGAAAGATTTGTCGTGGGACTTACAATTGGTATCAGAGCCTATAGACCTATTCTAGGCTCGACTATTAGTGATATCAAGAATTCTATCGTCGATTTACGGGGTATTTTTGGTTGAAGATTTCTGGAGCTTGAAGAAGATTGTTCTTCGTGTTCTTCGGGTTCTTGAGATTTTTCTGGAAAGGATTTGAGTTAACTTTGAATTAAATTCAAATCCCTTCATTCTCGGGATTTGATTCTATCTTTAAGATTACCAAATCAAGAACCTTCCTTATTCTCGGGATTTGACCAAATCTTCAAAGATCACCATATCTTGAGCTTTTAATTGCTCTCGGTGGCTTTATTGTGCTCTCGGGAAGATTTTAGTGTTCTCGGGAAGATATTTGAGTTCTCGGGCAAATTTGATAGTTCTCGGTCAATAATCAAAGTTCTCGGTTAAGTATCAGAGTTCTCGGTCAATGATCAAAGTCCTCGGCCACTGTTCAAGGTTTTCGGTTTTCGGTTAAATTTCAACGTTCTCGGCTAGTTTTGCTTGATCTCGGTCAAGTTTCAGGTGTTCTTGGTTACTACTCAAGTGTTCTTGGTTATTGTTCAAGGTTCTCGGGCTTTTGAAAGCATTGGGCTCACTTAGTTGGGCTTTGAATTTTGTTCAAGTTGGCTTCTGATTCATTGGGCCAGTCATCCGAGGTAGGTTCATGGCTTTCACCTCTTCCAAATCATCCGAGGTAAGTACTGAATTGTGTTCTCAATTCTGTATTAAAAAGGTAGATTGATATAAGATTCACATTAGTAATATGATTAGAGAGATGGAGGGAATTAAATATGAAAATGATACCCTTAAAAAACTAGAAAAGGCATTAAAAGAGAAAATAGAGGCACAACAAAAAGATTTTTCAAAACTCCAATCTGATTTCAGCATAAAATGCTCACCACCTTGATGCTAAAAACAAATTTTCTGAACTAACTGCCAAGTTAGATGCATCCAAGTTGGAGGTAGCTAAATTAACAAATAAATTTGAAAATCCTGAATTTAACTTTAAGAAGTTTGATGTCTCTAGCGCTGTCGTAGAGTCAATGATAGAAAAACAGTTAAAATGGAAAGAGAATAAAGGTCTTGGGTACAACATGGTTCCCCCTCCATATAATGATAACTACACTGGTCTTTCTCTTACCAAAGAAGAGGAAGAAAATGAAAAACGCATGCAGTATGGTAAGCCGACTACAATTAGCAAGGGTGTTGTTGGTTCAGTCAAAGCTACTGAATCAACCAGGTGAACGATACTAATGTGTTTACTTCATGTGCAGATGAAGTGATAATTGAGGACTGGACCGATGAGGATGATGACTCACCTATTAATTCTCATGTTTCTTCGAATTTTCCTGTTTTGAATACTGTTGCTACAAATGTTTGTGTGGGCTCTGTTTTAAAAAACAAAGACAATCGTGTAGTTGATTTTTCTAAAACTTCTAAAAGCAGTGATCTGCTTTCTAATAAACTTGATAAAAACAAGAATTTGCATAAATATTCATCACCCAAGTTTGTTAAAGAAGGAAGTTCATGTATTTGTAATTGTGAAAAACCCAATGCTAAGTCCACAGTGGGACAAACAAGCTCACACAACAGAGCAAGACCGGGAATCGGCTATAACGATTTTTTCGTTAAAATGCAAACCTGTTTTAATTGTGGCATTCTCGGCCACATTGCTAGAAATTGTTCACGTCTCCCGTATGTCTCATATTACAGACGTCATCAGAGGACTATGCCTCAAAATACCTACAAATATTTTAACTAAGACGAGGTAATATAAGGCAAAGCCCTCTGACGGTGATTGGAGGAGAAACAAGGCTGATAGGTCAAGTTCCCATCAGACCAAGCCTATTACGGATCAAAAGCGAAACGGAAACTCTGTTTTGGCTCCAAGACCAAAGTGGGCCTCGGAATCGAAATCGGTTAGAAAGTCAAAGTCAAATGTGCATTCCATCCGCAAACCGGAGACAAAGCCAACTGTCTGTTTAAAAAATAAAGTTTTAAAACCCAAATACAGATGGTTGCCTAAATCTCTGGTGAACAAGTCATCAAAGTCTTCCTGTTCGATTTTTGATAATCGGGAAGACATGTGATGGCAACCCGTGACACGTTTGAACAAGTCAGGCCTACCCAGAACTACTATGGACTGGGTACCCAAAACTAAATAATCTCGCACATTGTGCAGGAACAGCTATGGAGGAATATCATTAGACCGTGGTATGTTGATAATGGTTGTTCTAGGCACATGACAGGAGACATCTCTCAACTGAGCGACATTCAGATCTTTAATGGGGGGTATGTTTCCTTTGCGAGAGGAGAGAATGGTAAGATTACCCAGAAGGGTACTGTGAGTAACGGTGTTCTTGGGGGATCAACTCATTTCATGGCAATGCAAGAAACAACAAACGGTGTCTAAATCCACTGCTGAGGCTGAGTATGCTGCTGCTTCTGCCTGCTGTTCTCAGGTTATCTGGATGCAACATCAATTGCTGGATTACGGTTTGGAATTTCTTGACACTCCTATTTTCTGTGATAATGATGCTACCATTGTCATTGTTAAAAACCCGGTCCAACACTCTAAAACCAAGCACATAGATATTAAAATTCATTTTATTCGTGATAGTTACGACCGGAAGCTAATTCATCTTGAACATGTCCACACTGATAATAATGTGGTGGACCTATTTACGAAACCGGTCGGAACAGTCAGATTCAATGTGCTTGTAGGGTTTCTTAAGATGTTACGTTTTGAAGACTGAGTATTTTTTTGGTTAAATTTGTACATAAATATTTTTGAGGTTAAGTTTGTACAAATTTAGGGGGAGAAAAACACAAAAAAACAAAAAGAGTGTGTGTGTGTGCTTAATTTAAAAAAAAAATGCTTTGTTTTGTTGCTTAAAATTACGTCGGTTACTCAAGTTCAACGGACATATCTCATATGTTTGGTCCCGTAATCAACTCTTGAATCACGGGATAGCCATTAACCTTAGAACTAAAAGTGACCGGGGAAACTGAACTTAAAAAATCTATTTTGATTCCTTCACTGAAAATTTTGTTGGTCACCTAGGTTTGAGGGATATATCCTCCTATATGTTTGGTCCTATCATCTACTTGTAGACACATGGAATAGCCATTTACCTGAAAACTGATGGAGACTAGGGTGATTGAAATAAAAATTTTCTTTCAGGGTTATCATCTGGGAAGTGATATTATTATTCAGCAAATGCTTACTAGAAGCTTAAAAATATTTTTAAATGAAAATTGATCCAACCTTTGAGAAATGATAGATAAATTGATTATGTGTGCCTAACAGGTGAAGTTATTAAGCTAAAAAGGCTTTGATTAGTCATTGATGTGTATGGTAGCTTTCCATGATAAGTAAAAGTTTAAAGTGATATAAACTAAATTTGCTAAACCTATTGTGAAGACTCATTTTGAAGATGTCTGCATGTCCCTAGATACATCTCTCCGAATGATAGGCAGAAAAGCAATTACCCAGTCATACACGAGCCCGTTAGTGTCTTGATCGCAATATATATATATATATAAGTGTAAACTACTATAAAGTAATTTTTTTAAAAAGCTTAAAGGGGCACCAGGGAACTACAGAGGTGGGGCATACAAATAAGTCCTAAACACCCTGAATGTAAGGCATGTAAGTCCGGATGGCATGTAAGTCCAATGTTCAACCTTAAAGCTTAATTTTTTTTTTTGTACATAAAGAAATTTTTTTTTGATCAAGCATTAGGGGGTTGAAGTCAAATTGGGGTGATCTGGGGAAAGCCAAATAAGCTTTGAAAAGAGATAGGGGGCATCAGAGGTCCATAAGTGATGTTCATATAAGTCTTATGCCTAATTGAACCTAAGCATATCACTGGCACGATGAAAGTCATGCTAAGTTTCTAAGTACTTGCTATCAACCTTTTCACTATGTCATAATAATGCTGAAAATAAATCATTGTGAAAGTATCTTAATCAATATGATTTCATGTTCGGATCTTTTATTAGAAAGATTGCTTGTTTAAAACAGCTGAAATTTGATCCCTAAGTATGTTAAATCTTCTGATGACCAGATGGATGAATTAATTTTGTTTTTAGTTTTTTTTAATTTTTAATTTTATTCTATTTTTACCTCATGCTTACTTGTGTCGAAACAATGTCTTTAAGAAATCATTTTTCACATGAATCGGGATTGTTTTTAGATCATGAAATTTGACGGTTGCTGGCCTAGACCTTTGGGCCATTCTGTTTGGCCCAACATGTTCCAAATGTCTATTCTCGGCCCATCTGGGTTCTCGGCCCAGATGGATATATCTCAGGAGTTCAAAAGGTTTTGTTTACAGATTTGATTTAAGTTTGGAAGGGAGTCAAGGTGGTTTATCAAGGTCTTCATCCGTTGGTTAAGTCTGGAAGATTTGCTGAGATCGAGGCAGATGTTGATGTTGTTGGTGTAGCTGTAGCTGAGGAACATGTGGTTCATGCTCAAAGGCATGTTACCGCCTTTGAGACATTGTCCGATGATGATGAGTCGGATAGTTCTCCATCACAACCTATGGAGACTGAACACCAAGTACAACAGTCAGTACCTACTGCTGAACAAGTTAAAGAGTTCAAAGCGTTCAAGAAAAATCTCCAGTTGACTGCATTGAAGCCTCCTCAATCAGTCACTGCAACACATGTTGAAGATGATATTGACGAAGAGCCAGTCACCGATCTTATTCCATGCAAACGACGAAAGAAAGATCCGAGACTGGGTGTGCTGGTTAGTGATGTGATACCAACTACTCAACCAACTGTTGCTGAGCCCGTTACTGTTGAAGCTCAGAGAGCTCAAGGCCCATCTAATGCTGCTCAACAAACTCAAGAACAGATTTTTGAAGATATTCTCAAACACGACTAAAATCAAGCAATAAACCAAGGGGGAGATTGTTGGGCTATATTTATGGTTTATGCTTTATTTTTGGGCTTAATTGGGCTATAATATGTAAACCGAAATATATTGATTTCAGTGGGCTTTAGTTTGTTTTGGGCCTAGGTTGGTAGTCTATATATATGATGTATGTAACTCATTGTAGGGGGGTTCTAGGTTGTTCGTCTTTTGCAACTCAATCGTGTAAGTGATTAAAGGCTTAAGCACCCGACGTATAATATACGTGTGTTTTGAAGTCTCTCTATTGTGTTCTTCTATTTGGTTTTACGTGAGATATTGTGCTTTGTATAGAATCGGCTTGAGATTAGTTTCCGCCTAATCTTCAAGTATACTGATATCACATTGAAAGATCTGTCGTGGGACTTACATTAATAAACAATTTTATAGTAAAAAACATAAGCGGGTCATGGGTCACAAAATCCAGATAGCTTTGAAACGGGTTATAACATATCATTTATTTATGAAACCCTTTCATCATCAAACCCTAAGTATATTATTAACTTTCTTACAACAAAGAAAATTAAAATCCAAAAAATAAATATTAAAAAACAAAAAAATGTAAAACAACCATTCTCTCAAGCCATAAGATTGCTTTATTTGTAAATGAAGGTTTCTTACGCATTTGACCCGAATTCACGGGTAAAGGTCTCACCAAACCCAGATAGCTCTTAAACGGGTTATAACATCTCATTATATTAAAAATTAATCTCATAAAATATTTGATATGAAAATCCTATAAAATAGGAATATACTAAAAATTAATATCCTATTTTATTTTAAAAAAATATTATTTATAATTAAGAAACAATTTTATAATAAAGAAAATAAACAGGTAATGGGTATCACCAAACTCAGATAGCTTTTAAACCGGATTATAACATATCATTTATTTGTGAAACCATTTTATCATCAAACCTCAAGTATATTAATTATTAACTTTCTTACAATAAATAAAATTAAAATCCAAATATACATATATAAATATTAAAAACGAATAATGTAAAACAACCTCTGTAATACGAGGGATAAAATCTAGTAAGAATATATATATATACTTCCTATTCAGCTATAAATTCCCTTGATGGTGATTGCTCCCGTTTAGACAAAGATTGATACAATCTAGGACCCGACCCAACAAGCACAACAAACCCAGCAGCCCACAGTAGCCCAAGATCTGGCCCAAACCCAAGACCCAAACAAACTTGAATGTGGGAAAGTTGCAACTGATCAAATATGAAGTAGTGGACATGTTTACTTTATGCATGCATATAGATAGGCCATGTTTCCCTTTTTTGTTGCTAAAATAAAGTGCATGTAGGATAGGTAGTTATTTCCCCTTTTCTATTTAAGCTTGTAATTGCATTGAGAAAAAAGATGAGAAAATTGTTCCAAAAAAACTTGTCTAGTCTTCTTCTTCTTCTTGGGAGTTCTTAGGTTTACTCAAAAAGCCTAACAATTTGGTTCTTTCATTCACGTCTCTACCTTCCGCCATGCCTCCACGCAAATATACCTCCACCTCCGACGACCTCCCACCTTCCATCACCGACTAACTTGCTCAATTAATTGCCGTCACCACCAACCAATTTGCCACGCTAATTAACGTCACTGAAAACCTTCATGCCAAACTCGATGCCCAATCCGCCACCACTGCTCGCCTCGTTAACCATGTCACCGAATTATCCGATTCCATTAACACCGAAACTCCCATCAACGACCATCCCCGTCAACAACCCGATCGTCAAGACCCACCTGCCAACAACTTTAACCGCCACCCACGTCAACCGAAAATCACCCTCCCTCTATTCGATGGTTCCAACCCTCTCGGATGGATCTTTCAAGCCGATAATTACTTTACGTATTACAACATGCCCCCCGGTGAACGTGTTTCCTTAACCACATTCAACTTTATCGATGACGCCCTTTCATGGTACCAACATCTTGCTAATAACGACCTTTTAGGTACGTGGACGGATTTTAAACACGAAGTTGAACTCCGTTTTGGTCCTTCCACCTATGAGAACCACGAAGCTACCCTCTTTAAACTTCAGCAAACCGGTTCCGTTGCTGAATACCAAACTGAATTCCGTTGCCGAATACCAAACTGAATTCGAGAAAATCAGTAACCGAACCATCGGTTTATCCCCACAAACCCTCCTTAATTGCTTTATTTCGGGCCTTAAACCTGACATCCGATCTGAATTGGCAATCCTTAAGCCCACCACACTACACGATGCTTGTGGACTTGCTAGAATTTTGGAGGATAAACTACACCTACACCTACTGCCCTCTAAAACCAACACCTTTTACCTATCCAAAACTTCTCAGCCATCTCCAACTTCTTTGATTACCACCCCTGCACCCTCGTCGGGTAATCCACCGATATTAACTACACCAACAGCTGCTACAACCACCTTACCCACTGCTCGTTTGACGCCAGAATAAATACAACAGCGTCGCGCTGCGGGGTTGTGTTTCCGTTGTCCCGAAAAGTACGCACCTGGTCACCGAAGCAACCCGCCTCAATGTCTGCTTATCGTCGATAATTTGGCAGATATACCAACCGCTACTCAGCTTCCTTTGCTCGAAGATAACACCACAGTTCCACACTTCCTCAGCTTAACCCCAGCACTTTTTTTTGGTTTGGCTACGACAACGTCGTTACGCCTCACCGGATTCATCAACAATCACCCTGTTAGCATTCTCGTTGATTCGGGTAGCACTCACAACCTCATTCAGCCGTATATTGCCTTGTTATTGCAACTCGCCGTTCAGCCCACACCACCGTTTCCGGTTCTCGTCGGCAATGGTGAGCCTATCCAATGTCAAGGTTTCTGTCCCAATGTCCAAGTTACACTAAACAAGATCTCCGTCCACATTCCACTGTTTCTTTTGGCCTTTAAGGGTTATGAACTCATTTTAGGTTTTGATTGGCTTCGTTCCTTAGGCCCCATCACCGCTGATTTTTCGGTTCCATCACTCACCTTCTGTCACAAGGATCGCACTGTTACTTTGCAAGGAAACAAACCGACAAGCTCTGCCACTCCAACCGGTATTACTATTGCCGACCTTGAGGACAAGGTCATTTCTCAGGGGGAGGGTATTGATACAATCTTGGACCCGACCCAACAAGCACAACAAACCCAGCAGCCCACAGTAGCCCAAGATCCGGCCTAAACCCAAGACCCAAACAAACTTGAACGTGGGAAAGTTGCAACTGATCAAATATGAAGTAGTGGACATGTATACTTTATGCATGCATATAGATAGGCCATGTTTCCCTTTTTTGTTGCTAAAATAAAGTGCATGTAGGATAGGTAGTTATTTCCCCTTTTCTATTTAAGCTTGTAATTGCATTGAGAAAAAAGATGAGAAAATTGTTCCAAAAAAACTTGTCTAGTCTTCTTCTTCTTCTTCTTCTTGAAAGTTCTTAGGTTTACTCGAAAAGCCTAACAAAGATGTTGATGTTTGCTAAAAAAAATCCAAACTAATTCATGATGTGTTCATGGCTTAAAACTCTAGCCCTTTTGGTACAAATCAACTTCATTATTTTCCTCAATAGCAATTAAACCAACTTAATTCCCAGTCCTGGTTTTCGTCTACTAGTTGTACAACAATATCCATAATCATAACACCTCTACAATCTATATTACCAACCCAACCGGTATCTTTCCATTTTATTTGTTCTTCTTTTTCGATGGATCAGAGAAGAGTAGTGGCGGATTCACTTAGGTGGTGTTTGTTTTTTTACAAAAGATTTTCCTGGCCTCTTTTGTCTGCAACGCGCAGACCACGCGTAAACATTGCCCTCCGCAGACTGTTTGTTTTTTCGAAGACGTTACATTAAAAAATGTCCGCGCGCCCTGTTGTTGGTGCAGGCTTGGACCATAGTCTTCCAGCCTCTTCTAAACTCATTATTTCCATCAGATATCAATTAAGTTATTAAGTTTTTGTTAATTGAATTCTTGTTAATTGATTTGTTCAATTGTGTTGTTAATTGATTAGTTTTTTTTTTCAATTATAATTTTACATAATTGTTCAAGTATTATTAGTTTTTAGTTGAGAAAAGTTTGTAGAAAGTTAAGGATTATAAAAGGTCTATAGAAAGTTTTTAGTTGAAAAAGGTTTATAGAAAGTTTAGGTTTATGTCATCGGCTTGTGAGTTGTTTTAAGCTCGAGTTTTGGCTCGTTTCATTCGTTATGTATGAACTATGTACTTTCAAAAACAATTGAAGAAACTTTTAAAGGAAAAAACATTCACATGGAAAATTGATAATTTAAGTTTTATAATTTGCTAGTTCAGAGGTATAAAATTTGGATTTATATATTTTTAATTGTTGCTAGATAATTTGTGTTTTTGGTATAGAGCTTATATTGAAAGTTTTAGCAATCTGCAGACGTTAAAAAACAAACAGTCTTCTTTTTGTAGAGTGCAGAGGTTTGGTCCACCTTTTCTGCTACAGATGTCTGCAGATGTGGTCCGCAGACTGCAGACATTTTACCTCTGAAAAAACAAACAGCACCTTAATAAGTAGGGGTAGCATCCGCTACCCCTCAACTTTTCGTCGACATTGTAATTTTTTTTCCTTTTGGGTCATTTTCGTAATTCGCTACCCCTACAAATTTTTTTACGTTACCCCTATTTGTTAAAAGGCCAACCAGTTTAAGAATTCAAATTAAATAAAGCCCAAACAAATTTGTAGCCCAAAGCAAATAAAAACAAATCTTTTTTTTATTTTGTATAAACGATAAACATTAAATAGAAACAGACTCAGGCATGAACAAGCTTAATAGAATATCATATTTTAAAAGTTCAAATCAAATAAAACCCAAAGCAAATAGAAATCATTAACTTTTTTCCTTTTGCTTGAATGAGAAACATCAAACAGAAACAACCATAATCATCATTTTGAGGTTGAAAATTTTAAAACGGTTTTGGATATGCAAATTCAAGACTTGGAAATAGATTTAGTGAAGTCTTAACTAGTTTGTTATAAAATATGTTTGGTTTAAATCTTGAGATTCGTTTTACAAGATTGTCATATCTAAGATAGTGGCATTTTCGGAAATGTGTTTGAATGATTTTAGTAATGAAAAAAATATGGTGTATTTTTTTTATCACACTTTAAAGAAAGATGATACATTTTCAAATTTGGGTGAATGTGTGAGTGTGACCATAGTTACCGAATTCGCCAAAAGACCCGCGAATTGCGAATTAGTTGGCGATGAACCGAAACGAAATTCGCCACGTACCGGTTCGCTCCGATACAGCGTACCAAAAGAACAAATTCGGTGTTTTAATTCGCTCTGTGTCAATTTCTATCGGAGATGCTTCCATTTTTTTCGGAGAAAAGAGGAAGGTGGAAGAGAAAAGGCAGTTGCATCATGTGGTGTTATTTTAGGTTTTTATAACTTTAGTGAATTTGACATTTTACCCCAATCTTTCACTAGTTTATATTTAGCCCCTAAAATTTATAATATTTTACCTAAAAATAATTAAATATGTAAAATTAGTTTGTTTATTTTAACAATTAGCCTATTCTATTTTCACTAGTTTACATTTGATCTTTAAAGTTATAAATTTATACATAAAAAGTATAAATTACCATTAGATATATAATTATGTTTAAATAGTTATTTTTTATTTGGGTATATCGAACCAAACTACATGGTAAACCGTACCGGTTAGTACCGAAATGAACCTACCCCCTTCGTACCGAATACGCTACCTTTAGCGAATTGTGTACCCGAACCACGTACCCGTACCGGAGCGAACCGCAAATTAGGTAACTATGTGTGTGACCTTGCTCGTGTAATGGTGGAAGCGGAAAGCACGTCACGTTTTCTTTTGTTTGTCAAATATTGAAGCTAGCGTTGGTTTTACCGGTTGCAACCGCAACCGTTGAAATATGTTTTTCTAAAATGAAACTTATCAATACGGGTTTGCGTAAGTGAATGGGTGATAAATATTTGAACAATGCTTTAATTTATGCAGCGAAAGAGAAAGGCTTGATAAAGTAAAAGAAAAGGGTGTAATTGCTCAATTTCAAGCTTTAAAAAACCGTATATGAGAAATTTGCACCTCATGTATCATGCTTCTATTTTGTTTTGTTTACATTGTATGAAAAACGGCAAAAAAATATTTTAACGTTACCCCTAAGATTTAAGTTTATATCCGCCACTGAAGAAGAGATATTGATGTTGAACCCAAGACTTCAACACAGTACCCAACTTTAACATGATGGCCCTCCCATAAACTATAAACTATCTTTACACTTGATTAATTAAATTACTGTAGTATCAGGCAAAGGAATTTCTTTTCCCTATTTCATGATCCTGCACATGTTCCAAAACTCTTATTTCCACCGGAAGTATCACTCTTATGTAGATCACTTTCATGAGTGTAATTAAAGGACGATTTATGCAAGTGATCCTGATATTATTTTCTTAACACTAATTGGCCGATGAAACCTACCAAAAGAGAAAAAGTAGCATGTCTTTGTCTCCAGTTGGGTTTTGTGTAGGGGCGGACCCACATAGTGTGGATCAGGGTCCCGGGACACCAATGTTTTTTAAAAATTTATTAGAAGCGGTATATTAAATTTTTTGAGGACCCCATAAGATTTAATACTTGGAACCCATACTATTAATGTTGATGTGGTCTGGTGGAAAGTCCCTTGTTTTATCTTTGAAAGGTCATGGGTTCAAGTCTTACAAGGCTCAGTTTTTGGTTTTTTGTGTTAATTTTTAGTGTTAATCAATCATTTGATTGCTAATGTTGCAATGATAACTTTGGAAACATTCAAACACCTCTAAAATACATATCATTGTTTTCAACTTTATGCATGGTTTTCTTTAGAAACATTCAAACACTTTAAAATATCAGTTTTATTTTTCACTAGTTTAAGTTAATGGTTTTCAACACATGCTTATGAAAGGGTGGATCTAGGTTCTATCTCAAAAATGTTTAAGAAAGGGAAAACAAAGTGTTTATGTGTCAACCCGACCCATTTTGACCCGTTCAGGTAGTGATGATTGAAAAAAAAGTTTTATTATGATATTGTTTTTTATTATGTTCTTCGCCTCGACCCGAACTGAACAACGACCGACCCGAAAAATTTGAACACCGAAAATATGGGACCCCATTGGCAAAAAATCCTGGGTCCGCCACTGGTTTTGTGGACTGTGGCCCTCACATAATACAACCACCAAATTATTGGTTTTACCATTCGTACTTCCATGTCAATCCCTTGATAACTATCATTTTTATATGCAGCCTTCTATTGACTTTAGCTTCAAAACCTAAAATGGAATGTGTAATAATTATGTGGATACGTATTAATTAAGGGGTGAGATCACATACACAGGTTGGGACGAGTATCAAAACTGATCTTATACTCGTCTGTCAATAAGAAAACCGAATGCATTAGCATACGATGTATCATTTGTTAGTAGTCCCATGTATGTGTTTTTCTTTTTCAATTTTCAATTCATATTAAACCAATTATTTATCTCCACCACACCTACAATCGCATTCCATCCAATTATAACTCACCCAACTTAGCAATAAACGCACACGTCCCTTTTGCCACCTTGGCGCTTACATATTTTGATTTTCCCTTTTCACATAACACATAGCCTTACTAGAAGCAACTTTAATATCTCTTAGATGGAGGGAAAATGTCTCATCCTCGCCAAACTCGGCTTTAATAGATACACTTGTTTTTATATATGATTAAGCTATTCTAGAAAGAAGGATAAAAATGACAAGAATAAGAATGATTTGACACCTAAGAATACCCTAAAAAATAATAAAAACTTAATAAAAAATCATGAGCAACTTTATAGAATAGTAATCAACTTTCATTATTGTACCAATTTGGTTACCATAACTTTTTTTGTCACAATTAGGTACTCACAAGTTTTTTCTTTTTTCATTTTTTTTCGATCACTTAACTTTCACCTATATACTAATCAAAGTTTTTTTTTACTATTTTGGTAGGTTATTATGATGGCATGGAATATTTTCATTTAAAAAAAAATGTTAATGATGACGTGGACTGGTGACAGGGAATTTAAAATTGGTCACATGGATTTTGTTAATAATAAATTAAAAAAATTCGGAAAAACATGTTTTTTTAATTATTAAATTTTGAATAAATTTAGTTTCTTTTCTTGAAAAGCATCAAATTTAAATTTCTTTTATTAATAAAAATACAGAGCGTAAAAAGATTAGTTCTTTTTTCAAAAAACATCAGTATTCATTTTTTTATTAAAAAATCTATTTTCAGTTTTATTAAAAAAAATTACGTTATTTTAAGAGTTAACTATAATATCCATGTCACTAATTATAAATTCCATGTCACCAATAATAATGTACATTAAAATGCCATGATATCATAATAACTTATCAAAATGGTATAAAAAACCTTGATTGTTACATAGGTGATAGTTAAGTAATCGAGACAAAAATGTTAGTGAGGCATGTAATTGATAAAAAAAAGTTTGCGAGTAACCTAATTGAGATAAAAAAAAGTTAGAGTAATTAAATTGGTATAATATGAAAAGTTTGTTATTATTCTGTTAAGTTTTCCCTAAAAAATCATAACTCAGAATATTAAAAAAAAGGTAAAAAAAAACAAAGATGCTCCTTCCGTCGTCCTTGTTCAAAAGAAAACGAAAAGAAAAAAAACCACGATGCTGTGGAACAAATATCAATGTATGTTTTTATTTATTATTGTGCCTTTTTTTATTTTCATTATTATTGTGTCTTTTTTTTCTTGACATCGTGATATATTGCTTAACATTGTATTATATTTTACTTGGTATTGTGTTATATTTTGCGACCTGTTATGTTTTTTATTTATCATTGTGCTTTTTGTTTATTTCGTCATTGTGTCTTTTTTTCCTTAATAATTTTTTTTGAACGAGAAAGACGAGGGAAACATTTTAAACTATTTTTATTTTTTTCATTTTATTTACAATTTGAGTTGTGATTTTTTTTTATTAATTCTTTATTTTTTGAGTGGGTGGGGTGGGGGTGTTGTTTAGGTCACAAATTCTTCATACAGTACTCATCTTGACCCTGTTTGTATTCTAACATTTTCCTTTTCATATAATCTTATTTGAAAATGTTAGCAGCTTAAAAATTAAACATTTAGATTGTTATAAATCTAGTTTATATCTTATTTGAAAATGTTAGCAGCTTAAAAATTAAACATTTAGATTGTTATAAATCTAGTTTGTAATTAACATTCCAAGTTGATTTATGGGATGAGTTTAAGGCCTATGGGTATACTTTAACGCCCAAAGGCGTTAAAGCTGAGTTCGCAAGGTTAACAAGTGGCATACCACTCCCTTCATGGGTTAATAGGGGTTTAAATGCTATGTGGGTTAAAAGGCCTTAAATTCCTCTTCACACACAACCACAATAATTTAAGAATCAATTTAGCATTAAATAAAGGGTGGTAAATAAGGGTTAAACAATTTCCTTATGATGAGATAGACTAAAATTGAGTAAAATGGGTGATGTGGCGTCTATGCGAAGTTAAAAAGCTTGAATGTATACCTCATGACCTACGTTCTGAGTTAGGTTAACAAGTGTCGCAAAGACCTGGCAATTATGGCCCGAATGTATAACTTTGGGTTAATTTGGACTTTCATAAATGTAGCGCACTTATTTGGGTGAACTGTAAATTCTTCATGCATCAAAACGGACATCTTTGAAATTTTTAAAAAGAAAAAGGCTTTACAGGTCAAGTTGGGCTGAAACAAAACAACGAATGAAACATTTTAGGTTATTGTTGCGTTCAACGGGAAAGTCTGGTCTCACATCTGGTTAAATTGTAATCAGAATGAAGACCATACAAGAGGGATACCCAACAGACTGAGAAACCCACAAACCCGATGGGTGTAATAGGTTCCAAAAAGTAAGGGACTAGCCATCTAACACAGTTTTACAATGAGACTAGATTTAACACAACTACTCTGTAGTTGGAGATGAATCCAACCAAAAATAGAACGAACATGTTTACCAAGCAGAAAAATCTTTGAGTTCGTGTGTTCCAGCGCCTACTTTTCTTTTCTTTACAACAACATTATTACCATCCAGTGCCGATGTTGAATCAACCTTGGCCGTCCTTGCTTTCAAGTATTTACCAACACCAACACCACCAGTACCAGAAGTTTCGGCTTCGGCTCTGGTCCCAGGATTACTGTACCATGATCCTATCTTCTCCTGAAAATGAACAAGCAAAATTATTAAAAAAAATGAAAAAAAAAAAACAGATGGTATAAACAAACTAACGTTCTCTTCATCCACCACAGGCTCGTTCTTTTCTTCCTCCTCTTCATCGGGTTCCGAGTAAGGATTCACAAATACCGATACACTAATTATCTTAATCTCTTCCTGCACAATTAATATGTTATAACATGTGTGCATGATATCGATAAACTGGTCCATTTAACTGAAATAACCGAACCCAAACAAAAATCAACGGTTTGGTTTTATGTTTTTGTAAAAAAGAAAACATATTTTCGGTTAAGATTCGGTTTTGCATGTATTAAAACCACAAAAACCAAATCGAAATTATGAATTTTAATAATTAATTTTGAATGTCAAGTATTTACAAGAAACTAATAGATAGTGTAATCACAGTTTTCGTCTGCTTTATATTTTTACATGACTGAAATACCCTTCGCAAGACACATGACTCCAGCTAACAGAAAAAATTAATACCCGTTGATGAAAAGACGAAATGTGCAAACATTTTAATACATAAAGAGCATATCTTGTTAACTCCTTAATTTAAGGGCAATTTCTGAAAAATGGTATACCTAAAGAAAAAAAAGTGTAATTTACTCCAAAATATTTAAGGCTCAAATGAATAATAATCAATTAATTAACAAAAGATTTAGGACCAAATTCATTATCATGGGCCAACATTTCTTATTCCCCACAAACTTCAAGCCCAAATGGTAAAACCCAAAAACCAAAAACCGGAAAATTTAAAGCTATTTCATTTTTATAAATAAATTGCAAAAAGATAGCTGACTGTCGAATCATATAATGAACGACAAGATGAAATAATTCTAAGTCAATAATACTAACCAGGGGTCGATCATCATTATCAACAGGGACTTTCTCCATAACTGACAAAGTTGTTAAACCTCCTACAACTCCACCGAAAACCGTATGCTTGAAATTTAGATGATTTGCTGACTTATACAAGATAAAAAACTGTGAGCCGTTAGTGTGGGGCCCACTGTTCGCCATGCTAACAACGCCTCTACCAGAATGAAGCAGTTTTGAGTTTACTTCATCTTTAAAGGGCTTTCCCCATATAGATTCACCTCCTTTACCGGTCCCAGTTGGATCACCACCTTGTATCATAAAGTTCCTGAAAATAAAGTGAATTAAGAGTTAAACAAGCCGAGCAGAGACTGAGCTCGTTTAGGCTCAAGCTTTTGTTGTTTACCTTAAGAGAGTTCGGCTTGTTTAGAGCTCTATTTTTAAAGCTCAAGCTCGGTTCATGAGTAGCTGTGAAAATGAGCCAAGCCGGCTCGTGAACTACTCGAGATCGGCTCGTTTTGAAACCAAGCACGATATGACTCGCGGGCCTAACGTCCAAGCCTAATATTTATGACTATTATTAATGTATTTAATATACATATTTATTATATATAAAATTATGATGAATATAACTATATAAGATAATTAGGTAATATACAAAAACTATAAGTAAAAATTAAATAAAGATAATTAAAAATGTATATAAAAATTATGTTATATATAAAAACTATTAATAAAGATAAATAAAAATGTATATAAACTGTTGAGAGAACTTCGGTTTGGTCCATGTGGTTTCTTAAAATTATCAATTTTGGTCCAATAGTTTATTTTAGGCTTTTATGGTACAATACTTTCATTTGACTATCCATTTTAATCCAATCCGTTAACGCCATCCACCAACCATTAGTTAATACAACTTTGAGGGGGTTTTTGTATTTTTCACATACTTTTATTCATATAATGTCATATTAGCGAAATCAACTGGAATGTGTGTGAAGACTTGTTTGACATAATACCTTAAGTTGTAAACGAGCCGAACATCTAACAAACGTCCAGAGAACCATTCGGTGGAAAGTTTGTTTATGTTCAACTGTTTAATAAATGAACAAACATGTACAAAAATTTTCGTTCGGTAAGCTTAACGAGCGAACACAAACAAAGGTCGCGTTCGTTCAATAGTGCCCGTGGACCGTTCGGTAATGTGTTCATTTACGTCCGTTTGGTTACATTCGTTTACGTGCGTCTGATTAGGTTCGTAATTCATTTATGTCTGTCCAGTTAGGTTCATGTATTGATATTTTACTATTAATATTTTTATTTATTTGTTTTGCTACCCTCATATATTTTCGAATTATTATGTAATCATGTACTATTACTATAAATATTTTTATGTGAACTTATGGTTATATATTTGAATTAATACGTAATTGTTTATGTTCGTTAGTGTCAAATCTGTATGTTTGCTAGTGATGGCCCGCTAGGGTCGTTTATGTCCAGTTGTCCAAAGTATGTAAAATAATACAAAAAAAGCACCTCGAAGTTGTATTAACTAAATGTGGGAGGATGGGGTTAAGGGGTGGGCTCAAATTGATAGTCAAATGAAAGTATTGTACCATAAAAGCCTAAAATAGACTTTTGGACCAAAATTGATAATTTTAAATTATTATTAATTAATGGGGTATATATGATTCTTTTAACTATTTTGTAAACATATATGATATCTTAATTGGTTTGTAAGGGCATATATGATATTTGAAGTTTTGCTTGGATATATATAATAATTAAAATGTTTGTAAGGGTATATATGAAATTAATCCATTTATAATTTAATATATTATATGTATTATTAAGTTTTATCATAATTTATATAATTTAATAATCATTGTATAAATATATAGTTAACATATTAATAAAAATATTAGCTTAAGCTCAGCAGCTTGGTTCGAGCTTGATACATGAAGCTTGGACTCGAGCCCAAATTATTAAATGCGCGCCAATAGAAACTTGAGCTCGGACTTGTTAAGCTAGGCTCGATTCGAGTTTTTTGTGAGTCAATCTCAAGTAGCTTACGACCAGCTTGGCTCGTTTACAGCCTTGATAACAAAGTATAAGAATTTAAATTGAAACTCAAAAGAAAACAATATAAGAAAAAAAATACCTTATATTTCTGTGAAAAACTACCCCGTTGTAATATCCTCGTTCACATAAAGTGATAAAGTTCTCACATGCTCTTGGAGTTATATCACAATGTAGTTCTATGTTTAAATTACCATGTGTAGTATGCAACTGAACATAACCTTTTTTCTTGGGGTTTTTCTCAACTTTCACATATTCAAACTCGTTCTTTGTGACGGGATCGTATGATGTAGATGTAAAAGATCTAGACGTTGCCCCACTTGTGTACTGGCTCTTTACCTATAAAACAAATTCTCATCAAGTCAACATTGGTAATCATGTCGGGTTGGTGGTTAGAACTAATCTCACAAGTCAACAAGTCAATATAGGTCAGTAGGTCACTTTTAAAGGTTTATACGTAGAAAAAAAATTAAAATAACTAACTTTAAATTTTATAACTTTTCATCTTTAAAGATACTACGGTGCTGTTTGTTTTTTCAGAGGTAAAATACTAAAATGTCTGCAGTCTGCGGATCACATCTGCAGATATCTGTAGCAGAAGAGGTGGACCAAACCTCTGCACTCTGCAAGAAGAAGACTGTGTTTTTTTAACGTCTGCAGACTGCTAAAACTTTCAATATAAGCTCTATACCAAAAACACAAATTATCCAGCAACAATTAAAAATATATAAATCCAAATTTTATACCTCTGAACTAGCAAACTATAAAACTTACGTTAACAATTTTCCATGTGAATGTTTTTTCCTCCAAAAGTTTCGTCAATCGTTTTCGAAAGTAGATAGTTCATACATAATGAATGAAACGAGCCAAAACTCAAGCTTAAAACAACTCACAAACCGATGGCATAAACCTAAACTTTCTACAAACCTTTTTCAACTTAAAACTTTCTATAGACTTTTTATAATCCTTAACTTTCTACAAACTTTTTTCAACTAAAAACTAATAATACTTGAACAATTATGCAAAATTATAATTGAACAAAAAAAAAAACTAATCAATTGAACAAATCAATTAACAAGAATTCAATTAAAAAAACTTAATAACTTAATTGATATATGATGGAAAATGAGTTTAGAAGAGGTTGGAAGACTATGGTCCAAGTTTGCACCAAGAAGAGGGCGCGCAGACGTTTTTTAATGAAACGTCTTCGGAAAAACAAACAGTCTGCAGAGGGCAATGTCTGCACGCTGCAGACAAAAGAGGCCAGGAAGATCTTTTGTAAAAAAACAAACACCACCTAAGTTCTCAAAAACCCTTTAAACAGGTTCACAAGTCAATCCACTTATTAAACGGCTCGTATTCGGGTGGACCCATTGTTTAGACGGGCCGTGTTCGGGTTGAGTTGTTTACTAGAACAAATCTTGTTGAGCCAACCCAAAACATGTTTTTGCATGTTGCCTTATGTTATTTATAAAGTTAAAAAGAAAGCAGACCATTTTAGCGTTGACAGGTGTCCGATCACCCGACATATGCATAGCAATTCTGGCAGCAGTTTTATCACTTGAAGCTGCTTTTGCAGCTGCAGCACTTCTTCCATGAACAGAAGCAGATGCAGCATCAACAATACTGAAAGCCGGTTGTTGACTTTTGACTTCACCATTGGACTTTGGGTTATCTTTAATGCGTTCTCTAGCGGCTAAAATGGCAGCTAGTGCAGCAGCTCGTTCACTCTGAGCCTTGTTTCCACCACCACCATGTAATGCGAGTTCACGCCCCTTCTCAGTTTTGAGCTCCTTTAACATTTGCTTTATGTCGCCTTTCACGTTTATGTTGTACGTTGGATCAGAGTCCATTTTCAAATGTTCTGAAAAAAATTCATATTCCCATTAGTATTATCGTCATTAGGCCTGTAAACAAACTGTCGGTTCAGTGAACCGCTCATGAACCTTTCAGTAGAAGTTCGTTTATTAATAAACAAACGGGCATGAACAGAAAGTTTAGTTCATGTAATTAAACGAACGAACATGAACACATGGCTCGTTCGTTCATTTATGTTTGTAAACATGTGCTTACATTCGTTAATTTAAATTTGTTTTATGAGTGGGATTTTACTGGGCATGATTGATTGATTGGTTCGCCAGCTTATGCTTGTTTAAGCTCGTTTCGTTAATAAGTTTTAACAAGTTTTTAGGCCCAATACATTGTTTTTTCAGATTACACTTAACTAATTTCAGCTAAGCTATGTTTGTTCATTTACGTCCATGAACCATTCATTTATATTGCTAACGAACAAACATATCATGAACAGGCTCATCTTCTTCACGACCAAACATGAACAAATGAACGAGAAAATCTGCTTGTTTAAGTTCCCATGTTTGAGCTCGTTCGTTTGTTAAACGAACAAACACGATCAAGCCATGGATGTGCTCGTTCAGTTCATTTACAACCCTAATCATCCTGAAAATTACCTTCATCATCAACTTTCAAGTTCTTTTTAACATGATCGAAATCCACCAGAGTTTTGTTATCAATCGTGTTTGGATTCTGCAAAAGCGGATATACATATAAGAAAAACCTCAAATATATTTATATGTAATGCATTACCTGAATAGTAATGATGTCTTCTCTTTTAAAGGGTTCATCAGTTAGAAGCTCCTTCCAGTTCTTCGTTTTAAGGTTGAGTTCTTTAATTGCCTTTGCAAAAGATAAAGATAGATGCAATTGATTTCAGATAGGAATTGTTTATAAAACATATATCATTAATGATTAAACAGGAGCAACCTCGTAAGAGAAGACGTTTCCGGTAGTCCTTATGGCAACAATATGTGTAAACTCTGTAAACACTTTGTTTAACACGGGACAATGAAACTCTCCTGCAAAATAGAAGTTGATTCCTCAGAAGTTTAGAAAATTATAAAAGATTTGGCATTCAATGAATCCTCCATAAGTGTAACCGAATAGTTTGTGAACTGTTTGGCGGTAAGTTTGTTTATTTAACAAACAAAACGAACATGAACATGAATTTTTGTTCATTTAGTTAACCGAACACAAAAACATGTCTAGTCCGTTCATTTACAACTTAGTCTAGTTTTAATAACTTTTAGGCCAAAGATATTGTTCTTCACATTATATTTAACTGCTTTTAGCTCTGTTCATTTATGTGATTATGTCCATCTGTTTATGTTCCTGAACGGTTCACTTATACTGTTTACAAACAAACATGAACATGTTCTTTTCTTAACGAACAAACAAACACGAACAGGAAAACCCTAGGTGTTTAAACGTTCGTGTTCGATTGTCTGTTTGATACTTTGGTTAACAAACACGCTTCGTTCGTGTTTGTTCACAAGCCTATGTAATCATACCTTCAGAGTTCTTGTGAAACGTTAGTGGAACGAGATCTTCTTGTTTAAGAGGATTTCCAGAAACAGGATGTTTTCCATACTTTCTTATGTAGGGAATGATGTGCCTACATCATAATATACATAAATAAGCTTAAACATATATAAAAATAGTTAGAAAGTTTGTTGATGCAAGGTAATGCTGAATATTACTGGTCACATGCAGACCCTTCAAAAGCTTCATAACTAATGGTTTTATACTGAGACATCAGTAAACATTCAATTGATATCCAATAAGCTCGAAAAATGCTCATTCGATTAACTTAACTGTGAATTATTATATCATGAAGTTGAATTCTAAGAAATGAATAAAAACAGAAAGAAGACTGACATGATATCGAATACACTGCCATCATGAGTGCATACTGCGTCCTCAAATGGAGTAAAAGTGAGGCTGCAAATTCAAAGTCAATCAAGCAATAATAGATAGAAAGGGAGGCGTTTGAAAGGTCTTTGGATTTGGCACCGCCCCACTCGGTAGCCCACTCCGTCTTCGTGATGAACATCCGATCTTTGCTGTGTTGCTTCTTCCCCATGATGATTATCTCCGGAGCCCTACATCTTTCTTTCTTATACGCTACTACGCTGGTATACAATACAATGATTAATTAGTTCATATGAGCTCGGATCTAGTTCTTAAATATTGTTAATCGATCAGTTAGGGTTATGTGTTTGCACTGTGTGTTTTCTGGAGAGAATTGGACATAGTTTGGACGTGATTATCATAAAATAACTTGATTCATTCCTGAAATCATCAATTACAACGTTTATATAGAACATGGGCCATTTATTTTTATTTTTTAATCTTTTTAAACTAATTTTGTTTACTTTATGTATAATAAAAAGAATCCAATTATAATAGAGAGGCGTGTAAGCGGACAACAAACTGCGTCGCTACCCCTTTTTGAATGACAAAACAATCCTGCTGAAAACAAAGTTATCGTTCTTCAACGTCGATGAGTTACTGTGCACGACCCGCTGAACTCTTTTCAAAAACGTACCAGCATCGGGGGCAAGAGACCCAAATGTATTGAAAGCAAAAGAAATGAAGGCATGTTGATTCTCGACACATGCCTTCTCGTTCGTAGCAATTTTTTCTTATTCTGCCTTTAACATGGCTTACCTAGCAACAAACCCGGTGTCCCTAAGCCCGACAAAAGGGGACACCCCAGTAAGGTCAACACAAGCATGCACCCCCCCCCCCCCCCGCCCATCCAAACACAAGAATGTCGGCTAGTCGGAGAGTAGACCTTCCTTCACGCGAATATGATAAGAAATTCACAAGAGCCTCTTTCTTTTCTTTTTTTTTTTTTTTTGCCAAATCACTTAGCGAATGGGCACCCGATTAGCCAAGCCATTCGCCAACAGGCCAGCTAGACGTGCACAAAAAAACCAGTTCCGTACCAAACCCGTTGGAACCGACCAGGAACCAGTGGCGGATATTTTTTTCAGGTGGTGCACTACTTTTACATGCTTCAATTTCATAGAGTCAGGGTATAAAAAAATTCCGGGTCGGTTTGAGGTTCGGGTCGATTCGATGGTTCAGGCAAAGTTCATTACATAATAAAAATGCGATAAAATAATAAAATATACACCGCCATTGAAAATATCTCTTAATAATTATATAGGGGAGTTCACGGTTCGGTTTCAACCTGTGAAACCGTCCAAATCGTTCGTCGGTTTGGTTTCACAGTTGGTTTTTTTCTATAGCTTTCGGTCGGTTTCAAATTTGCAAACCGTAATGAACGGTTTGGTTTATGGTTTCTACCAAAAACTGTCCGTATAAAACCGGACAGAACCCTAAGATTTAATAATATATATTAACTGTTTTGATATTTAATAATATATATTATATTAAGCTTAATTTTAAAAAAACTGCACTTAAGAATATTTGAAATTTAAAACACAATTTGTGGGCTTTGCGTTAGCCATCGAAATCTCAAAAGTCCCTTGTATATCTTTCTGTTATGTAGGAAAAAAAGACTTTCATTTTGTTAAGTTGCACTATCAGTTATGTTCATATTTCAAGGATTGTTGGCTTTATAAGGCTAATGTTATTTTTTGTTAGATGTTAATCTTGTTAACTCTCCAAGCTTCCTATTCATTGTTAAGTTTTATGAATTTTTTGTTTAACTTGTATCCTGCACTTGTATATTATATAACTTTTATAGAGGCTTAACAAAGCTCAAACCGTGAAACCAAACCGGAACCAAACTGTTAATAAAAGTTTGGTTTGGTTCGGTTTTTAATCTTAACGTTTCGGTTTTGGTTTTCGATATGTAAAAACTGTTGGTAAGGTTTGGCTTCGGTTTAACCCAAAATCGTCAAAACTGGACCGTTAATACCCTTAATTCATAATACCCACAAATCAACAATTACAAACTAGCGAATTAAAAACTAAGGAACTAACAAACTAACAAATTAAAATCAACAATCTAACAAATTAAAACTAAATTCAACAAATAACTTAACAATTAAGTAGTTAACAATCAAGAACAATTAACAAGAAGTCAGCAACAATTAACATTTAATATAGAGTAAACTGCGGTTTTCATCCCTATGGTTTGTTCAAATCTGCTGTTTTAGTCCAATAGTTTCAAATTTGCGATTTTCGTCCCTGTGGTTTCATTTCACTTGCAATTAAACCCGATCCCACTAACCTCGTTAAGTTTGGCCGTTAAACCCAAATACACCTCGGCTTCTCACATGAGAGGGCTTGCGAATTAGAGCCGGGGTTTATTTGGTGAGAAAAAAAGGACAAAACTGCCCCTCACGTGAACGGCCAGACTTAACAGGGTTAGTGTGATCGGGGTTTAATTGCAAGTGAAATGAAACCACAGGGACAAAAATCACAAATTTGAAACTATTTGACTAAATCGCAGATTTGGACAAACCACAGGGACGAAAACCACAGTTTACTCTTTAGTATATGAATGTAAACTTACCTTCAAAGTGGGAGAATTCGAGTAATCGAGCTTCGAGGAATAGTAGAAGGCAAGAGGATTGGAGGAAGTCAGAAAGGCAGAAGGTGTGTATTTGTAACACCCCGTAACCGCAGCGGAAACGTACACGGGATGCCACAGACACATCTGATATCAACAGCATTGCTTATAAGGAAAATACCACTACATTAATTTATAACATATTACATTGTTGCGAGTTTCATTACTGTCTAGGTGTTACACACATATTTTACCGATAAGACATTAATAAATTCATTACAAAACATAGAGCAGCAAGCTTCCAACAGGTAGCACAGATAGTTAAGCACATATCAATCATTCCAACTTGGGCATACCTAGAAAACATGTAAAGAAAACGGGTCAACTACGAATAGTTGATGAGTTTCACTAATTTAAATAAACACTGACAAATCATTTTAATAATCATTTATTAACAATATAATCATGCTGGGAACTATGTTACCCCAGAACATTTCCATTAACTTCCTGGGAACTATGTTACCCCAGAACAATAAATACCCCTGGGAACTATGTTACCCCAGAACAATAACAACCCCTGGGAACTATGTTACCCCAGAACAATAACAACCCCTGGGAACTATGTTACCCCAGAACAATAACAACCCCTGGGAACTATGTTACCCCAGAACAATAACAACCCCTGGGAACTATGTTACCCCAGAACAATAATAACCCCTGGGAACTATGTTACCCCAGAACAATAACACATGATAAACATTTTATATATTCTGTGCATCAGACCATATATATATAAATGTACAAGTATTTCCATACGATCGGTATGTACTTAAATACTTTAAATAAGACATGTTTTCCGCCCCGGGAAAATATAATTAAAATAATTCATTAAAAGGGGCTCGTGAAAACTCACCTTTTTGTGAGTCGGTGAGTAATATAAGGAACAGCTACGTGCCTGGATCTGTAATATAATATCTAGTCGTTACTATATAATTCCCATAACTTAAATACGTATCAATCGGTACATCTGGGAACATTGTTAACCCAGTACTGTACTCGATTCGGGGACAATGTTAACCCCGTGACACTTCTAAGGACTCAGATTGTGACATTGCTTAGAGTTTGACAGTCAATTTAGTTAAGGTGATGAAATTATAGCTCGGTTTGACACCCCGTTTGGCCGTGGGGCCCGTTTCCGGTATTTTGGTGCCGGAAACGGTAAAATCGGGTAAAATTACCCAAATCATCCGAATTATTTTCGGATGATTTATTTTTACTTAATTTACTTAGATTTATGAAAATAGTCCATTTTTAAAGTTTTCGTGTACCAGTCAGCTCGCTTATGCGAACTTTGCCGGTTTACACGTTTTAAGCTTTAAAAACTTGTTTTTATGTTCTTTTTAGCACAAATAATTACCCGATTAGTCTCGGGTCTTGAAATTTTGCACAAAACTTATTTTGACAGAAAGAAAATTTTACAAAATTTTTCCAGATTTATTTTCTTATATTTACATTTATTTATCTATTTTTAAATCTTATTAAAACACTAAATATGTCAAAAATACCAAAACACTTTAGAAAAATCCCAAATTTTTCTGGGATGATCTCTGTCATCCTCATAACTTCCTGGAATTTTTCCAGATTTATTTTCCTATATTTACATTTATTTATCTATTTTTAAATCTTATTAAAACACTAAATATGTCAAAAATACCAAAACACTTTAGAAAAATCCCAAATTTTTCTGAGATGATCTCTGTCATTCTCATAACTTCCTGGAATTTTTCCAGATTTATTTTCCTATATTTACATTTATTTATCTATTTTTAAATCTTATTAAAACACTAAATATGTCAAAAATACCAAAACACTTTAGAAAAATCCCAAATTTTTCTGGGATGATCTCTATCATCCTCATAACTTCCTGGAATTTTTCCAGAATTTAAAACTTATTTTTCAAGCCATTTTCACCCAAAACCGAGCTAGAAAGCCCTAGAACTCGTTTCACCGAAAAGCCTACTTAGACTTTTCCAACTGAGCTCAAATTTTGTGGGTGACTTTTATATGTTATAAAAAGCTTATCTTAAATTTTCCAGAATTTTTCATCAAGTTTAGCTATTTTTCACTATTTTTGGCCAAAACCGAGCATTAAATTCACCAAATATTCATCTTTTATCCAAAAATTACCAAAAATTCACAGATCTCATATTTTCATGTGTAGATCATCTCTGTGAAATTTCGTGACCCGACTCTAAGCACACGAAAATCTGTCCAAATTTCATAAACACACGAAAACCGAACTATCTTGTGTTTTCTAGCTTTAGATCGCAAGGATCTCGGTTTCTAGCCTTTGCTAGCCGCTAGATACAACACTTACAAGCACCATAACACTATACCAAGCAAACTATACCAACAATCAAACCATTTCTTTCAAAGTGTCGGTTTTTAAGTAAAAACAAAGGTTTTAACCGTAAAAATCCGTTCTCGACTCTTTTTACTCATTTCTTGGACCAAGATCCCTTGTATAACTTGTATACATCTCTTGGTCATGCAAGAGTCGATTGCATCTCGGATTTTCACCCGTTTTTCACATGGAAAATTCATTTGACAAGATTTCAACCGTAAAAATTCATTCTAAACACTTTTAACTAATTACTTGGATCAAGATCCTTTGTATAAATTGTATACATCCCTTGATCATACGAGAACCGGTTCCATCTCGGGTTTTCACCCATATCTCACTTGGAACCTTTTGTTCTCAAGAATTATTAAATTAAAACAAGATTCAAGCCTCAAATTATGTATATACCTTGAAGATCTTGGTTAAAAATGATGATCTTGGTTGTATATTTGAAAGATATGAAAGGATTTTGGGAGAGTTTTTGATGGAAAAAGAAAAAATGAAATGTGTGTGTGCATAAACAAGGCCGATCGGCCTACATTATGTGTGGGGTGGGGCCCACACATCCATTCTAGGCCACACACTCAGATTTTCGTAATCTGGATAATGTTTTGGATAATCTGGTTCAGTTCGTTTCTCGTTTAAACTCGTAATTCGGCTTGAAACGAAATTAAAATGGTCGTTTTTCGGGTTAAAGTAAAATTTACATAAAACTGATTTAAAAACTTTAAAAACTTAACTCATGACATTAAAACATCATATTATTAATAATTACGCATCTTTTTCGGCTTGATTGATCGTCTCTTGCTTGGTTTGGTGTTAAAGGTTTCGTTTAGCGTACCGACGTACCATTAAATCGAAATCCTTTTTCTGTGCTATAATTTACTTATCCCGAAGCATTAATACTTCGTAAATATCACTAAACATTATATACTTCGTCTATAATGTAATTCCCGATTCGTTCGGGTTTCAATAATCGTTCATTGGTTAATTGTAATTCCAATATGATTCACTATATAATTGGGTATGATTCATACTGTGAACCATATATATTCGTATAAACGTGCTATAACTCATATAATCAATATTAAATAACACGTAAATAGTATATTCCGGCTAGGGTATACCTGAATTTGCCGGAATCGTTACATTCTCCCCCCGTTATAAAAATTTCGTCCTCGAAATTTTATGCGTCAACTACTTCCTTTTGAGGAAATAAGTGGGGGTATTTCTTCCGAAATTCATCCTTTCGTTCCCAAGTAAATTCTGGGCCTCGTTGCGAATTCCATCTAACCTTGACCAACGAGATCTTATTGTGTCTAAGTTGCTTGATCTTACCGTCCACTATTTCAATGGGCTCCTCTACGAAGTTAAGCTTATCATTTATATGAACGCCCTCTAAGGGTAACACCGATGTCTCATCCGCCAGACATCTTTTCAAATTCGACACATGAAACACGTTATGAACTGCACTTAGTTCCTCAGGCAGTTCTAATCGGTAAGCTACCGGACCGATTTTTGCAATAATATCGAATGGTCCAATATATCTCGGGGCTAACTTCCCCGCCTTTCCAAATCTAACCACACCCTTCCACGGTGATACTTTCAAATATACCTTTTCACCCTTCTCAAATGACAACGGTTTTCGACGAGTATCGGCATAACTCTTCTGCCGATCCCGCGCAGCTTTCAGGTTGTTCTTAATTTCAAGAATCTTGCCGGTCGTCTCCTGGACCAGATCCGATCTAATGACCTGCGAGTCACCCACTTCAGACCAGCAAAGTGGTGATCGGCACTTACGTCCATACAATGCTTCATAAGGTGCTGCCTTTATACTGCTATGGTAACTGTTATTATAGGAAAATTCAACGAGTGGGAGATGTTGATCCCAATTTCCCTTAAAGTCCAGTACGCAGGCACGAAGCAAATCCTCCAAAGTTTGAATGGTCCTCTCAGACTGACCATCGGTCTGAGGGTGGTAAGCCGTGCTTAGGTCAATACGTGTTCCCAATGCTTCTTGAACAGCTTGCCAAAGTTTGGAGGTGAAATGGCTATCCCTATCGGAGATGATCGAGATGGGGATGCCATGACGAGACACTATTTCATTTATATAAATTTGCGCAAGTCTCTCGGTGTTATAATTGTTTCTAATTGGAATAAAATGTGCCGATTTGGTTAATCTATCCACGATTACCCAAATTGCATCATTTCCCCGGGATGTCTTAGGGAGGTGTGTCACGAAATCCATTGTGATTTGCTCCCATTTCCATTCGGGAATCTCCGGTTGTTGTAACATCCCCGAGGGTTTCTGGTGTTCCGCCTTAACCCTCGCACACGTCGTACACTTGCCGACGTAGGTGGCTATATCCTTTTTCATACCCGGCCACCAGTAGAACTCCTTCACATCCTTATACATCTTATCCGATCCCGGATGTATGAAATATTTCGATTTATGCGCTTCATCCATGATCAAATCACGAAGGTCATGGAGGGTCGGGATCCAAATCCGATTTTTGAAATAGAAAATTTCGTCCACACGCTGTTCGAAATTCTTCTCATTCCCGTAAAGTCCTTCTTTATCCAATTGGTCCTCTTTCAACGCCTCGCGTTGAGCGACTCGAATCAAATCCGAAAGGCTCGATTGGACTACCATTCCCAACGCTCGCACGCGTAGTGGCTTGACTCGATCCTTTCTACTCAAGGCATCGGCTACAACGTTAGCCTTGCCGGGGTGATACCGTATGTCACAGTCATAGTCACTTAATAATTCGACCCATCTTCGTTGCCTCATATTCAGTTCTTTTTGATCGAATATGTGTTGCAAACTTTTATGATCAGTGAATATGGTGCACTTTGTACCGTAGAGATAGTGTCTCCAGATTTTAAGTGCAAAGATGACTGCTCCCAGTTCCAAGTCATGAGTAGTGTAGTTTTTCTCATGGACTTTTAACTGTCGAGACGCATAGGCTATGACCTTTTTATTTTGCATTAACACGCATCCTAACCCTTTACGGGATGCGTCACAATATACAACAAATCCATCGTCTCCGTCGGGGAGACTTAAGATTGGCGCTTGGCACAATCTTTGCTTTAGCGTTTGAAACGCCGTTTCCTGCTCTTCACCCCATTCATATTTCCGATCCTTTTGAGTCAGGAGGGTTAAAGGTTGGGCGATGCTGGAAAAGTTCTCTATAAATCGACGATAGTATCCAGCTAAGCCTAAGAATTGGCGGATTTCCTTCGGAGATTTAGGCGCTTGCCAATCCTTAATTGCTTCAACTTTACTCGGATCAACGTGTATTCCTTGGTGGTTTATAACGTGACCGAGGAATTGCACCTCTTGTAACCAGAAGTTACACTTGGAGAATTTTGCATACAACTTCTCCTGATCCAAAAGCTCCAAAACTAACCTCAAATGTCGCTCATGTTCTTCTTTACTTTTTGAATATATCAAAATATCGTCAATAAATACAATGACGAATTTGTCGAGATAGGGTTTACAGACTCGGTTCATGAGATCCATGAACACCGCTGGCGCATTTGTTAGCCCAAAAGGCATAACTAGAAATTCATAGTGGCCGTAGCGAGTCCGAAACGCGGTTTTTGGGATATCCTCCTCTTGAATTCTAACTTGGTGGTATCCCGATCTAAGATCAATTTTTGAGAAATAGCTCGCACCTTGTAGTTGGTCGAACAAATCATCGATCCGGGGAAGAGGATACCTATTTTTAATGGTTAACTTATTCAATTCCCTGTAGTCAATGCACATTCGAAGGCTTCCGTCCTTCTTTTTCACAAATAGTACAGGTGCACCCCACGGGGAATAGCTGGGACGAATAAATCCCTTATCCAACAATTCCTGCAACTGGTTGGATAATTCTTGCATCTCGGACGGTGCAAGTCTGTAAGGGGCCTTAGCAACAGGGCCAGCTTGTGGTAACAGATCGATTCTGAATTCGACCTGTCGGGTTGGCGGTAATCCAGGAAGTTCCTCTGGAAAAACTTGTGGAAATTCGCGTACCACGGGAATATCGTCCACCCGTTTTTCCTCAGAATCAGCGGCCGTCAGGCTCGCTAGATACGCCACACATCCCTGACGTATATATTTCAACACCTTGAGGTGGGATATAAATGGTATCATGGTGCTGGATTTTTCTCCCTGCACTAATACCTCCTCGTCATCCGACACCCGGATCTTGACGGTTTTCTTTTCACAGTTTATTTCTACCCTGTTACGTGCCAACCAATCCATTCCCACTATCACGTCAAAACTACCCAATTCTACCGGTAACAAGTCAATCAGGAAGGATTGTTCGCTCAGAATAAAAGGGCAACTCCGAACAATCCGATTAACTATCATGGTTTTACCGTTAGCGACTTCTACGGTGTAAGGTTCTATGGTTTCACCAATAGGAAGGTTTGCTATCGAAAGGAATCTAACGGAGACAAAACTTCTATCGGCGCCTGTATCAAATAATACAGAAGCGTAATGATCAGAGACGAGGAAGGTACCTGTCACTACGCTGGGGTCCTGGCGCGCCTCGTTCGCTCCCATCACAAATGCTCGGCCTCGCGCCGGATTGGACGACGATGGCTGACCCGCGAGTTGTCTCCCGTTTCCTCCCTGATTCAGTTTCGGGCAGTTCCTTTTGAAGTGATCCGTGCTGCCGCATTCGTAGCAAGCACGGCTAGTGGTCACCATCTGGTTTCCTTGCGGGTTCTGCTGTCGGGCTGGTTGAGTTCTAAATGGTTGCGCCCGAATAGGTTGTGGTTGTCGGTTCAGGTTGTTCAGATTTGTCTTACAATTTGGTGCGTAGTGTCCAACCCTGCCACACCGGTGGCACACCACCTCCTTGCACACGCCACTATGGTGGTAACCACATTTCCCGCACCTAGGAAACGTTCCCTTCTGCGGTTCTTGCCTTCCGCCCGAACTAGTCATGGCATAGCTCTGGGCAGCGGGCCTAGCTCGTTTGCTTTGCTGCTTTTCTTGGACTCTATGATCATGCGCACCCCGTTTTCCCCCAGCGGATTCTCCTGTCACCTTTAGTGATCCGCTCCGCAAGAAATCATACGTGACTATGCCAGCCTGTGTCACTGCACTTTCATACGTCCGGTGTCCCCCCGCGTTGACTATACTCCTTACTACTGGAGTAAGTCCCCAAATATAACGTTCCACCCTCTTCGTCTCCGGGGTGACCAACCACGGTACTAATCGTGACAGTTCATTGAACCGATTGGTATAACCCAAGTGGTCCGCCCCCTTCATCTCCAGATTCCACAACTCATTTTCCAGTTTCTGCAATTCATTCTTTGGACAGAAATGTTCCAACACAAGAGCCTTAAGCTCCGTCCAGGTCATGTGGTTTGTCGCCACCTGACCTCGAGTCTGTACTATGGTGTTCCACCATGTCAAGGCATGGTCGGTGAATGTACAGGTGGCGTACTTAACGATACAATCCTCGGGACAGTTGCTAATATTCACCACTGATTCGATTTTCTCTATCCATTTAACTAACCCATTCGGTCCTTCAGACCCGCTAAACTCTAATGGCTTGCACAACATGAAATCCTTGATCGAACATCCCCTGGATGCACGAATTGGTTCCGTACGGTTTGTCTCTACCGTAGGTATAGGGCCATTTCTGTCAGTAACGACCACCCTAGGCGGTGCGTCATTACTCGGAATAGTGTTATCATTCCTTGGAGGATTAGCATTTTGTTCCCCGCCATCATTTATGGGCGTTTGATTGCTCGGAGGGGTTGGATTGGTTGAGTTATTAATACTGGCGGCGATGCGCGATACTATATCCGGTATCGCCGCCTCCAACTGCTGAGCAATCAAACGGCTCACATCTACTTCCGATATTTTCGTGGATCGTTTCGGTGCCATTCTACACAATCATCAAAGAAATATATATAATCAATACCATCTCAAAACATAAAGCACAATACATATTTCATTCATTAGTAAACATTGATTCATATTACACAACATCAGTTTACATACTTTCAGTCAACATTACATAACTAGTTTTATTACAAGGGCCCTATGTCGGTATCATCTCGACATAACCCGTAAAGGGGTCAGTGCTTGAATGATACCCAAAAGTATCTATAGTGATATGCCCTACAAGAGACCCACCCTAGGGGCCAGTGGTCGTATCATAACTAACCAAGATTCACTCCGTGTTAGTATCACCACTAACTACTTACACAGAGTATCAAAAAGAAAACGGCCCCTGACTAACCCCAACCAAACATAACTACTAAACACGGTGGTATGCCCACCACATCATCACTGCCACCATCGCCACCATTGCTGCCACCACCCCCCGGAGCCACGCCTCCAACCGCTGAACCATCATTAGGGAGTACGAGCTCTCCCTGGTCAACCGGTCGATTGCATACTGGCAATCCAGTATGCGGTCACCAAGGTACACTCGTCTCTGTACCCCCACGGTCAGGGCGGCTGAGTGCTCATTTACTTGCTCTGTGAGCACTTGTAGCCAGGCTACCGCCTCCCGCTCCTGTCTGGGAAGGCCCCAGACAGGTAGAGCCATCGGCTCGGGCTGGGATGAGGACTCTCCCCGACGAGTAGCAGGTCGGGGTGGGGGAGAGGTCGGTGGGACACGCGGAATGCTGATCCGCGCCGTAAGGCGGGGACCAAATCCAGGAGGGACAGAGGTGGCCTGCGGTGCGAGGGGAGTAGGGGATCTGACGATCCGGGCCGGGGAGGACTGACTCGAGCTCCTGTGACTCGCCTCGCTAGGCTCGGAGTCGGATGACACATGTAAGCTCCCGGAGTTTCCGGGGCTAACCTCCTCCGGATCCTCCTCTACAGATAAGCTATGCGGGCTTGACATTTTTACCTGCACACAAGTTAACAAGCATATAGTCCTTTCCATAGTGTAATTCATAATTAAATTAACACATACTTATTTATACAATTTTACCACATAATAATATTATCATATATTTACACATATGTTGCCAATTTTACCTATTTAAGTCCCCCGTGACTTCCCCTGAATTCCCTCGTGCAGACAAGTCTGTTATTATGTTCCGGACCATAATAACCCACTTGTCCAACCAAGTTCATCCCGATCTCGTCACAATATATTATTAGTTGATATTCAGATCCTATAATACTTAAGCTACTGGTTATATTTTAGGTATTTTTTTTCAGACATCCTAATTCTTTATAACCAATGGCTCTGATACCAAGTTCTGTAACACCCCGTAACCGCAGCGGAAACGTACACGGGATGCCACAGACACATCTGATATCAACAGCATTGCTTATAAGGAAAATACCACTACATTAATTTATAACATATTACATTGTTGCGAGTTTCATTACTGTCTAGGTGTTACACACATATTTTACCGATAAGACATTAATAAATTCATTACAAAACATAGAGCAGCAAGCTTCCAACAGGTAGCACAGATAGTTAAGCACATATCAATCATTCCAACTTGGGCATACCTAGAAAACATGTAAAGAAAACGGGTCAACTACGAATAGTTGGTGAGTTTCACTAATTTAAATAAACACTGACAAATCATTTTAATAATCATTTATTAACAATATAATCATGCTGGGAACTATGTTACCCCAGAACATTTCCATTAACTTCCTGGGAACTATGTTACCCCAGAACAATAAATACCCCTGGGAACTATGTTACCCCAGAACAATAACAACCCCTGGGAACTATGTTACCCCAGAACAATAACAACCCCTGGGAACTATGTTACCCCAGAACAATAACAACCCCTGGGAACTATGTTACCCCAGAACAATAACAACCCCTGGGAACTATGTTACCCCAGAACAATAACAACCCCTGGGAACTATGTTACCCCAGAACAATAATAACCCCTGGGAACTATGTTACCCCAGAACAATAACACATGATAAACATTTTATATATTCTGTGCATCAGACCATATATATATAAATGTACAAGTATTTCCATACGATCGGTATGTACTTAAATACTTTAAATAAGACATGTTTTCCGCCCCGGGAAAATATAATTAAAATAATTCATTAAAAGGGGCTCGTGAAAACTCACCTTTTTGTGAGTCGGTGAGTAATATAAGGAACAGCTACGTGCCTGGATCTGTAATATAATATCTAGTCGTTACTATATAATTCCCATAACTTAAATACGTATCAATCGGTACATCTGGGAACATTGTTAACCCAGTACTGTACTCGATTCGGGGACAATGTTAACCCCGTGACACTTCTAAGGACTCAGATTGTGACATTGCTTAGAGTTTGACAGTCAATTTAGTTAAGGTGATGAAATTATAGCTCGGTTTGACACCCCGTTTGGCCGTGGGGCCCGTTTCCGGTATTTTGGTGCCGGAAACGGTAAAATCGGGTAAAATTACCCAAATCATCCGAATTATTTTCGGATGATTTATTTTTACTTAATTTACTTAGATTTATGAAAATAGTCCATTTTTAAAGTTTTCGTGTACCAGTCAGCTCGCTTATGCGAACTTTGCCGGTTTACACGGTTTAAGCTTTAAAAACTTGTTTTTATGTTCTTTTTAGCACAAATAATTACCCGATTAGTCTCGGGTCTTGAAATTTTGCACAAAACTTATTTTGACAGAAAGAAAATTTTACAAAATTTTTCCAGATTTATTTTCTTATATTTACATTTATTTATCTATTTTTAAATCTTATTAAAACACTAAATATGTCAAAAATACCAAAACACTTTAGAAAAATCCCAAATTTTTCTGGTATGATCTCTGTCATCCTCATAACTTCCTGGAATTTTTCCAGATTTATTTTCCTATATTTACATTTATTTATCTATTTTTAAATCTTATTAAAACACTAAATATGTCAAAAATACCAAAACACTTTAGAAAAATCCCAAATTTTTCTGAGATGATCTCTGTCATCCTCATAACTTCCTGGAATTTTTCCAGATTTATTTTCCTATATTTACATTTATTTATCTATTTTTAAATCTTATTAAAACACTAAATATGTCAAAAATACCAAAACACTTTAGAAAAATCCCAAATTTTTCTGGGATGATCTCTATCATCCTCATAACTTCCTGGAATTTTTCCAGAATTTAAAACTTATTTTTCAAGCCATTTTCACCCAAAACCGAGCTAGAAAGCCCTAGAACTCGTTTCACCGAAAAGCCTACTTAGACTTTTCCAACTGAGCTCAAATTTTGTGGGTGACTTTTATATGTTATAAAAAGCTTATCTTAAATTTTCCAGAATTTTTCATCAAGTTTAGCTATTTTTCACTATTTTTGGCCAAAACCGAGCATTAAATTCACCAAATATTCATCTTTTATCTAAAAATTACCAAAAATTCACAGATCTCATATTTTCATGTGTAGATCATCTCTGTGAAATTTCGTGACCCGACTCTAAGCACACGAAAATCTGTCCAAATTTCATAAACACACGAAAACCGAACTATCTTGTGTTTTCTGGCTTTAGATCGCAAGGATCTCGGTTTCTAGCCTTTGCTAGCCGCTAGATACAACACTTACAAGCACCATAACACTATACCAAGCAAACTATACCAACAATCAAACCATTTCTTTCAAAGTGTCGGTTTTTAAGTAAAAACAAAGGTTTTAACCGTAAAAATCCGTTCTCGACTCTTTTTACTCATTTCTTGGACCAAGATCCCTTGTATAACTTGTATACATCTCTTGGTCATGCAAGAGTCGATTGCATCTCGGATTTTCACCCGTTTTTCACATGGAAAATTCATTTGACAAGATTTCAACCGTAAAAATTCATTCTAAAGACTTTTAACTAATTACTTGGATCAAGATCCTTTGTATAAATTGTATACATCCCTTGATCATACGAGAACTGGTTCCATCTCGGGTTTTCACCCATATCTCACTTGGAACCTTTTGTTCTCAAGAATTATGAAATTAAAACAAGATTCAAGCCTCAAATTATGTATATACCTTGAAGATCTTGGTTAAAAATGATGATCTTGGTTGTATACTTGAAAGATATGAAAGGATTTTGGGAGAGTTTTTGATGGAAAAAGAAAAAATGAAATGTGTGTGTGCATAAACAAGGCCGATCGGCCTACATTATGTGTGGGGTGGGGCCCACACATCCATTCTAGGCCACACACTCAGATTTTCGTAATCTGGATAATGTTTTGGATAATCTGGTTCAGTTCGTTTCTCGTTTAAACTCGTAATTCGGCTTGAAACGAAATTAAAATGGTCGTTTTTCGGGTTAAAGTAAAATTTACATAAAACTGATTTAAAAACTTTAAAAACTTAACTCATGACATTAAAACATCATATTATTAATAATTACGCATCTTTTTCGGCTTGATTGATCGTCTCTTGCTTGGTTTGGTGTTAAAGGTTTCGTTTAGCGTACCGACGTACCATTAAATCGAAATCCTTTTTCTGTGCTATAATTTACTTATCCCGAAGCATTAATACTTCGTAAATATCACTAAACATTATATACTTCGTCTATAATGTAATTCCCGATTCGTTCGGGTTTCAATAA
The DNA here is from genome assembly GCF_021521415.1 of Bidens hawaiensis. Lineage (NCBI taxonomy): Eukaryota > Viridiplantae > Streptophyta > Magnoliopsida > Asterales > Asteraceae > Bidens > Bidens hawaiensis. The sequence continues at coordinate 3,946,948 of NW_027491022.1, forward strand.
TCGTTCATTGGTTAATTGTAATTCCAATATGATTCACTATATAATTGGGTATGATTCATACTGTGAACCATATATATTCGTATAAACGTGCTATAACTCATATAATCAATATTAAATAACACGTAAATAGTATATTCCGGCTAGGGTATACCTGAATTTGCCGGAATCGTTACAGTATTGGTCATCTGGTCGACTAAAAAAGCGGAGGCGGTGGTAGGAGAATGGCTGATTGGCTGAACATGGAGGGGAAAACTGTTGGGTTTTAACAAGATTATCAAAGTCATAAAATCCCAATTTTATGAAAAACGCAGCGGAAACTATATTTAAATCTTATTAATTTGATATGTATAAAACCTATTTTACACATGCAAAACCCAAGCCCGGATCCAAATACGAAATTCATACTATCAAACACATGCATGTCATTATAAGTCCATGCATGTAAGGATACCTTTCAAGAGAATCAAATCCGGGTGAAGAAGAGGATGGTTGGAAGGCAAGAACTTCAAAGGGAAGGTCCTCAAGCTTGCATACCCTAAGCCTCAGACAATACACCTTGATTAGCTAGGATTTTACACTTGAAAGCACCTCCTTCTTGCTCCTTTCTTTGGCCGAAATCACTAAGAGAGAAAGAAGAGATTGGAGAGGATTTTTCCTCTTGTTGCTTGTGTTACTTGTGTTGTATGAATGAAAGAGAGAGGAGTGGTTTTATTCAAAATTCACCAAACTTTGGTCCAATAAGAGTCCTTGCATGTTGCCACTATCTTTCGAATAATAATAAACAAATAAAGGAGATAGGAAGAGAGGGGGGGGGGGGCTTCCTTTATTTGTTTATATTATTTTTTTTAAACTTTCAAATATAACATATATATATATATATATATGTTTATATTTTGTGTTATAAAAATAGTTACATTGTGTTATAAAGATAACACAACATGGGCAACATGTTAGGTAACATTAAACATTTTAAATAACAATATGGAATGCTCTTTCTCAAATCATAAATCATCCACATGATTTATTTATTTCATAAGTACATATTATTTAGAAACCCCTTTCCAAATAACTCAAGTGTTAATATTCATTTGTTATGATCATATCATATATAAACAAATATTATTGGTGTTTGTCTAGCTTGTTATTGGGTATGATCCGACTTGGATCATGACGTACTAGCCACATCAATAATAATATGTGTCTTGGGCATACCGAGTCCAACAATCTCCCACTTGCACAAGATACATAGAAGATTGATGCAAGTAGCAAATACCGCCTAACTACGGTTTGGAAACTCGCATCCGTGTAACCCTTTACAACGAGTTCCTCCTCACCCGAACCGTATATTAGAAACATGTCCTTAGTCCTTCTAAGGTATTTCAATATACTATTAACCGCCATCCAATGGCTACTTCCCGGATTATGTTGGAATCTACTGGCCATGCTTAAAACGCATGATACATCCGGTCTAGTGCATACCATTGCATACATGATGGATCCAATAGCCGATGCGTATGGGATTCCATTCATTTTCTCTTGCTCTTCCTTTGAGCTTGGACATTGAGATATACTCAATATCATTCCTCTTTGAATAGGTACCAAACCTTTCTTAGAGTTCTTCATCTTGAACCTTTTCAAGATTTTGTCAATGTATGCACTTTGGTTTAAACCTATCAACCACCTTGATCTATCCTTATAGATCTTTATTCCTAAAATATAGGCGGCTTCACCAAGATCCTTGATAGAAAAACAACTTCCAAGCCATGCTTTTACCCCTTCCATGGTTGGAATGTCATTCCCAAATAGTAGTATGTCATCAACATACAATACTAAGAAGGTAATGATGCTCCCACTAGCTTTCTTATACACACAAGCTTCATCACCATTCTTGATGAATCTAAATTTCTTAACTTCTTCATCAAATCGGTGATTCCAAGTTCTAGATGCTTGTTTCAATCCATAGATTGATTTCTTTAACTTGCATACTTTGTTAGGATGTTGTGGATCGACAAAACCTTCGGGTTGAACCATATAGACATCTTCCTCAAGATGCCCGTTTAGAAAAGCGGTTTTGACATCCATTTGCCATATCTCATAGTCATAATGTGCGGCTATGGCAAACAACATCCTAATAGACTTTAGCATTGCTACGGGAGAGAAAGTTTCATCATAATCAACCCCTTGAGTTTGAGTGAAACCTTTTGCTACAAGTCTTAATTTATAAGTATCCAAGTTTCCATGCATATTGGTTTTCTTCTTGAAAACCCACTTACTTTCAAACGGTTTGGAATTAAGAGGTGGTACAACCAAGTCCCATACTTGGTTGTCATGCATGGATTGCATCTCTACGTTCATGGCTTCAAGCCATTTGTCACAATCGGATTGTGACATTGCATCACGGTATGTGGTGGGTTCATCCGAATCTACCACATAGCATCCATCCATGAAAAATCCATATCTTTCGGTGGATGACTAATTATACTGGACTTGCGAACCTTTTGTGTGTCTTGGTCAACCATTTGATCATTTTCAACAACCTCCTGTTGATCGCTAGTATCAACCAAACGTGTATCGTCTTGTGGTTCTCGATCCTCCTCGAGTTCCATCGTTCTACTAGTACCTTCCATAAGGAACTTAGTTTCCATTAACTCGACCTTTCGAGCAACAAACACCTTTTGCTCGGTTGGGTTGTAGAAATAATATCCCATGGAGTCCTTGGGATATCCTACAAAGATACACTTAGTGGATCGACTTTAAAGTTTGTTTTGGGTGTTGTTCTTGACATAAGCCTCACAACCCCATACCTTTAAATATGATAATGATGGAGCCCTTCCATTCCATATTTCAAAAGGTGTTTTGTCCACTTTCTTGGTTGGGGCCATATTTAGAATACGGGTCACGGAGAGCAAAGCGAAACCCCAAAATGATAGAGGCAATGTGCTTCTAGCCATCATAGATCGAACCATATCCAATAGAGTTCGATTCCTTCTTTCGGACACACCATTGTGTTGTGGTGTTCCGGGTGGAGTAACTTGTGAGATGATCCCACAACTCCTAAGATCATTAAAGTGTAATAAAATAGAATAATGATCATTAGTGAGACTTTTGAAACCGAAATTAATAATAATAATAATAATAATAATAATAATAATCATTAAGAGAATAATTATCATTAACTCCTTTGACCAACTTCAGTTACGAAATTAATAATAATAATCATTACGAGAATAATTATCATTAAATCGTTTGACCAACTTTAGTTACGAAATTAATAATAATAATCATCATTAAGAGAATAATTATCATTAAATCGTTTGACCAAATTCAGTTACGAAATTCTCAAAAACAAATGCAAAACCGGAAACCCAATTTTGCACACCCCCTCCCCTGCGTGCGGGTAGGAGTTGTAGTAAAACACATCACAAATTTCAAATGAGTAGTGAAGATTGCATCTTATAAACTACTTCTCATTTTGTTCCACATCCGATGTGGGGCAAGGTTTTACAATTTTAACTTTTGAGACATTCATTCATATACACTTCTATTTAATTTTCCAAAAATCCCCCACATGAATGGAGGTCGAAACAACATTATTCCGATTAGATTTCAGCAGTTGAATCTTACATACAATAGGTAGATGTTACTCTTTGAGCCTTTACTTATGAAGCGCACTTAGCCCACTGACTCTGAGTAGACAGCGATGTCTTTGAACTCATCTGTCGTTTGTGTAGACGACAATACACTTCATACAAGACTCTCCCTGACAAATTCAAGTCCTCATAGTTATGTTCGTTATGGTCATGAACATGAGCATGGTTCTGTGAGAGCCATTAAGTATTGTGCCCCAACAGTACCCTTCTAAGCGACCCCACTTCTCTCTCACATAGGTGATTCACCATGTATGGTTACCTTAGTCGAATCATTAAAAGCCATAGGCTTAGCCTCACACTTGTCACTTTTAGGAATGGACTAGGAAGTTTACCAACCACGTAGTATACTACCTTTTAAATACGTAGCGTTATTCCCCCCACAGTGACCTCATTAATTCATAAAATTAGGTTTTCCTATTGAACTCAATTCTTGGGATCTCCAATCTATTGAGTAAGGTTTCCTTTGTATGAACCTTTAATTTTTAAGGGCTTTAGTCCCATTCCCATGGACGACTTCTGAACTAACTCTCTACTTAGACCTTTTGTTAACAGATCCACAATATTATCCTTTGACTTCACGTAGTCAACAGTGATAATTCCTGTAGAGATTAGTTGTCGTACCATATTATGTCTAGGTCTAATATGTCTGTTCTTCATTGTACTATGAGCTTTGCCAATTGCCGATTGGCTATCACAATGTATACAAATGGCCGATGCCGGCTTAGGCCATCTTGGTATATCCTCGACAAATTGACGTAACCATTCTGCCTCCTTGCCCGCTTTATCTAGGGCGATGAATTTTGATTCCATCGTGGATCTAGGTATAACCGTTTGTTTAGACTCCACGATATAGCAACTCATCCAAGTGTGAATACATACCCACTTGTTGCTCTGGAATCATTCGTGTCAGATATCCAATTTGCATCACAGTGTCCTTTGATAACTGCCGGATATCTGTTATATTGCAACCCGTATTCCCGAGTGTATCTTAGGTACCGAAGCAACCGTAACACACAATCCAATGAATTGAACTTGGGTTGCTCGTGTATCTACTTAGCTTGCTCACAGCATATGCTAAGTCTGGTCTAGTACAACTCATAAGATACATTAGGCTGCCGATAATTCTTGAGTATTCCAACTGATTAACGGGTTCACCTCTATTCTTATCTAGATGTTGACTCGTGTCAATGGGAGTTCTAGCTACATTAGAGTCATTAGCATAAAACTTCTCAAGAATTTTGTTCACGTAATGGGCTTGACTTAAAACAAGTCCATTTTGGGTTCATGTGATTTTAACTCCCAAAATCACATCCGCAGCACCCATGTCTTTCATGTCAAATCTTGCATTTAGCATGTTCTTTGTGGACGTTATCATTTTGTCATCACTTCCAGCAATGAGCATATCATCTACGTATAGACATAGAATGACATATCCATCTGATGTGTCCTTCACATACACACATTTGTCACATTCATTGATTCTGAACCCAGCATCAAGCATGACATGATCAAACTTTTGATGCCATTGTTTTGGAGCTTGTTTCAATCCATACAAGGATTTTACAAGTTTGCAAACTTTCTTTTCTTGCCCAATGGCTATGAAACCTTCAGGTTGTTTCATGTAAATCTTTTCCTCCAGATTTCCATTCAAGAAAGCTGTTTTCACATCCATTTGGTGAACTTCCAGATTTCTAATGGCATCAATGGCAAATACCAACCTCATGGAGGTTATTCGCGTAACTGGCGAATATGTATCAAAGTAATCTAAACCTTCTTGTTGTTTATATCCTTTGATCACCAAACTTGCCTTGTGCTTATCGATGGTGCCATCTGGTTTCATCTTCTTCTTGAAGATCCATCGATATCCTAGTGGTTTACATCCTTGAGGAAGATCCACTAGTTCCCAAGTATGATTTTGAAAGATAGAATCTATCTCACCTTTGATGGCCATGATACTTATTAATTATCATAAAATCATAACAAACGTTACAATGATCATTAAAGTGTAATAAAACAAAATAATGATCATTAGTGCAACATTTGAAACTGAAATTAATGATAATAATTATCATTAAGTTTGTCGGTACGTTTGAGGTTCCTCTTCTACCATGTAGGTAAAGGAAGTCAGAGGCGAAGGACTTTTCAGTCCTTTGCCGTTTACTCTTTCTAATTTCAACTTCCTCTATTTCAGATTGTTCTCGAGGTTCATCTCTTGCACCCTCGTTTTCTAGAACAATTTCCTCAACCGGTCTAAAACAACTTGGTTTTCCTTTACCCAAGCATGGAACATATGTTTAAACCATGGTGTATCCTTTGATTCTAGTATGGTGCCTTTGTTTATTCCAGGGTTCTTGGAATTATGCATAAGAAAACGAAATGCACCACCAGTTGGAGTGTATTCTATAAGTATACAATCCACTGTTTTGGGTCCTATTAATAGCCGGTTCGGTGGTGTTACTACTACCTTGGCTAGGCACCCCCATACTCGCAAGTATTTATATGATGGTTTATTTCCCGTCCATAATTCGTATGGAGTTACGTCCTTTTTCTTATTGGGTATCATGTTTAAGACATAATACGCCGATAGGATTGCTCCCCCCACATGTCTCGGCTTATACCAGAACTTATCATCATGGCATTCATCATTTCTTTCAAAGTGCGGTTCTTGCGTTCCGCTATGCCATTTGATTGAGGGGAGTAAGGAGGCGTGAGTTCATGTATGATTCCATCTCTTTCACACAAATCAACAAAGGGTGAAACATATTCACCTCCTCGGTCACTCCTTACTCTTTTGATTTTCTTATTTAGTTGATTCTCAACTTCGGCTTTAAACAAGATAAACTTATCAATAGCCTCATCCTTACTCTTAAGTAAGTACACATAGCAATAGCTTGTACTATCATCAATAAACATGATGAAGTAATTACTCCCTACACGAGTAGGAATTACTTTTAGATCACACACATAAGTATGGATCATCTCGAGGGGTTCGATGAATCGTTCAATCTTTTTGAATGACGATCTTGTTCGTTTTGCTTCGACACAAGTTAACTTGGTGACCATAATCGAGAGGTTATCAACCTCACGAACCATATTCACTTGTCAAGCATTTTCATTCTTTGGAAGCTTACACTCATTTGCCCTATGGCCTTACTTTCTACAATTGTAACAAGTTCCTTGGAACTTTATTTTATTATTAATATTATTAATATTATTATTATTATTATTAATGCCTCTATTTATTTATTTTAAATTCTCCCCTTAGGACCAAGGTTGGAGCCTTTCCCATTTTAAAGTCCAAGAACTTAGCCACCGTGAACTTTTTAGCACCGGCATCTTCTGTTTTGTATTTGCGGTCCAAAGACTCCCATAATTCTTTGGCAGTCTTGGCCTTGCATTACACATTGTACAATGCATCCACCATACCATTCAAAACATAATTCCGGTACAAGAAATCCAAATGATTCCAAGCCTGAACCGCGCTCACCGAATGAGCATCCTTTCCCCTTTATCAACATGGGGAACGGTTTTAGTCAAGAACCTCGCTAGGTTCAACGTGGTTAGACAAAAGAACATCTTTTGCTGCCACTGTTTGAAATTTACACCGGTGAATTTTCCGGTTTCTCAACATGAGACGTAACTGCAATAGGCAGTGGTGCAACCAAACTGGTTGTGACGGCTACATCAAAAGTAGCGATCGCGGGAGCTTTTTTTTTTTTTTTTTACTCCGGCCTAACCCATCAGACCTACTAAATTAGTCTGCTTAACAATTTTACACTTCAGCCCAAAGAAAGCTGCGAAGTCCATTGGATCGCTAGCATCGGAACTAGACAAATGAAACTGAGCGGCCACATAAATTCATTTCAAGACTGGTGTGCTTGACCCATTATGGTCTGCCTTGATGAATACAATCTATTATTGGGATTCCATTCTGAAATGAAAACACATGAACAATTAGTATTCTGTTTAAGTTTGTTGGTATTCTTGTATTAGAACCGGAAATAATAAAATAGAAACAATAAATGATAACGATGAACCGAGCTTGTGTTTGACACAATTCCCTTAAATAGATTCGCGGTCTGTTCCCAGGGTACTCCAGTTCGAAGCAGTAGCGGACTGCCGGACTTGATCACTTGTCTGAAACAAAACCGTAATGATGTTGCAGCAGAGAGGAAGAGAGAGTTTGTGTTATTCCATGTCTTTGGCTGAAGCATTGAATTGGTTTTATAGCCAGAAAGTCATAACATAAATCAAACCTCATAATGATCATTAGTGAGACTTTTGAAACCGAAATTAATAATAATAATAATAATAATAATAATAATCATTAAAAGAATAATTATCATTAAATCGTTTGACCAACTTCAGTTACGAAATTAATAATAATAATAATCATTAAGAGAATAATTATCATTAAATCGTTTGACCAACTTCAGTTACGAAATTCTCAAAAACAAATGCAAAACCGGAAACCCAATTTTGCACCCCCCCCCCTGCGCGCAGGTAGGAGTTGTAGTAAAACACATCACAAATTTTCAAATAAGTAGTGAAGATTGCATCTTATAAACTACTTCTCATTTTGTTCCACATCCGATGTGGGACAAGGTTTTACAACTTTAACTTTTGAGACATTCATTCACACACACTTTTATTTAATTTTCCAACAAATCGGTGGAAAGAAAATATTTGGGGCCGAATTGGGACGTTCCAACCCGTTGGAACTCAACTTGTCATATAATCTCGTGTGCTTTTGCTCAACAAGAAACATTACAAGCATTTCATAAAACTATTGTAGATCGGTGCGAAGCCAATATGTTTCCGGACGATGCTTGGGTAAATATCGGTTATTTCTTGGAGTATCTTGATGTTTCAAAACCGCAACCACTAAATTGTCGAGGGTTTACTATTCTATTAGTTGTTGGGTGTTGCAAGAATTATACATCTCCTTGAATTTTAAAGAGTTTGAAAACAAGAATCATCTTTTCAATTGTCTTGTTGAAACAATGAGGGAGAAGTTTAAATAATATTTTGAAGACATACCACCAATGTTTACATGTACCGCTGCTTTAAGCCCCTATTTGAATGTTGCCGGGGTTGAGGCATTGATCGAGTAAATATATTGATGTGGTCAAAATTATATATAAATAATATGAATGTATCCTACACTTTTACTAGTTCTTCAATTGGGTTTAGGTAAATTATAATTGCTTCAAGTTCATGTTTAAAGTTTTAAAGATATCAGGAGACAACAAGCATTTAGAGCATATTTTGTTAAACTTGAGACCAAAGAGTAAATAGTTGGATCAATATTATATATTATTATTATCATTATTGTAATTGTAATCATCAGCATCATCGTTTCTATTATTATTATTATTATTATTATTATTATTATTATTATTATTATTATTATTATTATAAGATTGATTTAATAAATAATATATCCTAACGTTTAATATTTGTGGACAGTGGCATAATAATAACAAGAAGATGGCGGCCTACTTAATTCGTTTGGCCCAAGAACTATTAAATACTTTATGTGACGAGCCTAAAACAAAAAATAAAAGTCGGTGGAACTCAAGAATAAAAAGAAGAAAAAACCCTACAGCCATACGTAAACATCATCATCATCATCATCATCATCATCATTTTCTCTTTTGGTTGGAGCTACAAGTTACACAGAAGAAGAGTTGGTTGGAGTTTTGATCAACACAAAAGAAAAGATAAAGATTATAGAGCATTCGGGTTCACATCAACTCAACCAAACAACCTTATTATTCAGATGGATTTTAGTATTTTTTTTGCTATGAACTCAATTATTGAACTTATATATTTTATTTTCTTGAGCATGATTGTTAGCTAATTCTTTTGTTACTTAGGTCTGGATGATGTTTTGTTGATTGGTGAAGGTTTTAAATAGTTTTCAAGAATTATTTATTGGATTTTGGTTAATTAAAAGTTTTGATCAGATTTATTGGATGTTATTCCTGCTTATTTATTTCTGATTTGTGCTTAAATGAATGTTTCACATATTTCTTGATTGAATGTCTTTAAATTATAAGTTGCATGTTAGGTTGCTAACTATGTGTTTCCAACTTGTTTATGGTTTATTGAGCTCATTTACCATAGAAACTGATTTTTGGCATAATATTAGGTTAAATTATCTGACAGGAGATTTGCCTAGCTTTCCTTAACTTCATTGTTTCCCCGTGTCCTTTAGATTGATTCTAGACCACCCTGTGTACTTAGGTGCATTGAGATAGTAAAACCGACGGGTTAGCTGTCTTCTAGGGTAATTAATCAAAGTTGGTGAACTGACAGGTGAACGATTAAGCCGATTTGTTTACATGATCTCTAGGATTTCTTCTTAGGTGAAATCTTGAGAGTGATTAGGGATCCATTAGGTTTCCTAGGTTTCATATCTTTAGATTCCCGGTTCCCGTAACATTTCCACGTAACTAATAAAAGCCCGAGCCGTCATAATTCGAATTCCTTGCCTAGATAACCTTTCTTCACATTTGAATTTGTTAAAATCTCTTATTCGGTAATTTAATTTACTAGCTTAATTAGTTTATTTAATTATCAGTTTTAAAAATAAATAAATAAAAATCCAAAAATAATCTTTTTCTTAATTACTAATTTAATTAGCTTATAGAATCTAGTTTCGTTAATTTAATAGTGTCTCTAAGGTTCGATATTACCGGACTTCCTGTAGCTATTCTACATCCGATAAGTTCACTTGCCTTTTGCTAGTGGTTTGGTTTAGGGTATTCTATGATATTTTAGACTCGTTTTAGTCATGAATTCCTTAGGGTTATATATATGTATATATATATATATATTGCTTATGGTCTAGGCTCGAGGATGTTATTAGGCCTGGTATCAATTGAATGCGAGTAGACCTACTTACATTGGTTCGTATTTTGGACTGACTTATATGTATTACCTTATAGCCTACGATTGTTGATATTATCTAGTTCCTTATGACTAAGATTTATGTGAGTAGGCCTATTGATGTGTGTGTGCATGGTGATTATGGCCGGGTCAAATATATTATTCGGGTTCTTAAATCCCGGGGTAAGGAGGCCCGTGTTGCATAATCATCATTAAGGCGGGTCAAATATATTACTTGGATCCTTGACTTCGTGTCTCGTGATTCGGAGTGGGGAGGCCCGTCGTGTACTAAACTGTAAACGGGTCAAATATATTATTCGGGTCTTAAATCCCGGGGTGGGGAGGCCCGTATCACGTGTTTAGGTTGTTAAGCCGTGTCCGAGTCAAATATATTACTCGGGTTCTTAAATCCCGGGGTGGAGAGGCTCGTGTCACGTGCTTGCGTCTTATCGTGTTCGGGTCAAATATATTACTCAGGTTCTTAAATCCCGGGGTGGGGAGGCCCGTACGCGTGTTCGACCGTGAATATATTATTTGGTGATTATTTACTTATTTGTTTGCCTATTATTTCCTATACTATTTTATATCTATAACTTTTGAAATAAATTATAAATGTTATTTACTAAAACGTGAACTTACTCAGCTCAAGCTGACTTTGTGTGTATGTTAGTTTGACTTTGAGGTTAAGGATTGGAGATTATCGCTTGGACGTGCTGGAGACTATTCGGACGATTAAAGACATTCTAGTCGAGGACTTTTAAATAAAACAAACATTTATTATATTGGATTTTGGGCACATGTCCTCGGTTTTTGGTATTTGATACTTAGGTAGCGTTTGGTATAAAGGAATGAGAGATGGAATGAAATGGTTCATTCCAACGGAATGTAAAAAATCATGTTTCATTGTCATGTGCTAATGAAATGAATCATTCCACAAGGAATGAAATTCCTTCCAAATATAGGATTTTCATTCTTTAAGGTATATGTGTCTTTTTTTCATTCCTTCAAGGAATGGAATCAATAATTATAACAATAATAATAATCATAATATATTATGATTTATTTTATATTATAATTATTATCATGGTTACAAAAGTCACCAAGCGCTCCCAGGGCGGTCAACTAGGGAGTTGCGAGTACTCGGTTTATGCGGAGAATACTCGAGGAGTACTCGGATATAGTAAATTATAAAGAAACTTATTTTTGGGAACTTATATATATGTCAAGTATCATAAATCTACTAATATTTATAACAAAATACGTGAATATCAATATAAACAAAAAAGATACAAAAAAGATACATCTTTAAATACTAAAGCATCTAAAATTTGATAATCATTAATTGAAAAAATGACAGTCAGTCTTTAATTTTATAGAAATATGAATTATGTTTTATATTTTAAAGTCTAAATATGTTTGAGTTGACCGACTAGATCCAATTGTGGCGGAGGTTGAACATTTTTTATCAACTTCAAGTAACTAGGCGGAGTTAAAGAAAGTCGCATCGGCACCATCCTTGTAGCGATTACTCGGCGTGTACTCGGTGCCTAGTCGGGAGTTTTACAACCATGATTATTATTACATTATCAAGGTTATTATACTATTATTATTAATTTTATTATATTATCATAATTTTTGTATATTATAATATAACAATTATTATATTAGACTTATTATCGTATTAACAATATTAGTATTATTATTTGGTGACTCAATGCTTCATAACACGCATGCGTGGTTCAGCATTTTTATAATTGTTTTTATCCGTTTAATAGTCTCGTTAAAACATGTAAGTCTTAAAAATGAGTTAATATGAATATTCATGTTGTTAATACTTATATAAATATTTATTATTATATGTTATTATTACTAATAGTAATAATAATAATATTATTAATAGCAGCAGCAGTAATAATAATAATAATAATAATCATTCCATTCCTACATGGTAACCAAATACGATAATGAAAGGTAATGGTTTATTCTATTCCTTTGTCCATTTCATCCCCACGTCTATTCTATTTACCTCATCCATTCCATTATGACATACCAAATAGATCCTTAGTATTTTCTGTTGCTTATTACTCTAAATTGGTTTTAAATAAAAAGAACTTGCTTTGGTTTTAAATTTTTGAGAATTTTGGGTATGATTACCAACTGTAGGATTCCCAGGTTTCGGGGTCTTATATAAATTTTCTTTAACTATGGCCGGTCTTGAAGTTTCATGAGGGTCATTCTCGAAACTCCACTGGGGTCGTTTGGTTGTTCTCGAAATTTCATAGTGGTCGTTGTCAAAATTTCACATGGGTTGGTTCAGATTTTAATACATATATACCACAAAAAACAACTTTTTTCACATGACACAGCGGCCACCCCTACCTAAAGGGTAGGTTCGCCAATGTAGTGAACTGCAAGGGTATAATGGTTTTTTTCACACAATTTCACACATTGGGTACATGACGGGGTTTCAATTATAAAAAGATACAGACTATAGGTGCTCACGGTGCAAAAAGTTCACCAAAGGTACTCAACCTACAAAAAGGTGTTGTGCCACGTAAGTGGTGCATTTTACCAAATCTTTGTTTTAATAAAATCATGAGTAAAGTGTCATTTTTGTCCATGTGGTTTGCTAAGTTTTGTCGTTTCTATCCAAAAAAAAATTCTTGCCGTATGCGTCCTTGTGGTTTGATTTTTTTTCTCATTTTGCTCCAATTAACTAACTCTGTTAGTTGACTTCTGTTAAGTGAAGGGCATTTATGTCTTTTTAGTTGTATTAATTTTTAATCACATTTATAGATTAGATTATATATTATAAAAATAACTCAACATATAATTGGGACCCACCCAATAATCATCTTCATCAAAATCTTAAAACATCACCATCACCGTGGCGACCTTTACAGACACCTACCGGAGATGGTATTTTTTTCCAACTACCAGATGAATATTTTGGCTACACCAAATAACTACTTTGTTCGATTACCATCTCTGTTTATCTACACCACATATTTTAGATTACCAACGTCAGCGCCGTCCCACAAATCAATCAACTACCATCAAACCACCGCCTATCACCCCCACCAATGTTGTAAAAGTATGTCTACAAGGCCGAGTACTCGCTACAAAGTATGGCACCGATGCAAATTTCTTTAACTCCGCCAAGTTACTAAAATCGATTAAAGGTGGTCAACCTCAACCAGAATCACATCTAATCGGTCAACTTGGACTGATTTTGACTTAAAAAATAAAACATAATTCGTATTTCTACAATGTTATAGAACGAATATCAATTTTTATAAATTACTAATTAGCAATTTATAGAATAACTTAGTATTTGAAAATGAATTCTCTAATATTCACATATTTTGTTATAAATATTAGTAAATTTAAGATATTTAACACATATAAAATATTCACAAATTAATTTTCTTCATATTTATCATGTCCTAGTACTCTCCAAGTACCCCAAGAGTACTCCGAGTACACCTAACTCCCCAATCGTCCACCTAGGGTCCACCTAACGACTTTTGCAACCTTGCCCCCCACTACAACACTCTCTTTTCAAACCTCTCTAACTGAAACCCAGATCAATGATTACACGGTTTTGAAATTAGGGCAACTGGTGAAGATTTTCTCCAAATCGATAATTACTAAATATTGATGTTTATAAACAAAAGAGTAGAACCAAGAAGCACCGCCGTCGTCATCATCGCCTCCGGTCTATAAGAGGCAGAAGCGATGCAACGGCGGAAGTAGAAGGGTAAAAATAAGAGAGGAGATCTAAGTGCCTGACTTAGTTTAAAACACCACCATGCCGGCAACAATACCACAAAAGCCACCCCCAACCTCTCTTAATCTATAACCAGATCGGTTGTTGAACGTCTTAAATTAATCACTATTACCATAAGAAAACTCGCTTCCTTATTTTTTCTCGCAAGAAAATGAGGATGATGATGAAGTTGGTGGCAAATGTTGATATGATATTGATTTTGTGTTGAACAAGTTGGGCCTATTTTTTTTATTTTAATTTTTTTTTGTTAGCATGGGTATTATGGTAGTTATATACTAACTTAACATAAGTCAACTAATGGAGTTTGTAAATTTGAACAAAATGACAAGAAAATTAAACAAGGACGAATATGACAAGGAAAAGGAAATTTTGACGACAATAACAGAAGAACTGATCAATTTGACGACAATAACAAAAGAACTGATCAAACCTCAAGGACAAAAGTGGCACTAAATACAAAATTTGTTTTTAATCAGCGCTAAACTAAACGGAAGCCCAAGCAACCGGCCTTTCAACATTAATTAAAATCTTGTACAAGCAAAAACCTTGGTGGGGCGAAATGGGTGGCGGCGATTGTAGCAGCAGCAGCGGGGAGGAAGACGGCGACGCGGAGTGGAGAGCCGCCATAAACTCCGTCACAACCACAAGCACAAGCTCCGCCGGTTCTCCTAGTCGGCTAAATAAAGCGGACACCAAAACCATCAAACTCTACCAAATTAAGGTATTTCTTCTTTTTAACATTAAAGATCATATCAATATATCAATAAATATATTATTCAGTTGTGTGCGACTGATATTCATTTCTGGTAACGGGCATTCGAGTTGGGTATATATGCTTAGGGCTTCTTTAATGGACGGGGTGTATTGATTTCATTCATATATATTTAACTAGCTTCAGCCCCTCGCCTACTGCGTAATAACAATCTGGATTTTAATTGGGACGGAAGAGGCAGAGCATCTTTCCACACTTGCCCCTCTACACCAATCTTGAATCTGAACCAAATCTAGTTTATTTGAGTTATAAACCTCAGGACATGAATGCCCTTTGAAGAAAGGTTCTACTTCTTTTATAATTGAAAAAAAAAGTGCCAGATTTTAACAACATAAACAGTATACCTGATACACATAACAGGTCACGTATAAGACTAGGATTACTAAAACCTGGCCTATTGTTATCCCTACTAAAAAGTGCTCTTTTTCAGTTTCTAATCAACACGTAGCTTTACTTGATTTAATAATAATTGTTTGCGAGTGACCACAGGCACAAAAGTTATTAGATGACATATTGGAGAAAAGCATACAAATAGTTAGACAAGAAGCCGCAAAAGTTGAAGAAAACCATTCCATCTCCAATGGAGGTGGTGTTAGACTCTTTAGAGATGCCCCGCCCGGTATATTGTTCGATCAAGTCGGTAAGCAAATTGAACACTCGTTATCTAACCAAATCCTTAAGTTTATTGTATACATGTCTAAATATGTGTTTGCGGTTTTGATGTACCAGATGAACTTCAAGGACCACTAAAGAGACCAAAATTGGTTCCTAATGTAGAGGAGGTTGATGAAAAATCAAAAAAGGTACCCTTCAACTTGTCTTTTTTTGTTTTATTTAACGATGAGAAGCTGTTACTAGAAAACTCACTGAATAAGTTGGGTGGTCTTCATGAGTTACTCAACTTATATTATTTGCAGTATGTAAAGTAAACTTTAGTGGGAGTTTCATATATGCCCCTCTAATTTTATATTTGTGTTAAGAGTTTCTTCTTTTTTTTTTGTCAGTTTAGGAAGCAACTGAAATCTGTTGTTGTTGATGGGCACGATATAATATGCTCAGCAAAAGAAGCATGTGAAAGGTCTTTGGCTAAGTTAGAAGCAAGAGATGCGGCTGCAAAAGCAAAAGCTAAAAGAGAGGAAGAGAGAGTTGCAAAGTTGAAAACGATTCGCGGGGAAAGATGGCTGCCTGCTATTGCTAAGCAAATGCGGTCTAAGTAAAGATTATATTTTTTGCTTCTCGATGCACAGCACTTTTGTAATTCCCCTCTCACGTTATGTTTGTTACTTTGATCATATTGATTTTTAGTGGACCGGGTTTTAGGTGTCTTATTGACTTTCATACGAAAATTTGTACTTTTTTTCGACACTTCAAGGCATCTAGGTTCTCAAATGCCTAATATAAGCTTTATTTACAACCTAAAGTTGTGTCTCACTCGTCTGTTATGTTATCCTTTCGGTTATTTTTTTTATCCCCGAAGTTGCAAGCTAAAGTTACATATCCATCTTTTTGTCAAGTAAACCTTCTCATAGCGTGTTTTTTTATTTATCCCTTTGGTTGTCTTCATATTACTATCCACTTTCAGACTGATAATGCTTTTGACATTTTATAACTCAGCTCGCATCTCTTACAAACCTCTTACATGACTTTTAAACTATTAGTAATAATGAATTGAGCTCGAATCAAGATAGAGCTGGAAAAATTATTCACGAACCAAGTGCGGACTTTAAAAATGGAACGTTGAACGAGCTGAGTTTGAACTCTTTTTAAGTTAAACAAGTTGAACTCAAACTTACACAATATTGGGCTCGACTTGTTTACATCCGTAGTCCAATAGATTACAGCATTCACAGTCAATGGTTCAACCACGATGTTACAAATGTTATTTCTTTACAACAAAAATTTTAACTAAAATTCTCTAACCTTACACTCACAAGGACTTGAATTCACCACCTTATCCTTATTTATTTTTACTTTTTTTTGAGAGGTAAACATCATACCACTATATCATCATGTATACGATGTTACAAATGTGATTGTAGTAATCAGTGGTGTCCTAAATACAGAGCCCCCATAAAAAACTTACGTTTGTCAGTTTCGTTATGCTACTTGGATCACAAGGTATTAATCTCAGTGGAGTTTAAATCCTGTTAGTAGACTCCCTATTTGAGGCACAATATAAGTCAAATATATTTTTCTTAAACGTCTTGTTTGTTTCAGAGCCATTTTGGCAGAGCGTACTAAACCCACTACGTACCAATTACGACACCATCAGGCGGCTCGCCTGAACGCCCAGTCTTTCTTTGCCATCAACTCGACGTTATACCATATTAAAGAAAAACAAAACATGATTAAAGAATTGGTCAAAATTGGTACAAAACATGCATAGCAACATGAACTCGCTCTAACTATCCATAGAAATGAGATCAGTACCATCCCAAAAGTTATCAAAACCAAAAACAAGTGAAAGTATAAGCCAAGTACCAAATTTATCACTTTGGTACCTGTATCATTGAAAATACCAAAAAGTATCAAAACCGCTAACATGAAAAACTAATACCGGTACTACTGATAGTGTTCAGTCTATAAATAGTCTTAAACCATCTTGTGTTTTACTAGAGCCATTTGATATGTTTCTAAAGCTTATCCTTTCGGCACAAATCCGCTTTGAGCCATTATACACCAAATATGTAACATATATCCCAAACAGCAAAATATGCATATCAATGTAACCCGAATCCCAAAAAATCACAAAGAATAGGCGTAAAATGTTAAATGGCCCGAATGTTCAAGTAGTTCACCTAGAAAACCCAACGTATAGCGGGACTACTTATTAATCAAATGCTCTTTTCAAAGGGCTAACTCGTTGTTAAAATTCAAAAAGTCAACACACAATCAAGGTTTAAGAGCAAGAGCCAAACCGAATTTGGGAGTTCGGTCTAGGGCTCGGGTGTCAAGCTCGGTTGACATGGTGATGAGTGACTTGGGAATAATCTCATGCTGCAGCAGTGCACCGAGCTTGCCATGGTTGTTGAGCTTAGCTTTGACCAATGTGAGACTATCGACCGCATAAGACCCTCCGACAGTGAACGTGTTCTCGTTTGTTGAGAATCTTCTAGAAATCTCACCTACAGCCCCACTCTTTCTAGAAGCATCTAGATGGTGTATGTATGATGCGCGTATGCTGTCTCCTTTGTCACCCCTAAATAACTGTGTCAGATGCTAGACAAAAATATAATATAATTTTTAAAATACACAAACGGTTCCTCTGCGATATTGCAAACGTTGGTCCTTTCCTTTTGGATATTACAAATTAGTCCAGAAGCTTGCGATGTGTAACATATTTGGTCCTTTAAGAGTGGACAGCCATCTAATTTTACATTAAATTTTGGGCAAATACCATGAAAAACCAACATACTTTACATTTTTTCTCACTAAAGTTCCTTAACAATTTTTTGCATGTCAAGTCCCTTCACATGTTAAAACGAGCAAAATTGTGAACCTTTTTTGTAAGAAACTTGGAAAAATAAATTGTTCTTAAAAACAAATTGGGTTTAAGGAAAAAACATTATAAACACTTACGCAAAACAACAGGATGCATATTAGTTCCAAATTGTTTTAGAACAAATTTCACAATTTTGATCAAAATTAACATGTATAGGGACTTTAATGTTGTGAGAAAAAAAATGGAAAGTATGTCAGTTTTTTACAAAATTTACCCTTACATTTTGTAAAATTTAAAAAACAAAAGCAAATACAAAAATTATATATTAACCAAAGTCACATCAATTGGTCTAAATAGCAAAAATCTAGGTGTGAACAGTAAGACCCTTAAATAAAAAGGGTGAAGTGATAATTTCACATAAACTTAACAAACATTTTGACTGAAAATTACTAAACGTGATCAAAGAGCGAGGACGATATATGTGATTTTTAAAGAAGAAAGGACCAAAACCACAATATGGACTTACCACAGGAACCATCTGTATAAATTAGTCTTTGTTATAATGATATAAAATGCTTACAAGACTATAGAAGCACACGAATCGGGTTTATTGATGCTAATGCCGGCAGTGTACGTTGTTATTTTACAAGAAGAGGTCTCATATCCACCCTCGGCACCGATAACAAAAGTTGGAGTGCCGATTGTAGCCGAAACATCGATTGTTGGGGTTTTGTTTAAAGCAACTGCTGATGCCAAAGAAGCATGGTAATGAAAGTATTGAATATCAACCTGCATAATAACACATTATTTATTACACCCAATAAAAATGAATAAATAAATAAAATATGTAATAAAAAAAAAGTAGTGCAATATGTACCTTGCCGGATTTGAGATCGGGGAGTTTGAATGAGGCAATGGTCTTTGTTGAAGGCACGATATCAGTGAATGTTAATGTTGTAGCAATCTGCCATATGAGAGGGGAAGGGGGGGGGGGAGGTAATTAGGAGGCGAACATGATAAGAGGTTACAAAAAGGTGTGCATGAAACCAAATAAAAACCGACAATTTGATTTTATGTTTTGGTAAAAACCGAACTTTCAATTTGGTTTCGGTTTTGCAAGTACCTAAAACGAAAAACCGAAGCGGACTTATGGAATTTCATCTTTTATTTTTAATTTCAAGTATTTAATAAAATTTAATAAATTGTGTAACCCAGATTCATTATTTAGGAATCTTTTTGTTCGGATCAAAAGTATTAAGCCGAATTGGCAAAACGAAAACCAAAACGAACCGAAATCGTAAAACGGAAAAAGCAAAACAGAACAGTTTTCAAAAACCCAAAAACCAAAATTTCGGTTTTTGGTTCTGTTTTGAGCCCAAAACAGGCCCATGCACACCCGTAGTTAGCAGCACACATTTGATTCTGTGTCGAGTTTGATGTCAATCAATGTATTCTTGTATTTGTACACTGCTCCCACATCTCCTGATGAGAGGCCGCCTTTCTTTGTTGCAGTTGATGTAAGTGTCTGCAATATAACTTGAGTGTTAAACAAGTAACCATTTTAACCATTGCAACCACAAAAGATATTATCACATAGCAGCTTTATGATAAAGCTAACAAGAATAAATGACTTTAGGAAAGTATAGAAACAAAAAACAAAAAACAAAAAAATGGAAGCAAAAGCTTCAAAGAGCTAATGTACAATCCAATCAAGAAATTAGCATAACCAAAACAAAGCAACAGTTGGTGCATATCTGACAAAATGAAAATAATGAAAAAAAAAGAGTATGTGAATGTTGCAACAGCAAAAGAACCTACAACATATGTATGATATGAGGCACATTTCAACACTCAAATGCTTACTTTAGAGTTCAAAACCATGATGGACCATTTAGTAAATGGAAAAGTTTACAACTCTGTGCATCATATTAGCACCTATACCTAGCAAAGACTGGAACTTGTGAGGTATCTAGAAGACTCATCCAATGGGTTTTCAGAACCAATATTATCCTAATCACTTGTGTAAGCTATGAAAGGTGCTCTATGGATTAAAGCAAGCATCAAAAGGTGGTTGATATTGGTAAGATTGTTAGTTATGACTCAAAAGGGATAACCTAATGCCACATGTGGCATCTAGTTTGTTAGTCAGCATTAATAAACTAAACAGAAACTAGTATATGTAGATAGCCACAACCCACAGGTGGGTGGGTACTCAAATCTACTAATTTCAACTCAACTTGATATTTCCCATGCAATCAAGTACAATGACTCGTTATGGCAGAATCCACAAAAAGAACAAATCAGATGCAGTTAGTCTAACAAACAAAACCAAGTTGATGAGATTAAGCTTGTCACTTGTGTTAATGTACTCATGGATTAGTGGACTAATGTAATCATCAATCATCTACCCTCTTTACTAGTTACTCAAAAGTAAATTTCATTCATGAACTAAAGTACACTTTCTTTTTCTTAGAGATACAAACGTGCAGTAACTAGCAAGTCAGTCTTCCTTCAACATATCTTCTTAAGAGATCAAAACAAGCTTGTGAGGCAACATTACTAAAACTTAATGAACAAACCTCCACTACAACTTAAAGTTGGTCCATATGCTCATGGAAGATCATCTATGTACCTTTTAATAAATCTAACAGTTCACGTAATATTACCTAAATTGCAATTTGCAAGTGCCATTTAGTGAAAGGTTAAACAAGTATACCTTTAAATACTTCAGGAACAAATAGGCGCACGTCATGTAATTCTAGGTCAAAATTAGGGTTCATAGAAATTATATATCCAAAGGTTTACTAGATAAATCGTTCATATGCAAAACAGATGAAAGATATGCAGCTTCTGGTTGTAAATAAAGCTTACACGGTTGTACATAGACTAGTAACTCATTTCAATGGTTGTAAAAACCATAGTTATTTGATGCGATAGGCACACTAAAGGCGCATAGGCATCTTCCAGGCGCTAGGCGAAAAAAAAGCGTGGGCCTGAGAAAAAAAAAGCGTACTTAAATAAAAAAAAATTCTCAAACAAAATTTGTAATGGCAGACAACACTTTATTCAAATACCAAAACATTTCTAAAGCATGTATCTACACTTTATCATTAAAACTTAGTGTCATGTATTTGCTGATAAGAATTTTATTAACACTAACAGAAGTAGGTAACAAAACACACAAATTAACCACAACAGTTTATTCAAGAGGTGCTTAACACTCAAATTAAAAGTATGCATCTACATCAGTTTATTCAAAATTAAAAAGCAATTATCATTGTTACAACTTCAATCAGAACAATGGAGACAATTAATCAAGTCTTAGCTTAAACAAACAGGCTCAAAATTAAATTCAGGCTCAAAATTAAATTCATAACTTTAACAAGCAGGTTAAAAAACAAAGCATCTTCATCATACATCTTTATAATCTTAACAGAATTAACAACCTAATTGGAAACAAAAATTAAAAAATAAATAAATATTCCTAACATCTTTTCTTCTGGTAGCCTCTGTAATCGTGTTTATGCTATGCGATACCAATAACCAAGTGTCGTTCATTATAAAGAAATGAGAGATTAGAGATAATTTTGTTAATCCCATAAATTTTAGGTAAGTTGTTAAGGAGATTATCAAATAAACTCAAGGTAAATAAAAAAAATCAAAAAAATCAGCTTCGGTTTTTACTCCTATAATTGCGACTTCAGTCAAAGAAGTCAGCGTATGGTCGACTCGCCTGAAATTGCGCCTAGGCGCCAAAGCGCTGTGCTTGTCATTACTATGGTAAAAAGCACGCCTAGGCGTTTGATTAATAACCGATTAGTAGTCGCTAGTCGGTACCCCACCGACTAGTTACTGATTAATCGCTATTTGGTCAAAATCAGTAAAATTAATCACTATACAACATTTGGTGTATATATACATGCATCATTTTGTTGATAGCCGAAAGACAAGGAAGGGTACATACACCAATCGGCCGGTGTCCCGATGGTTGAGTGTTATGTGCCTTATGTCCAAGGCTTGATGCAAAACAGCTATCGAGTCAGAGTCTCACCAGAAGCAGCCTTTCTATTCTATTCTTACGGGTAGAGAGGTAAGGTTGTCTACATCTTATGAACAGATTAAATCCATGAGTATGAATAATATCTCTACTATATATAATGGAGGAGTCAAGGACCTCTTAAATTTTAAGAGGTCCAAACAATTATTCAATATGTACAACTTTTGAATGCATGTATTTTTAAAATTTGGGGGCATTAATGTCTTTACTCAACACTTATTAACCGTAACTTTTAATTCTCATTCTATAATTACAATAATTACTCTTTGATAGTTACAATAATTACCCTTTAACTTTGGATAACTTTTGTAATATCTAAGAATAGTTACACATTAACCCCCTCATCTTTATCCAAAAACTTGACAAATTTATTTATTTTTTTGTTTCCATCTATATTTTTAAATATATCATGTTTCTAAAAAAACCAAGCCTACCATTACGGCGTTCTTATTTTTGTCGACGCTTAGATATAAAAAAGGAATATTGGTTTTAAATAATCCCAACTATGGACTATTGGTAAATATCAGTCCCAACTTTACACTTGCCTGCTGACCGTCCCAACTATTGATGTATTTGTTTTTAACGGGCCGTGACTAACGGATGTTAACTCCGTTAGTGAATTGCTGACGTGGACCTTCTTCTCCGGCCACATCACGCCGGAAACTTGCCGGAAACCTGCAACTCGCCTCCATTCTCCCTAATATCGTTACACCATCTCTCTCTATCTTTCCCCTCATTCAAAACCTAACCGACGTGCCGCCGTTGTTGTCTCCGGCGAAGTCCACCCTCGTCAATCGTGCACCATTCGAGGTAATTGACACATCATTCGACTCGTTTTTATCCTCTTAACAAAAGCCCTATGCTTATTTTGTAAATCGTGTAACATTGATTTCAAATTTTTGAAAATAAAATCGGGTTTGGTATATAGGGATTGGCCATGAAAGAAGATGAAATCTACTTCATTTTCTAATTTCCGATGTCTTTTGAAGAGGGAGGGAGACGGTGTGACGATATTAGGGAGAATGGAGGCAAGTTGCAAGTTTCCGACAAGTTTTCGGCCGGAGAAGAAGGTCCACGTCAGCAAATCACTAACGGAGTTAACATCCGTTAGTCGCGGCCCGTTAAAAACAAATACATCAATAGTTGGGACGGTCAGCAGGCAAGTGTAAAGTTGGGACTGATATTTACAAATAGGCTATAGTTGGGATTATTTAAAACCAATATTCCTATAAAAAATTTTCATAATCGATGTGTAGATTATAATGTACAAGTTAATGAAGCATTAAAGTACAACTTAGATATGCAACTATAAACCTACAAATACATTTTCATTCTCATTCTATAGTTATAATAATTACCCTTAAACTTTATATAACTTTTGTAATATCTAGGAATGGTTACACATGCAACCCCTCATCTTTATCCAAAAATTTAACAAATTTATTTCTTTTTTTGTTTACCTTTATGTCTTTAAATAAATTATGTTAAAAAAAAAACCTACCATTACGACATTTATATATAAAAAAATTTCAAAACCGATGCGTAGGTTATAATGTATAAGTCAATAATTCATAAAATACAACTTAGATATGCATTATAAACACATAAAGTGTTTAAACGCATATGCCCAACATCTATTTTACTTTATCAAATTTAAATTTATAAAACAATTCCTCCCATTTATGCAATTCAAATTACAAAATCAAAAGAATAAAATCAACTCCAACCAATGTTTTAAAAACCAGTATTTTACTCATACCAAATTGAGCTAAAAAAGTTTACGACCTGTTGAGCCAGGTTATATTGGGAGGTTCAACCGGTTGAATAGTTTATCTACCTAAAAATGCAACTTGAGCTCCAAAATAAACCAAAATTAATTGATTCCATAATAAAAAAATAATTCAAAATTAAGTTAATCCGTATCAAAAAACATAATAATACAAAATCACTCACTTTTAAAAAAAATAGTCCTAAATTTATACGTTTAAATGCTAATTGTTGGGTTAAAAGTAATTTTGAAAAAATATGGGCTGAAAATATCAAAAATTTCTCAGACTTAAAACTGGTTTGCCGGTAAAAACGAGTAATTTAGAAAAAACCGCCGGTTCGATATTCTAGCAAATCAGCCAAAAATATCGGGCTTAAAATACCGGCTTGTTGTGCGAAATCCTGGTCTTTGTAAATAATGGTCCTACCAATTAAATTAAAGTAAGATCTTAGAGCATTCCCGGTAGCTTCTTTATCTAAATCTTAATAATTACACTAAAAAACACTATATTTTATCTCATATACAATTAAATAATAAATTTTTTTACATCTTTATCATTATCTTTTTTTCTTTACTCTACTCACAACCATTTTCAAATTTATTAAAAAATAACTAGAGGATCAATGATATTCCTCCAAATTTACTCATCTCTTTAAAATTTTCTCTATTCTCCACTTACAACCACTTACAACTCTCTAAAAGAGTTTAGAGAACTCCCTCACATAATTATAAAGGAGCTATTGTGAATGCTCTTATGGCTAAGTTCAAAGTAATGAAAAAGGCCAAAAACATCTCAAAAGAAAAGGGTTCAAGCCATTTCGAGTTAATCTGAGCTGACTCGATTTATTAATGAGCCAAGCTCAAGCTCCCATGTTCAGCTCACTTAAAATTTCAATCTTGAGCCGAGCTAGCTCGACATGTATTCGAGTTGAGCTCAAGATTGGCCTAGCTCGGTTCGGCTCATTTACAAACCTATATACATGTATCAACCGAACCAATTAAACAACTAACGTAATAAACTTTTGTAACATATTATACGATTAAGAAAACTAACATAAGTATAAGTGCTATACACTATATCACGAGAGGATTGATAAACTAACATAAACAAGTGTCACATTGCAAATCGTTGTCGCCGCAGCATCGCACGGGTTTCATACTAGTAATAATATAAAAAGGAAGTGGAAAAGGGAACATACAAATCCGGAAGCAGTGGTGATCGAAACGGAAAACTTGGGATCTGATATGTAGTCTCTCGTTAGCAGATCTACATCACATGAAAAACAGAGTAAATCCGAAGGTGTGTGTGTATATGCATACTAAATGGAATTGGAAGTGAAGAAGATGGAATGGAAGTTAGTTACCTTTGGCTTTCTTGCCGATATCGGTAAAGAGACCCGGTCCACTCGTCATTGCCTGCCGTTGACAAACTCTCCCTTTCTGTGTTTTTGTTTTTGTGTTAACAGGAGTTTCAGGGCGGGGTATATCGGCCAAATGGAAAATATTTTTTCAGAAGATTATCGGCGGGGCACAATACCTTTCCGATTATTAAATGGAGTGATCTAGGCCCTCGAAATTTTTTGATGGGGTTTTATGTGCCGCTTCATCTGTTGAGTGTATGTAAACTTTTTGAAATTACTTTCATGTCCTTAAATAATCGGGTAAATTTACCATCATGCCCTTTTATATAATAATAATAATAATAATAATAATAATAATAATAATAATAATAATAAGATGATGATAACCGTAACAACAACAACAATAATAATAGTCTTCATATTCATCAATTCATCATCCTCATCTCATCGCAATCCTCAACACACCACCGTCATCCTCTCCACCACCCATCAACTTAATTCCAAC
Source organism: Bidens hawaiensis (assembly GCF_021521415.1). Classification (NCBI taxonomy): domain Eukaryota; kingdom Viridiplantae; phylum Streptophyta; class Magnoliopsida; order Asterales; family Asteraceae; genus Bidens; species Bidens hawaiensis. The sequence goes on from NW_027491022.1 coordinate 3,973,187, forward strand.
TCCGCTAATTCGCCAATCCAACTCCAGCAGCCATGACAACACCAATTCCAAACCCATTGCCATCGGAATCACCTACGGTTTCACCCACCGTTTCCTGAAGCACCAAATAGGAATTTCGTTACTAACCATAAGTCGGCGGTGGTGAGTTATTGCCTCTCTATAAAAACAGGTGATGATGGATGATGTTTGTTATTTCAGATCTTGGGCATCAATCTCAAATATACTTTCGACGATGAGAATATAGTTAAGATGACAAAAGGAATCTCTAAGAAATGGAGCTAACATGCCTTAGAATCTTAAAAGTTTATTTAGTGGACTTATGTGGCTAGTTATTTGGATCCATAAACGTAACATCCGTATTTTGAGAATAATAAATAACAGAAAGTTTTGTTATAAATTGTGTGTAGTTAGTTTGATCGCGTGATAGTGATTAGATTATGTTGGGTTGGGCTTGGGAAAGGTTATGGGCCCTAGGGCCCATGGAACCTCTATATAAACCCCAACTCCACTCCCTTTCTTTTCTTTCACAACACACACACTCAAGAACACACACACACTTTCTCTCGAACACCCGGATCCAAATCCGAGCTAAGGAAGGAAGAATCTCGTGTGTAAACACCATTAAACAACAAGAAACACCACTAGATCCTCGAGTTGTCTAGATCCGAGCCCGACCGAGACCAAAAGGTGAGTCTTGGCCAACGAGGTTAAGTTTTTGTGGTTGGTTTCGACATGCAAACTGATAGATCGATAGATCGGTTGCAAGGTGAAAGAAAAACATAAACTTGGTGATTTATAACCTCACGGGTATGTTATAGGACAAAAATGTGATGTTCAGACCTCATAAAACACGGGTATACAAAGTTGGTACAACCCAAAACCCATAAAAAGGGTAGAATCGGGCCCTAAGGGAGAGTCACGGAGGAAAATGGCTTTAAAATGGTAAAAAACGAAGAAGGGAAAAGAATTCGCATCGCACAAGCCATGCGAAGCGAAACTTCCCATGCGAAGCGAAACTTCCATGCGAAGCGAAACTTCCCATGCGAAGCGAACATCCATGCGAAGCGAATTTCCATGCGAATTTTCCATGTGATTCGATTTTCTGATGCATTTTTTGATAAAGGGCTATTAATGAAAATAAAAATTTTTCCAAGCTGGCCTGGCAGCTCGACTCCAACCAGGGGCTCTGCTCCATGGACCCTGCTAGGGGCTGCCACCCGTAGACCCTGCTACCAGGGGCGCTGCCCCCGGACCCCAGTTAGTTGAGGGTTTCATTAACATAGATGTAAGAAGTAGTAGTAATGGATAATTGATACTCATAACTTGTTACACAGTTAGCCGAGCTCAGTTAAGGAAGGGAATTACGATAAACTCGGAGAGGAATCATCTCCAGGTGAGTTCTAGCCCCAGTTCTCTTAAAATGTTTTTGGGGCTGTGTGCATACTTGTAAGACTAGTAACACATATGTGTATATGATTAATGTGAATAATTGATGCTAGAATAAAAGAAAGTTGTAAGAACTTGTATGTGCCTAGTTTGTTAACTTAACATGATTGAAAGAGTCAAGTAAGAATGTAATGCAAGAGTTAGGGTGGCACGCCCTTATAATACTTGGGCAAGAATAGAGTGGCCGACTATATGATATCGGTGCAAGAGGTCGGGCGGCAGGCCCGTATAATATCTGTGCAAGAGGTTAGGTAGCAGACCCTTATAATATCTGTGCAAGAAGTTGGGTGGCTGTGACACCCCACCCGGATCCCGGGTGACAATGCACAATTGATACAACTTAACAGTGTAAGAAAATACAAATGTTTATTTTAAACTATAAATCTTCGAGTACTTCGAGTTACTATTTATAAGAACATCAAAACTTAAGAACTTTTTGATTTCCGATATCACTCATCACTAAGTAGCTCTAAACTTCTTCATGATTCACCTGTGATACATATACTTAAAACACGTCAGCTATTACTGGTGAGCTCATGAGACACAATTTATAAAACATATATTTATAATTATGCATACATAATATGGGTTGTGATAATTGGGTCCAGGAGCAACACGTGCCTACCATGGATTACCACAACCACCGGGCCACGGACATCACGGTCCCCCCAGCCATCGTGTAAGTATGGAGTCCGTTACTAAGCACATGGTTACCCCATGCTGGGCACCCCTGCCCTATTCAGCTTTTCGTAACATATCCATTAAGTATACAAGGATCCTTTATACCCCCACCGATATTTGCATATTGCAGCATTTTCATTATTAATATTTTGACAATACAAGTATACTATCACAGTTTAAAAGTAGCCATGATAACTCACTGGTATAATGGTGGTTAACACATGATGTATTGTCCTTCGGTCCTGCCACAAGTTAAGGTAATCTAATTTAAGCGAGCTTGTCGTTAACTAGCCATAATCGTGGTCGGCTTGGGATAACCCGAGCTAGTTTAAGCATGGGTGATCACTCCATACCTAAACCAGCGTCAAATTACTCAATGCCTACCCTTGCAATAAGCCTAAACTATATTCTTACTTATTTTAATATTATATATTTATAATTTTAAACTACTATTATATTGAAATATATTTTATGTATAACTAAAACTAGAGACTAAACGTGTACCTGTGAGTTTAGAGGAGGTTGAAAATTAAGCTTTCATATATTGTTATGAACCAAGTTAACTTTCTTTATAGAGTAAAGTGTCATTTTCGTCCTTGTGGTTTGGCAAATAATACGAATTTAGTCCAAAAAATTTATTTTTTGTATATAGATGATGTGCTAAAAGTAGTTAAATAAAAACACGCTAATCTAGACACTAAGTAATAAATTCTAGACTCTTAAACTACTAACCGGCAAGTGAACCGGTCGACTCTACTACAGCTAAGTAAGTCCGGATATCGAACCCACAAGACTTTTTAAATTACGTAAACTAGCTAAATTAGACTTAACTACAGACACAACTATTTATTTATTAGTATTGGGGGGTTTTACTAAAAACTAATATTAAACTAATATTAAATTAATCACTAAGACTTAAAGATGACTTAAACCTAGACTTAACTCAAATGATGACAAACAACCACCTAGGCTAGAATCCCTAATGCATCAATTATCAAATAGTAGGAAAAATGCTAAGTTATGGAACTGAGATCTTAAAATAGTCACTTAAAGAAAACCCAAGCAGGACCCTGACCCTTCTCAATAAGACACCTATGGATTTCTATTAAGTTCTTAAAAACACCATCTTAATTAGACTCGCTTACGGTCGCTAATTTATTTTATGATAAGTACCTCTATAAGAAATCCTACCTTACAGCGCAGAAATCAAAGGTAGTCTAAAGTATTCACTCGCCTAGATAAACAAGGCTGAAAAATCAAACCTAGACGGACTCCTTACGAAGAACTAAATCTAGCAATCTTAAACAACCAAGACTTATCATATAATCTATCGCCTTACAGCTATTTAGATTAGCAGCACACTTAGGTCTATATAATTTATTAATATTGTTCCTATGGTTTTAATGCATATCAACCATAACTAGTCAAAAACACACATTAGATGACCTAACAGAATCCTATTATATGACAGATAATCACCAAGGAAACTGTGAAACAATAAAATTCACCAAACAATCCTAAGCACACATATGCATCAAATAAATAACAAGAAACCTCTTAATCATAAACCATAACAAAAGTAAAGTCCAAACTAAATCCAATCTCAACAAAGTTCATCGTAAATCTAGGTGGTCTAGGGGTTTAGTCAACAACCATAATCAAGAACAAAATAAAATAAATAAGTTCAAACATTGAATCCGTAAATATATTAATAAATTCAAACCAGGAAACAATGTTTGGTTGAGTAGATGTTGAACCCAGACGCTCGCTATACGTGTTTACTTTCTTTTTCGTCAAACTAACAGGGGCAGCCCTCTAACTGATTTTTTTGTCTGTGATATGGCGGCTCCCCCTGAAAAATAATTGCTCACTCCCTTCCATGTAAACTCCCAAGCCTTTTTATATTCTGACCCTTTTTTTCGTCCTACTCTCCAAACAAGAGCGGAGCCTTATTCTCATGTTTCTTATTATTGGGCTTTTACTCTTTTAATGTGCAAGCTCCAATCTTGTGTGGGCCCATTCCAAGTAGCTCCTGCACCACTAAAACTAACCGAAATAAGCCTCCAGCCCAATTTAATTTTGATGCCCTTTTAATCTACTAGATTATATATTTGATTAAAATAATAAAGAGCACATAACATGTTTCTATAATTCTTACGTGTCCATATGTTTCACTTTTTTTTATTCTATAAAATTTCAATTGTACTTCATTTAACTGTGACCAACAATATCGTTAACTATTAACTTTATATAAAGATTTTTGAACTCACATAGTTGGTCACAATTTATTATCATATTAGGTCGTTGTCTCTCGAAACTTTTAAAACTCGAATATGAACCAACCAATAATAATATTTAATAAAAACTTGGCTCAAAGGCACTTAAAAGTATATGGAATATTTATATAATAATATGTGTAATTGAAACCACATCAATGGACCCTCTACGTTTCTCAATTCTTGCCAATTACATCCAAATCACTAACCTCGTTAAATTTAATCGTTAAGTCAGGGGTAGACATGTCTTTTCACTATTTCTTTAATATATGAGTAAAGTTCCAAAATCGTCCCTTAGGTTTGGTCATATTTGCGAATTTCGTCCAAAAATATTTTTTTTCGAGTAAAGTGCCATTTAACGTTAACTCAGGGGTGTTACTGTCCTTTTGCATACTTGTTTACATTGTTATTATTATTATTATTATGCTGAGCTAAACCCCTTATATGACTAAAAATAAAGAAGAATAAATAAACGGATAATATATTGGATTCAAACTTAGGAATCATGAAATGTTATGTAACATTTCGGGTTTCCGTTTAATGCTTTTGTAACCGTTACCCGACCCAGTTCGTGTTCGGGTGAGTTACTAATAAAAGATTTCTTTTATTTAATTATTTCTTTTATATATTTATCAAAGAATGGGAAAAACAACCCCTAACTAAACTTTAAACCTGTTTTGTGCCCAACTCAATAAACCAGGGACCTAAGTGCATTACTATTATAATAATCAACTTTCCTTCTTCCTCCCCAATCCATCTTTCGACCGACAACCATACCCCCCCTCCATTGCTTGAGCCTTAATTCTCGGGTGTAATTGAAAGATTAATCTCACCAAATCCTTTCTTGATCACAAACACATCACACCGACACTTTAATTATAGAAAATGAATCAAAAATCATAACTAATCGCGATTATAAACCGTGACTGACCTAGGTAACTAAACTACTATATAAACACAATAAAAACTCAATTAAACTCGCTCACACATTCCTCTTAACACTGCGAAACTAAGCCCTAACACAATTGCAAACAACTTAGCCGTCAATACCTTTATCCAAGTCAAGAACAGCCGCAACCTCTGTTTCGTCGTTATCCCCTATTTCGTCACTAAGTTGGGTAATTAAAACATGTTTTTAGTTCGTTTTTAATCAAGAATCATTAACCCTAAACCAATTTCAAACATCGTCGACGCATGGTTGATCAATTGGAATGAAATAGATCTAGAGTTATGTTCTTTGAAATGGGTTCAAGTGAGGGTCTGCTTAAATATATTGCAGATCATGATAAACACAAACTGAAGCACCAGTCTGATGGCTGGTGCGTTTCTGGTAAAACCATGGAGCTGGTCCAGGCGCGGGTTCGAACCCCCTGGACCCGGGTTTTGTTTATTTATTTTGCTTTATTTAAATTCTTTGTTTTTTTTTGTTTTATAATAATAAAAATAATACATAAACATTATTTTAACAAAACCGAACCTCGAAAGTGTTATTTTGGCCATGGCTTCGCATCATAAGTAGGTATATACACATACACATAAACATACGTATATACGCATATTACTATGATACAAATATTATTTATTTATTGATTTATTTATTTATCTTCTAAATCGATTTAGCTTAAAGGAGCAAATAGTTTTGTTTATCCATTAATATATGTTCGTGTGTTTACAATTATAAATGTTCATATAAATATTATATATAATTAATTAACATTGGTTGTTCAGTTTCTCGAAAAATATAAATTAGATAAAAATATTGGATTTACAATATTAACACTAATAATAATAATATAATAGTAATATAAATACTAACAATAATAAATATAGTGCTTTAAAACCCTAAACGACTCCCATTTATCAAACCGATTAAACCGCAATAATGACTAATAATATCTCATCGAATCTCAAATCGTTATTAATTCTTTTCCTCATTTATTAATTATACTATCGTTAACAATTAGGGCATCTTTGTTGACATATCTTGAAGGCTTGAACATGTTCATCCTCATTTTCTTTTATCTCATCCTCGCTAATCCACTCACTAAAGGTAAGTAATTCACATCCCCCTAATTACCGTTTTATATTTTAGGGGCGTTATGCGTTAATCAAATTTACACTACAATTCCACTATTTGCGTTATATGATATTGCTCAATTAGTTATACGTGCAAATGTGACTATGTGTTTATTTTTATGTTTTGGTGGTTGGTATCTCGTCCTCATCCTCATCCTCATTAGTATGATCATACGCCGTCGGAGTAGCTCGTTATCCATGGGATTCGAGTGAAAAGACAACTTTTATATTATTGTTATGTTGGTATTATGCTAGTTGTAATATTTCATATTATCGCAAGGAATTGTCATTTTTATATTATATGTATTCAAAAACCGTGATTACTTGCTCAACTTTATGTTAACAAACTATGTATTTTCCCGCATGGCGTAGGTAGCTATATTGGATGAAGAAACAAGGGATTAAAGAGTAGTTGGACCTTAGTGTTTTGGTCAAAAATTGACAAAGGTAATTTTGTAACCAAATTAGTAAATCGGGACTACGTTCTTGTAAAGAGGGTTTGAACACAGATATTTGTTGCGAGGAAAAAACCTGTTATCCTAAGGATAACAAGAAAAAAAAACCCCGGGTGGTGAAAACTATCACCACCGGTTTATTAATAATAAATGTGATTACAAGTATGGAGCTTAAACTTTGATCGTGATTACAGAGAATGCGAGTACTAGTAAGTTCTCGAGTGCTAGAGTGTGTGTTTTGATCAAAGGTTGTACCTCTATTTATACAAAAACAAGCTAACAATATGGCCTATAAATTAGGAAACTTTAGAATGAGTCCAATTAGCCGTTAATTCTTCTAATCAGCACGTTTCCTTATCGGCCACGCTCTAATAACAGCAAGTGCGAGTATTTGGGAGATCATGGCAACGGTATTTGACCTGGTAAATAAAGAAAGTAGCTGACAATGTGTTAGTTATATAATGTAATTAGGATACCTGTCGCCTCTGGAGAATACCGTATCCTAGATTAGCCTGAATACTGTTTGCTGAGGATACTAAAAATCCGTGCCCTAACACTTAGGATGCATGATGAATGAAAGACTATTTATTTCTTTTTATTAAATTGTTATGTTTATTTCTATGAGACAATGTTTGTACTTTCGCGTACTTGAATAATATGAATTTAATAATTTAGATATTGACATGTAGATTTATATAAGTGTCTTTTGAGCTATGATACAATTATGTCGCGCTCCGACATATTCCGCCGTAGGTTGGGGTGTGACATGTTATATATGTTAGGGATGAGCAAAATCGGTATCGGTACCGAACCGGTACGGTACCGGTACCGAAATCGGTACCAAGGTTTTGAGTTTTCGGGACCGGTACGGTACCGGTATTTCTCGAATTTTACCTCAAATACCGGTACCGTCCCGATACCGGTACCGAACCTAACATTTCGGTATCGGTACCGGTACCAAACATTTTCAATTTTTGGGATTGGGATTTTCGGTACTGGTACCGGTCGGTACCGGTACAGTTCCAAGCTCATCCCTAATATATGTCATCAAACAAACACATAATAACAATAATGTAAACAAACATGTAAAAGGACAGTAACACCCATAAGTTAGCGTTGAATTTAGACCGAGTAAACAATTTGGACGAAATTGGCAACGGTTGAGAAAAATCGAGGGTCTACTTGCGAAAAAAAAATATTTTTGGACGAAATTAGCAAATATGACCAAACCTCAGGGACGATTTTTGCACTTTACTCATATAATAAAGAAATAGTGAAAAGACATGTCTACCCCTGACTTAACGATTAAATTTAACGAGGTTAGTGATTTGGATGTAATTGACAAAAATTGAGAAATGTGGAGGGTCCCCATATGCAAAAAATAAACTTTTTGGACTAAATTCGCTTTATTTGCCAAAGGAATATTGGTTTTAAATAATCCCAACTATGACCTATTGGTAAATATCAGTCCCAACTTTACACTTGCCTGCTGACTGTCCCAATTATTGATGTATTTGTTTTTAACGGGTCGTGACTAACGGATGTTAACTCCGTTAGTGATTTGCTGACGTGGACCTTCTTTTCCAGCCGCATCATGCCGGAAACCTGCAACTTGCCTCCATTCTCCCTAATATCGTCACACTGTCTCCCTCCCTCTTCAAAAGGCACCGAAAATTAGAAAATAAAGTAGATTTCATCTTCTTTCATGGCCAATCCCCATATACCAAACCCGATTTTATTTTCAAAAATTTGAAATCAATGTTACACGATTTACAAAATAAGCATAGGGCTTTTGTTAAGAGGATAAAAACGAGTCGAATGATGTGTCAATTACCTCGAATGGTGCACGATTGACGAGGGTGGACTTCGCCGGAGACAACAACGGCGGCACGTCGGTTAGGTTTCGAATGAGGGGAAAGATAGAGAGAGATGGTGTAACGATATTAGGGAGAATGGAGGCGAGTTGCAGGTTTCCGGCATGATGCGGCCGGAGAAGAAGGTCCACGTTAGCAAATCACTAACGGAGTTAACATCCGTTAGTCACGGCCCGTTAAAAACAAATACATCAATAGTTAGGACGGTTAGCAGATAAGTGTAAAGTTAGTACTGATATTTACCAATAGGCCATAGTTAGGATTATTTAAAACCAATATTCCTTTGCCAAACCACAAGGACGAAAATAACACTTTACTCTTCTTTATATAAGCTAATTGAGCCAACATCCCTAAGTCGGTTTATATTTTTATATGACTTATTATTATTTCTTTTAAACATGAGTATATGCATTACTCATGCATTTTGAGGATAACTCCAGACTTTCTCAAATGCACAAACGCGTGCACATGTTAAGTGACTTTTGTTATATTATTATTACTAGATTTTATCCCCCGTATTACGGGGTTGTTTTACATTATTCGTTTTTAATATATATATATATATATAGATAGATTTTAATTTTATTTATTGTAAGAAAGTTAATAATTAATATATACTTGAGGTTTGATGATAAAATGGTTTCACAAATAAATGATATGTTATAATTTGGTTTAAAAGCTATATGGGTTTGGTGATACCCATTAACTGATTATTTTCTTTATTATAAAATTGTTTCTTAATTGTAAATAATATCATTTTATAAATAAAATAGGATGTTAATTTTTAGTATATCCATATTTTATAGGATTTTCATATCAAATATTTGATTAGATTAATTTTTAATATAATGAGATGTTATACCCCGTTTAAGAGCTATCTGAGTTTGGTGAGACATTTACCCGTGAATTTGGGTCAAATGCGTGAGAAGCCTTCATTTACAAATAAGGCAATCTAATGGCTTGAGAGAATGGTTGTTTTACATTTTTCGTTTTTTAATATTTATTTTTTGGATTTCAATTTTCTTTGTTGTAAGAAATTTAATAATATACTTAAGGTTTGATGATGAAAGAGTTTCATAAATAAATGATATGTTATAACCCGTTAAAAAGCTATCTGGATTTGTGACCCATGACCCGCTTATGTTTTTTACTATAAAATTGTTTATTAATTAAAAATAATATCTCTTTCTTTTTAAATTGGATATTAAATTTTAGTATATCCATATTTTATAGGATTTTCATATCAAATAATTGGTAAGATTAATTTTTAATTTAATGAGATGTTATAGGCCGTTTAAGAGCTATCTGGTTTTGGTAAGACCCATACTCATGAATTTGGGTTAAATCAATGAGAGGTCTCCATTTAAAAATTAAGCAATTTGGTGGCTTCCATAAAAAGAGGGAGCGACCACATCACGACACGTAGGATTTTAGGGTTTTTATTTATATATATTATAGATTATTATTATTATTATTATTTTATTTATTTTCGTATTTCTTTTACACATACATCACACACACGAGCACTTTGAAATTTCTAACTTTTTGTCATATTAATATTATTTATTTATCATAATTAGACGGTACCCGATCTTGTAAGCATCCGTTTAGAAGTCCTGTGTTTTAATTAATCATTTTACTTGTTTAATTACTCATTTAATAATATTTCAAATATAATTCATATTTTATTTTTACCCTAAAAACAGGGTGTTACAATTCTCCCTATCTTATAAAATTTCGTCCGCGAAATTTCTTCGTCTAAAGAGTTAAGAGCGTGCTTTTTGTTCACCTCATAGTGACGATGTTCTTCAACATACAAATTAAAATTAGTCTCGAGTCATGGCCATTTTCTTGCTTTTGGACAATCTAAGTTGTATTGTTTTTCTATCACACATGATTTCTGTTTGATATAGGCCACTAACCAGTCCATTCCTTTTACTAAGTCAAAATTTCCAATTTCCGTAAGCATCACTCTATATGAAGCCGGTGGCCTTCAATCTTATCGTATAATTCTTAATGATTTAAACTATCTCCTTTTGACTCCCATACGCCATTTCGACTATAAACGTATGGCCTGGGTCCTAAGATTCTTTATCTAGATAGGATCTAAAAATAGTTGATACTAAACTTCTATTTGCACCATCTTCCACGATTTCAAATAAATTCTTAAGGGTTCTAGTTTATTAGGCGTTCGGGCCTCTAATGGTAAACCCACAAGAATCGATTAATTATTTGTTCCTATGTCGCTATCGGGTGAGGAACTAGCTATAGCTATCTCGTTAAACTACATGACAATTTTTTTTTGTCCCTCATTTCTAATTTAAGGAATTCTATGTCTAATTGTTATGTCTCACTAAGGGGACATATTTCTTAAGAAATTATGAAGTGAATTCTTCCTAACTCGTTTGTTTGGCGATATCTTTTCCCTTGGTACGTAGTATAACATTTCACCAATGCCCTGCTTCAAATTAAAACAAGTGCATCACTAGTTGAACGTTTTAGCTTTTGACGTAGTTACAATTCTCTAAGATAAAATTCATTTAACTTAACTTCATATGCATCTCTATAACTCCCTTGTTGTTGTTAAAAGTAAGAGGGTTAAAAGACATGAAGGATCGATGTATAAGTACATTCATTGTACTTATTTTTCTCTTTTTATTTATTTATGTATTTATTTTATCTAAAATTTTTGTTGTTAGGATGATAAACTTTCTTCTAGTTTATCCTCCAGTTTCTCTAGATTTTTTTTTCATTTTTTTTTATTTTATGATAAGGGGCTAGTCATTCCATTCTTATAATTAAATCGAATGCCCTTAGTTCCATAGGCATTAAGTCTGTAGGAATCACATGACCGTTAAACTTATTGTAGAATTTCTATAAATCTCAATATTTCTTTTTAACTCCCATTGGCCATCTCTACTATAAAGGTATGACCAAAATTATAGGATTCTCGATTCAATAACATTTAAAGATAGTTAATAGTAAATCTTTTCGGAAGGACTTTCATGAACCTTAAAGAAATCTTAGAAGTTCTAGATTTGAAAAACATTAGGATCTCTTGTGGTAGACCCCACATAAATTGATTCATCATTTGTTCCTCCAATACCACCAAGTAGGAAGTAGTCGACTTATTTCATTAAACTTTGTGAATTACTCATGTATGCCATGCTTCTCGATTCTAATTTTAAAGAATTATATTGCTAATTATTTTATCACTCTTGGGTGTATCCATCCCAACTTATTTTCTTAGCAATATGTAGCATAATATTCCACTAAGGAAGCCTTTCTTGATTTAAACAAGTGTCTTGCGAATCGTGCCTTATTTCTTTTCACACAGTAACCAGTGTCTAAGTCAGATTCTATTTGGATTAACCACTTACACGCTTCCAAAACTCTCTCTCTCTCTCTCTCTCTCATCAAAGGATAAAGGGTACAAGCTATGAAGGATTTACAATGACACTCTGGGTGTAGACGATGATGAGCTCTTCTCTAGGTTATCCTGATTTCTCATGTTTGTTCTTTGGTCGAGTGGCAGCTATAATGTTAGCTACCTCAATCGCAATTATCTAGATTGCTTCATCGTCATACTATACTTTTTCGCTTCCATCAGTCCTAACATTTGAGATATATTTTTGGTTACAGGAAAACCCTCAAAAATTTTTTATTTTATTTTATTTTTTTTAGCAGGGTGTTCACTTCTGTTTATAGACATTTCTTTTTACTTATAAAAAGTTAGTACATTGGTTATTGATAGTAAAAAAAAAAATAATAAGCTTTGCGCTACATAGTTCTCTAAAAGACATTCTATTGACTATTTATCTATATAACATGTTACGAAAACATATTTGATATAAGCGGTTTGGTGATTGCGTAGCCCTTTTAAAAATTCATTCTATTAAAGTTAAAGTGCATGTTTGTGCAACTCCAAAACTCGCCAGCAATTTATTTGTCACGAATATACGTTTAGTTTTTCTTTTTGAGTTTATTAATTTCTGTTTAATTTTTCTTTTGTTTGAATTTTATTTTATTATTATTATTGCGTGTATATATGTACTTATCTTCCCAAATCATATGAACGTTTTATACAAAATAGTGTATGCTCTCAACTTGTTTAAGATACGACCATGACACGTATCTTAGCATGTGCCTTAGTTTAGCCATCATGGCTCAGCCACATTTTACACATTTTTTTTATGCTTTTGGTTTAGTCATAATTTGATGCATATTTATATTTAAACCGGGTCTTAGGTTAGCACTCATATTTATATCGGCCTAGTGTCAAAGAGTAGAAACTCATTATTATTAGCAGGAGCTATCATAACTTATAGTAATATTCTCAATATTGTGTGTTTAAGTCCCATTATTACTTAAATAGTCGGAATTCTATTAATCAAGCTTAAATTCCATTATTCATATTTAAGTACCTAGGCTAACTGATGTAGTCAAGTCTTAATGAAATAGCCTTTGTCATCCTAAACCTTAAGGTAAATGGTAATTAGGTTAAAGCCTAGGTACTAAGATACCTAATTCGCTAAAACCTTAGGCTCGGATACCAACTGTGACACCCCACCCGGATCCTGGGTGACAATGCACAATTGATACAACTTAACAGCGTAAGAAAATACAAATGTTTATTTTAAACTATAAATCTTCAAGTACTTCGAGTTACTATTTATAAGAACATCAAAACTTAAGAACCTTTTGATTTCCGATATCACTCATTACCAAGTAGCTCTAAACTTCTTCATGATTCACCTGTGATACATATACTTAAAACACGTCAGCTATTGCTGGTGAGCTCATGAGACACAATTTATAAAACATATATTTATAATAATGCATACACAATATGGGTTATGATAATCGGGTCCAGGAGCAACACGTGCCCACCATGGATTACCACAACCACCGGGCCACAGACATCACTATCCCCCCAACCATCGTGTAAGTATGGAGTCCGTTACTAAGCACATGGTTACCCCATGCTGGGCACCCCCGCCCTATTCAGCTTTTCGTAACATGTCCATTAAGTATACAAGGATCCTTTATACCCTCACCGATATTTGCATATTGCAGCATTCTCATTATTAATAGTTTGACAATACAAGTATAATATCACAGTTTAAAAGTAGCCATGATAACTCACTGATATAATGGTGGTTAACATATGATGTATTGTCCTTCGGTCCTGCCACAAGTTAAGGTAATCTAATTTAAGTGAGCTTGTCGTTAACTAGCCATAATCGTGGTCGGCTTGGGATAACCCGAGCTAGTTTAAGCATTGGTGATCACTCCATGCCTAAACCAGGATCGAATTACTCAATGCCTACCCTTGTAATAAGCCTAAACTATATTCTTACTTATTTTAATATTATATATTTATAATTTTAAACTACTATTATATTGAAATATATTTTATGTATAACTAAAACTAGAGACTAAACGTGTACCTGTGAGTTTAGAGGAGGTTGAAAATTAAGCTTTCATATATCGTTATGAACCAAGTTAACTTTCTTTATATAAGCTAATTGAGCCGACATCCCTAAGTCGGTTTATATTTTTATGTGACTTATTATTATTTTTTTTAAACATGAGTATATGCATTACTCATGCATTTTGAGGATAAGTCCACAATTTCTCAAATGCACATACGCGTGCACATGTTAAGTGACTTTTGTTATATTATTATTATTATTTTATTTATTTTCGTATTTCTTTTACACATACAGTACACACACGAGCACTTTGAAATTTCTAACATTTTGTCATATTAATATTATTTATTTATCATAATTAGACGGTACCCGATCGTGTAAGCATCCGTTTAGAAGACCTGTGTTTTAATTAATCATTTTAATTGTTTAATTACTCATTTAATAATATTTCAAATATAATTCATATTTTATTTTTACCATAAAAACAATGTGTTATAGTATGCTATGTAAGAATAATGTAAGAATGGTACCAAATAACATTTGTACGTAAATAATGGACTTGTAAGAATAATTCTAGAACTCACTCAATGTAGCAGACTTTTCAGTATGCACGCAGGTAAATAGATTGAAGGAGCTGGCTTGAGGATGGCACGTGGCAGGGACTGGAAGACTGGCATCTTGGGAAGAAATGTTTTGAATTATTATGTTATGTTTTAAGACAAGATTTACTTTTGTTAAGACAAGATTCGATGTTTTGTAATGTAATGCGTAAAGTTTTAATATTCCGCGAAAATTTTAATTAACTCTGATTTTAGAACTGTGTTAATGAGTAAATCCAACGCAAAGTAGGGCACCCGGGACTGGGGCCTTACAATAAAATGTGCAGGAATCAAATTGATGGTTTATAACTTTCATACACCGAACAGTCGGTTAACTAATCAACTTGGGTTCATATCAAAATGGGTAACTCTCTCACATATACAAGTGTGTGTTCTTTGTGTAAATTGAAGAATGCACAATATCAAATTCAGATTTGATCGATTTTGTTGTATAGTTTAGCTTGACGGAAACCTAGGGTTTCTAATTTTGGGGAAATTATGGTTTTAATTGAGAGTTTTTGTGAATGATTTAACTGTTACATTAACCTTCTTCGCAATTCATATCACTTGCTTTCTAGATCTGAGTGTAATTTGATGTTTTTGTTGCTTGTTGTTTAATAATATATGTTGATTGAAGAAGCTGAAAAGGATGATAGTTTTAGTTATAGCATTGCTCGTGCGAGGCAAAGCCACTTCTTCAACCTTAACCTTCAAGAATCCCCTATCGCCGGAAAACTTGAAATGGCTAAAGCCGGTGTTGGAAAACGTGGTGTTGGTGGCAGTGTTTGAGATAGTTGTGTTGGCCGAAGTTCTTGAGGGTTGGACAGAGTTTTTGAGGGTTTCCTAGAGTTCTTGAGCATTGGCTGGAGTTCTTGAGGATTGGTCAGAGTTCTTGAGGGTTGGATGGAGTTCTTGAGGATTGGCGGGGAGTTCTTGAGAGTTGGCTGGAGTGCTTGAGATGTGAAAGTGCAATATTGCCTTTGAAGTGAATGGAAAATCTGATGATCAACGCATGGTCAACTGACAGAGTGGCATAAAAAACCCGTTGGAAAATTAAGGGCACCAATCACTCAATTTAAGAATCAGACATGCATAGTCCCCCCCACCCCCGGCC
Organism: Bidens hawaiensis; assembly: GCF_021521415.1. Classification (NCBI taxonomy): domain Eukaryota; kingdom Viridiplantae; phylum Streptophyta; class Magnoliopsida; order Asterales; family Asteraceae; genus Bidens; species Bidens hawaiensis. The sequence continues at coordinate 3,989,143 of NW_027491022.1, forward strand.
ACCGCCCATACAGCACACGGGTACAAATCATAATTTTCTCAATATTTTTAAAACCCAAGTAGGAATTATTTTTTGGGTTAAGTTACATCACAAACTTTTGCATAACAATACATTCGCATCCCTTCATTATCTTCAAACCTAAAACTATACTAAAAGTCACTATATTTTATCTCATTTTCTCAATTTTTAATAATATTTTTATATCTTTATCATTACCTTTTATCTCTCATCTACTCATAACCACTTTTAAAAAATATTAAAAAAATTATTACTAAATACATATTACTAGTGCGGGTAAGTAAGGTCGTCTTCACAGAGAATCAATGGAAAGTGTAGTTCACATTCGTGCTTTACTAATTACCTACTCTAAAGTGGACAGACAGTATGAAACAATTAAAAAGGTTTAATTGTGAAAATACTTTCAGATAAAAATTTAGTGTAACATGTAAAATCAATATGAGAAAGTGGTGATTAAACTTCCGATTTAGATCATGTAATGAACTAAACATTACAACTCCTATCAAATGGATAATCACATAGATATGATTCGTTAGTATTAATTGATAAATAATTACTAGAAACAACAGTTTGATTGTGATGATTCACATAACCTAATCCGACAAATTGATACAACTAAACTTAGTCTACTTAATTACTAGTTTATTAGTATAAAACTCCTCAAGAATTAATAATCAAAGCTAAGCGGCTCAATGACTATAAGAACTTAATCCTAAATGTTGATGAATACAAACCAATTGATTGATAATAAAAAGGGAATCCCAAAAAAACAATTGTTTTAACCAATTCAATAAATGTAGATATTTAATCAAATAAAAGCTTAATCAAAACTTATCCACACATACAGATAGAAGTCATAAAATTATCGGTTCATACAAAACCCTACACCTGAAATGGTCACAAAGGGTTTAGTCTTGCCATTGCATCTTGAGTAGCTCGTTTATCGGTTGGAAGGATGAAACCATTGATGAATTAGTGACTAGAGGGTGTTAAGATGATGAATCCTTGCTCCAAAATCATCCTTTGTGGCTGAGGTATAAAATTGCTTATGGAAGAAAAATACCAAAAGCCAACTTTCCTCGTCAGGCGTACCATAAGCTACAGTAGTCCACCGTCGTTTACAGTGGACCCAACCCTCTACGATACATGAGCTCTAGTCTACGATGTCAATTACACCCGCCAGTGTTGTAAGTTACGGTGGCTGGCGTAGCTTACATTGGGTCTGCAAAGAATTTTTCGATTTACATTTTCTTGATGCACGTGAGTCGTTTCGAACCCCCCCTAGTTTCTTTTTTTCATCAATAACTTGATTCTTCACCATCGTAAATGCACTAAATTAGTTTCTTTAAGCTTCGAGCACCTGAAATCGTAAAATCACTCAAAGTAATCGTGTTTGATTGATATAAATAAATAAAAGCGCGCGATCTTAGACATTAAAAACACATTATTTAACCCACGCATCAAAGATGAACTTTTCATATATACAGAAAACTCATTGCATTTTCTCTCTTCTCCACTCACAACACCCTAAATCACTTCCTAAATTATAAAAACCCAACTCACATATTGTCACACCCCAACATAGGCAGAACATGCCGGGGCGAGACAATATTTGTATCATAGCTCAAAGACACTAAAACAATATAAAACGTCAATATCTAAATTTAGTCATTCATAATTATAGTATACAAATAGTTCAAATTAAAAGAAATTACAACAATTGCTCTATCATTATTAATTATCCTAAAGTCCAAATCTAAACTCTCTACTTCAAATCATCTTAAATGACAACCTGAAATATGCGGAAAAATATTTATAAATAGCACATGTTGAGTGAGTAACTACAATTTGATATAATAATAATAATAATAAATAAATAAATAAATAAAACAATTCCTTATGACATGCGAATAACATCAATTAACATAAAGATGTAGATGTGTTTTTTCAGCATGCCACTAAATTCGGACATATTTACTCAAATAAGTTCGCAACCAATAAACAAATATGTTTTTCGATCATGAAACTAGATTCGGTCAAGTCTACTCGGACGACGTATGATCATACTATGAGGATGAGGATGGGATACCAACCAAAAAGCAGTAAACACAAAATCATATAGCAGTTAACAGTCAATCAAGCAATATCACAACTACGCAATTTAATGGAATTATGTTTTGAGAATATTTATATAATAGTAAATAGCTTAGTACGCATAGTGCCTCAAAATAATTATATGAAAAATGTGATTACTCACCTTAAATAAATAAAGGTGGTAACGAGAAGACGGGTAAAATGGACTATTTAGTTCCACGAGAAGCTTCGACGATAAGTCCTAATTTTAAGGATAAAACTTAAATGAATATCTTAATGAAGTAAACGTAAACAAACAAGACATGACATGATGGGTTTATAACGGAATTGAGATCGATAAGTTGTTAAATATGTATTCTATAATAATATATAATGTGAGTTAAAAACGTAAACAATTTAATTAGTATTACAAGTTACATATAGATTTGGAATCAATAACACTAATTTAATATTATATACATTTATATATTAAACGAAAACTTGTCTTGGTGATCGGTTTATGTAGATAAGGAAAAGTTATTTATTTATAAAAGTTATATTAGGCTAAGTCGGAAACTTTATATAGATTTTATAATTATGTAAAATTATGTGTGTGTATGTGTGTATAGATGAGGTTTTAAATAAAAATAAATAGTTTCTTAAGAAAGATATGAATAATATAAAATTTGAAGTTAGGAAACTATGTTAGCCTAAATCTTAGATGTAGGAAACTATGTGGGCGTAAATCCTAGATTCTAGAAAAAAAATTGGTACTTTGGAAGGAGATTTCAAATGAGAACCCCTTTGAGTTTTAAGAACTCGAAAGAATTCAGTGTAATGATTTTTTTTTTCCAAATTTTTTTACACATGCGTAATATATTTAGGTTACATACACGTAAAAAAAATTACAGAATTGTTTACGCACCGAGTCGACTTTTCACACATGTGTAACGGACGTTAAAGTTAGTGTAACAATTTACATCTTTATTCTCTCTCATACTTTAACTTTTTTGCTAGATTTAATCTCAACCACATATTCCAATCCATCTAATTAAATGTGTGGTCTAAAATGGAGTACTTAAGTTCTTAAAACTCAACATGGTTCTTTAAAGATCCCTCCCATATATATATATATAAATATATATATATATATATATATATATATATATATATATATATATATATATATATATAAAGGATAAGGTTATAATACAAATGACAACAAATATGAAAAATGGTGAGAAAGAATTTAATCCATTGATCTTAAATTTGAATGGTGGAGATTAATTTAAGAATAAAAATTAATAAGAATGTCACAAAGATAATAACCCACTTATGATGGCTTTCTCTCTCCACATGCAAGACACCTGTCAATTCATCCTTCATTTTAAAACGTTTATAACTTTTTCATACGACATTCTTTTAGAAAAACATTCACCATAATAACAAGCGTTTTTTTTATTTTTAATATAAATATCATATTGTTATATAAAAATAAATTAGTGGGCTTTTTTATATTGTGTTATTGGTTATTCATTGTGTCTTTTAATTGGGTTTTTTATGCATTGTGTTATAGATTTTGATCATTGTATTTTTCAATTGATACTTATATTAAAGATAAAAAATAAAATAAAAAAAAGATTACGTCATTGTGTCTTTTGTTCGTCACTGTGTCTTTGTTCTCAACATTTTTTTTTCTACTTATCATTTTGTTGTAGTCATTGTGTAATACATTAATGATCCTTTGTTCGGGATTGACATGTGCCATTCACTTAATTTGAGAAGAATAGTATTACATTCATTGTGTATTACGTTCAAGTCATTGTGTAATATGTAGTTTCCATTGTTTTTATGTTTTAGGTCATTGTGTTATATGTATTCACCATTGTGTCTTACGTTTCAGGTCACTGTTTTATATGTATTCATCATTGTGTTTTACGCTTCATGTTACTGTGTAATATGTATTCATGATTGTGTTTTAGGTATTAGATAATTTTTGTTATTTTATCATTATTATTATTATTATTACACAATGGTGTTATTAGTATTTAAAAAACACAATAATTAGTTGAAAGACACAATGACGAAAAAAACACAATCACAAACAGAAAGACACAATGACGAAAAAAGACACAAAGGTAAGCAAAAAGACATAATGATGTAATTTTTGTATAAAAAATCCCTCACATTAAATATAAAAAAATGCTTATTATTATGGTAATTTTTTCTTTAAAAAAAATATCATTTGAAAAAGTTTACACGTTCATGTGAAGAGAGAAAATATACACTATTACTTTCGTACCATTTTTTCTTTTGTTCCCTACTTGGAACATGCCAATTAATTATGGCTTCTTACACTTCTTATTTTTGTTGGTCTTTGTATAATAGCTCAACCCTATATATGTATGTAGGGTTGATTTCTTTGGAGAACCACTTTGAGTTTTAAGAACTCAATGTAACAATTTTTTTTGAATTTCTTTTACATATATGTAATATACGTAGGTTATATATGTACATAGAAAAATTGCAACATTTTTACGAACCTAATCGACTTTTTACAAAGGTGTAACGGACGTTTAAATTAGTGTAATCACTGTACATCTTTATTCTCTCTCCTACTTAATTTTTTTATCAGATTTAATTTCAACCACATAATCTAATCTATTTAATTAAATTTGTGGTAATTAAGAATGAAGTTCTTAAGTTCTTAAAACTCAACAAGGTTCTCAAATTATCAACAAGGTTCTCAAATTATCCCGTTAAAACTCAACAAGGTTCTCAAATTATCCCTAACGGGATAATTTGAGAACCTTGTTACGGGATAATTTGAGAACCTTGTTGAGTTTTAACGGGATAATTTGAGAACCTTGTTGAGTTTTAAGAATTTTAATAACCTCATTCAAAATCACACATTTAATTAAATAAATTATGTGGTTGAGATTAAGTCTGATTAAAAAATTAAGTAGGAAAGAAAATAAAGATGTATAGTGATTACACTAATTTAAACGTTCGTTACATATATGTAAAAAGTTGATTTGGTGCGTACAAATGTTGCAATTTTTCTACGTACATCTAACCTACGCATACTACATATACATAAAAAAAATTGTTACGTTGAGTTCTTTCGAGTTTTTAAAACTCAAAGTAGTTTTCAAAAGAAATTGCCCAATACACACACTAGTTTTTAACACGCGCATTACACACACTAGTTGTTTCTAAACATTAAATTAAATTTACCAGCTAAAAGAATTGCAATAACAGTTACAAATAAATAGTTTTGTGTGGATTTTAACCTGATTTGAGGGTATAAAAACTTCATTTAGTATTCTGGATTTAAGATAATTGAGGTTATATCACTTGTTTTTCTGCACTGCACGTCATCGTTAAATAATTTGTAGTTATTTCTTTATCTATTACAGTAACTTACACAACAACTTACTTAAAAAACCTTCAAACTAATATAAAAGGCATTTTATACATGAAGACCGTTTTGCCCTTGCAACCAACACTTGAAAAACCTCATAAATTGGTCACCTATAACAACTTCCATAAACTCATCATTGATAGCAAAATACTCTTCATCATCAAGACGATGTTGTAAAACGGTGTTGACACAATCTTCTTCACATTCTCAGCAGTTCCATTCTATATATAACATATGAGCAAAATCAAGTTAAAAAAAAAAATACTATAAGCCCGTTCCATAGGAAAATAAAGAAGATTACCTGCTTTCTTTCTTGGCTGCATGTAACACTTTTGAGATAGTTATAGTTGACGGTGTTTAAGATACGGTACACATGATATGTACGATGCATTTCTAATAAACTCCTTGCGAAACATCTCTAGTAATGAGTCATTCTATTTTGCATGAAACATTAATGTAACCAAAAATAATAAACTTCATACCATAAAGAGTAATAAGAAAAAACCAGCTTTGGTTTCATAAGTTGCTAATATGTGAATTTATACATACAAACCGAACATAACCCATTTCGTGTCGGTTCAACCATGCCCATTTTGTTACCAAGAGTTGCTGGTTTAGGCCCATTATCCTAGACGTCTGACCCACCTATTTGACCACCTCTATGTAAGACACTTATCAAGAACTGGATTTGTCAATACATCTAAAATAAGAGCTTCTGAACTATTTTTTTTGTACTTGAAAGTTAGAAAGCTGGTCTGTTTTTAAAAATAATACGAGTCACAATGGTTTGTTTTAAAAACAATGGTGAATTTAGAAATTGACTTCAAGAAAACCATTTTTACCCCAACCAAGTTGGATTTTTTTGAACTACCCGTGTAATTTATCATTATGGTAGTTTTGAAAAAATGGTCATTTCAGTTTGGATAAAAGGACTTCGATAAAAATTGATACGGTCATGATAGGTATATCTCAAGATATGTAATGAGTCAAAACGGATCAGGTCGGAGTGGACTACAAATTCCTTTTGTTCACTTGTTAACATTTTATAAATATATTATCTTGTCAGTTTAGTTCATATGAAAACAAATTTGATAAAAACTAATACAGGTCACAACGGGTTGTTTCAAATATAAAAGTGAATTTAGAAAATGATTTCAAACCAAACCCGTTTTTACCCGAACCAAACTGTTTTGAAAACAACCCTTTTTTTTTACCATAACTCATTTACTCAAATTCCTATTGACCCAAATCCATGAAGTTTAATATTAAGTTTTTAATTAAGTGACTATGCATTTACAACATTATAAAAGAGAAAATTCACAGAGCTGTGGATAACATGTGAAACTTATTATCTGAATTATGCTTAGAGAACATAAAATCGTGCATTCACTTTTTTTCTGGAGTGAACTGAGCACATAACTCGCAGGCCTGCTTTCAGTTATTTGAGGGTAATAAAAAATAGAGGCTAAAGAACATGAAGTGAAATACCCATAATAATAATAATAATAATAATAATAATAATAATAATAATCAAAAAGTATTGCCAGTAAAAAAATATATAGTCAGCGAAACAATAAATATATCAGATTTGTAAAGTAAACAAATTAAACTAAAAATAATAAAGAATACTATATAATACATATGCATATGAATAAGAAAGGAAAAATTTTAAGTTTTTAAATAGATGGGATAATCCACAAACGCATCTTATCTCAAAGTTTTGTACTGATCCTATTAACCTTCTAAACGAAGGAAGGAAAATATAAATAAATAGTAAAATAAATAAAGTCTAGTTATAAAAGAGGGAGCATCTCCAAAACAATTAGCTGTATAATATCAAACTTCCAAACACTAAACTAATGACCATCATCTCCGTTTTCTTTTTGTCTCCACCTACTATTTATTAATTCCAACCTGAAACAAGTTCACGGTATGACGGCACCCTCGTAGCGTACCACCAAAATCATATTCACATCTCTTTTAATATTCTTAGGTTAGCACTACCCACTTCCATAAACTCTTTCTGTCGAACAAACCGAAACAACTTTCCGGCAAAATATAAACGGAAGGAGTTCGTTTTTCCGTCAGACCTTCAGAACATCTATCAAGTTTTATAAAGGTATAAAAATAATTAAGCTTTCATATTTACCTCCCTATATATGATTACTTGTATTAGTATATATTAGAAACTCAAGTCCTGCTAGAATGAAATTTTGACGAAGTTAAAAAAAAATAAAAAAATAAATGGAAAGGACAAAGATGAAGCTGGGCAAACTTATATTTGAGCTGGACAAACTTGATCAATATAACAAATAAATAAATACTAAATATAAAAAGTAGGGTAATGGATCAATTAAGTTTTACTTCTCTGATAGAGGTTCCAAGTTATAAATTGTTTTTATATAAATAATATATTTCTTAAAGGGGACAAACATATTTTCATATACGTAGTTATATAAATGTAAAACTTTGACAAAACAAAAGATGTAAATAAACTCTCGTCAATTAATTTATTTACATAACGAAAATTGATTAAACTTAAATAATACAAAATAAATTATAAACTAATAAAAAAAATAATAAACAAAAAAAAAATCTTGAAATATTATTCTAATTATAGTGCAACTAAATATATAGCTAATTACGAAGGCTCGTAAACAAGTGGATACTCATTTCGGACATCACAACCTATAAAGGTGCGGATATCTTCCTTTACTATTTGCATAGTATAGGTTTTTTTTTAACTTCATTCGTTAATCCTCTTTAACAAGTAATTATCTCATATTATATACTCGTTCGTGTCGTATTCTGATTCGGGCATTTGCCAGTCTCCATCAGTTTGACTCTGAAAATCAATTTAGAACCATATTACGTGCGATATTATTTTAAATTAAATTGTATTCACTATCGCATTCCGATATAAAATAGGATTGGCATGACACATTGAATTACGTTCGTTAATATATTGAAGAACTATATATACATTAATAGTTTTTACCCCTGTACTCCGATACCCGAGCACGCCCCTACTTGTGGGGGTGACCACAAGCATGTCATTGCGGCATCGATGGCGTGGCACCGACCGTGACGGTGAGCCTAATCACAGTGTCTCGCCTGTTTAATTTAAACTCTACGGAGTGCCGGTTATATGTTTCGAGGCGTATGGATCGATCCTAGGATATTATTTCTGGTGGATGGTTTGTATGTATGCCGTACACCATCGCACATAGGTTTTGGACTAGCTACCCGGTTCCTCTTGTTCTGTTATATTATGTATCGGGCTCAATGGGTATTCCGTATATAATAATAAGATTGTTTAATTCTGTCAAGTAATAATAACAATAATAATAATAATTTATTATTATTATTATTATTATTATTATTATTATTATTATTATTATTATTATTATTATTATTATTATTATCCGCTCGTGGCATTTTGCTTCCTCGCATTTCTTTCTTTTCAGCAGGTTATCAGGGATGAAGGGACTGTGTGAAGAGAGATAAATAAGATGGAAGCATATTATTATGTTTAATAATGTATGAAATAAATCGCTAGGAAAAAATTTTGTAACAAAGTTCAGTTATATAAAAATATGTCTTTTGTAAATGATTATGTAATAGTGACACGTCAGCCCATAGCCGGTTTGGGTGTTACATGAAGGGATTCCAGAAGAACAGAAGCGATTCTGTAAATGAAACTTAAACTTTAAGGAACATAATGAAATTAAGGTAGCAACTGTAAAATTTTAACTAAATCATGAGTTTTATAAATGTGAACACTCAACCAACAAAATTCTCACCGGGTTTTTAACTTGAGAGACAACTCCAATACTGATATCTAAAACTTGATCCAAAAGGCCCCCGAAGCTAGTGAACCACATCTCATTTAAAACTTAAAATCGAAAACTTACCTTGAATCGTATCTTTAAATCCGAAGCCTATTCTTCATGAGAACAGGACGACTAAATCAAATAATAAAATCAAAATCAAAACAGAAACAGATGTGAACAAAAGTAAACTAACCTGTGAAGCTGAATCTTAAGATGAATGGAGAGAATGAGTTAGGGTTTCTCGTAGTGGCTCCAAAGAAGTAAGTGTTCGGCTCCTTTGCCGACATGATTCTTCTTCTGCTTGTATATCAACATCTTCTCTTGAATCAAATCCACAAAATCACGGGCTGGAGATTCTGACGAGATGTCTCTGTTCCATCCCTTGATTTAGGGTTATACGTTGGTTTTGGAAGATCGAGAACCAATAACTTCTTGGTTCACAGGTTAGGGTTAGTGTTCTATCGATTTCGCAAATTAGAGGGTGAATGGTTGGGTCAATTTAGAGTTATTCATACACAGATAAGAAGATGAAGGCTATTGGTTAGGGTTTCCAGATTGAAGGAAGGAGACGAACGAGAAAATGGTTTGTTGACTATGTAAGGGTTAAATGGGTTAAACCGGTTAAATGAATGAGAGTTCTTCGTTCAGATATCAATTAATCCGGTGGCTTTAGAGAGGTGGGGAGCAACCTGAGAGCGTCAGTTAAGATTTTATGGTAGGCAATTATATAGATACTAGATAGATTTTATCCATCGTATTACAGTGGTTATTTTACATTATTCGTTTTTAATATTTATATATGTATATTTGGATTTTCGTTTTATTTATGGTAAGAAAGTTAATAATTAATATATTTGAGGTTTGATAATAAAATAGTTTCACAAATAAATGATATGCTATAATCCGGTTTAAAAACTATCTGGGTTTGGTAATACTCATTACCCGTTTATTTTCTTTATTATAAAATTGTTCCTTAATTATAAATAATATCTTTTTCTAAATAAAACAGGATATTAATTTTTAGTATATCCCTATTTTATAGGATTTTCATATCAAATATTTTACGAGATTAATTTTTAATATAATGAGATGCTATAACCCATTTAGGAGCTATCTGGGTTTGATCAGACCTTTACCCGTGAATTCGGATCAAATGCGTGAGAAACCTTCATTTACAAATTAAGAAATCTGATGGCTTGAGATAATGGTTGTTTTACATTTTTTGTTTTTTAATATTTATTTTTTGGATTTTAATTTTTTTATTGTAAGAAAGTTAATAATATACTTAGGGGCCGTTTGGTTCACGGATTGTTCTAGAATTGGAATTAGAATTAAAATTAGAATTGGAATTTAAGAAATTTCTTTGAATCCTTAAGGTGTTTGGTTATAACTTTTTTATAAAGGAATTGAATTGAAAGAGTAACTAAAAAGACAAAACTGCCCTTAGGTTAAAAAATATAAATCAAAGTTACAAAACTCATCAAATGTTTTCTATCTTAATCTCTGAAGTCACCAGCCGCCCGTCCCTGGTAACAACGGCCCCCGTCCCCGCCACCGCCACATACTTCTCTCTCACTTCAACCTATCTATTTATCTTCTCTCAATTCTTATATTCTCTTATTCTAAAATCGATTGTCTTCTTAATATTTTGATATGAAAGACAAGACAGATCTAGAATAACGTGATAGATCTCACATAAATTACGTTGGTGGTTATGGTGGCCGGAAGTTCGATGGTGGATGTGGTGGTTGGAATTTCGTTGGTGGTTGTGGTGGTCGGAATTTCGATGGTGGTTGACAGGTTGTGGTGGCTGGAATTTCGTTGGTGGTTGTTAATGTTATTGCCGGAAAAACGTGATTTATACCTTGGCTGAGTTAAGTTGGTAAAGGTGACAGGAATGACGTTGGGATGGTGACCGGAGAAAATTGTTGGTGATGGTGGAGAAGAAAGGCTATTTTGGTAATGTTGTAAAGATTCTAAGGATTTCCAAACTTTCCATTGAAACATTGAAGGATTTTGAAATACATTAGTTGAAGGATTTGGTTGGAATTTATTTTCATTCCATATTCTTATGTTAGTGAACCAAACATGTTAAGGAATGGAATTTAAATTCCAATTCCATGAAAATCCCTTGAATTCCAGTGAACCAAACATGCCCTTAGGATTTGATGATGAAAGAGTTTTATAAATAAATGATATGTTATAACCCGTTTAAAAGCTATCTGGATTTGGTGACCCATGACCTGCTTATGTTTTTTACTCTAAAATTGTTTGTTAATTATAAATAATATCTTTTTCTTTTTAAATTGGATATTACATTTTAGTATATCCCTATTTTATAGGATTTTCATATCAAATAACTGGTAAGATTAATTTTTAATTTAATGAGATGTTATAACCCGTTTAAGAGCTATCTGGTTTTGGTAAGATCCATACCCATGAATTTGGGTTAAATCAATGAGAGGCCTCCATTTAAAAATCAAAAAATCTGGTGGCTTCTATAAAAGGGGGGAGCGACTACATTGCGACCAGCAAGATTTTAGGGGTTTCGTTTACATATATTATAGATAGTTAGACATAATATATATAGTTGATTTATTTTGAAAACCACTTTGAGGTTTAAGAACTCGAAAGAACTCAACATAACAATTTTTTTTGAACATTTTTACATATATGTAATATGTAGGTTACATATACATAAAAAAATTACAATATTTTTTACACATAGAATCGACTTTTTACATAGGTGTAACTAACGTTTACACTAGTGTAATCATCACATATCTTTATTCTCTCTCCCAATTCATTTTTTAATCAGATTTAATCTTAGCCATATATTCTATACCCATTTAAATGATTGTGTGATCCAAATTGTCACACCCCGACTAGCACAATGCGGAAGCGTAAAACGGGAATGTAACAGACACCTTTGGTATCAACACATTGTTTATAAAGAAACATTACAAATTAATTTACAATATATTACATTTCTTTGTTCTATCATTGTTTTACAGTCTAGGTGATAAAAACCAAATTAGTTCGTTAACTATACGATTTTACTACTAGCACCCTTGCCTCTATTCACATAGCATCAACCACACACCTTGGGCAAGTAACAGATCACCAAATCATTCCGATTTAGGTACACCTGAAAAGCAGTGTAAAACAAGTCAACTACTAGAGTTGGTGAGTTTCACGAGTTTTAAGAAAATAGTAATGAGTGTTCAAAAGTTAACACTTGTCATCGTGAATAAGTATGTATGTATGTAAATGATGTTATTATGCTAAGCTACAGTAAAGCCTTGACTGTATGTGCTGCGTGCATCCATTTCCCACGCTCAATCAACTACTGTGGCTCCTTTCCGCCACAACATGCCCCAAGTAGCCATGTCTAATACTACATAGCGTGTTGTATAATTATGGTCATGTGCAAACAGGGTATAGTCTCAGCAATACATGCCGGCTCCGTTTGGGTTTGTCAAACCAATAGTACTATTCACAAGCCACCGGCTCGAAGTTAATCACTGTGTTAGTGGGGACTTTCGTGTGTTAGCACTTAGATAATTCACATCAATACATGTTTCAGGTATGTATATGTAATCAAACATGCTTTTCACCCCAAAAGTTCGTAAAACTGTTTAAAGAGTGGGGTCATGAAACTTATGGTTTAGTAGATAATCAGTACTGTATCAGCTCGTGGTTTGTTCGGTCCGCTATCAGTAGTTCCTATAATCTCAATACTAAACTGGGCTGTATACTAATCTGGGTGTAGCTGGAATGCCCAGAAAGTGGCAATAGGCTTAGGTTGTGATGTTGTTCAATGTCTAATACTTAAAACTGAATTGGCTTAGATTCCTGTTTTCCCCGCTGGGCCAAGTTGTTCGTTTATCCGTTCAGAAAACAGTTATGGGAAAACAAGCTTGGGTAAATGTATTGGTTAATAAAATGATTAAGTTATAAAGAAGGATCACATAATGGGGTCCCGGATTAGCCACGGGGCCCGTTTCCGTTTATTCAGTTTGATTTGAGAAGAAACGCGCACAATCCACCCGGATTGTCCAGATTTCTCACAAGAAAAGTTCGTTTTCACTTAATTAGTCCAAAAATATGATTTCTGATCACTCTTGGTGTTTTGATATTCCCGCAGGTTCGTTAGTCGCGAACTTGCCGGTTTTTATAAAAACTGAATTTGTTTAATATTCAAATTAGCATAATTAATTAACCGTTAATCATTAAATTATGAAAATTTAGCCACTTATCAATTAAAATATTTAGATTTTTATAAAAATATTTCTGGAATTTATTTACTGATTTATTAATTTATAAAAATTCATTTTATCAGCTATATTTCGCCTGAAAATCGTCCGTTTATCCCAAAAAATTTCCAAAAATTCCACAAAAATTCCTGAATGCTCAAATCATGTCCCAAATCAACCTGTATCAATTCTAGAATGTAAAAAGATCGTGCGATATTCTTTTTGGCCCAAATTCGGCTATAAAAATTCACACGAATGCATATAAACAAAACACCTTTAAACTTCTCCAAATGATCCCAAATATCATATGTGATAAAAATACATCAAATTTGAGTTCCCAAAAAAAGTTCATAATTTTTGAAGTATTTTAGCTATTTTATAGAATAAACGTCCCAATTCGGTAATAAATTCACCAAATATTCTCGTATGGTCGAAAAATTACCAAATTTGAACAGGGACTCATTGACCTGGTCCCTGATGTCTCTGAAAAATTTCAAGGCCTAATAATATGCACATCACAACCTTAACCTAAATAGCCCGTAAGCGAATGTTTCGGCATTACCTTAGCGGTTTTGGTTCGTTTTCGCCCTTCTAATCAAGTTTTTAGGTTCTTGTGCTTCTATGCAAGCTAGATACAAGTCCTATATCACAAATCAAGCAGTTTTTCATCAACATAACAGCCCTTAACTTAGGGTTTCGGCTAGTGCACAAAAACGAACTTTTGAACCTTAAAAATGCCGTTTCAACCCTTTAATCCGTGTTTATGGCCAAAAAAACTATCAAACCAGGTTCCTTACCATGTTTATGGACAATTTTTAGGATTTTTACATGATTAGGAATGATTTTTAGCAATTAAATCATGTTTTTATGATTTTAAACACACTTTAATATGTATAAAAATTAATTAAAATAGCAAAATGCCTAATTTTTCTTGAGATAAAACTGAAGAACAGCAATGCCTTATCTAGTTTCTGGAAAGAACGGAGAACAAAAAAAAAATTCTAAGGTTATTATATAATAAAGTTTCTTAATGGGGTAATATCCTTTTAGCGACCGGAAGCTAAATGGGCTTTTCCTTGGGCCCATTTGGCCCATTTTTCTGAATTTGCAAGCCCATACGCGAAAAGCCAAATCCAAATTTAGTTCGGGTTTGGTTTTTGGCGCGAAAAATATATCGGGTGCGTCAAACTGTGCAAAAACGAGTGTTTTTCGGCTAGTTTATAAAAACACAGTATACGTTTGTAAAAATCGAAAATATTTTCACGGATCACTTAAAACATTTCAAATAAGTGTTTGGTAAGTCTTTTTCGGCTTAACGGATGATACAATGCTTGGTTTGTAACTATCTTTCGCGTTTAAATCTATAGCGGGTAGTTAAACGAGCATGTTTTCGTTTAACTTGTTTGCTATCAAACTAAGGCCATATTTATAATATTTTAGCTTGTCAAGATCGTATATCACTTATAGATGTCCCCCCGAGATATCTGGGTCATAACCCGACCCGTTCGGTTAATCGTTCGTTTGTTACGCAAAAGGCGTTTATTTGCTTAATCGGTAAATACGTACTGAGGTGTACCTTGTTTTGGCTCAAATGTCACACAAATAGAGATCTTAACGTTCTTACAACTCATTAATTTCTCAAAATATCCTTTTGATGTGTGTCTAATAACCCTATAATAATGACCCTCACAGCTAAGCTTTAATACTAAAACGAAAATCCTAAAACCACATACAACCGGCAAGTGTACCGATCGCAAGTAGTATAGACCTAGGAAGTCCAAGTATCGAACACGTGGACACGTAAGACGCTAACGATTACTAACCCTAGACAAGACCTACCTTAGAATATTATTTAATTGATTTTTGATTTTTAATTACTTAACTGAACTAACTAGACTGACTGACAAAACTTACCAAACATATAAAACTTAACGACAAACTAACTGTGTTAACTTAGGATGGAGAAAAACGTCTACCTAGGTCTGAATCAAATTGTAGGCCTAACAAGCTAATGGATTGAATGACTTCAAGACACCGGTCCCTAAAGATGACACGACTAAGGATCGCTCGGGCTCACTGGATCACCTCTCGGTCTCACTCAACAAGCCTAAACTACTCAAAATCGCCTAAAACGACCAAACCGGGAAACAATTGCTAACGCGTTCTAATGCTAGATCACCTCTCGGTCTCACCAACACTCGACCCTGGCAATGAATACTACATAACCAAGGATAGAGGAACAATTCAACTTAAACTAAAATAGATCAACTAATCGCTCAAAACACCTAAACCTGACAAGAAACGAACTCGCTCTCGCGCAATCCTTATTCTAGCATGCAAAGGTAATGAGACAACCCTAACTTCCTATCACCTCTCGGTCTCAAAGAAGGTGTTTAACCGCTGTACTTATTCCAATAAATCATGCAACAAAACCCTACGGTTGTTCCTACCGCAAACAAACCCTAAACACCAAGTCTAGAATTAAACAATGCACCGATCAATCAATACAAAACTAATCAATCAACACACTGGGTTTATGCAATAAATCACTAAAATTTCCAGCCACGAAACACAACCTATTTCATGTCTAAATCAAACTTTATAATAACAATTCAAGTCTATCAATCAAACAATCCATAAAACCTATCAAACGCTAACAAGAATCATCATTCCTAGGTAGAACTAACAAGTTTAGCCGAGCATATTTTTTGGACAGCAGCAAACACTTAACAAAATCATCATTAAACTCATATCAATCATCATAATAATCATCCAATGATCAATGCTAATCATAAACATTTCAATCTCTCAATCAAGTGCATAACTAGTTAACAATTAAACAAGAGAATTAAAGTTGATGAACAATGTTATGAAAGAAAGGATATTGGGTATTCCGGGCTGCTGTTTGCTGCTGTAAAATGATGGTAAACGATCACCGAGGCTTGTTCTTGTTTGTTCTTCCTTCCCTAGCCGCCAAGACACCAAGACCTAGCTTGCAAAAAATCTTTTTTCTCTTTTTCTTCTCCTGCTTTGGTCCGATCGCAGCCTCTCAGCCTCCTTAGGGTTTTTTTTTCTTTTTTTTGTTATGTTATAATATGAGGCTTGGGCTTTTCCATGATGTAACGGACCGGGCCTTGAGTTTTTACTTGAAAACGTATGCGTAAAAGGCTCGTAAACTGCTCCAAAAGCTCGGTTTCTCTCTTCCTTTCACCCAAAACCTACAATATGAATAAAATTATGTAAAACCTATCTAAAATGAGTTAAAACAAATAAAATATAATATAATATGTAGATAAAACGTGCGGAAAATACGAGTATTTTACAACACATCACCTTTATATATATATATATTTGGATTTTAATTTATTTATTAAAAGAAAGTTAATAATTAATATACTTGAGTTTTGATGATAAAATAGTTTCACAACTAAATGATATGTTATAATCCGGCTTAAAAGCTATCTGGTTTTTGTGATACCCATTACCCGTTTATTTTCTTTATATAAAATTGTTTCTTAATTATAAACAATATCTTTTTTTTAAATAAAATAGGATATTAATTTTTAGTATATCCCTATTTTATAGGATTTTCTTATCAAATATTTGATAAGATTAAATTTTAATATAATGAGATATAACCCGTTTAAGAGCTATCTGAGTTTGGTGAAACCTTTACCCGTGAATTCGGGTCAAATGTGTAAGAAGCGTTCATCTGTAATATTTATAAATGAAACCCTTAATTTACAAATAAAGCAATCTGATGGTTTGAGAGAATGGTTGTTTTATATTTTACGTTTTTTAATATTTATTTTTTGGATTTTAATTTTCTTTATTGTAAGAAAGTTAATAATATACTTAGGGCTTGATGATGAAAGAGTTTCATAAATAAATGATATGTTATAATCCGTTTAAAAGCTATCTGGATTTGGTGACCCATGACCCGCTTATGTTTTTACTATAAAATTGTTTATTAATTATAAATAATATTTTTTCTTTTTAAATTGGATATTAAATTTTAGCATATCCCTATTTTATAGGATTTTCATATCAAATAATTGGTAAGATTAATTTTTAATTTAATGAGATGTTATAACCCGTTTAAGAGCTATCTGGTTTTGGTAAGACCCATACCCATGAATTTGGGTTAAATAAATGAGAGGCCTCAATTTAAAAATCAAACAATCTGGTGGCTTCCATAAAAAGGGGGAGCGGCCACATCGCGACTCTTAGGATTTTAGGGGTTTCGTTTATATATATTATAGATAGATAGATATATCCTACGTGTCACGATGTGGTCGCTCCCCCTTTTATGGAAGCAACCAGATTGTTTGATTTTTAAATGGAGGCCTCTCATTGATTTAACACAAATTCATGGATATGGGTCTTACCAAACCAGATAGCTCTTAAACGGGTTATACATCTCATTAAATTAAAAATTAATCTTACCAATTATTTGATATAAAAATCCTAAAAAATAGGGATATACTAAAATTTAATATCCAATTTAAAAAGAAAAAGATATAATTTAGAATTAATAAACAATTTTATAGTAAAAAATATAAGCGGGTCACGGGTCACCAAATCCAAATAACTTTTAAACGGGTTATAACTTATCATTTATTTATGAAACCCTTTAATCATCAAACCTTAAGTATATTATTAACTTTCTTACAATAAAGAAAATTAAAATTCAAAAAATAAATATTAAAAAACGAAAAATGTAAAACAACCATTCTCTCAGGTCATCGGATTACTTTATTTGTAAATGAAGGTTTCTCACGCATTTGACTCGAATTCACGGGTAAAAGTCTCACCAAACCCAGATAGCTCTTAAACGGGTTGCAACATCTTATTATATTAAAAGTTAATCTCATAAAATATATGATATGAAAATCCCATAAAATAGGGATATACTAAAAATTAATATCCTATTTTATTTAAAAAAGATATTAGTTATAATTAAGAAACAATTTTATAATAAAGAAAATAAACGGGTAATGGGTATCACCAAACCCAGATAGTTTTTAAACCGGATTACAACATATCATTTATTTGTGAAACCATTTTATCATCAAATCTCAAGTATATTAATTATTAACTTTCTTACAATAAATAAAATTAAAATCCAAATATACATATAAATATTAAAAACGAATAATATAAAACAACCCCCGTAATACGGGGGATAAAATATGTGGTATGTGTAAAATAAAAACGTATATAAGTTGAAGAAACTCTAGAAAACCCATCTTGTGGGTATCATGATGACACATTACCACCTTTGACTTGGTTGAAGATATTATAAGAAGGGCATTTCGGTCTATTTACTTGTTCTTTTCTCTCAGCATCTCCTAACAATTAATCACCTCTCATATTGTACTTTTATATATATTTTATGTTTGTTTACATGCATGCCATTTTATAAAAGATTACGTTAGTTTGTTTTATTTATTTATTTTTAATTAAATTGAGACCATGAATGTAATTATAGCGTGTCTCTCTTTTTTCCATAGTTAAATCAAAACAATTACTTATTTACGGAAGAAAAAAATATCCATATTGTAAAATTTTATTTAGGTGCTGTTTGTTTTTGATGACAAAAACTGTCTGCAATCTGATTTCATATCTGCAACTAAAGATGTGGTCTGAAGGTCTGCAACCTGAAAATATAATACTGTTTGTTTTATAAGCTGGATATTGTCTGCATAAGCTGAAAATTAGTTACCTATTATACATATCATAGTAGATAGAATTTATTTAACGTTTGTAAACTCCTAAAATAATTGGTGGTGGTGTACGAACTGTGGAAGTGGGTGGTGGTGGATGATTGGTGGCAGACGATTATGTTAGGCGTTGAGCGGGGGTGGTGGTGGATGGTGGTGGTGGTGGACGGTGATGGTGGCCGACTGTGGGTGGTGGTGGTGTCGGACGGTGGGTTGTGGCGATGAACGATTGTTGTGGGTGGTGGACGGTCATGGTGGAAGTGGACAGTGGTGGTGGCCGACGGTGGGTGGGTGGGTGGTGGTGGTGATGGATGGTGGTGGTGGGTAGTGGTGGCGGACAGTGGGTAATGGGTGGTGATAGTGGATGATGTTTGTGGCGACGGTGGGTGGTGGTGATGATGGACGGTGGTGGTGGGTGGTGGACGGTGGTGATAGCGGACGGTGGGTGGTGGTAGTGGACTGTGGTTGTGACCGACGGTGGGTGGTGGTGGTGATGGACGGTGGTGGTGGTGGCGCGCGGTGGGTGGTGGTGGTTTTGGACGGTGGGTGGTGGTGGTGTTGGATATTGAGTGTTGATAGGATGTGCAGAAGTTGAACAATATCTTATTTTTTAATACCATAAAAGCATTTTTCAGATCTTTTTCTTCTAACAAAACAAACAGTCTTCAGAAGCTTATGTCTGCACGTCTGCAGCCATAAGCCCTTTGCAGACCTTTTAAGCAAAAACAAACAGAACCTTAATATACAGTAGATCTTTTACACGTCTGATTATTTTTTAAATTATAGATCTTTAGTTTCTTTCTACCACAATCTTCTACTCTATTAGTTAATTTGTTTTGGAATATTGGTTTAAGTAATCCCAACTATGCCCTATTAGTAAATAGTAGTCCCAACTTCAAACTTGCCTGCTGGCGGTCCCTACTAAAAGGGTATTTGTTTACAACGGACCCACGACTAACGGATGTTAACTCGATTAGTATGTTGCTTACGTGGCATGCTAACTTGTCAAAAATTTCATTTTTTGGCATAAAGTGGGCCCCAATCCTCATCCTTCTTCTTCATCCCACACCCCCATTTTTTAACCTGTATAACTCCATCTCAAAACAAAAAGAGTCCTTCAATAGCATCAATCTCGTCGGCGATACCATGGCAAGCACAATCCTGGAGCGACGACAAACACCGCCAATCCCCAAATACCAACCTCTCAACACCTTTCCCATCTTTAATCAACAATTCCACCGCCGAAACCCTAAATCCAACCACCATGCAAGTGTCACTCGTGGTCGTCAGAACCCTAAATCCAACTACCACATCCCCGCTACTCGTGATCTGAACGTCACAGCAACGACGCCCGTTACTGTTGATCAGAAGACTTCTAGGTGACGCTGGCCATGAAGAAATTTGAGAAGGATAAAATTGTGCCTCAAAAATTGGATTTGAATCAGGATATTAGGGTAATCTGTGGGAGAATTCGAAGGTAAGATCGAAATAGGGCTTTCAACCATACCTTCCGGAGGAGGTGGACAGTGGAGGTTGCGGGTCGATGGTGGTACGTGAGGTTGGTGGTGGTGTCTGGAAGTTTGGAATGAGGGAGATGGGGGTGAAGTGAGGGCTTGATTATTAGGGAAGTGATAAAGAGTGAGCTTAGAGATGAGAGGGAGAGAGAGATAGAGAGATGAGCTGAGGTGCATTTGCCACGTATTCGCCACATAAGCAATATTTGACAAGTAGGCATGCCACGTAAGCAACAGACTAACGGAGTTAATATCCGGTAGTCGCGGGTCC
Organism: Bidens hawaiensis; assembly: GCF_021521415.1. Lineage (NCBI taxonomy): Eukaryota > Viridiplantae > Streptophyta > Magnoliopsida > Asterales > Asteraceae > Bidens > Bidens hawaiensis. The sequence goes on from NW_027491022.1 coordinate 4,010,255, forward strand.
GTTATAAACAAATATCCTTTTAGTTGGGACCGCCACCAGGCAAGTTTGAAGTTGGGACTGCTATTTACCAATAGGGCATAGTTGGGATTATTTAAAACCAATATTCCATTTATTTTCATTCAAATTATCAATATTTATACTAACATGTTTTTTACTAATTTATATTGACACGTGTCTATATAAATATCATAAAAACAATATACAAAATATGAATTTTTTTTCCAAACTAGTGTTGGTGGAAAAAAATATTCACCGTTATGGTGTCTTTTAAAAACTATTTACCAAACTAGTGTTGATGGAAAAAAGTATTTACCATTTTGGTGTTTTACATTTATTTTATATTCACTTTTTTACTTTTAAGTTTAGTTTTTCTCTTAGTTAATCTATTATTTATTTTAGTTTCACATTTCTTATACAATATTTATTCGATAAATATAATAACTTTTTTTATATCAATCAATCTTTTCTTATTATTTTTTAAGTAACTCGTTCTAAATCTTTTCTTTTTAATTCGTTTCTTATTTGATTTTTTTTATTCTCAAATACTTTTTATATATATTCATTTTATGGATTTTTTTTTGATATGGTTTTGGTACGGGAAAGAACTTAATCAACACCGATCGATTTTGTATTAGCCACCGTAAAATGAACATATTTAAAACAAAATTTTCAATTGAAATCAGTAGAACGCGAGCAATGGTAAACGTAGACGTTGCAGGGGCTATTCAACATGAACATTGTTAGCCCAGACGGATCAAACAATTATTTCAAACAAACGAACACGGAATATTGGGGTGAGAACCCTCGACTCTTTTCATACAACCAAACGAATTTCACGAACTTATCAAACGTACATGGAGAAGAGACTCCTCTTGACTCACATAAAACAATAAACTAGACCCCTATTTATAGATCTACTAAACCTGCTCTCCAAGCCAAACCTAACTTGGAAAACAAGACAAACTTATTCTAGAATAATCCATCATATTCTTATCATACTAAACAAATATTAATATAAGACTTAACAAAACAAACCCCAAACTTTAATCACTTAACAAATCAAGATTAAGTCATCATTCACCCTCATAATCTTGAATTGTTCATCTTCTCGCTTTTATTCCTTCTTTTCAGTTGAACATAACATACTTGCTTCACCGATTCTTCAAACTTAGCATTTGTTCCTTCTATGCTTAACTTTGAAGCAACATTGCTACTTTCTTTCTTGACTCGCTTCTTTTCATCAACTCGTTCTTGACTATACTTTCACGAACTCCAAACAAATCATTTGAAATCATTCCAAACCAAATATCCTTCACTTTCATAATCGATTTCACATCATAACATTCTTTCTTTTCAACTTCAAAGTTGTTAGGATTACAACATACCTGAAGCTTGATGTTGTACGTCATATTCAGATTTCTCTAAATCTTCATCAACAATCTCTCTTTCTGATCATATAGCCTCAACATCCCATTGGATATTTCAATCTTACATTCTTTATCTAATTGACCCAAGCTAAGAAGATTGGTCTTTTAGAAAACATCACAAAACGTTTTCTTTTCACCATTCCTACTTACATAGTCACGCTACCTTTACCTTTGATTTCGATCTCAGATCCATCACCAAACTTCACTTGACCCGAAACTCATTCATCTAAGGTGGTAAAAAACTCTTTCTTTCCTAACATATGATGACTTGCACCATTGTCTAAGTATCACATCCTTCATTCTCACCATCCTTTTCAAACACACCAGGGATAACCCTCTCTTCATTCAAACTTACTTTCTGTATTGAACAAACTGCTATGAACAAAGAAGGATCAACATCATCTTCTTTCTTTGTCAAATTCACTTCTTCATTCCCTTTTGCTTGATTCTTTACATTCGTTCGAGTACTGCCCAATCTTATCACAGTTGTAGCACGTTACATACTTCCTTTTGCCTTGCCATTCTCCAAGGTTCCTTTTCTGGTATTCACCCCGTTCATCATTCTCACGTTCACTATTCCATCCTGGGTTCTCTCTTTCTAGTCCATTGTATCTTCCACGGCCTCTACCACATCCACGGTAGTTTTCAACTTTTTTTTCCAGTTTGGGTGAACATGAGCTGACTTTGGGATGAACTTCCATTCACATTCTTGAACTTGTTTATTTTTTCATATGCCTTTAAACGTCCAACCACATCTTCAAACGCCATTGTTTTGATGTCTGCAAGTAGCTCCATCGAAGAAATAATAGGTAAATATTTATCCAGCATAGATTTTAAGAATTTTCTTACCAAAACCTCTTCTTTAAGTATCGCTCCCAAGCTCTTGTACTTTAACTGTACTCCACCCAACTTCGCTGCATACTCATCGATACTCTCTGTCTCCCCCATCTTTAATTCATCTAACTCGGTTCTTAACATTTGAACAAGAGCTTTCTAAGTTCTTTCTGAACCAAGATAACGAACTCCTAACGCTTCCCAAACATCTTTCGGTTCTGAATACTTGGCCATCTGAAGCATCACATCTTCAGGTAGGGTTTTGAAGATAATACCTAAGGCCATAAACTTCCTTCTTTCTTCAATTCCTACACCCTTTTATTTATCAATCGCATCATGCAAACCATTCGCACCCAAAATAATTTTCACCACAACTGATCATGATGCATAGTTTGTTGAAGTTAACTTTGGTGCTTGCAAAACAAAAAACACCAATTGATTCTTTCATTGTTCCTGTGCTCCATTCTTTATCACTAACCATGACCCAATGATCAAACTCGAAAAACTAAAACCCGATAACCAGATTCTCCAAAAAATTACTTTTTTTTCTTTTTCCTCCACAACCAAACTTATTAGCCCAAGAAATAAAACAAAAAATATTTAATTCCTTTGTGATATTCACGAGCAAAAAACACCAACAGAGATCATTCTTTTCTTTACTTTGAATGGCACAAATACCTAAAGCACTAACCTTTAAAGATTAGACAACTTCACAAACGACTTCTTACGGTGGCAGCTCTCTAAATTAATTAAGGTGCTTCGAACTTTCTTGATGATTCAATGAAAAGATGACTTACCTACTTGCTAGTTGGGAAACCACCAACTGGTCATGTGCTTTTCTCTGAATTAAATAAGCCGTAATTAATTCAACAACCTCTTTTCTCGATCAACCTTTGCCTCTGTTTGATTTTCTTTCTTTCAACCAACCACACTAGAACTTCCTTCAAATTCCCTTGATACGATTCTACGCTCTGATACCAATTGTTGGCCCAAACGGGTCAAACAATTATATCAAACAAACGAATGCAGGATATTGGGATGACAACCCTTGTCTATTTTCATATAACCAAACGAACTTCACGAACTTATCAAACGTACATGGAGAAGAGACTCATCTTGACTCACATAAAACAATAAACTAGACTCCTATTTATAAATCTACTAAACTTGCTCTCAAAGCCAAACTTAACTTGGAAAACAAGACAAACTTATTCTAGAATAATCTATAATATTCTTACCATACTAAAAAAATATTAATATAAGACTTAACAAAACAAACCCCGAACTTTAATCACTTAACAGATCAAGATTAAGTCTTCAAACATGGTTGGTGTTAACTAGGTTCGTTACGGTACCAAACTAAACCAAACCAAACCAAACCCGAATAACAAATCTTGTAAAATGAATATATTTAAACAAAAAGATAAAAAAAATTATTTGAAAAAAAAAGAAATAAGAAAGAAAAGTTTAGAACGAGTTACTGAAAAAAAAAATAAGAAAAGGGCTGATTAATAAAAAATATAAAAAAAAGTTCTTAAATTTATCGGATAAAGCATGTATAAGAAATATGTAACCAAAATAAATAATATACAAACTAATAGAATAACTAATTTAAAAGTAAAAGGTGAGAACAAAATAAATCGAACTCTTCATCAAACTCGAGAAATACATGACCTGCATTAAAGCACGTCACCGAATCTTTGTCTAATTCTTCCTCTTGAATAGGCTCGTTCACTAGAACATCATTCACGTCATCAATCAAACCTAAATCTTTCTCAAAATCAAATACAAACTCCTCCTCCGTAACATCAAGCATCGTTGTAATATCAGAACGTTTTAGCTTAATCTCACTATCTTTTAACTCCTCTCCAGTAGATGAAAATCTAATACGAGGATTAAACGCTAATGGCTCGATATCAAGGACTTCTAATTCATCAACATTGTCACTGGTAGGAGTTTCTTCATGAACATGTTCACTTGTATCCATTGGTTCTGAAACAGACTCAACCACAACACTCAAGTTTGATCCAACTAACACACTAAGACCTCCACCCGCACTCGGATCATTATTATGATCATCATCATCATCGAAATCATCATGAGTCGGAGAGTCTCCATAATCAACCTTCTCTTCATCATCTTCCTATTCTTCACCAACAGGTTGATCAATGATTGGTTCAGCAACTACTGGTGCATCTGGTACAACAATAGGATCTACCACCGGTTCCACGGTTCCATCACTGGTTCATTAACCATGGGTTCCACAACTTCAGGCTCAACAACCAAGGATTCAATAATAGGATCAACAAACCCAGACGATGAACCTCCAACTTCAGGAATATCAAAATGTATCACTGGCTCCTCAACTTTTCCCTTGCCCTTAGCATCGATACGATCTTGATCATACTGCATCCTGAACTCTATTTCTTCAACACACGCTTCACCACCATATACTTTTGTATAGACATTATCATCTGACTTCTCCAATTCTTCTTTCAGATTAATCCCCAGTTTGTCTTCTAAGATAGCAAAATACCTCATGTGAAGGTATAACAAATCAGCTTGTTGTTTTCGCCTCAATTCACCATCTTCAATTATTTTCTTTTCTTCAGCATTCTCCATTCACAACCTTTCATTCTCAGCAACCAAACTCTCAATCTTGATTTCCTGTTCGGTAACAATCCCTTTCAACGTACCGTGTTCTATGAAAGTAGGGAAATCACTAAAACAGCTTGCATCTAATGAAGGTAAGCTAAAGTCAGCCACCTTATCAGTCTTCTTTGGCGAAACATGAGGTTCTTGAGCTGGTGGTGACGGTTGTACTACTATTGTCTTTAATGTATTGTCATCTCCCCCAAAAGCAACAACCGGCTCAACAACAATAAACTCCGGATTTTTAGGAGTTACCACAATCTTAGGCTGTTCAACAACAGGCTCATCTATTAGCTTCAACTTTGGAGATGCAGCCTTCTTAGATTTCTTCTTGATTCTCATAGCCTTCTTTTTGACAGGCTTATTTGTTACTACCTCAAGAACATACGACTCGTCTTGTTCATCAGTCATTTTCCTCTTCTTCTAACTAGCAGCCTTCTTCTCAAATCGGGCATGTGGATTAGCCAAGGCTATATGTCTACCCCCGGAATCAAACTCCGTTTCTTTTTGATGTGCTGAAAGCGGTCTATAAAAACTTAACCTCACCTAGACACTCTAGTTTTAAATTTATAAACCTAGACTATCCCAATGCTAGACCACTAGACAGGCAAGTGTACCTATCAACTGCAGTAAAGCCTAATGAAGTCCAGGATATTGATCCCCAAGGACACTAGCGACACCTAAAACTAAACTCTGACTTAAAACTTAATGATTTTACTTATTTGACAATTAACTAATTAAACTAATAATTGAGAAAAAGATTATTTTTTTATTCTTAATTAATTTATTTAAAACTGATAATTAATTAAACTAAATTAAACTAATAAATTGAATTTAAAACTCTTAAGACGTAGACGAAGACATGTAATGTCCGTTAATTTTCGTTAAATAGGTTTAACCTTGTAGCGTTGTGTATATCTTTCGGGCTTGATCTGGCATTCTTCCGGGAGCTCCTTGTCACCCTCGTAAGCTTATCATACTTAACTTTTCATGCGAGTTCAACCAAGATGTCACTTCTTTAAAATTGGAGGGGCTAGAGTGTAAAATTTTTATAACATAAACAAAACCCTAACCCTTTCCTCCCCACTTATGCCAATCGGAAGTTGGTGCAGCCTGCCCACCCTCGTTTTTCTTTTGTGCAGCAAAGGATAAGGTCCAAAACTTCAATTGAAGGTTAGTTCTCTGTTCCCCCAAGTCTTATACACCTTAATTAATCATATTAACGCGCTTATTGGTCGTTAGGGTCGAGTTTTGGTTATAACGATTTTTGACGGATTTGTACTTGTTTATTGTTAGGTCTATAACTCGATGAAAATATATTTTTTTGATCGATTCTTGTTTCAATGATGTTCTACTTTGAGTCTAGTTTCCAGAAAAGTATGATATGTAATTTTTGGATGAGATTTAAATGCTTTTTATGATTTTATAAGATTGCGTGTCAAAGCTGATGCGGGATGACGGATTCTGGTCTGTCTTCCCGACTTCATATGCCTTTTTTGACAAGTCTAAATTGGTTTGTTCTACTTCTGGAAGTTAGTATTTTGAGTTAGGAACCAAACCCAATTGGAATCGTTTAATTTGGCTGGGTAATGATTTTTATAAAAATAAAACCATTTTGTTTCGCACTGAAATAGCTGCACATACCTCTCTGTGTTGGAGGAATTTTTATGATTTTTTTGTCCACTAGAAAAATATAATAAAAATATTTTTATAAACCTAAGAAATTTTTTGAAGTCTGGTAAAAATTTAATAATTTATTTCAAAAGTTATCCTATGTAATTAAATGCATCTTCGCATGTTAAAATCTGCACGTTTTACTTGTTCTTGATCGATAAGTTCGTTTTAGGCTTAACCGATGGATGTTCAATTGTGATCGTGTCGGGGCTGTTTGAAGTGAGTTTTTGCACCAACATCTTCCTAGGTATGTCTAGTATTACATACTTTAAAATCATGTCCTTTGGTGTTCGTTTGATTGGTCAACTAGTTGTAGATTGAAAACTAGTTTTCGGTTGCCTAGAATGGTGATTTGTTGCGTTTAGCGCGAGGGATGAAGTAAGTGATGACCAATTCAGTTTGGATAGCTTCGGTTTAATATATGGTCTGTTGGAAAATGATTTTTATAAGTATTCGGGCTGAATTGGTTGTCGGTTACTCAAACGGGTCGGTACAACGCGCATTCGCGTTTATTGAATATTTGGTGAGTTGTACTTGCGAGTTACCGACCCATTTGACTCGTGTAGCGTCATGTGGACTTGTTGGCTGGGAATTTATCATATTGGGTCCACACGGGGCTGAGTTGGATGTTATTTGCCTAAACGACTACTAAACGCGCGTGTTAGTATCATCTAGTACTTTCGGGGGTAATTTGGGGAATTCCTTACTCCCGGGAGTATCTAAGGGTCGTGTTGGTAAACTTAAGGCCTCGGGGGATGTTATGATTGAGTTTGATGAGGTCGAGGCTTTAGGTAACTCGAACCGTGTTAGGACGCCTCGTAGGATAAACAAGTCAGTATGGTTTAGTTAGTAATCTTTGTGTGCAATCCGACAGGCTTCTGATTTGTGGATTGGCTTTGAGGTTCTCTAATTCGTTGGTATTTGCGTGACTCGTGTCAGGTGAGTCCACGATGCCCCTTTTACTCTTTTTACATTTTGGGCTAGCATTGACACCATATTACAGTTTTATCCGACTATACTAATTCAAACTAATTAGATGGTTTTATATGGCCTTACTTGTGTTTGTGGGTTCATGAAAATATGTTTGAATTATACTCTATGCCCTAAAATATTTGAGGCTCGTTTATGGCTATATATTTTGTAAGGTTATAGACATTACTTACGGTCTAGACTCAAGGATGAAGGCTTACTCGTATTGTAGTATGTCATGAGATGATATTTATGAATGTGTATGCCGGTGTTACTTTATGACCCTAGGATTACTTTCATGATGGTATGTTTGGAATGTTATATATATATGTATATAAGTATATATACATATATATATACACGTGTTTATGCATGCATTACTTTATGGCCAATAACTGGCGATGTTAATTAGTCGTTTAAGACTAAGGATGTTGCGTATGCCTACTTTGTGTTTGCATACGGATGGATGGTGATCTTGGCCGGGCCAAACTATACTATTCAGGTTGTTAAATCCTGTGGCGGGCCCTGAAAAGCCCGTGAGGGGGGAGGCTCGTGTAGCATGATCATCATCGGATGTTACGTGTTTGGGTTGTATGTGTGCTCGACCCTGATGTTATTACTTGGATGATATATATGTAGGGATATAATTATAAGGATGTTTATATATATATATATATATATATAATGATGATTCCTATTATTGATGATGGCCTAACTGTTGTAACCCGTTTTATTTTTAAAACTCTTGGAATGATTATGACTAGTATTATTTTAGATGTCAATTATTTAAACTTGAACTCACTCAGCTCAAGCTGACTTTGTGTGCATGTTAGTGTGAGTTTCAGGTTAGGAGGAGGATGCGTTTCCGCTTGGACGTGCACGAGGCTACTTGGACGATGGAGGGTATACTAAGTCAGAAGTTTTAATGATACAATTACAGGGGGGATGTTCAGTACTGATTCGTATAGTACTGTTCGTGGAGTCGATAAGCTAATTCCTGTAGATGTCTATTTGCCGAGCTGTCCACCTAAACCAGAAGCAATTATAGATGCTATAACAAAACTTCGTAAGAAAATATCTCGAGAAATCTATCCAGATAGAATTATGTCTCTGCGAGAGAATCGGTGTTTTACTACCAATCACAAGTTTCAGGTTGGGCATAGTATTCATACTGGAAATTATGATAAAGGATTCCTTTATCAACCGCCATCTACCTCAGAGATTCCTCCTGAAACATTTTTCAAATACAAAAGTTCAGTATCTTCCCACGAATTAGTAAATTAGACAGGATTCCTTTGCACAAAATAAAAGTTGTGGCTCAATCTTCAAAAATTTTATCGGAAATCTGAAATACTTATACCTACAAAAAAACACGGGAGAGATAAAAAAGATGCAGGGTAATTTGTCTGCTTGGCTAGTTAAGCATGCGCTAATTCATAGATCTTTGGGCTTTGATTACCAAGTCCCTCTATCCCCAATTTGACTCCCTAATTCTTTATTGTATCCTTTTTCTACTTTTTGCGTTAGAGGTTCAAAAGTACTTATCTTTCTCATTCAAGACTCTTTATACAAATGGATCCGAGCGGAAATGTATCACATGTCACATGTGGCATATATGATACATGTACAAATGAACATCTTTGACCAAGGAATCCCCATTTGAATGATTCACGATCGATCTTTTTATTCATATTGAAACCTACAAAGTTGTTCTTTTGACAAATTATAGGACCTGGACGAGGCTTTGTAATACCCGTTCAATTGACATAGACCCACGTTCTCTAGTAAAATGAAAATGAGGATGATACATCAGGAATAGTCGGGATAGCTCAGTTGGTAGAGCAGAGGACTGAAAATCCTCGTGTCACCAGTTCAAATCTGGTTCCTGACACATGATTAATTTGTATGAGTCTCTACTCTACCAATTCATTGATATGAATACATTTTCATTAAGTCTTTTCCAATTTTGAGAATCCCAGTGAATCCCTCATTTTATTGTATTTTTTTTATTCTATACATAATAAAAATACAAACCATAAAACAAACGAGACTTCAATTACTTTGTTTAATCTAGAATAGAACTTCTCAATAAAGTTTATGATTGGTTTGAAGAGCGTCTCGAGATTCAGGCGATTGCGGATGATATAACTAGTAAATATGTTCCTCCTAATGTAAACATATTTTATTGTCTAGGGGGGATTACGCTTACTTGTTTTTTAGTACAAGTGGCTACAGGATTTGCTATGACCTTTTACTACCGTCCAACCGTTACTGATACTTTTGCTTCTGTTCAATACATATCTCTCCTTGACGGAGGCTTGTGCGGGCCCCCGTCAATTCCTTTGAGTTTCATTCTTGCGAACGTACTCCCCAGGCGGGATACTTAACGCGTTAGCTACAGCACTGCACGGGTCGATACGCACAGCGCCTAGTATCCATCGTTTACGGCTACGACTACTGGGGTATCTAATCCCATTCGCTCCCCTAGCTTTCGTCTCTCAGTGTCAGTGTCGGCCCAGCAGAGTGCTTTCGCCGTTGGTGTTCTTTCCGATCTCTATGCATTTCACCGCTCCACCGGAAATTCCCTCTGCCCCTACCATACTACAGCTTCGTAGCACTTTTCTTTTAAAGTTTTATTAAATACATTGAAGTTTGGTTTTGGGCATAATTCCCGGGTTTTGGGAACTAGTTTTGATAATTATGATTTTCCGCTGAATTATACTCTGAAATGGTTTTCGAAATGAAATGAATTGTTTTGGTTTTAAGAATTTTGTAAGTTTCGTGTATGATTACCAACTGTAGGATTCCCGGGATTCGGGGTCCTACAAGAAAATAATGAGAAAGGCGTTACCTAGGCTTGAAATCCTATTTACGAATCTCGGATACTTATCGGCTATGGAAACTGTGATGGAACCGGGATCTAAAGATACGACGCCCTAGACATCCTAGTGGATCCCTAATCATTCTCTAGGTGTCACCTAAAAGGATTACCTAAGGGACATATGACGCAAACCGGTTGGTTGGATTACCTCTCAGTCTCTCCAACAATATTAAAGTACTCTAATGACTAGATCACCTCTCAGTATCAACAATCACAATACATCCGGGAGTCTAAGGGACGTAAGGAGTAACCTAAAAGATGCTCAAAAAGACTTAGGATAACAAAAATCAAAAGACAATAAGGGGGAAATCCACTCTTGTGTAATCTATACCCAAATTGCCTAATGAATAAGACAACCCCAACTATCTATTACCTCTCAGTCTCAAGATAGGTAGAACACTTAAAATCTTTAAACCCTCAAACAATAGCTCCTATGGATTATGCCGGCTATAAACCATAAACTAGTTACGAATACACAGTAGGTAACCTAATATGCATCTACACATGAAAGACTTTCACAAAGACACATATGGAACAATTGAATAAAACTAAATTAAAAATAAGCATGCATGTTCATCTTATTAAATATCAAAAAGTTGGTTACAATAATATTAGTCCAACACCAATAACAAATAAAACTAACAAGCAATCCAAGAATCAAAAAAAATAGCCATTCAAAGCCTAGGTAACTAAAAAAAAGTCTAGCCAACAACCATGCTCAAAACAAGAAAATATATAAATTTAAAGGCAAGTTTCATAACAAAAAGTAATAGTTTCAAACCAAATAGAAATTGTGTTTGGTTGATCTCTTCTCTCTTGCGATAGCCTGATCTTCTACTCCACAAGTTTTTGTGTGCCTTTGTCCTAAAATTCTGGAATGAGCCAATTGCTAGCACCAAATAGTTGCTGGACTCACTGACTAAAAAGTGCTAGGCACTTCTGAAAAATCCGTATAACACACCACCAATAATTCAGAAAAGCTGTTGCAGCTACTATATGTCTTCTAGGTTTTCCCTCCACCGACCAAAAAAAAAAACAATGGTGAATTCTTTTAATAAACGCTAGTGGGCCCTGCCCATAAAAGAATTAACAAGTTAGGCATACTTTATTCATATTATTATAATATTATATATTTTACGTTAACTTTCTTTTTATTTATTTTTTATTTTTTTCTTTTAAATGCTATATATAGTAGTTACTTTTAATAATAGAAATTAGTAATATATAATATATGCTCGACCCTTCATTCATCGGTTTCAAGTTTAATAGACGTGCTCTATTTTAGCTCATAGTCTTTTGAAACCATTAAACTCACAAATGAACCAAATAATAATAATAATATTCAACAAACACTTGGCTCAAAGCACTTAAAAGTAGGGATTATTTATAGAATAATATGTATAATTTAGACCGCATCAAATATCCCCACACTTAAATCCTTTTCGTCCCTGAAAAAGCTATTTGCAATGGAATCAGAATCAAAAAACTGATTTTCAAAACATTTAGGTTACTTTAATTAATAATAGATAAACGCAAAAGCCGCGATTGCCGATATTGTTGTCCACTTAAACTCAGCCACCAACCTATCAAGCCCCCCATAATATTTAACGATTTAGTTTAAGTGATATAAATAAACCTATGGGTCTCACACCTAAAGAGTTACAGATCTGCTTAACCCCATCTCAATCATAATCAAGACAATTAAAACCGGGTTGAAACACACTGGTTCAACCTATCACCGTAAGCTAAAAACCCTTTAATGGTAATAAGAAAATGCACTTAGGTGGAATTTAGATGGATGAATGGTCAAATGAGGTCGTACGAGCAATTCCTAAACCTAAAACTATATTAGCGGATTTCGGCCCAACATTGTTTCACCCGAGCTACAACGCAGTATATGACGGTCTCAGGCCTCCACCCTTAGTATATCCTAATAATATTTATTGACTAAGAACCTTTAGCCCCAATAGTGTATTCTTAAGAGTCACCATCCCCTAGGTAACACGTAAGCTCTCAACCCCGTCTAGTATGTACCTTTTGGTCTCTTTTTCTATTTTTGATTTTTTTTTCTTTTTTTTCTTTTTTTTTGTGAATGCCTCTTTGGCATTTGCACAACTTTCTCATTCACTTTTATTTTCAAAATATTTGCACATATTTGACGTTCGTGCAACAAAATTTTGTGCTCTTAGGCATCTTTTACTTAAATATATAACTATTTTTCTAAGCTCGTATAAATGATGGACATGGCGGGGCGCCACCACTCGTTATTTACTTTCATAAAACAGAGTGACGTGCTAATTTTAAGCGCTTGCAATTCTCACCACATCAAGGTAGTCAAATTACGGTAATACTCGCTATGCCTTATCGAATTTTCAGCTTCACTATTTCTCTCAAGATGAGAACCCACAAGGTTTATGACTATTAAGTATATTAATAATAATTAGGGGAAACTTTTCAAAGCTAGTTGGGCCTACCGACACATCCCAAATTAAGTGCGCTTTTTTTTTATCTCATATATATTAGTAGTTTTAAAAACCAATCCCTAATTTTTCTATCATTTTTCATTTTATTGAAAAACATATAATTCAAGGGATATATTTTTAAAATTTTTTTTATATATTTGTTTTTATTTTATATAAATATAAACTTTATATTTTCTTTTTAAAAGAATAAAAAATTATACTACCTTAAAACGTTAGTTTCCCATCCCCACATGTAAATTTCACATTGTCCTCAATGTGAGACAAGAAAAAGACAAAAATAAAGCAGAAATAAAATAAATAAAAAAAACATAGAAAATGAAACAAACTTCCCTGGTAAATTGCAGTGGCCGTGTGTCATGAGTCGTGTTCCGTGCTCAACAAACTATGTTTTCAATAAAGTAATATCACACTAACGAAAGCGGCAATCCTGAAGTAAGTGGCATCCCCACACTTGTTTAAAATCATAGCTTAGCAACCATCTCACAAGAAACTTTGGAACACCCTACAAGCAAGAGAAGAAACACCTAGCAAAACAAAGAAATAAAAAAAATGAAAATAAAATAAAAAGAAAAGATATTACCGGGTTGCCTCCCGGGAAGCGCTAAGTTTACAGAGGAGTCTTCAGCCAGACTGGATCCTAAAACCTCAATCAGGAGGCTTCTCCTTTATCCTCTTCCCATTTGTGCTCCTCAACACTTTCCTCTTACAAACGGTCAGGAAGAAACCCACTTCAAAACTCTCGTGAACCCAAAGATATGAAGTCAACTCGGCCCACCAACTCTTAAATTTCCCAGGACAGAACTGTATGATATGCATGTAATCCAAGAGGTGGTCATCCCTACATAATGATTCTCTGAAGTTAGGCGGGTATGACAATTTCCTACGAACAATTCGATCCCTGAGCCTCGGTATCCTTTCTCTTCTATCCAAATTTTCAAACCTAGACATGTCCCGAATGGAGATTGTGTATCGTTCGTGTTTTGGTTTATCAGATTCGATGTGTAATGCTGTAGGAACTTAATCACTTACATCCTCACTGCTCTTCTCACAAGGCTCCTTCTCGATCCCCACACTTGGCTCGTTATACAGTAAATCTTCGAGACGTTTTAAATCACCAAGTGGGTCAAACTCCTCTTCTTCACATCACCAAATTCTAGCTCCCATGATGGAATGTGCTCCTCCTCCGTGTCGTTTTCGTTCAACTCATCACCCTCTTCAATTTAAACCACGGTGTTAATAGGTAACTCTACTACCTCTATCTCCTCGTCACCCCAAAAATCAACATCAATGAGTTCGGATCCAAAGTACCAAAGTGTGGAATACCGATAATCTGAGCCAACATGGCCAACGATCTGCTGAACCGGAGGTGGGACTTCATCGTCCATTATGGTCTCCGGTTCCGGGGTGTGTTTCGGCTCACAAACAATTTGCTCTGTACTGCTTGTTAAACGCTCCTCTCGATCTTCGGCAAACCAGTCGTTCAATACCCTCAAATTCTCATTCATTTTTCTAACTGTTTCATCAAATTCCTTCAGATGTTGCTTAGTTCGAATTCTACTTTGCTCTGGATCCCAACGATCACAACTATTTAAACATTTTTGCAACAACTCATCATTGAATCTGGCGAGCTCACGTATAGATGGTGATTGGCATTGAGGCTCATACAGTTGTGAGTAAGGTCGATGATCTTCATACTCGTATGTGCGACCCCCTTGTGAATAATAGCAATCATGTGACCAATAGGGTCCACCACGTATCTCACACAATACTTCCCTAAAACGATCCCGATGACTATAATCGTATCCATGCTGGCGGTTCCTGTAGAGATGCTCCATAATAATCACTTCAATGGACACTCAAACAAAACGGATCACGGGCACTAGATAAATATATAAATAATAATAATAAAAAAATTACTTGACACACTAAAAAAATAGATAAATGAATTAAAAAACACTCTATAAGACTTACTAGACGCAGAAAATTAGACACACAAGTAAAAGACTCTCTAAAAGACTCACTAAGATAATCATAAAACACAAAAACACACGGACTCACGAGACATACCACAACTCAAGACACAAAAAGACCACTAATATAAATAAAAAATATATATTTACAAAAAATTACTAGACACGCTAAAAACACTACCTAAGACCTACAAGACGTAAACAATTAGACACATAAATAAGACCAATTAATTAATTAAGTTCAATCAAATCTAGTTTCGCTATCGCCTAAGTGTCCCCGGCAACGGCGCCAAAAACTTGACGTGCTGAAAGCGGTTTATAAAAACTTAACCTAACTAGACACTCTAGTTTTAAATTTATAAACCTAGACTATCCTAATGCTAGACCACTAGACAGGCAAGTGTACATATCAACTGCAGTAAAGCCTAATGAAGTTCGGGATATCATACCAAAAGGACACTAGCGACACCTAAATCTAAACTCTGACTTAAAACTTAATGATTTTACTTATTTGACAATTAACTAATTAAACTAATAATTGAGAAAAAGTATTTTTTTATTCTTAATTAATTTATTTAAAACTATTAATTAATTAAACTAAATTAAACTAATAAATTGAATTTAAAACTCTTAAGACTTAAACGAAGACAATAATGAGAAAGGCGTTACCCAGGCTTGAAATCCTATTTATGAATCTTGGATGCTTTATCGGCTATGGAAACTGTGATGGAACCGGGATTTAAAGATACAACGCCCTAGACATCCTAGTGGATCCCTGATCATTCTCTGGGTGTCACCTAAAAGGATTACCTAAGGGACTTATGACGCAAACCGTTTGGTTGGATTACCTCTCAGTCTCTCCAACAATATTAAAGTACTCTAATGACTAGATCACCTCTCAGTATCACTAATCACAATACATCCGGGAGTGTAAGGTACGTAAGGAGTAACCTAAAAGATGCTCAAAAAGACTTAGGATAGCAAAAATCAAAAGACAATAAGGGGGAAATCCACTATCGTGTAATCTATACCCAAACCGCCTAATGAATAAGACAACCCCAACTATCTATTACCTCTCAGTCTCAAGATAGGTAGAACACTTAAAATCTTTAAACCCACAAAAAATAGCTCCTATGGATTATGCCAGCTATAAACCATAAACTAGTTACGAACACGCAGTAGGTAACCTAATATGCTTCTACACATTAAAGACTGATGTGCGTCGATATGCTTAAAAGAATGACCCTCACAACTAAGCTTTAATATTAAAACGAAAATCCTAAAACCACACATAGCCGACAAGTGTACCGATCGCAAGTAGTATAGACCTAGGAAGTCCGAATATCGAACACGTGGACACGTAAGACGCTAATTATTACTAACCCTAGACAAGACCTACCTTAGAATAATATTATATTGATTTTTGTTTCTTTTAACTTAACTGAATTAACCTAACTGACTGACAAAACTTAAAAAAAATAGAAAACTTAACGACAAACTAACTGTGTTAACTTTGGATGGAGAAAAACGTCTACCTAGGTCTGAACCAAACTGTAGGCCTAACAAGCTAATGGGTTGAATGATATCAAGACACCGGTCCCTAAAGATGACACGACTAAGGATCGCTCGGGCTCACTGGATTAGCTATCGGTCTCACTCAACAAGACTAAACTACTCAAAATCGGCTAAAACAACCAAACCGGGAAACAATTGCTAACGTGTTCTAATGATGGATCACCTCTCGGTCTCACCAACACTCGACCATAATGGCAATGAATACTACACAACCAAGGATAGAGGAACAATTCAACTTAAACCAAAATAGATCAACTAGTCGCTCAAAACACATACACCTGACAAGAAACGAACTCGCTCTCGCGCAATTCTTATTCTAGCATGCAAAGGTAATGAGACAACCCTAAGTTCTTATCACCTCTCAGTCTCAAAGAAGGTGTTTAACCGCTGTACTTAATCCAATAAATCATGCAACAAAACCCTACGGTTGTACCTACAGCAAACAAACCCTAAACACAAAGTATAGAATCAAACAATGCACCGATCAATCAACACAAAACTAATTAACCGACACACGGGGTTTATGCAATGAATCACCAAAATTTCCAGCCCTTAAACACAACCTATTTCATGTCTAAATCAAACTTTACATCTACAAATCAAGTCTATCAATCAAACAATCCAACAAGCTCATCAAACACTAACAATTATCATCATTCCTAGGTAGAACTAACAAGTTTAGCCGAGAATCATAGTTGGACAGCAGCTCATACTCATTAAAATCACCATAAAACTCATATCAATCATCTCAAAAATCATCCAACAATCAATACTAATCAATAACAAGTCAATCCTTAAAGCAATTGCAAAACTAGTTAACAATTCAATAAGAAAATCAAAGTGTTGAACAATGTTTAAAGAGGAAGGATATATGATGTTTATGGCTGCTGTTGGCTGATGGAAACTGACGGGAAATCAATCCCCGAGGCTTGTTCTTCCTTCCCTAGCTGCCAAACCTTCAAACCCTAGCCGCTACAAAACTTTTTCGCCTTCCCCTTGCTGTCCACTGCTGCGATCAGAACCTTCTGTTGGTCTAGGGTTTTTTTTCTTTTTTATGTTATATTATAATAGGGTCTTGGGCTTTTCCAATATGTAACCAGGCCGGGCCTTAAGCTTTGTCTTGAAATTGTATGCGTAAAAGACCCGTAAGCTCTCTGAAAAGCTCGGTTTTTCTTCCTTTCCACCCTTTGCCTACAAGATAAATAAAAATACATAAAACCTATCTAAAACAAGTTAAAATACATAAAATGTAATACAATACGCAGATAAAAGGTGCGGAAAATACGTGTGTTTTACAACACATCAAATATCCCCACACTTCAGAATTTTTCGTCTCTGAAAAAGATTACTACACAGGATCATATCCGAGTTTTTACCGACCACTCTTGGTTTTATTTATTTATTATTATTATTAATATTTTTTTTCTTTTTTTTCTTTTTAAAGTATTAGAACAAGTGACCCGTTACCCAAATATTTCTTCCAACTTTCACCTAATAAGCTAGATCAGGTCGATTGCCGATATTGTTGTCCACTTTAAACCCATGCCCCTAATACTTAGTGAGGCAAATAAGGCGTGACAATTCTATTAATTTGTATGACTAAGTGGAACCCACACCTAAAAGCCCTGCTGCCACTTCACCAATTCCATTATGGTTTTACCGGGCCGAGCCACCCCAACTTGACTTAAACCTTTTGCCACATGATTAAAACATTTCGACTCATATACAAATTATGAACTCTAGCTCTCTTTCAAGTGCACGCAGTTACAAATGCATTCTCTGTTTTTTTTATTTTTCTGCCTTTTGGCTTTTTGCATTTTTTTTTGATACTCATAGTACATGGCTTTGCATGAATAGAAACAAATACAACAGATAAAACAACTAATATACAGACTACCAAGTGACTCGAGGCTTGAGTATGACCCGGCTTTTCATTCCAGTCCTGTCACAAGTTTAGTTAAACAAACAAAACCCCTAAGATGTTTCCCACTAAAGTCGGGCCATTTAAGAGGTTCACCGCCCTTTCATTCTCAAAGGCTGAGCCTACCGACACATCGATTACTGAGTCTAAACTGTTCGGTTGCCATACATTATGTGCGGGTCTAATGGGCACTGTTCTTATTTATTATATATATATTTTTGAAACCACCAAGAATTTATAAAATAAGCACTACTCGGTAATAATATCATCTCTTGTTTAACGTAGAGAAAACAAATTTCAAGGGACTATTTTTCAAAATTTTTATTTTTTTTATTTTTATTTTTATTTATTTTTATTTTTTTTTCAAATATTTTCCTTCAACTAAGTAAAATAAACCCCATCCCCACACTTAGAACGAAATCGTCTTCGATGAGTACAAGGAAAAGAAACAAAATAAAATAAAGATAAAACAGAAAATAAAAAGATAATATACAATAATAAAAACAAATAACGGGTTACTCCCCTGGTTTGTGTGCAGAATCATCAATAGCTGTGTAGTACTCAAACGACCTTATAGCATTTCATTCGCGGCCACAACCTCGGGAGAACCTGTTCCAAAACGCCACCATAGCTACCATGCGCATAATATAACCTGCAAAAACTCAAACTCGCTCGCATGTAGCGGCGTAACAACACGGAAAACAAAAACATAAAGAAATAAACATATTTTTGTGTTTTTGGTTTTTATTTTTTTTTCCAATAATGGAACACCCCTTAAATTGACCAACTCGAATGGAGATTGAATACTAGCGGTTTCATCTTGGAACATCCTGAAATAGACAAAACAATTAAAATAGATAGTACACACGAATACAGAAATACAACCTCTACAACTCGGGCAGGCTCCCGAGTGGTGCATTCATTCGTTTATGTCTCGGGTATCGAGTCAAGGTAGAATACCTCGACCATCTGATCAGTCACCGGCTCACCAATGTAGTGCTTCAGTCTGTGACCGTTCACCTTAAACTTCCCGCCTTTATCCTCTATCTCAACGGTGCCGTACGGGAAGACCGCATTGACCGTGAACAGTCCCGACCATCGGGATATCAACTTTCCTAGGAATAACCTCAACCGGGAGTTGTACAATAAAACCAAATCCCCACACTTGAACTGCTTGTTACCCTTCAATTTCCTATCGTGCAGTTCCTTTATCCGCTCCTTATACCTGAAAGACTGCGCGTAAGCGTGATCTCTCAGCTCCTCTAACTCGTGCAACTGGTGGAAACGAGTGCTCTCTGCGGTTGACATATCAAAGTTGACCCTCTGTAGGGCCCAAGAAGCACGGTGCTCTAACTCAATAGGCAGGTGGCAGGCCTTCCCATAAATCATCCGAAACGGTGTGGAACTGGTCGGAGTTTTGTAGGCTGTACGGAAGGCCCACAACGCATCATCCAACTTGTCGGACCAATCCCGACGATTCGAACCAATCGTTTTCTCAAGAATACGTTTGATTCCCCGATTACTCACTTCCACCTGCCCACTAGTCTGTGGGTGGTAGGCGGTTGCAAACCGATGGGTGACCCCATAGCGTCGCAACGCCTTCTCTATCTGCACATTGCAGAAGCGAGTACCTCTATCACCGATCAATGCCTACGGGACACCAAAACGAGCAAAAAGGCTCTTGAGAAAACGGAGTACAACTCGGGCATCATTAGTGGGTAAGGCCTTGGCCTCAACCCACTTCGAGACATAATCAACAGCCACAAATATGTACTTGTTCCCACGCGAAGATGGAAACGGTCCCATGAAATCAATGCCCCAAACATTGAAAACCTCACAAACTTGAATAGCATTTTAGGGCATTTCATTTCATGACAAAATGTTGCCAACACGCTGGCAATGATCAAAACTCCTCACAAACGCGTGCGCATCCTTAAAAATCGAAGGCCAATAAAAGCCACAATCAAAAACCTTCTTCATTGTTAAACTCGTACCGTGGTGACCTCCTGTCGGTCCAACATGGCAATGGTTTAGAATAAGATAGGACCTGAATTTATCGAACGCAAACACCACAACTAAAAGCTCTTTCTCGGTGGTGGTGTAACTCTCCTGCGCACTATTCAGGGTCTGTCTAGCATAGTAAATTAGATGGAAGTGTTTATCCTTCCGCTGTCCAAGAACCGCTCCGACTGCGAAGTCACTTGCATCACACATCAACTCAAAGGGAAGCGACCAGTCGGGAGCAATCATGATCAGGGCGTTAACAAGTTTGTCTTTTAAAAGATCAAACGCCTCGATACAGTGCTCAGAAAACACAAATGGGGCATCCTTCTCCAGAAGTTTGGTCATGGGTCTCGCGATTTTAGAGAAATCTTTAACGAACCGGCGGTAGAACCCAGCGTGACCCTGAAAACTCCGTATGGATCTCACAGAAGTGGGCGGGGGACCTTTCGACCTTTGCACGGTCAACCTCTATCCCCACACTCGAAATACGATGCCCCAAAATGATGCCCTCACATACCATGAAGTGACACTTCTCCCAGTTAAGGACTAGGTTGGTGTCAACGTATCGGGCCAACATCCTCTCAAGGTTGGAGAGACACTGATCGAAAGAGCTCCCAAACACAGAAAAATCGTCCATGAACACCTCCATGGAGTCCTCGATCATGTCATGAAATATAGCCACCATGCACCTCTGAAATGTGGCTGGAGCGTTACACAGTCCGAACGACATACATCTATAGGAAAACGTGCCGTATGGGCAGGTAAACGTGGTTTTCTCCTGGTCATCGGGAGCAATAGGAATCTGAAAGTACCCGGAGAAACCATCCAAGAAGCAGTAGTACTGCTGACCTGCCAAACGCTCCAACATCTGATCGATGAAAGGTAAAGGAAAGTGGTCTTCTCGTGGCATCATTCAGTTTGCGGTAATCGATGCAGACTCTCCAACCGGTCACAGTCCTTGTGGGAATGAGCTCGTTCCTCTCATTGGTGACGACAGTCATGCTACCCTTTTTAGGAACCACTTGGACTGGACTAACCCAAGAACTATCAGAAATGGGGAAAATGATCCCCGCATTAAGAAGTTTGATGATCGAGCCTTCTTCACGACCTCCTGCATCTTCGGATTAAGCCGCCGCTACGGTTGAACGACAGTCCTATAATTATCCTCCATAAGGATTTTATGTGTGCAAAACAAAGGGTTGATACCCTTGATGTCGATAATCTTCAATGCAAGGCCTCCTTGTGCTCTCGAAGCACCCTCAACAATCTCTCTCTCTCGACCTCCGTCAAAGCAGATGCAACAATAACCGGCAACTTCCTCTCCTCATCCAAAAACGCGTACACCAAATGGGCAGGCAACTCCATAAGCTCTAAGGAAGGAGGGGGGCTCTCGACAGAAGGTCGGTCCATCGGATCGTCACGTACGATCCCAGTAGACACTTCAGACTCAGGGTGATGTGACTCGATGTCACCCTCCGTTGACTGATCGGTCATGGCAACCATCTCAATCTCCGGAATGTCCCTATCAAGAATCTGAGTGTCGGAGGCAGATCCTCCACAGATCTCGCTGAAAAACTCCCTAACATGCTCCATGAGGGTATCGATAAAGTACAAGGAGTCATCAGCAGACTTGGGGTGTTTAAGTGACTGTCGAAAGTCAAAGGTGACGTTCTCATCCCCAACTCTCAAAATCAACTTACCCTCGTAGACTTCGATCAACGCCTGTGCAGTGGCAAGGAATGGTCGGCCTAAAATCAGTGGTATGCTATCATCGTCATTCATGTCCAGAATGACAAAGTCTACCTGGAAGATGAACTTGTTGACACGAACCAGCATGTTCTCGACCACCCCTCGAGGGTATTTCACAGAACGATCAGCAAGCTGGATACTCATCCTGGTAGGCCTCGGTTCGCCTAAACCTAGCTTGCGATACACGGAATACGGCATGAGATTAATGCTAGCACTAAGATCAGCCAGCGCATGAATAACCGTATCTTCACTCAAGATGCAGGGAATCATGAAACTCCCTGGATCAGCCATCTTCTCTGGTAACTTCCTCTATAGGACAGCAGAACAGCTAGCACTTAATGGGATGGAATCGACCTCAGCAAGCTTCACCTTATTCAAAAGAATATCCTTGAGGAACTTCACGTGTTAAGGCATCTGGGTAAGTGCCTCAAGGAATGGAATATTAAGGTGAAGCTGCTTCAAAAGATCTAGAAATTTAGAATTCTGCTCCTCATCTCTATTATCACACCCTGGCCTAGGGCCTAGGCGTATGACCAATAGTTGGTACCTGTTTTGCAAATATATCAGAGTTACGTTCTTTAAGCGGAAGTCATAAAATATTATTATAATGAAATCTCGGGAATTTAATACCCGTTTTGATATTTCAAATACCTGCCATTTTAAAATATGATTTTTCACAATATTTTAATTAAAACATATGAGCCATCAGATCACCTTTAATGACTATGTCCCCAATCTTCTAATCTGGCTTGATTGTCTTTTCTACCTTTACTGTTTCCCTGAAATGTGGGGGAAAAATACGTCAGCTATGTGCTGGTGAATAACGCTGACTCAATAAAAGATTTTCATAATTCATCATAATATAATCATATACAAAATCACCTTCGTTATGATACAACACCAATAGTGTTCAACGACTCAGTGGGCCTCATCCCATCTCATCGGAACTAAAATCGGACTTCACTCGCCCTAGAGACAGTCACTTGCCTCATGGTCAGTATGCTTGTAGTGGCCTACTACAAATCATATATGAATGGATCCAAACACATGTATTTTAGTCTGAATGTTTAGTACTACCTTGTATCAAAACGTTTTTAGAGGATTTGAACCAACCCTCATGCAAATACTTTCATAAATTTTTACATATGGATAACAGTCCATAGTTTATAAGAGTAAATATTTCATAAACATAGAGGATTTGTACCAATCCTCATATAAAATCCTTTCTAACTCTTTATCTATGGATAACCCTCCATAGTAAATAAATATCTTTAAAACAGTACATAGACATATTTACGTCATATAACATTCATAAAAGGTTGGACGTATTCACGCCATAACATATTTCACACAATAAAAAGGTTTGGACGTATTCACCTTTATCCTTGATCAGTGTATCTTACTGATTTATGCATTCTTTCTATCTCGGACCTATAGTACGAGAACAACCTTTGTATAAGTATCTTAGCTCAACAATCTAGCTTCAGACCTATAGTCTGTTTTGTATAGCTTACCCTTGACAATTCATTTCTTTCTATAAAACATTTGGATCTTTAGTCAATTTGTCTATTCTTTAATCATATACTTTGCTTCTTCTTCAGGAAGAAACGTCCATATTGGGTTTCTTCTTCAAGAAGAAACTTTAATCTAATTATAACCTTTGCATACATTTCTTAATCACAAAGAAATATTATTTTATTCCTTACATTTCTTAATCATTAAGAAACAATACTTTACTATGACCTTTACTTATGAAAAGGTATGTTATGCTTATTAGTAATCAAGGTTCGGGCTATACTCCCGACTATAGTCTAAATCATTATAATAATAATAAAATAATAACTTAAGCAGAACCCCTACCTCATGCGGGTATTTTAATTGCCTAAGCTTTTGCACCGGCAGCACTTCTACTCCCTTATCACTTATTGAAACTTAAATCATCAGGACCTCGCTTCCAGCTCGCTTAACACATCTACGGATCATTAAAACTCCAGTTCTTACACGAATTACGAGAAATCAGAGCCTCGGAATCTCACAATGGTCGGGCACGCCTCCCAAGGTTATGTGTGTGAAAGTGAGTGTTAATTTGGGATGAAAATGCATCAAACCCGTAGCCCCCTTTTATAGGCAAAGTTTTTCCTACCGTCGCGTAGCGCGATGGGCCTCTCCATAGGCCATCGCGTAGCGCGACGCCGCAATTCACAAGATCTTGCCACGTGTTGACACGTGGTTGATCCGGTTACTTAACCGGGTCATCGCGTAGCGCGATACCCCCTTCTGTCTGGACCATCGGGTAGCGCGGCGCCCCTTTTTCTAAAGTCCTGGGAAACACCATCGTGTAGCGCAGTGATCAATATGTTCTACCCGTCGCGTAGCACGATGGGTCTAGAAAACTAAAATTTTATCCGTGTCCGAGTCCGAGTCCGTGCGCGTCGGGTGCTTCGCAATCTCCGCTAGGACTAGTGAGAGTGATTAGCCATACAAGAACATTACAATGGAGAACTCATTTCTTATAAAGTGTTTTCATTTCTTTCCCACTTTCCATGTAGGATGAAGTTTCCTTACTTATTATATTAACATAAAAATTCTTTCTTTTCTTTATCTTACTTTTCCCATTACTTATCCCATAAATATTTTTGGTCCTTTATCTTTATAAACTTGTCAAATTTGAACCAAAATTTTGTGGGTGTTACATCCTTCCCACCTTGGAATGAATCTCGTCCTCGAGATTTGCTAAAACAGATGTGGATATTTCTTTCTCATTTCTGATTCTAACTCCCAAGTAAACTCCGGTCCTCTTCGGGAGTTCCACCTTATTTTGACTAACTTTAGCTTTCGACGTTTAAGTTTCTTAACTTGGAAATCTTCAACTTGTAGAGGTTGTTCTACAAATTTTAGATTTTCGTTAATTTCAACATCCTTTAAAGGCATAGCTAAAGTTTCATCAGCCAGACACTTTCGTAAGTTAGAAATATGAAATGTATCATGTATACTTTTCATTTTTTTTTCTGACAAACGTAAGCGTTAAGCTACAATATCGATTCATTCTAATACTTCGAATGGTCCAACAGAATGAGGACTTAAATTTCCTTTCTTACCAAATCGTACAATACCTAAGGTGATATTTTCAATAAAACTTTGTCGTCTTCTTGAAATTCTTAACGGCTTACAGCGAATATCAACACAATTCTTTTGTCGATCCCTTGTCGTTTTTAAGTCATTCACAGATTTGTAATATCTTATCCGTTGTTTCTTGGACTATTTCATGTCCAGACATTTGATTATCTCTAGTTCCAAATCAACACACAAGTGTTCTACATTTTTGTTCATACAATGTTCAAATGGTGCAGTCTGAATACTCGTGTGATAACTATTTATTATACGAGAATTCCTTCAAAGGAAAATGATCATCCAAACTTTCTCCTAGATCAATCACACAAGTTTGGAGCATATTTTCAAGCGTTTGAATTTTTCTTTCATTTTATAAAGTGCTTTCGCTCTTTTTTCACTTCCTATGTGGGATGGAATTTTCTCACCTCCATACTATGCTTTTATTTTCTTTATCTCATTTCTTTCTATTACTTATCTCGAAAATATTTCGGCCATATAAATAGGGGATCAATCCGAAATCTTACATTCTCCCCACCTTGAAATAAATCCTAGTTATTTGGTGAATGTATTATTTGGTGAATTATATTAATTATTTTATTATTATCCCCTCTATTGTTTAGAATTATAAGTTTTGAAATAAAGTATGAAATATTGTTTATGAAAACCTGAACTCACTCAGCTTTAGCTGACTTTGTGTGTATGTTAGTTTGACTTTCAGGTTAAGGATTGGAGGGTTACTGCTTGGACGTGCCGGAGACTACTCGGAAGGTTGAAGGCATTTCTGGTCAAGGATTTCAAATAAAACGGATATTTTATTTACATTCGATTTTGGACACTTGTACCTGTGTTTGGGACTTTTAATACTTAAAATTTTTCCGCTGTTATTCACTCTGAACTGGTTTTAAATACAAAGAATTTTTTGGTTTTAAATTTTTGTTAAATTGTGGATGTGATTACCAACTGTAGGATTCCCGGGATTCGGGGTCTTACAAGTTGGTATCAGAGCCATGGTTTGAGGGATCCGAGCATTCTTGAATGCTTGGACTCGAACTGAAAAAGAAAGGACTAGAAATGCCAACCGCGAGTAGCAGCACGCCAAGAGGTAAATTTTATAATTGTTCATTCATTTTATAAGCGTTAGGGTACCATTATGTGCATACTTGTTTAAGTGTTACATAGGATGCTAATATGGTTAGGGGCAGGAGGTGCTTAGGATGGGCGGGTAAAGTAAACAACTAATAACACTTGATCAACGTTATTAGCAGTTTACCCTTACCCTCCATGTTCTAAATACTACTTGTGCTTGACTGTGCTAGGATTCTATCTTTATAGGGATAGGATGTGGCTAACGCTCGTGTCGCTAGCGTTAAAGTTCCTCTCGTTCCTTAAATTCTCCCGTCCGTATCTCATCCTCTCGAACGCTTTATGCGTAATTGTTTAGCTGAGCCGTAGCATGCTGTAACTCCAGGTTTCCTTTTTTACTTGTTGAGCTTTTAGCTTCGTTCCTGTTTGACTTGAGCGCCAGTAGGGGTTTTGCCTCTATCGTCCTCTTGTGTAATTAGATGATTAGGTTTCGTCTCTATCCGCGTCCGTTCCTGTTGCGACGGGATTCGGGGACAAATCCCATTTTAAAGGGGGTAGACTTGTAACGCCCGCAAATTTTCGTTAAAAGGATCTATGTGTTGTAGAGTTTGTATTTTTACTGAGACTCGATCTGGCCTTCCTCGGGGACCTCTTGTCTTTCTTGTAAGCCTATTTAGTTAACGTTTAATCCAAGACATTATAATTTATAAGTGGAAGGGCCTAGATGTAAAATTTTTATAACATAAACCCTAACTTGCTTCCATCCTCCTAATTTCCGATCGGCAGCCATGGGAGGGTCTCCTCCTCGATTTCCGTGCAGGTTTCAGCCATTCTCCGGCCTCCCGAGTCTAATTCAAGGTCGGTTCTATCATCATACAACTCTTTTTCACCATTAAAACCTTTGTTGAACATGTTAGGGTTGAGTTTTGATTATAACAATTTCTGACAGATTCGTACTCGTTTATTACTCGGTCTGTAACTCGATGAAAATAAATTATTTTGATCAATTCTTGTTTCTATGATATTCTACTTTGAGTCTAGTTTCCAGAAAGGTATAACACGTAATTTTTGGACGAGATTTGAATACTTTTTATGATTTTATAAGATCGAGTGTCAAAGCTGATGCGGGACGACGGATTCTGGTCTGTCTTCCTGACATCATAACCCTTTTTCGACAAGTCTAAATTGGTTGGTTCCACTTCTGGAAGTTAATATTTTGAGTTAGAAACCAAACCCAATTGGAATCGTTTAATTTGGCTGGGTAATGAATTTTATAAAAATAAAACCATTTTGTTGCGCACTGAAATAGCTGCACATACCTTTCTGTGTTGGAGGAATTTTTATGATTTTTGTGTCCACTAGAAAAATATAATAAAAATATTTTTATAAACTTAATATATTTATGCAACTCTGGTAAAAATTTAATAATTTAATTCCTTGGTTTTCCTATGTAATAAAATACATCTTTGCATGCTAAAATCTGCATGTTATATTCGTTATTGATCGATAAGTTCGTTTTAGGCTTAACCGGTGGCTGCCCTTTCTCGCATATTTTGGGGCTGTTATAATTGAAGTACGTGCTCCGTCATCTTCTTAGGTATGTCTAGTGTAATATACTTTAGTATAATGAGTTTTGGCATTCGTTAGATTGGTCAACTATTGATGAAGTGAAAACTAGGTTTCGGTTGTCTAGTTTGTCAATTGTTGCGTCTAGCGCGTTGTTTGAGGGAATTAACAACCAATTCGGATATTTTTATCTTATTGGGGCTGAATTGGTTGTCGGTTACTCAAACGGGTCGGTACGGCGCAAATTCACGTTTAATGGTAATTTGTGCATCGTGCTTGCGAATTACCGACCCATCCAACTCGTGTAGCGTCATGTGGAATTGTTGGCTGTGATTTTACTAAATTTGGTCCACACGGGGCTGAGTCGGTATCTAAGTGCATAAACAACCCGTTAACGCGCGTATTCGATAAAGTCAACAACTTTCGGGGGTAAATTGGGAACCCTTTGTCCCCGGGATTAACTAAGGGTGGTTTTGGTAAATACATGGCCTCGGGGGCTGATGTAATTGAATTTGGTAATGTCAAGGCGTTAGGTCAATCAAAACATGTTTGAACATCTCGTAGGATAAACGAGTCGGTACGTTTAGTTAGTAATCTTTGTGTGCAATCCGACAGGCTTGTAAACTGTGGATTGGCTTTGAAGTTCTCAAACTCTTTGGTGTTTGTGTGGCTTGTTTCAGGTGAGTTCATGATGCCCCTTTTAAATCTTTTTTACGTTTTGGGGTAGCATACACACCGTAATATAATTTTACACGATTTTACTTGTTACAACTATTTGGATGGTATTACATAGCCTTACTTGTATTTGTGCATTTATAAAACTATGAGTGGACTATTTTCTATGCCATAGCATATTTTAGACTCGTTATGGTCATATATTCCTTAAGGTTATATACCTGATTATGGTCTAGACTCGATGATGTTAATAGGCTTGGTAGTAATTGAATACGAGTAGACCTATTTACTTAGTTCATGTATTGGACTGATTATTATATATTACCTTATGGCCCATAGGCTTACTTGTAATTTGGAATGTCATGGGATGATATATATATATATATTATATATATGTATGTATGTACGTATGAGTATGTGTTACCTTATAGCCTACGGTTGTGTGATGATATTTAGTTCCTCGTGACTAAGAATGATGTGAGTAGGCTTATTGATGTGTGTGTGCATGGTGATTACGGCCGGGTCAAATATATTACTCGGGTTTTCAAATCCCGTGGTGGAGAGGCCCGTGTGGCGTGATCATCATTTTGGCGGGTCAAATATATTTTTCGGGTTTTAAAATCCCGTGGTGAAGAGGCCCGTTGTATGTTGAGCCGTGATCGGGTCAAATATATTACTCAGGTTGAACGTGTGGTGGAGAGGCTTGTATCACGTGCTTGGATGTGTGAGCCGAGATCGGGTCAAATATATTACTCGGGTTGTACTCGTGGTGGAGAGGCCCGTATCACGTGCTTGGATGTGTAAGCTGTGACCGAGTCAAATATATTACTCGGGTTTGACCCGTGGTGGAGAGGCTCGTGTCACATGCTTAGGTCTTACCGCGTCCGGGTCAAATATATTACTCGAGTCTTGACTCGTGGTGGTGAGGCCCGTGTACGTGTGTTCGACGATGAATGTATTATTTGGTGAATTATATTAATTATTTTATTATTATCCCCTCTATTGTTTAGAATTATAAGTTTTGAAATAAAGTATGAAATATTGTTTATGAAAACCTGAACTCACTCAGCTTTAGCTGACTTTGTGTGTATGTTAGTTTGACTTTCAGGTTAAGGATTGGAGGTTACCGCTTGGACGTGCTGGAGACTACTCGGAAGATTGAAGGCATTTCTGGTCAAGGATTTCAAATAAAACGGATATTTTATTTACATTCGATTTTGGAGACCTGTACCCGTGTTTGGGACTTTTAATACTTAAACTTTTTCCGCAGTTATTCACTCTGAACTGGTTTTAAATACAAAGAATTGTTTGGTTTTAAATTTTTGTGAAATTGTGGATGTGATTACCAACTGTAGGATTCCCGGGATTCGGGGTCTTATATCGATTCATTCTAATACTTTGAATGGTCCAACAGAATGAGGAATTAATTTTCCTTTCTTACCAAATCGTACAATACTTTTCTAAGGTGATATTTTCAATAAAACTTTGTCGCCTTCTTGAAATTCTTAACGGCATACGGCGAATATGAACATAATTCTTTTGTCGATCCCTTGTCGTTTTTAAGTCGTTCACGGATTTGTAATATCTTATCCGTTGTTTCTTGGACTATTTCATGTCCAGACATTTGATTATCTCTAGTTCCAAATCAACACACAAGTGTTCTACAGTTTTGTTCATACAATGTTTCAAATGGTGCAGTCTGAATACTCGTGTGATAACTATTTATTATACGACAATTCCTTCAAAGGAAAATGATCATCCAAACTTCCTCCTAGATCAATCACACAAGCTCGTAGCATATTTTCAAGCGTTTGAATTTTTCTTTCATTTTATAAAGTGCTTTCGTTCTTTTTCCACTTCCAATGTGGGATGGAGTTTTCTCATCTCCATACTATGCTTTTATTTTCTTTATCTCATTTCTTCCTATTACTTATCTCGAAAATATTTCGGCTATATAAATAGGGGATCTATCCGAAATCTTACATTCTCCCCACCTTAAAATAAATCCTAGTTATCGTTGTCTTAGATGTGGATGGTCTTACGATTAGATTCTTTCTAATCTGATTTTTTTAATTTTAACTACAGAACGGTTGATTGTTCGGTTATGTGATGTAATCAATCAATGGTTCAGAATGTCATGAGTAATTGTAAATCGCTAAAAACATTGATCAGTTGTGTTTAATTATTTACCTTACTTTTTGTATTCCAAACATTTACTGATGTTAGTCATATCACTTCTTGGGTTCAGTTTTCCATTTATGATCCCGATCATTGATTTTCCTTATATTCCGATAGTACCAATTATATTTGATATGCTATCACTCATATATTTTCGAGTTTATTTTTCTTTTGATCAACCATAGCTGATGTCCTATCAGCTGTATTTTCTTACATACCTTATGGTTTGGTTGAAATTTCTTTCAATACTATCCTTGTATATTATGACATGAAATTTATCTTTTCCTTTCTCGTTCCCTTCGAAATGATAAATTACACTAACATGATATCTGCTCTTAGTGTCCGAAAATCTTGTCAGATTTAGATACTCGATTATCTTTCTTTTAAAAATATGAGCATTCTCGTGTATTGACACAATCCGAATGCTAAAATTTTCTCGTTTAACCACGGGTTACAATTACGCACAGGAGTTAACTAATATATCTGACTTCCTATTGATATGATCATGTTTATTCTTTTGCCTTGGTTGCTGTTAGATATCTCTAGTTTCTTTTGTCACTAATATCTTGTCATATTTCATTCTTAATTATCCTTTCTTTTCGGGCAATCTTTAAAGTGATTTTTTTTCCATGTATGAAACATACTTTTAATTTTCTTCCTACATTCTTCTTTTAAGTGCTATACTCTTTTGCAATATTTACACTTATCTATTTCTTTTAGTCGGCACTTTCCGATACATTTCCTGCCACAAGTTTTCTTTGAAATCTTTCGGTTTCTTTGGTTCCTTTTCCTTTCATATTTTCTACCCCTAAATTTTCATATTACTATTAATTAAATATCCGGCTACTTCCATGGCCGATTCAACAATCTAGATCTTTATCAAATCCTTATTTTTCTTGGTAACTCATATATAAGTTAATTTATTACGTTCTTGAGTAACTAAATGTGGAACCTATCGTCAATATTCAAGGAATTTAATATTATATTCCCTGAGATTTGTACTAACAATCTTATGATTCTAGGTTTGAACCTAATCCATTTCGTAAAATGGACAAAATTTCTCTTGAATAAGCTCTTTGAACATTTCTTTATTGCATATTGTTTCTCTATCTTTATCTTGAATCAATATATTTTATTATTTAAAAGATCCTCCCTTGAACATGTGTAAAGAATATTAGATGATTTCTTCATTTGTACATTTACTAATGAAGACATTTCCTTATTGTTCTTCTAGTCATCTGAAAGCGACTTATAATATTCCTATTTCCATAATATTCTTTAGAATCATAAGCTTTAGATTTAAAGCTGCATCCCTCTTGAAGTTCTACGGGTTTCGTTCCTTAACTTATTGTAAACTTCTTGAATAAACAGTCTTATCTTGACTGGCCTTGACTGCAGAAATTCCTAAAATCATAGCTTCCTTGATTCTTTTCTTTATAGTGAGCAGAAGTTTTCCTTGTTTTCATTTATCAACATTTTCCTTATTTCAAATCTTCTTTGGAAAGATTGTTCTTTAGAGTTTGCACTTTCTTTCTTTATTTCATTCTTAAGCGTTACTTTGGATAATTTAATAATCTTGATATAATCATCTTTGATTATATTCCGCACTTTAATCATTCAAGGATTATTGAAATAAAATATTCATTTTTCTAAGGATTTCCTTCCGAATAGGTCATTAACATAATTGTTTTTCTTGGATCTATTTGATCCTGCTCAATGTATCTTTTAATTCTGAATAACCTCAACGAATGAGATATTAGGATCGAAGAAATCCGATTCTTCCTCCATTGTTATCTGCATTTTTATCATTTAGATATGGGAATTGAAGTAGAACTATTCTCCGTACATCGTTTTCCTTCTTTCTTGACGAAGGTTGAAGAAATCCTCGACTTAGATTGACGATGGCGCATCCGTGAGAGGTTATATTAAGGATATGTGTACGTTACTATCTTATCCGTACTTTGTATTGTTATATCTTATCTGTAGCAATTTAATAATTGCATTTTAGATACTTTTTATCAAGTACCTATCTTACTAGTACCAATATATCCAAATAATAAGATTGAATCTTATCCATAGCATTTTTAATCATTCCATGATTATCTCTTTTGATATTCTCAATTGAATATCTAATGATTTCATCATAAACTTATTCCTGATCAAAGCCTAGGTATAATAAAATACCAAATTCGCTAAGATCGATGGCTCTGATACCAACCTGTCACACCCCGGCCTAGGGCCTAGGCGTATAACCAATAGTTGGTACCTGTTTTGCAAATATATCAGAGTTACGTTCTTTTAGCGGAAGTCATAAAATATTATTATAATGAAATATCAGGAATTTAATATCCGTTTTGATATTTCAAATACCTGCCATTTTATAATATGATTTTTCATAATATTTTAATTAAAACATATGAGCCATCAGATCACCTCTAATGACTATGTCCTTAATCTTCTTATCTGGCTTGCTTGTCTGTTCTACCTTTACTGTTTCCCTGAAATATGGGGGGAAAATACATCAGCTATGTGCTGGTGAATAACGCTGACTCAATAAAAGATTTTCATAATTCATCATAATATAATCATATACAAAATCACCTTCATTATGATACAACACCAATAGTGTTCAACGACTCAGTGGGTCTCATCCCATCTCATTGGAACTAAAAATACCAATAGACCACATAATCGGACTTCACTCGCTCTAGAGACAGTCACTTGCCTCATGGTCAGTATGCTTGTAGTGGCCTACTACAAATCATATATGAATGGATCCAAACACATGTATTTTAGTCTGAGTGTTTAGTACTACCTTGTATCAAAACGTTTTTAGAGGATTTGAACCAACCCTCATGCAAATACTTTCATAACTTTTTACATATGGATAACAGTCCATAGTTTATAAGAGTAAATATTTCATAAACATAGAGGATTTGTATCAATCCTCATATAAAATCCTTTCTAACTCTTTATCTATGGATAACCCTCCATATTAAATAAATATATTTAAAACAGTACATAGACGTATTTACGTCATATAACATTCATAAAAGGTTGGACGTATTCACGTCATAACATATTTCACACTATAAAAAGGTTTGGACGTATTCACCTTTATCCTTGATCAGTGTATCTTTCTGATTTATGCATTCTTTCTATCTCAGACCTATAGTACGAGAACAACCTTTGTATAAGTATCTTAGCTCAACAATCTAGCTTCAGACCTATAGTCTGTTTTGTATAGCTTACCCTTGACAATTCATTTCTTTCTATAAAACATTTGGATCTTTAGTCCATTTGTCTATTCTTTAATCATATACTTTGCTTCTTCTTCAGGAAGAAACGTCCATATTGGGTTTCTTCTTCAAGAAGAAACTTTAATCTAATTATAACCTTTGCATACATTTCTTAATCACAAAGAAATATTATTTTATTCCTTACGTTTCTTAATCATTAAGAAACAATACTTTACTATGACCTTTACTTATGAAAAGGTATGTTATGCTTATTAGTAATCAAGGTTCGGGCTATACTCCCGACTATAGTCTAAATCATAATAATAATATTAAAATAATAACTTAAGCAGAACCCCTACCTCATGCGGGTATTTTAATTGCCTAAGCTTTTGCACCGGCAGCACTTCTACTCCCTTATCACTTATTGAAACTTAAATCATCAGGACCTCGCTTCCAGCTCGCTTAACACATCTACGGATCGTTAAAACTCCAGTTCTTACACGAAGTACGAGAAATCAGAGCCTCGGAATCTCACAATGGTCGGGCACGCCTCCCAAGGTTATGTGTGTGAAAGTGAGTGTTAATTTGGGATGAAAATGCATCAAACCCGTAGCCCCCTTTTATTGCCAAAGTTTTACCTACCGTCGCGTAGCGCGATGGGCCTCTCCATAGGCCATCGCGTAGCGCGACGCCGCAATTCACAAGATCTTGCCACGTGTTGACACGTGGTTGATCCGGTTACTTAACCGCGTCATCGCGTAGCGCGATATCCCCTTCTGTCTGGACCATCGCGTAGCGCGGGGCCCCCTTTTCTAAATTCCTGAGAAACACTATCGCGTAGCGCGATGATCTATATGTTCTACCCGTCGCGTAGTGCGATGGGTCTAGAAAACCAAAATTTTATTTTCAGTCCTTGGACTTTGTCAACTTGTTACGTCACCAAGTGTGCCATCAAAACGCTACATTACGCCCATCGTCCATGTCCGAGTCCGAGTTCGAGTCCGTGCGCGTGCGCGTCGGGTGCTTCGCACCCTCCGCTAAGACTAGTGAGAGTGGTTAGCCATACAAGAACATTACCATGGAGAACTCATTCCTTATAAAGTGTTTCCATTTCTTTCCCACTTTCCATGTGGGATGAAGTTTCCTTAGTTATTTCATTAACATAAAAATTCTTTCTTTTCTTTATATTACTTTTCCCATTACTTATCCCATAAATATTTTTGGCCCTTTATCTTTATAAACTTGTAAAATTTGAACTAAAATTTTGTGGGTGTTACATCTATCTCTGCGGAGTCTCCCGGGGTATGGTACTCTAGGCTTGTAGACTCTGGGTGGCTCGCTCGGTAGTTGCTGTCTCTTGGCCTGTGCTGAACTCCCTGGGCTGCTCCTCTGAAGCACCTGGGCCGATGGAGACTCCATCTGAATCTCCTCATCCACATGCTCCTCTACAACTACTGCAGGCTCCTCAACAACTCTCACTCTCGACCTCTCCTGAATCACGGGCTCATCTCGTGCCCCTGCACCGCTCCTCGTCGTCACAGCTTTTGCGAATCCCTTCGGGTTCTGCTCGGTATTACTCGGTAGCATACCCTGCGGCCTCTCGTTTAATTAATTGGCTATATTCCCCATCTTCCGCTCGAGACTCTGAATTGACGCTCCTTGATTCCTCATGAACTGCTCGTGCTCCTGAAACTTCTCCTGGGTCTCCTTATGTCGGGAATCCTCTCGCGTCATAAGCTGTGACAACATCTGTGTCTGCTGCGCCATCATCTCCTCCAAAGTGGGATTCTTCTCCCCACTGCTCGCTCCCTCATCGGCATCTTGGAATAAACTCTGACGCTGCTGAAACCGAACTGATTGCCGCTCCTCCAGTTGGAATTCTGATTGCCTCTCCACCCCGAATTATAAGAATTGAAAGAATTTGGATTTCGGTTCGGATTTCCTATGAAGTCTACGGCCTCCTCTTGTGAACTGACTGGGCACTGAACGGTATCATGCCCCCCTCCGCATATCTCGCATAACCTGCTCTTCCTCTGCATGTACTTCACAATATGCGCCAACGCCTCTACATGTGCTTTGAGTGCGGTGGTCGTGTCCACCGAATGCATACCGCGTGAAATAGAATCGATGGTCTTACCACCCTTGGTGGGTGGTCGCTGGTATCCACTCATGGCTAACCGGTTAAACAACGCGATGCACTCATCCGGGTCCTTCGTCGTCAGCAAATTTCCTCCCGCAGCTGTGTCGAGCATATTTTGCGTCACGTATGTCACTCCATTGTAGAAATTCTACCGCCCAATCTTGCAAGCCGTGGTTCGGGCACAACGCTAAAAGATTTTTGAATCGCTCCCATGCCTCATAGAAACTCTCGGTGTCCTCCATCTGAAAAGAATGAATCTGGTTACGCAAACAAGCGGCCTTAGCCGGAGGATCGTATTTCTCTATAAATAGGGTCTGTATGGCAGCCCATGTAGCTATGGAGCTCTGTGGGAGGGACTCAAGCCACAGACTCGTTTTATCGATGAGTGAAAACGGAAAAACGCGGAGTTTCACGGCGTCTTCGGATACGCCGGCAAGATGGAAAGTGCCGCAGATATGCGTGATACGAGTGAGATGATGATGCGGGTTTTCGTGAACTAACCCGTGGAACTGAGCAGAATGAGAAATGGTATTCAGAATGTTCGACGGAATTTGCCAGTTCGCGTTAACTCCAATGGCGGGTGGTGCGATGCTGGATCTCGCGCCAGCATTGGCCGGACAGTCCCGGTCTGCAACTGTCCTCCTCGGTGGTGGAATGTCACCCATGATCCTATCCCTATCGTCGGAGTCAACGGATGAAGAAGTGGATGAAGGTGAAATGGGACGACGTCTCTCACGAAACTCTCTCTCTGGCTCGGGGAATACTTCAGTGTCGGGTGGTCCACGAGATCAAGTCTGTCGCATAAAACTATAATTAGAAATAAATTTAACTAAACTATTCTAACAAATAAGCAAAATAAAACAAAAATAATCACAAGTAGCACACAAGGTAAGTCCTAACTCGGATCGCTCTCAAAACGCCTAAAACCGTGTCCCCGGCAACGACGCCAAAAAACTTAATGTGCGCCGGATATGCTTAAAAGAATGACCCTCACAACTAAGCTTTAATATTAAAACGAAAATCCTAAAACAACACACAACCGGCAAGTGTACCGATCGCAAGTAGTATAGACCTAGGAAGTCCGAGTATCGAACACGTGGACACGTAAGACGCTAATGATTACCAACCCTACACAAGACCTACCTTAGAATAATATTATATTGATTTTTGATTTCTTTTAACTTAACTGAACTAACCTAACTGACTGACAAAACTTACCAAAAATAGAAAACTTAACGACAAACTAACTGTGTTAACTTTGGATGGAGAAAAACGTCTACCTAGGTCTGAACCAAACTGTAGGCCTAACAAGCTAATGGATTGAATGATATCAAGACACCGGTCCCTAAAGATGACACGACTAAGGATCGCTCGGGCTCACTGGATTAGCTATCCGTCTCACTCAACAAGCCTAAACTACTCAAAATCGGCTAAAACAACCAAACCGGGAAACAATTGCTAACGTGTTCTAATGATGGATCACCTCTCGATCTCACCAACACTCGACCCTAATGGCAATGAATACTACACAACCAAGGATAGAGGAACAATTCAACTTAAACCAAAATAGATCAAGTAGTCGCTCAAAACACCTACACCTGACAAGAAACGAACTCGCTCTCGCGCAATTCTTATTCTAGCATGCAAAGGTAATGAGACAACCCTAACTTCTTATCACCTCTCAGTCTCAAAGAAGGTGTTTAACCGCTGTACTTAATCCAATAATTCATGTAACAGAACCCTACGGTTGTACCTACCGCAAACAAACCCTAAACACAAAGTATAGAATCAAACAATGCACCGATCAATCAACACAAAACTAATTAACCGACACACGAGGTTTATGCAATGAATCACCAAAATTTCCAGCCCTTAAACACAACCTATTTCATGTCTAAATCAAACTTTACATCTACAAATCAAGTCCATCAATCAAACAATCCAACAAGCTCATCAAACACTAACAATTATCATCATTCCTAGGTAGAACTAACAAGTTTAGCCGAGAATCATAGTTGGACAGCAGCTCATACTCATTAAAATCACCATAAAATTAATATCAATCATCTTAAAAATCATCCAACAATCAATACTAATCAATAACAAGTCAATCCTTAAAGCAATTGCAAAACTAGTTAACAATTCAATAAGAAAATCAAAGTGTTGAACAATGTTTAAAGAGGAAGGATATATGATGTTTATGGCTGCTGTTGGCTGATGGAAACTGACAAGAAATCAATCCCCGAGGCTTGTTCTTCCTTCCCTTGCCGCCAAACCTTCAAACCCTAGCCGCTACAAAACTTTTTCTCCTTCCCCTTGCTGTTCACTGTTGCGATCGGAACCTTCAGCTGGTCTAGGTTTTTTTTTTCTTTTTTATGTTATATTATAATTGGGTCTTGGGCTTTTCCAATATGTAACCAGGCCGGGCCTTAAGCTTTGTCTTGAAATTGTATGCGTAAAAGACCCATAAGCTCTCTGAAAAGCTCGGGTTTTCTTCCTTTCCACCCTTTGCCTACAAGAAAAATAAAAGTACGCAAAACCTATCTAAAACAAGTTAAAATACATAAAATATAATACAATACGTAGATAAAAGGTGCGGAAAATACGTGTGTTTTACAACACATCAAAGACTTTCACAAAGACATATATGGAACAATTGAATAAAAGTAAATTAAAAATAAGCATGCATGTTCATCTTATTAAATATCAAAAAGTTGGTTACAATAATATTAGTCCAACACCAATAACCAATAAAACTGACAAGCAATCCAAGACTCAAAAAGATAGCCATTCAATGCCTAGGTAACTAAAAAAAAGTCTAGCCAAAAACCATGCTCAAAACAAGAAAATATATAAATTTAAAGGCAAGTTTCATAACAAAAAGTAATAGTTTCAAACCAAATAGAAATTGCGTTTGATTGATCTCTTCTCTCTTGCGATAGCCTGATCTTCTACTCCGCAAGTCTTTGTGTGCCTTTGTCCTAATATTCTGGAATGAGCCAATTGCTAGCACCAAATAATTGCTGGACCCACTGACTAAAAAGTGTTAGGCACTTCTGAAAAATCCGTATAACACACCACCAATAATTCAGAAACGCTGTTGCGGCTACAATATGTCTTCTAGGTTTTCCCTCCACCAACCAATAAAAAAAAACAACGATGAATTCTTTTAATAAACCCTAGTGGGCCCTGCCCATAAAATAATTAACAAGTTAGGCATACTTTATTCTTATTATTATTTATTATTATTATATTATATATCATACGTTAACTTTCTTTTTATTTTTTTCTTTTAAATGCTATATATAATAGTTACTTTTAATAATAGAAATTAGTATTATATAATATATGCTCAACCCTTCATTCGTCGGTTTCAAGTTTAATAGACGTGCTCTATTTTAGCTCATAGTCTTTTGAAATCATTAAACTCACAAACGAACCAAATAATAATAATAATATTCAACAAAAACTTGGCTCAAAGCACTTAAAAGTAGGGATTATTTATATAATAATATGTATAATTTAGACCGCATCAAATATCCCCACACTTAAATCCTTTTCTTCCTTGAAAAAGCTATTTGCAATGGAATCAGAATCGGATAACTGGTTTTCAAAACATTTAGGTTACTTTAATTAATAATAGATAATCGCAAAAACCGCGATTGCCGATATTGTTGTCCACTTAAACCCAGCCACCAACCTATCAAGCCCCACATAATATTTAACGATTAAGTTTAAGTGATATAAATAAACCTATGGGTCTCACACCTAAAGAGTTACAGATCTGCTTACCCCCATCTCAATCATAATCAAGACAATTAAAACCCGGTTGAAACACACTGGTTCAACCTATCACCGTAAGCTAAAAACCCTTTAGTGGTAATAAGAAAATGCACTTAGTTGGAATTTAGATGGATGAATGGTCAAATGAGGTCGTACGAGCAATTCCTAAATCTAAAACTATATTAGCGGATTTCGGCCCAACATTGTTTCACCCGAGCTACAACGTAGTATATGACGGTCTCAGGCCTCCACCCTTAGTATTTCCTAAAAATATTTATTGACTAAGAACCTTGAGCCCCAATAGTGTATTCTTAGATTCACCGTCCCCTTGGTAACACGTAAGCTCTCAACCCCGTCTAGTATGTACCTTTTGGTCTCTTTTTTTATTTTTGATTTTTTTTTTCGTTTTTTTCTTTTTTGGTTTTTTGTGAATGCTTCTTTGGCATTTGCATAACTTTCTCATTCACTTTTATTTTCAAAATATTTGCACATATTTGACGTTCGTGCAACAAAATTTTGTGCTCTTAGGCATCTTTTACCTAAATATATAACTATTTTTCTAAGCTCGTACAAATGAT
Organism: Bidens hawaiensis; assembly: GCF_021521415.1. Taxonomy (NCBI): domain Eukaryota; kingdom Viridiplantae; phylum Streptophyta; class Magnoliopsida; order Asterales; family Asteraceae; genus Bidens; species Bidens hawaiensis. The sequence continues at coordinate 4,050,747 of NW_027491022.1, forward strand.
GGACATGGCGGGGCGCCACCACTCGTTATTTACTTTCATAAAACAAAGTGGCGTGCTAATTTTAAGTGCATGTAATTCTCACCAAATCAAGGTAGTCAAATTATGGTATACTCGCTATGCCTTATCGAATTTTCAGCTTCACAATTCCCCATCAAGATGAGAAACCACACGGTTTATGACTATTAAGTATATTAATAATCAGGGGAAACTTTTTAAAGCTAGTTGGCCTACCGACACATCCCAAATTAAGTGCGTTTTTTTATCTCATATATATTAGTAGTTTTAAAAACCAATCCCTAATTTTTCTATCATTTTATTGCAAAACATATAATTCAAGGGATATTTTTTTTAAATTTTTTTATATATTTGTTTTTTTATTTTATATAAATATAAATTTTTTTTTTCTTTTTAAAATTTTTTTTATACTATCTAAAAACGTTAGTTTCCCATCCCCACACTTAAATTTCACATTGTCCTCAATGTGAGACAAGAAAAAGACAAAAAAATAAAGCAGAAATAAAATAAATAAAAACAAAAAACATAGAAACTGGAACAGACTTCTTTGATCCCCACACTTGGCTCGTTATACAGTAAATCTTCGAGACGTTTTAAATCACGGAGTGGGTCAAACTCCTCTTCTTCACAACACGAAGTAGGCAAATCTAATAACTCATCACCAAATTCTAGCTCCCATGAAGGAATGTGCTCCTCATCCGTGTCGTTTTCGATCAACTCATCACCCTCTTCAATTTCAACCACGGTGTTAATAGGTAACTCTACTACCTCTATCTCCTTATCACCCCAAAAATCATCATTATGGGTTCGGATCCAAAGTACCAAAGCGTGGAATACCGATAATCTGAGCCAACATGGCCAATGTTCTGCTGAACCGGAGGTGGGACTTCATCGTCCATTATGGTCTCCGGTTCCGGGGTGTGTTCCGACTCTCAAACAATTTGCTCTGTACTGCTTGTTAAACGCTCCTCTCGATCTTTGGTGAACCAGTCGCTCAATACCCTCAAATTCTCATTCATTTTTCTATCTGTTTCATCAAATTCTTTCAGATGTTGCGCAGTTCGAATTCTACTTTGCTCTGGATCCCAACGATCACAACTATTTAAACATTTTTGCAACAACTCATCATTGAATCTGGCGAGCTCACGTATAGATGGTGATTGTCATTGAGGCTCATACGGTTGTGAGTAAGACCGATCTTCATACTTGTATGTGCGACCCCCTTGTGAATAATAGCAATCATGTGACCAATAGGGTCCACCACGTATCTCACACAAAACTTTCCTAAAACGATCCCGATGACTATAATCGTATCCATGCTGGCGGTTCCTGTAGAGATGCTCCATAATAATCACTTCAATGGACACTCAAACAAAACGGATCACGGGCACTAGATAAATATATAAATAATAATAATAAAAAAAATTACTTGACACACTAAAAAAATAAATAAATAAATTAAAAAACATTTTCTAAGACTTTCTAGACGCAGACAATTAGACACACAAGTAAAAGACTCTCTAAAAGACTCACTAAGATAATCATAAAACACAAAAAGACACGGACTCACGAGACATACCACAACTCATGACACAAAAAGACCACTAATATAAATAAAAAATATATATTTACAAAAAATTACTAGACACGCTAAAAAGACTACCTAAGACCTACAAGACGTAAACAATTACACACACAAATAAGACCAATTAATTAAGTTCAATCAAAGCTAGTTTCGTTATCGCTTAAGTGTCCCCGGAAACGGCGCTAAAAGCTTGATGTGTTGAAAGCGGTCTATAAAAACTTAATCTAACCTAGACACTCTAGTTTTAAATTTGTAAACCTAGACTATCCTAATGCTAGACCACTAGACAGACAAGTGTACCTATCAACTGCAGTAAAGCCTAATGAAGTCCAGGATATCATACCAAAAGGACACTAGCGACACCTAAAACTAAACTCTGACTTAAAACTTAATGATTTTACTTATTTGACAATTAACTAATTAAACTAATAATTGAGAAAAAGATTATTTTTTTTATTCTTAATTAATTTATTTAAAACTAATAATTAATTAAACTAAATTAAACTAATAAATTGAATTTAAAACACTTAAGACTTAGACGAAGACAATAATGAGAAAGGCGTTACCTAGGCTTGAAATCCGATTTATAAATCTTGGATGCTTTATCGGCTATGGAACATGTGATGGAACCGGGATCTAAAGATACAACGCCCTAGACATCCAAGTAAATCCCTGATCATTCTCTGGGTGTCACCTAAAAGGATTATCTAAGGGACGTATGACGCAAACCGGTTGGTTGGATTACCTCTCAGTCTCTCCAACAATATTAAATACTCTAATGACTAGATCACCTCTCTGTATCACTAATCACAATACATCCGAGAGTGTAAGAGACGTAAGGAGTAACCTAAAGATGCTCAAAAGGACTTAGGATAGCAAAAATCAAAAGACAATTAGAGGGAAATCCGCTCTCATGTAATCTATACCCAAACCGCCTAATGAATAAGACAACCCCAACTATCTATTACCTCTCAGTCTCAAGATAGGTAGAACACTTAAAATCTCTAAACCCTCAAACAATAGCTCCTATGGATTATGCCGGCTATAAATCATAAACTAGTTACGAACACACAGTAGGTAACCTAATATGCGCCTACACATGAAAGACTTTCACAAAGACACATATGGAACAATTGAATAAAAGTAAATTACAAATAAGCATGCATGTTCATCTTATTAAACATCAAAAAGTTGGTTACAATAATATTAGTCCTACACCAATAACCAATAAATCTGACAAGCAATCCAAGACTCAAAAAATAGCCATTGAAAGCCTAGGTAACTAAAAAAAAGTCTAGCCAACAACCATGCTCAAAAACAAGAAAATACATAAATTTAAAGGCAAGTTTCATAACAAAAAGTAATAGTTTCAAACCAAATAGAAATTGCGTTTGATTGATCTCTTCTCTCTTGCGATAGCCTGATCTTCTACTCCACAAGTTTTTGTGTGCCTTTGTCCTAATATTCTGGAATGAGCCAATTGCTAGCACCAAATAATTTCTGGACCCACTGAATAAAAAGTGCTAGGCACTTCCGAAAAATCCGTATAACACACCACCAATAATTCAGATAAGTTTTTGCGGCTACTATGTGCCATTTGTCAATTTCGGGTTATTTTATACTTGTATTCTTAATGTAAACCCGACCCGTTTTGTATCCTGAACCTTTCGATATTATCAAAATGATGAATTGTATGTTAAATATTTGTTTTATAGTTGTTGGATAAAAAAAATACCCTTTTCGGTTCTTAAAATTCCCCGAAAACGCTCAAAACGAACTCCAGGGACTAAAACTACCAAAATGGAGAGTTGAAGGACCCATTTGTAGTTTGTGCTTTCTTGGGTCTATAACCAACCCATTTTCATGAAACACCCTTTATGAAAGACCCATTCAACTTACCCTATATATACATACCCATCTTCTTCATTTGTGCTTGCTCATTTCTTCATTTCTCTCTCAAATTCTTGAATTCTAAGGTTGTTCTTCATAAGCTAATCTTTCATTTTAACTAACTTCTCAATACTTAAAGCTTGATGTTACAACATATATATAATATACACTCCTTGTTTACCTTCGGTCTTTCATTTCTCCGGTCTCTGCCAGTTGAAATGTCGGACTAGTAACGCAAGGTTACATGGAGGACTTTGTAGTCCTTGTTTATATATTTAACAAATATAACCATATAACTTGTTATACTTGCTTAACTTCTACATATTTTAGTTTATTGTTCATATTTGTCAAGTTCCATGGTATTGGGTATGTGGTGACTATCCTCGGTTTCATCCCGAGTTGAGAACCGAACCAAAAACCGAACTTTTATTTAAAAGCTTTATTGTTAACTTTTTGAATGTAAAACTTGAGTATTATTATTTATAAGTTATTTTACAAGTTCCATGGTAATTGGGTATGTGGTAACCATTCTCGGTCTTATTCCGAGTCAAGGACCGAACCAAAAACCGAACTAAACCGAGTTCACTCACTTAAGACACACAAGTGTGTTTTTAGCCACCAAAACTCATATTTTTCTTCAAGATTATATTTTAAATCAATTTTAGTTAATTTCTAAACATACTTGGCTTGTCGGTAACCAACTTGATCTTATAACAAGTTCGAACCGATAAGGTCGTATACTCGCTTAACGAACGTTAAGGTTCTTCACAATAGAACTACATACTTGGTTAAGTCTATTTTGATTTTATTGAGTTATCTCATAACATTTATTATTTTGGGAAGTTAACTGTGAGCTTGGTCAATTATCACGTCTCGAACCGACAAACCCGAACACTCGTTTAAACCTCGTTTTGGTATTCTTATAACCAAGGGTTTTGCAATATCGCATTTTAACCCACATTATTACTTAACATAGGTTGAGTAAAAAAAAAAGAAAAAAACTAATGAATAGAATACCGAGACCCGTTTCTAGTAAACTTATTTTACAAAACTCGTTTCTTTAATTTCTCAAATATTTACATTTTAAATCCTAAGCTTTATTTATTTACTTTATTTGTCATGTATTTTATTTTAAACCCTTCCAAGACTACCTACTAACACAAGACCCGTTTAATATAGGTCTTGCTCGTTAAACCGATCTCTCCGATTATTCACGACACTATCTTTCAAGTTACTTGTTAATGTGAGTACTTTTTCATCCCCCGTTTTCCATCTTTCGTTTTGGGGGTGGCATTGCATACTTATTCAAATTCAAATGATTTATACTTGAGTCTTAAACCACAACACGTATTGTATATGTTTACTTAAATAAATGCTCGATTTGGTGTTATATGCTTTACATGATTATGTGCAAATTCTTGAATGCTAAGGCGGGTAGCCTCATCAAAGTATGATCATACGTTAATTCCGAGTATATATGGTATCCTCATATAGAAATGTGTCATCAATGTATTCTTATTGACGGTTTTGTTATCTAAATTGTTGCTATTATTTATTGTTTTCATATACTAGTTGTGGATTTCATACTATATACTTATTGTCCAAAACTATGAAAATTGCTCACCAACCTTCATGTTGACAAACTCTATTTTATGCAATGTTACAGGTTTGATGTTAGCTTGATTGGATTACTTGAAGAAACTTATTATCTTGGCTTTAGGATATTAGAAAATAAAAGAACAAGTTATTTGTTTATCTATCTATTTGGCATTTTGTATGAACAATTGTTGTGTTATTTATAATGATATGGATTTAAATGAGTTGTTTAAATATTGTAACTTTATAGTGTCATTGTTCAATGAGCAATCATGTCGCGCCTCGACGTTTCCGCCTTCATTGGTCGGGGAGTGACATACTATATGTCTTCTAGGTTTTCCCTCCACCGACCAATAAAAAAACAACGGTGACTTCTTTTAATAAACCCTAGTGGGCCATGCCCATAAAAGAATTAACATGTTAGGCATACTTTATTCTTATTATTATTTATTATTATTATATTATATATCATACGTTAACTTTCTTTTTATTTTGTCTTTTAAATGCTATTTATAATAGTTACTTTTAATAATAGAAATTAGTAATATATAATATATGCTCGACCCTTCATTCGTCGTTTTCAAGTTTTTGATAGTGGACGTGCTCTATTTTTGATAGTTACTTTTAATAGTAGACGTGCTCTATTTTTTCTCATAGTCTTTTGAAACCATTAAACTCACAAATAAACCAAATAATAATAATATTCAATAAAAACTTGGCTAAAAAGCATTTAAAAGTAGGGATTAGATACCACTTGTCAGGACCGTGAGTCGGGTGAAACCTTAGAAAGATTGACAAGAACACAACGACTCTGTAACCTAAAGGCCTATTGAATATCCCGGCGAAATCAGGATATCCAACAAGTGGGAACGAAGGTGTGATATAGCGAACACGAAACGATAATGAATAATCAATAGGAACACAATCAAAGACAAAGATTCACTGCATTTAATATATCATTTAATACAACAGTGAAAGGAATGTCTAGGGTTTCGTGTATGACGGTGGCGGCTATACGAGGAAAAAATAGAATATTCTTTTGGAATGTTTCTCACATTGTGTGCGTCGTTATCCGTGCCCTAAATGGAAACCAAGGACCCTATTTATAGACTCTGACATTCCTTCTAGAAGTTTCTAATCATTACATACTAAAAGACAAAATAAATACAAGTGTTGAGTCCTCGAGCAAGGTAACAATCTTGCTCGAGCAGACTCACTACGCTAGATATGCTCGATGAATGTCCTCGAGCATACTTTACTTAGAATATCTTCAGTGAAGATATTCTCCTCCAGCAAGCTTCATTCCTCTTGACCAATTTTTGCTTTGCTCGAACTAGTCCATCGAGCAAGCTCATTCTTCTTGATGTCTTCAGTCTTGTCCTTAGACTTATTGAGCAATATTTAGCATGCTCAGGTGTAAATCTTGCTTGGGGAACTGAACTGTGCTCGAAGTCCTTGCTTTGATCACATGACATATTCTTATTGCATCCATGCTTGTCCCCATGTGCTCGACCATCCTGTGCTCGTAACACTTGGTTAAAACTTGTATGATCAAAATGTTTGCTCAATTGGCAATCCATGCTCGATAGAAGAATACTCTTTCTCGTTGAAGTGTAGCTTGCTCGAAGCTTTAACAATTAGAAGAATTAAACATTTAAGGTTCTGAAGACCTTGCTCGAAGTAGTAAAACCATGCTCGATCGTCTAGGCTTGCTCGAAGTCCATACTTAGCCGTTTTCTGAGGAGGTTTTAGATTGGAACAAGCTCAGATGCACCAAAACATACCTGTATAGAGTTACACATGTATCAGACATCAAAGATATATCATTCAAGAACATGTCATTTCATTACATAAATAAGAATTCTGCCTCTTGGGCATTACACATAATATTTTTACATCAACATAAAACAAAAACAAAATTATAAAAATAAACAGAAATGCGTAAATCATTTATAGGATTCATTCTGCTATCTCCTTCTGTGGCTCCCTTCCTGTTCCTTCTGCTTCCTCAATCTTACAAAAGCAGCCTTTTGCTTTATCATATCCAGCTCCACAGCATCAAATGAATCAAAACAAAACTTTGCATTCATTATGTCCTTTAAGTCTTGAATACGCATCAAGTTCAGATCTTCATCATGTCTAATCATTGCAATGGTTATTCCCGATTCATTTCTTAATGATATTGAATCATCTTGTCTGTTATAAGTGATGTATGTAATTCTTCTAAACTGTTGAAAAACAGAATTTGGTTCTGTCATCTTTTTCCTTTCAACTAAGCACTCCTTTAATGTTCTTCTTTTGCTACTTGAGCTGCTCTCTTGAGTTCTTCTTCTATTTGTATCAAACAGAGAAATTTCTAAGAGATGAACTTCATTTATCCTTTTTCTTCTTTTCTCTTTCTCTGCTTGGCTGCGAATCTCTCTCCTCTTTTGTTTGAGAAAAGGAGACCCTTTCTCAAATTGCCTTTGATAAATTTAGAGAGATCATTTCTTTGTTGCCCGGCCAATTGTCTTCTGTCTTGATTATCATATAGGTCCATTTCGGCCATTTTCTTCAGCTGTTCTTATGAGAATTTTCTCAAATCATCTCTAAAAATGATTAGAGTTTCTTCGTTGTCTTCAGTGATAGCCCTTAAGGTCTTGGATCTTTTGTCATAGTAGAGATGTGTGGGCAAATTTAAGTTTCTTGGTTTCTCAGGCCTCTCAGTCTCAGACCTTAACGGTGCTCTGCTAGTGCTTCCTTGTTGAGTTTGCTTTGACTTATCAAGCCCCTCCTCTTCATACCATCTCCTAATTGTTTCATTAGTTTGAGCAATCAATCTTCCCATACTAACACCTTTCTTGTGTAGGGCACTCAGCATCTCAGCTCTAACTCCTCCATTCTCCTTCTATCCTCCTCCATTTTCCTCTCAGTCTCCATATACATCCTCTGCTCTCTTTTGTATATCTCTAGTAGTTGAGCATGAGGATTTCTATCAAACTCCTCTTCAGTCATACCCTTGTCCATTACTATGTTTTTCAAAGTCTGGACTCTGATTGGGTCTTTAAATCACTCTTTAGCTTCAGCTTCTTTCTTCTCAGACTCCTCTCTCCCCTTTTCCATTTGTGCCTTCAAATTCTTTTCTCTTTCACGATCAACATACACTTTTTGACTCTTGTAGGAGTCTTTAACACTTTGAACTTTCCTTTTCAATTCTTCCAGAGAAAGTTTGAATAATGAATTTTATTCAAAGCTATGAACTAGTAAAAATTTTATGTCTTTCTGTTTGGCTTTGATTGAGTCATATTCTTCATCGCTTCTCACCTTTCTCTTTTTGCTTACTTTGTCAACGAAGTTTGCAATGTCATCTACAAGAGGGTTTTTGTAGATTTTGTCAATCGTATCGAAGGATTGTAGGTTTAAAAAGGCAGGCTTGTTTCCAGCCTTTATTAGAAACTCACTTTTGGATTTCCTCTCTCTCCAACCATTTGCCTCTCTAGCCATTTCTTCTTTTGATAGCCTCTGAAGATATCTCAAGTCATACTCCAGGCTTATAAGATAGTCTCTATCTTCATTTTCGTCCTTAAAACTTCCTTCATCTTCTAGATCAATTGTATCATCAAGGTTATGAAGTGCTCCAATCATTGGCTCTTCAACATTCACGGGTTGAGCCCTTTTTCTTTCTTCTAGTTTCGCAAGTCTTCTCTTGTACATCATCACTTTCACCGATTTTTGTCTCTTGGATTTTGGTGTTTCAAGTTCAGCTTTATCTTTTCGTTTTAGTGATTTTCTCACTTCAGGTTCTGGTTCAGATGGTTTAGAAGATTCAGAAGGTTCAGATGGTTCGGATGGGATAGGTGAGGTAGGTTGTGTCACTTCAATTTCTGGTTCTTTATCAACCATTTCTTCAAAAATAGGTTTATCAGTCTTGGGTTCTTCATCAATGATATCTTCTGTGAATGTAGGCTCAGCAGTTTCAGTAGCTGGCACATCAACGTTTATCTCTTCAACTACTGGCTCCTTTACCGGAATATAATCGTTCTCTTCAGCAGCTTCATTAATAACAAGTTCAGTGGTTTAAACTGGTTCTTCAACCACTGGTTCTCTTTCTTTGCTCATGTCAATAAAATCTCTTTGTGCCTTTCTAGCAGCCATTACTAACTCAGGATGATGCCCTTTTGGTTTGTTTCACCATTGTGCTGGAAGATATTTCAATAGTTTCATCCTCTTCTTGATTAACTGGCCCTAGACCAAGTTCTTATTCTTTATCAGTCTCAACCTCTGGATTTGTAGGTTCAGTTTCGGTTTTAGTTATCACTGGTTCAGATATGATTGGTTGAGATTGTGTGGGTTCAGGTTCAGCTTGCACAGGTTCAGTTTGCATAGGCTCTTCAGGCTCAGTTACCACTGGCTCATCAGTTTGTGTATACTCTTGATCATCAACATTTTGTTTTGCTTTCAGAGCTTCCAGTGTAGCCTTGATAGCAGCATCTGCCTCCTTCCTCAGTCTCTCATTCTCTTCTTCTTTTTCTTTCATTTTAATTAGTTCTTCAAGCACTTCTCGAGGAATTTCATCTTCTTCTTCTTGAGCGTTTTGGTTTAATGTATCCAGATCTTCATTCATTAGTCTCATTGCTGTTTTGACAGATTCCACCTTAGCAATGTCAGGATCAATCACATTATCCTTTTCTAGGATCTCATCACCAGATTTATCTTTATGGGTTGGAATAGGTTGAAGATCTTCTTCAGATAGAGCCACCCTTTTGCCTTTGATTTGTCGTTTGGCTATTTGCTCAGGGGTCTCTTCTTCCACCTCTGTCTCTTTCTCTCCTACCCCCCCTCATCACCAGAATCTACATCCTCATATTCTTGATTTAACATGTTTAATGCATTTGATGTTCCAACTTCTGCAGCCTCTTCATCAGTACTAGCATACAACTCTTCAATTATTTTCAGGCCCTCTACATTTTTCATGTTTCTCCCCCTGTTTTGGTGCATCTGAGGTCTTCTCAACCTCAGAGTGCCCCTCTAGGGTTCGAATATTCAATAAAGCTTCATTTAGTGCAGCCTCCTATGTTGTGTTTCTGGTTTCTAGGACTGCATTCTTTTCTCTTAACATTATATTTTCAAATTCAAGTTTAGCATTTTCAACAACAATGTCATAGAGATTTGAGCTCAAAGGTGGGTTTCTTGAGTTGGCTTTGGGGCAGGTTCAGGAAAGGGTTCAGACTCAGCTGTTTTTGGAGATGGTACTTTATATGGCTCAGGGTCTGTGGGAATGTATTGAGATTGAGTTGGTTGAGCAATGGTGGTAGCAGGTTGGTCTTGTAATGGGGAGGATGGTGGTGTTGGAGTATGTGTATCTTGAATAGGTTGGGTTGGTTGGGAAACAGGTGTTGAGGTAGTAATAGGTACAGTGAATGGTGATGTTGGTGGTGAAGGGACATGTGTGTCATGAATTGGTTCAGTATCATATAAGGCTGGTTCAGTGGTAGCAGGTGAGGAAGAGGCATTGTCATTGGCATCATCAACTTCAATAGAGTCTGTGTCATCATTGTATATCTCAGGAGGTGGTGAATCTGGTGGAGTAATCTTATTAACGGTATCAACAACATTTGATATAAAATTTGCTACAAACACATCATCGTCCATAGGCTCAGTAGCATTGTTGCTCGGACCCTCAACCAGTTCATCAGTTTCTTCATTTACTCCCAACTCTGCATCATCTCCTTCATGAGTAGAATGTTCAATCACAGGCATATTACCAAGAACAACTTCTTGTGTATCATCATTAATACCCACAACCATGGCATTATCACCATCTGGACCATTGTCCCCTTCATCATTTTGATCACTATCATCATCTGGACCATCATCATCCTTTTCATCAGCACTGTTTCCAATGGTTCTAGGCACATCAATAGCACCCAGAGCTGGCACGAGCAGCCATGGGAGAACATCCCAATCATCATTATCTTCAAACTTGCTCTTTACATCTTTCATTCTCTTGCAAATATTGGGATCTTGTAATCTCAACACCTCTCCTGTTCTTTGTAGTTCCGGTAATGATCTGTTTATTAAAATCTGTAGGAATCTTGTATACATAAGGAACCTCTGATTTACTTCATTCTCAGCATTTGACACCAATCCTTGAAAGATGAATCTTGATATATTGAACGGCTGTAGGTATAATATCGCCACAGTGAGAGTCCCAAGCTCTCTGCTTAGCAGTGTCCAAGTCCCTCTCCTTGGAGATAAGGACTGGATGACATGATGGATCAGGAAACGGTATATCAATGGAAAACTTCCCTTTTGGAACTGTCCATCCTTCACACCTCCTTGGTAACTGTCACACCCCAACTAGCACAATGCGGAAGCGTAAAACGGGAATGTAACAGACACCTCTGGTATCAACACATTGTTTATATAGAAACATTACAAACTAATTTACATTATATTACATTTCTTCGTTCTATCATTGTTTTACAGTCTAGGTGGTACAAACACAACTAGTTCGTTAACTAAACGTTCTTACTACTAACGTCTTTGCTTCTATTCACATAGCATCAACCACATACTTCAGGCAAGTGACAAATCACCCAATCATTCCGATTTAGGTACACCTGAAAAGCAGTTTAAAACGGGTCAACTACTAGAGTTGGTGAGTTTCACAAGTTTAAAGAAAACAGTAATGAGTATTCACAAGTAACACTTGTAATCATGAAATAAGTATGTATGTATGTAAATGATGTAATTATGCTAAGCTACAGTGAAGCCTTGACTGTATGTGCTGCGTGCATCCATTTCCCACGCTCAATCAACCACTGTGGCCCCTTTCCGCCCACAACATGCCCCGGTAGCTATGTCTAACACTACATAGCCTGTTTGTATAAATATGGTCATGTGCAAACGGCGCTATGTGACACGGCAACCAGGCCGATTCCGTTTGGGTTTGTCAAACCAATAGTACTATTCGCAAGCCACCGGCTCGAAGTTAATCACTGTGATCGTGGGGACTTTCGTGTGTTAGCACTTAGATAATTCACATCAGTACATGTTTCAGGTATGTATATGTAATCAAACATGCTTTTCACCCCAAAAGTTCGTAAAACAGTTTAAAAGTGGGATCATGAAACACACTGTTTAGTAGATATTCAGTACTGTATCAGCTCGTGGTTTGTTCGGTCTGCTATCAGTAGTCCCTGTAATCAATATTATAATAATATTAATATTTTAATATTATTATAATCTCAATACTAAAATGGGCTGTATAACTAATCTGGTGTAGCTGGAACGCCCAGAAAGTGGCAATAGGCTTAGGTTGTGATGTTGTTCAATGTCTAATACTTAAAACTGAACTTGGCACAGATTCCCGTTTTCCCAGCTGGGCCAAGTTGTTCGTTTACGCGTTCAGAAAACAGTTATGGGAAAATAAGCTTGGGTAAATGTATTGGTTAATAAAATGATTAAGTTATAAAGAAAGATCACATACTGGGGTCCCAGATTAGCCACGGGGCCCGTTTCCGTTTATACAGTTTGATTTGAGAGGAAACGCGCACAATCCACCCGGATTGTCCAGGTTTCTCATAGAAAAGTTCATTTTTACTTAATTAGCCCAAAAATATGATTTTTGATCACTCTTGGTGTTTTGATATTCCCGCAGATTCACTAGTCGCGAACTTGCCGGTTTTTATAAAAACTGAATTTGTTTAATATTCAGATTAGCATAATTAATTAACCGTTAATAATTAAATTATGAAAATTTAACCACTTATCAATTAAAATATGTAGATTTTTATAAAAATTATTCTGGAATTTATTTACTGATTTATTAATTTATAAAAATTCATTTTATCAGCTATATTTCGCCTGAAAATCGTCCGTTTACCCCAAACAATTTCCAAAAATTCCACAAAAATTCCTGAATGCTCAATTCATGTCCTAAAACAACCTGTATCAATTCCAGAATGTAAAAAGCTCGTGCAATATTCTTTTCGGCCCAAATTTGGCTGTAAAAATTCACACGAGCGCAAATAAACAAAATACCTTTAAACTTATCAAAATGATCCCAAAACTCATATGTGATCAAAATTAATCAAATCAGAGTTCCCAGAAAATTTTCATAATTTTTGAAGTATTTTAGCTATTTTTCCCAAATAAACATCCTAATTCGGTAATAAATTCGCCAAATATTCTCGGATTGTCGAAAAATTACCAAATTTGAAAAGGGACTCATTGACATGGTCCCTGATGTCTCTGAAAAATTTCAAGTCCTAAAAATATGCACATCACAACCTTAACCTAAATAGCCCGTAAGCGAGTGTTTCGGCATTACCTTAGCGGGTTTGGCTCGTTTCCGACCTTTTAATCAAGTTTTCAGGTTCTTGTGCTTCTAAGAAGGCTAGGTACAAGTCCTATATCACAAACCAAGCAATATTTCATCAACATAACAGCCCTTAACTTAGGGTTTCGACTAGTGCATAAAAACGAACTTTTGAACCGTAAAAACGCCTTTTCAACCCTTTAATCCGTGTTTATGTCCAAAAAAACTATCAAAACAGGTTCCTTACCGTTTTTATGATCAAAACATGTTTATGGACCATTTTTAGGATTTTTACACGGTTAGGAATGATTTTTAGTAACCAAGACATGTTTTTATGGTATTAAACATGTTCAAAAGCTACTTATTTAAGCCCTTTACCTTAGGGTTTGGAGGTTTTCTGGAATTTTAAGATGCTGCTGCTTGGACCTCAGATTTTTATAAACCAAATTGGATAAACAAGCTTCCTAAACAAGTTATATAAAAAAAATGGGGGGTGGGGTGGGCTGCCGATCGGAACTCCCTTTGGGCCCATGATGGGCTGTTTTGGCCCATTAATCTAGTTTCTCAAGCCCAAATACGAAAAGCCCGGTCCAAATTTAGTTCGGGTTCGGTTTTTGGCGCGAAAAACTTATCGGGTGCGTTAAACAACGCGAAAACGAGTGTTTTTCGGCTAGTTTTGTGTAAAATTATAAAAACATACTATATGTTTGTAAAAATCAAAAATATTTTCACGGATTGCTTAAAACATTTCAAATAAGTGTTTGGTAATTCTTTTTTGGCATAACGGATGATACAATGCTTGGTTTGTAACTATCTTTCGCGTTTAAATCTATAGCGGGTGGTTAAACGAGCATGTTTTCGTTTAACTTGTTTGCTATCAAACTAAGACCATATTTCTAATATTTTAGCTTGTATAGATCGTATATCACTTATAAATGGCCCCCCGAGATATCTGGGTCATAACCCGACCCGTTCGGTTGATCGTTCGTTTGTTACGCAACAGGCGTTTATTTGCTTAATCGGTAAATACGTACTGAGGTGTACCTTGTTTTGGCTCAAATGTCACAGTAACCCATAGTTTCTTGAAAGACACTTAATATTCTTTGGACTGAGTAAGATGGTTGAGTATCAAAATTGTCATTCAAGTCCAATGCAGTTCTTATTGAGGCTTCTGTAATCTCAAATCATGATTTAGGATAGAGGCCTCAATCCTCTTCCCGTTAACGTCATTTACATAAGTAACGGACCCCCAAAAATCCGAGATATGGTTCCTGTAAATTGTGGGGCTTTCGGTAAGAGCTACTCGCAAGTTGGAGTTCCTTAAAAAAGTGATCATTAGCTCAAACTCTCTGTTATCATCATCAAGCTCCAACTGAGCGCACATATTGTGCCTCTTCTCAAACTTTAAGGCAATCAGTTCTGCAAGATAAGAAAATATGTCAGTACACAAAGTTGCAGAACTAATATTCGAGGATAGTTAGATGATAATAGCTTCTTCAATAACATGTTCCGTAGTAATATGCGTACCTGCAAAAACAAGTAAACAATTAGTCCGTAAGTCAATTAGAAACCCTAATTTCAAAATCGGTGTGACGATTATCGAATAACGACACGAAGTCGAAATAGAGCTAATGACTGTATTCGAAGTATAATTGAACAAGTAAAGGAGTATTCGAGTAAGCAGGGAAAAGCACGAGCAAGAGGGGTTTGCGTCTAGGTTTAAGAGAAAGATGAAATATGTGAAAAACTTTCTAAGTCCCCCTTTTATACCTAACGTTTGGGTGTACTATACCTCCTTTTGTCATCTAGTGCACGACAGTTGTCATTTAATTCAAATTTAATATACCTCCCTTGCTCGAGCATACAGCCAAATGAACAGCTGTCTCCCACTGTACTCGAGTACATAGTACAATCCTTGCTCGACGTACTTGGAATATTATGCTCTTGAGCACTAGTATACTCGAGACAGTGTGCTCGAATAGGCTTGTGCTCTATGCCTTAGCCAAAAGTTTAATGATCATATGGTTACTTGCTCGAGTGTTGGGTTATACTCGAGAGGTAGTGTGCTCGAAAGTACTTTACTCAAATATGTATGCCTGAGACACACCTGTAATCTAACCCTGCTCGAGTATGCATCATGCTCGAGATACTTAGACATCTATCATGACTATAATATATGCTCGAGATACACTCTTAGCAGTGTTGTAACCCTTGCTCGACTCACTTAGATTACTACAGCTCAATGTGCTCGATGTACCCTTATGCTCGAAAGCCATAGTAGAGTTAATCCTTCCTATGCATGTCTCGAACACGCAACCTAAGGGTCTAGCATACAAGTTTGCTCGAACTACTTAACAAATTGATCCATTAATTTCTTAAGCTCGAACCCTCATACCTAAGTGTCTAGCACACTTTTATGCTTGAAACACTTAGATGTTTCCTATCATTCAGTTCTTTGTGCTCGAAAACATAGGTTTGACTACTTATCATGCATTCATGCTTGAAACACATTACATCAATTTTCATAACATAGCAGGTGCTATAAAGTAAGATGCATGCTCAAATTACATAGATGAATCATACAAGTCATATAGCAGACTCGAAGCAATGTGATCACACAAGCAAGCAAAGTTTCTTTGCTCGAAACACTTAAATGATTTCCAGTTTAGATTTTGAAATCACAAATCTTATGCCACTAAGTCTGGACATGATCACTCATGTCCTCTGCTCAAATTGCAATTTTGCCTAAAAAATAATCATTTCAGAACAGTGAGCTGACCTAAGAAATTTGTTTTAGGTGACATAAGAGATCAAATTTTAGTTGAATATTCTTTTGAAAACATTTTCAAAGAAAGATCTTAACATGGGATCAGATTGTTTAAAAGCTTTCACACCATATCATAGTAAGGTTTATTACAATTTAAGTCAGGTTAACAGTAAGTAATTGTACTTAGCATGATTATCATGACATTTGTGATATACTTAAAGTTCAATTAAAGCTAAAGTGAAGAATGGTTACATTTTGGATTTCAGGTTGTCCTTATCTCTTCTCAAAGCTTATTCAGCTTTCTCCAATCACCCCAATTTGACTTCAACCCCCTGATGCCTTGGTCAAAATTTGTTTTTATGAGTAGTTTATTTAGAAACTTATATATAGATATCAGACTATAAGGTTGAACGTTGGACTTACATGCCATCCAGACTTACAAGCCTTACATTCAGGGTGTTTAGGACTTATTTGAATGCCTCACCCCTGTAGTTCCTTTAGTGCCCCTTAAGTCATGATATATTATTATTTGATATACTATATTGAGGCAATTTTCTTTTTCTGTATTTTTCCTCTTTCTTTATCTTTTTGATAAGCTTTTAATTATTTATACTTTTATATCTGCTTGGATACTAAATGATTTTTTTGACCAAAACACCAACAGGCCTGTGTATGATTGGATAATCGCCTTTCTGCCTATCATTCGGAGAGATATGCAAGGAAACGTACCTTAGTCTTCAAATGAGTCACCACATCATACTTATCATTCTCATTATGTTTGAATTCTCTTTTGGTAAGGCCAACAACATGTTCACCTTTCACTAGCTTGTTCATGTTCTTCAAGTTGACATGACATATCTTCCTATGCCATAGTTTGGTCTCATTTTCAGTGGCTTTGGAAACAAAGCATGAACCACCTCTAGATGTAGCAGTATTCATTCTCAGTTCATAGAGGTTGCCATTTCTTAGAGCCATCATCATGATCATCTTAGTGGGAATCACAAACTCAGGCTTCAGAATTAGGCAGTATTCATCATTGAAGGCCACCTTGTTCCTTTGTCACAAACTTGAGAAATGCTGAGTAGATTGTACTTCAGTGGGTAGCTATCACAGAAAGTTGGTGGCACTTTTTGTACTTCTCTTCCTCTGTCATTTTATCCACAAATCCCAATATATTTCCTGTAGACACAAGGTTTTTCAAGAATTCCATTTGAATCAACAAATCAGCATTCTTTAGCTTCTCTTCAGCATACAACTTTTTCAAACCCTCAATTTCAACTGTCATTTTTGATTAGGTTCTGTATGCTTGCATACAATCTTCTTCAAGCCCCTTGATTTGTTTCTCATAAGTTGCTTCACTGGCTTCATACACATTTAAGAATGCTTCCTTTCTTCCACATTCAGTTTTCCATTTTCCAACTTCCTGATTGAGGTCATCAATTGTAATAAGAAGATCAGAAATTGAAATATCAGAATGTACCAGTGCATTAGAAGATTCTGGCTTGTCCTGCACTTTGGCCATAAAGGCAACATTCGCCTTCTTAATCTCAGCTGTGTGGTTACTCCAATCAAACTCCCCATTCTAAGGCACCCTTGTCACTGCAACGTTCCCTTGATACCTAACCTGATTCACATTGTTTGGTTACCAGCTTGCTTAGGCATGTTGCACTCTCTTGCAAAGTGTCCTGGTTGTTGACAGTTGTAGCAGATTGCTTTTGATTTGTCAAAACCTATTCTCTCGTTTGGTCCATTGAAGCTTGATCTTCCAGTTCTATCGTATAATCTCTTGCTTCTCAACATGGCTGCCTGCCATTTTATGTCCATATCCTCCAAGTCATCAGAATCTATTTGTTCGAGATCTTCCTGCACAATGCTTGTGTTTATCAGGTTCTTGGCCACAAATGCATGATATGACTCGGTAAACATGGAGAACAAAGCTTGGTATTCTGTTCCTTGAGTTGTATTGTTATGCATAAATATTGATTGACCACTTGCTGTTGAGGCTACATCATCTTC
This sequence comes from Bidens hawaiensis, assembly GCF_021521415.1. Lineage (NCBI taxonomy): Eukaryota > Viridiplantae > Streptophyta > Magnoliopsida > Asterales > Asteraceae > Bidens > Bidens hawaiensis. Next base: position 4,068,918 of record NW_027491022.1, read on the forward strand.
TATTAGCTAAACATTAAATCTTGGCTGACCACAACATGTTGAATTTGTCTCAGATGGCTCTTCAATGATAGGCTGCTGATTTTTGATTGAAAGATTTCCCATAGGAGCTACTAGAGCATTGTTCACTTGGAAACTGGGCTTATCTTCTCTAATCATGTGGTTTTCGATCATCTCATGTTCTGCAGCCTTGAGAAATGCAATTACATCATTCAACTTACAGTTGGGGAAACTCACCTTTTCTTTGATGAATTTGCCGGCTGTATACTACTCACCAGACAAAGATGACAAAAGTTTTTATTTAGCTCGAAATCAGAAATCTGTAGGTCGGTTGTTCTTATATCATTAACAATCACCATGAACCTTTGCAGGACTGATTTTAGTTTTCTCCATCTTTAAACTTGAACCTATCAAGCTGTTTCTTCAGTCTATCTTTCTTGATATCTCTCATTTCAGTATTTCCTTCAAACATATAAATAACTGTGTCATACATTTCTTTAGCAGTTTAGTGATGGTTGACGGTTGTCGATATCTCCCAAGATAGACCTAACTTCAGCATAGAGAGAGCCTTATCGTCCCTTTTCTTCATTTTTAGCTTAACAGTGGCGTTGTTGTTCGGAGCAGTTGAAGGAACATAGTTTTCGTCAGTGATAGAAGTCCAAAGCTCTGGGTCGTTGTAGTTTACAGCTGCTTCGAATAGCACCTTCCATTTGATAAAGTTTTCTTGTCCAAGCAATCTGGGAATTTTTTTGGTTGAGACTTCTTGGCCTTCCATTTTATCAGATCTGGGTTTTGCAGCAGAAAAACAGAGTAAAGCTTCAAGCTTTTTCATGAACCTTCAATCCCGTGGCCTTCAGCGAGCTTCCAAGGCTCTGATACAACTTGTCTGGACCATGAGTCGGGTGAAACCTTAGAAAGGTTGACAAGAACACAACGACTCTGTAACCCAAAGGCCTATTGAATATCTCGGCGGAATTAGGATATCCAACAAGTGGGAACGAAGGTGTGATATAGCGAACACGAAACGATAATGAATAATCAATAGGAACACAATCAAAGACAAAGATTCACTGCATTTAATATATCATTTAATACAACAGTGAAAGGAATGTCAAGGGTTTCGTGTATGACGGCGGCGGCTATTCGAGGAAAAAAATAGAATATTCGTTTGGAATGTTTCTCGTATTGTGTGCGTCGTTATTCGTGCCCTAAATTGAAACCTAGGACCCTATTTATAGACCCTGACATTCCTTCTAGAAGTTCCCAATCATTACATAATGAAAGACAAAATAAATACAAGTGTTGAGTCCTCGAGCAAGGTAACAATCTTGCTCGAGCAGACTCACTAAGCTAGATATGCTCAATGAATGTCCTCAAGCATACTTTACTTAGAATATCTTCAGTGAAGATATTCTCCTCAAGCAAGCTTCATTCCTCTTGACCAATCCCTGCTTTGCTCGAACTAGTCCATCAAGCAAGCTTATTCTTCTTGATGTCTTCAGTCTTGTTCTTAGACTTATTGAGCAATCTTTAGCATGCTCAGATGTAAATCTTGCTCGGGGAACTGAACTATGCTCGAAGTCCTTTCTTTGATCACATGACATCTTCTTATTGCATCCATGCTTGTCCCCATGTGCTCGACCATCCTGTGCTCGTAACACTTGGTTAAAACTTGTATGATCAAGCTGGTTGCTTGATTGGCAATCCATGCTCGATAGAAGAATACTCTTGCTCGTTGAAGTGTAGCTTGCTCGAAGCTTTAACACATAGAATAATTAACCATTTATGGTTCTGAAGACCTTGCTCGAAGTAGTAAAACCATGCTAGATCGTCTAGGCTTGCTCAAAGTCCATACTTAGCCATTTTCTGAGGAGGTTGACAAGATTCCAATCTTCCTTATATAAAATCTGACCCAACAGATTATTTATATAATAATATGCATAATTGAGACCACATCACTTTTGGATCCTTGTCAGATGTGGCTGAATAAACTTCTTCCTGTGTTACTGGAGTCACCACCTCTTTCTTAACAATCTTCTTTCATTTCTTCTTAGGAGCCACCGCCTCTTCATCCGAATCAGATTCAATCTTGATAAACTGCTTAGCTCCTCCCACAGGCCTATAATCAAGCATCAGCCTGTTCTCCGTCTCCCGATCAGAATCGCTCCCATCATTCCTCCACTTATTATTTGTAGGTGCAACATAGTCAGGTTTTGACAAATGTCTAAACAATCCTTTGAATTTCGGTATATCACTTTCTTTGAAGTTCTTGTAAGATACGAGTTTTTCTAAACTATTCCCGGTCATATGATCAAGATAATCATTAGACCCTCCTTCTTGACCTGAGGAAACACATCTTATAAAAACATCTGTACGAAAGGCGGATATTGCCACCAATGCTCATCACCAAAATTTATCGTCATATTGTCTAGAATCATACGAGAAAAGTTATACTTCAAGTTCAAGCATAAAGCACTCATCGTGCTCATCTGATAATCCAGTATCTCATCATAACCTCCCTTGCGATTACCTAAACAATGAACTACAACATGAACGAGAAATTTGAATGGTCGAGATAATGCAGTCTTCCTCAGAGACAACTTGTTCAAAGTTTCTCCGTATCCCATTCTGAGCATACAACCTTTCACTAACCGCTCATCAAGATCAACTGGATCAGTTGATTCATCTCCGAACTCTAATACGCTTCTGATCAACGCTTCAGTAACCATGATATTCTTGCCTTGCACTTCAGAACGAATATCAATACCTACAACAACAGCTTTCTTCCAGAACTTCGAAACTATACTCTCATATGGAACAACAATCTGAGTCATAGCCTTGTAGATTCTTGATCTCTTTAAAAATGGCATCATTACTACAAACTTTTGGGCTTTAGGATCATCCACATCCAAATAAGCACAGATGTTATGCTTATTATCAGTAATCTTGACCTTATTCCCCATCTGGAAAACAAACAGAATAAACTTGTTAGAATCATATCAATTTTGTATTTAATGGATGTGTTAATGATCACGGATATGTTTATGTTAAGCTCGGCGCATATGTTGATTTGAATAAATCAAGCGTATAAGTATATACCTACGGATATGTCCATATCAACGCAAACGTATGCAACAACGGATAAGGTATACAAGCGCATATGTGCATAACCAACGGATAAGATCATATCAGCGTATATGTTATTTTGACTTTGGTCAACTGCATAAGTCCTAGCAACATATACTACGGATATGTTTTGACATATGCGCCGCATATGTCAAGACATATGCGCCGGATATGTCTTGTTTTTGACCAAAATCAAACAACAAAGATCCAATCCATATTTAATCAATACAAACATATCATCGTGATCGTTATTGCCGATTAGTCCAAATCAACCATTAATTTCCATGTTCTTAACGTTTTTCTAGTTCAATTAAACGTTTAAGTGTCGGGTTAAGTTCATTTTCAGATCTGTCAAGATTAACATTTTTAGAATCCAATTAACCTGTATTAACCTATTCGTTTACCATTCATTAAACTTATCATATAATCTATTATATCAAATTCCTTTTATTTTGTTCAAAGAAACATTTACGGTTAAGAGAGTTATGTTCACTCTCGGATCTATCAAACCAAATCCTCATTCTCACATTCAAACCCTGGATTGTTGTGTAAATCACCCAAACAAAGTATAACGAGCAATATGACAGCTGAAAATTGTGAAAATCAAGATCAAGATAGAGAGTGTTTAGAAGTCCAGGCGCATAAGTAATATACTTATGTGCCGGATAAGTGTGTATATATACTCTCACATATGCGGCGCATAAGTAAAAGTTGTATGTGGCGCATAACTTATGCGTCGCATAAGTTTTTTGACTTATGCGTTGCATAAGCATGTCAAAATGATTTTTGACCAATTTTCATAATTCACACCCATGTGATGTCATAAGTACAACCTAATGTCCTTGTACATCAAATGCAATAACATAAATAAGCTCATTTTGAAAATGCACTGTATATCAAGTCCAATTTAATGAACTTAAATATAACATATAAACATTTTGTCTTGTTTTAAAACTGATTTGAGAAACACAACTTGATTCATTGTTCTTGAAAACCTTTTCACCCGTACATCGAGAGTCTAAAACTAAATCAGAAATAAAATCTTTTTGGTTTTTCAAAAAAAAAAAAATAATAACAAGTAAATCAAATGAATATAAAAACTATTTAATAGACTTAAAATCACATATTTTTGTGAGTTTTAAGCAGGGAATCATACTGACCAAATTGCCCTTCCATTACAGTTTTATTTTTAGCGTTTATTCTGACTAGTGTTAAGTCAGTCATTGGTATTGTTGTCCACCTAAACCTTCTAAACAAATGATTCAGGAATTTCTGTGAAATGATTAATTGGTTCAACTAGACACAGAATATCAGGAAATATCAGTTCTAATTTTGATTTAGGCATAGTTTAATTTTTACATAGTCACCCCAACTTGACTTAAACCTTAGAATTAGAAGATCAACAACCTTTTATTTTAAGCATACTAGCAAATAATCCCCACTACAAGATATACCCCCGTTATTAAGCAATACCCTAAGGTCCTTTCCCATGGATGAGTATGCACGATTTCATCTTTCGGCTTGCATACACTGTGTCCCTTGTGGTTCATTTCTTAATGGTAATACGACGCGAGCAAGGGGACAATGTATGCCTAACAACGTGGTTTGATCAAGTCAGTAATGATTTAGTACCAAAGTACTTTTTGTAATCAAGTTTAAAGACTTAAGCAGCTATACTACGGGTTTGCTTTTTAAATCAATTTTAAATATTCATTGAAATGAATACCCAAATGATAAAACGCATAAAGACCCGATGGATCCAGGAACCTTAAAGTATTCAATCAGTACAGGATTTAAGGCCATAAGACCATGCATCGTTGAAGCGTTAATCACTTACTAGTAGCTATTTTTTCAAAATTAATACACAATCATTCTGATTAAAAGCCTTGAGTATGACCAGCTATTACATTTCTGCCATCACCATCAAAATTTTTTCTAGAAACTAATACCCCTTCAATTTGTGGTATTTTAGGTTTATATCACATAATATTCCATACTTGTTTGTTTTAAAGGCCTACCAATGCACTAATACAGTTAAGCACACAACCTTTTATGCCTACTTTTTACTGGATTTGGGACCAGATGATCAATGTACTATCATCTTCCTTTTTTCTTCAAAAACTCATTTTATGAGGAGCAACATTTTTTTAATGTTTTTGTCATTTTGAATTTTATATTGTTTTTGACATTTTCAAATATTTCAATGTTTTTGGTTTTTCATAAATTTTCTCCCCCTAAAATAAAAAATCATATGAAAAATTATTTACAGAAGTTGACTCTGATGTTCAGGTTCACAGGATATCTGACTCATCCAATATCTCGGTAACACTCTTATCCCCACCGCCCAAAAGTCTTATATCGTTAAGCTTTAATAAGTATGAAAAACGTGATTTATCAAAAGATTTGGTAAAAAGATCTGCTTTATGCTCATCGGTGTGAATTTTATCTAAGGTGATCAACTTCTTTTCGTAGAAATCACGAGGGAGCGATACCGTATTTCTATGTGTTTTGTTTTAGAATAATTTACCGAATTCTTAGTGATAGATATTGCTGCAGAATTATCTACAAAGATAGGGGTAGTTAGAAAATTCAAACCATAGTCTCGCATCTGTTGTTAGATCCATAGAACCTGAGAACAGCAACTGGTGGCAGCTACGTACTTTGCTTCGCAGGTAGATAGCGATACTGTGGTTTGCTTTCTGCATTGCCAGGTGACAAGTCGTTTTCCAAAGAACTGGCACCCCGCTGTTGTAGATTTGGCGTTCATCTTGAAGATCCCATAATCCGAATCTGAGTATGCCCTCAACACAAACTCATCGTCTTTTGGATACCATAGACCGACCCCCGGATATCCCTTGAGATATCTTAAGATGCGTTTGACGATCATGAGATGTGATACTTTCGGATTTGACTGATATCGGGCGCACAAACATGTGGCATACATGATGTCTGGCCGTGATGCAGACATAAGTGAGCCTATCATGGATCGGTAAAGCATTTGATTAACCTTCTCCCCGTTGGGATCATGACCGATACCATGATTTAGAGGTAGAGGAGTACTGATCACTGTTGCATCAGTCATATTGAATTTCGCCAGGACATCGTTGACGTATTTGGTCTAGTGAATAAAGATACCATTGGGTAACTGCTCCACCTGAAATCCTAGGAAAAACTTCATCTCCCCCATAGCAATCATCTCGAACTTAAGCTTCATCACCTCCTCGAACTGCTTGCACAGATCATCATTTGTCGACCCAAAGATGATATCGTCAACACTTATCTTCCCATTGAGAAATGCAGACTTGACATCTAATTGATACACTTTGAAATCTTCCTAGAAGCAAATACTTGAAAGATCCGAATTGCTTCTAGCCTTGCAACTGGTGCATAAACTTCATTATAGTTGATACCCTCTCTATGATTGAAACCAAGAACAACCAATCGAGCTTTGTCTCTCACTATAATCCCATTCTCGTCTCTCTTGCACTTAAACACCCCTTTTTGTTGATTTGATTTTTGCTTTCAGGCAAGTCGACGAGTTTCCAGACCCTGAGCTTTTCGAACTGCACAAATTCTTCTTGCATTCCATTTACCCAGCTCTCTTCGGTCAAGGCTTCTTTGTAAGTTTTCAGTTCTATTTGAGAAATAAAACGTTTAGATGCGAACCAACTTTGTAATGGTGAGACGCTTGTCAACAAAGGCTCTGATCAATTTGACGTCGAGTTTGGACCCCCGTGTTTAAGTCACCGATTATATTATCCTCTGGATGATAAGACAATGTTCTCAGCATTACCACGATAGAAATTGACACTTTGGTTTGGAGATTGTTGACATTTACATCTTCAGCTACTTCATTTGACGAAGGAGAAATAGCCTCAATTATCTCTTCATCTGTTTCACAATCATCGTTTGAACAAGGTGTTGTCTCTAGTACAATATCAGTTGGGATAGGATCTGGGACATTTTGAGGAGCTGTAATAATAGGAGCTTCTGGTGTTGATACAGAATCTTTTGATAACTGATGATATAACATGGTAATCGTATCTTCAGATAAAGTTTCCTTAGGGAGTTTGAAACCTTCCCAAAGGCTCTCATAATCGAACAACCAAGAATCTCCAGGTCGTTGGGTTGGTGGAGTGTAACGCTGTCAATCCACATTCTGTACTTGCAAGATCTTGTGGAGGCTAGGAATGTATACCCTTCTTAATGGACTAGCATACCCCACGAAGAATCCCTCAATCGATTTGGGGCCGAATTTACTACTCTATTCAAGAAATGTACATGTAGATCTAAACGGTTCAAGCCACTTTAGATTAGGTTTATGTCGATTAAGCAGCTCAAAACACGTTTTGGCGAACTTCTTCACCATAAGAACCCGGTTGAGTGTATAACAAGCCGATGCCACTGCTTCGGTCCAAAAATTCACTGGTAATTTCGAATAAGCAAGCATGGTATGGGCTGTTTCAATCAAAGTCCGATTCTTTTGTTCAGCGACCCCGTTATGTTGTGGAGTATAAGGTGCGCTAAACTCATGAAAAATCCCCCGGTCATAACAATACTCCAGCATTCTATTGTTCTTGAACTCAATCCCATTGTCACTTCATGCTCTTCGAATCGGCAAATTGTACGAAGTCTCGAGTTTCTTGAACAAAACCATTAGGGAATCAAATGTCTCATCTTTAGAATCCAAGAACATTACCCACGAGAATCTGGAATAGTCATCGGTAACCACGAGGCAATATAGTTTGCCTGTGATACTATGTCATAGGAACGAAAAGATCCATATGTAGACGCTCAAAAGGTAAGTTGATGGAATTGACAAGTTTTTTCTTTTGCTTCCCCTTTTTGTAATCTAAGCACTTTCCATTCAAATGGAAACTCCTTAGGGTCATCTTCTTCAGATTGATGTGTCCCATCCGTCGATGCCACAAAATAGACTCCCGCTTTGACGCTTTTGAAATAAAACATTGAGCGTTTGATGTAGATTTTGACAGAGTACACATGTTGAGAACATAGAGATCGTTCTCTCAAGGTGCCCGCATTAATATCCAATCATCAGGAATTTTGAAACCCGGTTTCAAAATTAGGCATTCCTTGTCGGTGAAGTGAGTCGAGAAACTCTTTTCACAGATTTACGATATGCTGAGTAGATTGTTCTCCAACTCCGAAATATAGTTCACCCCTTGTCAAATGTGACTTTCCCATTAGTCAACGTGCCTTCACCCACGATCTGTCCTCCTTGATTACCAGCAAAACCGACATACCCTCCTCGAATAGATCTGAAATTTTCGAGTAAATGAAGGGTACCCGTCATGTGCATTTGAGGCTCCACTATCCATAATCCAACGTGAGTCGTGGAATCTTGGAAGCCCCTGCACAAACAGTCAACGGTTTAATGAATTAAGGAAACCCAAGCCTTTTTGGTCTTGGGTTGTTTAAATTTCTTAAACAACATTTTAACACCTTCTATATCTGATTCACTTAACAGTAAATCACAACTCGATAATTGTGAATCAGATACATATTTCTTGTTCTCTTCAAAAATTGGTGGTTTTTCATTAGACTCGGCTTTGGCCACCCAGTTCTGATCAACATTTTGTTTCTTGATATAAAAAGTGGATGGTGTTGACTTAAAACTTTCATTTTTATCACACCCACTTTTTACAGACTCTTCTTGTTTTAAAATCCTAACAGGCTCTGATTTTAAAACAACCGATGCTTTCACAACATGCCCTAGTCCAGCTTTCCTAGAAACAACTTTCTGAGGCTGAACATGATCATGCTTTAACCTATTGGGATAAGCATAGAATACATGCCTAACTTCGTTGCAGTTGAAACATCGCCTCCAATCAACAAATTTTGTGACTTGAGGTGTTGTTTCAGCACGCTCACGTTCAGCTTTTAACCAATAGAATTCTAGATTTGATTGGTTTCGAAAAATAGCTTCCTTTTCGAACTCAGAAGTTTTTCCTTTAACAAACACAATCCTTTTAACCGATTTCGGTTTATTAACTCTATGAGATTTCTTATGATAAAAATTGGTTTTAGGAAATCTCTTAGAATTAGCAACATTTTCATTTTCCAACAGATGAACATTGACATGTTCTTCGGTTAAAACAGACTCAGCAACTTTTATCCCGGTTGAACCATCACAACCAGAACTATAACTCTCAACTTTGTCAGAAAGATTTACAACTTCATTAACAGATATGGTGAAATCATGGAGTGGAGATTTGACTTTCACGTTCAACGCCTTTTTGAAACCCTTAGGTTTCTTAGGAACATAGGCATTCCACATTGGTGGCGGAACCGCATGATAGTCCACTGATGAGTTAATGTTCTTGTTCTCATCATCCTCAGGTTTTGATGTTTTTCTAGGCATGATATGATCGAGAACATATGAAGAGGTAGAATAACTAACCAATTTCAAATTTACTTTCTCAGTCTCAATCATGAGTGTTTGCAACTCAATTTTGCGGGCTGCATTCTCATTAATGTGTCTGTTAATGGCAATTTGCTTATCTTCAACCGTGTGTTTAAGCATTAAGATGGTCTTTTCATCTTGTAGGATTTTCTCACACAGCTTCTTTTCACATGTTTGGAGTTTAGCATATGCTTCTTTCACATATTTTAAATCTAACAATGTATTATCATAGTGTTTTCTAAGTTCTATGATTTCTAGATCTTTAAAGTCACACTCATCACATGGTAACTCACACTTTTCACAAATATTAGAATTTAGTGTTACCTGGTTTGCCATGAGTGCATACTCTGCTTGTAAGCTTTCATCAGTCAAGATCTTAGAATCTTCATCGGTCAGATCTTCAATTATTCCTTCAACATGATCCTCTTGATCATTCACCTTAGCTGATTCCTCAATATCCTTGATTCCTCCACAGCAGTTGGTTCCTCCTCATCCTTTTCTCCAAAATCAATTTTGCCGAATGGTACTTCCTCATCATTGAAACACCCTACAAAACTTTCAACAGTGTCAGGGGGAAATAAAGAGGTAAGGTAATCAGATGGAATTGGATGAATCTTGTCATAGGTTCGTGGTAACTCATCATCTGATTCATCAGCTGGATTAACAACTTGATCAGCATCCTTCTTAGTCTCTTTGTCCTCAGTAACAAACAGCTTCTCATTTGACCCTATATCACTAACCTTATCTCATAAACCCTTGTCATCATCCATACCCATATCAACCTCAATCTTGTCCTCAACCATATCCACATTCTCAACCTGTCCAACCGTTTCACATTCTTTAACAGTTTCTTCCACAACTTCAGCCGCATTTGCTTGAAATATAGTGTTCCAGTTAAAGCCTTCATCCATTTGTGAAGTAGCTGCTTTTTTGCTGTGACGTGGATGCTTCAAGATGTTTCTTTCCTTTGGAAGATTAATCTTTGCTATGTGTGGGACGATGATATATGGCCTGCTTATAATAATCTCTTCCGAATGGATTTGCCCCATTATGATCCACTATCTTGCAAGTACATTCTCGCTTGAAATGACATTTCTCTTAGCATCTGAAACACCTAATCTTTGATTTATCAAAGCCAAGCTTTGATGGGGACCCTTCTAGCACATTTTTACAAGTAATCTCCTTAAAATGTTGAGCCCTTCGGATGACACTCGCCATAAACCACCTGATGTCTATCATCTGCATTTCTTCAGGATCAATTTGATCATAGTCTTCCTTTTTCATATTATAGTTGCCAATCTTCCCGGCAACTAAGCACTCATATGATTCTAAGACCGATCCTAGAAATGCCGGGTGTTCTTTGACGGATTCTGTCGTTAAGCCACCCGTATTCTTTAAGTTCACCGCTATGTTGCATTGAAGAACTTCAGGGTTAGATGCTAGTGTGCTTCAAGTTGATGCTTGAGATACAGGAACAGTGCTAGAATAGCTACTACTGTATTGTGGTGTAGTAGGTACATTGGTCATAAAGGCTTGTCCTGTCGGTTCGACACAAAAAGCGATTTGTATCTTTGAACTGGAAGATACTACATGTTGAGAACTCTTGTAGTAGATACCTATGTCCTGAGAGACAGCAGTAGTTTTCATCTTCTGTTTCTTCCTTAATTCCAGTTCATGTGCTTCCGCTTTTAAATAAACCTTGCTAGATTTAGTCAGGGATAAGCAACCGGATTAGATTGCCATATCATGATGAATGTGACCCATTCCTTGGGTAAAGCATCAACAAGTTTATCGATATACTCACACTCTGGCTTGTCTATCCCAAGTCTTTTCATTTCATTAACTAGATGACAATAACGTTCTATGAGTTGTGCAAAAGATTCTCCCTTCACCCGTATGAATATATCAAACTCCTTTTTGAGCAATGCCATCTTGCTCTTTCTCATGTCGGGATTGTCTCTGTCCTTGTTTAACAGAGCCTGCCAGATTGAGTAGCACGATCCAGTATGCTGTAAACGCTGAAAGATCTCAACCTTGATAGCTTGCTGAAACATATTCAACATTTTCTTATCCTTTAAGAATGAAGCCTTGTCATGTTCGTTGATTTGTGATAATTGATAGTTGTTTCCATTCTCGTTTTTAGGAATAATTCATTCCTCCTCCACTACAGTCCAAGTTTCATAGTTCATCGCTTAGACGTATGTTTCGAACTTGTCTGCCCACGATGGATAATCTTCCATTCTAAGAAGCTTTGGGGGTTTGTTGAAATTCTCCATATCATTTTCTAAGTTGATATTTTGGAGTAGAGTAGAAGGCTGAGACACAAAGGCACTAAGGTTATCTATGATTGCAAAATCAAAGATAGAACAAGACACAATAAATACAAACAATTACACCGGATATGTTTTAGTGATTGGACAACGGTTATGACAAAGTTAACAGATATATTTATGAATGAGTGGTCAACGGATATGCTCTCAATGGGTCAACGGATATCTCTTCAAAAGTTAAACAGATAAGTTGTGGACTGGTCAATGTGACAATCGTCAATTTCAGGTTAACTCCGTTAACCCAACTCCGTCAATTCAAACTTTAGATCATTGAATCTATAACGCACACTTCATTACATTTAAACTAGGGTTTAAATGACGCTTAACACTTACTACATGTGTAGTCTTTCGGGAATTGCACCGAAACGCAAACGAGTTGACACAAACGATTGGTGAATAAACGAAAAACGTCAAAACAGTAATTATGTGATAATTATGTGTTAGACTTATGTGTTATGTGATAACATCGTTATAAACACTAACTCAAGATGTAAACAAGTTAGTTTAAGCTAGATAAGTAATACTTAGAAGTGGAGGGGCCAAAGTGTAACATAGTATTATTATAAATAATAATAATAATAATAAACCCTAACTTGTTATTTCTCTCCCTACACAAACCGATCAGCCCCCCCCCCCCTTGGCTCCTTGGCTGCCGTCGACATACATACACATACATACAACCAATTTCAAGCTTTTGATTCAAGATTAAGGTGCTAGGAAGGTATTATCAACTATCCTATGCATCCTTTATACTTAATCTTGACTTTTATTGGGTTAATTACAAACCCTAGATGCCGATTTTTATATGTTAGTGTGTTCATATGATTTTTTTGATTTGATGATGTATTGATGATGATTTGATAACTAGAATTGGTATTGTTACATGTTGATTGCTTGTGTCTTTGATTTGAGTTCAAACAAAAACCCTAATCATGTATGTAATGTGTAATTGATGTGCATGGATAGTGATTATGAAGTCTAGAGTGTTATATGAATGCATGATGGTCCATAGATAGTTAATATGTTGAGTTTGGATGGAAACAGTTTCTGGACAGATTGTGTTATTGAAGTTTAATTGACTGTAACGAGGTGTAATTTTGAAAATTGGTTGAGATTATGGATACTACAGTAAACTAGGTTGAGTCTAGTTTCTAAAGAATATAAACTTGTAATTTTTGGACAAGTAAAGGTTAACTTTTATGATTTTACAAAAACGTTGTGCAAAGCTGAGTTGTTAGACCTGCTGTTAGGTTGTTTTGTAAATATTATATCTCATGAACTACGAGACCAATTGGGTTGGTTCCACATCTGGAAGTTGACTTATTGAGTTAGGAACCTAACCCAAGTGGTGTTTGTAGGTTCCCTGGACGGATCACACGAGATAACCCGATATACACAGGTGCGGAATCCCTGTGTAGATCGTTACGGACGTAGAACACAAGCTCACGAACACACGAACACGATACGAACAAACACACGTTATATTAATAACCCAACACGTGATACTTACAGACTCTCGACCTCACGTCACTTGACTCACTGAATTACACGTAACACGAACTCTAAAACCAACACGTAAACAGTAACCGTAATCTATATAAATACACGAAAACTTCGCCTCAGGCGAAGTTGTCCATAACTTCGCTCGTTCAACAAGTTCGCCTAGGCGAACTTGTCAACAACTTCGCTTGGTTAACAAGTTCGCCTAAGCGAACTTGTCAACAACTTCGCTTTAACAAACAAATACACAAACAATATTACAGACTCGATTACAGACACTAGACATATGAACTACTGACATTTATGCACCAACAGTGTTGCATTTATTGGATTTTTCGTTTAACGGGAATTTCAAATAACATTCTGTTGCGCATGAATTTGACTGTTATGAGTTTGCTGTAATGATTTGATGATTGTGAGAAACCTATGTGGAATAAAAATATAATAAAATAGGTTCTGGAAACCTAAGACATATATGCTTTTGTGATGATTTTTGGTAAATTAATTGTGATGCTGTTATCGGTGAGATAGTACAATCTTTCAAGTAGAATTTCTGTCTCGGTGAAACTAGCTGCTGAATTTTGTGAAAATGCATGAAACATGATATTTGCTATATAATTGATATGTTTTGACCAAATTACCCTTGCGGGGAATAATTGCTAATTGATTGTCATGATTTGACCAAATTGCCCTCATGGGGAATAATGGCTAGTTAATTGTTATGTGTTGACCAAATTGCCCTTACGGGGAGTAATTGCTAGTGATGTACTTTATGAATACATGACACGTAAATAATTGCTTATACATGTAACATATCACAAAATACCTTTGTTAAAGTCACACACGATTCACAAATGAAACACGAAACATGTTATGTGCATAGGTATTAGTGCCGGGTCTAGAGACTCGATAATATTCCGACACTTAGAAAAATCTCTTTGTTGTTTAGAACGCTAGAGAGAGTTTTTCTGTGACGCGCATCTTGGTGAATTATTTTGGGAATACTTCGCAAACTGTGAGTTTCACTTTCCCCTTTTAAACTTTTTAAACGCTTTTCACTTGGGGGAGATAACATACTCCGAAACACATTTAAGATTTTGTTAATATAGATTATATATCACTTGTAAAGACTAAGTGGCAAACGCAATAACTAAAGTCCTTCATAACATCGAACCGGTTAATATTTGGATAATAGCGAGTCACTGTTGAGTAGTACTACTGGGTTTGACAAACCCCACCCAACGCTAAACTCGACTGGAGGTCGAGTGGGTGTAATCTTGGCTAAACACATACCATGGTCTGGATGACCTGGTGGCAAGGCAAATGATAAACAGTCAGCTTCGGTGTCGAACACTTAGTGATACTTGTTTTATAGGCTAGCTACCTATAGATATATAATTGACATAACACTATCTGGTAACGCAAAACGCTTAACGCAAAACGCTGTAACGCAAAACGCTGTAACGCGAAACGCTTTATTTTTATATAAACTTGTGAACTCACCAACCTTGTGTTGACACTTTTAGTATGTTATTCTCAGATAGCCAAGGCGGGCGCGTGGTTTAGGATAATGCATTGCTTGAAACACTTTTAATTATGCAAAACTTATTTTAAACTATTATCATTGGGTTTTAAGTCGTCCTGCGTTGACGTAACATTGTTTGCTATGGTTTTACGCTTCCGCATTTAATTACTCGTAAATGTTTTCATGGTTTTGAAACTTTGTTTTATGGTTTGATTATAACTAATGATTCCGATCCTGTTAGTTCACACCCTCTGACGGTAAAACTCCGTTAGTGGATTTTGAGGGTGTGACAGTCAACGTATATGTTCAGTGAGAGTCAACGGAAAAGTCTGAAAGTCAACAAACAGTCAACGTATATGTTTACAAATGGTTATGTCTTCAACGTATAACATATACGACGTATATGTTATGCGCCCAAGACTTATGCGTTGATAAACATATGCGTCCAGAATGAAACATGATGAATTTTGACAATTTGATCATGAAAATGATGATGAATTGGAATGAAAGTTTAAAGGATTTGACACGGTTGTATGAGGAACACTTGGTGAAAATTTGAAGGAAATTGAATGGTTAAAACTGAAGATAAAGAGAAATGAGTAGAAATCTTGTGTTTTCTAAGCGAATAATGAGCCCAAAGGCTCTAATACCACTTGAAAGGGGATGGAGTAGATGATGTATACTCTACGTAGGATCTGAAATACTATCGCTTATGCGTTGAGGTACGGAAACAACAAGGATGGAAATGCACAAGTAACATTAAGTCCATTCTCATTAATATAATCAAAGGATTACAAAGATATGACACTTTGAAGCACTTTCTCTCTCTTGTTTCTCTCTATGAGATCTGACACAAATGACCAAAAGCTATTGAATCACGCATAAGTAAACCTATTTATAGGTTTGACAATTAGGACCACTTAGGCGTATATGTTATACGGCGCATATGTTATGCGTCGCATAACATATCCGTTCGCAAGGATACTTATGCACTATCACAATAACAAGCACATACACATAACCTTTTAGCTATACAATCAAAACTAAGACCCTAGAAATAGACACTATGCTCTAACAGAACCCGGGTCCTCTTGATCACCTAAAGATAACATAACCAGTGGACCGGCTTATTTGTTGTTAATATTCCAGAAACAAAATTAATATATGTTATAACACATGATCATCTTCTACCTTCAAAACCCTAGGTTCCTATCTGATCAATTGACTCCGTGTTTGATCTATTAAGGTTAGGGCTTTTGATTATTGGTTAAAACGATCAACAAACATATAACAATGACCTCAAAACATTATTGTTTGATGCTAAACCATGGTCACCGGAGAACCGATTAGGACAAAAGACTGTACGATATTTAGAGAGTTATTTGGTGTAATAAGAGGTTATGAGCGAGTTTACACGATGCTGCTTGATCTATTTATAGCTCTAATTGTGCCGTTGGGGTTTAATTATCTGTTAATGCATTTTTATTATGTTCTCCAACCATTGAAGGATTAATGCGGCCATAACAGACTGTTAATACACGTTATAATAGTTGATAATTGATTTACGTTAATGGAGAAATGGTTTACGATCATTAATTTGGATTAAAAATAGCGTTTTGATGTGATTAACTTCTCGCTGGAAAATCACCATTACCCCTGGAATTTTGCTGCCAGAAAACCGAGGTTAGGGATGGCTGTAGGGTTGGGTTATATTTAATTAATATATTTTAACTTAAAGTTACACATTAGCCCCTTCAAATTTCATAATCTATTAAAACAAAAATAAAAAATAATATTACAATTTGAACCCTTGTACTTTGAAAGGTATTAAAACAAGTTTAAATTATAACTACATTACCAACCTTGAACTTTGATATTGATTTAAGGTTAGAAAATTAAAAGGTAATTTATGAATTGAATCCCGAACTTTGAATGATTTATAAATGAAATAATATACTTGAATAGTTTTTTTATATTATCCTCATATGGTTTGAAGCTCGTTTAATAGAGAAATTAAATCCTGAATTTTCGAAAATTGAACAAATGAACAGAAAATGAACTATCGATAAACTTAACTCATCATGAATACAACATCAATGACGAATACACATAAATGATAAATCAAGATGTTGTAACGAATTCAATAAAAAATCAACGAAAATACATAAATTAAAAAAAATTGAGATGTATATATATATATATATATATATATATATATATATATGGGATGGATCATGTGAGAAGTAATATTATAGTGAGAAGTGCGAGAAGTTGATCTCAACCATTGATTAAACAAATCAATGGTGCATGATGATAATGACAAACTTGTGATTAAGAGAAAAATAATACACCACATATTTATGATAAAAGGGTAATTTTTAGGTCTCCCTTCTAGTTGTTTCAAAGCATTAATTTCCTAACTCTTAAATTGTTCTCCACATTAATTATCTTAGAAGGTTATAAATTTTTAGAAAAAATAAATTGACTTTTTACATAAAGCTTCTAAGAAAAATTTTAGTGAATATTTTCATTATTAATTTTTTTTACATTCACGGTTTCATATTATTCAATTAAATTATTTTTTATATGCATATAAAAAACTATGTATATGTAAGTAAATGGTAATAATTTCATCTACACAAGTAACATAACAATCTACACATAACTCATGCTCACTTATACAAATGGTTAGTTAATTTATATTCATCTACACGTAACTTGTGTTCACCAACACATAACTTATTTTCACCTACATAGATTTTTGATTTCTTTTATTTGCACCGACAGATAACTAATATTTATCTACACATGATTCATATTTACCTACACGTAACTCGTATTTTCCTACGCATAAAAAGATTTATTAAAAAATAGTTAAAATTAAAAAACATGATTGTTTTGTCATACACTGAGAATATTTTACAAGTTTAATTTAATAATATTAATTGTATGTACAACTTTTGTTTGTGTATGTTAATATTGTAATATGTGTAGTTAAATACAAATGGGTTGGTTATAACATGAAGTAGTTTTGTACATGTAGGTTAACATGGTGATCTGTGTAGGTTCATATATGTGGTATTTCAAATTGTGTATGTTTAAATTTATTGTGTGTAGGTTCATATATGTACTGTGTATGTGGTATTCGAATTTTATATATGTAAATTTTATCGTGTGTAGTTTTATATATGCACAGTGTAGGTGATATTTCGAATTGTGTACGTGTAAATTTTATCTTGTGTTAATATATTTGTATGCGGTATTTTGAATTTTGTATGTGTAAATTTTATTGTGTGTAGGATCAATTGCATACTGTATAGGCGGTTTTACGATTTCGGCATAAAATTTAAATCTTCCTAGATTTGGTTATCTTAGAAAAGTTATGACAAAGCAATTAATCATAAATTAAAAATAAAAAAAAACAAATAATTTAAAACAAAAATGAGTATATTAGTTATATTTTTTGAACTGGTCAAACTTCTTTTATGATAGATATAAGTAGTTATATTATAAAAGTATTTAAATTAAAAACAAAAATATGTGTAACTTATCCCAAAGATTTGTTACTTTCCATACGTGGGGAAAAAACTTATACTAAAATACCCCCATCTATTAAAATAAAATAAGAATAGAAGAAAAATTATGATTGGTTGTAATGACTTCTCGCACTTCTCGTTCTAAAAATACTTCTGAAATAAACCTAAAAAGTAATGAATGTTACAACAATATTTTTGGGGTTTTTGTATTTTTAAATAGAAGATCAAGGATAAAGTGCATCATCTTGGTTCAAACTCTTCTTAACTTGGTTTAACAATTAGTTAGTAAACATGCGATGTGAGCGCTATGGTGATTAAATATGGGAATAACACCTTATTCCTAAGTCATGTTATTTCATGATAATTAATAAAAAAAGATATGCATAACTTCATGATCTCCACTAAAACATCATTTTACGTAAGCAAGTGGTTTATAATAAATATTCATAAGATAACTCACTTTAAAAATGAGACAATCCCTTTAATTACTAAGTGAATTGTCCTTGATACTTTAGTAAAAATAACCTTTGTATCATACATAAAATACCAATTAAGATTAGTTGACTTGTAAAGTGTTACCTTGCATTACCATGTATTAGTCCACACAACTATTGAACAATTATAGAACTCATGTCTTATCTACCTAAGAGTTGTTTAAAGTAGGTTATGTTGCACACTCACTTAACAAGTAATTAATCTATTTTAGTGGATGAACATCAACAATCCATTTCTACAAACATTGCCAATAGTTCCCATTTTAAGATGATTAGTTACTACTAATAATTCATATGGTCCATGTTCTTATTAGGATTTATGTTATTTAACAAGCCCTTACAAGAATGACAATTCCTCGACTTATCATCAAGCTCGAAACTTGGTGTCTCTTTTAAAGATTCTTAATTTATCAACCAAGCCCTTACAAGAGTGGCAGTTTCCCGACTTATCATCAAACTAGGAACTTGGTGTCTATTTTAATGTTCGCCAAGGCCTCACAAGACTAACCATTTCTCGGCTCATCGTGAAGCCTAGCACTTGAGGTATCTTTTAAGAGTATTATAACATTCCTCATCAAGTGATAATTGTAATATAAGCTTTACTTATTAAAAATCGATTGCATGTTTAACTAATATTATTAAACTTCAATTAAGATTCATTATAACCAAGATGATACTATGAATGTTTAGCCAAAAGTAAGCATAGTGTTAAACATCAAAGTAACAGATACAAACATGATCAAATTGAAACAATCTAACCAATTTGGATGACTAATCCTTGATGCTAACGACTTCTTCTAAGAGCTTAATCTCCTTAACTTTCAAATGTTGGATGGATGAGATAATTCCCTTATTAATGGTAGTGATAATAGGTGGTTGAAGTGAAGTAAATGTGGTTCAAGGTGTTGATTGTGGAATATAGCATTCATTTCTGGGTGATCAGGTGCCCAAAACGACAGTGTTTAGTAAAACACGGCCATGGTGACTTTTTTTTATCTTATTGCATCAAATGCTCATCATCAGATCGCACAACAAGGGTTAATACGGTCGTGGTGAGTTGGACACGACCGTGTTAAGTCCACAACAATCCAAATTTGTCTTTTTCTCTTGTACTTTAAACATAGGGCGTGTTTTGGGAAAGCACGACCAAGCTAAGCTTCAGAACTTTCTATTTTGTCTTTTTCTCTTGTTCTTGATAACATGAGTGTGTTGAGGTTAACAAGGCCATGTTTTGGCTTCCTGAATTTTGTCTTTACTTTGTATGCTCTAGACATGGCCATTCCTTGATTCACAATGGGGTGAGTTGAGTCTACTTTCACCGTTTTCTTCGTTTTTTCTATGTATATCAGCTCGTTTTATTCCCTAGGGTTAAATTTACCTATAGATAGAAATTATAAACATTAGTGGTTATTTATTTTAATATGATTACCGATATTACGCTTATTTGGAGATATTTTGGTGCCAAAAGGATGTATAAATTTTGTATGTATGTAATGTATGTATGCATGTAAAAGGTTAAATGAAAAATGATTTATTGAATTTTATTAATCCCTTTTGAATGGTATTGACCGATAATAATCCCTATTTATTTTATCATCACTGACGGTCCCAAATTTTAAAAAGCTAGCCCAAGCTGAGCCCATGGTCCTTCATTAAAAATGACTTAACGGTGTTATACTTTTTTCTGAATTTCAAGCTAATGTTTTAGGGCTTTTGATCGGAAGGAGGATATGAGTCGATTGATGTAAAACTTAGCTCGAAACAGCAATCCAAACGGCTTGATTTTAGTTAATTGGAAGTTCAAACTTCCGAATTGAAGCATTGTTTCATCGTATTGGAGCACCATTTCGAACTAAGTTTTACACTAAACGAATCGTATCCTCTTTCCATCAAAATCCCTAAAACATTAATTTGAAATTCAGAAAAAAATATAACGCCATTAAGTCCTTTTTAACGGGGGACCATTGGGGACCAACTGTTTTTACTTATTGGGACCGCCAGTGGCGATAAAATGAATAGAGATTATTATCGGCCAATACCAATTAATAAGGATTATTAAAATCCAATAAACCATGAAAATTATCTTAAAAGTTTGTTCATGTCCGGTCCATTTAAACGATTAAAATAATACTAGTTTTAATATATAAAGTTTAAATAATAAACATACTTAAAATAAAGAAGATACAAAAAAAATGACAAAAACCGGGCCTGGGGGACTCGAACCTGCACCCCATGCAGGTTCAAACCATATTTCCATATACACCTGCCACTATGGCACGTGACTAACTAGCAAATGATATGAAACCCGTTTAATTTATACACTAATTTGAATAAATCCTGAATCCTATTAAACTCTAGGTTGATTCAATCTCAATTGATCACTATTTGCCCTCTGTTAGTTGAAATTGGTAGAGGGCTTATGTTCCCTTACTAATTCCGACCCATTGCCCTCTATTTATTACTTGAAATGATTACGAATTGAAAGAGAACGCGGGTCTAGGGTTTCGACCAAGAAAACGATCCAGAACTTGATATAAACTGATTGCTGTGGTGAAATTATTGGGTTTTGATTTGAGGTGTAGTAGGGAGTGTGTACCGTAATTTAATTGCATGATCATTATCTATTTATAGGGTAATGAGGTTGGTTTGGACCGCGATTTGTTATGGACAAATTCGGTATCAAAGGCCGTCAAATTCCAAAATTAAACAACTATTGAATTCGTAATTGGTTAGTTAACGAGTAGGTGATATCAATCCCTTGATATCCGGCTTGAATTGAGGATCAAGAAAACAAGGGGGTGTTTGGGTTCGTCGGTGAGGATGGAAAGAGGAGAAGAGGAAAAAAATATTATTTAAAAATGTTTGAAATTTAGTCCCTGAAGGTAGGTTAATTGGACAAGTTAAGTAAAAGCTGGGTTAAGAGGTGATTATTACACAAGAACAATAGTTCTAGAATTCATTTAATAACTAATTAACTCGTGTAATTAATAAACGAATAATGACCAAATAGAATTTAAAACAAATAGTAATAATAATTCATTTTTGCTTAATAATTAAGATACGAATAATAATAAAGTAAAAACAAAATTTTAACGCGTCAGGTTTTCGGGTCCGAAAATTGACGAACGTCACAGTATTCACAACTTTTTAGAAATATTGTCCCGAAATTTGAATAAAGGAAAAAATAAATAAATAAACCACAATATGAAATCAGTTCCGTAATAAAATAAAAACAACATAGGCGATTAAGGACCCAAAAAACGCTACTAATGGGTAATATGACAAGTTCTTTTATATATAGGATGTACCAACGGCGTATCCGCCATGATCTTATCATATTATACATCATTTGTACCGTTGTCCTATAGTCCCTCGGTTCTGATTTGTTTGCACGCCAACGTACCCACTATGACTTTAATGCGAGAATTTTAGTAATTACGCGTGCACTCATAATTACTTATTTCGTCGCATGGTATGCATGACTCGTTTCTCTTGGTGGGTTAAAAAAATCATACACAACATGTATTAGAAAATCTCTTTGAAAATCAGTATAATACTTCGAATAAAAACGAAACAAAATTCACGGCCATTGAAGCAAAAATAAAGAAAACTTTTAAAGTCAAATATCAAGATGACACCCAAGTTAACAATAACATACGAAATGATTGAGTAAAATTCAAATAACGAAATTTTCAGAATCTAAGAATATCAAGATCGAACCTCGAAAAATAAAATAAATTAACGGGGTATTAAAGCCAAAAGAAAACATAGTAAACGGTAGTACTTATCATAATAGTTAAGTTGAATACGTGAAACATTGGGGTCATGAAGGACTAAAATCCTTGTAAATACATGATAACCATAAGAAACTGTCAAAAAATCAGGAGAAGTGGAATAATGACGTAAAGACATGAGAAGCGAAACAGGTATTTCGCTTTTATTTTTATTGGCAAAGAATATTTTCTATTAAAGAAAACTATCTAAAATACGATAGAACAGAAAACCAAAATGAAAAAAATTGATTTTTTATTTTTCTTGAAAATACTAATAAAATTGGCAATCATTATAATAATAAAATATTAATGTGAAATTAATTTATATAAAAATCCACCAGATAGCCATAAAAAATACAAAAAGCCACTAAATTGATGGTGTAGTATTTAAAATAAAACTATTTTAAAAATTGAGGCCCGTGTATTACACGGGTAATTAATTAAATATATTCAATTATTCTTTATTAGAGTTGGTGTGCTAAAAGTTGGTGTTCATGTTATGCTCCTTAGAAATCTTAACCAGAAAGAAGGCTTATGTAACGGTACTCGACTACAAATTATATCTTTGGGTACTCGTATAGTTGAAGCAAAAATTATTTCTAGAACAAACATTGGACATACATTTTTGATCCATAGATCACCGTTGACTCCAGCAGACAACAAAATAGCATATAAATTTCAAAGACGACAATTTCCCATTGCAGTATGTTTTTCGATGACCATAAAGAAAAGCCAAGGTCAATCATTATCTAGGGTTTGTTTGTCTTGAAAGAACCCTTGTTCTCACATGGACAACTATACGTCGCCTTGTCAAGAGTTACAAGCAGGTTTGAGCTTAAGATTCTGATTCTTGATAAACAAGGTGATCTGACCAATATAATCACAAATGTAGTGTAAAAGGAAATTTTTTCTTATTTGTAGACTACTTGCGTAATGTTTGTTTTGTAATTCCTGTAATTTTAATGAAAGTTGTATTTATATTAACAATATATGATAATTGTGTTATTGATTGTATTTTGTTTAACGTTTAAATATTGTAATTTTCATTAATTACCAATGTAATACACGGGTCTCAAACTAGTTAACATTATTATTCTTGGGGAAGTTTAATCGCTACGGGGAGAGTTTAGGTTTGACGACAAGGATTGAGATTGGTAAATCACAAATTTAATAACAAATCATCGAAATAAAGTAAGTACATTGGGATTCTATTAGATAGCTATGTCTTAACTAAGTACATAGCCCTAGCTCAAAGTAACCGGTCATAGGTAGCCGAAAGTATGATTACGGTTTCTATTAGATAACCATGTCCGTAACTATTCACATGGTCCCAGTTTATACTAACGATTACGTTTGGGGTTAACAGGTCATAGACCGTTAGATTGAATTGATTAAGAGTATGTTAACCAGATTCTATAAATAATACATGCAGATACGTGTCATGCTTTGTGGGAATAGTAAATTAGATCAATCAAATGCAAACATAACTTTATCAATATAATTGAAAATGTAGAGTACATGGAGACATTATTCAAATGGAAAGAACAAAGACAAAAGTAATAAATGCGACAGAAAAGGGTTGCCCGCAATACTTGTCTTCACTGAGGTAGGTGGGTCTTGGGTATAAGGAATAGTGTGAGGTGGGGCCATGATCTCTAAGATGAATTCATTGGCGTTGGTGTTGTACAAGCGTCCTTTGTGTGGTTAGCTTGATTTACTTGATGTAACATCCAACTTTTGTTAAGTAATACGTAATAGAAAGATTGTTATTAACTGTGTGTCGTTAAGTTAGCTGTGTGTTAAGTATTTGGATAATATTGGGAGTAGGAATTGGGAATGGGTGGTGGGACCCATGAAACCCCCTCTATATATACCCAACTACTTCTTCCTTTCTTTTCTTTTCTCATCCAAACACACAAACACACACACACACACACACACACACACACACTCAAGAAACACACACATACTCTCTCTCTAGCACTCGAATTTAAAATCCAAGCCAAAGAAGGGTTGAATCTTGTGTTTAACATCGTCAAGGAACAAGAATCACGTCCAGATCCTCGAGTTTTCAAGATCTGAACTCGAACCCGCAAACAAAAGGTGGGTTTTAGTTTAAAAATGGTTAAGTTTTATGGTTAGAACCGGCATGCAAACAAATATAATAATAGATCAGGTTGTGAAATGTAAGAAAAATATAAATTTGGTAAGTTATAACCTCTTGGGTGCACTTTAAGATAAAAAGGTGGTGTTTGGACTTTGAGAGATGGGTTCAGGATCAGGTGCATAGGCTCAGAATGTGTCGAAAGTTGGGAAAGAGTAAAAATTAGGTCCTGAGGAGGAGCCACGAAGTAAAATGGCTTTAAAACAGAAAAAGCGAAGAAAGGAAGGCATTTCTCTTCGCTCAGCCATGAGAAGCGAAATAGGCATTTCTCTTCGCTCGGCCATGAGAAGCGAAACAGGCATTTCTCTTTGCTCGGCCATGAGAAGCGAAACAGGCATTTCGCTTCGCTCAGCCATGCGAAGAGAAACAGTTTCATGCGAAGCGAAACAGTTTCACGCGAAGCGAAATTCCATGCATGCGAAGTGAAATTCTTCCATGCGAAATTTTATAAAATTCATTTTCTGACGCATTTTTTGTTAAAGGACTGTTAATGAAAATAAAATTTTTCCGAGCTGACCATGCAGCTCAACCCCAGCGAGGGGCGCTGCCCCTTGGACCCCTGCTAGGGGCTGCTGCTCCTAAACTCCGCTACCAGGGGCGCTGCCCACGGACCCCCGTTAGTTGAGGTTGTCATTGACTTGGATATAAAAAGTAGTAGTAATGGATATTTGACACTTGTAATGCGTTATACAATTACCCGTGTACAGCTAAAGAAGGGCATTACTATTAACGGCGAGAGAAACCGACTTCAGGTGAGTTTCTAGCCCCTTTATCCGTTATGTTTTTGGGGCTGTGTGCATACTCCTTTGTGATAGTTGTTAATACACTTAACTTAGGTGGTAAGTGTATGATATGTGTATGTTATTTGTATAACTAAGTATTGAATGTTATTATGGAGTGTTTATACGAATGAATATGTACATATACGTATATACATGACCAGAAGATATGTAAAGTATTGAATGAAAATGAATGTATGATCGAGTGACGTGACAGGTATGGTTATTGGGACAATGGGAGTAGACCCTAATAATATGTGAGACAGAAGGGACCGGACCCTGAAAATATCTTAGACAGAAGGGACCAGACCTTGATAATATCTGAGACAGAAGGGACCAGACCCTAATAATATCTAAGACAGAAGGGACCAGACCTTAATAATATCTGTGATAGTAGAGATAGAATAGCCTATGGTAAACCATAAGGCCTTATGAAAGAAAGTATGTAAGCACGTGTGCATGTATATAAAGTTTGTATGAAAGAAGTAAGAGTAAGTAAGGTATGAATACGTATCTTTGGATGCGTATGAGTAAGGATATGAATGTATTGTATGTTAATTGATTAACTAGAACTCACTTAGCGTAGCGGACTTTTAGTATGCACGCAGGCAAATAGGTTGAGGCAGCTAGCTTAAGGAGGGACACAGGGCATGGACTGAAGAGACTGGCATCCATGATGAAGTGTTATGACTGTTTTAATTAATTACTTATGAAAAGACAATTGTATGTTAAGACAAGTATGGATGTCTTGTAATGTGATGTTTGAAGTTTTTAATTATTCCGCGAAGTTTTAATTTACTCTGATTTTAGAACTGTGTTTGTGAGTAAATCCAACACCAAAGTAGGGTTACCGGGAACGGGGCCATTCACTTGAGTTTGATTGGCTTGGTACAATTGAGTTTGAATAGCCTGGATGGGTTGGGCTTGCATTGGTTGGGCTTGCTCGGCGTGGGCTTGCTGTTGGAGGGTTTAGGCTTGATATATTTGGAGTTGGTTAGTTTGGCTTGGGTAGGTTTGAATTTGATAAAATAGTTTTGGGAAAGCGTTGTGAAGGTGGCTTGGGTCACCACAATGATAGCGGGCTCGCATGGTTGGGAGTGTAGGAGCATATGGTAGGGCATATTGTTGGTGAAATGGTTAAATAACGAGATGTGGGATGGATGTGTTGTGTTGGGATTGCATAGGTTCTCGGCAAGAGTTAACGAAGTGATCGAAGCGACCACAATTGAAGCATTTTCGGCACTGTGCGGTAGTAGGGTGGTGAAACTTACACGTGTCACACAAAGGATGTGTTCCCATGTAGGGCTTTTTATTGGGTTAGCCTTGGATATCTTGGGTTGGTTAGAGTGAAGTTTCGGTGTTTGCGTTTGTTGTTGTTATAGGTATTGGTGTCGATGAGTTTTGCTGAGGTTTCGACCTTGACATCGTTGGAAGGTTCGGTCATGGCTTTTTCGGTAGGCGTTTGGTAATTTTATGCTTAAAGTTGCTACCTTAACGTGATTTTCAGTTAGGGTACCGACAAGAGTTATAGCATCATGGAGAATCTTTGGGTCACGACTCAAGACTGAGTCTTGAATTTGCATGGGTAGGCTAGAGATATATTTGTTGATGGATCGATCTAGAGGGGTGAGCATTGAGGGACTAGGAGGCTTAACTCATGAAAACGGTTATTGTAGGTGGTATTGTCCCCACCTTTTTTGGGAGTCCCCAAAATTCTTTTTCCAACTTCTTGGGTTCATATATGGGACAAAACTTCTTGAGCATGAGTTTCCTATGGTCGTCTCATGGCAAGGCCATGATGACTTCTACCCCTAGAGAGTGTTTCTCACTATTCCACCATGTAAGGGCGCCCAAGTCAAAGACACGTGAGGCGCATGTGATTTTCTTATCTTTTGGGTATCCACAATGAAGAAAGACACTCTTCATACGTTCGAACCATTGGAGGAGAGTGGTAGCACCCCTCAGCTCCAACATATTTGGGCGGGTTTGCGGTGGTGAATTGCTTGAAGGAACAAGTAATGAGGTTGATAGTTGCGGGTGCGGGGGTCGCATTCATGGTTTGAAGTTGGGAAATGAGGATTAGAAGAGCTTCCATAATTCCCTTGGTGATGGGGGATGACATGCTGCAGCCTAAGTTACCAGTGCGACGACGATTGCTGATAAGGCGAGAAGACATTTTGCGGCTACAAAACGTGTAAAATTCCATGAGCTTTGGGTAATTGATGTAAATGTATGAGTTTTGTGTAAAAGAAAAATTGGCACATGAATAAATTTTAAATAATTGTTAAATGAATTTGAGGTTGGGGATTTAATCGTTCGGGATATATACTTTAAATAAAAAGAAAATTTAATAACATGGCACAAAAGTGATTTAGGAGTTCATGAGTCACCATGGTTCCTTTTGAGAAATAACATTGATATCCATAAATAAAATCAATATTAAAAACTTAGTTGTTGAATTATCCATGTATCACATGGCTTTATTTCAACAAAATGATCAAAAATCAATTGAATCGAGGCAAGGGGCATTCAAGAGAACGGTTGGGATATCTAAGAATCATCATGGCTTTTCCCATCCGTTCATTCAACTAAAACAACATAGGGAAAAACCAAGTTTAGCCACGAATCACCATAAATTCAGTTATAATTAAGGAATGTGATCGTCACATAAAAGCGTTGATCGCTTACAGTTTCGAATTATATGATGTATGTTTTGCTTTGGCCTATAGGTTCAAACACTAGTTCGGAAATCCCCCAGGAAAGTAATAACACCTTTCCTTTGATTCCCGGAATCGTTTTGCCAAAGCACAACTTATAGTGTTTCCCCCTTCCAATTACAGCAAAAAACCCGTCATACAAGCCTTAAAAGAGAAAGGAGTAAACACAAAATTGGGGGAACTCTTGAGGAATTTCCTAATTTAAAATAACATCTAGGGTTTTGAAAATGATTTTTGAGAGTGAGGCATAACCTCAGAGTTGTGTGTGCTTTTTGCGTATGATAATATGAATGAAACATTTAAATATAATTAAGCTATAAACAAACAATTTAAACAAACAGGGTACACACATAGGAACACGTATAAGGACCCTAAGCATGCTACTAGGTCGTTACGTCTAACCACCTATCTTATAGCTTTCGGCTCTGATACCAATATGTTACACTTCAACCTACGACAGAACATGTCGGGGCGCACCAATATTTCTATCATAGCTCAAATACCCCAAAACTATATAAAGCGCCAATATCTATATTTATTCATTTATTATTAAAGTACCCAAAGAGTTCAAATTAAAAGAAATTACAACAATTATTCTATCTTTATTAATTATCATAAAGTCCAAATCTAAATCATCTACTTCAAATCATCTGAAATAACAACCTGTAATATGCATTAAAATAATTTATCAACAACACATGTTGAACTAGTAACCACACTTTGATTTAATAATAATAAAAATAATATTGAGAAATAAAACAATTCCTCGCCACATGTGAATAACATCAATTAACATAAACATGTAGATGTGTCTTTTCAACATGCCACTAGATTCATACATGTTTACTTAGATAAGTTCACAACCAATAAACAAATATGTCTTTTCAATCATGACACTAGATTCGGTAAAGTATACTCGGACGACATATAATCATACTATGAGGATCAGGATGAGATACCAACCAAAAGGTAGAAAATTACAACAAAATCATATAGCAGTTAATAGTTAATTGAGCAATATCACAACTACACAATTTGATAGAATTTTATTTTAAGCATAATTATATAATAGTAAATAGCTTACTACGCATAGTACCCCTAAAATAATTATATGAAAAAGGGGATGTGATTACCCACCTTAAATAAATAAAGGCGGCAACGAGAAGACGGATAGAACAGACAAGTTAGTTCCACGAGAAGCTTCGACGATAAGTCCTAATTTTAAGGGTAAAACTAACATGAATATCTAAATGAAATAAATGTAAACGAACAAGACATGACATGATGGATTATAACGGAATTAGGATAGATAAGGTGTTAAATATATATTCTATAACAATATTATAATGGGAATTAAAAACGTAAACAGTTTAATTAGTATTACAAGTTACATATAGATTTGAAATCAATAAACACTAATTTAATATAATATACATTTATATATTAAACGAGAACTTGCCTTGGTGATCGGTTTGTTTAGAAATGGAAAAATTACTTATTTATAAAAGTTATATTAGGCTTAGTCGAAACTATATATAGATTTTATAAGCATGTAAATTTGTGTGTGTGTGTATACGGAAAAGTTTAATGAAAATCTATCATAGAAGTTGTTCGTGTCCAGTCCGTTTAAATGATTAAAATAATACTAGTTTTAATATATAAAGTTTAAATACTAAAAATAAAGAAAATACAAAAAAAATGATAAAACCGAGCCTAGGGGACTCGAACCCACGCCCCAGGCCGATTCAAACCGTTTTGCCATGTGCACCTGCCACTTGGGCAGGTGACTATCTCGCAAATGATACGATTATGCGCTAACTCGAATAAATCCCAAATCCTACTAAACCCTAAATTGATACAATCCCAACTGATCATCATTTTCCCTCCATCAATTGAGATTGGCAGAGGGCTTATGTTCCCTTACTAACTTCGACGCACAACCCTCTATCTATTACCTGAAACAAATACGAATTGAAGGAGAACGCGGATCTACGGTTTCGGCCAAGAACACGATCCAGAACTTAATATAAACTGATTGCTGAGGTGAAATTGATAAAGGGTTTGGATTCGGAGTACAGTAGAGAGTGTGTAGCGTAATTTAATTGCATCTTCATCGTCATATATAGGGTAATGAGGTCGGTTTGGACCGTAGTTCTTTATGGACGAATTGCATATCAAAAAGCTGTCAAATTCCAAAATTAAACGACGATTGAAATCGTAATTGGTTTGTTAACAGGTAGGTGATATCAACCCCGTGATATCCGGCTTGAATTGAGGATCAAGAAAACAAGGGGGGTGTTTTAGGTTCGTTGGTGGGGAGGGAAAGAGGGAAAAGGAAAAAAAATTATTATTTAAAAATGTTTAAAATTTAGTCCTTGATGTTAGGTTAGTTGGACAAGTTTAGTCAAAGCTGGGCCAAGGGGAGATTATTGCACATGAACGATAGTTCTAGAATTCGTTTAATAACTAGTTAAGCTCGTATAACGAATTAAATGAAGTGACCAAATAGAATTTAGACAGAATTACAAAATTGTTCTTTATATTTACCTCAAATTTCATTTGTGGTCCTTTATCTTCTAAATTGATATTTTTTGTCCTTTACTTTTCAGAATCCAACAACGTTTGTCCTTTTAGCCTAATTCCATTAAAAATCTTTGTTAATTTATGCCACCTGCTAGTCATGTGAGGGTAATACGGTTATTTCAGGTCCCCTTCATATTTCCCCCAATATAAACCCACCCAAACTCCTTTTCAATAATTGATTACTAAAAATAACTAGGGTTCCAAAATCCAAAATCGTTCATCGATCGTGGTTTTATGCAAATGTGGGAAAGTGGCAGCCATCCTCCCATCATGGATAGATAAGAATCCTGGTCTTCGTTACTATTCATGTCCTGACCAGGTAATTGATGATAATGACTGGTTCTTTAAATTGGTGGTCTAAAATCATGTTTTTATGTCTAAATCCAGAATTCAAGATGTGGATTCATTGGTTGGTACGATCGAAGGTGTGAAAGATCTGCAAACATCATTCCGGGGTTGCTTAGGGTAAAGGACAATCTTCAATAGGCTCTTAAAAAGTTGGAACTTAGAAATGAAAAACTTGAAGACAAACTGAATGCAAGTGAATCCAATGTAAAGAAACTGAAGAAGATGTTGATTCTTAGTTAACTAGGGTTTATATGTATGTTATGTTCTTTTGATGCAAAGTGCAGATATATAATGTTGTGGGTTTAGTTTGATAGGTAGGCTAGGTATGAGGGGTTGGCTTAAGTTTGGTTAAATGTAAATGCAAATATGCACATCTTTTGTATCTGCACCACATGATGTAATAGTTTGGTATCCTAATGATAGTGCAAAAATGCACAATATTGTACCTAAACCTCCATTTTGATTCAATTGACTGCACAATCTGATGTTTAACATAATTTGTTGTCTATCCAATACTATTGACTGCACAAACTCAAACACAATCTGCTTTATCCAAACAGTTTGACTGCACCAAGTCAAACTAATTCACAAAGTTCATTACACAAACTCCAACACAATCTCAAAACTCAAACTGATCCAAAACCTGGGGATACAAACTCAAAAATTTGACCATATCTTGCATAAACTCAAAAATTTAACAAAACTAAGCTCAAAACTCAGACTAATCCAAACAATTTACCAACATTTGACACTTCAAAACACGCAACTTCATAATTTACATAACATCATTAGTTCAAAATATATAACCAATTAGAATACCTAATCAAGTCAAGTGCTCCCATAAAGTTCAAAACACATAAAATCCTATCAAGTTCTCAAATTACATAACCAAATTACATAACTGAAGCAACATATAATGAAGCAGGATACCATTAAGCTGTCTTTTTTCCCTTCTTTTTAAGTGCGCCTGTGCTAGTCCTCACATTATGGCCAATGCTCCCACATCTGCTGCATGCTCCTAAGGTGTTCTTTCTTGTCAATTTGCCGGTTGTTTGCACATCATCCTTTTCCACAACCAACCTCTTTCTTGCCTTCTTAGGTCTACCTGTCATAGTGTGATGCTCGGGGTGCTACAATTATTGTAGGAGCCTCACATTTTGTCCACAAAGTCATTCCATTTATTGGATTAATTTTAAAGGAATAAACCAACTTTCACATATCTATTGTGTGCACCAGGTGAACCCAACTTTCTAATATCCACACCCTTCCTCCATTAGCAGCCATGAACCAAAGTGCATCCACAGCATGTCTACAGGGCATACCTATACCAAATAAAATTATCATTTTTATGCATTTTAAACAAGGCAACTTTAAACAATTAATTCCAACCAAATATACTCAACATACCTATAATTTCCCAACCCCTGCAACTACAAGTCCTCATTGCCAAATTCACAACACGTGGATCAGTGGGTTTACAACTCACCTCATATAGATCCCCCTCTATTCCACTGCACACTGTAATGATTTTCTTTTTTCTGGATTGCTTCAAACAATTATGTAGCCCTAGGTGTTAGCAAGCCTTCGCTTTTATCAACAATACCAAGCACTGTCACAATCCTCCTCATTAAATACTCCCTTACATACTCAAGTACAGATATGATGGGTCTATCCCTGCCTTCCATAATGTTTCCATTGTAAACCTCACACATATTGTTAATCATTACATCAGAAAGTGCCCTTCCTGTAAAGGATTATACAAGATAATAAGCAGACAGTCTAATAAGTATCACATGCATACCAAATAATGTTAAAGTCTTTAAAGACTAACCAGGTGACCTGGACCAGCATTGAGGTGCTATTTTTTCAATCACAAGTGTGCTTCCTTGTTGAATGCCTTTAAATCATTCATTGTAGTTACAAACTTAGGTTTTGTTGTTTAGTTAGCACAGTTGTATAACATGTTTTTGTAAAGAACACCTCTAAATCCAGCAAGCGTCATATTCTCATGGATGCGTCTAAGACAGTATCTGTGCTCAGCACATCGAAACAAACTTTGAATGGCTTGAAGAAGGCCCTGCTCAACATAAACAAAGATTAAAAGATAACATAATGACAAATAGCAAGTGAACCTTGAATTCCTTATCTTTTGTCTGTCACTCAAGAAAGTAAATCTTGAATTGCTTCCTATTTCAAGATCTTCTGTTATAAGCTCTAAGAACCAAGTCTATGAGCTAAGACTTTCTGACTCCACAATTGCATAATAGACAAGATAGATTCCATTGTTGCTATCAAGACCCACTGCAGTAAACATCTGACCTGGAAAGGTGTCTTTCATAAATGCACCATCTAGACCAAGAAAATCCCTATTTAGTGCTTTAAACCCCTATTTTAAAGCAGCCAAACAAACATATATCCTTTGGAACCGTCTGGTTGTAGCTTCATGATCTGATGGTACTTCAACCTCAATCTTAATAGTGCTACCTGGATTTTTATCAAGCAACACATCAGTATACTCCCTAAGCAAAGAATACTGTTCCATGTAGTCCCTTTAACTTTTTTCTTTGCTTTCATCTTAGCCCTGCATGCGTTCATCTTATGAACACCAACAACATACTTCCTTCTAAATTGATCTTGAACTGCTTTAACATGGATGTTAGGGTTCTCTTCAATATGTTCAGATAGAATAGTAGATGTGCAAGCATATTTATTCCTTGATTAAATGCATGTGTAGTTGGTATTTAATGTCCTAACAACCCAAGTTTGAGAATATTTTACTTTGGAAAGTAACGTGACCCATGGACATTGATAAAGATGTGGATTTGTCCTTTTGCCCTTACCACCAACATTTAGTTCGAGTCTTGTTCCCACTAGCCCCTCTCCCATTGTCTTTTTATTGCAATGTAAGACCCCGAACCCTGGGAATTCTACAGTTGGTAATATCTAAAATTTCACAAAAATTTAAAAACCAAAAGCAAGTTCATTTTAAACCATTTCAGAGTAATAAATAGCGGAATTTACTAGGTATCAAAATTCCCAAAACCGGGAAAAAGGTTAAGTATTAAAAATCCCAAACCCGGGTACAAGTGCTCAAAAATCAAATGTAAATAAAATGTCTGTTTTATTTGAAATCCTCGACCAGAAATGCCTACAACCGTCCGAGTAGCCTCCATCACAACCAAGTGATCAACTCTATTCCTTAACTTGAAATTCAATCTAACCTAAACACAAAGTCAGCGAGAGCTGAGAGAGTTCATGTTTTCATAAACAACATTCATAATTCATTTCAAAAATTAAAGATATAAAACGGTATAGGAAATAATAAGCAATTTAATACCCAATTACCAAATAAGTTATCCTCGGTCGAACACGCGTACACGGGCCTCTCCACCACGAGCCAAGACTCGAGTAATATATTTGACCCGGGCGCGGTAAGACATAAGCACGTGACGCGAGCCTCTCCACCACGATTCGAACCCAAGTAATATATTTGACTCGGTCATGGCTTACAAACCTAAACACGTGATTCGGGCCTCTCCACCACGAGTATAACCCGAGTAATATATTTGACCCGATCACGGTTTAGCAAACGACGGGCCTATCCACCACGAATCACAAGACACAAGGTCAAGGATCCGAGTAATATATTTGAACCGCCTAAATGATGATTACGCCACACGGGTCTCTCCACCACGGGATTTAACAACCCGATTAATATATTTAACCCGGCCAAAATCACCATGCACACACACATTAATAGGCCTACTCATATAAATCTTAGTCACAAGGAACTAAAATAATATCAGCAATCGTAGGCTATATGGTAATATATAGAAGTCAGTCCAAAATAAGAATTAAAGTAAGTAGGTCTACTCGTATACAATTAACACCAAGCCTAATAACATCCTCGAGTCTAGATCACAATATATATAACCTTAATGAATTTATGACCAAAACGAGTCTAAAATATCCTAAAGCATATAATATAATCCACACCTGGTTTCATAAATGCACAAATAATAACAAGGCTATACAATGTCCTTCAAATAGTTTTAACGAGTAAAATCGGGTAAAATTGTAATTGAGTGTGTATGCTAGCCCAAAACATAAAAGAGTTAAAAAGGACATCATGAACTCACCTGACACAAGGCACACAATCAACAACGAGCTAGAGAACCCCTAATACTACTGCAAATCAAACGCCTGTCGGAATACGCACAATAATTACAAACGGGACCGAAACGACTCGTTTATCCTACGAGATATTCTAACATGGTTTAATTTACCTATGCCTAGACCTCACCAATTTCAATTACAACAGCCCCGGGGGCCTTGTATTAGCCGAAACCACCCTTAGATAATTCCGGGGACAAAGAATTCCCAAATTACCCCTGGAAGTTGCTAATTGTATTGAATAAGCGTTAACGAGTTGTTTATGCACTTAGCAATCAAATCAGCACCATGTGGACCAAATTAAGTATAATACAGCCAACAAGTCCACACGACACTACACGAATTGAATGGGTCGGAAAATCGCTTGTACAACGCATAAACTACCAATTAAACGCGAATTTGCGGTTGTACAGACCCGTTTGAGAAACCGACAACCAATTCAGCCCCATTAACATAATAAGTAAGTTTTTCACAGCCCGTATAACATACCGAGGCTACACAATCAGAATTGGTTGTTAATCCCCTCAAACAACGCGCAACACGCTACAATCAACAAACTAGACAACCGAAATCTTAGTTTTCAATCTATCGACAATTGACTAACCAAACGAGCTTCAATGTTCACGATACTAAAGTATAACACATATGACATACCTAGGAAGATAACAGAGCAAAACCTCACTTTAAACAGCCTCGACAAGAACACAATTGGACAGCTACCGGTTAAGCCTAAAGCGAACGCATCTATCAATAACGAGTATAACATGCAGATTTTAACATGCAAAGATGTATTTTATTACAGAGGAAAATCATATAAATAAATTATGAAATTTTTACCAGAGTTGCATAAATGTCTTAGTTTTCTAAAAATATTTTTATTATATTTTTATAATGCACACAAAAATCATAAAAATTCCTCCAAGAGAGAAAGGTACGTGTAGCTATTTCAGTGTGCAACAAAATGGTTTTATTTGTTTAAAAATCATTACCAAACCAAATTAAGTGATTCCAATTGGGTTGTAATACTAACTTAAAATATGATGTTCCAGAAGTAGAACCAACCAATTTGGATCTTTCAAAAAAGAGTTATGATGTCGGGAAACATACCAGAATTCGTCACCCTACGTCAGCTTTGACACACGTTTTTATAAAATCATAAAAACCATTCAAATCTCGTCCAGAAATTACAAATTATACCTTTCTGGAAAGTAGACTCAATTAGAATATCATGGAATCAATAAATATCAATTTTCATTGAAGTTACAGACCAAACAATAAACGAGTACGAATCTGTCAGCAACTATTTTAATCAAAACTCAAACCCTAACATGATTATGACATCTCTAGGGTTCAATAAAGAGTTTAATGGTGAAAAAGACTTGAATTGATATTATACTAACCTTGAATAAAAGTTTGGCACCTAGGAATGGACTGAAACATGAAGAAACGCAGGTGTGGTGGCTGCCCCTTCTGGCCGATCGGAACAATGGAGGAGGAAGAGATGGAGTTAGGGTTTTGTTATAATAATGTTACACTTAGGCCCCTTTAACTTGCAAAACATGTTGTATTACGCCAAAGGTTAGATAACACGGCTATCGGGAATGGCTAGAAGGTTCCCTAAGAATGCCAACTCGGTCTCGGTAAAATATACAAACTTTACAATGCTTAAATCTTTTAACAGAAATTAACGGGCGTTACGAGTCCACCCTCCTTACAACGGGATTCGTCACTGAATCCCGTCGCAACAGGAACGGACGCGGATAGAGACGAAACCTAATCATCCAATCATACAAGAGGACGGTGGAGGAAAAATTCCTACTGGTACCCGAGTCAAACATGACCAAAGCCTGCAACTCGACAAGTAAAAATAAAACCTATAGTGACAGTATGCTATGCCTCCTCTAAAAAATTACGCGCAGAGCATTCAAGAGGATGAGGAATGAACGTGAGAATTTAAGGAATGAGATGAACTTTAACACACTCAAAACGAGCATTAGCCATATCCTATCCCTACAACCCTAACACAGTCATGCACAAGCAGCGTTTAGATCATGGAAGGTAGGGAAAACTGTTAATAACGTTGATCAAGTGTTATTAATTGTTTACTTTACTCACCCATCCTAAGTGCCCCCTGCCCCTACCATATTAGCATCCCACCTAACATGTAAGCAATTATACACATAATGAAACCCTAAGGCTTAAAAAGATGATTAACAAATAAAATTACCTCTTGAAGTGCAGCTACTCGCGGTTGGCATTTCTAGTCCCTTCTTTTACAGTTCGAGTCCAAGCATTCGAGAATGCTCGGATCCCTCGAACATTGGCTCTGATACCAACTTGTAAGACCCCGAACTCTGGGAATCCTACAGTTGGTAATCATATCCAAAATTTCATAAAAATTTAAAAACCAAAAGCAAGTTCATTTTATTAAAACCATTTCAGAGTAATAAACAACGGAGTATTTTCCCAAAACCGGGAAAAAGGTTCCAAACAATAA
Source organism: Bidens hawaiensis (assembly GCF_021521415.1). Classification (NCBI taxonomy): domain Eukaryota; kingdom Viridiplantae; phylum Streptophyta; class Magnoliopsida; order Asterales; family Asteraceae; genus Bidens; species Bidens hawaiensis. The sequence goes on from NW_027491022.1 coordinate 4,106,884, forward strand.
GCATCAGAAAAAGGTTAAGTATTAAAAATCCCAAACCCGGGTACAAGTGCTCAAAAATCAAATATAAATAAAATGTCTGTTTTATTTGAAATCCTTGACCAGAAATGCCTTCAACCATCCGAGTAGCCTCCAGCACGACCAAGTGATCATCTCTAGTCCTTAACCTGAAATTCAATCTAACATAGATAGAGCTGAGTGAGTTCAAGTTTTCATAAACAACATTCATAATTCATTTCAAAAATTAAAGATATAAAACGGTATAGGAAATAATAAGCAATTAAATACCCAATTACCAAATAAGTTATCCTCAGTCGAACACGCATACATGGGCCTCTCCACCACGAGCCAAGACTCGAGTAATATATTTGACCCGGGTGCGGTAAGACATAAGCACGTGACGCGAGCCTCTCCACCACGATTCGAACCCAAGTAATATATTTGACTCGGTCATGGCTTACAAACCTAAACACGTGATGCGGGCCTCTCCACCACGAGTATAACCCGAGTAATATATTTGACCCAATCACGGTTTAGCAAACGACGGGCCTCTCCACCACGAATCACAAGACACAAGGTCAAGGATACAAGTAATATATTTGACCCGCCTAAATGATGATTACGCCACACGGGCCTCTCCACCACGGGATATAAAAACCCTAGTAATATATTTGACACGACCATAATCACCATGCACACACACATCAATAGGCCTACTCATATAAATCTTAGTCACAAGGAACTAAATAATATCAGCAATCATAGGCTATAAGGTAATATATAGAAGTTAGTCCAAAATAAGAATTAAAGTAAGTAGGTCTACTCGTATTCAATTAACACCAAGCCTAATAGCATCTTGAGTTTAGACCATGAACAATATATATAACCTTAAGGAATTTATAACCAAAAAAAGTCTAAAATATCCTAAGGCATAGAATATAATCCACACCTAGTTTCATAAATGCACAAATAATAACAAGGCTATACAATGTCCTTCAAATAGTTTTAACTAGTAAAATCGGGTAAAATTGTAATTGAGTGTGTATGCCAACGCAAAACATAAAAGAGTTAAAAAGGGCATCATAAACTCACCTGACACGAGGCACACAATCAACAACGAGCTAGATAACCCCTAAGTACTTCCTCAAATCAAACGCCTGTCGGATTAAGCACAATAATTAAAAACGGGACCGAACCGACTCGTTTATCCTACGAGGTATTCTAACATGGTTTGATTGACCTAAGGCCTGGACCTCACCAATTTCAATTACAACAGACCGCAGGGCCTTGTATTAACCGAAACACCCCTTAGATAATTCCGGGGACAAAGAATTCCTAAATTACCCCCGGAAGTTGCTAATTGTATTTAATAAGCGCGTTAACGAGTTGTTTATGAACTTAGCAACCAGCTCATCCCCGTGTGGACCAAATTAAGTATAAATACAGCCAACAAGTCCACACGACACTACACGAGTTGAATGGGTCGGCAAATCGCTTGTACAACGCATAAACTACCAATTAAACGCGAATTTGCGTTTTATCGACCCGTTTGAGCAACCGGCAACCAATTCAGCCCCATTAACATAAAAATTAAGTTTTTCACAGCCCGAATAAAAATACCGAGGCTACACAATCAGAATTGGTTGTTAATCCCCTCAAACAACACGCTAAACGCTCAATCAACAAACTAGACAACCGAAATCATAGTTTTCAATCTATCGACAATTGACTAACTAAACGAGCTTCAATGCTCACAATACTAAAGTATAACACATATGACATACCTAGGAAGATGACGGAGCAAAACCTCACTTTAAACAGCCCCGGCAAGAACACAATTGGACAGCCACCGGTTAAGCCTAAAACGAACGTATCGATCAATAACGAGTATAACATGCATATTTTAGCATGAAAAGATGTATTTTATTACATAGGAAAATCATATAAATAAATTATGAAATTTTTACCAGAGTTGCATAAATGTCTTAGGTTTATAAAAATAGTTTTATTATATTTTTTTAATGCACACAAAAATCATAAAAATTCCTCTAAAACAGAAAGGTACATGCAGCTATTTCAGTGCGCAACAAAATTGTTTTATTTGTTTAAAAATCATTACCTAACCAAATTAAGTGATTCCAATTGGGTTGTAATAGTAACTCAAAATATGAAGTTCCAGAAGTGTAACCAACCAATTTAGACATTTAAAAAAAGATTTATGATGTCGGGAAGACAGACCAGAATCCGTCACCCCGTATCATCTTTGACACACGTTTTTATAAAATCATAAAAACCATTCAAATCTTGTCCAAAAATTACAAATTATACCTTTCTGGAAAGTAGACTCAAATTAGAATATCATAGAATCACGAATTGATAAAAAAACATCAATTTTCATTGAGTTACAGACCAAACAATAAACAAGTACGAATCTGTTAGCAACTGTTTTAATCAAAACTCAAACCCTAACATGATTATGACATCTCTAGGGTTCAATAAAGAGTTTAATGGTGAAAAAGACTTGCAATGATATTATACTAACCTTCAATTAACGTTTGGCAACTAGGAATGGACGGAAAAATGAAGAAACGTAGGTGTTGTGGCTGCCCCTTCTGGCCAACCGGAACAATGGTGGAGGAAGAGATGGAGTTAGTGTTTTGTTATAATAATGTTACAATTAGGCCCCTTTAACTTGCAAAACGTGATGTCTTGCCCCAAAGGTTAGATAACACGGCTTTCGGGAATGGCTAGGAGGTCCCCTAAGAACGCCAACTCGGTCTCGGTAAAATATACAAACTTTACATTGCTTAAATCTTTTAACGGAAATTAACGGGCGTTACATGCCACTAGCCCCTTTCCTTTTTCCTTATTACCCCCTTCTTTTTATCAGTATCCCCTTTCCCTTTGTCTCTTTTGTGTTCAGATTTCTGTTGGCTAGCAATATGCACTCCATAGACTGACTTAAAACCAGTATAAACTACCCTTACTCTTATGTGATCATCTGTTTAATTTTAATTAACCTTCTAATTTCAACAGCATGCTTTCTGATCATGTTTTTAGCCTCTACTTTTGTTCCAAATATTTGGCCAAGATAAAATTTTGCCAAGTTTTCATTTGATCTTCTTATGCTGTGCAAAATGTGTTTCCTTGTGCTGTTCTCATTTTCATCTAATTCTAACCCACTCAGAAACGTGTCATTTCAAATCTAGTGGCTGGGCAGTTTCTAAATCATCCCCATCTTCAACATCTGTATCAGCATTCATCCTATAATCACTCATGTCCACTTCAGGGTCTGTGATGTTATTCTCCTCAATTCCAACACTACCCTTATTATTAACCCTATCCACTTGATCACCGTCAACCTCATTTCCACCCCCCCCCCCCTTTATCAATCTCTATATCCTCTTTATCATTCCCAAACCCACTTTGATCACCAATGTCTAAATCCTCTTTATGGTTCCCAAACCCACTAGAATGAGCAATATCTATATCCTCTTTATCATGACCAAACCCACTAAAATGACCAACATCTATGTCCTCATTGTCAGCCCCACTAGATTGCCCAACATTATGCCCAACCCCAATAGATTGCCCAACATCTTGCCCAGCCACACTAGATTGCCCAACATCTACATTTAACTTTAAAGGCACAATAGCAAATGGTCCAGGTTCATCAATCTTTTCAATACTGATGGACTTAGACTTAGTTGGTAAGGTAAACAGTTCCTTTATGTTTTTAATACCATGAGTATAACATTCGTTATTTTTCAAACCCGAAAATCCGACCCATTTTAAATTTTTGATTTTTATTTATGTATTTATTCTTCGATATTTTGTTCGTTAATCCGACCCGTTGGGTCGTTTCGACGCATAATTATTTAATAAATACTCTCGAAGTTTGAAGTTAATTGTTTGTTTTATACTACTTTCGGTCAACTATTAAAACACCGGGTTATAACATTTAGCGATTCGCAAACTATCAGGTATAATTTAAAAATAATCCAAATTATATATATACTTTTAACCATTTCATAACATTCAAAAGTCCAAGGTTTATAATGTAAATATATCTTACTTTCTGTTTTAATAATAAGATGAAACTATGAGGGGCTGTTTAGTAATTAGGCTAAAATTAATGCATAACTGGCCATCATTCCCGTTTTTCCGTTCCCCAGACTCTGGTCAGCTTCCGGCGAGTCCGGCGCGGCTCCGACAGCCCTATTTAACACCCCAAACGCTCAAATAAAATCAATTAATATCTTGTAACAACTTTTGTCCGTAACGGCGAGTAATAATCATCGACCATAACGTAATATAACATCGAAAATTTGTCAAATTGATTACCGTAACCTCCGGGTAACCGCCGGACTTCTTGTAAATTCATTAACTAGCAATTAAATGCAAGACACTCCAATTGAGCCTATAAATAACATCTAATACTTCGTCTAAACTCATACCAGTCCTCAAATCAATCAAACATACTCTCAAAATCCTGTATTAATCCGTCAAGTCTCGTTGTTTTCTGGGCACCGTGTTCACCTTCAATCCATGTCATTAACAGGTAATTTGTATATGTTTTGCATCGTTTTTGATGGATAATCAAAACCCCTAAACTATATGGAGCAAACATTGAACGGATTAAAGGAATGAAGAACCTACGGTTTTGAAGAAGATAATGAACTTGTTCGTATAATTCATATGAAAATGTTTTCGTGTTATCACCAAACTAGCAAGCTGGCCTATTGGTTAAGTATGTTGTCTTTGAAACAGCAGACCTGGATTCAAACTCGGGTTATTGCATATTGTTGTTTTATTTTTTTTTAAATCATTTTTCTTGTTATTTGTTATTATATATTCGTTAAATTATTAAAAATCATTATGAATTAAATAAAATTATTTTAAACTAAATAAAATTAATTATGAAATTATTTTTAACATTATTCCTCTAAAAACCAACTTTTGTCTTTGTTTTCTTGAAACCCGGTTAATATTATATTATATTTTCTTCATTTCGTAACTTTATTATATGCTAAAATAATTAGTAGTCGTAATAAATTTTTAACCAATAAAACCCATAAATAATATAAGTTCTTAAATTATTATTATTTCTCATTCAAAAACCAACTTTTCGCATTCTTTAAGTTTCGTAAAACCCAAGTAATATAATATTATTTATTCGTTTCGTAAACTTTATAATCCATAACGTTAATCCAATAATTTAGTTATAATTGTTTGAGATAAAATTCTCATTTAAATCCGTGCCTAAATTTTCCCATATTAATATTAGATCATATTAGTTACAATATTAAAATATAAATCGTGGCTTAAGTCTTTCAGAACCAGCCAGGCGCGGGTTCGAGCCCCCTGGACGTGGTTTCTAATATATATTTTTTAAACTCCATTTTTCTTTATATTATTACTAGTTCATGTTATTAATACTTAATAAACCGAACCATATTAAAGGTTCCAAATAAATTTTTGTTAAACTTTTCCGTTAATATGGATACATTATTATATATTATAATTATTTATTTATATATCAAACATAATAATAATAATAATAATAACAACAACAACAACTCAAATCCATAAACTCTTCAAACTCCTTTTAAACCGATTGGTAACCATTTTATCATGTTGTAATTTTTTTTATATTTGTTTATACTCTCTAGTTATATTTTTTACAAATAGTAAACGTAATAATATTATTAAGTAAACAATGAATAAATAAAATCATCTAAACCCTAAAAGGACCAAATCATTCAACTCAATTATAAACCGCAATATTGAAAACTAAATTAATACATTTTCTAATAACAAACTTGTACTTAGAACCCTATCTAATCCCAAATCCGTCATAAGTCTTGTGATTATAATTATTTCATTCATTAATTAATATGATCGTTAGCAACTAGGAACGTTTGTTGTCATATCCCGAGGAGCTAAACCGCTTTTATCTTAATTTATTGTCATCTCGTCTTCGTTAACCCACTCGTTAAGGTGAGTTTACATACCCCATTTTTTCATATTTTATGTTTTAGGGGTAGCATGTATACCTTATTAACTTTACTCATGTTTTATTTATTCATCTATTCAAAACACAATTCAATTTATGTTTATGTGTGATTGTTGCATGCTTTATGATTATGCTCAATGTGCTTAAGTGTTTATTTTATGTTTGGTGGTTGATATCTCATCCTCATCTAGTATGATCATACACTTGATTTTGTATCAATAGGAACGGGTCCACATCTATCTAGTTGTTTACATTTTCATAAGTGTTATAATTCTCACCAATTACGTACGAATTTTGATTTACCTATATATATATATATATACAACTAAAACTTATGTATTCTCACCAACATTCGTGTTGACAAACTCTATTTTTATACATGTTATAGGTTCAGGTATTTGATATATTCAAGATCGAAGATAGTTAGTTGACCTTAGGGTATTTATTCAAATTACAAGTTATGATGTATTTACTTATTGAATTTGTGTACGTGTTTAATGTTAATGAAGTTAAATAATTATTGTCACTTTAATTAGTGTCTTTTGAGCTACTGTCCAATCAATACGTTATGCCCCAGCATGTTCCGCCTTTGGTCGGGGTGTGACAGATTGGTATCGGAGCCGAAGGTTATAAGATAGGTGGTTAGATATAACGACCTAGTAGCATACTTAGGGTCCTTATACGTGATAAGCCTTTACGTGTTTGCACCTAATTTATATGATTGATTACGGTAGCTTAAATATTATTTAATGATTTGATATTACTCTTGTACACAAAGCACACATAATTCCAAGGCTACGCCTCACTCTCAAAAATTATTTTCAAAACCCTAGTTACTATTTTAAAATTGGGAAATTCTTTAAGAATTCCCACCATTTTTACTCCCCTCTCCTTGAGGATGATTCATGTAACAGATACTTAGTAACTATAAGGGGGACACACCTGTACACTGATCCCTTGACACCAAGGCTTGCGAACCTAAGGAAGTGCAATGCGCATAAATCTCAATCAGCCGCGAGACCTGGTTGCCTTCCTGGAGGGTGAGGTGTGAGTGTGAAACTTGTTAAGCCAGCGTATCACACCAAATGTTCACGAATCTACTACCCTCATTATATCAATCGTGGTCATGTGACGATCACATCCTTAAATAATAACCGAATTCACGATGATACGTGGCTAAACTCGGTTCATCCTTATGATATTTTAGTTGAAAGAATTGGTGGGAAAAGCCATGGTGATACGTGGATACTCCAATCATTCATCTCAACGCCCTTATCTCGATTTCAACCAATTTTAAATATTTTGTTGGAAAACTAAGCCATGGTGATCCATGGATATTTCAACGATGAAAATTTTTTTTTTTGGGTTTAAGTTTTTGATTTTGTTATGAATGATTATTTTCATGTACATCTCAATCCACCGTTTAAATTTTACTATTTCATTTAATTATCAATTTTATCAATACTCCAAGTGAAGGCTAATAAAAATTTGTACCCTCGTGAATTTTCACAAAAACTCGAAATTTTGCAATTTATCCCAAAAGCTAATAAATTTTTCAAAATTTCGTCCGTGTATCATGTCTTCCTCCTGCCTCATCAACCATAACCGTTGAACCAGAAACTCTGGCCACAGTATGTTGTCTCGCATTACAAAGGGAATCGTGGAAGCCCTCCTAACACTCATCTCTCAACTCCAAACCATGAATTCCACTGCCAATGCTTCCGTAAGACAAAACCCAACTGTTTGCTCAATCAAGCAATTTTAGAATGCTAACCCGACCTACTACTTTGGGACCAAGGGTGCTACAACCCTTCTTCAATGGTTCGAGCACATGGAAAGCGTGTTCCTCCACTGTGCATGCCCGAAATAAAAAAAGACCACTTATGTTTCAAGCGTTTTCACATTGAGTGCCCTTACTTGGTGGAATAGCAAAAAGAAAGCCCTTGGGGCTGAGGTTGCCATGGAACGACCTTAAGGAACTCATGCTCATGGAATTTTGCCCGAAATATGAGCTCCATAAGTTGTAAGAAGAGTTTCGGAATTTAAAACAAGAAGGTGGTGACAATGTGTCCTACAACGACCGATTCCACGAATTGAGCATTCTCATCCCGCATATGGTCACTCCCTTGGAGCGTGCCATTGACAAGTACATCATGGGTTTGCCGATACAAACCAAGATTCTGTACTAAGTCGAGACCCGAAGGAACTTCACGATGCCATTACCCTACCCGATACCCTCATCGAGAACCACGTTAAGGCCGGGACCTTGACGCGGAGGAATTTCAAAAAGCCCAATGATAAGCCCGCACCCGAGCCCACTAAAGAGTCCAAGACCGAATCCTCTAAGCCCGAACCTTCCAAGCACAACTAGAACAACACACCCTATTGCCGAAACAACAAAAGAAGGTCAAATTCTCAAAACTACGTCTTGGCCCAATCGCAAGCCCAACAAGCTCAACCCACCAAGAAGCCCTACACATGACCCATCCTTTATGTGATACGTGTAAATTCCACCATTCGCCTAACTTCAACTGTCGTCAATGCACTCATTGCGGTCGTTTTGGTCACCTCTTTACCACATGTCGTGAACTCAACCAACCCATGATTCAACCATTCACCTCACCTCTTACCCAAACCCAAGTTTCATCTAATGGTCAACCGTTTACTCAAACACCCCTAACTATTAGATCTTGTTACAACTGTGAAGATCCTAGCCATTTCCGCAACGCATGCCCAAGACTCACGCACATGCACCAAATTCAATCTTACCCAACCCAAGCCACTCAAAATCAAGCCTATCAAGCCCAAGTTTATCCAGCCCATTTTACCCAAGCCCAATTCAATCAAGCCCAAGTAAATCAACCTCAACCAATCTAATCCCAACCCTATTTAAGCAATTCAAGCCCAACCTATTCTCAATACCCAAGCCAACCAAAACCCACCCAACCAACCTCAAGTTCACCAAGTTGCTCAAGGTACTCAAGGACAAGTGTGTTACATCAACGGCTCCCAAGTCTAAATCTCACCCTTCAAGGATACATGCTACACAAAGAGACATTTATTTTAGCGAATTCTTTTTATTTTAAACCTGATGTAATAACTTCATTTAAATACCAAGTTTTGTTATGAATGAGAATCATGGTTATTTATAATTGAATTCAATCTCTCATCTATTCCCATTATATTGTTTATTGCACTATTTATTGTTACGCAATTTATTATCACATTTCAAGTGGTCTATGACCGGTTATTTACCGGGACTATGTGCATGGTTATCTAATAGTACCGTATTTGCACCATGAACTACCTATGACTGACTTTCTACAAACATTTTGTTTTGGGAAATTAGGACTATGAACATGTGTTGTACATAGTTATCTAATAGGATTCATATGCGCAAATTTTATTTTGATACTTTAATACATGACTACCCAAATTCCCCTAAACTCACCTCATTCTCATGGTACTCTGTTCTCATCTGATTTTATAATTCAGACTTCAAGCCTCATATATTATTTTATTTCTTTAATCATGTGATTCGTTTGTTGTGTGAACCTATCTATGTGAACACTTATTCGCAACTTTTGTTATCATCTCAAGTACTCATATGCATTGAATGTGTGTATTATTCATTTATTTTCAAAATTTCCCCCATCCAATTTATTTCATTTTGTTGTTATTATTTTTAATGGTTAACTTCAACTATTTCGTTACACACACACACACACACACATATATATATATATTCAAACTTATTTACTAGTTATCCATGGCAAATCAAATTTCACGTATTTATGTAGTTTCATTGCTATTGATCAAATAATCCCATTCAAATATTGATTTAAAAAGTTTTCTTTTTACTTTGTTTTCGAACCCTTACAACGGGACGAACTATGTGCATCATGCGACGATCTAAATAATTATGAGTGCACGCATAATTATCAAAATCCTCGCATGGGACTCATAGTGAATACGGTTGTGTGTCATAACTCAGATGCTAGGGTGACTTGGGTAACGATACAAATATCGTTATGATAAGGGCATGGTGAATACGCCGCTGGTACATCCTATATATAAGTGTCCTTATCATATTTTCCGTTTGTAATGTTACTCAGGTCTCTCGAAAATCTGTGTTAATTTCTTATAAAAAAATCTTCACTTTTATTTTCTTTATTTATGTTATGACTTTCTTTAATTTCCGGATGAAATTTCCAAAAAGTTGTGAATACTGTAACATTCGTTAGTTTCTGTAACGATTCCGGCAAATCCAGGTATACCCTAGCCGGTATATACTATTTACGTGTCATTTAATATTGATTATATGAGTTATAGTACGTTTATACGAGTATATATGATTCATAGTACGAATCGTACTCGATTATATAGTGAATCGTATTGGAATTACAATTAACCAATGAACGATTATTGAAACCCGAATGAATCGGGAATTACATTATAGACGAAGTATATAATGTTTAGTGATGTTTACGAAGTATTAATGCTTCGGGATAAGTGAATTATAGCACAGAAAAAGGATTTCGATTTATTGGTACGTCGGTACGATAAACGAAACCTTTAACATCAAACCAAGCAAGAGATGATCAATCAAGCCGAAAAAGATGCGTAATTATTAATAATATGATGTTTTAATGTCATGGTTTAAGTTTTTAAAGTTTTTAAGTCAGTTTTATGTAAATTTTATTTTAACCCGAAAAACGACCATTTTAGGCTCGTTTTAAGCCGAATTACGAGTTTAAACGAGAAACGAACTGAACCAGACTATCCACAACATTATCCGGATTGTGTAATCCAAATGTGTGGCCATGGTTTGAGATGTGGGCCCCCCCCACACCACCATATGGCCGGCCTCACACACACACCCTTTACACATTACATTTTCTTTTTTTTCACACCAATTCTCTCAAATCTCTCAACTCTTTCAAGTATCCATCCAAGTTTCTTGAGTTCTAACCAAGATTTGAAGGTATAACATATGTTTTTAAGCTTGAATTTTGTTTTCTAACTTCAAGATCTTGAGAAAAGGAGGTTTCAAATGTAAAAATGGGTGAAAACCCGAGTTGAAACCGATTCTCGCATGATCAAGTGATGTATACAAGTTATACAAAGGATCTTGATCCAAGTGATGAGTTAAAAGAGTTTATAACGAATTTTTACGGTTAAAATCTTGTTAAAATGAGTTTCCAAGTGAAAGATGGGTGAAAACCCGAGATGAAACCGACTCTTGTATGATCAAGAGATGTATACATGTTATACAAGGGATCTTGGTCCAAGAAATGAGTAAAAGAGTCGAGAACGGATTTTTACGGTTAAAACCTTTGTTTTTACTTAAAAACCGACACTATGAAAGAAATGGTTTGATTGTTGGTATAGTTTGTTGGTATAGTGTTATTGTGCTTGTAAGTGTTGTATCTAGTGGCTAGAAAAGGCTAGAAACCCGGATCTTTGCGATCTAACGCTAGAAAACACAAGATAGTTCGGTTTTCGTGTGTATATGAAATTTGGACAGATTGTAGCACGCTTAGAGTCGGGTCACGAAATTTCACAGAGATGATCTACACATGAAAATATGAGATCTGTGAATTTTTGGTAATTTTTGGATAAAAGATGAATATTTGGTGAATTTAATGCTCGGTTTTGGCCAAAAATGGTGAAAAATAGCTAAACTTGATGAAAAATTTTGGAAAATTTAAGATAAGCTTTTTATAACATATAAAAGTCACCCAAAAAATTTGAGCTCAGTTGGAAAAGTCTAAGTAGGCTTTTCGGTGAAACGAGTTCTAGGGCTTTCTAGCTCGGTTTTGGGTGAAAATGGCTTGAAAAATGAGTTTTAAGTTCTGGAAAAATTCCAGGGAGTTATGAGAATGGCAAGGATCATCCCAGAAAAATTTGGGATTTTTCTAAAGTCTTTTGGTATTTTTGACATATTTAGTGTTTTAAAAAGGTTTAAAAATAGATAAATAAATGTAAATATAAGAAAATAAATCTGGAAAATTTTTATAAAATGTCTTACTGTCAAAATAAGTTTTGTGCAAAATTTCAAGACCCGAGACTAAACGGGTAATTATTTGTGCTAAAAGGAACATAAAAACAAATTTTTAAAGCTTAAAACGTGTAAACCGGCAAAACTCGCATAAGCGAGCTGACTGGCATATAAAAACCTAAAAATGGACTATTTTCATAAATCTAAGTAAATTAAGTAAAAATAAATCATCCGAAAATAATTCGGATGATTTGGGTAATTTTACCCGATTTAACTGTTTCCGGCACCTAAATGACGGAAACGGGCCCCGCGGCCAAACGGGGTGTCCAAACCGAGCTCTAATTTCATCACTTTAACTAAAATAACAGTCGAACACCATTTTTGGGTTAAGTGTGAATAAACTCATTTTTGAAACTAAAAACGGATGACCGTGCTAGGCACGCAAATCAAGGAAAACATACAAATGATAATTTTGATCGTCCGACTCTAAGTAATAGCACAATTTGAGTCCTTAGGAGTGTCACGGGGTTAACAATGTCCCCGGATCGAGTACAGTACTGGGTTAACAATGTCCCCAGACGTACCGATTGACATAGATTTAATTTACGGGAATTATATAGTAACGACTAGATATTATATTACAGATCCAGGCACGTAGCTGTTCATTGTATTACCCACCGACTCACAAAAAGGTGAGTTTTCACGAGCCCCTTTTACTGAACTGTTTTAAATATTTTCCCGGGGCGGAAAACATGTCTTTGTTAAAATATTTAAGTACATACCGATCGTATGGAAACACTTGTATATTTTTATATATATGGTTTGATGCATAGAATATATAAAATGTTTATCGTGTGGTATTGTTCTGGGGTAACATAGTTCCCAGGGGTTATTATTGTTCTGGGGTAACGTAGTTCCCAGAGGTTATTAGTGTTCTGGGGTAACGTAGTTCCCAGAGATTATTATTGTTCTGGGGTAACATAGTTCCCAGAGGTTATTATTGTTCTGGGGTAACATAGTTCCCAGAGATTATTATTGTTCTGGGGTAACATAGTTCCCAGAGGTTATTATTGTTCTGGGGTAACATAGTTCCCAGAGGTTATTATTGTTCTGGGGTAACATAGTTCCCAGCATAATTTCATTACTAATAAATGGTTATTAAAATGATCTGTCAGTGTTTATTTAAATTAGTGAAACTCACCAACTATTCGTAGTTGACCCGTTTTCTTTACATGTTTTCTAGGTATGCCAAAGTTGGAATGATTGATATGTGCTTAATGATCTGTGCTACTTGTTGGAGGCTTGCTGCTCTATATTTTGTAATGAATATAAATTAATGTCTTATCGGTAAAATATGTGTGTAACACCTAGACAGTAACGAAACTCGCAACAATGTAATATGTTATAAATTAATGTAGTGGTATTTTCTTTATAAGCAATGCTGTTGATATCAGATGTGTCTGTTGCATCCCGTGTACGTTTCCGCTGCGGTTACGGGGTGTTACAGAACTTGGTATCAGAGCCATTGGTTATAAAGAATTAGGATGTCTGAAAGAGATACCTAAAATATAACCAGTAGCTCAAGTATTATAGGATCTGAATATCAACTAATAATTTATTGTGACGGGATCTGGATGAACTTGGATGGACAAGTGAGTTATTATGGTCCGGAACATAATAACAGACTTGTCTGCACGGGAGAATTCAGGGGAAGTCACGAGGAACTTTAAATAGGTAAAATTGGCAACATATGTGTAAATATATGATAATATTATTATGTGGTAAAGTTGTATAAATAAGTATGTATTGATTTGATTATGAATTACACTATGGAAAGAACTATATGCTTGTTAACTTGTGTGCAGGTAAAAATGTCAAGCCCGCATAGCTTATCAGTAGAGGAGGATCCGGAGGAGGTTAGCCCCGGAAACTCCGGGAGCCTACATGTGTCATCTGACTCCAAGCCCAGCGAGGCGAGTCACAGGAGCTCGAGCCAGTCCTCCCCGGCCCGGATCGTCAGATCCCCTACTCCACTCGCACCGCAGGCCACCTCTGTCCCTCCGGGATTTGGTCCTCGCCTTACGGCGCGGATCAGCATTCCGCGTGTCCCACCGACCTCTCCCCCACCCCGACCTGCTACTCGTCGGGGAGAGTCCTCATCCCAGCCTGAGCCGATGGCTCTACCTGTCTGGGGCCTTCCCAGACAGGAGCGGGAGGCGGTAGCCTGGCTACGAGTGCTCACAGAGCAAGTAAATGAGCACTCAGCCGCCCTGACCGTGGGGGTACAGAGACGAGTGTACCTTGGTGACCGCATACTGGATTGCCAGTATGCAATCGACCGGTTGACCAGGGAGTGCTCGTACTCCCTAATAATGGTTCAGCGGTTAGAGGCGTGGCTCCGGGGGGTGATGGCAGTAGTGGTGGCGATGGTGGCAGTGATGATGTGGTGGGCATACCACCGTGTTTAGTAGTTATGTTTGGATGGGGATAGTCAGGGACTTTTTTTTATACTCTGTGTAAGTAGTTAGTGGTGATACTAACACGGAGTGAATCTTGTTTAGTTATGATACAACCACTGGCCCCTAGGGTGGGTCTCTTTTGGGGCATATCTTTGTAGATACTTTTGGGTATCATTCAAGCACTGACCCTTTTACGGGTTATGTCGAAATGATTCCGACATAGTGCCCTTGTATTAGAACTTAGTTATGTAATGTTGACTGGGAAGTATGTAAACTGATGTTTGTGTAATATGTATCAATGTTTACTAATGAATGAAATATGTATTGTGTTTTATAATTTGAGATGGTATTGATTATATGTATTTCTTATTGTTGTGTAGAATGGCACCGAAACGATCAACGAAAACATCGGAAGTAGATGTGAGCCGTTTGATTGCTCAACAGTTGGAGGCGGCGATACCGGATATAGTATCGCGCATCGCCGCCAGTATTAATAACTCGACCAATCCAACCCCTCCGAGCAATCAAACGCCCATAAATAATGACGGGGAACAAAATGCTAATCCTCCAAGGAATGATAACACTATTCCGAGTAATGACGCACCGCCTAGGGTGGTCGTTACTGACAGCAATGGCCCTATACCTACGGTGGAGACAAACCGTACTGAACCAATTCGTACATCCAGGGGATGTTCGATCAAGGATTTTATGTTGTGCAAGCCATTAGAGTTTAGCGGGTCTGAAGGACCGAATGGGTTAGTTAAATGGATAGAGAAAATAGAATCAGTGGTGAATATTAGCAACTGTCCCGAGGATTGTGTCGTTAAGTACGCCACTTGTACATTCACCGACCATGCCTTGACATGGTGGAACACCATAGTACAGACTCGAGGTCAGGCGGCGACAAACCGCATGACCTGGACAGAGCTTAAGGCTCTCGTTTTGGAACATTTCTGCCCAAAGAATGAATTACAGAAACTGGAAAATGAGTTGTGGAACCTGGAAATGCAGGGGGCGGATCATTTGGGATATAAAAACCGGTTCAATGAGCTGTCACGATTAGTACCATGGTTGGTCACCCCAGAGGCAAAAAGGGTGGAGCGTTATATTTGGGGACTAACTCCAGTAGTGAGGAGTATAGTTAACGCGGGGGGACACCAAACGTATGAGGGAGCAGTGACACAGGCCGGTATTGTCACGTATGATTTCTTAAGGAGTGGATCACTAAAGGTGACAGGAGAGTCTGCTGGGGGAAAGCGAGGTACGTATGACAATAGGATCCGGGAGAAGCAGCAAGGTAAACGGGCTAGACCCACTGCCCAGAACTACGCCATGACTGGTTCGGGCGGAAGGCAAGAACCGCAGAAAGGAACGTTTCCTAAGTGTGGGAAATGTGGTTACCACCATGGTGGCGTGTGCAAAGAAGTGGTGTGCCACCGGTGCGGCAGGATTGGGCACACAGCACCAAAATGTAGGACAAACCTGAACAACCTAAATAGACAACCGCAACCAATTCGTGCTCAACCATTTAGGACCCAACCAGCCCTGCAGCAAAACCCACAAGGAAACCAAATTGTGACCACTAGCCGTGCCTGCTACGAATGCGGCAGCACGGATCACTTCAAAAGAAACTGCCCGAAACTGAACCAAGGAGGAAACGGGAGACAACCCACGGGTCAGGCATCGTCGTCCAACCCGGCGAGAAGCCGAGCTTTCGTGATAGGGGCGAGCGAAGCACGCCAGGACCCCAGCGTAGTGACAGGTACATTCCTTGTTTCTGACCATTACGCTTCAGTATTATTTGATACGGGTGCTGATAGAAGTTTTGTCTCCGTTAAATTCCTATTAATAGCAAACATGCCGGTTAGTGAATCCATAGAACCCTATACCGTAGAAGTCGCTAACGGTAAGACCATGATAGTCAATCAAATCGTTCGGAATTGTCCTTTTATTCTAAACGAACAATCCTTTCTGATTGACTTGTTACCGGTAGAACTGGGTAGTTTTGATGTGATAGTGGGAATGGATTGGTTGGCACGTAACAAGGTAGAAATAAACTGTGAAAAGAAAACCGTCAAGATCCGGGTGTCGGATGACGAGGAGGTGTTAGTGCAGGGAGAAAAATCCGGCACCATGATACCATTTATATCCCACCTCAAGGTGTTGAAATATATACGTCAGGGATGTGTGGCGTATCTAGCGAGCCTGACGGCCGCTGATTCTGAGGAAAAACGGGTGGACGATATTCCCGTGGTACGCGAATTTCCACAAGTTTTTCCAGAGGAACTTCCGGGATTACCGCCAACCCGACAGGTCGAATTCAGAATCGATCTGTTACCACAAGCTGGCCCTGTTGCTAAGGCCCCTTACAGACTTGCACCGTCCGAGATGCAAGAATTATCCAACCAGTTGCAGGAATTGTTGGATAAGGGATTTATTCGTCCCAGCTATTCCCCGTGGGGTGCACCTGTACTATTTGTGAAAAAGAAGGACGGAAGCCTTCGAATGTGCATTGACAACAGGGAATTGAACAAATTAACCATCAAAAATAGGTATCCTCTTCCCCGAATCGATGATTTGTTCGACCAACTACAAGGTGCGAGCTATTTCTCAAAGATTGATCTTAGATCGGGATACCACCAAGTTAAAATTCAGGAAGAGGATATCCCAAAAACCGCGTTTCGGACTCGCTACGGCCACTACGAATTTTTAGTTATGCCTTTTGGACTAACAAATGCGCCAGCGGTGTTCATGGATCTCATGAACCGAGTCTGTAAACCCTATCTCGACAAATTCGTCATTGTATTTATTGACGATATTTTGATATATTCGAAGAGTAAAGAAGAGCACGAGCAACACTTAAAGTTAGTTCTAGAGCTCCTGGATCAGGAGAAGTTATATGCGAAATTCTCCAAGTGTAACTTCTGGTTACAAGAGGTGCAATTCCTCGGTCACGTTATAAACCACCAAGGGATACACGTTGACCCGAGTAAGGTTGAAGCAATTAAGAATTGGCAAGCGCCTAAATCTCCAAAGGAAATCCGCCAATTCTTAGGCTTAGCTGGGTACTAACGTCGATTTATTGAGAATTTTTCCAGCATTGCCCAACCTTTAACCCTGCTGACCCAAAAGGAGCGAAGGTATGATTGGGGTGAAGAGCAGGAAGCGGCGTTTCAAACGCTAAAGCAAAGATTGTGCCAAGCGCCAATCTTAAGTCTCCCCGACGGAGACGATGGATTTGTTGTATATTGTGACGCATCCCGTAAAGGGTTAGGATGCGTGTTGATGCAAAATAAAAAGGTCATAGCCTATGCGTCTCGACAGTTAAAAGTTCATGAGAAAAACTACACTACTCATGACTTGGAACTGGGAGCAGTCATCTTTGCACTTAAAATCTGGAGACACTATCTCTACGGTACAAAGTGCACCATCTTCACTGATCATAAAAGTTTGCAACACATATTCGATCAGAAAGAACTGAATATGAGACAACGAAGGTGGGTCGAGTTACTAAGTGACTATGACTGTGACATCCGATATCACCCCGGCAAGGCTAACGTTGTAGCTGATGCCTTGAGTAGGAAAGATCGAGTTAAACCACTACGCGTGCGAGCGTTGGGAATGATAGTCCAATCGAGCCTTTCGGATTTGATTCGAGTCGCTCAACGCGAGGCGTTGAAAGAGGACCAATTGGATAAAGAAGGACTTTACGGGAATGAGAAGAATTTCGAACAGCGTGTGGACGAAATTCTCTATTTCAAAAATCGGATTTGGATCCCGACCCTCCATGACCTTCGTGATTTGATCATGGATGAAGCGCATAAATCGAAATATTCCATACATCCGGGATCAGATAAAATGTACAAGGATGTGAAAGAATTTTACTGGTGGCCAGGTATGAAAAAGAATATAGCCACATACGTCGGCAAGTGTACGACGTGTGCGAGAGTTAAGGCGGAGCACCAGAAACCCTCGGGAATGCTACAACAGCCGGAAATTCCCGAATGGAAGTGGGAGCAGATCACAATGGATTTTGTGACACATCTCCCCAAGACACCCCGAGGTCATGATGCGATTTGGGTAATCGTGGATCGATTAACCAAATCGGCACATTTTATTCCGATTAGGAATACTTTTAACACTGAGAGACTTGCGCAGATTTATATAAATGAAATAGTGTCTCGTCATGGCATCCCCATCTCGATCATCTCCGATAGGGATAGCCATTTCACCTCCAAACTTTGGCAAGCTGTCCAAGAAGCATTGGGAACACGTATTGACCTAAGCACAGCTTACCACCCTCAGACCGATGGTCAGTCTGAGAGGACCGTTCAAACTTTGGATGATTTGCTTCGTGCTTGCGTACTGGACTTTAAGGGAAATTGGGATCAACATCTCTCACTCGTTGAATTTTCCTATAATAACAGTTATCACAGCAGTATAAAGGCAGCACCTTATGAAGCATTGTATGGGCGGAAGTGCCGATCACCACTTTGTTGGTCTGAAGTGGGTGACTCGCAGGTCATTAGATCGGATCTGGTCCAGGAGACGACCAGCAAGATTCTTGAAATTAAGAACAACCTGAAAGCCGCGCGGGATCGGCAGAAGAGTTATGCCGATAACCGTCGAAAACCGTTGTCATTTGAGAAGGGGGAAAAGGTATATTTGAAAGTATCACCGTGGAAGGGTGTGGTTAGATTTGGAAAGGCGGGGAAGTTGGCCCCTAGATATATTGGACCATTCATTATTACTGCGAAAATCGGTCCTGTAGCATACCGATTAGAACTGCCTGAGGAACTAAGTGCAGTTCATAACGTGTTTCATGTGTCAAATTTGAAAAGATGTCTGGCGGATGAGACGTCGGTGTTACCCTTAGAGGGTGTTCAAATAAGTGATAGGCTCAACTTCGTAGAGGAGCCCATCGAAATAGTGGACTGTAAGATCAAGCAACTTAGACACAATAAGATCTCGTTGGTCAAAGTTAGATGGAATTCGCAACGAGGCCCAGAATTTACTTGGGAACGAAAGGATGAATTTCGGAAGAAATACCCCCACCTATTTCCTCAAAAGGAAGTAGTTGACATGTAAAATTTCGAGGACGAAATTTTTATAACGGGGGGAGAATGTAACGATTCCGGCAAATCCAGGTATACCCTAGCCGGTATATACTATTTACGTGTCATTTAATATTGATTATATGAGTTATAGTACGTTTATACGAGTATATATGATTCATAGTACGAATCGTACTCGATTATATAGTGAATCGTATTGGAATTACAATTAACCAATGAACGATTATTGAAACCCGAACGAATCGGGAATTACATTATAGACGAAGTATATAATGTTTAGTGATGTTTACGAAGTATTAATGCTTCGGGATAAGTGAATTATAGCACAGAAAAAGGATTTCGATTTATTGGTACGTCGGTACGATAAACGAAACCTTTAACATCAAACCAAGCAAGAGATGATCAATCAAGCCGAAAAAGATGCGTAATTATTAATAATATGATGTTTTAATGTCATGGTTTAAGTTTTTAAAGTTTTTAAGTCAGTTTTATGTAAATTTTATTTTAACCCGAAAAACGACCATTTTAGGCTCGTTTTAAGCCGAATTACGAGTTTAAACGAGAAACGAACTGAACCAGACTATCCACAACATTATCCGGATTGTGTAATCCAAATGTGTGGCCATGGTTTGAGATGTGGGCCCCCCCACACCACCATATGGCCGGCCTCACACACACACCCTTTACACATTACATTTTCTTTTTTTTCACACCAATTCTCTCAACTCTTTCAAGTATCCATCCAAGTTTCTTGATTTCTAACCAAGATTTGAAGGTATAACATATGTTTTTAAGCTTGAATTTTGTTTTCTAACTTCATGATCTTGAGAAAAGGAGGTTTCAAATGTAAAAATGGGTGAAAACCCGAGTTGAAACCGATTCTCGCATGATCAAGTGATGTATACAAGTTATAAAAAGGATCTTGATCCAAGTGATGAGTTAAAAGAGTTTATAACGAATTTTTACGGTTAAAATCTTGTTAAAATGAGTTTCCAAGTGAAAGATGGGTGAAAACCCGAGATGAAACCGACTCTTGTATGATCAAGAGATGTATACATGTTATTCAAGGGATCTTGGTCCAAGAAATGAGTAAAAGAGTCGAGAACGGATTTTTACGGTTAAAACCTTTGTTTTTACTTAAAAACCGACACTATGAAAGAAATGGTTTGATTGTTGGTATAGTTTGCTTGGTATAGTGTTATTGTGCTTGTAAGTGTTGTATCTAGTGGCTAGCAAAGGCTAGAAACCCGGATCTTTGCGATCTAACGCTAGAAAACACAAGATAGTTCGGTTTTCGTGTGTATATGAAATTTGGACAGATTGTAGCACGCTTAGAGTCGGGTCACGAAATTTCACAGAGATGATCTACACATGAAAATATGAGATCTGTGAATTTTTGGTAATTTTTGGATAAAAGATGAATATTTGGTGAATTTAATGCTCGGTTTTGGCCAAAAATGGTGAAAAATAGCTAAACTTGATGAAAAATTCTGGAAAATTTAAGATAAGCTTTTTGTAACATATAAAAGTCACCCACAAAATTTGAGCTCAGTTGGAAAAGTCTAAGTAGGCTTTTCGGTGAAACGAGTTCTAGGGCTTTCTAGCTCGGTTTTGGGTGAAAATGGCTTGAAAAATGAGTTTTAAGTTCTGGAAAAATTCCAGGGAGTTATGAGGATGGCAAGGATCATCCCAGAAAAATTTGGGATTTTTCTAAAGTCTTTTGGTATTTTTGACATATTTAGTGTTTTAAAAAGGTTTAAAAATAGATAAATAAATATAAATATAAGAAAATAAATCTGGAAAATTTTTATAAAATGTCTTACTGTCAAAATAAGTTTTTTGCAAAATTTCAAGACCCGAGACTAAACGGGTAATTATTTGTGCTAAAAGGAACATAAAAACAAATTTTTAAAGCTTAAAACGTGTAAACCGGCAAAACTCGCATAAGCGAGCTGACTGGCATATAAAAACCTAAAAATGGACTATTTTCATAAATCTAAGTAAATTAAGTAAAAAAAAATCATCCGAAAATAATTCGGATGATTTGGGTAATTTTACCCGATTTTACTGTTTCCGGCACCTAAATGACGGAAACGGGCCCCGCGGCCAAACGGGGTGTCCAAACCGAGCTCTAATTTCATCACTTTAACTAAAATAACAGTCAAACACCATTTTTGGGTTAAGTGTGAATAAACTCATTTTTGAAACTAAAAACGGATGACCGTGCTAGGCACGCAAATCAAGGAAAACATAAAAATGATAATTTTGACCGTCCGACTCTAAGTAATGGCACAATCTGAGTCCTTAGGAGTGTCACGGGGTTAACAATGTCCCCGGATCGAGTACAGTACTGGGTTAACAATGTCCCCAGACGTACCGATTGACATAGATTTAATTTACGGGAATTATATAGTAACGACTAGATATTATATTACAGATCCAGGCACGTAGCTATTCATTGTATTACCCACCGACTCACAAAAAGGTGAGTTTTCACGAGCCCCTTTTACTGAACTGTTTTAAATATTTTCCCGGGGCGGAAAACATGTCTTTGTTAAAATATTTAAGTACATACCGATCGTATGGAAACACTTGTATATTTTTATATATATGGTTTGATGCATAGAATATATAAAATGTTTATCGTGTGGTATTGTTCTGGGGTAACATAGGTCCCAGGGGTTATTATTGTTCTGGGGTAACGTAGTTCCCAGAGGTTATTAGTGTTCTGGGGTAACATAGTTCCCAGAGATTATTATTGTTCTGGGTAACATAGTTCCCAGAGGTTATTATTGTTCTGGGGTAACATAGTTCCCAGAGATTATTATTGTTCTGGGGTAACATAGTTCCCAGAGGTTATTATTGTTCTGGGGTAACATAGTTCCCAACATAATTTCATTACTAATAAATGGTTATTAAAATGATCTGTCAGTGTTTATTTAAATTAGTGAAACTCACCAACTATTCGTAGTTGACCCGTTTTCTTTACATGTTTTCTAGGTATGCCAAAGTTGGAATGATTGATATGTGCTTAATGATCTGTGCTACTTGTTGGAGGCTTGCTGCTCTATATTTTGTAATGAATATAAATTAATGTCTTATCCGTAAAATATGTGTGTAACACCTAGACAGTAACGAAACTCGCAACAATGTAATATGTTATAAATTAATGTAGTGGTATTTTCTTTATAAGCAATGCTGTTGATATCAGATGTGTCTGTTGCATCCCGTGTACGTTTCCGCTGCGGTTACGGGGTGTTACAGTTTCTCTTTTGCACCCAAAATCGAATTGTTTTGAATATTCATTTCATGTATTATTTTGTGTATTATGTTTTTCGTTCGCTAATGAATTTTCCCTTATAACTATCGAGCATATGCATTTTAGCCCCTCAACTCCAGTTTTACGCTCATTTTACACAACCCAAACTTTAGGAAACAAATATGCAAATTGTTTAAAATATAATTTTTTTCTTTTTCTTTTTTTTCCTCCCTTCTCTCCATCAATGCCGACAACCCCCCCCCCCTTTTCTTGTTGCTTAATCCACGCCAGAAATCACGATAATTGGCATCACAAAATCGTTAATTGATTGAAAACGTGTTTAAAGCATCGTTTAATCTTGGAATATGACAGCCGTTTGACTCAAATCCCGTACTTAATGAACCGCGGCCTAAACGAGTCTCTAAACCCTATAAATACACATTCATAATGCAATTAATCGATGCCACACCACCACTGCACCATCACGAAGCCAAACCCTAACTCAATTGCACCAATCGAAGCCGTCCAGACCCTTATCTACTTCAATCCCAAGCCGAAAACCATAGATCGTTAATATCATTCAATTCGTGTTCGATTAAGGTACATGTGGGTGCTTTGGGTTCAGATTCCATCATGCAACGAAAGCTCCTTGTGAATTTTGATTGATAAAGTGTATTCATTGATCAATTGGACAAATCAAACTTAGGGTTTATACTTCAATTTGGAATTCAATTTGTAAAGTTGTTTATGTTAATTTCAAACCGTCATATTTCACAAGATTAAGCACATCCTGATGGCTGTTGTGTGTGGCTTAGGTCTTTCAGCACCGGCCAGGCACAGGTTCGAGCCCCCTGGACGCGGTTTCTGATATATATTTTTTAAGCTCTATTATTCTTTATATTATTACTAGTATATGTTATTAATACTTAATAATTATGACTTTTAACAAAACTGAACCTTCGTACTCCTTCCCAGGCCCGGTTTGTTATCATTTTTTTTATTATAATCATTTTTGAATATTTCTTGTTTATTAAACTATATACAAAAGATATAATAATTATATTATGGATATTCTTTTACCACTCGTCTAATAAACCGAACCATATTAAAGGTTCCAAATAAATTTTCGTTTAACTTTTCTGTTAATATGGGTACATTATTACATATGATAATTATTTATTTATATATCAAACATAATAATAATAATAATAACAACAACAACAACTCAAATCCATAAACTCTTCAAACTCCTTTTAAACCGATTGGTAACCATTTTATCATGTTGCAATTTTTTTTATATTTGTTTATACTCTCTAGTTATATTTTTTTACAAATAGTAAACGTAATAATATTATTAAGTAAATAATGAATAAATAAAATCATCTAAACCCTAAAAGGACCAAATCTTTCAACTCAATTATAAACCGCAATATTGAAAACTAAACTAATACATTTTCTAATAACAAACTTGTACTTAGAACCTATCGAAACCCAAATCCGTCATAAGTCTTGTGATTATAATTATTTCATTAATTAATTAATATGATCGATAACAACTAGGAACGTTAGTTGTCATATAGGAGCAAAACCGCTTTTTTCTTAATTTATTGTCATCTCGTCTTCGTTAACCCACTCGTTAACGTGAGTTTACATACCCCCTTTTTCCATCTTTTATGTTTTGGGGGTAGCATGTATACCTTATTAACTTTTCTCATGTTTTATTTACTCATCTATTCAAAACACAATTCAATTTATGTTTATGTGTGATTGTTGCATGCTTTATGATTATACTCTATGTGCTTAAGTGTTTATTTTATGTTTGGTGGTTGGTATCTCATCCTCATGTAGTATGATCATACACTTACCCAAGTACATTGATTTTGTATCAATAGGAACGGGTCCACATCTATTTAGTTGTTTATATTTTCATAAGTATTGTAATGCTCACCATTTACATATGAATTGTGATTTACCTATATATATATACAACTAAAACTTATGTATTATCACCAACATTCGTGTTGACAAACTCTTTTTTTATGCATCTTATAGGTTCAGGTATTTGATATATTCAAGATCGAAGATGTAACATCCCGAAATTTCCAAGTAATATTAATTATATTACTTAATATTAGAGAGAAAGTTTACCCGGGTCATTAGGAAATAAATAACTGAGTAGGAGTTGGTATGAGTCGGGCTAGTGTTGGGTAATGGATGTGGGTTGTGGACTTGGGTTAATTGTGATAGGTTAAATGAGAATGGGATTTCAGGGATATAAATACCCCCAAAATCCCAAAATATCTCATTTACTCACCAAACTCCACACACACTCCACACACTCCTCAAAACACACACATTCTAACCGATCAAGATTCGAAGCCGAGACCCGAGATTTTGTGATAGATCTGAGTTGGTAAGGTAAGAACAAATCCAACAAAGCTAATATTACCGAAAATGGTTAGGATTGGATGGGTTGACCGGACCCGAAACCCAAACTGCCCAAATCGGACCCCTAAAACGTCGATTTTAGGCCGATTTGATGGTTGGGATTTGTAGGCGCCGATCATACGATTCCGTGGGTACCAAAATCGAGTTATTTGGCTAAGAAACGAAGGATTTATGGGCAAACAGATCTGCAGCGCGATAACTTCGCCTGCAAGATTAAGTTCGCCTGATGAACTTCGCCTTCAAGCGTAACTTCGCCTAAGGATAACTTCGCCTACGGCCAAGTTCGCCTAAGGATAACTTCGCCTGAAGCCAAGTTCGCCTAAGGTTTAACTTCGCCTGAGGCCAAGTTCGCCTAAGGTTTAACTTCGCCTGAGGCCAAGTTCGCCTAAGGTTTAACTTCGCCTGAAGCCAAGTTCGCCTAAGGTTTAACTTCGCCTGAAGCCAAGTTCGCCTAAGGTTTAACTTCGCCTGAAGTGAAGTTCGTTTAGAAAATAAATTAAAAACCTAATGGAAAATGTGTTAAGGCAGTTATCGAAAATAAAATTTTTCCAAGCTGACCTGGCAGCTTAACCCCAGCCAGGGGCTCTGCCCCTTGGACCCCGCTAGGGGCTGCCGCCCCTAGAACCCCGCTGCCAGGGGCGCTGCCCCCGGACCCCCGTTCGTTGTAGGTCATATATAGATAGAAATACAAAACGAGTAGTAGTAGTTAATTGATATGTGTAAGTATTGTACAGTTAGCCGAGTCCAGTTAAAGAAAGGAATTACGATCAACGGCGAGCGTAACAGGATCCAGGTGAGTTTCTAGCCCCATTTATGTGTTATGTTTTCGGGGCTGTGTGCATACTCGATATGTTTGTTAATACACTTATCCTAAGAGATAAGTGTATGCCTTATGTGAATGATATGATATGTAGGAATGATTGCTTGAGGGTACGTGAACGATCTTCGGATATTGCACGTACTGTCAGGTTGTAACGCTATGTGTAAGGTAAGTATGTTATGTAAGTGTATGTGCATGAACACGACAGAGATAATAGAAGAAAGAAATGATAACGTATGGCTGTATGGTTACGAAAAGGGTACCGAGCCCTAATAATACTCGAGGAATGTAGGGCGTAATGCTCTTTATAACTTAAGATATGAAAGTAAGTTAATACAAAAGAAAGTAAGAAAGCATGGAAGTAAGAAAGTATGAATGAAAGGATATAATTTTATGTGTATGTCGTGTATGGTATTTGTGACAGATACGATTGATTGCTTGACGGTACGTGAACGATCTTCGGATATTGCACGTATCGCCAAGGATAGTGATTGCCAAGTGGTTGATAGTGTGTATGAATGTTGTGATGTGACTTGCTCACTACGTAAATACTAAACTAATATGAGTGTGACCAAGGCAGGTTGAGGTAGAGTGTGTTAGAGGTAGCAGGAGTCTAGTAAGGGTGTTAGTGGCATAGCGTGAGTGCGTGATAGGGAAAGCCTATACGTGCCTTCGTTATTAAGTGGCATAGCGTGAGTGCGTGGTAGGGAAAGCCTATACGTGCCTTCGTTATTAAGTGGCATAGCGTGAGTACGTGGTAGGGAAAGCCTATACGTGCCTTCGTTATTAAGTGGCATAGCGTGAGTGCGTGATAGGGAAAGCCTATACGTGCCTTCGTTATTAAGTGGCATAGCGTGAGTGCGTGATAGGGAAAGCCTATACGTGCCTTCGTTATTAAGTGACATAGCGTGAGTGCGTGATAGGGGAAGCCTATACGTGCCTTTGTAATTAAGTGGCTAAGCTGTAGGGGTAACTAAGTGGTTAAACAGTGGCATGTTAGACAGTGGACTATGTGTCTTCGGATACGTATATATTGTATGAAGTGGTTGTATGATAAGTTGCTTGATTAACTAGAACTCACTCAGCGTAGCTGACTTTTAGTATGCACGCAGGTGAGCTGATTATAGAGTTAGCATGAGGATGACACACGGCATGGGTTGAACGGCTGGCATCTGAAGAAAGAAGTAAAGATGTTTTAAATATAAAGTTTTGTGTTATGATATCAAAGAAAAGATTTAATGTTTTGTAACAAATGATTGATGTTTTATATTCCGCGAAAAGTTTTAATAAACTCTGATTTGAAGGACTGTGTTTATGAGTAAATCCGACGCTAAAGTAGGGCTACCGGTGACTGGGCCTTACAGAAGATAGTTAGTTGACCTTAGGATATTTATTCAAATTACAAGTTATGATGTATTTACTTATTGAATTTGTGTACGTGTTTAATGTTAATGAATTTAAATAATTATTGTCTCTTTAATTAGTGTCTTTATAGCTACTGTCCAATCAATACGTTACGCCCCAGCATGTTCCGCCTTTGGTCGGGGTGTGATAGGATGAGCGTATGCTCTTCCACATGTATAGCTAAATCCAAAATATCTTTGTCACTACTTAGGTGTTCAAGGCCATTGTCCAAGTTCTTTTCAGGATGCAAAAACTAATAGTATATTAGTATAGTCCCATTGTTGCCTAACATATCTAACATCAGATCACACTCAGGAGTTGAAAATTTGTATATGTCTATCAAGTCTACAAACTTTACCTTACATCCCAGATAGGTATGGTCTGGAGGTGTTGTTAACCTACCACCAGTATGCAAACACAAACTTAAAAGATTTGGATATAAGCTTGCAAAAAAATAATTTTTTTTATAATTTAATCAAGAGTTAATCGTCACCTAGGGTTACAAATTGTAGCAAAAGTCGCAACATTACCATGTACTTCATCGAGGTCAACTTCTTCGATTGTCTATCGTATGAACCAGCCTGAATCACCCATCAGAGTTGATGATCGGAGTTGATGTTAAGAGTTTTGTGGCTAAACCCTAAATTATCGAAGAACGAGGATGAAGGAGATGATTTATTGAATGATCAGGAGGTTTGGGTTGGTTTATATTGGGGGAAATATGAAGGGGACCTGAGATGACCGTATTGCCCTCACGTGACTAGCAGGTGACATAACCTAACAAAGTTTTTTAACGGAGTTAGGCTAAAAGCAAAAACGCTGTTGGATTCTGAAACGTAAAGGCCACAAAATATTAATTTAGAAGATAAATGACCACGAGTGAAATTTCGGGTAAAGATAAAGGACAATTTCTGTAATTCTGTCTAGAATTTAATAATAATTATCATAATAATAAAAATAATAATAGTAATTCATTTTTTGCTTAATAATTAAGATCTGAATAATAATAAAGTACAAGAATTTAAACGGATCGAATTTTCGAGTCCGAATATTAATGAATGTTACACATATTATATAACAACATTAAAGAATATCACATAAGTGAAAGTAACAATTTCTCCTTGAACTTAGTAGTTGATCATATTTTGACAAATGAAAAACAATCTTTCTTTTATATGTCTTGGTTTAACTAAAAAGTGAATAACGTCACGCGATGTCACTATTATGCAGGCTTGGGACTCTCATGCTAACCTTACCTTCAAAACGCGTAAGTTTTAACTGAAAAAATAATTATTTTTAAATATTTTCCATTTTCTTTTTAAATGTGAGTTAGATCATGTGATTGGTTGAAAAATCATGTGAGCCCACAATATATATGTGTCCCTTAATGCAGTAGTGTCCAAAGGGCTGGCAATTCTTGTGTTAACGAAGGTTTAACAAGTTAGAAACGACGTGTTTAACACAAGTATCAACATAAATATAACTCATTTAACTATTATGTCATGAATATAAGATAGTTTTAAGATTGATGTATCAATAAGGGAAAATGATAGAGTCTAGTCTACTAATCCAATTATTTAAAGAAACAAAAAAATAAATATAGCGCACTCATGTCTTATCGTGTTTTAAGCATGTGTCGAATTATCAGTCGTGCGCATAAGAAGCCCATTTAAAGCTAAGAAACTGACAATGAGATGATACGGGTGCCGATTATCATTATTGCTCTTATCAGATAATATATCCCCATAAATTAAAATAAAAGCAAGGAATGAATAATTACAATAAATTATACTTAAGATGAAAAAAGCCCTGGTCATTGTTAATTCCACATATATCGGTTTGTCATAATAAAGAAAGAAACCGTTAAAAACTAACAACATTCCTCCATAGCTCATCTCTCTCCGTCAAAACCATCAATTTCAAATCTCCATATTACAATTTTCTCTTCAATCCATCATTTGGCATATTATTATTATTTTTATTCAATTTCCACGGCGAACGTACGTACGTAGCTTAACGACGACGTTCAAGTTTGAAGAATTTTATTTTTGCAACCGCTTTAGCGTAAAGTTCATCAATCTCTGATTTCGCATATTATTCTTTCTTCTTCAACATTATCATCATGTCTAGAATCTGATTCTTTCCTCCTCATTTCTCTTTACATTTCTTTTCCACCAACTTTAATTTCTATATATGTATATATAACGCGATTTTGTTTGGAAAACAAGAGCATTCGATCGGCATAACTTTCGAGATCTGATCAGTTAGTTATTTGCGTGATCAAAATGGGGATGGAGAATTATTTGAACCACAATTTTCACGCGGTGAAGTCGAAACATTCGTCTGATGAGGTGCTACAGAAATGGAGGAGTTTGTGTCATGTTGTTAAGAACCCTAAGAGATGATTTCGTCACACCGCTAACCTACACAAGCGCAATGAGGCTGCCGCTATGCGACGCACCAATCAGGTAGAGTATTTTTTTTTTATAATTATCGATTAATTTCTGAAATAAATGCCTATTTTAATTTGTTGGTGAACAGATTGTGTGGATTGTAATTTATGTCGTCTGATTGAATTAATGCATGAAACATAATGATTAAAGTGAGATTAGGTAACGGCAAGTGTAATATAATGTTTATTTTGAGATGTGAATCTGAATTTCATTCAATTTGAAATTTGTTCCTTCTCTCTAGTGTAGCCTTGCAAATAAATAGACTCTGTAGAAAATATTTGGTTAAAGTAGTCAATCTCAAATTCTTGAGGATCAAGTAGCTAGCTTCGAAGATGGGCGGTTATACAAACGCCATTGCATATTATCTAGACATCACTGACATGCCACACGGCCAAGCACAACAGGGTAAAAAGTGGTCAAACGGACTGTATAACACGGTCATACGGGTTGTGTGAGGGCCAAATCATACGATGTGTTATATTTTTACCGACATAGAATGACTGTTGTGACCACTAACAAAGCCACACAGGTCGTATGACCAAAATTTTGGCCCTAGTATACGGCCAGTATGATAGGGCTAGAAAGGTTATAAAAGCTCGTATTACGTGACATGCAAGCTGGTGTTCACTTTTGGGTAGCATACCAATAGAAGGACATTTCAGTATTTTACAAGTGTTGTTTGCAATTTGAGCTATTTTAATTCACCAGTTTTACATTGAATTATCAGGAGAAGCTGAGGATTGCAGTTTTGGTGTCAAAGGCTGCATTTCAATTTATACAGGGCAAGTTCCTCATTCTAATCTAGCATCATCAACCTTCTTTTATTTTTTCATTGTATAATGATTTTGTTTCTATTCTACTTTAGGAGCACACAATGGTGATTATGAGGTCCCAGATGAAGTAAAAGAAGCCGGTTTTGACATCTGTGCTGATGAAGCGGCCGCTGTAGTCGAAGGCCACGACCTCAAAAAGCTAAAATTTCATGGTGGCGTGGAGGGCCTTGCAGGAAAGCTTAAAACATCAACCGCAAACGGGCTCTCTATCGACAATGAAAAGCTAGCCCGCAGACAAAGAGTGTATGGAATCAACAAGTTTGCCGAAAGCCCACAACGAAGCTTTTGGGTGTTTGTTTGGGAAGCACTTCATGACATGACGCTTATGATCCTCGCGATGTTTGCCATTGTTTCATTAGTTGTTGGCATTGCAACCGAAGGGTGGCCCAAAGGAGCTCATGATGGTCTCGGGATTGTTGCAAGTATCTTGCTGGTGGTTTTTGTAACCGGAACGAGTGATTACCGCCAATCATTACAGTTTCGAGATTTTGATAAAGAGAAGAAGAAAATCTCTATTCAAGTTACACGGAGCGGGTACAGACAGAAGTTATCAATATATGAACTTCTTGTTGGTGATATTGTGCATCTTTCGATAGGAGATCAAGTCCCTGCAGACGGTCTTTTCATTTCAGGATTTGCAGTCTCGATAGACGAATCTAGTTTGACTGGTGAAAGTGAACCGGTCATGGTTAGTGCCGAGAACCCTTGGTTAATGTCTGGAACCAAGGTCCAAGACGGTTCGTGCAAAATGTTGGTCACAACTGTCGGGATGCAAACCCAATGGGGAAAACTCATGGCAACTTTAAGTGAAGGTGGAGATGATGAAACGCTACTTCAAGTTAAACTGAACGGAGTCGCAACGGTTATTGGAAAGATTGGCCATTTTTTCGCTGTGGTCACTTTTGCGGTTCTGGTGCAACGGTTGGTCTCCAGTAAGATATCAACAGGAACGCAATGGAGTTGGTCTGCCGACGAGGCGCTAGAGTTGTTAGAATACTTCGCTATCGCTGTCACCATTGTCGTCGTTGCAGTTCCCGAAGGGTTGCCTCTGGCTGTCACTTTAAGCCTCGCTTTTGCGATGAAAAAAATGATGAACGATAAGGCTCTTGTTCGCTACCTGGCCGCCTGTGAGACCATGGGGTCTGCCACAACTATCTGCAGTGACAAAACCGGCACGCTGACCACCAACAAAATGACCGTCGTCAAATCATGCATATGTTTAAACATCATGGATGTATCAAAACAAGGAAACCCTGGCGTCAATGGGAATGCGCTAAACATTCTTCTCCAATCCATATTCACCAACACAGGCGGAGAAGTAGTGAATAACAAAGAAGGGAAGCGTGAGATTCTTGGAACGCCTACTGAGGCCGCGATACTGGAATATGGACTGTCACTTGGCGGTGACTTCCAATCCGAGCGCCAGTCATCGACGATATTAAGAGTCGAGCCGTTCAACTCGTCCAAGAAGCGCATGGGAGTGGTGCTGAAGCTTCCGGATGGTGGTGTAAGAGCACATTGCAAAGGTGCTTCGGAAATAGTATTAGCTGCATGTAACAAAGTGCTCAATGCAGATGGAGAAGTGGTTGATCTTAAAGAAGGGTCACTTAACCATTTGAAAAGTACAATTGAGCTATTTGCTAGTGAAGCACTTAGAACTCTGTGTCTTGCATATATAGATTTAGACAAGAGTACTGTGAATGCTGACACTCCTATTCCGTCTTCTGGGTATACTTGTATAGGCGTTGTGGGGATAAAAGATCTGGTCCGTCCAGGTGTTAAGGAATCGGTTGCCCTGTGTAGATCAGCTGGTATAATCGTTCGTATGGTTACAGGCGATAATATAAACACAGCAAAAGCCATAGCTAAAGAATGTGGAATACTTAGAGATGGCGGTATAGCTATTGAAGGTCCAGATTTTCGTGAGAAGAGTTTGGAGGAGTTGGATGAAATTGTTCCCAAGATTCAGGTTTGTATAACATATTATTAGATTACATCAAAATTCTCCGATCTTTGATGGTTCGGTTTGTTTCGGTTTTGCTTTAACTATTTGTTCTTGAAACTTTTTTAGCAAACTAAAATAATGAATTTGGTTGGGACTAATTTTTTTTTTTTTTAATTTGTAATTGGTTGTTATCATAAATTTGGACTAAAATAATTAGGTCACAGTTTTTACCAAATTCTTATAAATCACACAAATTTCAAAACTAAAAATGAAAAATTCATATTCAGTTTTTCCGGTTTATATCACACGCATAACTGAAACCAAACCGAAAGTTCAGTTTATTACGAAAACATAAAACTAAAGAGTTGGGTTTTGTTTGTGTTTGTTTCTGTGGGTTTGAAATCTTTGGGCTGGAAAAAAATTGGCAAAAATAATGTACTTGGACCTAAAACTTTGGGACTAAATTTATTAGAAACTTGGGCTAAAATATTTGGGTATCACTTTATTAAATTCTTATAAATTACATAAATTTCAAAATCTGAAAGTTCATAAAATTGGTTCAGTTTCTTTTTTTTTCATGCAAAACCGAATATGAACTGAACGTTCGGTTGTTGCGAAAACATAAAACCATCGGCTTTTGTTTGGGTTCGATTATTTGGTTCGGTTTTTTCTGTTACAAATCATTTTTTCCGGATTTATACACACCCCTACCACAGTGCCCTGATTACCAATGGACTAGCTAAAGGACAACTTGCATCGGGCATGTTATAAATTTTAGCCCGATTTTTATACGTAATGTAGGTGATGGCGCGGTCTTCACCTTTAGATAAACATACACTAGTAAAACACTTGCGGACCACGTTTGGGGAGGTTGTAGCTGTTACAGGTGATGGAACAAACGACGCACCGGCACTTCATGAAGCAGATGTCGGGCTGGCAATGGGCATTGCTGGAACTGAGGCAAGATAACATGATTTTAGCCTAACTTTATCACTCATATAGATATAACTTTTTCCTTATGTATGTTGGGGTCGGTCGGTCTACGTTAATATTCAAAAGTTTGTACAGTTTCAGCTGACTGTCAACATTGTTGCTTTAATGGTGAACTTCACATCAGCTTGTTTGACAGGTATAGTTATTGTAACACCTCTGGCAAATCCTAACATTTGTAATGTTGGTCTTAAAAAGCACGCCTCAGATGTTTCCACTCAAGTAGGCCTGCAAAGGAACCAAACGAACACAAACGGTTCATGTTCGTGGTCGTTTTTTAACTTTGACTGAAAAAACACTAACAATTAAACGAATGGGATTTTCTTCTTCGTGTTTGCTCATTAAGAAAATGGGCTTGTTCATGCTCGTTTATTTTTGTTTGTTAACAGTATAAATGAACGGGTTCGTGAGCGTAAAAAAATAAACATAACTGAACATAAATGAACAAACATATCTAAGCTAGAACTAATTAGAAGTGAGTGTGAACAAAATGTTTTGGGCCTAAAGTGAATATAACTAGACTATAAATGTAATGTGCCTAAACAAATCAAATAATATATCATTTAACATAGCTCAAGAACATAAATGAATCAATAAGACATGTGTTCATATTCGTTCGTTTAACTAAGTAAACATAAATTTATGCTCATGTTTTGTTTGTTTATTAAGTAAATGAGCATAAACAAACTCCCCGTGAAAATTTCTCTTAGTTCGTTTACAGGCATACTGACTCAGGTGACAAAAAACGAACCTTTGAGCTCTTCATGTGCAAAGTAATCAATGTTGGTTGATACGAGTGGTCAGATGTTACAGTCACACCTTTACATATAACACGGAGCATCTACTTGTTCTTTTTTATTTTTCTTTTCCTTTTTTTTGTATTATTATAGGGAGCACTCCCCTAACCGCAGTTCAACTATTATGGTTAACATGATCATGGACACACTGGGAGCACTGGCGCTTGCTACTGAGCCATCAAACAATGCACTAATGAAGCGGACCCCCGTCGGCCGATATGGGAATTTTATTAGCAATGTTATGTGGAGGAACATCTTTGGACAATCATTGTACCAGTTCATAATTATATGGCTACTTCAAACCAAAGGGAAATCATTTTATGGCCTTCATGGAGACAATTCAGACTTGATCCTCAACACACTTATATTCAACTCCTTTGTATTTTGTCAGGTATTACCTTGTTCGTTCATTTAACTTTAACCGAACAAACGACCTAACAAGAACAATTAAACAAACATGGGTTCCTTGTTCGTGTTTGTTCGTTAAGCAGATGAACATGCTCGTCTTCGTTTATGTCTGTTCACATTCATTTATAAACAATATTAACGAAAACTCATGAATGAACAAAACTGAACAAACGAACACAAACAGAGCGTGTTTATGTTTGTTCATTTAACTTTAACCGAAAAAATGATCGAACATAAACAATTAAACAATTGGGCTTCTTGTTCGTGCTCGTTTTTTAAGAAAATGAACAAGTTCATGTTTGTTTATGTTCGTTCTTTAACTGTGTAAATGAGCGGCTCACTGACGAACATAACTGAACGTAAATGAAGGAACATAACTAGCTACAACCAATTAAAAATAATGTGAAGAATAATGTGTTAGTCCTAAAGAGTTATTAAAACTCCACTAAGTTGTAATGGGTCAAAAAATTTAAATAAATATATTAACGAACGACACAAACAAGTTTAAATGGACTAAAATGCTCACTAACATATATGAACGAACGAGACGTATTCATGTTTGTTCTTTTATTAAATAAACGAACTTATACAAACGTAAACTAAATAACATAATGAACGTAAAATAACGGACACATGAATTTAAACGAATGAACGTAAACCTCGTTTACGAACAAATATAAACGATCGAGACATGTATTCATATTTGTTCGTTTAACCAAGACAAATTTTTTTGTGTTCATAATCGTTTGTTTAATAAATAAATGAACATAAACGAACTTAAATAAATGTAAACTAACTAACATAAATGAACATAAACAAACAAACATAAAAGGATGAAAGTAAACCTTGCTCACGAACATATGTGAAAGAAAGAGGTGTGTGTACATGCCTAATGTTATTTCAAAATTGAGAACATACGTACATGAATAATGCAATCATAACAGTTTGATTATAACCTATGCAGCTTTTTAACGAGGTTAACTCTAGAGAAATGGAGAAACTAAACGTGTTCAACGGGATATTGAAGAACAATGTGTTTGTGGGTGTTTTAAGTGCAACTGTGGTTTTCCAAGTGATAATAATCGAGTTTTTGGGTACTTTTGCAAGTACTTCACCGTTGACCATGAGACAATGGTATTATAGTGTGTTGACCGGGTTTATGAGCATGCCGATTGCTGTGATCTTGAAGATGATCCCTGTTTGAGTCTGCATTAAGCAGCTAGATGAGTTCTCATCTCTTCATTAAGACTAGAAGTTGGTTTTCTTTTCTTTTTCTTTTTTACTTTTTATATAAGTGTATTAATACTAATTGCAAAATTTCGAACTTATAAAAGTTTTCTTGACTCTCAAATCTACCTATGTTTGTTTCAAATGCATGCGGAACTGATAAAATTGGTTTTATAATTTAATTAAAATATGGGCCTTGAATTAGGTTATTGTCACACCCCGACTAGCCAAGTGCGGAAGCATAAAACGGGAATGTAGCACACACCTCTGGTATCAACCACATTGTTTATAAAGAAAGATTACAAACTAATTTATAATATATTACATTGTTCTATCTTTGTTTACAAACTAGATGTTACAACAAAATCTGTTCGTCAAACTATTCTCTTCGTTACTAATACCCTTGCGTCTGTTAACACAGCATCGACCACATTCAGTAATAGGTAGCACATCTCCAAGGATTTTCCAA
This sequence comes from Bidens hawaiensis, assembly GCF_021521415.1. Lineage (NCBI taxonomy): Eukaryota > Viridiplantae > Streptophyta > Magnoliopsida > Asterales > Asteraceae > Bidens > Bidens hawaiensis. The sequence goes on from NW_027491022.1 coordinate 4,143,485, forward strand.
TTTCGATACAACACCTAAAAATCACGTTTAAAATGGGTCAACCACTAGAGTTGGTGAGTTTCACGTGTTTCAAGAAAACAGATATGCGTAATCACAAGTCATAGTTTGTATATACGCTTGTAAGTATGTATGTATGTGTATATGTGATGTAATTATGCTAAGACACAGTGAAGCCTGTACTGTTTGTACATGCTGCGTGCCTCCATTCAACCACTGTGGCCCCCCTTACGCCCACAACATGCCCCAAGTAGCCATGCCTAACACTACGTAGTTTGTTTGTATAATTATGGACATGTGTAAACGGGATAAGGTCTCAGCAAACCGTGCTGGCCCCGTCTGGGTTTGTCTAACCAATAGTACTATTCACAAGCCACCGGCTCGAAGTTAATCATCGTGTTAGTGGGGACTTTCGTGTGTTAGCACTTAGATAATTCACATAATCATACGTTTCACATATGTATATAGATATAAGCAAATATGCTTTTCACCCCAAAAGTTTGTAAAAGAATTCAGATAGTGGGGGTCATGAAACTCACGATTTAATGGTATTCGGTACAGCGTCAGCTCGAGGTTGGTTTGACTTGCAAGCACTAGTCCCTATAATCAATATTATAATAATATTAATATTCTAACATTATTATATTCTCTATACTTAACTGGGCTGTATTTCTAATTTGGGTATAGCTGTTACATTTGAAAGTGTCAATGGGCTGTATTCCAATAGGTTCGTTAATCATGAACTTGTCGGTTTTTATCCAATTTGAGTTTGTTTAATCTTCTATTCAGCACCATTAAATATCTGTTTATCATTAAATTATGTAAATTTTGAAACTTATCAATTAAAATATTTAGATTTTTATAAAAATATTTCTAGAATTATTTGCTGATTTATTAATTTATAAAAATTCATTTTATATGCTTTATTTTTAGCCCGAAAATCGTCCATTTATACCAAACGATTCCGAAAAATCTGACAAAATTCTTGAATGATCCAAATACTTCCCAAAACACCCTGTAAAATTTCCAGAATTTAATAAACATGCCAAATTACTTTTTTGAGCCGAAAACGATTGTAAAAACCCAAATAAATACCAATCCACAAAACATAACTAGGGTTTTCCAAATGAACCCAAATTTCATATACGATTATAATATACCAAATTTGAGTTCTCCACAAAATTTCAGAATTTTTCCAAACATTTTAAGTATGTTTCCCAAATAAACGTGTATTACACGGGGCTGGTTCGTTTTCTCCCTCTTAAAAATATTTGGACATGGACTCATTCATATGGTCCCTGATGTCCCTGTAATATTTTGCAAGCTAACAATATGCACATTACAACCTAACTATAAACAGCCCGTAATCGATTAATTCGGTATTACCTTTTCCGTTTTGGTTCGTTTTTGCCCTCTTAATCAAATTTCCAGATTCTTGGGCTTCTAAGTAAGGTGGAGACAGGTCCTATATCACAAACCAAGCATATATCATCAACATAACAGCCTTGGAACTTAGGGTTTTGGCTAGGGCTTTAAACCGAACTTTTGAACTGTAAAAACGCGATTTAAACCCCATAATCCGTGTTTATGGCCAAAAATTTACCAAAACAGGTTCCTAACCAAGTGTATGATCAAAATATGTTTATGGACAATTTTTAGGATTTTTTCATGGTTAGGAATGATTTTTAGTAATCAAACTATGTTTAGGAATGATTAAACATGTTTAAATCATGTATTAATGATCAAAATATGAAGATTACCTAGGGTTTGATCTTGAACTAAATTTTCAGAAGTTTTTAGTGCAGGGATGTTATGAAAAAAAGTGCTATAATATCTTACATATATTATTAAAAAGAAAAGAAAGCTTGGGGGGGGACTCCTTTGGGGGCCGGAAATGGAATGGCCCCCCCTTGGGCCCATTTGGCCCACTTTTCTTGAGTTACGTGCCCGTACATGAAATGCTGAGTCCAAATTTATGTTGGATTCGGTTTATGGTATGAAAAATATATCGGGTACGACAAATAGCGCGAAAACGAGTGTTTCGGCCATTTTCTTGTAAAATTAGAAAACACACTATTTTTTTGTAAAATTTAAATTATTTTCACGGATCGCTTAAAACATTCCCACTAAGTGTTTTGTAAGTCTTTTTTGGCTTAACGGATGATACAATGCTTGTTTTGTAACTCTCTTTCGCGTTTAAGTTCATAGCGGGTAGTTAAACGAGTATGTTTTCATTTAACTGGTTTGCTATCGTACTAAGGCCATAATACCAATATTCTAGCTTATATTAAACGTATATCACTTATAGATACCCCCTGGGATATCTGGGTCATAGGTAGACCCGTTTGGTTTTTCGTTTGTTTGGTACGTAATAAGCGGTTAATTGTTTAATCGGTAAATACGTATTGAGGCGTACCTGGTTTTTTTCTCAAATGTCACATTCTCCCTCAGTTAGAAAATTTTGTCCCCAAAATTCGATTATTCAACTTTTCCTTATTTGGAAACAAGTGTGGGTATTTCTTTTTAAATTCCGATTTTCGTTCCCACGTGAATTCGGGTCCCCGTTTTGAATTCCACAGAACTTTGACCAGAGAGATTTTGTTGTGTCTTAATTGTTTGATCTTCCCCTCTAGTATTTCCACTGGTTCCTCTATGAAGTTTATTTTTTCATTTATGTTCAAGTCTTTTAGTGGTACGATTTCGATTTCGGCAGTAAGGCACCTTTTTAGGTTTAATACGTGGAAAACATCGTGAATAGAACTTAACTCCAAAGGTAGTTTCAGTCGGTAGGCTACGGGACGAATTTTAGAAAAAACTTCATACGTTCCAATATATCACGGAGCTTGTTTACCGGTTTTACCGAATCGAATAACGTCTTTCCAAGGGGATACTTTCAAAAATACTTTATTACCTACTTCGAAGGATAACGGCTTTCTACGAACATCAGCATAGCTTTTCTGTCGGTCTTGGCTTTCGAATTTTGTCAGTGGTTTCTTGAATCAGATCGGATCGGGTAATTTGCGTGTCGCCAACTTCAGTCCAGCATAGTGGAGACCTACATTTTCGCCCGTACAACGCCTCATATGGTGCCGCTTGTATGCTACTATGATAGCTATTATTATATGAAAATTCAACCAGTGGGAGATGTTGATCCCAACTCCCACCGAAGTCTAGTACACAAGTGAAGAGTAAATCTTCTAAAGTCTGAATGGTTCGTTCGGATTGACCGTCAGTTTGGGGATGGTAGGCCATGCTCAGATCAATTCGGGTTCCCAGGGCTTCTTGCATAGCTTGCCAGAAACGAGAGGTAAAATGGCTATCACGATCTGAAAAGATTGAAACGTGTACGCCCATGTCGGGATATGATTTCATTGATGTAGATGTGACCGAGTTTTTCGGTCGTGAAGTGGTACGATTCAGAAGGAAGTGTGCGGATTTGATTAGTCGGTCAACTATTACCCATATTGCATCTTTTCCTCGGGATGTTTTAGGAAGGTGTGTTACAACGTCCATAGTAATTTGTTCCCACTTCCATTGAGGTATCTCTGGTTGGTGCAACATTCCCGAGGTTTTTGATACTCAACCTTAACTCTAGCGTAAGTTAGGAATTTACCGACATACGTGGTGGCTATGTACTTCTTCATACCGGGCCACCAATAATATTCTTTTTGGTCTTTGTACATCTTGTCTATTCCTGGGTGAATGGAGTATTTGGACTTATGTGCCTCGTTCATGATCAAGTCCCGTAAGTTATTAAGAGTTGGAATCCAGACTCGGTTTTTGAAGTACATAATTTCATCAGTTCTTTCTTCAAAATTCTGCTTGTTCCCGTGCAAATCTTCATCCTCTCAGTGATCTTATTTTAAGGCTTCGTTTTTGAAAATACTGATTCGTTCGGTAAGGCTAGTTTGGACAATCATTCCCAGTGTTCGGACCGTCAGTGGTTTAGTTCTGTCTTTTCTACTAAAAGCATCTACTACTATATAAGCCTTGCCCGGATGGTAATGAATTTCACGGTCATAATCATTCAACAGTTTTACCCATCTTTTCTATCTCATGTTCAGTTCTTTTTGGTAAAAAATATGCTGTAGGCTTTTGTGGTCAGTGTATACTGTGCGTTTGGTGCCATACAAGTAGTGCCTCCAGATCTTAAGTGCCAAAATAACCGCGCCCAGTTCTAAGTCATGGGTAGTATAATTCTCGTGCACCACCTTTAACTGTCAAAAAGCATATGCTATGACCTTGTTTCTTTGCATAAGTACGCATCCTAAATCTTTCCGGGTTGCATCACAATAAACAACAAGGTCCTCAGTTCCGTTTGGGAGACTCAGTATCGGGGCTTGACATAGTTTCTGTTTCAGCAGTTGAAAGACCGCTTATTGTTCTTCTCCCCAATCATAAACACGGTCTTTTTGGGTTAAAAGGATTAGAGGCTGGGCTATACTGGAAAAGTTTGCAATAAAGCACCGGTAATACCCTGCTAGTCCCAAAAGTTGGCGAATCTTTTTTGGTGATTTCGGGGGTTGCCAATTTTTAATCGCTTCGATTTTGTTTGAATCTACATGGATTTCGTGCTGATTAACAACCTGGCATAAAAATTGCACCTCTTGTAGACAAAATTCACATTTGGACAACTTGGCATACAACTTCTCTTGCCTCAATAACTCCAAGATTGTTCGTAAGTGTTGCTCGTGTTCCTCCTTGGTGTTTGAATATATTAGAATGTCATCAATAAACACTTTAATGAATTTGTCGAGGTATAGCTTACAAACTCGATTCATAAGATCCATGAATACTGCGGGTGCAATAGTCATCCCAAAAGGCATAACTAAGAATTCATAGTGACCATGACGAGTTCGAAATGCCGTTTTAGACACATCTTCCTCTTGGATTTTTGACTTGATGGTAGCCGATCAGAGGTTGATTTTTGAGAAGTAATTTGCCCCTTGAAGTTGGTCAAATAAATCATCTATTCGTGGGAGAGGATATCGGTTTTTGATGGTTACTTTGTTTAATTCCTGGTAATCAATACACATTCTAAAGCTTCGATCTTTCTTCTTTACAACCGACACCGGTGCTCCCCAAGGAGAATATCTAGGACATATGAAACCCTTATCTAATAATTCCTGTAATTGGCTTGATAATTCTTGCATTTTAGAGGATGCCAATCGATAAGGTGTCTTGGTAATGGGGGCTGATCCCGGGATTAGGTCAATATTGAATTCGACTTGTCAGGTCAGTGGTAATCCGGTAGTTCGTCGGGAAAGACATCGGGGTATTCACGTACTACGGGGATATCTTCTATGTGTTTTTCATCGGGGTTCTCTACGGTTACGTTTGCCAGAAACGCCATACACCCTTGGCGTAAACACTTCAATACCTTGAGATGAGACACGAGAGGTAATATTGAAGTAGACTTTTCTCCCTGTACCATAATCGTCCTACCATCTGAAAGGGGAATTTTAACTATCTTATCATTATACACAATCTCCGCTTTATACTTGGTTAACCAATCCATGCCAACAATTACATCGAAGCTTCCTAACTCTACTGGAATTAGGTCAATAAGGAATGAGTGGTCATTTAGAATAATGGAACTGTTTTAGACTATCTAGTTGACAGATATAGAGTTACTATTAGCGAGTTCTATAGCATAGGGATTTGTTAGTTTACTAACCGACATATTTCCCACGGATAAAAAGTTGTTGGAAACAAAGCTTCTATCAGCACCCGTATCAAATAGTACAGAAGCAAATTGACCATAACTACGACTGTACGTGTTACTACGTCCTCTAGGCACACTTGAAGTTGATGCTTGGTTCTGTCTCGCAACTGCTCCTTGATTCAGCTTGGGGCAGTTCCTTCTAAAGTGCTTTGTGCTACCACGTTCAAAACAAGCATAGTGGTTTACTACGGTTGGGTTTTGTTTAATGGGTTGCTGACGAATTGGTTGAGGTCTAAGTGGTTGTGGACGACAGGGTTGAGGTGTTTGAGTTGGTTGGTTTACAATCTCCATACTAATCTGCAATTGGAGCAACCATTGTGCCCAGTCCTTCCACACTTCTGAGATACTAATGGTCTGCAATCACCCACATGATGAAAATTGCATTTATCACACTTTGGCCAGGGTCCCTTGTACCTATCTCGTTTCACATCAACACTACTCATAACATAATTTTGTATCATCGGGCATGCACGTTTACCCACTTGTCTCCTTTGTGATCTCATTCCATAATTCGTTCATTTTATACATGATGATTCCCCGTCCATTCTCAATACTCTGCTTCTTATCAAGTCAAAAGTTACAATGCCAGCTTGAGTCACGGCATTCTTAAATGATGTGTGATCAACAGAATTCACCAAAATCCTCACTTATGGGGCTAAACCCCATATATAAAGTTCAATGCGCTTAGCTTCATGAGTTACTAACCATGGTACTAAGAGAGCCAGTTTGTTGAAGCGGTTTTAATATCCCAAATGGTTCGCTCATCTCATTTCCAGGCTCCAGAGTTCATGTTCTGACCTTTGGATTTTGTTCTTTGGGCTAAAATGTTCCAACATCAGTGTTTTGAGTTCTGTCCAATTCATGCGATTAACTGTATCCTGTCCTTTTATTTGTACCGTAGTGTTCCACCACATTAAGGTGTGATCAGTAGATGTAGAGGCAACATACTTGACTATGCATTCGGGTGGACAATTACTGATATTGATGACAGTTCGGTCTTTTAAATCCATTTAATCAACCTGTTTGGCCCTTTGGTTCCCCAGAAGTCTATCGGTTTACAAGCCATAAAGTGTTTGATTGAATATTCTCTCCGTGGGTGATTAGGGTTGTTATGGTTATTGTCTGGGTTCGGTGGAGGATTATTGTTACCCATGGGATTTGTATTTAGAGTGGGATTGTTATTATTGATAACATTTGTATCTAGTGGGGGATTGTTTGTATTGGGAGTGGCATTTGTATTAGGTGGGGGAATATTATTTGTGACAGTATTAGTGTTAGTTAGGGCGACATATTGTTTGGCGGTTGATTTGTTTGTAAGTTTGCATTTACACCGGGAGTTACTTGTGTTACAATAAGTGGGATCACTGCTTGCATTTGCCAAGCAATCATCTCAGCTATCTCCACCTCAGTCATAGGGTTTGCTTTCTTTGGGGTCATTCTATAATGATAATCCAATACAAATCAATTAATACGAATTCCATCACATAACAGTGATCACAATAATGATTGTACAAGTAAACCAAACAACATACTGGTATTTCACATATTGTACTGTACATATGTATCAAAGTAGCACATATACTTAGCCTGATAAAGGCCAGTGCTTGCATGTGTATATCAAAATCTGTCAGTATGTGACGGTTAGACTTAACCCTGTAAGGGTTAGTGCTTGTAATAATACATCAAAATCCTGCTCCATGTCAGCATACATAATACTATATACATACATGGAGTGTCAAGAAACTACGTATATAGATCCATAACATACTGCATCTAGCTATACAAACTATGCGCTAACCACAAACATAAAAATATCAACGCCGAAATCATCCAATAACAGCTCCATAGTTGGACTGTCACCCTATCCAAACACTAGCGGTGGTAGGCATCAGACTGCTGTAAGTTCACCATCTGATGTAGTGTCAATATACACTGGGTCACGTCCCTCCTCCCCTAATTTATGTTAGCTTGGTTATCGAGTGGTCTGTCACATGTTCAGTTAGGACAGCAATCCAAGAGCTGTTTCCTATATCTGGGAGTTCAGGGCTAGAGGTAGTCACACTCAATGAATGGGAGGGTGTGGCACCTGTCCTAGGGTGTGAAGGCTCCCCCCGATGATAAGTAGATCTTGGTGTGAATGACTAGGGTCGATCGGGGTTACCCGAATACAAGCGGTCTGCTAGCTCGTTGTGTAACTAAAGTCGTCGGGGACAGGTGGATAGGTGGAGTAGGTGATCTAGCTACTCTAGTGGGTGAATGATATTGACTGGTAACCTCGTCCTGACCTCTACGTGGTGACCTGGGTGGGTAACTATCACGTCTATAACCGGATAGGTCGGGCTCAGCACATTACTGGGTAGTTCTCTAACAATTATCTCCTCCTCGTCCTCTTCCGGATCTTCTCCGGATCCTCTTCCGGATCCTCCTCCTCGATCTCCGGATCTTCCACCTCCTTAGATATCATCGGTTCCTCTTTCGGTACAAGTCGTTACTCCTTGCCATTTCTCGGCACAATGGTTATTTATATGAATAATATTTATTGCTAGTGTTAACTAGTGTAGGGGAGGTTTATGAATTAGGTCAAATTTTATATTAATTATAATAAAATATAATATTAGTTTTTTTAAAATTTAATGTTAATTATAATAAGAATCAATATAGATTTTAATCGAATATATATTCATTATAATATGATTTACCATTATCGACAGTACAGCACGTACACGTATTCGTACACCTTGTTCCAGAATGGCACGTATGTATGTTACATATATATATATATACTTAACATTACCTTTTATATACATATGTTGCAATTTTTACCTATCGGTACATCCCGTGATTTCTCTCCGAATTCCCTCGTACAAGCAAGTCTGTTATTATATTCCAGACCACAATAACTCACTTGCCCTACAAGTTCATCCCGGCATCCATCAGTATATAATATTAAATAATCATTTATTTCCCCAGAGATAATCGAGCCAACGGTTATATTTTAGGTATCCTAAGGGATAACCTAATCCTTTATAACCAATGGCTTTGATACCAACTTCTGTCACACCACGACTAGCCAAATGCGGAAGCGTAAAACGGAAATGTAACAGACACCTCTGATATCATCCACATTGGTTATAAAGGAACTTTACAAACTAATTTATAATATATTACATTGTTCTATCTTTGTTTACAAACTAGATGTTACAACAAAATATGTTCATTAAACTATTCTCTTTGTTACTAATACCCTTGTGTCTATTCACATAGCATCGACCACATTCAGTATCAGGTAGCACGTCGTCAAGGATTTTCCAATTTTGGTACCACACCTGAAAAGCACGTTTAAAATGGGTCAACTACAAGAGTTGGTATTTTCACGCGTTTCAAGAAAAAAAGTATGCGTAATCACAAGACATAGTTTGTATATACGCTTGTATGTATGTATATGTATATGTGATGTAATTATGCTAAGTTACAGTGAAGCATGGATTGTTTGTACATGCTGCGTGCCTCCATTTCCCACGCGCAATCAACCACTGTGGCTCCCCTTTCGCCCACAACATGCCCCAAGTAGCCATGCCTAACACTACATAGCTTGTTTGTATAATTATGGACATGTGCAAACGAGATAAGGTCTCAGCAAACTGTTCTGGCCCCGTCTAGGTTTGTCAAACCAATAGTACTAATCACAAGCAACCGGCTCGAAGTTAATCACTGTGTTAGTGGGGACTTTCGTATGTTAGCACTTAGATAATTCACATCATCGTACGTTTCATATATGTATATAGATATAAGCAAACATGATTTTCTCCCCTAAATGTTTGTAAAACAGTTCAGAAAGTGGGGTCATGAAACTCACGGTTTAATCAGTATTCGGTACAGCGTCAGCTCGGGGTTGGTTTGACTCGCAATCACTAGTTCCTATAATCAATATTATAATAATATTAATATTCTAATATTATTATATTCTCTATACTAAATTGGGCTGTAGATCTAATCTGGGTATAGCTGTTACATCCAGAAAGTGTCAATGGGCTTAGATCGTGATGTTGTTCAATGTTTAATACTTAAAACCGAACATGGCTCAGTAACCTGTTTCACCTACTGGGCCAAGTTGATCATTAATGCGTTTAGAAAACAGGTATGAGTATGTAAACTTGGGTAAATGTGTTGGTTGATAAAAAGATTAAGTTATAAAGAAATACCACAGTTTAGGGGCTTGGATTCGCTACGGGGCTATTTTTCGTTTATTCAGTTTGATTTGAAGAAAATGCACACAATTTATCCAACCTGTCCGGATTTCTCACAAAAATTTTGTTTTTTACTTAATTAATCAAAAAATATGATTTTTGATCAATATTGATGTTCTAATATTCCAACAGGTTCGTTAATCACGAACTTGTCGGTTTTTATCAAATTTGAATTTGTTAATCTTCAATTTAGCACCATTAATTATCAGTTTATCATTAAATTATGAAAATTTAGAAACTTTTTAATTAAAATATATATATTTTTATAAAAATATTTCTGGAATTATTTCCTGATTTATTAATTTATAAAAATTTATTTTATATGCTATATTTAGCAAGTAAACCGTTCGTTTATACCAAGCGATTTCTAAAAAATTCCAAAAAATTCCAGAGTGATCCAAATACTTCCCAAACAACCTGTAAAATTTCTGGAATTTAACAACCTTGCCAAATTACCTTTTCGAGCCGAAAACGACTGTTAAAACCCGAATAAACGCAAATCCACAAAACATAGCTAGGCTTTCCAAATGACCCCAAAATTTCATATGTTATCATATTATACCAAATCTATGTTCCCCACAAAATTTTAGAATTTTCTAAGTATTTTAAGTCTGTTTCCCAAATAAACGTCCTAATTCTGTAATAAATTCGTCAAATATTCTCAGATGGTCAAAAAATTACCAAATTTGGACAGGGACTCATTCATATTGTCCCTGACGTTCCTGCATAATTTTAGAAGCAAAAAATATTCACATCACAAACTAACCCTAAACAACACGTAATCGATTAATTGGGTATTACCTTTGCGGTTTTGGTTCGTTTTCGCCCTCTTAATCAAATTTCCAGATCCTTGGGCTTATAAGTAAGGTGGAGAAAGGTACTATATCACAAAACATGCATATATGATCAACATAACAGCCTTGGAACTTAGGGTGTCGGCTAGGGCTTTAAACCGAACTTTTGAACCGTAAAAACGTGATTCAAACCTCATAATCCGTGTTTATGGCCAAAAAAAACTTAACAAAATAGGTTCCTAATCATGTGTATGATCAAAATATATTTATGGACAATTTTAGGATTTTTGCATGGTTAGGAATGATTTTTAGCAGTCAAACTATGTTTAGGAATGATTAAACATGTTTAAATCAGGTATTAATGATCAAAATATGAAGATTACCTAGGGTTCGATCTTCAACTAAATTTCTAGAAGCTTTTATTGTAGGTATGTTATGAAAAAAAGTGCTAAATATCTTACATATATTAGTAAAAAGAAAAGTAAGCTTGGGGGGGGGGGGACCCCTTTGGCGGCCGGAAATGGAATGGCCCCCCTTAGGCCCATTTGGCCCAGTTTCTCGATTTACATGCCCGTACGTGAAATGCCGAGTCCAAATTTATTTTGGGTTCAGTTTTTGGCGCAAAAAATATATCAGGGATAACGAATAGCGTGCAAAACGAGTGCCTTTCGGCCATTTTCTTGTAAAATTAGAAAAATACACTATTTGTTTGTAAAATCGAAAATATTTTCACGGATCACTTAAAACATTCCCACTAAGGGTATGTTTGGTGAAAATAGTTGGAAGTTTAAAGTTGGAAGCTGGTAGCTGTTAGCTGTTAGTTGTAGCTTTTTAGATATATTTAGGTGTTTTGTAGAGTAGTTGGAGCTTTTTAGATATATTTAGGTATTTGGTAGATTAGCTGGAGCTTTTAATAAAACTAATTGGGTGCTAGCGCGGTGCGCGGGCAACCTGAGATCAACTGCATAATCAGCGTCGGCACGTGATTCACTTGATATTAGTGCACGAATAACCTGAATGCAGACGTGTACTTCATGCAAAGGTAGCAAGTGTGTAATCGTGGCGAAAATCAAGAAACAAAGCTAAAATATACAGTAATTTCAAATAGATAGTTTTTTAAACCAACCTCTTTTGATTTGAAACTCTTTCCGACCCGACACCGTTTTAATCTGAAACATATTATGACCATTTGCAACCACTTCCGCCGTTGAGTAAACTTCCGGCCCCGGAAATGCTTTTTGATGAAGAAGAAGAAATTCATGATTTCATTTCTCCAAATAGATCAACTGCAACTACAAATGAAGGGTATTCAGTACGCGGCTCGAATATTAAACAGATTCATCGAAAAGTTTCGAGCATGAATTCGAAAAGAACTTCACCAAGATTAAGACTTTCGGTTTGTTCTTTGTCCTGAAAATCCTGATTTGGCCATTTCTCTTGTGAAACAACCACCACCAATTAAGACAACTTCAACAAGCCCTGCTGCTAAAGTAATTCCCAAGATTATAAATCCAACATCTTCTCAGTGTCTGAGGTGCTGTTTATTTTTTTATGACAAAAACTGTCTGCAATCTGATTTCATGTCTACAACTGAATATGTGGTCTGAAGGTCTGCAATCTGAAAAATAATATTGTTTGTTTTATAATCTGGATATTGTCTGCATAAGCTGAAAATTAATTACCTATCATACATATAACAATAGATAGAACTAATTTAATGTCTGTAGATTGCTAAAATAATTGGTGTTGGTGTACGAACTATGAAAGTGGGTGGTGGTGGACGATTGGTGGCAAACTATTGTGGTAGGCGATGAACGGTGGTGGTGGATGATGGGTGGTGGTGATGGACGGTTGTGGTGGCGATGGACAGTGGGTGGTGGTTGGTGGTGGTGGCGGACGGTGGGTTGTGGTAGTGGATGATGGTTGTGGCCGACGGTAGGTGGTGATGGCGGACGGTGGATAGTGGGTGGTGGTAGTGGACGATGGTTGTGGCCGATGGTGGGTGGTGGTGATGGACGGCGTTGGTGGTGGTGGGTGGTGGACGGTGGTGGTACTGGCGGATGGTGTGTGATGGGGGGTGGTAATGGACAGTGGTTGTGGCCGACGATGGGTGGTGGTGGTGATGGACGGTGGTGGTGGTGGGTGGTGGATGGTGGTGGTGGAGGACGGTGGTGGTGGATGGTGGTGGTGGACGTTGGTGGTTGGTGGTCGGTGGTGGTGATGGCGGACGGTGGGCGATGGTGGCGCACGGTTAGTTGTGGTGGTGTTGGACATTGAGTGTTGGTAGGATGTTAAGAAGTGTGCTGAAGTTGAACAATAGCTTATTCTTTAAGATTATAAAAGCATTTTTCAGATTTTTTTTTTTTTGAAAAACAAACAAACAGTCTTCAGAAGCTTATGTCTGCGCGCCCGTAGATATATGCACCCTGCTGACCTTTTAATCAAAAACAAACATAACCTAAGCAATGATGATCTTCAAGCTAATAACCGTTCGAAACCAAAGCTTAAGCCTCATAGGCCGTTAACGTAAATGAACTGAACTTTTAGTGAACTGTTGGGCGGGATACTCGTTTATGTTTGTTTATTTTATAAACAAACGAACATGAAAAAGCCTTTTTGTTCATTTAGTTAAACAGACAAACATGAAGACGTCTCGTTAGTTTACTGTTCAATAAATTTCGTTTATGTTTGTTACTTTTCGTTTGGTCGTTTATACATTCATTTAAGTTTTGTAGGCATATTACAGTTTATTCGAGTCTATGAAATTAAATTATCATCCATTATAATTTAGTTGGATTTTATGATATTTAGCCTTAAAAGTGAATGTTGTCCCATAATAACAATGTTAGAAATCATTGAAAGGTATGAGACTTGTCTCACATCAATTGTATAGGCGACTAGCGTGCGGTTTATAGGCCGGATAGGTCCATCGCCCATTAGATTTGTCTCGCTAGTTTACTGTTTAATAAATTTCATTTATGTTTGTTAGTCTTCATTTGGTCCTTTATACATTCATTTAAGTTTTATAGGCATATTACAGTTTTTTCGAGTTTATGAAATTAAATTATCATCCATTATAATAAAGTCGGGTTTTATAATATTTAGCCTTACAGGTGAATGTTGTCCCATAATAACAATGTTAGAAATCATTGAAAGGTACGAGATTTGTCTCACATCAATTGTATAGGCGACTAGCGTGCAGTTTATAGGCCAGATAGGTCCCTCGCCCGCTAGACTGGTATTCAGGGTCTGTAACAGTCCATTAGAGAAAACAAAAAAAAAGATCAAAATAGGGCCGCAAAAGGAATGAACCTAGGGATGGCAATGAAACCCGAACCCGATGGGAAAACCCGAAACCCGACATAAATGGGACGGATAAGACCCGACCCGTTAGGGTTTGGGAATAGTTTTGAAATTTTTCACGGGTTTTGGACGGGTTTGTGATTTCTAATATACCCGATTACCCGACCCGATTACCTGATAACATAGACTCATTTACCTGATTATATACCCGATGTACCCGATATGGCTTATTATATTATACATATACTATATTCCAAATATATTATTTGTCGAAACTTGTTTATGTCAATTATTTGAGATATTTTACCTTTATGGTAACCATCTTGGTAATCGATTAGTTATATTTTGTCAAAATCCCGGTAGAAACCCGAAGGGTTTTGAGCTGGGTATACCCGACGAGTATTTTATCAAAACCCGATAGGAAACCCGAAACCCGACGGGAAAACCCAAAACCCGATGGGTAATTACTCGATTAAAACCCGACGGGTTTGGGATGAACTTTTATAACAGGGTATGGGTTTGGGAACACCTAAACCCGATCCAAACCCGACCCATTGCCATCCCTAATTGAACTGCCCACTTTCAATGTATCAGCAAGCCATTGCGATACATAACTGTGACATTTGAGATAAAACTAGGTGCACCTCAGTACGTATTTACTGATTAAACAATTAGCCACTTATTACGTACCGAACAAATGAATAACCAAACAGGTCTGGCTATGACCCATATATCCTGGGGGCATCTATAAGTGATATACCTTTAATATAAGCTAACATATTAGTATTATGGCCTTAGTATGATAGCAAACCAGTTTAACGAAAACATACTCGTTTAACTACCCGCTATGAACTTAAATGCGAAAGAGAGTTACAAAACAAGCATTGCATTTTCCGCTAAGCCAAAAAAGACTTACAAAACACTTAGGGTACCGAATACCCTTCATTTGTAGTTGCAGTTGATCTATTTGGAGTAACAAAATCATCAATTTCTTCTTCTTCATCAAAAAGCATTTCCGTGGCCGGAAGTTTACTCAACGGCAAAAGTGGTTGCAAATCATGGCTTGGTCGATACCAATCGGATGTTTTAACCAAGTCCAGCTATTATAAGGTGTTATATTAACCGCTTCAATTCCTATTGTTGATGAGTCATGTTGGGTCAGAAAATTGACAAAGAAGATTGGAATCTTTTCAATCTCCTCAAAAATGGTTAAGTATGGAACACGAGCAAGCTTGTAGCGCTCAGAAATGTTCGTTAATCGTCTTAAGCGTATATAAAAGTTTGTATAATAGATGGGATTTTAATCTTTCATGTTGAGGGGTCTTGTGGTACTTTTTGAAAGTTAATTTATTTAACTTTGATAACAAGACACCACAATTTCAGTGTAGGAGAACCGAAATTGTAAATTTCCCAAAACTTATTTTATTTTGGATGCATACCTCATTCAAGCGATCGGAGGTTTAGGGTAGCCCCAATACTGATCTTTTCATCTTTCAAGCCTATTCCAAGTCATATCCATTTAATTAGAAGTTTGTATTATGCCATGTGACATCTTTTTCATCCCTAATCCGTGTTATATTGTTGGGCTATATTTTTTGGTTTATGCTTTGTAGTTTTGGGCTTAGTTGGGTTATTATATGTAAACCGAAATCTTTAGATTT
Source organism: Bidens hawaiensis (assembly GCF_021521415.1). Taxonomy (NCBI): domain Eukaryota; kingdom Viridiplantae; phylum Streptophyta; class Magnoliopsida; order Asterales; family Asteraceae; genus Bidens; species Bidens hawaiensis. The sequence goes on from NW_027491022.1 coordinate 4,159,212, forward strand.
CGGTGGGCTTTAGTATGTTTTGGGCCTAGGTTTGTATATCTATATATACGATGTATGTAGTTCATTGTAGGGTTGTTCGTCTAAGTTGGTCGATCACCAGTGTAAGTTTGTTAAGGGCTTAAGCACCCGACATAATAATATATGTGTGTTTTGAAGCTAGTTCATCGTGTTCATTCTTACTGTTTTGGTTGTTATAGAATCGACTCATTGATTAGTTTCCGCTAAATCAACGAGTTCATTGATATCACATTGAAAGATCCTCTCATGGGACTTGCAATTTTATTAGAGCCTATAGACCTTTTCTAGGCTCGGTTTAAGGTGATATCAAGGATTCTACCGATGATTTTTGGTTATGTTTTGGTTAAAGAATTCTGGAATTTGAAGAAAGATATTCTTCGTGTTCTTCGGATAGTTTGAGACATTTTTGGAGAGGATTCGGGTTTATCCTTGACTTATCAAATCCCTTAATTCTCGGGATTTGACTCAATCTTCAAAGATTACCAAATCAAGATTCTTCTCGTTCTCGACCATTTTTGAAGATTCTCTAGTAGATTTGATTGTTCTCGGGCATTCCTTGATCGTTCTCAGCGAACTATCTGTGTTCTCGGGATTCTTTTGGGTGTTTTCGGTTAACTTTTAACGTTCTCGGCCACTGTTCAAAATTTTCGGTTAACTTTCAATGTTCTCGGCTATTTTTGCTTGTTCTTAGTCAAGTTTCAATGTTCTCAGTTACTGTTTGGTGTTCTATGGCAAATTTTCATTGTTCTCAGTTGACCGTATGAGTAAGTTCTTGAATCCATGGCCTTCACCTCTTCCAGATCATCCGAGGTAAGTTCTAAACTGTGTTCTCAATCCTGTATTAATAAGGTAGATTTGTATAAGACTGACATTAGTAATCTCCTTAGTGAAATGGAGGGAATAAAACATGAAAATCTCACCCTTAAGAAACTTGAAAAAGCTTTAAACGAAAAACTAGAGGCACAACCAAAGGATTTTTCAAAACTTCAATCTGATTTCAGCATAAAATGTTGTCACCATTTAGATGCTAAACAAAAAATTTCCGAACTAACCGCTGAGTTAGATGCTTCTAAGTTGGAGATTGCTAAGTTAACTAATAAATTTGAAAATGCTGAATTCAATTTTAAGAAATTCGATGTCTCTAGTGCTGCCGTTAAGTCCATGATCGAAAAACAGTTAAAATGGAAAGAGAACAAGGGTGTGGGTAGTGGGTACAATATGGTCCCCCCCCTCCGTATAATGATAATTACACTGGACTTCCTCTTACCAAAGAAGAGGAAGAAATGGAAAAGTTCATGCAGTATGGTACGTCGATTGCAAATGGCAAAGGTGCTGTTGGTTCAGCCAGCGCTACTGAATCAACATCTGGGGTGAATGATACATTGCTTCAGGTGTAGATGAAGTAATAATTGAGGATTGGACTGATGAGGATGATGACTCACCTATTAATTCTCATGTTTCTTTAAATTTACTTGTTTTGTACTCTATTGCTACTGATGCATGTGTGGGCTCTGTTTTAAAGAGTAAAGACAATTGTGTGGTTGATATTTCTAAAACTTCAAAAAGTAGTGATCTGTTTTCAAATAAACTTGATAAAAATAAAACTTTGCATAAATATTTGTCACCCAAGTTTGTTAAAGAAGGAAGTTCATGTACTCACAATTGTGAAAAATCCAGTGCTAAGTCCAAAGCGGGACAAACAGGCTCGCACAACAGAGCAAGACCAGAAATTGGCCATGACAATTTTTTTGTTAAAAGGAAAACGTGTTTTAATTCTGGCGTTCCTAGTCACATTGCTAGAAATTTTCCACATCGTCTGTATGTCCCATATTACAGATATCATCAGCGGACTATACCTCGAAATACCTACAAAAATTTTAATTCAAATAAAACAAGGTATTATGAGGCAAAGCCCTCTGATGGTGATTGGAGAAGAAACAAGGCTGACAGGTCAAGTTCCCATCAGACCAAACCTACATCGTTTCAAAAGCGTGATGGAAACTCAGTTTCTGCTTCAAGACCCAAATGGGCCTCGAAATCGAAATCGTTCAAGAAGTCAAAGTCAAATGTGTTTTCCCTCTACGAACCGAAGACTAGGTCAACCGTTTTTACAAATAACAAAAGTTTAAAACCTAATTATAAATGGTTGCTTAAATCTTCGGTGATCAAATCATCAAAACCTTCCTGTTTGAACTTTGATAATCAAGAAGACATGTCATGGCAACCCGTGACATGTTTGAATAAATCAGGCCTACCCATAACAACTATGGACCAGATACCTAAAACTAATTAATCTTGCACATCGTGCAGGAACAGCTATGGAGGAATATCATCAGACCCTGGTATGTTGATAGTGGCTGTTCTAGGCACATGACAGGAGACATCTCTCAACTACACGACATTCAAATCTTCAATGGAGAGTATGTTTTCTTTGTGGGAGGAGAGAAAAGAAAGATTACCCAGAAGGGTACTAAGATTGGGTGATCGACTCATTTCATGGCAATCGACATCCACTGTTGAGGCTGAGTATGTTGCTGCTTCTACTTGCTGTTCTCAGGTTATCTGGATGCAACATCAATTACTGGATTACAGTTTGGAATTTCTTGACACTCCTATTTTTTGTGATAATGATGCTGCCATAGCCGTTGTTAAAAATCTGGTTCAACATTCTAAAACCAAGCACGTCGATATCAAAATTCATTTTATTCGTGACTGTTACAACCGGAAATTGATTCATCTTGAACAAGTCCACGCTGATAATAATGTGACGGACTTATTTACAAAACCGGTCGGAATAACCAGATTTAATGTGCTTGTAGGGTTTCTTAAGATGCTGAGTTTTGATGACTGAGTATTTTTGAGGTTAAATTTTTACATAAATTTTTTCTTGTTTTATCATAATTTCTGTACAAATTTAAGGGGAGAAAAAAAAAATACAAAAAGAGTGTGTGTGTCTTTAAAAATGAAAATTTTTAAAAATAAAAAATCTAGTTTGTTATGTCGCTCAAAATCATGTCGGCTACTCAAGTTCAAGAGAAATGTTTTTATGTTTGGTCCCGTTGTCAATCTTGACATACGAGATAGCCAATAACCGAAGGACTGAAAGTGACTGGGGCGACTGAATATAAAAAAATTATATAATATTTTGTTTTGACTATCTGATTTTAATTCTTTCACTGAAAATTATGTCGGTTACCTATGTTTGAAGGACATATATTAATATATGTTTGGTTCTATTGTCTACCTGTAGATATATAGGATAGCCATTTAGCTAAAGGCTGAAAATGACTGGGGTGACTGAATCTAAAATTGTCTTCTGAGTTATCATCTAGTAAATGATATGATTATTCAGCTAAAGGCTTTATAGAAGTTTAAAATATTTTCAGATGAAAATTGATCCAACCTTTGAAAAATGATAGATACATTGATTTAGTGTGCATAACGTGTGAAGTTATTAAGCTAAAAGGGCTTTTGAACAGTCATTGATGTGTATGGTAGCTTTCTACGATAAGTAAGAAGTGATATAAACTAAATCTGCTTAACTTATTGTGGAGAGTCATTTTGAAGATGTTTGCATGTCCCTAGATACATCTCTCCGAATGATAGGCAGAAAAGCAATTACCTAGTCATACACGAGCCCGTTAGTGTCTTGATCGCCAAAAATATTATATTTCATTATTAGCATAATAAAAAAATTATTGTATATATATATATATGAAAATTGTTACAATTTAAATTTGTTTTCTAAAAGCTTAAAGGGGCACTAGGGAAATACAGGGGCGGGGCATATAAATAAGTCCTAAACACCCTGAATGTATGGCTTGTATGTCCGGATGGCATGTAAGTCCAACGTTCAACTTTAAAGCTTAAAATTATTTTTTGTATAGAGAAAATCTTTTGATCAAGCACTAGGGGGTTGAGTCAATTTGGGGTGATCTGGGGAAAGCCAAATACGCTTTGAGAAGTGATAAGGGGCATCATATGTCCATAAGTGATGTCCATATAAGCTTTATGCGTAATTGAATCTAAGCATATCATGGCTCAATGAAAAACATGCTAAGCTTTTAATTACCTACTATAAACCTTTTCACTATGTCTTAATAATGGTTAAAATGAATCATGGTGAAAGTATATCTTAATCAATATGATTTCATGTTCGGATCTTTTCTTAAAAGGGTTGCTTGTTTGAAAACAGCTGAAATTTGATCCCAAAATATGTTAAATCTATTGAAGGCTAGATGGGTAAATTATTTTTGTTTTAGTTTAGTTTTTTCTTTTAATTTTATTTTATTTTTAATTTTTAATTTTTAATTTTACCTCATGTTTACACGTGTCGAAACAAATACCCTAAGAAATCGTTTTTAACATGAATCGGGATTGTTTTTTAGCCTATGAAATTTGTCGGTTGCAAGTCATGTTCTTGGGCCATTCTGTTTGGCCCAACGTGTTCAAAACTCGTGTGGTCTCGGTCTTGTTCGCTTGGCCCAAATAATTGTTTTCGGCCCATCTGAATTATCGGCCTAAAGGGTGTATCAGAAGTTTAAAAGGCAGATTTTGGTGTATTATTGGATATCTTTTTCAAAATTGCAAAACCTTAAAACCCTCGTTACCAAACATCCGGAAAATTCCAAATTGCTTGATCAGCACTCACTTTTGATTTCGTCAAGCATTAAAGGTAATAAAACTTAACCAAATCGGTTTTCGGATTTTGGTTGCGAAGCCATTGGGGTCGTTTTGGAATGATTAAGGTGTGAGATGTATCTAGTCTATATGTTCATTATGAACGATTAGGGGTGATTGATTGTATTATGAGTTTTTCTTGAAGTTGCAGGTTGTTTATTGACGTGAGGTCGAAGACTCACTCAAAAATAAACTAAATACAAGTAACTAGATAGCAGTTAGTGGGTGTTGAACACAGAGAGTTTGTGGAATATGTGTTAATCAAGTAGCGTAACAATTAAACTAATATAAAAGTAAATGACAAAAAGTACTCTTCAAGTTGATTTTGATTTGATTTTATGAACTAAAATAACTAAGCAAATAAGTTGTAAACAATCAATTAAACAAGTATTCCTCTTGGAATTCGGGTTATTGCGCAACACTCATGTTAAAGTTCAAGAGATAATATCTTGGTTTTGTGTCAATATAATTGCTTGTGATTAATCAAGAACGAAGTACTCGGATTCCTAGAACGCGAGGTTATTACTTGGTAGTCAATCAATAGTTTAACCCTAATTCCTTCTACTAAATCTCAATTGTCAACGACACCAAGAACGTATAGATTGAAATTAGGTTTAAACGATATGGACAATTTACAAACAATCACATAAACATCATAATTATACTAACATAACAATTTAGATAATCAATCCAATGTTCAAGAACAATTAACATAAAGTGTCTTGTAATAACATTACATCCACGAGAAATACCAAAGAAATTAGCCACACCTGGTTTGGTTGATCATCATTGCTTCAATTGTCTTGTTCATAAGAATCAAACACACAAACTAATGATTGTAATCACCAAAAACAATGTCTTGGACTCCAGAAATCGCCCTAGGGTGGTCCCAATTGAAATAATTCTCAAAAGACAACCAAAAACAACCTAAAAAGTGGCCCAAACTCGGAAGTTACGAGTCGGACCGTGGTCCACGGTCCATCCACAGTGCACAGAATGGCCACGGTACGGTGAAAACTGTCATTTTGGAGCTGGGTTGACTGTGGTCCACGGTGTTGACTGTGGGCCACGGTGGAGCTTTTGCTCATTTTCTTGTTTTCTTCATATCTTTCTCGTTTCAACTCCGTTTTCTTCGTAGTTTTTGCCCACGTTCTCGTAATTTCATCCTCTACCTCCTCTACCTACAAACATATGAGTAACCATAGTCAACTAATTCCGTGAAATTAAGTTGGTTACGCCAATGCATTTGTATCTTTTAACTCGCTTAACGGTTTTCCAACGAGTCACTCGTCGTTTATCAATGGTGATTGGTGAGTTTGAGAAGATGAAGATGGTGAATGCAAGGGTTTTCGTTGCTGGTTAACCGAATACCCTTAGTCAAACCAGAGATCCTTTGGCTCAATTAAGCTCTTGGTCAAACTTTGATCGAGAAACCGTTTGGTCAACCGGGAACTCATTGTTCTCGGTGTCTCTGAGATTATATGGACTGAAAACATTAAATTGGACCGAAAACTCCTAATTTAGATAGAAAACTCCAAATTGTGACCGAAGACTCATAGATTGAACCTAGAACTCTTTCTTTGGACTGAAAACACCTCTTAATAATTACCATAAACATTTTTGTGAAGATCATGATGATTATAATTATGTTTTCAGTTCCGGTTGCATGGTAAAAATGCCAAATTCACAAGTTATATTAGTTCCATATAATGCATCACTAATTTGACTCGTTTGTTGCAGTCATGGATGATCAAGCACCTCTGAAGTTTGTTGACTCTCACAATGTTGCTGGATGCTTATTTGATCCTCCTCATATGTAAGGCCCCGAACTCCGGGAACCCTACATTTGGTATTCATACAAAACACTTATTAAAATAATTAAACCTGAAAACGGTTTCTTCCATTAAAACAAACGTCTCAAAGTGTAAATTCAGCGAAAAACATAAATCACAAGATAAGTTCCCTAAAACCTGGGAATTTTGCCCAAAACCAATTTTAAATATAATTCGTAAAACTAATTAAAATAAATTGTTCAAAATTCATTCTTCCATCCGTGTGTGCCCTTCACCGTCCAAGTAGCTTCGTGCACGTCCAAGCGATAGGGCATCCTTTTCCTAACCTGAAACTCATACTAACATGCACATAAAGTCAGCTTGAGTTGAGTGAGTTCAAGTTTTAAATAAATAATAACAGTAATGGAAATTATGATAGTCATGCCAAAAGTTTAAAAGAAAATTAAAAAGAGTACATTCATTAAGTCATCATTACCGAAGACTAAACATTCTCATACATATGTACATATACAAAATATACATATATAAACATCCTTTAAGTACATCCCTATATATACAACAATATATATATATATATATAACATCCACATATAACTTTGAGGGTCGAGAAAACGTACAACCCAAACACGTAACCTTCAACGCATGCAAACACAAAGTAGGCATACGCAACATTCAGTAGTCGAGACGACTACAACATCGCCAAATAGAGGCCAAACAATAATGTATATATATATATATATATATATATATTAACATCCCAAGGCCTACCATATACTAGCAAGCCTATATACATCCGTTTAAAACATTTCATCAAGTAAGAAAACACTTAGGTATGCATGCTAGCCCAAAAGTAAAAGAGTAAAAAGGGCATCATGAAATCACCTGAAATCAACTGAACACCTGCAACAAGCTAGGAAATCCCTAAGTGCACACTCACAAGTAAGAGCCTGTAAATTGTATACAACGCGTCACTAAACTAGACCGTAAGAACACACTTGCCTAATGGGCCGTTCAAGCCCAACACTCAAGCCCGAGGCCCAACCCATACCCAATTACTTCACCTCAGCCCCTAAAACCCTTCAATTAACCAATCCCACCCTTCGATCATGGTCGGGGCTAACCATGTTGCCTAACTCACCCGTCGGTATGCAAATCGAGTCGAATACGCGCGTACTAAATCTTAAAAACCAATTGTCAAACCAATCAGCCCCAAATGGACCAAATTCCCATATTAACCTTTTCATACATCATAATTATGTCACCCGAGTCGATAGGGTCGACGGTTCCTTTTTACAACACTCACTTTAATGTTTAAACGACAATTTGCGCACAACCGACTCGATTAACTAATAACCAACCTAATCAGCCCCGAGTACCAAATGAAATAATTTTCCCACAGCCCTTAAACCCCACTAGGGCTGTACAAACTGATTCAGTTGGTCATTCAATCGATTAACGCATCAAACTCAACAATTGACGATTCTACACCCGATAAACCCTAGTTTTCGAACGAAAATCGATTGACCGACCTAAACACCTTCAATGAATATGGTTTTTAAGTATGATGTACCACACATACCTAGGAGGATTTTGGTGCAAAAACCTCACTCAAAACAGTCCCAGAAATGCTCAATTGGACAGCCACCCGGTTAACCTATAACAAATCGTTTAAAGATCAATACGCGCAATATAAAGGTCAATTAAGGTGTAAAAGACATGGGGAATCATAAAACTGACCTTGAATTGAAGTTTTTACGGTTGAAACACGGCTGGGCAGAAGATTTTCGAGCAGGGGGGGTCTGCTCCTTGGCTGATCGCTGCAGGTGGGGGTTTAGGGTTTGGTTTTTTTTTTTTTATTATGATATAAAATAAATTACACTCTAGTCCCTCCAGTATGAAGTGTAAGGCAACTCGGATGAAAAGTTACATAATTTTAACGTACCGGGATGACGTAAAGGCTCCCAAGAAACTGATGTGTTGTAAAACACACGTATTTTCTGCACCTTTTATCTACGTATTGTATTACATTTTATGTATTTTAACTTGTTTTAGATTGGTTTTACATAGTTTTTATTATCTTGTAAACTAAGGGTTAAAAGGAAGAAAAACATAGCTTTTGGAGCAGTTTACGAGCCTTTTACGCATACGTTTTCAAGTAAAACTCAAGGCCCGGTCCGTTACATCATGGAAAAGCCCAAGCCTACTATTATATTATAATATAAAAAAGAAATAAAAAACCTAATTTGGGCAGGAGCTGCGATCGTAGAAGAGGAGAAAAGGAACCAAGAAGAAATATTTTTTCGGCTAGGGTTTGAAGGTTGTGTCGGCTAGGGAAGGAAGAAGACACAAGAACCAAGCGTCGGGATCATTTACCATAAGTTTTTACGCCACAAGCAGCCCATAAACATCCATATCCTTACACCTTTTACATTGTTCATATACTTTGATTTACTTGTTCAATTGATTAGTAGTTTTGCAATTACTTGAGATATCGACTTGTTATTGATTAGTATTGATTATTGAATGTTTGAATTGATGTCTAGGATGAGTTTATTAATGGTTTTATTAAAGGTTCATGGCTGTCCAATTATGATTCTCGGCTAAACTTGTTAGTTCTACCTAGGAATGATGATTATTGTTAGTTTTTAATATGTTTTATGGATTGTTTGATATAGACCTTAATTGCTATTGTAAAGTTTGATTTAGACATGAAATAGGTTGTGTTTAAGGGTTGGAAATATTGGTGATTCGTTGCATAAACCCCGTGTGTCGGTTGATTAGTTTTGTATTGATTGATCGATGCATTGTTTGATTCTAGACTTTGTGTTTAGGGTTTGTTTGCGGTAGGTACCGCCGTAGGGTTTTATTGTGTGATTATTTGGATTAAGTACAACGGTTAAACACCTTCTTTGAGACCGAGAGGTGATAAGAAGTTAGGGTTGTCTCATTGCCTTTGCATGCTAGAATAAGGATTGCGCGAGAGCGAGTTTGTTTCTTGTCTGGTTTAGGTGTTTTGAGCGACTAGTTGATCTATTTTGGTTTAAGTTGAATTGTTCCTCTATCCTTGGTTGTGTAGTATTCATAGCCATTAGGGTAGAGTGTTGGTGTGACCGGGAGGTGATCTAGCATTAGAACACGTTAGCAATTATTTCCCGGTTTGGTCGTTTTAGCCGATTTTGAGTAGTTAGGGTTTATTGAGTGAGACCGAGAGGTAATCCAGTGAGCCCGAGCGATCCTTAGTCGTGTCATCTTTAGAGACCGGTGTCTTGATATCATTCAATCCATTAGCTTGTTAGGCCTACAATTTGATTCAGACCTAGGTAGACGTTTTTCTCCATCCTAAGTTAACACAGTTAGTTTGTCGTTAAGTTTTCTATTTTTGGTAAGTTTTGTTAGTTAGTCCAGTTAGTTCAGTTAAGTTAAAAGAAATCAAAAATCAACTAAATATTATTCAAAGGTAGGTCTTGTCTAGGGTCAGTAATCGTTAGCGTCTTACGTGTCCACGTGTTCGATACTCGGACTTCCTAGGTCTATACTACTTGCGATCGGTACATTTGCCGGTTGTGTGTGGTTTTAGGATTTTCGTTTTAATATTAAAGCTTAGTTGTGAGGGTCATTATTATAGCGTTATTAGACACACATCAGAAATTTCGGTCAAATCCCGAGAATTAACGGGCTTTACAAGTCCACCCTTTACGATGGGTTTCGTCCCCGAATCCCGACACAACAGGAACAACCGCGGGTAGAGTTTCATCATCTCGTCTTTGGACTCCCAAGTAGCCTCGAAACCCCTGCGGTGCTTCCATTGCACCTTCACCTGTCTAACCACCTTGTTCCTTAAACGTCTTTCCTGACGGTCAAGTATAGCAATAGGTTCCTCAACGTAGTTAAGCTTACTATCAAGTTCAATATCATCAAGAGGCACATGGGTCTTTTCATCTACTAAGCATTTCCTCAGATGGGACACGTGAAAAGTAGGATGAATACCCGCGAGCTCATCGGGCAGCTCCAGTCTATACGCTACCTCACCAACGTGGGACAAAATATGGAACAGACCTGTAAACCTCGGACTAAGCTTCCCCCTTTGACGAAAACGAATAATGCCCTTCCAAGGAGAAAATTTCAACATAACCCGATCCCCGGCCTCAAACATAATAGGTCTTCGCCTTTTGTCCGCATAAGACTTCTGACGATCTTGCGCGGCTTTCATAAAACCCTTAATCTTATCGAACTTCTCAGTCGTAGCCTCGACTACCTCCAAACTACCCAATTGTTTCTGACCAATGGAACCCCAACAGAACGGAGTCGTACACCTCCTACCATACAGCATCTCAAACGGTGGCATCCCAATCGTGGCGTAATAACTGTTATTATACGAGAACTCTACCAACGGTAAGTGACGATCCCAACTACCACCAAAATCGATTACACAGGCCCGCAACATATCCTCAAGAGTCTGGATAGTCCTCTCGGATTGTCTATCTGTCTGCGGGTGATAGGCAGTACTGATGAGGAGTTTGGTACCCATCTCCTCGTGAAACTTTTTCCAAAACCTGGAGGCAAAACGCGTATCCCTATCCGAAACAATAGATAACGGCACCCCGTGCCTAGAAACGATCTCACGAATAAACACGTCGGCTAGCTGTTCAGAATTAAAAGTCTCTCGAATCGGCAAGAAATGAGCGCTCTTGGTCAGTCTATCCGTGATTACCCATATGGTGTCGTAATTACCCCTAGGAGTACGAGGCAGTTTAGTCACAAAATCCATAGTAAGATGCTCCCTTTTCCACTCAGGTATTTCCAAATGCTGAAGTTTCCCAAACGGTTTCTGATGCTCGGCCTTAACTTGTAGACACGTCAAACATTTACTCACATACTGAGCCACCTCAAACTTCATCGCAGGCCACCAATAATTCTTTTTCAGGTCTTGGTACATCTTGGTCGCGCCCGGATGAATGGAATAGCGCGACTTGTGCGCTACATCTAAAATTTTATCTCTGAATCCCCCGTACCTCGGTACCCATAAACGCCCATCCTTATACTTTACCCCATCGCCGACGTCTTCCAACAACTTTTCCTGACCCCAAATACGTTCTGACATAACCCATTCCACCTGTAACGCTTCATTCTGGATGTTGGCTATTTGTTTCAACTTGTCGGGTTTGAGAATAAGCTGATAGGATTTCACACGAATAGGTTTTGGTCTCTCCTTCTGGCTTAACGTTTCGGCTACCACATTATCCTTACCCGGATGGTACATAATCTCCAGATCGTAGTCCTTAATCAACTCCAACCATCGACGCTGTCGCACATTTAGTTCCTTTTGCTCGAAGAAATACTTTAAACTCTTATCATCTGTATAGATAATGCAAGGAACCCCGTACAAATAATGCCTCCACAACTTAAGTGCAAACACAACCGCCGCCAACTCCAAGTCATGAGTAGGGTAATTCACCTCATGAGGCTTCAACTACTGTGAGGCATAAGCGATGACTCGACCTCGCTGCATCAAAACATACCCAAGCCCCTGATAAGAGGCATCAGAATACACTACCAAATCATCGGTGCCATCAGGTAAAGCTAAAATCAGGGCATGCGTCAACCTGTTCTTCAACTCGAGAAAAGCCTCCTCCTGCTCAGTACCCCAAACGAATTTAACACTCTTTTTAGTCAACTTGATGAGTGAAGAAGCAATTTTCGAAAAGTCGGGAATAAAGCGGCGGTAATACCCCGCCAAACCCAGAAAACTACGGATTTCAGATGGAGACTTAGGAGACTCCCATTCATTCACGGCTTCCACCTTTCCAGGGTCAACCAGAATACCACTTGGGTTAATAACATGACCCAAGAACTGAACCTCGCACAACCAAAAAGAACACTTAGAAAACTTCGAATACAACTTGTTCTTTCGCAGAGCTTCCAAGACTTCCATGAGATGACCAGCATGATCGGATTCATTTTTGGAATATACCAGAATGTCATCGATGAATACAATAACTGAACGGTTGAGCATCGGTCTACAAACCCGGTTCATAAGATCTATGAACGCAGCCGGTGCGTTGGTCAAACCGAAAGACATCACGAGGAATTCATAATGTCCATAACGGGTGCGGAAGGCGGTCTTAGGAATATCCTCCTCTTGAATTTTCAGCTGATGGTACTCGGACCTATGGTCGATCTTCGAGAACCAACTAGCTCCTTCGAGCTGGTCAAATAAGTCGTCGATCCTCGGGAGAGGGTACCGATTCTTAACAGTGAGCTTATTCAATTAACGGTAGTCAATGCACATTCGCATGCTATCGTCCTTCTTTTTAACAAACAGGACCGGGGCACCCCAAGGTGAGATGCTCGGTCGAATGAAGCCCTTGTCGAGCAAGTCTTCCAATTGGGCCATCAGTTCTTTCATTTCATTCAGTGCTAGACGGTAAGGGGATCGAGCAACGGGTTTTGCGCCCGGCACAAGGTCTATCTGGAATTCGACCTCGCAGTCTGGCGGCACATCTGACAAATCATCTGGAAATACATCCGAAAAATCCCGAACAATAGGAACATCACCGACGGTAGCCACATCTGTTTTCATATTTATAGCATACGCCAGAGACGCCCCGCAACCCCGCTGCATCAATCTCCCCGCTTTAAGCATAGATATGATATGTGGCGTCGCACCATTCCGACCACCGAAGACAGTGATTTGGGTCCCATCCGGGGCTCTCAGATGAACAAGTTTCTGACCACAAATGATTTGAGCATCAACACTCGCGAGCCAATCCATCTCGAGCACCACATCGAAACAACCAAGCGGCATCAAATACAACCACACCGGAAATCTATACCCAGACAACTCGATGGAACAACCCTGAATGGCCCTAGACACGGACACGGATTTTCCTACGGCAACCGCAACCTCAAACACATCGACTACGCACTCGGGTGATTTGTTCAACGAGGAACAGAAAGTGGTAGACACAAAACTCCTACTGGCGCCTGAATCAAGTAAAACTGACGCCTATAATTCATCAAGTAGATAAGTACCTGGGACGATATTATACTACTGCTTAGCTACACGGTCAACACATACGATTTCAAAGGAATAAGAAATTATAACGGTGGAATGAAAATTAAATGAGGAAAAGTACCTGAAACGACATCCGCATCCTCTTTCGCTTCCTACTTGGAGATGTTGAAGGCCCTCGCTCTGGCCTTCGGCTTCTCATCCATCTTCCCCCTAGAGGAAGTCGCCTGACCGGACCCCCCCGCCTTACTGGAAGGACAGTTTGATGCCAAGTGTCCCGTACCCTTACAGCGGAAACAAGTCAATGTCAGACACTCGAAATGAGGGTGTCCAACCTTATCACAACGAAAACAGGTTCCAGACCCACTCTTACATTCCTCCCTGTGCTGTTTCCCGCACTTCGTGCAATTAACGAACGCCGCATCCCTCTTAAATTCAGAAGTCTTAGTCTTTACCCTTTTCTCAGATGAATTAAAATTGTTTCCCCCGGGCCGCTTACCATACGAATTTGAGTTCCATGTCTTCCTAGTCTCGGTCGGCGGTAACTTCTCCCTCTATTCATACAATGTAACTGCTAGAGTAACCACCGAGTGAAAAGAGTTCATGTCGGTAGTCAACACACCCCTACGAATATCCACCAGAAGCCCCTTCACATACTTCTTAATCCTCTCGGCTTTGGGAGTAACCAAATCGGGACATAATCGAGCCATCTTGTTAAACTTGGTGGTATACTCCCGATGCGACATAGTACCAGCCTCCAAGGTCAAGAAGTCCTGTTCTATCTTATCCAATTCATACGGAGGACAAAGCTGATCGAGAACCAATTTCTTCAACTCATCCCACGTCATCCTCCTAATCGAACGATCACCCATAGCCTGTGCCAAGTTATCCCACCAACACAGTGCCTCGGAAAGAAACGAGGCAGTAACATAAGTCACCATGTAGTCCCCATTGCACTTACTAACCCTCAGAATGGCCTCCATCTCTCTCACCCACAGATGTGCTGCCAAAGCATCTTTAGTGCCATTGAAAGAAGGGGGGTCGCACTTCTTAAAGTCACCATACGAGCAACCCCGAGTAGATACACTAATAGTCCACACCTCTTCATTATCCCCACTCGGCATATACACTTCCTCTTCCTCATCGAACCGCACCTGCTTACTCTTCCTTCCCTTATCTGAACCCTTACCAACCAGTGACTCCTCCATGGCCCTAACGGACTCAACAACGATCTCAGGAATGGCGCTATGGAGCACCTGGTAAACCTCATCCGTGATAGCCGCGCGCATAGCAGGATCCAAGGCGGGATTATCCCCCTCCTCATGAATCGGGGTCTCCTGCTGGGGAGTAAGAATCTCACTCTCGGCTTCGGCACGTGGCTTACGACCACGACCGTGAACACTAGGACCACCTCTCTTAGCTGCTCGAGTATTAACCATGACTTATCCCTACAAAGACAGAATTTTAACACGATTAAGTACAGGTGGCATTTAGAACATGTAAGATAAGGGTAAACAGCTAATGACATTGATCAAGTGTAATTAGTCGTTTAGTTTACCCGCCCGTCCTAAGTACCCCCTGCCCCTAACGTCGTTAGCCTTCTATCTAACACTTAGATAGTTAATCACATACTGGAAACTTTTAAATTTATAGGAATGACTAATAATTTAAAGTTACCTCTTGGCGTGCAGCTACTCGCGGTGGGCATACTAGTTACTTTCTTACAGTTCGAGTCCAAGCATTCGATAATGCTCGGATCCCTCGAACCATGGCTCTGATACCAATTTGTAAGGCCCCGAACCCCTAGAACCCCACAGTTGGTATTCATACAAAACACTTATTAAAATAATTAAACCTGAAAACGGTTTCTTGCATTAAAACAAAAGTCTCAGAGTGTGAATTCAGCGGAAAACATAAATCGTAAGATAAGTTCCCTAAAACCTGGGAATTTTGCCCAAAACCAATTTTAAATATAATTCGTAAAACTAATTAAAATAAATTGTTCAAAATTCATTCTTCCATCTGTGTATGCCCTTCACCGTCCAAGTAGCTTCGTGCACGTCCAAGCGATAAGGCATCCTCTTCCTAACCTTAAACTCACGATAACATGCACACAAAGTCAGCTTGAGCTGAGTGAGTTCAAGTTTTAAATAAATAATATCAGAAATGGAAATTATGATAGTCATGCCAAAAGTTTAAAATAAAATTAAAAAGAGTACATTCATTAAGTCATCATTACCGAAGACTAAACACTCTCATACATATGTACATATACAAAATATACATATATAAACATCCTTTAAGTACATCCCTATATATACAACAATATATATATATATATAACACATCCACGTATAACATTCAGGGTCGAGCAAACGTACAACTCAAACACGTAACATTCAACGCATGCAAACACAAAGTAGGCATACGCAACATTCAGTAGTCGAAACGACTACAACATCGCCAAATAGAGGCCAAACAATAATGTGTATATATATATATATATTAACATCCCAAGGCCTACCATATACTAGCAAGCCTATATACATTCGTTTAAAACATTTCATCAAGTAAGAAAACACTTAGGTGTGCATGCTAGCCCAAAAGTAAAAGAGTAAAAAGGGCATCATGAACTCACCTGAAATCAACCGAACACCTACAACGAGCTAGGAAATCCCTAAGTGCACACTTAGTAGTAAGGGCCTGTAAATTGTATACAACGCGTCACTAAACTAGACCGTAAGAACACACTTGCTTAATGGGCCGTTCAAGCCCAACACTTTGGCCCGAGGCCCAACAACTTGGCCCGAGGCCCAACCCATACCCAATTACTTCACCTCAGCCCCTAAAACCCTTCAATTAACCAATCCCACCCTTCGATCATGGTCGGGGCTAACCATGCTGCACAACTCACCCGTCGGCATGGAAATCGAGTCGAATACGCGCGTACTAAATCTTAAAAACCAATTGTCAAACCAATCAGCCCCAAATGGACCAAATTCCCATATTAACCTTTTCATACATTATAATTATGTCTCCCGAGTCGATAGGGTCGACGTTTCCTTTTTACAACACTTACTTTAATGTTTAAACGACAATTTACGCACAACCGACTCGATTAACTAATCACCAACCTAATCAGCCCCGAGTACCAAAAGAAATAATTTTCCCACAGCCCTTAAACCCCCATAGGGCTGTAAAAACTGATTCGGTTGGTCATTCAATCGATTAACGCCTCAAACTCAACAATTGACGATTCTACACCCGATAAACCCTAGCTTTCGAACTAAAATCGATTGACCGACCTAAACACCTTCAATGAATATGGTTTTTAAGTATGATGTACCACACATACCTAGGAGGATTTTGGTGCAAAAAACTCACTCAAAAGAGTCCCAGAAACGCTCAATTGGACAGCCACCTGGTTAACCTAAAACAAGTCGTTTAACAATCAGTACGCGCAATATAAAGGTCAATTAAGGTGTAAAAGACATGGGGAATCATAAAACCGACCTTGAATTGAAGTTATAAGGTTGAAACACGGCTGGGCAGAAGACTTTCGAGCAGGGGGGTATGCTCCTTGGCCGATCGCTGCAGGTGGGGGTTTAGGGTTAGGTTTTTTTTTATTATGATATAAAATAAATTACACTCTAGTCCCTCCAGTATGAAGTGTAAGACAACTTGGATGAAAAGTTACATAATTTTAACGTACCGGGATGACGTAAAGGCTCCCGAGAAACATCGGTCAAATCTCGAGAATAATACATGCTTTACAAGCTTTGACTCTTGGAACCGGAATTAATGGACGTTACATCATATTCACAAGGAGTTCAAGTCCATGATTGTTGGGCTGAATACCTGCAGGATCTCTCATGCCTTACGAGAAAATCTTGTCATATGTAAGAATATGGTGAATGATTTCTGGAAGTATGCCTCCATTAATCCAAGAGGTGTCGTGGGAGTAGCTGTAATTGAGTCAGAGATTCAGAAAAGGCCTGTCATTATTTCTGAGGCCATAATCCGTGAAGTGCTACTATTTGGGGATCAACCTCATTACCCAACAGAGTTTTCAACTGATGATGTTGCTACGATTGTGAGAAGAATGAAATATAAGGGAGTCTATCCTACAACCATAAAGAAGCTTTATCATCCATATTGGAGATTCTTGATTCATACATTCTTCACGTGTGTCTTAGAACAAATAGAAGGTACTGACGAGATCAGCCTCACCCAGATGTCGGCTGTAGTTGCTCTTATCATGGACTAGGACTATAACTATTCCAAGTTTGTGTTTGATGAGATGATGAGCAATCTCAAAGGGAAGAATAAGGAAATATTTCTAATGTACCCGAGTTTTCTACAGATGATCTTTGATTCTCCTTATCCAAACCTAAGCAAATCTGTATAGATGCTCGACATGAAGGCGTTGGGACCAAACACGTTTGGCTTAATGAAACAATCAAGGAAAGGAGTCAAGGTGATCTATCCAGGTCTTCATCCATTGGTCAAATTTGGAAGATTTGCTGAGACCGAGATAAATGTTGATGCTGCTGGTGTAGCTATTGTTGAGGAACATGTGGTTCCTGCTCAAAGGTTTGTTACCGCCTTTGAGACATTTTCTGATAATGATGACTCTGATAGTCCTCCATCACAACCTATGGAGACTGAACACCAGCTACAACAGTTAGTACCTACTGCTGAACAAGTTAAAGATTTGAAGCGTTCAAGGACACGCTCTAGTCGATTGCATTGAAGCCTCCTCAATCAGTCACTGTGACACATGTTGAAGAAGAGCCGGTCGCCGATCTCATTGGACGATAAAAACGAAAGAAAGATCCGAGACCGGGTGTGCTGGCTGATGATGTGACACCAACCATTCTACCAACTGTTACTGAGCCCGTTAATGCTGAAGCTCAGACTGCTGAAGGCCCATCTACTGCTGATCAACATACTCAAGAACCGATTTTGGAAGACATTACACATGAGTTTCATTTTGAGACATTTATTCAGTCCACTACTGAACCATCAGGACCGTCTGACCCGACTGGTCAAGAAAGCTCAAGTACCGATAACAAAATAGCTCATATTCTGGCCATGCAAGACAAGTTCTTACAAGACAATGGCAAGGGGATTGCTCTAGAGGCTGAACCTGCTGATATTCAGGTTTTGCAACGCCGAGTCTTTGAGCTTGAACAAGACTAGGTTGTGAAGGATGTTCGCATTAAAGAGCTTGAAGATTGCGATGCAGACAAAGACTCAAAGATTCAAGAACTTCAAGCTAGCATGGCTCTTACTACAATATACTTAGAACTCCAGCAAAAGCTTGTTAAAAAATTTGGAGATGAGTTTAGAAGTGCTGCTGATGTTGACCGTGCATGCTCCCTACTTCAAACATTGACACATCAGTGGGGATAGAGAAATACATGAATGCTCCACCAAAGACGGATGAACAGAAGGAACGATTGATGAGAAAGATGTTGATAAAAAGAAATTCAAATCAGAATATTGTATCCTCTGATCATCCTAAGAAAAGTTATTGTGGAATTACAAATGGGTTTTTCTGATAAATACGGTGATCGTTCTGGGGGTTCTTTCGTGGGGATATGATGTAGACAAGGAGATGTGGTGGGTCAAACAAAAATCTTGTAGCATTGAGTATTACAAGAAAGTGAAAAGCTTCTGATCATGGACGAAGGTTAATCTGACTGATTTGATTAATGCTCCTTTCAGCAATCCAAATAATGATCCAAGGGCTGCAAAGTTCTGGAGCTATTTGAAGAATCAAATGGAGCGTGGGTTTCCCAATATGCCTACTGCTGAATCATTTCTCAAGAAAGCAAAAGGCGTTCGTGACCCTCACACTAACAAGACTATGGTAAATGTAATGTGGCCGCCAACAGATAAAGAGACGATAATACCGATCACCAAGAGATTTCCTAAGGGAGCTCTTGATGGGATGACGTTTTGGACGTATGATGGTGAAACAGCTGCGATAATCATAAGACTGGCCAAGGGTCAATACCGTCTTGTCTATCCAAGGGATTTATTGAAGTTTGGCAAAAACGACATCAAGACACTTAGCGGCTTTCAGATTTCGGCTGAACCTTTTTATGAGCCAGCTGCTAAGGAATATACGAGCATGATAGGATCGATTATTCGTATAGGTTTATGGGCAACGCGCATAGGGAAGCAGATGCTGACATACTTGAGCATGAGTAATGATGAAGCAATAAACCAAGGGGGAGATTGTTGAGCTTTATTTTGTGGTTTATGCTTTGTAGTTTTGGGCTTAGTTGGGTTATTATATGCAAACCAAAATCTTTAGATTTCGGTGTGCTTTAGTATGTTTTGGGCCTAGGATGGTAGATCTATATATACTATGTATGTAGTTCATTGTAGGGTTGTTCGTCTAAGTTGGTCGATCACCCGTACAAGTTTGTTAAGGGCTTAAGCACCAGACGTAATCATATACGTGTGTTTGGAAGCTAATTCATCGTGTTAATTCTTACTGTTTTCGTTTTTATAGAATCTGCTCATTGATTATTTTCCACCTAATCAACGAGTTCATTAATATCACATTGAAAGATCATCTCACGGGACTTACATATATTTTTATTTGATCGAATTATTTGTTTAGGTCAAAATCCGGCTACTGTTTGGTTTTCTGGTGACTGTTTCGGAGACGGCCGATGGCAGGGATGGTACAAGGTTGTAGTACTCAGCGATGCGATCAGGTGGATATATTATTTGCTTGATTTCGAGTTCGTATGACCAAGTTATGAGCAAAACAAGAAAGAGTTCGCATGTCAGATGACGGTTCAGGTTTCCGTTGGTTGTTTGATTTTTTGGCGATGGTGTTAGCAATTTACAGTAGTGGGAATAGGTGGCTTTGATGGGGCTCGGTGAGACGAACATGTGGATATATTATTTGTCCAACATGGAGTTTGTTTGATTGGGTTTCGAGTTATTCGACAATTAATGTGTAAAACCGAATGAACATGGAATTTGATTTCTGCTTTGACATATGTGGGGGCAGGTGCAGCCTGTGAAAATAAATTTCTTAGGTCTGGGATATCGATACGAACGCATGGATATATTATTTGCCCATAACGAAGTTCAATTGATAGGGTTTTGAGTTATTCGACTGTTTACGAGTAAAACCGAACGAACCTGAAGTTTGTTTTCAGTTCTGACAGCTGTGGGGCTAGCTGCATCCTATAGAAGTAATTTTCTTTGTTCGGAATGTCGAGATGAACGCATGGATATATTATTTTCCCAAAATGGAGTTCGTTTGATAGGATTTCGAGTTATTCGACTGTTAACGCGTAATACCGAATGAACCTGTAGTTTCTTTCAATTCTGACAGCTATGATGGCAGACGCTGTCACACACCGACTAGCACAATGCGAAAGCGTAAAACAGGAATGTAACATACACCTCTGGTATCAATCACATTGTTTATAAAGAAACATTACAAACTAATTTAGAATATATTACATTGGTCTATTTTCGTTTACAAACTAGGTGTTAAAAGAAAATATACTCGTAAGATATTCTACTTGTACTAATAACCTTGCATCTATTAACATCGCATCGAACACATTTAGTAACAGATAGCACAACATTACACATTTAAAATGGGTCAACTACACGAGTTTGTGAGTTTCACCAGTTTCAAGAAAACAAGTATGCGTAATAACAAGTCGTAATTTGTATATACGCATGTAAGTATGTATGTATGTGTGTGTATATATATATGTCATGTAATTATGCTAAGCTATAGTGAAGCCTGGACTGTTCGTGCTGCGTGTCTCCATTTCCCATGCTCAATCAACCACTGTGGCTCCCCTTCCGCCCACATTATGCCCCAAGTAGCTATGCCTAACACTACATAGCTGGTTTGTTTAATTATGGACATGTGCAAACAAGATAATGTCTCAGCAAATCGTGCCGGCCACGCCTGGGTTTACCAAACCAATAGTACTATTAACAAGCCACCGGCTCGAAGTTAATCACTGTGTTAGTGGGGACTTTCATGTGTTAGCACTTAGATAATTCACATCATCATACATTTTAGATAAGTATATAGATATTAGCAAACATGCTTTTCACCCAAAAAGTTTGTAAAATCATTTAGAAAGTGGGGTCATGAAACTCACGGTTTAGTAGAAAATGGCATCGAGTCAGCTCGTGGTTTGTTTGATTCGCTATTTATCTTCAGAAGTTCAATTCGTTTGTCTTCAGAAGTTACTAACCAGGGTACAAAGCGAGCCAGTTCATTGAAGCGGTTCGTGTATCCCAAATGATCCGCTCCTTTCATCTCTAAACTATAGATTTCGTGTTCTAAACTTTGTATTTCATTCTTTGGGCAGAAATGTTTTAGCATCAATGTTTTAAGTTCAGCCTAGGTTATGCGATTAATCGTATCTTGCCCTTTTATTTGTACCGTAGTGTTCCACCACATCAGGGCGTGATTAGTAAATGTAGAAGCAGCGTACTTGGCTATGCTTTCGGGTAGACAATCACTGATGTTGATGAGTGATTCGGTCTTTTCAATCCATTTAATCAACCCGTTTGGTCCTTCAGTGCCATTGAAATCGATCGGTTTATAGGCCATAAAGTTTTTGAATGGGTATTCTCTCCGAAGGAGATTAGGGTTGTAATTGTTTGGATTTGGTGGAGGTTATTGTTTTTGACATTATTTATATCTGGTGGGGGATTATTTGCATTGGGAGCGACATTTGTATTAGGCGGGGGAATGTTATTCGTGACATTTTCAATGTTAGTTGGGGGAGCATGGATGTATGGTTGTTGATTTGTTTGAATATTGGCATTTACACCGGCAGTTATTTGTGTTACAATAAGTGGGATCACTGCCTGCATTTACCGAGCGATCATCTCGGCTATTTCTGCCTCAGTCATAGGATTTGCTTTCTTTGGGGCCACTCTATAATGATAATCAAATATAAGCCAATTAATACTAATTCAAGTATATGACACACTGTAACAATAATCACAATAAGAGTTGAACAAGTAAATCAGACAACACACTAGTATTTCATAAACTATTATCTACATGATAACAAAAGGTACATAGACTTAGCCTGATAAAGGCCAGTGCTTGCATGTATATATCAAAATATGTCACTAGGTGACTGCCAAACTTAACCCTGTATGGGTCAGTGCTTGTAATAATACACAAAATCATGCTCCATGTCAGCATAATATACCACTATGTACATACATGGAGTGTCAAAAGTCTACGTATAAGGTCCGTAACATGATACATCTATCCATACAAATGATGGACTAACCACAAACATAAAAATAACAACACCGTAATCACCCAGTAACAGCTCCACAGTCGGACTGTCACCCTGTAACGTCCGTAAATTTCCGATAAAAGGTTTAGCCTTGTAGTGTTGCTTACGCCCTCGGGCTTGACCCGGCATTCTTCTGAGAGCTCCTGGCCACCTACATAAACGTTTTTCACACTTAACTTTCCACCCAAGTTGCTACACACTTCATACTGGAGGGACTAGAGTGTAAATTATTATTTTATATCATAAAACAAACCCTAGCTTTTTTTTTCCCTTGCCTGGCCGATTGCACAGCAGCAGCAGAAATAGACCCGCGATTTTCTTTTTTCCAGCCAACATTAACGTGTAAAAATCTAATTCAAGGTTAGTCCCATGTCCCCTATAGTCTTTTACACCTTAAACCATCCTTATACATCGCGTATTGATCGTTAAACCGCTTGTTTTAGGCTTACCGGGTGGCTGTCCAATTGGGCAGTTTCGGGGCTGTTTCGGCTAAGGTTTTTGCACCACAATCTTCTTAGGTATGTCACTTATATCATATTAAAATTTCGTGGCCATTGGAGTTGTTTAGGTCGGTCAATCGATTTTAGTTCGACAACTAGGGTTTATCGGGTGTAGAATTGGCAATTGTTGAGTTTGATGCGTTAATCGATGGAATGACCAACTGAATCAGTTTGCATGGCCCTAGGGGAGTTTAAGGGCTGTGGGAAAATTATTTTTTTGATACTCGGGGCTGATTTGGTTGGTGATTGGTCAATCGAGTCGGCGGTGCGCAAATTGTCGTTTAAATGTTAAATTGAGAGTTGTAAAAAGGAACCGTCAACCCTATCAACTCGGGTGACATAATTCTGATGTATGAAAAGGTTAATATGGGAATTTGGTCCATTTGGGCCTGATCGGTTTGAGAAGTGGTTTTTAAGATTTAGTATGCGCGTATTCGACTCGATTTGATTACCGACGGGTGAGTTGTGCATCATGGTTGGCCCCGACCATGATCGTAGTGGGGATTTGGTTAATTGAAGGCTTTTAGGGGCTGAGGTAAAGTAATTGGCTATGGGTTGGGCCTCGGGCCAAGTTGTTGGGCCTCGGGCCAAAGTGTTGGGCTTGTACGGCCCATTAGGCAAGTGTGTTCTTATGGTCTAGTTCAGTGACGCGTTGTGTACAATTTTCAGGCCCTTACTTGTGAGTGTGCACTTAGGGATTTCCTAGCTCGTTGCAGGCATTCGGTTGATTTCAGGTGAGTTCATGATGCCCTTTTTACTCTTTTTAAGTTTTGTGCTAGCATGCACACCTAAGCGATTTTGCTTGATGAAATGTTTTAAACTATTTTGCATAGGCTTGCTAGTATTCGTAGGCCTTGGAATGTTATAGAATGTGTGTATGTATATATATTATTGTATGGCCAATATTTGGCGAATGTTGTAGTCGTTATCGACTACAGAATGTTATGTATGCCTACTTTGTGTTTGCATACGGATGGATGGTGATCTTGGCCTGGCCAAACTATACGACTCAGGTTCTTAAATCCTGTGGCGGGCCTTGAAAAGCCTGTGAGGGGGGAGGCTCATGTGGCATGATCATCAACGGAATGTTACGTGTGCTCAACCCTGAATGTTATACGTGGATGTTATATATATATATATATATTGTTATATATATAGGGATGTACTTGAAAGGATGTTTATATATATATATATATATATGCGAATGTTTAGTTTTCGGTAACGATGACTTAATGGATGCACTCATCTTACCTTAAAAACTTTAGGTATACGTGTTTGGGTTGTACGTGTGCTCGACTCTGATGTTAGTATTTGGATGGTATTTGTAGGGATATAAATATATGGATGTATATAGATGCCTAAGTACGAATACTTAGTGTTGATGGTGGCCTAACTGTTCGTATCCCGTATTGTATTTTAAACTATTGGAATGTTTTATAAACCCGTTTTTATATTTAAATCCTTGGAATGATTTATTTAAATGTCTATTATTAAAACTTGAACTCACTCAGCTCAAGCTGACTTTGTGTGTATGTTAGATTGACTTTCATGTTAAGGATTGGTGGTTACCGCTTGGATGTGCTCGAGACTATTTGGACGGTTGAAGGCATAACTAGTCGGAGATTAATACGCAAACTGTTTTCTTTTCATTTATTATTTTAAAATTTAAATTATGGTTTTGGGAACTTGGTTTTAGTACTTGTGATTTTCCGCTGTTTACTACTCTGAAACGATTCTTAATAAGATGAAATGGTTTGACTTTAAATTTTTGAGAATTTTTGGATATGATTACCAACTGTATGATTCCTGGGATTCGGGGTCTTACACACCCTATCCAAGCACCAGCGGTGTTAAGCATATGACTGTTGCAAGTTCAGTACTATCTGTTGCAAAGTTAATAAGCACCGGGTCACGTCCCTCCTCCCCTGGTTAATGTTAGCTATGGCTATCGAGTGGTCTCTCACACGGTCGGTCAGGACAACCATCCAAGAGTTGTTTACTACATTTGGGAGGTCAGTGTGAGAGGTAGGTATACTCAACGAACGAGAAGATGAAGTATCTGTCCTAGGACGTGAAGGCTCTCCCCGGTGATAGGTAGATCTAAATGGAACTGAGGTAGGGTCAATCGGGGTTACCCTAATACGAGCAGTCTGTCGGACTTATTCAGTGGCTAAAGTAGTCGGGGACAGGTGAATAGGTGGAGTGGGTGATCTAGTTACCCTGATGGGTGAATGATACTGACTGGTAACTTTGTTCTGACCTCTATGTGGTGACTTAGGGGGTAACTATCCCATCTGTAGCCAGACTGGTCAGGCTCATTACAGGGCAGTTCTCTAACAATTAATTCCTCCTCAACATCTTCCTCATCCTCCTCTGGATCTTCCTCCGGGTCCTCTTCTGGATCCTCCTCTGGGTCCTCCTCTTCGATAGATATTACCGGTTCTTCTTCCGGTACGTAGTCGTGGCTTCTTGCCATATCCTGTCCAATGGTTAATTATAAGAATAATATTTATTGTTAGTATTAACTCATGTAAGGGAGGTTAATTAATTAGCCCAAATTTAATATTAATTATAATTAAATATAATATTAGTTTTATTTTTAATTATAGTGTGAATTAATAATGAATATAATTGAATATAATATTCATTATAATAAGATTTGACCATTATCGATAGTACAGTACGTACACGTATTCATATACCTTGCTCCATATAAGCACGTATGGGTGTTATATGTATATATATACATATAACATATATACATACTCAGTATTACCTTTTATACACATATGTTGCCATTTTTACCTACTCGGACGTTCCGCGATTTCTCCCCGATTTCCCTCGTACAAATAAGTCTGTTATTATGTTCCGGACCATAATAACTCACTTGCCCTACAAGTTCATCCCGGCATCCATCAGTATATAATATTAAATTATTATTTAATTATTTTCCCAGAGTTAATCGAGCCTACGGTTATATTTTAGGTACCCTAAGGGATAACCTACTCCTTTATAACCAATGGCTCTGATACCAACTTCTTTCACACCTTGACTAGCACAACGCGGAAGCGTAAAATGGGAATGTAACAGACACTTCTAGTATCAACCACATTGTTTATAAAGAAACATTACAAACTAATTTACAATATATTACATTGGTCTATTTTTGTTTACAAACTAGGTGTTACAACAAATAAGCTATTCTACTTGTACTAATAACCTTACGTCTATTCACTCCACATCGACCACATTTAGTAACATATAGCACAACATCACGGGTTTTCCAACTTCGGTATCACACCTGAAAAGCACATTTAAAATGGGTCAACTACACGAGTTAGTGAGTTTCACGAGTTTCAAGAAAACAAGTATGCGTAATCACAAGTCGTAATTTGCATATACGCATGTAAGTATGTATGTATATATATATGTGATGTAATTATGCTAAGTTACAGTGAAGCCTGTACTGTTCGTGCTGCGTGCCTCCATTTCCCACGCTCAATCAACCACTGTGGCTCCCCTTCCGCCCACATTATGCCCCAAGTAGCTATGCCTAACACTACATAGCTGGTTTGTATAATTATGGACATGTGCAAATGGGATAATGTCTTAGCAAACCGTGCCGGCCCCACCTAGGTTTGTCAAACCAACTGTACTATTCATAAGCCACCGGATCGAAGTTAATCACAGTGTTAGTGGGGACTTTCATGTGTTAGCACTTATATAATTCACATCATCATACATTTCAATAAGTATATAGATATTATCAAACATGCTTTTCATCCCAAAAGTTAGTAAAACAGTTCAGAAGTGGGATCATGAAACTCACGATTTAGTAGAAAATCAGCACCGAGTCAGCTCGTGGTTTGTTTGATTTGGTATCACTAGTTCCTATAATCAATATTATAATAATATTAATATTTTAATATTATTATAATCTTAACACTCAACTAGACTGTATATCTAATCTGGGTATAGCTGGAACGCCCAGAAAGTGTCAATAGGCTTAGGTTGTGATGTTGTTCAATGTCTAATACTAAAAACCGAACTTGGCTCAGTTTCCCCGTTTTCCCAGCTGGGCCAAGTTGTTCATTTATGCGTTCGGAAAACAGTTATGGGGAAGTAAGCTTGGGTAAATGAGTTGGTCAATAAATGATTAAGTTATAAAGAAAGATCACACATTGGGGTTCTTACGGGGCTCGTTTCCGTTTATTCAGTTTGTTTTGAAGAAAAATGCGCACAATTTATCCAAATTGTCCGGATTTCTCATAAAAAGTTCGTTTTTATTTAATTATTCTAAAAATATGATTTCTGATCACTATTGGTGTTCTGATATTCCAACAGATTCGTTAATCACGAACTTGTCGGTTTTTATCAGAATTTAATTTGTTTAACATTTGAATTAGCATAATTAATTATCCGTTAATCATTAAATTATGAAAATTTAACCACTTATCAATTAAAATATGTATATTTTATAAAAATATTTCCAGACTAATTTAATGATTTATTAATTTATAAAAATTTATTTTATCTGCTATATTTAGCCCGAAAATCGTCCGTTTATACCAAACGATCTCCAAAAATTCGACCAAAATTTTGAGTTATCAAGATATGCCCCAAAATAACCTGGAAAAATCCCAAACTCTAACAATCGTGCCAAATATCATTTCCGAGCCAAAAACGTCTATGAAAATTCAATTAAACGTGAATGCACAAAACATACTTAGGCCTTCCCAAATGCTCCCAAATTTCTTGTGTGATCAAAATATAGCAAATATGAGTTCCCCAAAAAGTTTCATAATTTTTCAACCATTTTAACTATTTTTCCCAAATAAACGTCCCAATTCGGTAATAAATTTGCCAAATATACTCGGATGGTCAAAAAATTACCAAATTTGAAAAGGGACTCAATGATATGGTATCTGATGTCCCTAAAAAATTTTATGGCCTAACAATCTTTGGCACATCACAACCTTAACCTAAACAACCTGTAAGCGAGTGATTTGGTATTACCTCAGCGGTTTTGGCTTGTTTTCGCCTTTCTAATCGAGTTTTTAGGCTCTTGAGCTTCTATGCAAGCTAGATACAGGTCCTATATCACAAAACTAGCAAGTTTCATCAACAACACAGCACCTTAACTTAGGGTATAAAACCGAACTTTTGAACCGTAAAAACACCGTTTAAACCCTCTAATCCGTGTTTATGGCAAGAAAAGAGTATGATTCTGATTCCTAACCATGTGTGTGATCAAAACCTGTTTTTGGATCATTTTTATAGTTTTTGCATGGTTAGGAATGATTTTTGGTAATAAAACTATGTTTATATGGACTTAAACTTGATTAAAAATGTGTGAAAGTTGATAAGTTAGACTTTTTACCTTAGGGTTTGGAGACTTTGAACAAGAACAGCAGGTGAGTGATTAACTTCTGGAAAAAGATTGCAAGAAAATATATGTTGGTTTAATATATAAAAAAAATGATGCTTAGGGGGGAGGGGAAAGCCATTTGGGGTCGGACCTCATTTGGGCCCCCCTTGGTCCCATTTTGGCCCAAACATGTGATTTTACAAGCCCGTACTTGAAAGCCCAAGTTCAAATTTATTTCGGGTTCGGTTTTTGGCGCAAAAAACATATCGGGTGCGTCAAACAGTGCGAAAACGAGTGTTTTTCGGCTATTTTTATTTAAATTTATAAAAATATACTATACGTTTGTTAAATTCAAAAATATTTTCACGGGTCGCTTAAAACATTTCAATTAAGTGTTTGGTAATTCTTTTTCGGCTTAACGAATGATACAATGCTTGGTTTGTAACTATCTTTCGCGTTTAAATCTATAGCGGGTAGTTAAACGAGCATGGTTTCGTTTAACATGTTTTATATCGAAGGGTTTCAGGTGTTTAAAATAGTTAATTGTTGCCATTCGCGTATTGTTTGAGAGAATTACGAACCTGATCAGATTGTATAGTCATAGTGTGCTATAAGGGCTGTAAATGTATTAATTTTTATTACGGGGCTGATGTGGTTGGAGATTACTTAAGTGGTTCGGTAGAGCGCGAATTCTCGTTTAATCGGTAATTTGTGTGTTGTACAACAGAATTACTGACCCAATCAGCTCGTGTAGTGTTGGACATATTGGCTATAATAACATTAAATTTTATCTATATGGGGCTGAGTTGGTTGGTGATAACTTAAACGACTAGCTAACGCGCGAATTCGACACAATTAACGTAAACTGGGTGTAGTTTGGAACCCTTTTGTCCCCAATTTTTATCTAAGTGTGGTTTTGGTAAATTAAAGGCCTCGGGGGCTTATGTAAGTGAATTTAGTATTGGTGAAGCTTCGGGTCAATTAAATCATGTTAGAACGTCTCGTAGAGTGAGCGGGTCGATGCGGTTTAGTTAGTGATTGTTGTATGCTATAATTTGACAAGCTTTGAGTTTTAGTGACTACTTAGAGGTTCTCTAGCTCATTGATAATTGTGCGGCCTATATCAGGTGAATTTCATGATGCCCCTTTTTAATCTTTTACGTTTTTGGCTAGCATACACACCTTACTGTGATTTTACTCGTTAAACTGTTTAGATGATATCGTGCAGGCTTACTTGCATTTTTATTATATATATATATATATATATATATATATATATATATATATATATTATTTATAGTCTAAGCTGGATGATGTTATTTTTTTGATTGTTGACTAAGTTTTATGTGGGTGTGTCTATTGATGCGTACGTTTTTGATAAAATGTGATCGGGTCAAATATATTACTTGAGTTTGACTTGAGGTGAGGAGGCCCATGTTACACGCTTATGTTTTGGTTAAGCCGGGTCAAATATATTACTTAAGTCATTGACTTCGTGATTAGTGACTTGAGGTGGGGAGACGTGTTGTTTTGTTGAACTGTGATCGGGTCAAATATATTAATTAAGTCACTCACCTAGTATTTAATGACTTGGGATGGGGAGGCTCGCGTTATATGTTCAGCTAAGGTTTTTTTAAGCTGTGACCGGGTAAAATATATTACTTGAGTTTGAATTGAGGTGAGGAGGCCCGCTGTTTTGCTAAACCGTGAACTAGTCAAATATATTACTTAAGTGTTGACTTGAGGTGAGGAGGCTCATGTTACGTGTTTATGCTTTGTAAACCACGACCAGGTCAAATATATTATCTGAGTCTTAACTTGAGGTGAGGAGGGCCATGTTTGCGTGTTCGACCGAGGAAAAATATATTTTACCTTATTGTTATTGTTAATTTAATATTCATTAATTTAATCAATTTCTAAATGTTATTTATAAAACATGAACTCACTCAGCTTAAGCTGACTTTGTGTGTATGTTAGGTTGATTTTCAGGTTGTGAAATCGAGAATTACCGCTAGGACGTGCTCAAGGCTACCCGAATGGTTGAAGGCATCTAGTCGAAGGAATTTAATAAACAAACCATTTTTCCTTCATTACAAGAACCTATTTATAAATTTGGTTTGGACGTTTTCCCGGTTTTGGGGTTTTGCACTTGATTATTTTCTGCTGAATGTCACTCTAGACTTGTTTTAATAAATTGAAATTTATTTTGACATTTATTTATGATATTTATGGTATGATGACCAATTGTTTGAATCCCGGGTTTCAGGGTCTTACAAGTTGGTATCAGAGGCAAGGTTCGAGAGATCCGGGCATCATTTGATGCTTGGACTCAAACTGTTAGGAGAAGGACTAGAAATGCCAACCGCAGGTTGCTGTACGCCAAGAGGTAACCTTTTGTTTTTATATGTATTAGAGTTGCTTTTGTGTGCATAAATTGTCTAAGTGCTAGATAGAATGCTAATATAGTTAAGAACAGGGGGTGCTTAGGACAGACGGGTGAAGTAAAAACGAATAATCACACTTGATCACCGTTATTACAGTTTACCATTACCTTCCATGTTCTAAATGCTACTTGTGCTTGATTGTGTTAAAGTTCTGTCTTTGTAGAGATAGGATGTGACTAATACTCGTGCTAATTGCAACATTCGTCAATTTTCAAACCCGAAACCCGACAAATGAAGTAATTATATTTATCACATTAATAGTGTCATGAGCTTGTAAGCAATCTGTACGTACCGCCCCGACATATTCCGTCCTGGCATATTACGCCAAAGGCCTGGGTGTTACACTAATAACGTTCAAGTTCCTTTTATTCATTAAATTCCCCCGCTTTATTTCTCATCCTTTCGTAAAACCTATGTATAATTGTTTAGCTACGAAGTAGCATGCTACCATTCTAGATACCTTTTCCTTGATGAGCTACAAGCTTCTGTCCTGCTTACCTTGGATGCCAGTAGGAGTTTTGTCTCTACCGTTTTCTTGTGTGTGCCATGCTAGATAAATCACCCGGGAAATTTTAGTTAACCGGCTTAAGCGTATATAAAATTTTGTATAATAGACGGGATTTTAATCTTTCATGTTGAGGGGTCTTGTGGTACTTTTTGAAAGTTTATTTATTTAACTTTGATGACAAGACACCGGAATTTACAAGTAGGAGGACCGGAATTGTAAATTTCCCAAAACTAATTTTATTTTGGCTGCATACCTGATTCCAGCAATCGGAGGTTTAGGGTAGCCCCAATCCTGATTTTTTTCATCTTTCAAGCCTATTCCAAGTCGTATCCATTTAATTCTAGGTTTGTATTATGCCAAGGAACATCTTTTTCATCCCTAATCCGCGTTATATGCTTATTATTTGATCGAATTATTCGTTTAGATCAAAATCTGACAACTGTTGGTTTTCCGGCGACTGTTCTGGCAATGACCGGTGGCAACGATGGTACAGGGTCTTAGTTCTCGATGACGACATCACGTGGATATATTATTTGCTTGATTTTGAGTTTTTATGACCAAGTTATGAGCAAAACAAGCAAGGGTTCGCATTCCGGCTGACAGTTCAGGTTTCCAACGGCTGTTTGGTTTTTCGATGACGGTGGTGGCAGTTTCTGGCAGCGGAAAAAGGTGGCTTTGATGGGGCTCGGCGAGACGAAAAGGTAGATATATTATTTACCCAAAACGGAGTTCGTTTGATAGTGTTTCGAGTTATTCGACTGTTAACGCGTAAAACCAAACAAACCTGGAATTTGTTTTTTGTTATGACAGCTGTGGGGCAGGTGCCGCCTATGAAAGTAATTTCCTTAGGTACAGAATGCCGAGACAAATGCGTGGATATATTAATTTTCCCAAAACAGAGTTAGTTTGATAGGGTTTCGAGTTATTTAACTGTTAATGCATAAACTAAACGAACCTACAGTTTGTTTTCAGTTCTGACATCTGTGAGGACAGATGCAACCTATGAAAGTAATTTTCTATGGTCCGGCATGAAGATACGAGTTCGTGGATATGTGATTCATGCGAATCAGAGTTCATATGGTCAAGTTATGAGCATTTCAGTTTTTTTTGTTCGCGCCGGCAGATTAGGATGTTGTGCGTATGGGTTCAAATAACTTATACTCGAAGGTATGACTCGTTGAATATTTTATGTATTGTTTGGTATGATTATGGGATATGAGAAATTTTTCAGGTATGAGGTTTGAGAACGTTTTTTGGTAATATTATTTATTGGTTATTTTTACGCAAGTGGATGCGTTGGTTGTACTCATTGAGAACCTTATGAAGTTTGAGATTGGGGATTTCACTTCTATTGTTTTCTAAGGTATGTATTTAGAATTATATTTAAATTATCAGGGCCATTGGTGATGATTTGATTGGTCGACTGTCGTTAGTTCGGAAACTAGGGTTTCAGTTGTTTGAAACCGTTAATTGTTGCGATTCACGTATTGTCTGAGAGAATTACCAACCTGATCAGATTGTATAGTCATAGGGTGCTATAAGGGCTGTAAATATATTAATTTTTATTAAAACGAGGCTGATGTGGTTGGTGATTACTTAAATGGTTCGTTAGAGTGCGAATTCTCGTTTAATCGGTAATCTGTGTGTTGTACAAGAGAATTACCGACCCAATAAGCTCGTGTAGTGTCTTATGGACATATTGGCTATAATATCATTAAATTTTATCTATATGGGGCTGATTTGGTTGGCGATTTCTTAAACGGCTAGTTAACGCGCGAATTCGACACAATTAACATAAACTGGGTGTGGTTTGGAACCCTTTTGTCCCCGACTTTATCTAAGGGTGGTTTTGGTAAATTAAATGCTCACAGGCTAATATAAGTGAATTTAGTATGGGTGAGGCTTCGGGTTAATTAAATCATGTTAGAACGTCTCGTAGAGCGAGCGGGTCGATGGGGTTTAGATAGTGATTGTTGTATTTTATAATTTGACAGGCTTTGAGTGTGAGTGACTATTTAGAGGTTCTCTAGCTTGTTGATATTTGCGTGATCTGTATCAGGTGAGTTTCATGATTCCCCTTTTTAATCATTTATGTTTTGGGCTAGCATCCACACTTTACTGCGATTTACTCATTAAACTTTTTAGATGATATCGTGTAGACTTACTTGCATTTGTATTATTTATGAATATATATCGTGTAGACTTGTTGATTGTTGACTAAGTTTTATGTGGGTATGTCTATTGATGCATATGTTTTTGATAAACTGTGACCGGGTCAAATACATTACTTAAGTCCTTGACTTTGTGTTTAGTGACTTGAGGTGGGGAGGCCCGCTGTTTTGTTAAACTGTGACCGGGTTAAATATATTAATTAAGTCCTTGACCTCATGCTTAATGACTTTTGGTGGAGAGGCTCACGTTACGTGTTTGGCTGAGGTTTTGTTAATCTGTGACCGGGTCAAATATAATACTTTAGTTTGACTTGAGGTGAGGAGGCCCGCTGTTTTGCTAAACCGTGACCGAGTCAAATATATTAATAAGTGTGAATTAACTATCTTTCAGTCTAAGTCTTGCTACTAAAGTCAGTGAACTAGTCTGGCTTAGTTAAAATGGAGTTACTGTTTCTTTTCTATGTTGAATCGCAATCGCTTAAGGGAACCAATCGCATCGCATGGTAAACCAATCGCATCACATATTGGAAAACCAATCGCATCACATATTGGAAAACCAATCGCATCGCCTATTGGAAAACAAATGCCATTACATGGTAAACCAATCGCATCGCATATTGGAAAACCAATCGCATCTCATATTGAAAAACCAATCGCATCGCATATCGGGAAATCAATCGCAGTTCTGAATGAATCGCATCCATAACCTACCCTATAAATCAAGAGCATACCGTTTTGGATCTGGTTTGCTTTAGGTCGAATATAACACAAGAGTCTTGGTGGTTTTCTTGCAATACGATGAAGATTGAACATGAAATCCACCCTTCTTTCAGCTCGAATCTGAATTTGAAATGAGGAGGAGTGTTTTGTGTGTTCTTGAGGAGTGTGTGTATGGGGCTAGATGGTGGAATAAGGGTTTTAGGGAAGGTTTTGGGTGTTTAAAAACCCCCAAGCCCATAGACCCTAGGCCCATAGTCATTCCCTAGTTCATTTTTTATTTCCATGTCCACCATCCATCTTAATTAAATAAATAAATTCTCTTATTTATTATTTTCAAAAGACGGATGTTACAAATTGATTGGTTTGGAGTTTAGACTATGGTTAACCCACTATTTATAAACTAATCAAAAGAGGGTTATTCACATTTCAAGGTTTGAATACGACACTTAGTTATATGTTTTATGTTGTTGATTTCTAATATAGTTATGTTAAAATAAAGTCTTTTATAAAATGTTAAAACATATCATCATGATTGGGAACTGTTTCATTTAAACAAAGTCTTGAAACTTAAACCCTAAATGTTTCCCAATTGCATCATAAACCCTAAACCCCAAATTGTAGTAACTATCTGCTTCATTTGGTGATTAATTCTAGCATATCTATATATACTTAATAGGATATTCTAATGTGATTCTCCGCGTCATTTATTACTAGATTCAATGCTTGCATAATCACCTCTTTATTGAGGTGAGTTTACATACCCCTTTTTATCTTTTACACATTTTGGGGGTAACATGTATACCTTATTTACATTCTGGGTAGCATCAATTCAAACACAATTCAACTTATGTTTATATGTAATGATGCATGATCTATGACTACGCTCTATGTGCATAAGTGTTTATTTTTATGTTTGGTGGTTGGTATGTCATCCTCATCTATCCTCATGTAGTATGATCACACAGTTACCCAACTGCATTGATTTTGTATCAATAGGAACGTCTCCACATCTATTTAGTTTTTACATTTTCATAAGAAATGTAATGCTCACCATTTACAAATGAATTGTGATTTACCTACATATATATATATATATATATATATATATATATATATATATATATATAGGGGTGGGTTCTAGTGAAAACTCCTCTTAAAGAGAAAACTTAAAAACTCCTAAAAACTTCTAAAAAACTATTTTTAACTTTAAATTTTTTTTTTTAAGTTTCTTTTTTTACATTATTCTTATATGTTGTTATTGGTTCAAAAAAAAAAAAAAAACTTGTCGGTAACCTCGTCGGTATAGTGCGCATGTGTAATAGTGTGCATTGCATATATGCAAAAGTGTTTGTATTGCATAGAATACAACACTATTGCACATATTTGATACACACTAATGTATATATGCAATATAAGACTAATACACACATCGAATACACATTAGTACGTATGTGTAATACAACATTAACGCACATGTGCACCACATCGACTTTTATTTTATTATTATTATTTTTTCCATATAATACAACACTATTACACATGTACAATAAACAAATATTGAATATATGCAATAAAACACTATTAAACTCAAAAATACATAGTAATACTCATGTGTAATACAACGGTATCGCACAGTAATACGTATGTGCATTACAGCGGGTTTTTTATTATTTTTTTATTTTTTATATATTTTTCGAGTGAAATATAAAAAAATATAAGAATAACGGCTAAAACAGAATTTTGAAAATATTTTTTTATTAATTAAAAATAATTCGTTAGGAGTTTTTTAGTTTTTTCTCTAAAGGTGAGTTTTCTCTTGATCCTCTCCCTATATATATATATATATATATAAACTTATATATTCTCACCAACACTCGTATTGACCTTAGGTTATTTATTCAAATTACAAAAGTATGGTGTATTTGTTTCTATTATTGAATTTGTGTACTTGTTTAAATGTTGATGAAATTAAATAATTAATGTCGCTTTAATTAATGTCTTTAAAGCTATTGTCCGATCAATACCTTACGCGCCGTCATGTTCCACTGCCTTTGGTTAGGGTGTTGTTCTTTCCCTTTGACCAAGAAAGTCAACTTTCTCTAATTCTTTAATCTTCCAACGATTTCAGGGAAATAATGTTATTGTTTTCCGTTAATTTACTTGATTGTATCAATACCCCATAATCAAATTAATTGATTAAAGGTGTTTTAAGGTTCGATTGCTCCTTGTTCATATTCTAGTCTTTATGGTCGTTTAATCGGGTTTTGCTCATAAATTATTCGTCTACATCTTCTAAATAAGAATCTAAGTATAATGAAACTCGTTTTTACATATAAATTTCGTTGGAAACGATCCAGAGCTAGTTCTGGGTTGGAGTTCAATAAAACCAAACAGTCGCTTATCTAACATTAATTTTCTATCTAGTTCGGTTCGCTTATATAAATCGAACCGAACTGATTAAAACTCGTACAATATTATTTTTATAGAAGTTTAGTTATAAAAACCGAATTTTATTATTTTATTCAATTAAAAATTGCAAGTTCGTTTATTTACTCGTTTAAGTCCCGATTTAAGACGGGAACATCTAGAACTTGGATTTTCATATATAATATTTTTCATTCTCACTTATTAAGTCATACATACTTTAGGGTTTTTCATTATTTCCTCTCATGTCAGTCGACTCGATCCATAAG
Source organism: Bidens hawaiensis (assembly GCF_021521415.1). Taxonomy (NCBI): domain Eukaryota; kingdom Viridiplantae; phylum Streptophyta; class Magnoliopsida; order Asterales; family Asteraceae; genus Bidens; species Bidens hawaiensis. The sequence goes on from NW_027491022.1 coordinate 4,196,442, forward strand.
TTCATTTTTACTCACTCAACCCGCCATTGCTTTAAAATGTGAGTAACTCATAGTTCCAGTTTTACTTTTTAAATATTTTGGGGTGTAGCTTGTACATATTTTAAAAACAGTAAAACTTTGATTTAGATTATGAAAATTTTATATCTTGTAACCGTATGAGTTGTTTAACTTATATATTTTTTATAAGATTTAAGTGTTTAGTAAACAAAATATATAATTCGTAGACTACCGAGGGTTCTGATTTGACGTTAATTTAGTAGAAAAATCACTAAAAATCGATTCTTTAATGAATTAAGGTGATTCCATTTGGATAATTTTTCTAATTCACAGTTATACAATATATCCAAAATTTAGGTCATAATTCGTAAACATGGATAAGTTATGACTTTTGTTTTGAGACCAAAGTTTTTGGTCAGGATTTTCAGCAAGACCCTTTGTTAAAGAAAAAGAGTAAAAACGTTTTTAAATTTTACACCAAAAATTAAAGATATACTAGACACATAAAGAACCAATTTAGCCTTTTGAAATTCGTAATTTGGATACATTATGACCGAGATATAAGCAATGAAATAAAAGGCTTTTCTGCAGAATGAAAGAACAAAACACTAAACGGAAATCAGAACATACAAGGAAGGAAACAAGTTGTGAATCTTTAAGAGGATGAGGATAATGATTTTGCAACCTTGGGGCTTTGGAATATGCAGGTTTGGAATGAATTTTGAGGTTCCTAAGGAGTTCTATTTATAGGGGTGTTTAGAGAAGAGATTAGGAGGAATTAGAGATAGAATTTAACTAGTACTTGAATTCAAAATTTTGATAAGGCAAATCTTGGAGATCAAGAATAGAATATTCTAGAAGGTTATTCTAAATTTCAATTAAGAATATAAATAAATTAATTTAGGATAAAATTAATAATGACAAATATTAAATCTCGGCATTCCCGGTTAAACGTGTCACATTAACGACTAAGTATGTATATGATGAAATGAACATAGAATCATGTAATTGTGCATATGATAATAATTCTACTAAATATTAATAAATAATATATAATTTCATAATATTACAAATGGTAAACTAGAGATTGCATGCATGAAAATGCATAGGTGTTACAGCAAACACGGTTCAAACTCATACCCTCTTGACTGATTTTATCTATGATTGTCATATGCTTATTTGTTACATGATTACATGTACATGGTTGATTTATTTTGCAAACAAATCTACGAACACAAGCTCAAGAGGGTTAGTATGGATGAGTATCTGCACTTCCCTGTAGACTGACTTCGTGCCAGGGTGAACACAAGTTTTCATTACATTACTCACATTAACATTTATATTTGATTGATGTCATTATGGTATTTTGGATTGTTTTTATCACATTATTATATACATACAAACCCTATGATTGCTCACCAACCAAGCGTTGAGAAATATTACTTTTACAATGTTGCAGGTTAAGTTTCTCGATGAAATGAATAACACTTAGTATTACCTTTAGGTTTTTAATTTGAAGACTATTGTATGATTTGATTTCGATATATTGTAAATGTGCACTTGAATTTTGCTAATTAATTAAATACTTTTTCGCTATTAATTAGTGTCTTTTGAGCTACTGAGCAATCAACGTTGCAACCCGGCATATTCCGTCGTAGATTGGGGTGCAACAGAAAACCTAGGTCAAAATTGGCTATTATGGTCATTTTCCTTTTATTTAAACACCTATACTAGTACGATGTCCATCTTTTCAAAATAGAGGCCGTGAGTTCAAATATTTGTAAGTACAAGATTTAGGGATTTTAAATGGAAATAAATTGGTTGTTCCAAAAAAAGGGCTAGATTCCACCTTCACTAAGGTTGCAAATGAACAAAACGAACACGCATTCTACCTTGTTCATATTCGTTTATTTATTAAATGAACAAATTGACATAAGCAAACTTCCCGTCAAATGTTTCACGAACTGTTCACTGAACGTCATACCTGGCGCATTGCACCGGACTGATGTTATTAGCAACGATATAGCTTATCAATTCATGCGGTACGACTGCGAGCCGAGGTGAATTCGATTGGTGCTAGCTTACTGTCACCTTGAAAATCTTATCTTAGCAGCGGAAGACTTAACTAAGTTAATTTCGGGTAATGACAGATGTCGATAGCCAAATCACAAAACAGAACACTTAAATATATTAAAAAGGCTTGTTTATTCGTCAGAGTGCACATGTCATATTTTACATTGTTTATTATTATTACAAGCCTACAAGCTCCACATCCTCAAAACATAGCATTCACAGTTCCATCCCATACTTCCCTCGCGATGTCTCCATATTTCTCATTTACCTGAAAAGTATTTTAAAACTAATTTTGTCAACACGAATGTTGGTGAGTTTTTCAATTAAAAACCGATAGCAGATGATTTCCATCATTCACCATTCTTTTCAATGGGAATTAAATTTCCAACTTTTCCAAACATAGTTATATATTTCTTAGACAAAACGTGTTAGTTATAAACGAGCAAAGAGTACAACACATGTATGACTATCATTAGGATAAACCTAATGCATACCAAAATCAAAATATTCCCACCTTTTCAACCAGAGTGATTGGAAGAGTGGGGGTGTCACCCCAATAGATCTACCAATATTTTTAGGCCCTTTCTCTCTAGGTTAACGGTTTTTCCTTTCATAATGACTCATCCCACTTAACACAATTTATATAATATATAGCCCTTAGTTTACATATTTTTCCCCCAAAAACATTTATAAATCATTAAAATGAGGGAATTTACGAGAAAACTCACCTTTTAGATCGGTTACTACAAATCGTCTCGTGTCCTAATCATTTAGTACACAATTAATAATCCATTCATATTTTAAGTTATTTGTTCAACTTAAAATATTTCACACATTTTATTTCTTAAAAATGTCATCTTTTGTTTGTGTGTTTATTTTAATTTTAATGACACATTGGCAATTTCGTATAAGTCCAACCCTATATGATCATTCAACACACACAAGGTCTCCAAACTTATAAACTTACCCCCAAGTATCACTAACACATTTCATGCATAAATATTTCATATAGCAAATAAACAAGTAATAATATATTATTATATCATTTAATATTGTTTAACAATAGCTAATAATATTAAGTTTTATAAATTTATATTTTAGTTGCTGGAATATTTACCATTTCATATCTTTATACTTATTACACTTTAAAAATCGTTTTCCGGTTTTGTCACTTTTTCGTTAACTGGCGAACCGGTTAACTTTTCTTGTAAAAATTGAGTTTTTAATTACATTTAAACACTTTAAGTGTGAAAATGCAAGTTTTATAAGTTTATTAAAATTTTCATTTCTTATTTTCATTTCTTATTTTAGTTATTAATTTCACGAAAAGTCAAAAACCGAGTTTTCCATATTGGCTGTAATATATACATTTACTTATGTAAGGTGTCTCAGCCCCCGAACCCGATACCCCGGGAGGTGTGATATGTTTATTATACGTAAATCCCGTGTATATTTTATATAATATTTTATTAGTTTTGGTCGGTTTCTTGAAAGATTTGTATACTACTAACTTAGTTTTATGTTTTAGGTTTCGGGTTATAATTCCGGTGAAAAGAGGGCGAAAAACGAGCAAAAACAAGCCGAACAGGAGAACCGACACGTCAGGAAACGAACCAGACCGAACCAGGATTGAACCGGACTAGACGAAGTGGACCAGACCCCCCTTGAGGCCGGTGCGCCGCGCGACGGGCGGGGGGAAGCCCGCCGCGCAGCGCGGCGTAGTGTGGCGGTGCCCGGCTTCCAGAATCTTCCTGTTTAAACCGTCTTAACCTATTTTTGGACCCTTGTTGCCTATATAAAGACCCCTAAACTCACCATTAAAAAATACCTTAACCCCACATCCGAATTTGGTGAATCCCGAGGCAACCAAGAAGAGTTTTCAGCAGCTTTGGAGTCGAAGAATCAGCTGGTGTTGCGCGTATTGGTTAAAGACGAAGAACACAGGTTTTATCTTTTGTTTTTTCGTTTTCATTTATTTTACACCATGAATTCTTGTTTGTTTGTTTTGTTTAATTTTAAGATGCTAGGCTAAACGTTATAGACTGCCTAGGCTTATGATAAACTTATCTTGACGTTTTGATTTGGTTTAGGATTATTTAAGTTATGGTTTTTATGATTTAGTAAAAGATTTGCTTATAATTAATTGATACGTTTGATTGCTTAGGATTGTTTGATGAGTTTTATTCCATAGTTTTCCTTGATTATTGTTTGTCATCTGATAGGATTGCTATTAGGTCAATTACTCTGTGCTCTTGATTATTTTATGATTTGATTTCGTGATAAGATCATAGGAATACTATTGTTAAATAAACCTAAGTGAGTTGCTAACCTAAAATCTGTAACGTGCTAGGTTATTGATAAGTCTTTACTATTTAATCTTGCTAGATTTAGTTCTTCGTAAGGAGTCGTCTAGGGTTGATTATTTATTGTTATTTATCAAATCAATTAATCATAGTAAATTGCATTTGATTTCCGCGCTGTAAGGTAGGATTTCGTATAAAGGAACTAAATTGTAAACAAATTGGGTGACCGTAAGCGAACTTGATTTTTAATACTGGTGTGCATTAAAACTTGTTCGAAATCCATAGGTTTTCTCTTGAGAAGGGTCAGGGGTCCTATTTGGTTTTTCTTTTAAGTGTCTATTTTACGATCCCAGTCCATAACTAAATATTTTCCTAAGTCAATTCATTACCAAAATTTAGGGGAGTCTAGCCTAGGTAGTTTTCTCATCATCATCTTATTTTCATAACAAACTTTGTTTTCGTTTAATTTACTTGTTTTCTTAATTAGTTTTAATTATAGTATAAATTAGTATTTTAAATAAAAACCCCCTTAAACAACTACAAATAATAAGTCATGTTTTGTAGTCGAGTCTAATTAGCTAGTAAACGTAATTTAAAGAGTCTCGTGGGTTCGATATCCGGACTTACTTAGCTATACTAGAGTCGACCGGTTCACTTGCCGGTTAGTAGTTTAGTTATGTTTAAGAGTCTAGAATTTATTACTTAGTGTCTAGATTAGCGTAATTTTAGTTAATAATATTAAACTACTTTTAGCACATCAAGTTTTTGGCGCCGTTGCCGGGGAACTCTTGGCAATTTCCTTATTAGTGTTGATTAGACTTACTTGTTATATACGTGCAATGTGTTTTGTTTTGTTTTGAGTCGTAGAAGTTAGGTTAATATAGTTTAGGTTTGTTTAGTAGTCTTTTAGTATAGTCTACATACGTGTTATTATATTTTGAGTCGTAGGAGTCTAATTGTCCGTACCTTTTATTTCTTTTGAGTCTCGTAAATATGTGTGAGATTTGTGGTGGGCCCCATTTACGCTTATATGTCCTCAATATGTGGGGTGTTTATCACGTTATTATGCTAACCTTCCTGTGCAGCCGTAACAAAATTTTTGGCAGGAGCCTCCTTCGTATTATTACGATGATCCACATCAGCAGCCCCAGCATTATCAGGGTCAATTTGATGATCAATATTCTAATAACAACCCTGTGGAGAATAGTTTGTCCGAGAGTAGTATGAAGAATTTAGAAAAGATGATGGCTCAATATCTGGCCTCAGATTCCCAACAGAAGCTAGCTGAGCATGATATCATCTTGAAAAATCAGCAGAGCGTTATGATAGATCTCCAACGTACAATAGAAATCATTACCAGGAGACTGGATGAAAAAAGGGAAGAAAGAAAAGAGATTGGATTAAGTTGGCAAGTCAGATGAAGGGATCACTCAAGTAATGGAGACGAAAATGGACGATGAAGTCCCACCTCCGGTTCCACAGGTTACTATTGCTAAATACTGGAGTGACTCTGATGATGAGATCGACGAGGAAGAATGAGCTGCTTATCAGAGGTCGTTAGTGAAGAAGGAAGTGATAGAGGAGGAAGTGGATTTAGGAGATTCACTCGAGTTGATGTTTGGTGTTGAAGAAGAGATAGAGGAGAAAGTGGGTTTGAGAGATTCATTTGAGTTGTCGTTAGTGACGGAAGAAGAGATGGAGGATGAAAGAGATTTGGGAGATTCAGTTGACTTAATGTTTGGTGTTGAGGAAGAGATTGAGACTATGTTATGTGAGGAGGATGAGTTTTTGGATTTGGAGTTAGAAGGGTTGCCTGAGTACGATGAAATAGGTGAGTTTGATTCGGAGGGTGACTTAACATCACAGCTGGCCGGAGGCACTTATTATAAATGTCGCTCATAAATCAAAACCACGAGAGAACACAGGTTTTATCTTTTTTTTTCGTTTTCGTTTATTTTACACCATGAATTCTTGTTTGTTTGTTTCGTTTAATTTTAAGATGCTAGGCTAAACGTTATAGACTGCCTAGGCTTATGATAAACTTATCTTGACGTTTTGATTTGATTTAGGATTATTTAAGTTATGGTTTTTATGATTTAGTAAAAGATTTGCTTATAATTAATTGATGCGTATGATTGCTTAGGATTGTTTGATGAGTTTTATTCCATAATTTTCCTTGATTATTGTTTGTCATCTGATAGGATTGCTATTAGGTCAATTACTCTGTGTTCTTGATTATTTTATGATTTGATTTCGCGATAAGATCATAGGAATAATATTGTTAAATAAACCTAAGTGAATTGCTAACCTAAAATCTGTAAAGTGCTAGGTTATTGATAAGTCTTTACTATTTAATCTTGCTAGATTTAGTTCTTCGTAAGGAGTCCGTCTAGGGTTGATTATTTATTATTGTTTATCAAATCAATTAATAATAGTAAATTGCATTTGATTTCCGCGCTGTAAGGTATGATTTCGTATAAAAAAACTAAATTGTAAACAAATTGGGTGACCGTAAGCGATCTTGATTTTTAATACTGGTGTGCGTTAAAACTTGTTAGCAATCCATAGGTTTTCTCTTGAGAAGGGTCAGGGGTCCTATTTGGTTTTTCTTTTAAGTGTCTATTTTACGATCCCAGTCCATAACTAAATATTTTCCTAAGTCAATTCATTACCAAAATTGAGGGGAGTCTAGCCCAGGTAGTTTTCTCATCATCATCTTATTTTCATAACAAACTTTGTTTTCGTTTAATTTACTTGTTTTCTTAATTAGTTTTACTTATAGTATAAATTAGTATTTTATATAAAAACCCCCTTAAACAACTATAAATAATAAGTCGTGTTTTGTAGTCGAGTCTAATTAGCTAGTAAACGTAATTTAAAGAGTCTCGTGGGTTCGATATCCGGACTTACTTAGCTGTACTAGAGTCGACCGGTTCATTTTCCGGTTAGTAGTTTAGTTCAGTTTAAGAGTCTAGAATTTATTACTTAGTGTCTAGATTAGCGTAATTGTAGTTAATAATATTAAACTACTTTTAGCACATCAAGGGGAGCCGTTGACGTTGAGTAGTGGTATCGATGTTTATTAAAATAATTTGCAGCGGAATATATCATCATAACCGTAATTTGCAGTGGCATTTCTATTTGTTGAAGTAATCCAGATGGCTTTTGATGTTTAGCTTTAACTTGCGAACAGCTTTTGCATTTCGAAAAATAATTAGCTACATTCTTTTTCATTCCTATCCACCAATAAGTTTTCTTCAAATCTTGATACATTTTATCTTTTCCGGGATGCATCGTGTACTTGGATTTATGAGCTTCCAAGAGAATCCTTTCTCGTAGATTTCCAATGATTGGTACCCAGATTCTGTTCCCCATTCGGAGAATCTCATCATTCCCTTTGATCAGTTGATCAATTGTACCATTTCTTTTCTCATCAGTAATGTTATTTCCCTCTATTGCTTATTTTTGAACATTTTTCACTTCATCAATTAAATTGATTTAAATTTCTAATCTTAGAGCTCGTCCTCTTTTAGGTTTCTCATGCTCTTTTCTGCTTAACGAATTGGCTACTACATTAGCCTTACCTTCACGATACTCGATTTCAGAATCATAGTCGCTAAGAATTTCCATCCAACCTCTTTGCCTCATGTTAAGCTCCTTTTGCCCAAATATATAATTTAGACTTTTAGGATCTATGGATACAGTAAACTTGCTACCAAACAAATAATGTCTCCAGATCTTTAGGGCAAAAATTATTGCTCCCAATTCTAAATCATGTGTTGTGCATTTATCTTCATGCTTCTTCAATTGTCTGGATGCATAAGCCATAACTTTTTCACGTTGCATTAATACACATCCTAATCCTGATTTGGAAGCATCACAACATACTGTGAAGTCTTCGGTTCCTTCTGGCAATGCTAGTATTGGGGGAATTTGTTAACTTTTGCTTTAAGGTTACAAAAGCTTTTTCTTGCTTGGGTCCCCATTCAAATTTACATTTTTACATGTTAAATTTGTTAACGGAACTCCTATTCGGGAAAAATCTTGAATAAATCGTCTATAAGATCCTGCTAATCCTAAGAAACTTTGAATTTCTATAGGAGTTTTAGAAATTTCCCATTTAATGATCGCTTCTATTTTGGTAGGATCCATACGAATACCTTCATGGTTAATCAAGTGACCTAGAAATTGCACTTCACACTTTGAGAATTTAGCATAAAGCTTCTCTCTCCTCAATAGTGCCAAAAGTGTATGAAGATGTTTGACATGATCATCACTAGTTTTGGAATAAAAAAGTATATATTCTATAAAAACGATTACAAATTTATCTAGATACAGTTTACATATCCGATTCATCATATCCATGAATGCGGCTGGTGCATTGGTTAAACCAAGCGGCATAACTGTAAACTCGTAGTGACCGTATCTTATCCTAAAAGCAGTTTTAGGAATGTCTTCTTCCAGTACCTTTAACTGATGGTATCCTGAGTGTAAATCGATCTTTGAAAAATATCGAGCTCCTTGAAGTTGATCAAATAGAACATCAATTCTCGATAATGGATACCAATTCTTAATTGTGACCTTATTTAATTCTCTATAATTAATACACATACGCATTGACCCATCCTTTTTTTTAACAAACAATACTGGCGCTCCCTAGGGTGACGAGCTTGGTTGTATGAAACCTTTTTCTAACAAATCCTCTAATTGCTTTTTCAATTCTAACATTTCTGTTGGCGCTAAGCGATATGGTGCTTTAGCTATTGGTGTTGTTACTGGGATTACATGAATTCTGAATTCTATTTCACGATCAGGTGGTTGTCCCGGTAAATCTTCTGGAAAAACATCAGAATATTCCGATACTACCGGATTTTCTTTTAGCTCCTTTCTTTTGGTGCTAATGATTACGGAAATCATATATACTATGCCTTGCTTTCTTAAGTAGTTTGATGCTTTCATTACTGATATAAACTTTGTGTGTTGTGCTCAATTTAACATTGTTCCCATGGCTATTTGGAAAATTTTCCAAAAATAAGAGGTAAAACGGCTATCTAGATCAGATACAATGAATAATGGGACTCCATGTAATAAGACAACTTTATCTACATATAACTTAGCTAATTGTTCCATTTTGAAAGTTTCCTTCGTTGGTATGAAATGAGCTGATTTTGTTAATCTATCCACAATCACCCAGATTGTGTCATTACCTTTTCTCGTTGTAGGCAATTCTTGGGTTTTAACAAGATTACCAAAGTCATAAAATCCCAATTTTATGAAAAACGCAGCAAAAATTAGTTTTAAATCTTGTTAATTTCATATGCATAAAACCTATTTTACACATGCAAAACCCAAACCCGGATCCAAATACGAAATACATACTATTAAACACATGCATGTCACTATAAGTCCATGCATGTTAAAGCTACCTTTCAAATCCAAGGAAGAGGATGGAGATGATGATGATGATGAATAAGGCAAGAACTTGAATATGAAGCTCCTCAGGCTAGCATACCCCAAGCTTTCCAACAAACACCACTTGTAGCTAGGATTTGGTAACACTTGACAACACTCCTTGGTTCCCTTGCTCTTGACCGTCCAAAGAGAGGAAGAGAGAGTAAAGGATTTTTCCTCTAGTCTTGTGTTGTATAATATATTGTGTTCTTACTTGTGTGTGTTATGTAAGTTATGAGAGATAGAAGAAAGAAAGAAAACAAATAAGTCTTTCATTATTGGCACCTCCCATGGAACCAATCCACACCATTGCATGTCTCCACTATCTCATATATAATAATAAAATAATAGAAGAGAACAAGAGGGGGGGGGGCTTCCTTTCTCATTATTAGTATTATTGTTTTTTTTATAACTTTCCATTTATGTTATAAAACATTATAGGTGACATGCTTGGTAACCATTATTCACATATTGTTACTTAACCATCTTAAGTAACATTATGGAATGCTATCTCTCAAAATATAAATCATCCATATGATTTATTTATTTCACAAGTACGTTGTATTTAGAAACCCATTTCTAAATAACTCAAGTGTTAATATTAATTTGTTATGATCATATCATATATAAACAAATATTATTGGTGTTTGTCTAGCTTGTTATTGGGTATGACCCGACTTGGATCATGACATAATAGCCACATCAATAATAATATGTGTCTTGGGCATACCGAGTCCAATAATCTCCCACTTGCACAAGATACATAGATGATTGATGCAAGTTGAAAGTACCGCCTAACTACGGTTTACTTCCCCTAATACGCATGACGAAGTGCCATTCAATAACATCATCCCCTTCAAGTCCCTTATTTGAAATGATTTAGGTACATCTATCATTATCCTTTTGCCACAGACGTCATGTCAAATCCAGAGACACAGAGTGATCATTCTCTGTTGATTTAACTTAGCAGGCCTTAGACATATCACTCTCAACGAATAAGAGAGACAAATCCCCTCTTGACTACATACGTCTCTCACAATCACCTTGTACTAAACCTGATCTTAGCCTTATGTACTGTCATGTTTCAGAGCAGCGAAGAACTAAGTCAAAGTTTAATATTTGGTGAATATCAAGACCCACTATGTATCTCAGGTCGGAAAATACTATGATATTCACCTTTACTCAAATTTACTTATGATCAATCACAAAGATTCCATGTAGTAACATTTGAGAGTGGGTCAGTCCAATATTTATATCCCATAAATATCTATGAACCTTGGCAGCAACCCTTGCTCTATATCCATACCCTATGAATATCCACCAATCCAAGTTCATAATAGTCTTACCTTCATATTTGTTCCCACAAATATGAGCGACTACGGACATTTAAAGTAAGTAACTTATTCATGGATTTAAACATGCTAAAATAGAACATAACTCAAAATATCATAATCATAAACCATAATCATATGAATGAGTCAAAATAACAACTGTTTCGATATCCAAATATAAAATTCGATCATATCCAATCACTAGAATACCAAAGTCCTACGGCACAAGTATGACCCTCATGCTTTGGCCTTTCAAGGAGCTTCGTGAGTGGATCCGCAATGTTTTGATCGGTGTGAACTTTGCGAATACATATCTTTCATTTCTCAACTTCATCCCTTATGTAGTTGAACCTCCGCTCAATGTGCCTCATCTTTTGATGTGCACGAGGTTCCTGGATTTGAGCAATCGCACCCTCGTTGTCACAAAAGATCTCTTGAGGGTTCTGAATGGGTACGGACCACCCCTAGGTCGGCAACGAATTTCCTAATCCACGCAGCTTCTTGAGCTGCCAATGAGGCGGCGATGTATTCCGATTCCATGGTGGACAAGGCTACCACATCTTATTTTGAGCTCTTCCAAGATATTGCCCAACCATTTATAACGAAAACATATCCCGATTGTGATCGAGAATCATCTCGATCGGTTTGGAAACTCGCATCTGTGTAACCATTTACAACGAGTTCCTCCTCACCCGAATCGTATATTAGAAACATTTGCTTAGTCCTTCTAACGTATTTCAATATACTCTTAACCGCCATCCAATGGCTACTTCCCAGATTATGTTGGAATCTACTTGTCATGCTTAAAGCGCAATGATACATCCGGTATAGTGCATACCATTGCATACATGATGGATCCAATAGCCGATGCGTATGGGTTCCAATTCATTCTATCTTGCTCTTCCTTCGAGTTTGGACATTGAGACTCACTCAATATCATTCCTCTTTGAATAGGTACCAAACCTTTCTTAGAGTTCTCCATCTTGAACCTCTTCAAGATTTTGTCAATGTATGCACTTTGGTTTAAACCTATCAACCGCCTTGATCTATCCCTATAGATCTTTATTCGCAAAATATAGGCGGCTTCACCAAGATCCTTGATTGAAAAACAACTTCCAAGCCATGCTTTTACACCCTCCATGGTTGGAATGTCATTCCCAAATAGTAGTATGTCATCAACATACTATACTAAGAAGGTAATGATGCTCCCACTAGCTTTTTATACACACAAGCTTCATCACCATTCTTGATGAACCCAAATTTCTTAACTTCTTCATCAAAACGGTGATTCCAACTTCTAGATGCTTGTTTCAATCCATAGATTGATTTCTTTAACTTGCACACTTTATTAGGATGTTGTGGATCGACAAAACCTTCGGGTTGAACCATGTAGACATCTTCCTCAAGATGCCCATTTAGCGGTTTTGACATCCATTTGCCATATCTCATAGTCATAATGTGCGGCTATGGCAAACAATATCCTAATAGACTTTATCATTGCTACGGGAGAAAAAGTTTCATCATAGTCAACCCCTTGAGTTTGAGTGAAACCTTTTGCTACAAGTCTAGCTCTATAAGTATCCAAGTTTCCATGCATAACGGTTTTCTTCATGAAAACCCACTTACTTCCAACCGGTTTAGAATTAAGAGGTGGTACAACCAAATCCCATACTTGGTTGTCATGCATGGATTGCATCTCTATGTTCATGGCTTCAAGCCATTTGTCACAATCGGATTGTGACATTGCATCACGGTACGTGGTGGGTTCATCCAAATCTACCACATAGCATCCATCCATGAAGAAACCATATCTTTTGGGTGGATGACTAATTCTACCGGATTTGCGAACGTTTTGTGTGTCTTGATCAACCATTTGATCATTCTCAACAACCTCTTGTTGAGTGCTAGCATCAACCAAAACGTGTATCGGCTTGTGGTTCTCGATCCTCCTCGAGTTCCACCGTTCTACTAGTACCTTCCATAAGGAACTTAGTTTCCAAGAACTCGGCCTTTCGAGCAACAAATACCTTTTGCTCGGTTGGGTTGTAGAAATAATATCCAATAGAATCTTTGGGATATCCTACAAAGATACACTTAGTGGATCGACTTTCAAGTTTGTTTTGGGTGTTGTTCTTGACATAAGCCTCACAACCCTATACCTTTAAATATGATAACGATGGAGCCCTTCCATTCCATATTTCAAAAGGTGTCTTGTCCACTATCTTGGTTGGGGCCATATTTAGAATACGGGCCGTGGAGAGCAAAGCGAAACCCCAAAATGATAGAGGCAATGTGCTTCTAGCCATCATAGATCAAACCATATCCAATAGAGTTCGATTCCTCCTTTCGGACACACCATTGTGTTGTGGTGTTCCGGGTGGAGTAAGTTGTGAGATGATCCCACAACTCCTAAAATAATCTTGGAAAGCATCACTTAGGTATTCACCTCCTCTATCCGAACGAAGTACTTTGATGGTTTTATCGAGTTGATTTTGTACTTCATTTTGGAAGACTTTGAACATTTCAAAGGCTTCATCTTTGTGTCTTAACAAGTACACATACCCATAACGACTATAATCGTCGATAAAAGTAATGAAGTATCTTTCACCATTCCTTGTTATTGTCTTCAAGGGACCACATACATCCGAATGTATGATACCCAATAAGTCTTTTGCTCCTTCATTTATTCCACTAAAGGGGTCCTCTGTCATCTTTCCAAGTAAACAAGACTCACACTTATCAAATGAATCATCTTCACTTGATTCCAAAAGACCATTCTTTTGAAGTGTATGTATGCCATCTTTGTTTATGTAACCAAGGCGACAATGCCAAAGATAAGTCTTACTCAAATCCATTTTGAGTTTCTTGGTGCTTGATTGGTACAACATGCTATCATTGGATGTGTTATCATGAACTAATTCATAAATGCCATTAGACGGCATTGCTTTAAAATAAAAGACATTATCCATGAAAACACAAATACCATCATCCATAAACTTAAAATCATAACCTTATTGATTTAACAAAGAGACGGAGATAATGTTCCTATTTAAATTAAGAGCTTACAAAACACTTTCAAAATAACTTCCAAACCATTTGGAAGCTTCAATGTGTAGACTCCTCGGGCTTCGACAACAACCTTTGCTCCGTTGTCCATGAAGAGACTAATATCTCCTTTCTTGAATCCATTATTTCCCTTGAACCCCTGCAATAAATTGCAAATATGAGTTCCACATCCGGTATCTAATACCCATGTGTTGAAGGAAATAATATTAAGATCAACATGAATTATGAAAGTTGTACCCGAGGTTTGCCCCGCATCCCTCTTAGCTTTCAACTCTTTTAGATAGGTTGGACAATTCCTCATCCAATGTCCTATCTCCCCACATCCCAAGCATGGATCCTCCGAGCTAACCTTTAGCTTCTTCGGTTTGGGTGGTTCCACTTTTGCATTTCCCTTGAACTTGCCCTTGACTTGTCCCTTACCTTTGGCAACCTTTGCTTTGGGTTTCGGGTGATGCCTCTTCCTATTGCCTCCCTCATTGATCGTGAGAACGGGTAAAACCTTTTTACCCATTCCTGTCTCGGCCCTTTTAAGCTTGCGTGAAGCTCACCAATGCTCTTGTCCCTCCCATTCATGTTATAATTCATAAAAAATGTCTCAAACTTCTTGGTTAACCCATTTAGGATCAAATCCGTGGCTAACTCGTTTGAGACGCGAAAATTGAGGCACTCAAGACGAAATGCTCCTAATCTACATATTATTACAAACCAATTGAAAGAATTAAAAGATTACAAACCCAAATAAATACTACAACCATATTGAATGAACAAACAACCACTTTGAATGAACAAACATAACAACACAAACATTCAACCAAACACAAGGCCATGGCTAGGTTATGAACATCCAATACAAATCCATATATGCAATAATACAAGACCCAAAATGGTTCCCCTTGACCCTTGAAACTTTTGGCCAAAACAAACAAAAACCGAAAGTTCCGGGTTTTTCCAAACAACAAGATCAATCATCCAAATGACTTAGTTTTTCAAGATTACCACATGCATGTAAAGTACAACCTTGGAAAACTATGGGTAACCAAAACCACTAAAATTTTCGGCCATATGGTAAACCCCGCCATAAACTTGAAAATTTTTGGGTCTAATGAAGTATGCATCCGTATAAGCGGCTCTTGATGCCATTGTTGGGTTTTAACAAGATTATCAAAGTCATAAAATCCCAATTTTATGAAAAACGCAGCGGAAATTAGTTTTAAATCATGTTAATTTCATATGTATAAAACCTATTTTACACATGCAAAACCCAAGCCCGGATACAAATACGAAATACATACTATCAAACACATGCATGTCACTATAAGTCCATGCATGTTAAAGCTACCTTTCAAATCCAAGGAAGAGTAAGGAGATGATGATTAAGAAGGCAAGAACTTGAATATGAAGCTCCTCAAGATAGCATACCCCAAGCTTTCCAACAAACACCACTTGTAGCTAGGATTTGGTAACACTTGACAACACTCCTTGGTTCCCTTGCTCTTGGCCGTCCAAAGAGAGGAAGAGGGAGTAGAGGATTTTTCCTCTAGTCTTGTGTTGTATAATATATTGTGTTCTTACTTGTGTGTGTTATGTAAGTTATGAGAGATAGAAGAAAAAAAGAAAACAAATAAGTCTATCATTATTCGCACCTCCCATGGAACCAATCCACACCATTGCATGTCTCCACTATCTCATATATAATAATAAAATAATATAAGAGAACAAGAGAGGGGGGGCTTCCTTTCTCATTATTATTATTATTGTTTTTTTTATAACTTTCCATTTATGTTATAAAACATTATAGGTGACATGCTTGGTAACCATTATTCACATATTATTACTTAACCATCTTAAGTAACATTATGGAATGCTATCTCTCAAAATTTAAATCATCCATAAGATTTATTTATTACACAAGTACGTTGTATTTAGAAACCCATTTCTAAATAACTCAAGTTTTAATATTAATTTGTTATGATCATATCATATATAAACAAATATTATTGGTGTTTGTCTAGCTTGTTATTGGGTATGACCCGACTTGGATCATGACACACTAGCCACATCAATAATAATATGTGTCTTGGGCATACCGAGTCCAACAACAATTTAGTAACAAAATCCATTGTTATTAATTCCCATTTCCATTCTGGCATTTCTAGTTGTTGAAGTAATCCAGATGTCTTTTGATGTTCAGCTTTAACTTGCGAACATGTTATGCATTTCGAAACATGATTAGCTACATTCTTTTTAATTCCTATCCACCAATAAGTTTTCTTCAAATCTTGATACATTTTATCTTTTTCGGGATGCATCGTATACTTGGATTTAAGAGCTTCCTCGAGAATCCTGTCTCGTAGATTTCCAATGATTGGTACCCAGATTCTATTCCCCATTAGGAGAATCTCATCATTCCCTTTGATCAGTTGATCAATTGTACCATTTCTTTTCTCATCAGTAATGTTGTTTCCCTCTATTGCTTATTTTTGAACATTTTTCACTTCATCAATTAAATTGATTTGAAGTTCTAATCTTAGAGCTCGTACTCTTTTAGGTTTCTCATGCTCTTTTTTGCTTAATGAATCAGCTACTACATTAGCCTTACCTTCACGATACTGGATTTCAGAATCATAGTCGCTAAGAATTTCCATCCAACCTCTTTGCCTCATGTTGAGCTCCTTTTGCCCAAATATATACTTTAAACTTTTATAATCTGTGGATACAGTAAACTTGCTACCATACAAATAATGTCTCCAGATCTTTTGGGCAAAAATTATTGCTCCCAATTCTAAATCATGTGTTGTGCAATTCTCTTCATGCTTCTTCAATTGTCTAGATGCATAAACAATAAATTTTTCACGTTGCATTAATAAACATCCTAATCTTGATTTGGAAGCATCACAACATACTGTGAAGTCTTCGGTTCCTTCTGGCAATGCTAGTATTGGGGGCATTTGTTAACTTTTGCTTTAAGGTTACAAAAGCTTCTTCTTTCTCGGGTCCCCATTTGAATATACAATTTTACATGTTAAATTTGTTAACGGAACTGCTATTCAGGAAAAATCTTCAATAAATCGTCTATATGATCCTGCTAATCCAAAGAAACTTCGAATTTCTGTAGGATTTTTAGGAATTTCCCATTTAATGATCGCTTCTATTTTGGCAGGATCCACACGAATACCTTCATGGTTAATCAAGTTACCTAGAAATTGCAATTCTTGCAACCAAAACTCACACTTTGAGAATTTAGCATAAAGCTTCCCTTTCCTCAATAGTGCCAAAAGTGTATGAAGATGTTTGATATGATCATCACTACTTTTGGAATAAATAAATATATCGTCTGTAAAAACGATTACAAATTTATCCAGATACGGTTTACATATCCGATTCATCATATCCATGAATGCAGCTGGTGCATTGGTTAAACCAAACGGCATAACTGTAACTCGTAGTGACCATATCTTGTCCTAAAAGCAGTTTTAGGAATGTCTTCTTCCTGCACCTTTAACTGATGGTATCCTGAGCGTAAATCAATCTTTGAAAAATATCGAGCTCCTTAAAGTTGATCAAACAGATAATCAATTCTCGGTAACGGATACCAATTCTTAATTGTGACCTTATTTAATTCTCTATAATTAATACACATACGCATTGACCCATCCTTCTTTTTAACAAACAACATTGGCGCTCCCAGGGTGATGAGCTTGGTTGTATCAAACCTTTTTCTAACAAATCCTCTAATTGCATTTTCAATTCTAACATTTCTGTTGGCGCTAAGCGATACGATGCTTTAGCTATTGGTGTTGTTCCTGGGATTACATGAATTCTGAATTCTATTTCACGATCATGTGGTTGTCCCGGTAAATCTTCTGGAAAAACATCAGAATATTCCGATACTACCGGAATTTCTTTTACCTCCTTTTCTTTGGTGGTAATGATTACAGAAATCATCTATGCTATGCCTTGCTTTCTTAATTAGTTTGATGCTTTCATTACTGATATAAACTTTGTATGCTGTGCTCAATTTTAACATTGTTCCCATGGCTATTTGGAAAATTTTCCAAAAATGAGAAGTAAAACGGCTATCCCGATCAGATACAATGGATAAGGGGATTCCATGTAATGACACAACTTTGTCTACATATAACTTAGCTAATTTTTCCATTTTGAAAGTTTCCTTCATTGGTATGAAATGAGCTGATTTTGTTAATCTACCCACAATCACCCAGATTGTGTCGTTACATTTTCTCGTTGTAGGCAATTTAATAACAAAATCCATTGTTATTAATTCCCATTTCCATTCCGGCATTTCTAGTTGTTGAAGTAATCCAGATGGCTTTTGATGTTCAGCTTTAACTTGTGAACAGGTTATGTATTTCGAAACATAATTAGCTACATTCTTTTTCATTCCTATCCACCAATAACTTTTCTTCAAATCTTGATACATTTTATCTTTTCCGGGATGCATCGTATACTTGGATTTATGAGCTTCCTCGATAATCCTGTCTCGTAGATTTCCAATGAGTGGTACCCAGATTCTATTCCCCATTCGGAGAATCTCATCATTCCCTTTGATCAGTTGATCAATTGTACCATTTCTTTTCTCATCAGTAATGTTATTTCCCTCTATTGCTTGTTTTTGAACATTTTTCACTTCATCAATTAAATTGATTTGAAGTTCTAATCTTAGAGCTCGTACTCTTTTAGGTTTCTCATGCTCTTTCCTGCTTAACGAATCGGCTACTACATTAGCCTTACCTTCTCGATACAGGATTTCACAATCATAGTCGCTAAGAATTTCCATCCAACCTCTTTGCCTCATTTGAGCTCCTTTTGCCAAAATATATACTCTAAACTTTTATAATCTGTGGATACAGTAAACTTGTCACCATACAAATAATGTCTTTGGATCTTTAGGGCAAAAATTATTGCTCCCAATTCTAAATCATGTGTTGTGTAATTCTCTCCATGCTTCTTCAATTGTCTAGATGCATAAGCAATAACTTTTTCACGTTGCATTAATACACATCCTAATCCTGATTTGGAAGCATCACAACATACTGTGAAGTCTTCGGTTCCTTCTGGCAATGCTAGTATTGGGGGCATTTGTTAACTTTTGCTTTAAGGTTACAAAAGCTTCTTCTTGCTTGGGTCCCCATTCGAATTTACATTTTTACATGTTAAATTTGTTAACGGAACTGCTATTCGAGAAAAACCTTGAATAAATCGTCTAAAAGTTCCTGCTAATCCTAAGAAACTTCGAATTTCTATAGGAGTTTCAGGAATTTCCCATTTAATGATCGCTTCTATTTTGGCAGGATCCACATGAATACCTTCATGGTTAATCAAGTTACCTAGAAATTGCACCTCTTGCAACCAAAACTCACACTTTGAGAATTTAGCATAAAGCTTCTCTTTCCTCAGTAGTCCCAAAAGTGTATGAAGATGTTTGACATGATCATAACTACTTTTGGAATAAATAAGCATATCGTCTATAAAAACGATTACAAATTTATCCAGATACGGTTTACATATCCGATTCATCATATTCATGAATGCGGCTGGTGCATTGGTTAACCAAACGGCATAACTGTAAACTCGTAGTGACCATATCTTGTCCTAATAGAAATTTTAGGAATGTCTTCTTCTTGCACCTTTAACTGATGGTATCCTGAGCGTAAATCGATCTCTGAAAAATATCGAGCTCCTTGAAGTTGATCAAATAGATAATCAATTCTTGGTAATGGATACCGATTCTTAATTGTGACATTATTTAATTCTCTATAATTAATACACATACGCATTGACCCATCCTTCTTTTTAACAAACAATACTGGCGCTCCCAGGGTGATGAGCTTGGTTGTATCAAACCTTTTTCTAACAAATCCTCTAATTGCTTTTTCAATCTAACATTTCGTTTGGCACTAAGCGATACGGCGCTTTAGTGATTGGTGTTGTTCCTGGGATTACATGAATTCTGAATTCTATTTCACAATCAGGTGGTTGTCCCGGTAAATCTTCAGGAAAAACATCAGAATATTTCGATACTACCGGAATTTCTTTCAGCTCCTTTCCTTTGATGCTAATGATTACAGAAATCATATATACTATGCCTTGCTTTCTTATGTATTTTGTTGCTTTCATTACTGATATAAACTTTGTAGGTCTAGAAACTTTGTCTCCTTGATTTGTAATAGTCTCTCCTGTTGGCGTACGAATCTCAACATAATTCTTATTACATTGGATTCGAGCACGACTGGCTTCTAGCCAGTCCATTCTTAATATAACATCGAATCTGACCAAATTCTTTGGAAGCAAATTTGCATTAAAGTTGTGAACTAATAGGTCTATATTCTTTCCTTGAAGTACTTCATGAATACAAGTGGAATTCCCATCGGCTGTTTCTACTATGCAAGCTTGATTAAGCATAAACATCATTAATAAGAAACGTACCCGCAATGATGTCCAGAATCATTGCTGCCTCTTGTGTAGTAAGCTGAAAAGCTCGCACGCTCCCTCTTAGGTCCATCTGTATTCTAAGCTTTGTTGTCAGGTACCTTTGTCAACTTTGGACATTCATGACGAATGTGGCCAGGTTCTCTGTAGTTATAGCAAACACGAGTTTCTTTTCTTCTACACTCTTCATCTGTACGACCAGCCATCTTGTAATAGTTGTAGAATTTAGTCTTTTTAAAAGCGCATCTCCATGAATGCCTCTTTCTGCAGACTTTACAGAAAGGCTGAGCATAGGATTGCCCTGTTCCTTTCTTTCGAAATTCTTGGGAAATTTTCTAGGCTAAATCCTTCTTTTTGTTCTCTTCTTGTGTTCGGATTAATCCATCTGTCATGGTATTGGCCAGGTCAACTGCTTCCTCAATAGCCTGAGGTCTAGCTAATTTTACCAGATCGTGGATTTCACTTACTAATCCCCAAATCTAAGGAGAAATTAGTACCGTTTCCGACGAAGCCAAAGCCGGTACTATTCTTGCATATTCAAAGAATTTTGTCGTATATTCACAACATTTTACACATTCCATTTTGTAGTTCAAGAACTTAGCAGCAATCTTTTCTCTTTCATGTGGAGGACAAAATTTCCTTTCTACTACTTCTTTGAATTCTCCCCAGGTCATAACGTAGACTATGTTGCTTCCTTTTTCTTGGAAGACTGTATTCCACCATTCTAATGCTTCATTAATAAAGAGATTAGAAGCATACAATATCTTATCTTCTTCAGCACATTAACGGATTCTTATAACAGCTTTTGTCTTTTCTAACCAACGTAGTGCCGAAATGGCTCCTTCATTTCCAGAAAATTCTGTTGACTTACAGGCCAAGAAATCTTTGTAAGTACAAGCATTAGTTTTTAACGTTTTAGGTAGTTTATTTTTATTTCCTTTATTCACACTGTTACAAGCTTCAGTGTCAGATTTTTGTTCGTTGCTCTCGGTTTTATCTCTAATGACAGTTACTGGTTTTCTAATAGCTGCAGCAATTTGTGGGATTTCTTCAGTAATTCTCTGAGCTATCATATTGTCAATAGCATTCATATTCAGATCATTTTCTTGATTGGAATTTTCACGATTATTTTTACGGTTGTTAACAGAAACTTCATTTGGCATCTGAATTCCAAACAAGAAAGGAATATTAATATCTTAATTAAATAATAAAATAAGCAAGATATTAATAACACATAAGCACAAAACATGTCAAAATCGTCGAGTTTTACGATATTTACTATATATATATAGTAATATATATATAGTAATGACGGAGTTGTGTGGTTATCTCCGGTGTCATCGTAGGGTAGTTAGCAGTTTCGGGTTGGAAAGGTGGATACCGATTTGTTGTCATCGTGTGAAATTGCCAATCATTCGTCCACCATTCTTCAAGCTGAGACTGGTTTATGATGATTCTTTTGAAATATATAAATATATATATATATATATATATATAGTAATGACGGAGTTGTGTGGTTATCTCCGGTGTCATCGTGGGGTAGTTGGCAATTTCGGGTTGGAAAGGTGGATACCGATTTGTTGTCATCGTGTGAAATTGCCAATCATTCGTCCACCATTCTTCAAGCTGAGACTGGTTTATGAGTTCATCAGGGGGAAGTGGGTTTTCTTGGTTTTGGGTTGGTATAGCTAGGTTGGTTGAGGTTCCTGCTCCCATGTGATTAACTATAGGTTGGAAGAATTCACATTGTTCTAGGAATAGGCCTAGCCTTTCTTCCATGGGGAGGTTAGCAATGGTTTGTGTTTGAGGGGGTTGTGGTTCGGTTGGTGGTTGAAGTTGTGGCTGTGGTTGTGGTACTAGAGTTATGACTTTTCTTCTTTGTTTTCTCATTCCCTGTCACCAATCTATATATCGTTTTCTTCTTTTTTGTTTTGGTTGATTTGAGGTTGAGGACTAGGCAGTAAACACTATTGGCTCATTTGGTTTTTCTTCAGTTGATGGGTTTACTGTCTCCATATCTTCCGTATTGACCGATATATTCTCAAAAGCCTCTATAAGCTCACTCATGATGTTAATCAGAAATAATAAAACAACGAACTCCAAAAGAAAAATCATATGATGTATATTTATGTATAATTAGAATTTTATTCATAGAGTTTGCAAATCAGTTAATACATTTATTTTCTAACACTTAATTAGGTATTGTTAAAATACCTAAATTGCTTAAACAAGTGGCTCTGATACCACTTCAGCTGTTAGAGCCCCCGACCCCGATACCCCTAGAGGGGAGCCGTTAACGTTGAGTGGTGGTATCGGTGTTTATTAAAATAATTTGCAACGGAATATTTAATCATAACCATAGTTAGGAAAAATGATCAGAGGTATAAAAACACCATAATTTTTTTTTTTAAACTGGGATTAAACCCACTTTTATACAAATATAGGTTTTATAGGGATAACCCCTAATTTACAAAACACGTTTCTTTATTCTGGTGACAAGCCACTTATTTAAGATGGAAGCCCGCAAGCATTATTCCTTTGTCTCTAACAAGTCACCTAAAACATGTTTAAAAATATTTGATCGGCGTGGAATACTGGTGAGTACATTCATCTATAAATGACACATTTTACAGTTACAGCATTAAGATGTTTTTACATCTGCCTGCTTACAAATTACCGGAAGGTACTTGTCACTCGACCATATCTGTGACTGTGGTCATATTACTTACTGGCTAGCAATTGTCCAGTAAGTAACATGTAATAGCCTAGTAGGCAAGCCATGTATACAAAACCCCACAATACCAGTAGTAACCATCCCGTAAGTCTACAAAGACTTAATCACTGTAATGTAGTTTAAATCCTTTGAATATATTTCGACTACCTGTCATGAGTTTAGTGGGTTTAGAAAAGCATCATGACGGTATTGAAAATCAATTGTCTGACGCAAATGTGAGTTGTGCAAAAACTCGAATGTCTCACCTTGCAAGTTTATATTTAACAAGCCTTCTCTAAAAATATTCTAAGTAAAGCATGCTCGAAGATATGCATCGAGCACGATTTGCATATCAAGTTTTCTCGACCAAAGACTTATCATGCTCGAAGACTTGTTTGCACTTGTATTTATTTTGTCATTCATTAAGTAATGATTAGGGTATTCTAGAAGGAATGCCAGGACCTATAAATAGTGTCCTATGTTTGCATTTATTGTAAGCGTGGCAAGCGTGGATAAGGCACTGAATACGAGAGGACAAACATTCCAGCGAATACTCTTTTTGTGTTTTCTTGTACCGCCGCCTTCGCCTTCACGAAACTCTAGACATTCCTTTCACTATTACATTAATGATACATTCAATATAGTGAATCTTTGTCTTTGATTTCTGTTCTTACTGATTATCTATTACTATCTCATCCCTTCACTCCCATCCCCAGAATATACTAATTCTGCCGGGATATTCAGGAGGCCTTTGGGTTTATTAGATCTGTGTGTTCTTGTCAACCTACTTTGGTTTGCACCAGGTCCGGCCCTGATATGCTTTCTTCTTCTCCCTGCAGATGCCTCAGACATAAAATTCTCACACTCAAGGAAATGCCAGTCGTCTTCCTCGGGTTAGTTTAACAGCTGGCCATTACACGAGGCCTTTAGATGTTTCCTGTCTTCATAATTCAACCCATCAACAAAACTTTTCACTGACTCCCACAACTCGATCTGATCATTTCTTTGAAACAGGAAAATGCCTCGTGGAACAACTCGGCCAGTAACTGTGAAAAGTGTCGAATCTCAATTTTGGCCTCTTCTGTTTTGCCTGTGAATAGTACTCATTTAAGAACAGTTGCTGCATCTTGGCCCAATTTCCAATATTTTTCATCGGTAACGAGTTAAACCAGTGTTTTGCTTTATCTTTCAACAAAAACTGAAAGAGTCTCAACCGAGCCTCATCTAGATCAAACGTGCCATCACCAATCGACCCGCAAGTAGTCGAAAAATCAGACAAATTAGATTATGGATCCTCTGAAGCCATCCAACGAAAATGTGGCACGATGTTAATGTAAGATGAACGCGAATTGAATGTCCGTTGTCCCAATATACGTACCTGTGGGACTATCGGGGAAGCTCCATCTGAAATAGTAGGTCTGAACCGACAATTAACATCCTACATCGGGGCTACAATATTCCTCCTTCGCTCCTTTTTGTTTACCAACCCTGCTATGTTAACCTGAATACCCTGACCTCTGTCAACTATGTCAGCTCTGTTAACTCTGTTCCTCCCAATTCCATGTCTGCCTTTATTTCTGTTCACAAATCCCGCATCCCTCTGATTTACCAGTTCTTCATCCTATCCATCCCAACCAGCATTAAAATTCTCATTACCCAGCTCTAAAACATCATTTTGTCTATTCCTCCACTCTGGCCCATTACTACCGGCTTGCCCCTAATCTGAATCATTACATTCCCTTTCGCCATTTTCATCCTCGTTATGAATACTGATATAATCTTCATCTGGATAAATTATAGGCTGATGTTCAAGGTTGGTTACAGGATCTGTTTCTAGATTGGCGAGCTGAGTTATTCGGATTTGATTGTTGGTTGGAATTTACTGGTAGGTTCGGGTCGTTATCGAGCTGATTCTTGTTGTTATTGTAATTTGGATCGAATATCTTGTCTTTGGGTGGCAGGTTAAGGTTTTGATTAATGTGTAGGTTCAGATCTTGGTTTTGAATCTGGTACATGTTTTGGTTTTGGTTTTAATTCTGGTTTTGGTTTTGATTTTCGTACAGATTCGGTTCTGGTTTTGATTCTCGCCTTCCATTTCTGACCCTTGGTGCTGAGCTCGGTTCTGCCGAGCTACTCTCTCGATTTCTAGCTCGAAGATAAGCGAAGATTGTCTTCCTAAATGGTAGGAGCGCATAAACCTATTACCTGCACAAACGACACACCATGCATAAAATGGAAAAATAAAAACTTAAAACTTAAAACAAAAACTACAACTAAACTAAACTAATAAAAAAATCAAATAGCACGAAAACACGAAGCGCACTAGCTCATGTCATGTAACATCTCGGATTTTTCAAACCCGTATTCGTTTGCGTATAACCTGACCCGGAAAAATTTTCAGATCTTCATTGTTATTGGAAATCAAATATTTATAAGACTTTACATTTCTAATATTCACTTTAGGCCCTTCATACTTTAAAAGATGTTCAATTCTTAATTTATGCATAAAAGATTCATTAATTATCCAATTCTCAAAATACAAGGACTAAAAGCGTTAAAAATCAAATTCCTCTCAATTTGGCCAAAGCACCACGTGTTGGGATGGCCCTCCCCCACTGCGCAGCGCTATGGCAAGCTGTTTAGATCGTTTTGTTTAAAATCGTTTTCTAGTTCGTTTTTTGGCCCAAAATTGCTTATTTTTGGACGAAATCAAGTGTTTAAGCCCCAAGAAGTCCCTCAAAGCCTAGATACATGTCCATATACATTAACCCTTGTCTAAGAACAAAATCCTCTTGTTATTCTATTAATTTGATCATTAAAGACCCATTCGGTTCTTAAACGAGTAAGTTACCACATTTAGTTCAATTTAGTGAATCCTATATAAATATATAATTATTTCTTTGTCACAAATCATCCATAAACCCTAATACACAAATCCCAACCATCACCTACCTCTGCCATACTCCATCTTCTTCAGTTTTCGCATTATTGTTGAAGATACAAGTTAAGACGGTTGACTTTGCTTGCTTTAGGATCTTTGACTCTTTGTTTCTCCTGATCCTTTCACTTTCTGGGTAAGTTGTAAACATAGAAATCGTTCATATACATTCCCTAGTCAATAACCTTAAATCAATTTCGGTGGTTGAAGGGTGTTGACTGGTCAAATCGTTTAATACTCGTTAAAGGGCAAAATAGTCGACAAGTTTGACTTAACGTTTTCTCATACTTCCTATCGGATTCAACATTCGGTCCAGAATATTTTTATTCTCGTAACGTAATTTTAAGGCTACTGACTAAAACCCGACTTCCGACTCGCTGTTTGGATTCTGGTCAGTACCAGCTCGTTTAAATCTTTAATATAATGTAACTTGAGTTCTAGACGTCCGTTTGGATTGATTCCAGTGGCATTAAGTTCATGTTTACTTATATTATCATATCTAAAACTTTCAGGTTCTGATCATTAATCTCGTTGATGCGTAGTGGATGACTCGCTCAATCTTTAGTTCGTTTATCTTAATTACTAATCACTTGCCTTTAATATTAGGTGAGTTTTATCATTCCCCTATTTTACTCAATTTTCTAAAATGTTTTGGGGACATATTCGTATATCATACTATATATATATATATATCTATATCAAAAACAGCAAACATGTAATTGTGTGTGATTAATCAAATATACTTGTTATGAGCTTACTTGTTTATGTGTGCATTCGTTTGGCATATCCCCTTGTGGAGGGTTCTCATTGACCAACGCCCGATTCTCTTGGCAACAGTCTTATTATTATTATTTGCTCATGGTTGATTTACCGGCGCCCGATTCGCTTGGCAATGGTTTAATCGACAACTTATTTGCTCATGGTTTGATTTCATTACCGCATTTATTACGTTTGCTTATTTCTCTTATTTATTATACTAAAATTATTTTATTGCAAAACTGGTGGTAAACTCACTCAACATGTGTTGTTGACAAACTCTATTTTCTACACATATGCAGATTGCTTGAGTTGAAGTTCGAGCACTTAGAAAGTCCTTAGGGTTATTGAAGCCAAACATGAATTTAACTTGTTATATATACATTTATTTGAATTGTTTGTCGTATTTGAATACCGTGTGCACATTTGAAATAAAATAATTAAATAGATATCATCGCATTTATATTATGATAGTATCTTCAAGCTGTGAGCAATCGAATCACGCCCCGGCATTTCTGCCTTAGGTTGGGGTGTGACATGTTAGTTATAATCCTCTAAAAGAAATTAAAAAGAAAAAAGAAATCAATTAACAAAGACAAATCACACCTGAGGTTCATGCAAATAATTAAACAGTAATCTCTTGTCATGTAACATATAAATCATCAATAATCAAATCAGATTTCTTAACTAGGCAAACCTTAGGCATCAACAATTGCTAATAAACAGCGCTGGTTATCCAACAGTCCCTGCCAGTGTGACCCAACTGAGGGCAATTGTATGCTTCATCAAACTTAAACTAGTCAAAACAACCCTATAAGCAATTATCATAACAACTGGCAAACTAATCGTGCTGATCGAAATAAACCTAAACCGACTAAGTGCACAATAATATTAGACATCAATACTCATAGATTAATCAAAGACAATTACAAATCATTCATTATAAAACACGTGAGCAAACTAAAAAGTACCATACTCTACATCCTGGATATGATTCAAGAAGATTAGCCACACCTGGACATCATAACATCTTCAATTCTAATGAAATAAGACATGCATATGATCTCAGGATTAATCGGAAAGATGGAATTAGTCTCTATTGCCTTAGAAACTGCTCATGGAAAACTTGGATACGAATAAGGTCGTCCAATGTGATATAACAAAAAACCCTAAAATTCCCGATATTGTCAGCCATCGCGGTAAGCGATGGGGTCTTCAAGATTCCATCGCGTATCGCGATGGACCAAAGTTAACACTGCCTAAAAAAATTAGTCCATTGCGTAACACGATGGACTCTCTTTAATCCCAGGTATGATTCGAAAAAATTAGCCGTGGCTCGACATCATAGCATCTTCAATTCTGATGATATAGGCCATGTATATAATCTCGGGATGAATTGAAAAGATGGAATTGGACTCTCTTGCCTTAGAAACTGCTCTGGAACAACTTGGATACAAATAAGGTAGTCCGAATGTGATATAATAGAAAACCCCAAAATTCCCGATATTGCCACCCATCGTGGTACGCGGTGGGGTCTTCAAGAGTCCATCGCGTATCGCGATCGACCAAAGTCAACGCTGCCTAAAAAATTAGTTCATCGCGTAACGCGATGGACTCTCTTTAATCCCGTCCCGTACCACGACGGGTCTCCTCGCCAGCAGACTTTGTTTTCTACCTCATTTCGCATGCTAGTCATCCCGAGCCTTCATTCTGTGCTCGTTCAGGTCCAAAATATTTGCTTTAATCACCTGTGACCTGAAATACAATAAGTGTGTATGAAGTACCGAAGTTCGTGCAATAAATAACTAAAACTACATAATTAATGAACTAACATATATACAAATTAACCAACCATCAATAATATCAACAATCTCGTCCATTAAAACCTAATTTAGAGACTAAAACCACTGCCATTTGAAACAATCAACCATAATGCTCAATCAATCACGAACACATTAACAGAAATAAGAAAACACTAATCAAATAAAGAACAAAGTAACGAAGTCAGGAGTTCAAAGATAAAAAAATATACCTAAATCAAATTTATCATACTGGAGCTGCGGATCCGCCACCACGGAAATAGTTAATTAGCGGTAGACAGACGCAAGTCTCTGCCACAGCCGTCGCCAAGGGCTCCAGAGTGGACCCAGCAACAGTCATAGCATCGCCTTCACCTAGGATTTCCTAAATGGAACCCAACAACAGACGAATAGGAGCCGCAACAGTCGAAATTGGAGTCACTCCAGGCCACCACGATACACTTCCATTATGAAAATCCAAACATCAAATGCGGATTGGCAAATCAAGCCCTAATGTTACACCCGAAAAACGTTAATCTAACAGCGGAAGACTTAATTAAACCAATTTGGGCAATGACAGTTATCATTGAGCCACTAGTATTTAAACACAACACATACATAAACAGGTTGGACTTTATTTACTATAAAGAGTCATAATTTACACGTGTCAGAGTACAGTGTTTATTAAAATACAAGTCCAACATCCGGGAATTACACCCGTTTTTCCCACATCATCCTTTTCACGAAGCGTCGGTTCTCATTTACCTGAAAAACACGTTTAAAGAATGTCAACACAACGGTTGGTGAGTTCTCAATTTATAAACCAAATATTTTAAAACAAAACTTTTCATTAAAATATTTATATAAATACCACATCATCCTTAGCAGCACGAAGTCAACCTTAGTTTTTCTTGCGAAACTCACGCTAAAATTCACTTTCGATTTACTTAGGAAAGACCCTTAGATCACTTTTGTTTTAATTTCAAAAGTGTCAAAATATATGACATTTTATTTTCTAACAAACTGTGATAGTCATAGAATAGCCGATTAGGGGTGCAAACAAGCCGAGCCGAGCCCGAGCTCGACCAGGCTCGAGCTCGGCTCGTTTAACTTGCACAGAGCTCGAGCTTGGCTCGTTTCGAGCTCTATTTCCAAAGCTCGAGCTCGGCTCATGAGTAGATTTTCAAGCTCGAGCTTGGTTAGGGCTCGGCTCGTTTACCATTTATAAATTATTTTTAAATAATATAATTATTTTTTATTTTTTTTTCTATTATAATATTTTTGTACAATATATTATTTAATTAGTTTTATTTATTTTTTGTAACATTATATATATTAATTATTAATTATTAAATATATTTTTTTTAAAATTATGTAAATGGCAGGCTTGCTTAGGCTCGCGAGCCAGCTCGAGCTCGATAAGAGAAGCTCGGACTCGGGCTCGTTTATTAAACGAGCTTACTTTTAGGCTCGAGCTTGGGCTTGGGTTCGATTAAGCGCGGCTCGTTCGAGCTTTTAAACGAGCTGATCTCGAGTATGTCACGAGCAACTCAACTCGTTTGCACCCCCAAACACGATGCTTACCAAACTCAAAATATTTACCACATTTTTAACCAAAGCGACCGGCTAAGTGGCAGGCATCACCCCGATAGATATATTAATATTTCTATGCCTTAAATCCAAGGATAACGGTTATGATGACACAACATTTCTACTTATTCCAGGCGTTTCTACTTATTCCAGGTGTCGATTCGGCATTTTTGCTTATGCTGCGCATTTCTACTTATGCCTATTTAACTTAACTCTTCACTTTACCACATTTGTTAAATAAAAGACACTACCGAAACGTGTTCTTCCCCCAAAACATTTATAAATAATTAAAACATTTAAAAGTGGAGATTGTGAGGAACTCACCTTAAGTAGGTAGTATGCCAGTAACGTCTAAACGATTCGTGACCTATTAATTTGACACGTTTTAATAACGTACGTGTGTGTGTGTATTAAGTTGTTCATTCAACTTAAAATATTGACACAAACGTTTTATTTAATGAAAACGTTCCTTTATATCATTTTATAAAGTTTTTTAACAGTTTCGTGTCGTCCTTGCGACACGAATTGTCTAAGATCAAGTTTTATTATCTTGGCCTTAATATGTACATTATTTTATGTAATGTATATCATATTTTAGGCTTCAGGGGCTACTTAAAACAGTCTTCTAAACCATGTCGGTTTTTCGTTAAAAAGTTAAAATTTCGACTGTTTAAGCAAACGACTATCAAACTAAACCAAATAAAACGTGTTAAACATATAATGCATTAAATATGATCATTTATGTCATTTAATCACTTATAACCTACAACAATACTAGCATTATATTAACAAGCACATGAACAATATGTACACTATGCATACCAACTTATACATTTTTATACAATCTAGTAGGTTTTCTTTTAAACCCTTGTTTTAACCATATTTTGATGCCTTATCAATCATTTTGTTAGTCTAAAATAAATTTCATATCAAAATATGGTCTAACGTAATATCACCAAATCGCTACTTTTATCATAACAATAAGCTAGTTTTAAGTAAGAATTCATGTGTTCTTCACTTTAACAAGTGGGTTTTTATGTAACTTAATCCTAACTTATGAAAACTTTATTATATATCATCTTGTTTACCAACTAGAACAATATCATCAATATAATCTAAGACTAACACGATATCATGTCAATCAAGACTTTCATGTACATGACCAAATATCATGCATGTATACATGCATATACATCTCATAAAATGCAAGTGAGTTTTATATTTCTTCTTGCAAAACCCCCCGATTACTTCATGTATCTAACCCCTTTTTATCATCCAATTCAGGAACAAGAACAAACTAGCATCGAATAACTTCAAGCATGAAAGCAAAATAATAATGTATTCACACACACACATATATATATATATAGGGGAGATTTCAAATGAGAACCCCTTTGAGTTTTAAAAACTCGAAAGAACTCAGTGTAACGATTTTTATTTTTTTGAATTTTTTTACACATGCGTAATATATGCAAGTTACATACACGTAAAAAAATTACCGAATTTTTTACGCGCCGAGTCGACTTATTACACATGTGTAACGGACGTAAAAATAAGTGTAATCACTTACAACTTTATTCTCTCTCATACTTTGACTTTTTAGTCAGATTTAATCTCAACCACACAATCCAATCCATTTAATAAAATGTGTGGCTAAGAATTGAGTTCTTAAGTTCTTAAAACTCAACTTTGTTCTGAAAATATCCCTCCCCTATATATATATATATATAGGCAAAGTATAAAATGAAAATCCACTTGAGTTAGGAAAACTCTAGAAACTCATTCTTAACCTCATGTTTTTAATTAAAGTTTAAATCTTGTGGTCCACAATTAAAGTGAATAAAAATTGTAAATATAAATATAACTTTTTCTCTCTCTTGAAAACATATATAAAAGTTAGTAAAAAAATGTTAAAAAAATAGCAAAACATTTTTTTTTGATGTTTCGATGTTTTGTATTAAATGTTACAACATATATTACATGTAACAAAAAAAACGATGTTACATAGGGTTTTCACAACTCAAGTTGGTTTTCATTTTAACCTTACCCTATATATATATATATTGAAAAGGGTTAAAATAAAAATACATAGTTTTGTAGGAAGAACATGAAATTTAAAGTTAGGAAACTATGTTAGCCTATTTAGAGAACTATGTAGACTAAATTCTAGATCCTAGGAAACTATTTGGTATTTTGGAATGTAAGGCCCCGTTCCCGGTAACCCTACTTTGGTGTTGGATTTACTCATAAACAC
Source organism: Bidens hawaiensis (assembly GCF_021521415.1). NCBI lineage: Eukaryota > Viridiplantae > Streptophyta > Magnoliopsida > Asterales > Asteraceae > Bidens > Bidens hawaiensis. The sequence continues at coordinate 4,229,163 of NW_027491022.1, forward strand.
AGTTCTAAAATTAGAGTAATTTAAAAACTTCGCGGAATAATTAAAAACTTCAAACATCACATTTACAAAACATTCATTCTTGTCTTAACATACAAATTGTCTTTTCATAAGTAATTAATTAAAATAGTCATAACACTTCATCATGGATGCCAGTCTCTTCAGTCCATGCCATGTGTCCCTCCTCAAGCTAGCTGCCTCAACCTATTTGCCTGCTACATACTAAAAGTCAGCTACGCTGAGTGAGTTCTAGAAAATCAATTAGCATACAATATTATAAGAGTCTGGTCCCTAACATCACAGATATTATAAGGGTCGGGTCCCTTCTGCCTCGAGTACCCATACCAGCATACCTGTCTCGTGTACATAATAATATTTATACACACACATGCTCATTCATACTATCAATATATGGTAATAACATTCAATACATAGTCATACACGTATCATACACTTATCCATTAAATAAATGTATTAACTATCACATAGGATTATGCACACAGCCCCGAAAGCATTTCATAGAGAAATGGGGCTAGAACTCACCTGGAGTCGATTTCTCTCGCCGTTAATGGTAATTCCCTTGTTTAGTTGTACACGGTTAACTGTACAATACATTACGCGTGTCAATTATCTATTACCACAACTTCCTACATCTATATTTATGAAACCCTCAACTAACGGGGGTCCGGGGGCAGCGCCCATGGTAGCGGGGTCTAGGGGCGGCAGCCCCTAGCAGGGTCCAAGGGGCAGCGCCCTTGGCTGGGGTTGAGGTGTTAATGAAAAATTTTATTTTCATTAACAGTCCTTTAACAAAAACGAATCAGAAAATTAATTTCATGAAATATCGCATGGGAATTTCGCTTCGCATGCTTTTTCGCTTCGCATGGAACTTTTTCGCTTCGCATGGTCATGCGATGCGAAATAACCTATTTCGCTTCGCATGGCTGTGCGATGCAAAACAATCATTTTCGCTTCGCATGGCTGTGCGAAATTTTTCCTTTTCTTCGTTTTTTTTTACCATTTAAAGCCGTCTCCCGACACATTCTGACCCCATGCACCTGATCCTGAACCCATATCTCTCATAGTCCAATGCTACCTTTTCACCTTAAAGTGCACCCAAGAGGTTATAACTTACCAAGTTTATATTTTTCTTACATTTTACAACCCTATCTATCATTATATCTGTTTGCATGACGATTCTAACCATCAAACTTAACCATTTAAATCGAAACCTACCTTTTTGCTTCGGGTTCGAGTTTAGATCTGGACAATACGTAGATCTGGACATGATTCTTGTTATTTGATGATGTTAAACACGAGATTCCATCCTTCTTTGGCTCGGATTTAAATCCAAGTGCTAGAGAGAGAGTTTGTGTGTGTTTCTTGAGTGTGTGTGTGTTTGTGTGTTTGGATGAGAAAAGAAAAGAAAAGAATAAGTGGTTGGGTTTATATAGAGGGGATTTCATGGCTCCCACCACCCATTCCCAATTCCTACTTCCCAAACACTTAACACATGACTACTTTAACGACACACAACTATTAACAAAACTTTCTGTTATTTATTTAACAAAAGTTGGATGTTACATGGAAACTACTAATCTCAACCACTAGATCCTAGATCCAAGGGCCTAGATCTATTTTTACTCTTCTTAGAAAACTATCTATTTTTACTATAACCCACCCCTATATATATATATATATGCATGCACGTTTCACACATAAACAGCTCGTGCACAACAAACGTTACCCATGTTTCATTTTTACTTGTGTTTACATTTTTATGTGAACCTTTTAAGGTGTATGAACATTATTTTGAGCATCAAGCTTAATTAAATTTAAACTTTGTCAAATGGGCTATACCTTAGGTTAAAGAGAGGGAAGAAGGATGGATTCTTGGTGGGTGTTCTTGCTTATAACTATTAGGAAAGGCTTCAAAATGCTCTTAAATCTCCAACTTGTGATTCTACTTTAACTGTTTACCCCAAATTCTTCATAATTCTTGTGTTGTGATAAAATAAAATTGAGAGGGTGGAATGGTGGAGAGGGGACGGTGAAGAGGAAGGAAGAGAATGTGATTTGAGTGTTGGTATTTGATGTAATTATTTTATGCAAGAGTTGGGACCACTTGTCACTTTGCATGTGATAAGGCACAACTGGACACTCTATCTTTCCACCAAACACATTTTAATAAACAATCCTATTGGGTTGGGGTACTGTTGGGTTGGGGTGGGAGTTGATGATTTATTATTTTGTTTTAATTATTGTGATATAAAGTTTTTACATCTTGTACAGATCTCAAACTATTTGATAAAATAACTTGTTATATGATGGTTTTAAATTTAAATAACTTATGAATCAAAATCAATCATTAAACTCCCAACAATACTAGAATATATATACACACATATATTAATTTTTTGTGAAGGTTAGGTTCGGTGCTCTTACGGGGTGTTGTACAACTTCTACACGCTTATTTTCTAAGTTTCACAAACCGAAGCTTCTAAAAATAAGTTTATGACTTATTATTAATATTTTCATTAATAATATATTATTTTGGATCATTCCCGACGTTTTGGAATATTTTTAGGCTTTTAACTTTAACATGGTTGTCTCTAGTGTTTAATTCGGTGAGTGACCTTTACGCGCCAAAAATTAACTTTTGAATATAACTCATATTTTTTTGAAGTTTTTTTTTCTGACTAAAACAGCATTATTTCATTAATTATAATATTTAATTTATATAACTGTTGGTTACCTTAGTATTGGATTAGGCTTAAAATTGTCGGTTGTCACACCTAAAACCAACAAATTTAAAGGAAGAAACACGGCATCAAAACCTTCAACAATTTGAAATTTCTAGCAACATTTTGACAAATCAAACACACGAGTAAACAAACTATTTAAGAACAAAAATCAAAATATCAAAACCGCAAATCAGAGTTCATAAAACCCTACATTCAACAAAACCAAATCCATCATTTAGACAATAATCGAAAACAAAAAACATCGTACCTAACGAAATGTAGGAAGAACAACCCACACCAACCAACTTCTTTACAAAGAACTTCAAAACCTCGTTATTATCATACTTGCTCTCCTTCGCATCTCTCTTATCCAATTGTTTTTTCTCTCTCTCTCTCTCTCAATCAAAAATCAATTTAACCCGTGGTGTAATTATGGTGTATAACACACACACTCAGAGAGAGAGAGAGAGGTAAATTATGTCCAACGAGATGAAAGCTAAGTGATCATGAGATGTACACACATCTTAGCACACTCTACAAACAAAAACAACACCATATAAATAAACAGTATATACGTGAGTGATAAGAAAGTTTATATATATATATATATATATATATATTATTCGATATGTTCTATTAAAATTTATTAGTTTTAAGATGGCCTATTTAAATTGTTTTTCAATGTATTATATATCTTAATAGGTTATGTGTTATGATATAATTAGAAAGTGGTTAAAACAGGAAATTGTTATAAGGTACCAAGAATCTTTGCGTTATCAACTCGTGATATTTTGGAATTGCATATATATTTCTTACTATTGAAACGAATTGCTAAGGCTTTTCCTACTGTACGCTTAACAACGATTTGGTGTATATGGAAGGCAAGGAATTTGGCGGTGTTAGAGAGGAAACGGATTTCTATTAATGATGTTTTTTTTTTGAAAGGCAAGCTTGAAATAAAAATCACACCCGGAAAGAAAACCTAACCGGGACAAGACACAATTACATGCTAAGTAACGGGTTTTTGAGCCACGCCACCCAGTTCAAATAAAACTTACAATTACAAGAAGATAACCACAAATACGAAACATAAACAATCGAATCAAATAGAGTATCTTTGTTATCATTGGGTTGACCAAAAATAATCTCATTCCTAGCTCTCCAAATATTCCAACATGCCATATAGATAATCACCTCAACATCTTTTTTCTTTTTCACCCATCCTGAAGAATCCAACCATTGTAAAATACTTTTAGGCCCTTTATCGCCCGGAAGAGACACCTCCAACCAACGACCGATAACATTCCAAATCTTTGAAGCAAGGCGACACCCTCCAAAAATGTGATCCAAAACTTCCACCGAATTCAAACAAATTGGGCATAATATTGAAAGAATATCAAAACCTTCACAACTTAAGTTAAATCTAGTTGAGAGACGATTTAGAAGCAGGCGCCAAATCATGATGTTAACCTTCCTTGGCACGAATTTATTCCATCTCGTAGGGATGGTACCCTCTGGTAGCTCCTGACGATCCAAGCAGGATCCGACTTCTTTAACCGAGAACGTGTCATCAGTATCCAAGTCCCAAATCCATTTATCATCCGAATCACTCAAAGAAACTGAATCTAGAAGAGATATCAACTCCTCAAGCTGAGTGTCCTCCACCCCACCCCTAGGACGCCTTCTCCAGTTCCACACCCAAACTGAATTAAGCAATCTCTCTTTTATTAAACAATTTTTGTTCACCTCCAAATTAAAAACTTTAGCAAATCGTGAGCATAGGCTAGAATCTCCAATCCACACATCTTTCCAAAACAAAGACTCACTTCCGTTTCCTACTTTTTTTCTTATAACCAAAGCCGGAATTAATTCTTCATCATTTAGTTAATTAATCGAATTCACTATACGAGACCAAATCCCATTCCCTTTGATCGCCCGTGACATGCCATCTTGATTTAGTTTTGACCCATAAATAGCCTTAAGAACATTCACCCACATAGAATTAAGATTATTAACAAACCTCCACTTCCATTTATATAATAAAGCCAAGTTAAAATTCTTCAAACCGCCTATACCCAAACCACCTTTAGCTTTGTTGGCCAAAACCAACTCCCGTCTAACCGAAGGAATTTTCCGACTCTCATCATCTCCCCCCCCCCTAAAAGAATCTAGCACGTAAAGATTCAAGTTTCTTCCTCACTCCAGTAGGCATCAAAAACATCGACAAGTAGTATATACCCAACGAACCAAGAACAGAAGAAATAAGAGTCGATCTTCCCCCTATAGACAGAAGTTTTGCCTTCCACTTAGAAAGCTTTTTATTAAATTTGTCAATAATCCCATTCCAACTCTGAATATTTCCTGTTTTTTCGCACCACAGGGATACCCAAATACATAAAAGGAATTTTCTCTGGTTTGCATACAACAATATCCGCAAAAAACCTAACTTCCCCTTGAACCACCCCCACTCTAAAAAGATTAGATTTATGAATGTTTAGCTTCAATCCAGAAGCCAAATAAAAGCAATTTAAAGCCATAACAATATTTTTAATATTACTCAATGACCATTCTCCGAGCACAATAGTATCATCAGCATAAAAGAGGTGAGAAATATACATATTACCTCTCCTGATCTTCGTCCCTTTAAAGAACCCTGCTTGAACAATATCTTCAATCGCTACATGTAACCTTTCCGTTGCAATGATAAATAAAAACAGGGAAAGAGGATCTCCCTGTGGAAGCCCCCTCTCAATTTGAAATTCCTCAGTCGGGCTTCCGTTAATCAAAATATAAGATCTAGTAGAATACAAACAAGCTCTAATCCAAGACATCCACTTACCTCCAAACCCAAGAAAATACATGATAGAAAATAAGTATTCCCAATTAATTGAATCATATGCTTTAGCGAAGTCAAGTTTCAACAGAAGTAACTTGTCGTTCCTTCGATTATAATCGTCCTCAATCTCATTAACCATAAGAGGGCCATCCAAGATTTGTCTTCCTTTAATAAATGCATAGTGCTAACGACAGAATTGATCACCTTAGCCAGCCTATTTACCAATAGTTTAGCAATAATTTTGTGTTGTAAATTTATAAAACTAATTGGCCTAAAATCCTCCACAATCAACGGACTGGCCAACTTAGAATGAAGGTGATAAAAGAGAAGTTGCACCCGATAGGAATGTTACTTGTCCGAAAAAAATCTGAAACAAACTTGCAGATGTCATCTTTAATATATTCCCAGAACCGTTTAACAAATCCGAAAGAAAAACCATCTGGACCCGGGGATTTCTGACTACCACACGACCACACAACCTTTTTTATTTCTTCAAAAGTAAAATTTGTTTCAAAAAATCCCGACTCTTCCTCCGATAAAGATTTAAAAAATTGACTTCTAGAACTAACGTTAACCCCGTCCACTCGTTTAAATTTTTTCTTATAATATTCTTTGAAAACTTCTTTTATATCTTCCGGTTTGTCAATCCACACACCATCATTTTTTAAACAACGAATCGATAGATGTCTTCTCTTTTGATTTATGATGCCGTGAAAAAAAATTGAGTTTTCATCCGCCTCCACGCACCATTTAACTTTAGCCTTTTGACTATCCTCTAACATTTTATAATGCTATAATTTTTTTTTCTTTCAAAATACTTCGCCTTTCATTATGTAACTCCTCCGAGCCTGCCTCTATATCCACCAATTAGTATATATTAGCGAGATGATTTGAAAAGTTCACTAACTTTGCCTCTTCTTTCTTCACTTAATCAACACCCCAACCTCTAATCGCCACTTTCAGTTTTTTTTGTTTCTGTTTAAAAACAATGAAACCATTCAAAGAACGCACAACAGGCTTAACTTTTCAATCTTCTATAACCAACATTTCAAAACCATCTTTCTTCATCCAGGAATTAAACAACTTAAAAGGGATCGGGCCAAAATTCAATTTACCTTGACGAAGAAGAATCGGACTATGATCTGCAATCGATAAATCAAGCGCAATTGCTTCCATGTTTGGAAGCCTAGAAATTAAGTCAGACGCCAAAAAACGATCAAATTTACTCAGTTTTTTCCCAGTAGCGTCAACTCGAGCAAAATAAAAACCTCCCAAAGGAATATCATTCAAAGAAGCCTCCGAAATAAAATCGTTAAAATGCCTGGCCACCCTATTGGAAAACGTTGTGCCCATTCGTTCGTGCTCAAACCAAACCGCGTTGAAGTCGCCCATTATAAAGTAATGACCCGTATTATTATTAATAAACGATAACAATGATTGCCAAAGTACCATTTTCTCCATTTCGTCTGGCGGAGCATAAACATTCACCATAAAGCATTTAAGCCCCAAGATCACCCATTCGCCTTCTGATGCTTTGGTGTAAATCATGTGTATATTTGTATTCTTTTATAGATTTTATTAAGTTTATTGTGTGGACAATGGTACTTCATGCGTGCTTATGTATTACAGGTTATTGATCGTTAAAGTTTTACAATTAGTGTATTTATGAGCATGCTTTAGAGTCTCATGTTCGGAAGTGATACGCCAGCGCTTTGGAGTTACAACTGAAAAGAAAGAAAGAAAAAAAGGAAAGAAATCATAGCTTCATTAACGTAATCATATTGAAGTTTAATGATTTATGTTTGGTGCATGTAAAGCCCCTGCCAAATGTGCTCATTGGTCAACACCATAATAAAAAGAATTAAAAGGAAGTTTGACTTTGTAACATCCAACTTTTGTTAAATAAATAACAGAAAGTTTTGTTAATAGTGTGTGTCGTTAAAATAGTCTTGTGTTAAGTGTTTGGGAAGTAGGAATTGGGAATGGGTGGTGGGACCCATGAAACCCCCTCTATATATAACCCAACCACTTCTTCCTTTTCTTTTCCTTTCTCATCCAAACACACAAACACACACACACTCAAAAACACACACACTTTCTCTCTACATTCTGGATCCAAATCCGTGTAAAAAGAGGAAGAATCTTGTGTGTAGACATCATCAAATAGCAAGAATCATCGTCCAGATCTACGTATTGTCCGGATCTGAACTCGAACCCGAAGCAAAGGTAGGTTTCGGTTTAAATGGTTAAGTTTTATGGTTAGAATCGTCATGCAAACAGATATAATGATAGATCGGGTTGTAAAATGTAAGAAAAATATAAACTTGGTAAGTTATAACCTCTCGGGTGCACTTTATGATAAAAAGGTGGTGTTTGGACGTTCAGAGATGGGTTCAGAATCAGGTGCATGGGGTCAGAATGTGTCAAAAGTTGGGAAAGAGTTAAATCAGGTCCTGAGGAAGAGCCACGAAGTAAAATGGCTAAAAAAATGGTAAAAGCGAAGAAAAACAGGCATTTCACTTCGCTCAGCCATGAGAAGCGAAACAGGCATTTCGCTTCGCTTAGCCATGCGAAGCGAAACGCTTCCATGCGAAGCGAAACAGTCCCATGCGAAGCGAAATGCTTCCATGCGAAGCGAAACAGTCCCATGTGAAGCGAAATTCTTCCATGCGAAATTTTATAAAATTCATTTTCTGATGCATTTTTGTTAAAGGACTGTTAATGAAAATAAAATTTGTTACGGTATTTCAGCTTCCGTTTTGTTTGACTCAGGTGCAACCAGGAATTTTATAGCTACCCAGTTTTATAAGACAGCTAAGATAAAATGTTGTCATGTGCCTGAAACTTTTATGGTAGAAACCGCTAACGAGACCTCAGTTAGAATTATGAGAATGGTTAAGAATTGTAAGATAGAATTGGAAGGGCACAAATTCCCTACTACCCTGTATGTTTTAACTTTAGGAGGATTCGATGTAGTATTGGGGATGGATTGGCTGTCTGAATTTGAAGCTCAGATAGTGTGCAGGAGTAAATTAGTGAGATTGAAGTCTTCGGATGGTAGTTTAGTAACGGTTTATGGTGATAGAGAAAGTAGAGGGCTGAACGTCATTTTGATGATAAAAGCTGAAGGTTTGTTAAGGCGAGGACGCAGTGCCTACCTGGCGTATGTTGTCAAAGCTACGGCCGAGACGAGGGAAGTGAAAGACGTTCCTGTAGTGTGTGACTACCCGGAAGTATTTCCTTAGGACCTTCCGGGGTTACCACTGGAGCGAGAAGTGGAATTCCATATAGAATTGATACCAGGAGCACAGCCCGTCGCGAAAGCACCTTACCGTTTGGTGCCGTCGGAGATGAAGGAATTGATGTCCCAACTACAAGAACTCCTCGACAAGGGTTTCATAAGGCCGAGTGTTTCCACGTGGGGCGCGCCGGTGTTATTCGTTAAGAAGAAGGATGGGAGTATGAGAATGTGCATCGACTACAGGGAGTTGAATAAGCTTACCGTGAAGAATAGATATCCGTTTCCCCGGATTGATGATTTGTTTGATCAGTTGCAAGGTGCTAGTTGATTCTCGCGAATAGACCTCAGATCGGGTTACCATCAACTGAAGGTGAAAAAGGCGGACATCCCTAAGACAGCATTTCGGACGCGGTACGGACACTACGAGTTCCTTGTGATGTTGTTTGGTCTACCAATGCTTTTGCGGCATTTATGGACATGATGAACAGGGTATGTCGGCCAATGTTAGACAAAACGGTTATCGTTTTCATTGATGATATATTAGTTTATTCAAAGACCGAGTCTGACTATGCTGAGCACCTGAGGGAAGTATTGGAAGTTTTGAAGGAGAAATTATATGCAAAGTTCTCAAAGTGCACATTTTGGTCGCGAGAGGTGCAGTTTCTAGGTCATATAATCAATTCAGAGGGGATTACTGTGGACCCAGCCAAGATCGAAGCGATAAAGAATTGGAAGACTCTGCGAAACCCGACCGAGATACGCAGTTTCTTAGGGTTAGCTGGCTATTATAGGAGATTTATTCTGGGCTTCTCTAAGGTAGCCACACCGTTGACAGGTATGACCCGAAGGACTGTGGTGTTCGATTGGGGTAGGTGGCAAAAAGAGGCGTTTGAAGAACTAAAGAAGAGGTTCACGCAAGCTCCAATCCTTGTTCTGCCCGATGGGGAAGAAGATTTGGTAGTTTGCACTGATGCTTCATATCAGGGGTTAGGTTGCGTGTTGATGCAAAGAGGAAAGGTCATAGCTTACGCATCTAGGCAATTGAAAGTTCACGAATGTACGTACCTGACGCATGACCTAGATCTAGCCGCTGTAGTACATGCTCTTAAGATCTGGAGACACTATTTGTATGGTACCAAGTGTACTATATACACGGACCACAAAAGTTTGAAATACTTCTTTGAGCAGAAAAAGCTGAACATGAGGCAGAGAAGGTGGTTAGAACTGATAAAGGATTATGATTCTGATATCAAGTATTACCCGGGAAAGGCTAATGTGGTTGCTGACCCCTTGAGCCGGAAGAACGCAGAAGTTATCGCAACAATAAAGTCTTATAAGATGATAATCAGCTCTGATTTCTTTGAAGAGATCAGCAAGGTTCGGTCAGAAGTGTTGGTAGATGAAGGGTTAATGAAGAAAGAAAGGATTTTTGGGCAGTAGAACGAGTTGATAGATAACACTCATGGTGAAAAGACCAGGTTTGACCGAATGTGGATCCCACGACATGGGAAACTTAGGGGTCGAATCCTAGATGAGGCCCATAAGTCCGGTTACTCGATTCATCAAGGATCCACCAAGATGTATCAAGACTTGAAGAAAGACTATTGGTGGCCGGGTATGAAGAATGAAGTGGTGGATTATGTCAGCAAGTGCTTAACTTGCTTGCAAGTCAAAGCAGACACCAGAAACCGTATGGAAAGATGCAGTCGTTAGAGATACCCGAGTGGAAGTGGGAACACATCACCATGGATTTCATAACTAAGCTACCACGTACAGCTAAGAATCATGATACCATATGGGTGTTGTGGATCGTTTGACGAAGAGTGCTAACTTTTTGCCTATACGAGAGGCTATCTCGTCAAAAACGTTGGCAAATGTGTTCGTCAAATAAGTGGTTACAAAGCATGGGGTGCCGTTATCGATTGTGTCAGACAGGGATACCCGCTTTACTTCAAGATTCTGGAAGAAGTTCCACAAAGCCATGGGAACAAGACTAAACATCAGCATGGCGTATCACCCTCAAACAGATGGGCAGTCTGAAAGGACTATCCAAACCCTTGAGGATATGCTACGTGCTTGTGTGTTAGAGTTTGGAGGAAGCTGGGATGATCATCTGCACTTGGCAGAATTCTCATACAACAACAGCTACCATTCGAGTATTAGTATGCCTCCTTTTGAAATGTTGTATGGAAGACGTTGCGGAACTCCTATTTGTTCAAGGGAAATTGGTCAGAAGGAGATTGGTAGTCTGGAAGTTGTGCAAGAAACCTCCTCAAGATTCGATCAGGTCAAGGCAAGAATGAAAGCTGCTCAAGACCGTCAAAATTCGTATGCGGATAAGCGGAGACGGCCCATTGAGTTTGATGTTGGAGACCACGTGATGCTTAAAGCCTCAACTTAGAAGGGGATTATTCGTTTTAGAAAAAGGGGAAAGCTGAGTCCAAGGTACATAGGGCCGTTCAAGATCGTGGCCCGTGTGGGTGAAGTGGCTTACAAGCTTGATCAACCCGATGAGCTGGAAGGAATCCACTCTACCTTTCATGTTTCTCACTTGAGAAAATGTCTAGCTAACGACAAATCCCATGTGCCATTGCTGGACATTGTGGTGGACGAGTAATTGAATTATGTCGAGCAGCCCATTGAAATAGTCGACCGCAAGGAGAATCAGCTTCGTCGTAAGGTTATTCCCCTAGTAAAAGTGATATGGAAGCACCGTAAGGGATCGGATGCCACTTGGGAAGTTGAAGAAGAGATGCGCAAGTTTTACCCGCTTTTGTTTAGTAGTAGTGGTTAGGTTTCGGGGACGAACCCTCTTTTAAGGAGGGTAGACTTGTAACATCCAACTTTTGTTAAATAAATAACAGAAAGTTTTATTTATAGTCTGTGTCGTTAAAATAGTCTTGTGTTAAGTGTTTGGGAAGTAGGAATTGGGAATGGGTGGTGGGACCCATGAAACCCCCTCTATATATAACCCAACCACTTCTTCCTTTTCTTTTCCTTTCTCATCCAAACACACAAACACACACACACTCAAGAACACACACACTTTCTCTCTACATTCCGGATCCAAATCCGTGTAAAAAGAGGAAGAATCTCGTGTGTAGACATCATCAAATAGCAAGAATCATCGTCCAGATCTGCGTATTGTCCGGATCTGAACTCGAACCCGAAGCAAAGGTAGGTTTCGGTTTAAATGGTTAAGTTTTATGGTTAGAATCGTCATGCAAACAGATATAATGATAGATCGGGTTGTAAAATGTAAGAAAAATATAAACTTGGTAAGTTATAACCTCTTGGGTGCACTTTGTGATAAAAAGGTGGTGTTTGGACATTGAGAGATGGGTTCAAGATCAGGTGCATGGGGTCAGAATGTGTCAAAAGTTAGGAACGAGTAAAAATCAGGTCCTGAGGAAGAGCCACGAAGTAAAATGGCTAAAAAAATGGTAAAAGCGAAGAAAAACAGGCATTTTGGCTTCGCTCAGCCATGAGAAGCGAAACAGGCATTTCGCTTCGCTTAGCCATGCGAAGCGAAACGCTTCCATGCGAAGCGAAACAGTTTCATGCGAAGCGAAACGCTTCCATACGAAGCGAAACAGTCCCATGCGAAGCGAAATTCTTCCATGCGAAATTTTATAAAATTAATTTTCTAATGCGTTTTTGTTAAAGGACTGTTAATGAAAATAAAATTTTTCATTAACAGCTCAACCCCAGCCAGGGGCGCTGCCCCTTGGACCATGCTAGGGGCTGCCGCTCCTAGACCCCGCTACCAGGGGCGCTGCCCCCGGACCCCCGTTAGTTGACGGTGTCATTGACTTAGATATAAGAAGTAGTAGTAATGGATATTTAACACTCGTAATGCGTTATACAGTTAGCCGTGCACAGCTAAAGAAGGGCATTACTATTAACGGCGAGAGAAATCGACTTCGGGTGAGTTTCTAGCCCCTTTATCTGTTATGTTTTTGGGGCAGTGTGCATACTCCTTTGTGAAAAGAGGTTAATACACTTAACTTAAATGGTAAGTGTATGATATGTGTATGTTATATATACGACTAAGTATTGAATGTTATAATGGAATGTTTATACGAATGAATATGTACATATACGTATATCCATGACCAGAAGATATGTAAAGTATGCATGAATGAAAATGAATGTATGAACGAGTGACGTGAAGGTATGGTTATTAGAGGCAAAGGGACCAGACCCTAAAATTATCTAAGACAGAAGGGACCAGACCCTGATAATATCTGAGACAGAAGGGACCAGACCATGATAATATCTGAGACAGTAGGGACCAGACCCTAATAATATATGAGACAGAATGGACCAGACCCTAATAATATCTGTGATGGTAGAGATAGAATAGCCTTTGGTAAATTACAAGGCCTTATGAAAGAAAGTATGTAAGTGTGTGTGCATGTATATAAAGTTTGTATGAAAGAAGTAAGAGTAAATAAGGTATGAATACGTATCTTCGGATGCGTATGAGTAAAGATATGAATGTATAGTATGTTAAATGATTAAATAGAACTCACTCAGCGTAGCTGACTTTTAGTATGCACGCAGGCAAATTGATTGAGGAAGCTGGCTTGAAGAGGGACACATGGCATGGACGGAAGAGATTGGCATCTACGAAGAAGTGTCATGACTGTTTTAATTAATGTTAATGGAAAGACAATTTGTATGTTAAGACAAAAATGAATGTTTGTAATGTGATGTTTGAAGTTTTAAATTATTCTGCGAAAGTTTAAATTAACTCTGATTTTAGAACTGTGTTTATGAGTAAATCCGACACTAAAGTAGGGTTATCGAGAACGGGGCCTTACAGACTTGGTGGACATTTAAATGTTGAAGGCTTGAAGCAATATCACATGGGCCATGACCCAACTTTAATTTATGAAGTGGTGGGCTGAACTAGTCTACGTGGGTTACATATAATCAGTTGGGATATCACAATAAAATGGAAGAAAACGCACGGAAGTGTGGCACGAAGAAAAAAAAAAGAGAAAAAGAAAGGCAGCGACCTAGGGCAGCTTGAAAGAGTTTGTATATGGCTGTTTGGCTACAGTTTCTTGAAGATGCGTCCTTACACTTCATCATATTCAAGAATCAGCATGTCAATGAGTGGCTAGTCTCCTCGACTCATACCCAGGATGTAAAGTATTGTACTTGTTCAGGTTTTCTCATGTTTTAATAACTAAATATTTGTAATTATTGATTGTCGATCTATGAACATTGATGTTTGGTATTATTGTGCACTCAGTCGGTTTAGGTTTATTTTGATCAGAACGATTAGTTTGCCAGTTGCTGTGATACGTGTTCATAGGGTTATATTAATTATATTGGATGTGATAAAGCATAAAATTGCCCTTAGTTGAGTCACACTGGCAAGGACCGTTTGATAAACAGTGCCGTGTGTTAGCAATTGTTGATGCCTAAGGTTTAACTAGTTGATTAACCATATTTGATTATTAATAATTAATCTATTAAATTACATGAGATTACTGTTTGTTACATGCATGAACCTCGGGTGTGGTTTGCTTTTGTGAATTGTTTGAACTTTAAAATAATTGCTTGTTTGACATTAAAAAACTAAATCATTGCTAGTGTGATCAGCACTCTTAATAGCTACTTCATAATTTTAGAAATTGATAACATGTTACACTGACCACATACTCCTTGTGGATACGATACCTGACTTACCCTAGCTACTTAGGTTAATTTGGTTATTTTTGCATGACTCGAACGACGGTCATCAAAATGGCACCATTACCTGGGAGTTAGTGCGCTTAGTGTTTTTGTGATTAATTGATTTCTTTGTTTAGTTTGGTTTAATTTAATTTTTGTTTTTAACTTTAGTTTAGTTTTATTTTCCCATTTTACGCGAGGTGTGTTATTTATGCAGGTAACAGGTTTATGCACACCCGCCATTCAGGAAGAAATTCTCTGTTGATTTACGAGCCAGAAATCAAATGGTTACCTCGGCAGAACCGAGCTCAGATCAGACAGTCAGACATGGAAGGTCAGAACCATAGTCAAAACCAAAACCCACCAACCGAGATCGATGTTTTCAAACCCGAGCCTAACCCACCTATTAACGACCTACCACCACCAATAAACACCAATCCACAACCACAAAATTCAGCCCGACAATCCAGAAACCGAAACCGAAACCTTGACAGACCCGGGCCATCAGCCCCGAACAACACCCCTCATCACCGACAGCTGATTATACGGGATTAGATCATGTCAGTATTCACACCAAAGACGAAGAAAAGGGAGATGAGGAGGAACAAGAACCGAGGAATGATGGTAGTAACGAGGATGAATGGCGAGTTAGAAGGAATGACGGGTTTGAGTAGAGAAACGCAGATGAGGGTATACGGGTTGAGGAGGTTGAGGAACCAGTTAGGGTAAGAGGTAACAGGTGGAGGAACAGAAATCTAGATCGAGGTGGTATAGGAAGATATCGGGAGGAACGAAGACAGCCAATTCAGGTTAACCGGGGAGGTTTTGAGGAACCGAGGGCCAGACGAAGGAATTATGGGCCTCCGGTTCAAGGTGTTAATAGCCGTTTCAGACCGGCTATTTCAGATGGTGCTTCACCAATTGTCCCACAGGTTCACGAGCAGGGACAACCGACATTTAAATCTCGTCCGTCTTACATCAGCATAGTTCCCTATTTTCACGGACTGGGATCTGAAGACCCGTATTCACATTTATCAGGTTTTTCAGCTATTTGCGGGTCTATCGGTGATGGTACATACGATCAGGATGAGGTTCGGTTGCGGTTGTTCCTGTTTTCACTGAAAGATAAAGCAAAACACTGGTTCAACTAGCTACCGATGCATAGTATTGAGAGCTGGGCCGAGATGCAACAGGTTTTCCTTAACGAGTATTATTCGCAAATGAAGCCCGAATGGAGATTCAACATTTTTCACAGTTACCGGGTGAGTTATTTCATAAGGCATTTATTCTTTATAAGGAAATTATTAGGAAGTGTCCGCATCATCAGATTGAGTTGTGGGAGTTGGTTAAGTGCTTTGTTGACGGGTTGACTTATGAAGACAGAAAGTATTTGAAGTCCTCGTGTAATGGTATGTTATTGAACCAACCTGAAGAGGATGATTAGGATTTCCTTAAGTTTATGTGGGAGGACTCCAAGTCAGAAGCAGCTGCTAAACGAAGACAAAAAGTTGGGGTCACCAGATCGGTTAAATCAGCCTCGAGCGAGTCAGACAGAATTGGGGAATTGGAACGAGAACTCGCGGGTTATCGAAAAGAGAAGAAGAAAGTGGTTGGTAAGGTAGGGGGTAAAATTCCCGGTTTGTGCAGATTGTGGCGAGTTGGGACATAAGACAGAAAATTGCCCCAGGTTTGATGATGATGACGAGTACCCCGACGAGGAGGAAGTCAGTTACTCAAATACATATCACCCGGGCCTAAGGAATCACCCGAATTTCAGATATGGGAACGAGTCGAGTCAATCGAACCCAAACTTTCAGGGGTCAAGTCCGAACCGACAACAGAACAGCTACCTGCAGGGCGGTTATCAGCAGGGTTCGAACAGTCAGAATAATAGCCGGGGTTATAACAGAGATGGTTACCGGGGTAACAGTTCATCGGGTAATCAGAATCAGGACCAGCAGTAGGGTAGTTCGGGAAATTCAGACGAGTCAATACATTCAAAAGTTAGATGCGTTGTTGAAGGTCGTGACTGATAATCAGAAGGAAACGCAGAGACAGTTCGAGTTGAGAGACAAGTCAGCAGAAGCAATGTCAAAGCAGATTGGTCAGCTCGCAGCAGACATGGCAAAGTTGCAGAAAAACGCGGGTCATTACCGAGTGATACCACAGTGAACCCGCAACACTTCAGTTCAAGTTCGAGTTTGAAAAAGCACGTCAATCAGGTAAGTATTTTAAGAAATGGGAAAAAGTATGATAATAAGGTTGGGAAACCACCATCTCAGGTTGATGGGGGTGGTGAAGGGTATTGAAGAGACAGTCCTCAGTGATGACGGACCGAAACCGATTTTAACTGAAAATAATAAAAGTGAAATTAAAATAAACGAACCGGTTCCGAAGGATGGTAACAACAATTCTAAGGAAAAGGGGAAGGCTAAAACCGTCCCTTATCCTGATGCCTTGTTGTCGCCATCAAAGGCGAAGATGGCATCTAAACGGGGCCCACAGCCGGAAGAAATGTGGGAAACGTTTAGACGGGTTAAAATTAACATTCCTCTTTTAGATTCCATAAAACAAGTTCCCGCCTATGCGATGTACTTGAAAGATTTGGGCACACAGAAACAGAACCGAAAGATCCCTAAACAGATTACAAGATGTGAGTGCAATTCTTTCGGGTGCTCTTCCACATAAGTTACAAGATCCGGGAACGCCCATTATATCCATTCAGGTGGGTGATTTTAAAATGACACGGGCACTCCTAGATCTTGGAGCTAGCATTAGCATCCTCCCGGGAAGTCTTTACGATCAGTATGAATTCGGCCCGCTTCGGGCAACCGCGACCACGGTTGTCCTCGCGGGCCAGACACTGAAACTTCCTCGGGGAATGTTACATGACGTGATAGTCAAGGTGGAATATTTTTACTTTCTAGTTGACTTTTTGGTTCTTAACTACGTTTTGGGTGAAAGAACCAAACAGCCCATGGTTATCCTCGGTAGGCCATTTTTGGCCACCGCAAATGCCAAAATCCATTGTCGAACCGGTACTGTAGACTTGGTATTTGGTAACCATAAGCTTAGACTTAATGTTTTCACACATGTAAATACTGCTCCGGTTGATGATGAATGCTTTATGGCGGACAATATTGACGAGTGCATTCCGTTATACGACTCGGTTGTGGACACGGATGGCACAACGGAGACGTGTTTTATGTTTGACAGATTACAGGTGGAAACTGATAAGCAGCTGGAAGAGGAGGAAAGAAGCTGGAGGTTGCAACTTTACGGGGAGATCGACTCCCATGGTCGGTACAGATGGAACCGCTTCCCGAGAAGATCGATAACGAGTTGAAACCATCTTTACATGAAGCACCGAAAGTCAAACTAAAGGAGCTACCGAGGCATCTAAAATACGCGTTGTTAGGTAAGAATGATACATTGCCTGTTATTATAGCTTCTAACTTGTCTTTGGAGCAGGAAACTGCTTTGCTGAAGGTGCTGGTTGCGAATAAGGAGGCAATCAGATGGACCATCGCGGATCTGAAATGGATTAGTCCCTGGATTGTTATGCACAAAATTTTGACAGATCCAGATGTTAAACCTGCGCATGATGCACAGAGACGGTTGAACCCGAACATGCGGGAAGTTGTGAAGAAGGAGGTGCTGAAGTGGCTCGATGCTGGGATTATTTTCGCTATTTCAGACAGCACATGGGTAAGCCCGACTTAGACCGTCCCAAAGAAGGTGGGAATCCAAGTCTTCAAGGATGACTTAGGTAACGAGGTTGCCACCCGGCCGGTAACCGGGTGGCGAATTTGAATTGATTATCGAAAACTGAACGCGGAAACATCGAAATATCACTTTCCGCTTCCGTTTATCGATCAGATTGTGGAAAAGCTATCAGGTCAAAAATTCTATTGCTTTTTAGACGGTTATTCGGGTTATAACCACATAGCTATTCATCCTGAAGATCAGGAAAAGACTACGTTTACATGCCCGTATGGTACTTTCGCATTTAGGCGAATGCCATTCGGACTGTGTAACGCCCCCGCCACCTTTCAAAGGTGCATGAAAAGTATTATTTCCGATATGGTAGGGGAGTCTTTGGAAATCTTCATGGATGATTTCTCAATTTTTGGCACATCTTTTGAATCTTGTTTACATCAGCTCGAAAGAGTTTTAGAAAGATGTGTTGAAATAAATTTGGTTCTTAGTTGGGAGAAGAGCCATTTCATGGTCCAGGAAGGGATTATATTGGGCCATGTTGTGTCGAGTCATGGGATCGAGGTGGACCGAGCTAGGGTTCAAGTTATATCCACTCTACCTCATCCCACGAATGTTAAAGGCATTAGATCATTCCTGGGGCATGCTGGGTTTTATAGGAGGTTTATTAAGGGTTTTAGTGACATCACCAAACCCTTATGTAACCTATTGTTAAAGGATGCCCCATTTTATTTTAATGAGGAATGTGCTAAGGCCTTTGACATTCTGAAACAGAAGTTAGTGGAAGCCCCGATCTTGCAATCACCCGACCGGAAATTGCCTTTTGAAATTATGTGTGACGTGAGTGATTATGCAGTCGGGGCTGTTTTGGGTCAACGGGTTGAGAAGAAACCCGTTGCTATATACGAGCAAGACCCTCTCAAACGCTCAGTTGAATTATACCACAACTGAGAAGGAGTTGCTCGCGGTAGTGTATGCTTTGTACAAATTCCGTTCTTACATATGGGGTAGCAAGGTAATTGTTTATTCTGATCATTCTGCAGTTAGGTACCTCATGGACAAGAAAGACGTAAAACCCCAGTTAATCAGATGGGTCTTGTTGTTGCAGGAATTTGATCTGGAAATCCGAAACAAAAAGGGAACAGAAAACGTTGTAGCAGATCATTTGTCCCGGATTGTGTTAGAGGATGGAGACTGGGACGGGCCCATTAATGAGTCCTTCCCCAATGAACTGATATTAGCGGTGTCCCAAAACCCTTGGTTTGCTCATATTGTCAATTTTAAGGTTGCAGGTGATTTGCCCGAGCATTGGCCAAGGAGGAAGAAGAAGCATTTGATGTCATAGGCAAAGCATATATTTGGGATGATCCAGATCTGTTCAAGATTGGAGCTGATCAAATGATTAGGTGATGCATACCTGAAGAGGATGTTAGATCAATGTTGGAGCACGCGCATTCGTCTGCGTGTGGTGCCCACTTCAGCGGACAGAAAACTGCGAGAAAAGTCTTAACTAGAGGCTTTTATTGGCTAACACTGTTTCGGGATGCTCACGAGTTGACGACACGTTGTTTGAAGTGTCAACAACTCGGGAGTATCTCTAAGAAGGATGAGATACCCTTGAAACCGATCCTAGTAATTGATATCTCTGATGTGTGGGGGATCGATTTCGTGGGCCCATTCCCGAACTCGTACGGTAATTTATACATCCTAGTGGCCGTTGACTATGTTTCTAAATAGGTCGAGGCGATAGCCACTAGGACAAATGATCACTCTGTAGTTTGTAATTTCGTGCAAAGCAACATTTTTTCAAGGTTTGGAATTCCCCGAACTGTTATTAGTGATAGGGGGTCTTATTTTAAAATTTTTAAATTTGGAAAGTTTCTTTAAAGATATGGGGTGGATCATAGAATTGCAACGCCTTCCCATCTACAAACGAGTGGACAAGTTGAGGTTTCAAATCGGCAGATTATACAAATTTTACAGAAAACCGTTCGGACGGACCAAAAGGATTGGTCAACTTTTAACGACAGGTTGAAGCCATACCTTGAAATGGAAGATATTCATAACATGGGAAAGGAGTCGGTGAGTTTCAATGTAACCTCACCGGTTTATGAAGACACTTGATGGTCAATTGCACGTGTTTCCAGGTTCGTGTATATTTTGTTGTATTTAGAACTTTGTGGGTGTAGGTTACTATAAACACTCACGAGACCCCACTCGTCCTCTCGGGCTACCAGGGGGTTTAAAGGGCTTGTTGCATACGCTAAATGCAACCGTGATTCCTACGAAAGTGAGTTAGGTCTTTTAACATTTTAACTCGTTTAACAAAATTTATTATGAAACTACATAATTCAGCTCGGTAATTAGCTTTTGTAAAAAAAATCTTGTTTTTTTTATAACTCTCAAAAGACCTATGTCTTACACTTGTGAGAAGCTTGCTTCTACACGTCTCAAGATTTTGCAGATTTGGTTAGTCAGTTTTGGTATTTGGCGGAGACGAGTGCGCACGAGTGTTGTTGAGAGTTTACGGGCCACGTTAGCATTGCATTATCATTCATATCAGGTGCTTTCGGTTTCATAATTTATTTTGTTATTGTTAGCTTAAATATTAGAACTGTAATTGTATAAGTTTAGTTTTAGACCCATCACATTAGTGCCCCAAGTTTTAAATTGTTAGGCAATCAATTTCTACCCCGTCCCTCAAATGTTCGTTAATTTTTTTAAAAATTTTAACATTGAGGACAATGTCACCCTCAAGTGTGGGGATGGGGGGAAAATTAAAAATTTTTAGCCCGATAGTACCTCGAAGAGTATTCAAAAACCTAAGTTATTAACTGTTGATTATTGCTATTAATGCCAAGTTAGAGGTTTTTGGTTATGGTTGGTTTTTCAGCTTCTTGATAGTTTTCCCGAAAAATGTTTTTAAAACGAGAAGTTGAAAATGGAATCGTTTAGGCGGGGATAACGAGTCAAGGGGGCGGGTATACATGTTTCATATCGACAGCCTTTATTTCCAGACATATTGTGAGATTAGCCCCTATACTTAATACACATATTATATAGTAAATATAAAACATGTCTTGTCATTTATTGAGGAAACCGGTATATTTTACAGAATTAGAACTTGCTTTTCGAGATCTTAATACCACCACCTGTATGGAGATTAGGACTTTTGAAAACCCGTTCCGTGCATATTTCCCTACTAAATAAATTCCTTACCCGACATTATCCCTTAGGAGCCCGTTTGGACCTTATCCTTTTTCGTTTGCTAAACTGAACATTACACACCATTTAACCCGTGTGATGAAATGAAAGAGCCGGTATGGATCTAGATCTTATGATGACATCAAGTTATTCGATGTTTATGTACACGATTAAGCTTGAATACTTTAACTGTGTGTAGTGTGTGTATTGAGAGTGAATTCGGGCAGAGTAACGAGGCTTAGAGAGGAATAATCAGAACTGTTACATTAATGAATAGTTATAGGGGTATATATAGGGAATGAACTCATTCATTAAGATAAACTTAAAGAATGAGTCATTCGTTACATTAAGTGACTAACGAATGAGACAAGTCATTCGTTAGACATTACATACCGAATAGCCTTCATTCGTTAGGTTTCATTCGTTAATCTTGGTTAGCGAATGGAGCTTACATTAGAACGAATGTGACACATTCGTTACGGAGTAACGAATGTGCCTTACACATTAGGTAAATGGGCAGAATAACTAAATTACCAAAATGCCCTTTTACATTAAACCCCCTATAAACTAAGACAATTACATTATCAGACATTAAAGACCGAGGCGTACAAAACATGTATCAACAAACTCCCCCTCGTCTTGAGCTCTTTATCTTTTTCAATGCTAGAACATCTTTGTCTTCCAGTCCACACAACTATGAATCTTGTATGCATAGCAGACACGAACCACTTTCTGAAATTGCATAGCAAGTTCGTAGTCGCTTACGTTAGCGAATCTGATCTGACTAGTAAATAAAGCATCGTTGTCAGACTCAGATAAGTTAACCAGCCACATCGGATCAATCACACGAATAGTCTTCGTGTTTAACCCATAGCCAAATACAATAACCGCTTCACTCATTTTATTATCATAATACCAATAGTTGAACGACGTGAACAGACTCTGAGGAAAAATCTTCATCAGAGCCCTCTTCATTGTCTTTGCCGGCTTTGCTTGTAGAATCATTTTCCACCAGCTAGTGCGTGGATCAATCTCATCTATATACTTTTGAGTCGACACTTGTGGCTTGAAGAATTTGAAACCATAACGGGTTTCATACAATAAATGAGCATAGAACCACTCAGCCCACTGATCTTTTCCACGATTCACGAACGGTCTGTTGGCAAGTGTTCTAACATCCCACCTTGGCATAGATAATATATCGTGTGGGCGTTTAAAATAATAAATACCATGCTCCCACTTCACGATATTTACCTTAAGCTCAGAATCAAACTGCCATGATACCAAATCACCATTAACATCTTTGACAGGCTTGTACTTCTTCATCTGGTATGCCGATGCTCGAGCCTTGGTCAATTTTACTTCCTCCTTTTCATGATATTGAAAGGCCTCGATCATCTTGTTCATTTTCTTCATGTCATGCTCAAACGTACCCTCCAAAGCACTCTTCTGTTTTCTTTCTTTATCAGACAGGTGACTTGTCTCTGTAGCTTTGTTCCATTTCTCAATCTCTTCTCATAGACAACGTTCTGCTACATCAAAATGTTCTGTAGTGAAAAATGGAATACTTGAGTCGTTGTGGTTATCAGTGTAAAACTCAGGGTACTCCTCAGTAGTAACATCCTCCACTTCCACTTCATCAAATTCAGGCACTTCCCACGTGGAATGCCTGTATTCATACTTTCCTCAATCTCCACATCCACATCCACACTTTTACCCAATTCTTCAACCTCCTCTTCATTTAGATCCAGAAGCAAGGCTATCTGCTCTTTGGTCAATGAATGATCTACAAACTCGCCTTCTTCGATCTCATCAGCATTCACCATACTATACACGATCCCGTCCATACCCACAAACAAAAGCATATTAGCCGGAATACATCAATCGGTTTGGCTCTCGTATAATCCTTGTATGGTACAATCTGCAAATTACTACCCTCAGACCCACCACCAGCACTCGTATCAATCTTATTACCTGCCGACGGTGCAGAACTACTGCCCGGTTGCTGATCTACACCACTTTCACCATCTTTATCATCTTCATCATTCTTTAACTTCTTCAACTCGTCATCTTTACAAGTGAGTTGGAGGATTACCTCATCCTATTTATCCAATCTCTCTCCTTGAGCAGCAACCAGGGCTTTCAATTCCCGGTTCTCCTTCTGTATAAACTGAATATGTCTGAACATATTCCGCTGCTCTACCCGCATTTGTTCCTGAAATGAACGATCTAATTGAATCTGGGTTTGTTGCATATGAACTAGATTCAACAGATTAAGCCACTGGGTATTGGGAGACAACTCAGAAAAATGTGGATGAAGCAGTTGCATCGGACCCTGAGGATGATTGAAAGTCATAAATTGTAACGCCCATTAATTCCGGTTTCAAGAATTAAAGCTTGTAGAGTATGTATAATTCTCGGGATTTATCCGACGTTTCTCGGAAGCCTTTGCGTCAACGCGGTACGTTAAACCATTTAACTTTCCTTCCACTTTGCCTTCCACTTCAATTTGTAGGGACTTTGATATAACTATTTTATTTATATCATAAAACATTTAACCTAACCCTAGCCCCCATTGCAGCAGCGATCGGCCGAGAAACCCCCCCCCCCCAGCTCGTTTTTCTTCTGCCCAGCCAAGTTTTGGCCGTGAAAACTTCAATTCAAGGTTGGTTATATGATTCCCCATGTCTTTTACACCTTAATTGATCATATTAACGCTCTTATTGGTCGTTAAGGTTGAGTTTTGATGATAACAGTTTGCTAACAGATTCATATACGTTTATTGTAGGGTCTGTAACTCGATGATAATCCATTGTTTTTGATCTATTCTTGATTCCATAATCTTCTACTTTGAGTCTAGTTTCCAGAAAGGTATAATACGTAATATTTGGACGAGATTTGAATGGTTTTTATGAATTTATAATATCGAGTGTCAAAGCTGATGCGGGATGACGGATTCTGGTCTGTCTTCCCGACGTCATAACCTTTTTTCGACAGCTCCAAATTGGTTGGTTCCACTTCTGGAAGTTAGTATTTTGAGTTAGGAACCAAACCCAATTGGAATCGTTTAATTTGGTTTGTTAATGAATTTTATAAAAATAAAACCATTTTGTTGCGCGCTGAAATAGCTGTGTTGGAGGAATTTTTATAATTTCTGTGTCCAATAGAAAAATATAATAAAAATATTTTTATAAATCTAAGACATTTATCAAAGTCTGGTAAAAATTTAATAATACTTTTCAAAGGTTATCCTATGTAATTAAATGCATCTTCGCATGCTAAAATCTACACGTTTTACTCGTTATTAATCGATAAGTTCGTTTTAGGCTTAACCGGTGGATTTGGTTAGTTGAAAGGTTTTAGGGGCTGAGGTAAAGTTGTTGGGCCTTGGGCCAAGTGTTGGGCGTGAATGGCCCATTAGGCAAGAGTGTTCTTACGGTCTAGTTTAGTAACGTGTTGTGTATAATTTACAGGCCCTTGCTTGTGATTGTGCACTTAGGGATTTCTTAGCTCGTTGCAGGTGTTCGATTGATTTCAGGTGAGTTCATGATGTCCTTTTTACTCTTTTTACTTTTGGGCTAGCATGCACACCTATGTGTTTTCTTACATGATGAAATGTTTTAAACGAATTTATATAGGCTTGCTAGCAAATGGTAGGCCTTGGGATGTTTTATATATATATATATATATATATATATATATACACATTATTTCTTGGCCTATATCTGGCGATGTTGTAGTCGTTTCGACTACTGATGTTGTGTATGCCTACGTTATGTTTGCATGCACTGATGTTACGTATTTGGGTAGTACGTTTGCTCGACCCGGATGTTATACGTGGATGTTATATATATATATATATATATATATATATATATATATAGATGTAATTGAAAGGATGTTTACATATACATTTTGTATATGTATGTATGAGGATGTTTAGTTTTCGGTAATGATGATTTGATGGATGCACCCTTTTATTTTTTTAAAACTTTTGGTATGACTATCATAACTATTATTTACTGATTTTATTTACTTAAAACTTGAACTCACTCAGCTCAAGTTGACTTTGTGTGCATGTTAGTGTGAGTTTCAGGTTAGGAAGAGGATGCCTTATCGCTTGGACGTGCACGAAGCTACTTGGACGGTGAAGGGCATACGGGAATTGAAGTTTTACTATTAAACATTTATTTTTGAAAGTTTTTATTTAAAGATAACTATGTTGATTTTGGGCAATTCCCGGGTTTTGGGGACTTATTTTATTATTTATGTTTTCCGCTGAATTATACTCTGAATTACTTATTTTAATGAAAATAATTGTTTTTAAGTTTAATTATTTTACTAGTGTTTTGAATGAATACCAACTGTGGGGTTCCCGGGGTTCGGGGCGCTACAAGTTGGTATCAGAGCCTTGGTTCGAGGGATCCGAGCATCCCCAATGCTTGGACTCGAACTGTAAGAAAAGAGACCAGTATGCCCACCGCGAGTAGCTGCACGCCAAGAGGAAACTTTTAATTATTTAGTCATTCCTTTATGTTTTAAAGTTCCCGGTATGTGATTAACTGTTTAAGTGTTAGATAGAAGGCTAATGTGGATAGGAGCAGGGGGTGATTAGGACGGGCGGGTAAAGTAAACGACTAATTACACTTGATCAACGTCATTAGCAGTTTACCCTTACCTTACATGTTCTAAATGCCACTTGTACCTGACCATATTAAAATTCTGTCTTTGCAGGGATGAGTCATGGTTAATACTCGAGCAGCTAAGAGAGGTGGTTCTAGTATTCATGGTCGTGGTCGTGGTTGTAAGCCACGTGCCGAAGCCGAGAGTGAGATTCCTACTTCCCAGCAGGACACCCCGATTCATGAGGAGGGGTATAACCCCGCCTTAGATCCTGCTATCGCGGATGAGGTTTACCAGGTGCTCCATAGCGCCATTCCCGAGATCGTTGCTGAGGCCGTCAGGGCCATGGAGGAGTCACTGGTTGGTAAGGGTTCGGATAAAGGAAGGAAGAGTAAGGAGGTGCAGCTAGAGGAGGAAGAAGAAGTATATGTGCTGAGTGGGGATGAAGATGAGGCGCGTACTATTAGTGTATCTACTCGGGGTTGCTCGTATGGTGACTTTAAAAAGTGCGACCCCCCTTCTTTCGATGGCACTAAAGATGCATTGGCAGCACATCAGTGGGTGAGAGAGATGGAGTCTGTTATGAGGGTTAGTAAGTGCAAGGGGGATGATATAGTGACTTATGCTACTGCCTCGTTTCGTTCCGAGGCACTATGTTGGTGGGATAACTTGGCCCAAGCTATGGGTGATTGTACGATTAGGAGGATGACGTGGGATGAGTTGAAGAAATTGGTTCTCGAACAGTTTTGTCCTCCGCATGAATTGGATAAGATAGATTAGGAATTCTTGACCTTGGAGGCTGGTACTATGTCGCATCGGGAGTATACCACCAAGTTTAACAAGATGGCTCGTTTATGTCCCAATTTGGTTACTCCCGAAACCAAGAGGATTAAGAAGTACGTGAAGGGGCTTCCGGTGGACATTCGTAGGGGTGTGTTGACTACCGACATGAAATCTTTTCACTCGGTGGTCACTTTAGCTGGTACGCTATATGATCAGAGGGAGAAGTTACCGCTGCCCAAGAATAAGAAGGTATGGAACTCAAATTCGTACGGTAAGCGGCCCGGGGGAAGCAATTTTAATCCGTTTGAGAAAAGGGTAAAGACTGAGACTTCTGGGTTTAAAAGGGGTGCGGAGTTCGGTAATTGCAAGAAGTGCGGGAAGCCGCACAAGGGGGAATGTAGGATTGGGTGCGGCACTTGTTTTCGTTGCAATAAGGTAGGACACCCTCATTTAGAGTGCCCGACATTGACCTGTTTCCGCTGTAAGGGTTCGGGTCACTTGGCATCAAACTGTCCTTCCAGTAAGGCGGGGGGGGGGGGGGGGGGGGGTTTCGGGCAGGGGACTTCCTCGAGGGGGAAAATGGATGAGAAGCCAAAGGCCAGGGTGAGGGCCTTCAACATCTCCAAGAAGGAAGCGAAAGAGGATGCGGATGTCGTCTCGGGTACTTTCTCCTTATATAGCTTTCATTCCACCGTTATAATTTCTTGTTCCTTTGAAATCGTATGTGTTGACTGTGTAGCTAAGCAGTAGTATAATATCGTCCCAGGTACTTTC
The DNA here is from genome assembly GCF_021521415.1 of Bidens hawaiensis. Lineage (NCBI taxonomy): Eukaryota > Viridiplantae > Streptophyta > Magnoliopsida > Asterales > Asteraceae > Bidens > Bidens hawaiensis. The sequence goes on from NW_027491022.1 coordinate 4,256,770, forward strand.
CTACTTGATGAGTTACAGGCATCAGTTTTATTTGATTCGGGCGCCAGTAGGAGTTTTGTGTCTACTGCTTTCTGTTCCCTATTGGATAAATCACCCGAGCGCGTAGTCAGTGGGTTTAAGGTTGAGGTCGCCGTAGGAAAATCCGTGTCCGTGTCTAGGGCTATTCAGGGTTGTTCCATCGAGTTTTCTGGTTATAGGTTTCCGGTGCGATTGTATTTGATGCCGCTTGGTTGTTTCGATGTGGTGCTCGGGATGGATTGGCTCGCGAATGTTGATGCTCAGATCATTTGTGGTCAGAAGCTCGTTCGTCTAAGGGCCCTGGATGGGACTCAAATTACGGTCTTCGGTGATCAGAATGTTGCGACGCCACATATTATATCCATGCTTAAGGCGGGAAAGTTGATGCAGCGGGGGTGCGGGGAGTATCTGGCGTATGCTATGAATTTGAATACCGATGTGGCTACCGTCGGTGATGTTCCTATTGTTCGGAATTTCCCGGATGTATTTCCAGATGATTTGTCATATGTGCCGCTGGATCGCGAGGTCGAGTTCCAGATAAACCTTGTACCGGGCACCAAGCCCGTTGCCCGAGCTCCCTACCGCCTAGCGCCGAATGACATAAAGGAGCTTATGGCTCAGTTGGAAGACTTGCTCGATAAGGGCTTTATTCGACCGAGCATCTCCCCTTGGGGTGCCCCGGTCCTGTTTGCTAAAAATAAGGACGGTAGCATGCGGATGTGCATTGACTATCGTGAATTAAACAAGCTCACTGTCAAAAATCGGTACCCTCTCCCAAGGATCGATGATTTATTTGATCAGCTGCAAGGAGCTAGTTGGTTCTCGAAGATCGACCTTAGGTCTGGGTATCATCAGCTGAAGATTCGGGAGGAAGATATTCCTAAGACTGCCTTCCGCACTCGTTATGGACATTACGAATTTCTGGTGATCTATTTCGGTTTGACCAACGCACCGGTGGCGTTCATGAATTTTATGAACCGGGTGTGTAGACTGATGCTCGATTTCTCGGTTATTGTGTTCATCGACGACATTCTTGTGTACTCTAAAAGTGAATCCGATCACGCCGGTCATCTCAGGGAAGTGTTGGAGGCTCTGCGAAAGAACAAATTGTATGCGAAATTTTCTAAGTGTTCCTTCTGGTTACGTGAGGTTCAATTCTTGGGCCATGTTATTAACCCGAGTAGTATTCTGGTTGACCCTACAAAGGTGGAAGCCGTGAAGGATTGGGAGTCTCCTAAGTCTCCAACTGAAATTCGTAGTTTCCTTGGTTTGGCGGGGTATTACCGCCGCTTTATTCCCGATTTTTCGAAAATTGCTTCTTCTTCTGACCAAGCTGACTAAGAAGAGTGTTAAGTTCGTTTGGGGTACGAAACAGAAAGAGGCTTTTCTCGAGTTGAAGAACAGATTGACGCATGCCCCGATCTTAGCTTTACCTGATGGCACCGATGATTTGGTGGTGTATTCTGATGCCTCTTATCAGGGGCTTGGATGTGTTTTGATGCAGCGAGATCGAGTCATCGCTTATGCCTCACGACATTTGAAGCCTCATGAGGCAAATTATCCTACCCACGATTTGGAGCTGGCAACGGTGGTGTTTGCGCTTAAGTTGTGGAGACATTATTTGTACGGTGTTCCTTGCGTGATTTATACCGACCATAAGAGTTTAAAATACTTCTTTGAACAAAAGGAACTGAATATGCGCCAACGTCGATGGTTGGAGTTGAATAAGGATTATGATTTGAATATTATGTACCACCCCGGTAAGGCTAACGTGGTGGCCGACGCGTTGAGCCGGAAGGAGAGACCGAAGCCGATTCGGGTGAAATCCTACCAGCTTATTCTCAAACCCGACATTTTTAAACAATTAGCCAACGTCCAGAATGAAGCGTTGCAGGTGGAATGGATTATGTCAGAACGTGTTTGGGGTCAGAAGAAATTGTTGGAAGACATCGGTGACGGGGTGAAATATAAGGATGGTCGTTTATGGGTAACAAGGTATGGGGGATTCAGAGATAAAATTTTGGATGAGGCGCACAAGTCGCGCTATTCCATTCATCCGGGCGCGACCAAGATGTACCAAGACTTGAAGAAAAATTATTGGTGGCCTGCGATGAAATTTGAGGTGGCTCAGTATGTGAGTAAGTGTCTGACGTGTCTACAAGTTAAAGCCGAACATCAAAAGTCATTTGGGAAACTTCAGCTATTGGAAATACCTTAGTGGAAATGGGAGCATCTTACTATGGATTTCGTGACTAAACTGCCTCGTACTCCTAGGGGTAATTATGACACCATTTGGGTAATCGTGGATAGATTGACCAAGAGCGCCCATTTCTTGCCGATTCGAGAGACTTTTAATTCTGAGCAGCTGGCCGATGTGTTTATTCGTGAGATCGTCTCTAGGCACGGGGTGCCGGTATCTATTGTTTCGGATAGGGATACGCGTTTCACCTCCAGGTTTTGGAAAAGGTTTCACGAGGAGATGGGCACCAAACTCCTCATCAGTACTGCTTATCATCCGCAGACGGATGGTCAGTCCGAGAGGACCATTCAGACTCTCGAGGATATGTTGCGGGCTTGTGTTATCGACTTTGGTGGTAGTTGGGACCATCACTTACCGTTGGTGGAGTTCTCGTATAATAACAATTATCGCGCCACGATTGGGATGCCACCGTTTGAGATGTTTTATGGTAGGAGGTGTAGGAATCCAGTTTGTTGGGGTTCCATTGGTCAGAATCAGTTGGGTAGTTTGGAGGTAGTTGAGGCTACGACCGAGAAGCTCGATAAAATTAAGGCGTTGATGAAGGCCGCACAGGATCGTCAGAAGTCTTATGCAGATAAAAGGCAAAGGCCTATTGTGTTTGAGGCTGGGGATCAAGTTATGTTAAAAGTTTCTCCCTGGAAGGGCATTATTCGTTTTCGTAAGACGGGGAAGCTCAGTCCGAGGATTATTGGCCCGTTCCGTATTTTGGCCCGAGTTGGTGAGGTAGCATATTTGCTGGAATTGCCCGAGGAGCTTGCGGGGATTCATCCTACTTTTCACGTGTCCCATCTAAGGAAATGCTTAGCGGATGAAGAGGCTCGTGTGCCTCTCGATGATATTGAACCCGATAGTAATCTGAACTACGTTGAACAACCGATTGCTATTCTTGACCGTCAGGAGAGGCGTTTGAGGAATAAGGTGGTTAGACAGGTGAAGGTGCAGTGGAGGCACCGTAGGGGTTACCAGGCTACTTGGGAGTCCGAAGACGAGATGATGAAACTCAACCCGCAGTTGTTCTTGTCGCATCGGGATTCGGGGACGAATCCCATTGTAAGGGGGTGGACTTGTAACGCCCGTTAATTCCGGTTTCAAGAATTAAAGCTTGTAGAGTATGTATAATTCTTGGGATTTATCCTACGTTTCTCGGAAGCCTTTGCATCATCGCGGTACGTTAAACCATTTAACTTTCCTTCCACTTTGCCTTACACTTCAGTTTGGAGGGACTTGGATGTAACTATTTTATTTATATCATAAAACATTTAACCTAACCCTAGCCCCCCTTGCAGCAACGATCGGCCGAGAAACTCCCCCTGCTCGTTTTTCTTCTGCCCAGCTAAGTTTCAGGCGTGAAAACTTCAATTCAAGGTTGGTTTTATGATTCCCCATGTCTTTTACACCTTAATTGATCATATTAACGCGCTTATTGGTTGTTAAGGTTGAGTTTTGATGACAGATTCATATACGTTTATTGTAGGGTCTGTAACGCAATGATAATCCATTGATTTTGATCTATTCTTGACTCCATAATCTTCTACTTTGAGTCTAGTTTCCAGAAAGGTATAATACGTAATTTTTGGACGAGATTTGAATGGTTTTTATGAATTTATAAAATCGAGGGTCAAAGCTGATGCAGGATGACAGATTTTGGTCTGTCTTCCCGACGTCATAACCTTTTTTCGACAGCTCCAAATTGGTTGGTACTACATCTGGAAGTTAGTATTTTGAGTTAGGAACCAAACCCAATTGGAATCGTTTAATTTGGTTTGGTAATGAATTTTATAAAAATAAAACTATTTTGTTGCGCACTGAAATAGCTGCACGTACCTTGCTGTGTTGGAGGAATTTTTATAATTTCTGTGTCCAATTGAAAAATATAATAAAAATATTTTTATAAACCTAAGACATTTATCAAAGTCTGGTAAAAATTTAATAATTTATTTCAAAGGTTATCCTATGTAATTAAATGCATTTTCGTATGCTAAAATCTACATGTTTTACTCGTTATTAATCGATAAGTTCGTTTTAGGCTTAAGAGGTGGATTTGGTTAGTTGAAAGGTTTTAGGGGCTGAGGTAAAGTTGTTGGGCGTTGGGCCAAGTGTTAGGCCTTGGGCCAAGTGGTTGGGCCTTGGGCCAAGTTGTTGGGCCTTGGGCCAAGTGTTGGGCGTGAACGGCCCATTAGGCAAGAGTGTTCTTACGGTCTAGTTTAGTAACGTGTTGTGTATAATTTACAGGCCCTTGCTTGTGATTGTGCACTTAGGGATTTCTTAGCTCGTTGCAGGTGTTCGATTGATTTCAGGTGAGTTCATGATGTCCTTTTTACTCTTTTTACTTTTGGGCTAGCATGCACACCTAAGTGTTTTCTTACATGATGAAATGTTTTAAACGAATTTATATAGGCTTGCTAGCAAATGGTAGGCCTTGGGATGTTTTGTATATATATATATATATATACACATTATTTCTTGGCCTATATCCGGCGATGTTGTAGTCGTTTCGACTACTGATGTTGTGTATGCCTACTTTGTGTTTGCATGCACCGATGTTACGTGTTTGGGTTGTACGTTTGCTCGACCCGGATGTTATACGTGGATGTTATATACATATATATATATATATATATATATATATATATATATATATATATATATATATATATATATATATATATATATATATATATATATATATATATATTGTGATATATATAGAGATGTAATTGAAAGGATGTTTACATATACATTTTGTATATGTATGTATGAGGATGTTTAGTTTTCGGTAATGATGATTTGATGGATGCACCCTTTTATTTTTTTAAACTTTTGGTATGACTATCATAACTATTATTTACTTAAAACTTGAACTCACTCAGCTCAAGCTGACTTTGTGTGCATGTTAGTGTGAGTTTCAGGTTAGGAAGATGATGCCTTATCACTTGGACGTGCACGAAGCTACTTGGACGGTAAAGGGCATACGGGAATTGAAGTTTTACTATTAAACATTTATTTTTGAAAGTTTTTATTTAAAGATAACTATGTTGATTTTGGGCAAAATTCCCGGGTTTTGGGAACTTATTTTATTATTTATGTTTTCCGCTAAATTATACTCTGAATTGCTTATTTTAATGAAAATAATTGTTTTTAAGTTTAATTATTTTACTAGTGTTTTGAATGAATACCAACTGTGGCGCATGCAAACACAAGGTAGACATACGCAACATTCAGTAGTCGAGACGACTACAACATTCGCCAAATATTGGCCACTCTAAATATATATATACATACACATTCTATAACATTCCAAGGCCTACCAATACTAGCAAGCCTATGTAAAACCATTCAAAACATTTCATCAAGTAAGAAAAACACTTAGGTGTGCATGCTAGCCAAAAACTTAAAAAGAGTTAAACGGGGCATCAAGAACTCACCTGAAATCAATCGAACACCTGCAACGAGCTAGGAAATCCCTAAGTGCACAATCACAAGCAAGGGCCTGTAAAGTATACACAACGTGTTACTAAAATAGACCGTAAGAACACTCTTGCCTAATGGGCCGTTCAAGCCCAACAACTTGGCCCAAGGCCCAACACTTGGACCAAGGCCCAACAACCTTACCTCAGCCCCTAAAACCTTTCAACTAACCAAATCCACCGGTTAAGCCTAAAACGAACTTATCAATTAATAACGAGTAAAACGTGTAGATTTTAGCATGCGAAGATGCATTTAATTACATAGGATAACCTTTGAAATAAATTATAAAATTTTTATTAGACTTTGATAAATGTCTTAGGTTTATAAAATATTTTTATTATATTTTTCTATTGGACACAAAAATTATAAAAATTCCTCCAACACAGCAAGGTACGTGCAGCTATTTCATTGCGCAACAAAATAGTTTTATTTTTATAAAATTCATTACCGAATCAAATTAAACGATTCCAATTGGGTTTGGTTCCTAACTCAAAATACTAACTTCCAGAAGTGGAACCAACCAATTTGGACCTGTCGAAAAAAGGTGATGATGTCGGGAAGACAGACCAGAATCCGTCATCCCGCATCAGCTTTGACACTCGATTTTATAAATTCATAAAAACCATTCAAATCTCGTCCAAAAATTACGTATTATACCTTTCTGGAAGCTAGACTCAAAGTAGAACATCATGGAATCAAGAATCGATCAAAAACAATGGATTATCATCATGTTAAAGACCTTACAATAAACGTATACGAATCTGTCAGCAAACTGTTATCATCAAAACTCAACATTAACGACCAATAAGCGCGTTAATATGATCAATTAAGGTGTAAAAGACATGGAGAATCATAAAACCGACCTTGAATTGAAGTTTTCACGGCTGAAACTTGGCTGGGCAGAAGAAAAACGAGCAGGGGGGGTCTTGAGGTCCGATCGGCTGCTAGAAAGGGTTAGGGGTTAGGGTTTATTTGTTTTATGATATAAATAATATAGTTACATCCAAGTCCCTCTAAATTGAAGTGTAAGGCAAAATAGAAGGAAAAGTTAAGTTCTTTAATGTACCGGGATAACTTAAAGGCTTCTGAGAAACGTTGGATAAATCCCGAGAATTATACATACTCTACAAGCTTTAATTCTTGAAACCGGAATTAACGGGCGTTACAAATAATCTTCAGATAAACAACCGTACGAGTAGAGATGGCCTTGTAATTTCAAGAAACTAATTATTCCTCCAAAGATCGGAGAATCTTCAAAGTTCGGCTCTAGATAAGCAAAGATGTTGTGGCTCTTGTTCCATGATAGTAATACTGGAGCTTGTTTAGGTTCAACTTGAGGCGGTTGATCAGGGTTATCCTCAGGATTTTGCTCAGGAACAGGATTCTGAACATTTTCTTTGGCCATTTCCGTTTACACAAACAAAAATATTATTATAATATTCAAACAAATTAACGAATGTCTCATTCGTTATAACATCTCATAACGAATAAGACATTCGTTATAACTTAAATATCTTTCGTTCGTTACAGATAATGAATCAAACTCATACATTAAATCATAACGAATCTGATTTTATTATATTAACGAATTACTTCTGATTTGTTAACCTATTCGTTATTAGTAGAACACCTATTTGTTACCTTTAACGAATCATATAGTCATTCGTTAACATGTTAACGAATCTGGCTATCATTCGTTAACCTCATAACGAATCAGTTTAAATAAGCACTTTGACTAACAATAGTCAATGTTAGAATTATTTTGACCAAAACACAATCAAAGAAGACGATTATCATCGATGAAACTCTCAATTTCCAATCACATTTCACAATTAGCTTGGTCTATCATGTTCGATAAACTGTTGAAAACATTAACCAATGATCATCTGTGATTAATTCGATCAATATATGAATTTTTTAACAAGTTAACTGTTCGGTTAATTCGATTAACCAATTCATTCAATTAACCCCTAATTCACCATTGAAATGTCATGAATATCAGATGATTGAGATCGTCTATACCTGTAGAACACAATGATATCAACGAACTGAGCTAATATGCAGGCTATAATTTCTGATAAAAATTTGCGAGAGTTTGGCTTAGGGTGATGAAGAAATAGGAACATGCGAATGAAAGACCATTCGTCTGTTCTTGGGATTATAAATCTCAATTATTTCACGAATTACTAGGTCATTCATTCAAATTTGAACTAACGAATGGCCTCATTCGTTAAGTTAAGAACCCGATTCGTCATCCTTTTAGATGAATAAGTTGTCCATTCGTTAATTTTTAACGAATCTTACATTAACTTCTCTTATTCGTTAACTTTCTAACGAATATAAGTTATTCGTTAACATCTTAACGAATGATACATTAAATTCATTCCATTTGTTAAACTGTTCACACAAATGTCTTCCATTCGTTAAACAGACAACGGAAGCGAATGTCAATATAACGAATAAGAGACTTATTCGTTATGTTTTAAATAACGAATGGCTTTACATTCGTTAAACTATTTAACGAATCACTAAACTCCTTTAGCGAAGCAACGTAGATTTCCATTCCCCTCCTGTTATGAATTCCAATCTCGTTGTCCATCGTCGGCATTTGTTGCATTAAAGAATTCTGGGATGCTAATGCATATAACGAAGCATTTTGAGAAGCCATGAGATAACACTTGAAATTCAGGGACCAAATTTGTCAAATTCTAAAATTTCTGATTACTGTTAAAACGAATGAGTTACAGTTTAAACGAATCAGAACAATAACGAATGTGAAGTATACTGAATAACGTATGGAATGATATTCGTTAACAACTCAAGCAAATCTGAAGTGTAACGAATTTGAATCGTAACGAATATGAAGTTAAGCGAATGTGACTGGTGATGTATAGGGAATGAGGTATAGCGAATGAGGTTAACGAATGCTGATTGAATAACGAATGTGGTTTGAACGAATGAGGTAGATTGTGTAGCGAATGATTAGTTAAGGAATAACGAATCAATCTTCATCAATTAACGAATAAGAACACATGTCTTCAAACATTCAAACTATCCAGAATTCAGTTCAAACTTGTCCGAAATCCCTATAATCTATATCAATCTTCTCGTAGCACAATTCCGAACCAAACTACACTTGTCTGCAATCACAAACCTCTATTGAAACTACCAATTAACCATTTCGTCCAATACTAATCCATAACATTCAATTCACTTCAATCAGAACTCTCTTAAAAACTCAATTCGAACTCAATTCAATCTCAAACCTTCATTTCTCGTTCCAGATTACCTTAATAACACTATTAATTACTTCTATATCAGTTCAAATACTATTATTATAATACTCTGTTTATCCGAAACTTAATCGAGTTCAATTCAGATCAATTCAAACTCAGATTGACTTAATGAACGATGAATCAATACAATTAGACCACGAATAACATCGAAGATCAAATCGATTGGCTCTGATACCACTTGAAAGAGCCGGTATGGATCTAGATCTTATGATGACATCGAGTTATTCGGTGTTTATGTATACGATTAAGCTTGAATACTTTAACTGTATGTAGTGTGTGTATTGAGAGTGAATTCGGGCAGAGTAACGAGGCTTAGAGAGGAATAATCAGAACTGTTACATTAATGAATAGTTATAGGGGTATATATAGGGAATGAACTCATTCATTAAGATAAACTTAAAGAATGAGTCATTCGTTACATTAAGTGACTAACGAATGAGACAAGTCATTCGTTATACATTACATACCGAATAGCCTTCATTCGTTAGGTTTCATTCGTTAATCTTGGTTAGCGAATGGAGCTTACATTAGAACGAATGTGACACATTCGTTACGGAGTAACGAATGTGCCTTACACATTAGGCGAATAGGCAGAATAAATAAATTACCAAAATGCCCTTTTACATTAAACCCCCTATAAACTAAGATAATTACATTATCACACAATAAAAACCGAGACGTACAAAACATGTATCAACATGAAATCCAGTTCGTTATCGAGTCGTATATATATCGAGTTGTACTTAGTCAGACGATTTGTAAAGTTGTAAAGTTCTGAGTTGTAATTATCAGTTATTGATGTTCATAAAAAGTAAAAAAAAATCCGAAAAATCAGCAAAAAGACAAAAAGAAGTTATCAGTTTAGTATCTCAGTTGTTTTTAGCAGTTGAGTATGTAAATAGCGGTTGATTGTGTAATTAGTTCGTTTGTATTTTTTGAGTCTGTATATTGGTTTGTTTAACTGGGTTTCATCCACCTAAATCACTAAATAAGCCTAATCCGCACCCAAACCTAAGCCTCAGTAAAACCCTTAGTCCGAGTCTTTATGCAACCGGTGGTTAATGGGTGGAGATAAGACTGACCTGCAAGCATATTAAGTTGTAACTCATATTAGGTATTTGAGAGCAGAGACATATACTGGCACATCTTTTGCTAGTCCAGATATTGAAACGAGTGGAGTGTTTATAGTGTGAGGGGTATGAACATGTATGCCCTAACCGGAAACAAAGTACACTTGTCTGGGCGATTATATAGTTTTATGGTAGCATTAACTTCATTTGTGAGTTGTCAATCTAGAAAGTGTCAGTCTGGAAAACTGGGTATGACCTTAAACCTTGCTAGTATTAATGGTGATAATTGGTTGACCTATGATGGCGGTTAATGTTTACTTTACAGTTTTCTTGAGGGCAAGCAAATGAAAAGTGTGGGGATGTGATTTGTATTATTTTATAGATTTTATTAAGTTTATTGTGTGGACAATGGTACTTCATGCGTGCTTATGTATTACAGGTTATTGATCGTTAAAGTTTTACAATTAGTGTATTTATAAGCATGCTTTGAAGTCTCATGTTCGGAAGTGATACGCCACGCTTTGAAGTTACAACTGAAAAGAAAGAAAGAAAAAAAGGAAAGAAATCATAGCTTCATTAATTATTCATATTAAAGTTTAATGATTTATGTTTGGTGCATGTAAAACCCCCGCCAAATGTGCTCATTGGTCAACACTAAAATAAAAGGAATTAAAAGGAAGTTTGACTTGGTGGACATTTAAATGTTAGAAGACTTAGAAGCAATATCATGTGGGCCATGACCCAACTTTAATTAATGAAGTGGTGGGCTGAACTAGTCTACGTGGGTTCATATAATCAGTTAGGATATCATAATGAAAGGGAAGAAAACGCACAGAAGTGTGGCACGAAGAAAAAAAAGAGAAAAAGAAAGGCAGCGACCTAGGGCAACGTGAAAGAGTTTGTATACGGCCGTTTGGCTACAGTTTCTTGAATATACGTCCATACACTTCATCATATTCAAGAATCAGCATGTCAATGAGTGACTAGTCTCCTCGAGTAATATCCAGGATGTAAAGTATTGTACTTGTTCAGTTTTTCTCATGTTTTAATAACTAAATATTTGTAATTATTGATTGTCGATCTATGAACATTGATGTTTGGTATTATTGTGCACTCAGTCGGTTTAGGTTTATTTCAATCAGAACGATTAGTTTGCCAGTTGCTGTGATACGTGTTCATACAATTCCCCTTAGTTGAGTCACACTGGCAAGGGCCGTTTGATAACCAGTGCCGTGTGTTAGCGATTGTTGATGTCTAAGGTTTAACTAGTTGATTAACCATATTTGATTATTAATAATTAATCTATTAAATTACATGAGATTATTGTTTGTTACATGCTTGAACCCCGGGCGTGATTTGCTTTTGTGAATTGTTTGAACTTTAAAATAATTGCTTGTTTGACATTAAAAAACTAAATCATTGCTCGTGTGATCAGCACTCTTAATAGCTACTTCATAATTTTAGAAATTGATTACATGTTACACTGACCACATACTCCTCGTGGATACGATACCTGACTTACCCTAGCTACTTAGGTTAATTAGGGTTTTTTGCATGACTCGAACGACGGTCATCACCTTCTACCACCACGAAATTGTTCAAACAAGAAATATGTCGTTTTACAAAACCGAATTGTCCCATACAGACAGCATTCCTCTGGAACGACCAGAAGCCGAACTAAATGCATAATCAAAATTAACATTTCCCCACATCATCTTAACTTTGTGCAACTCCAATTTAGTCATGCGAGTTTCTTGAAGAGCTAAAAAATTCACTCCGAATTTACAACAAAGCTTTTTAATTCGTTTTCTTTTATCCACATCCCCGCTCCCACAAGTATTTATAGATATAATATTCATTTGTCAACCATCGTTTCACTCATCCTTGTTAATAATTTTGTCAAATCTTCTTTGCTTCCATTCAAATCATACCCCATCGCATTCCCAATTTCGATAATTCTTAATAACTCATTAAATATAGATCCGCCATGTTTAGATTTTTTTCCCGTGTTTCTTCTTTCAGACCTTATTTTCTGGTTGGGCTTTTCTCAAATCAAACTCCTCTTTAATAGTCCTCGAAGAAGACGATTTCTCTAATTTTGAATTACTCGGTTTGAAAGGTTCTCGAATGTCCGAACGAGTCTTTGATTCTGTAGAACCACCATTTGTCTTTGATTCTATTAATGGTGTAATTGAGGAAGTTAAAGCTTTGAGTTTTTTGTGGGTAAAAAATAGCGGAAAATGGTAAGGATTAACGTGGGAGAGGTGGAACGTATTTAATTTTAAATCTTTGTAAGGGTGTATCACGGTGGGATCATGGGGTAGTACTTTTGTTCATGACTGTTAGTACTCGTTACTAGCTTCTTGATTGTTGTTCGGTTTTGAATGAATAGTTTGTGTTGGTCGTTCAAAAAAAAAAGAAAAAGAAAGTTGTTAAAGCGTTACAGTACTGTCACATAATTAGTGGGACATGCCACCTTTAACTAGCTTGTTATGATTTACCTAAAAATAAGTTTTCTCCTAAGCATTTTAAAACATACCTCCTCCTTTATCCCTTATCCTCTAATTTATTATTTTTACTTTTTTTTTCTTTTTTGTTTCTAGTTCTAAAGTTTTGAACCCCTAAAGAAAAAGACTTAACGAATTAACTTATAGTTGTTATGGAGCCACGTGTATCGAGGCAAACAGACCTCAAAAAATAATTTTATCTGCAAAAACAGAAATTCTCCTACCACTTAAAATAAAACATGGTCCCAAAGACCAAAACTACTAAAAACTAATCTATTAAAAACAACACAACACTCAGCTATTGACCCTATTGTGTGTGTTAAAGTGGTTGCAGCTTTATCTCCTGGAAGTTCCGGGAAATAAACAAATAAATAAATAAATGATCAGGCTAAATGTCTTTTGCTCTTTACTTTCATGCCCTGGGCAAAAACTGAAAGATAACCGAAGACCACCGGTTAGTTATAACCATCCGATATGGAACAGGAGTTCATCTCAGAGGATTGTTACAAACATGGCTCTTAAAGATGAGATGGACGGTCGGTTTAGCAACTTACCGGGCCAAAGCTGGGAACCGGGCTTGGAAATTGAGGTCCCCTTTGAGCAACGACCGGTATGTCTTAGAATATCATTTTGAAATGTATATCACTTCTACGCTTCACTTAAAACTTGCATTAGGATATAAAAGTTTGAAGTTTAGATTATTACTAGTCATTGTTTATTAGGTTTGTATAGGACTTCTGGTTTCCTATATATAGAGGGCTCTCCCTTCATTGTTGCCACAAAATATAAAATATAGTTCTTTTACCGGTCCCTTTTACAAAAGTGCAATAAGACATCAAAGGGTAGAAATAGAATGATCATATTAGAAAGTCAAGTTTGAAGGATATGTTTGATATTATACTATACAAGTCAAGTTTTCACGGACACTTATGAGATAGGTTTTAAAGTTTAGGGTAGCAACATTCATATCAATCACAATGTTAGACGTACCTATTTTCAAAATTGTATCCTACGTTTGAAACTTATCAGATAGACGTATTACAAATTGGTAATATAAAGTTTGAAGTATTTTGAACGCTATTTAATGAATTAGGAACAAGTGTTTAGGATTATACATTGCTACATTAATGGATGTTGGCTGGTTTTGAACCAGGTGAATGAGTACTCATCTCTGAAAGAAGGACCATTATACTCATGGGGCGAACTGAAACCGACATCCTTTTTCCTACGACTTGGAGGGCTCTGGTTGGTGACATTCACGGTTCTTGGAATTCCAGTATCAGCTGCCAGTTTTAATCCTGCAAGTGTAAGACATAGTCATTAGTAAACCCGATTATTAAGTAAATAAATATTTAAAATCATACTGGCAAATGCCAATGCTTATACATCGATGCAGGACCCGGTACGCTTTTTACTTGCGGCAGGAACAGGCACACTTTTTCTTGTATCACTAGTTGTCTTGAGGATTTACCTGGTATGTCTAGCTTTTCAATAAATATTAAACATTTTCATTCTATACGCTACTAAGAATTCATACGCAATATGTGTCAAAGGGTGTTCATGGATGGGTTTTGTCTCAAACGGTTTATTCTGTTTTTGGGCTTTGAAAACTGTCCCTTTTCGGTTTTCACAATGTCTTCGTTTCTTGCATTATGTTATAAACTAGTTTTTTTTACCCGGCGCATTGCGCCGGAGTAGTTGTCAAAACCCCAACATTGAAACCCGAGCATTACGATGGTGAACCAACACGAATTCAGTCGGTATCGGTTGCGCTCGTTTCGGCTTAGACATCGTTGGTAAAATTTGAGCGTTAAACCAAAAAATTAATGCGTCAAATTAACATATAAAAAGAACAAAAATATTTAAAACAATGTTTATTTGGTTAGCAAACCCGGACGGTGGTAAGATCCAAGCATTATCGGTCTTATGTATTAAGGCGGTAACTCGACACTAATTTGGTCAGTTTCAATTACGTTTGTTACTAAGCAGGAGCTAAAAATGGAAAAATATAAAAAATTGAGGTGGACCAGTGGCCAATTGGGGAGGGGGGGGGGGGGGCGGCCGGTAAACTTGTGCGTTGGTAAAACCTTAGCGTTGTCGGTCACATGCATTGAGGTGGCGAGTCTACGTGAATTTGGTCAGTTTCCGTCAGGTTCGTTTTGGTACCAAAAGTAAAAAAAAATTACTTTTAATTTGGTCAGTTTCTATTATGTTCATTATGTTACATGAACTAAATAAAAAACAAAATTCACGCACTAATATGATGCCACAAAGTGGCCCAATTGCGCCCCAATGGTGGATGCCAGGGGACGTCAGTTGGTAAATTTGCGTGTCGTTAAAACCCGAGCGTTGTCGGTCACGGACATTGAGGCGGTGCGTCTAGGCAAATTCGGTCGGCTTCCGACAGGTTCGTTACAGTGCTGAAAGTAAAAATATGACATTTCCTCGATTTCCATTACGTTAGTTATGGTAACTCGACTAAATAAAATAAACAAAAACAATAACAAAATTAATGGACTAATAAGGTGCCGCCAAGTGCCACTTGTGGGAACACCAATTCGGGTTTCGGCTACATTTGTTACGTATTAGAGCCAAGAAAATGAAAAAATATAAAAATTGAGTGGACCAATGGGGTAACGTCAGTTAGTAAACTCAGGCAATAGTAAAACCGACCGTTGTCGGTCCCGCGCGTTGAGTGAACCAATGGAGTGGCGTTGGCCGGTAAACTGAGGCATTGGTAAAACCCGAACATTGTTGGTCCGGGGCACTGAGGCGGTGAGTCTATACGAATACGGTCGGTTTCCATCACGGTCGTTATGATATCGAAATTAAAACAAACAAAAAAAACATAATTAGCGTTCGGTTGGCTTCCGTTATGTTTTTTACGATACTAAAACAAAAAACAAAAAAAAAAACAAAAATCCATGGACAAGTTAGACGCCGCCAAGTGGCCCAATGGCGACTTAGCGGCACCAAACTTCTTATTTATATATTTATTTAAAATCATCTTTTTTATTACGGTTCATTTTTTCTTTCCCGTTTTAGGTCATAGCAAAACAACCGAATTGAAAAATCATAAAACCACAACATCTCCTTTATACTGGCTTCAGATATTTCCTGTTCAGTTAAGTCGGTTAGGTTATTTTTGTGTAGTCACTCGGTCGACACGTGACTCTTAGTCGTGCACACAAGTTCAACATGCAAGAATAGATCTGATACACAAGTAAAAGTAGATAAGTCGCATATCTCTTAATTGAAAGAATAATTTGTTATTGGCATGGCTGTATAGGTATAGGTATAACACACTCAATAAATGACTTTTTCTTGATTTTCTCACGTTATATTTATTTTGTGGTAGGGATGGAGTTATGTGGGCGACAGACTATTATCAGCAGTTATACCCTATGAAGAAAGCGGTTGGTATGATGGACAAATGTGGGTAAAGCCTCCAGAGGTTAGTTAAACTACTTAGTGACTCAAATTTTTTATTATTATTATTTCAATACCTATGAGATTGTGTCTTTTGTTACAGATTCTGGCGCGTGACAGATTATTGGGGTCATACAAGGTACCAACAATTTTAAAATGGATTAGTTGTTATAATCTACGTTAGGAAATTAAATAATTGTCATAAATGCAGGTCAAACCGGTCATTAAACTACTGAAACAAACTCTAGTTGGAACGGGTGCGTTACTTGTTACAGCCGTTTCCTTGATCATTTTCGCTACGCCAGTAGAAAACTTCATCCAGAAAGCATTTGCAAATGAAGAAACCATCGCGGTTACAAAGACAAGTGCCAATATGAGGTACGATAAAACAAATAAAAAATTGCATGAATGGTCTATGTGGTATGTCCAAGCTTCACTTTCGGTCCTCAAGTATGAGAAAGTATATCAGTGGTCCCAAGTTATGCACAAACGTAACATGTTTGGTCCTTGGAGTGGATGGCAGTTCATGTTTTGTTAAGTGAAAAGGGACCCTTGGGTTACGTTTTTGTATAACTTGAGATTGGTGGTGTAACCTTTTATTTTTGAGGACCAAAGGTGAAATTTGGGCATACCACAGAGACCATTCATGTAATTTGTTTTAAAATTTATTAACATCTATCTTTAGATGTACAGTGCACTAAAAAGCATGAATTAGAGACTAAACAATGTGTTTTGTGAAAATTATATTTACAGCAAAGAAGAGCTCCTAAGTTTACCTTTGGATGTGAAGGCCGACGATGATTTGGCAGCAGCTGCTGCTGAAGCGGCTGATGCAAGACCGGTCTACTGCAGGGGCAGGTACTATCGTGCACTAGCAGGCGGACAATATTGCAAGTGGGAGGACCTGCTCAAGTAGTCAACAAAAACTCAAGAGAAAAAAATAACGCAAAGACAGAAACTGAAGAAAATTTAGCAAGCAAATAGAATGATGTGTCATTTGTGTGTGTAATGTGTATAGCTTCGAAATGTAATATAAAGAAGGACCATCTTGCGTTAAAAATTTTAAAGATATTGGCTTGCAAGTTGGTTGGTTACTTATGACAAACTATCATCCTCCAAAATAACCTATAGCATACATTATCTACTTATGGTGCCAGTAATAGCAGTAGCAGCGGCGGCGGCAGGAGGAGGAAGAGAAGGAGGAGGAGAAGAGTGCAAAATGGCTTTAAGAAATTTTCGCATGGTAACTGGTTTGGGTTAAAAAAAACTAGCGCTTGTAGTTAGTTCAGATGAAGTGAAGTGTTTCTAAACAGCCCACTAATGAGACAAACAGGCAAAATCAAATTTATCTAGACCTTGGTGAGGTGACAATGTGTTGCGTAAAAAGTCATGGCATGTCAATGAAACAAGCGGATTATTTTGTTTTATCTAGAAGCACAAAGTATAAGGTAAAATCATATTTATTAAAAATATATTTAATTTAATTTTCATTTATTATTTTACAAAAACAATAATCGTGTTGTGTTTAAGATAGATATTCTTGGTTAAAAATCATCCTTATCATTAGATTAGAATACGAACTAGAAATCATAGCCCCAAAAGCACACCAATACTAGATGAGATGGTGCGCTCAGCAGCTGTGACTTTCCGCTCATTGTTACGGTGGATGTGGATGTGCTGCTGCTGTATAATTTCCATTCCCCTCCTGTTGATACATATTTACATACCTACCAACTTTAATTCACACAAATTTACATCTTTGACCGGAAAGGAAAACTGTTGTTGTACAAAGCGGTAAGTTCTTAGATTGGATCAAGCGCTTTGATTATATATTGTCTTTAACTTTGTTCTATATATCTTCAACCCCATATCAGACAATAATGTTTTCAATCATCTAATTGGTTCAAGAAGCAAATGTTAAGGGGGGTTAACCGAGATACTCCACCATCAAATTAAAATAACTGAAGCCCAATGATCCATTCTTAAATAATAAATGGGTTATATGTATGGTGTGCTGCTTATAGTGTATAAATAAATCGGGTGGGGAGTAATACAAGCAGAAAGTCTCTCTTCAATTGGAAATGCATTCAAGGCACCCGCTCCTTACCAGCATTATGAAGGTTTTGAACTAAACATTCGATTGATCAGCCCTCGCAGCAGCGTTGACCTTACTCATGCGGCATTCAATTAATTGCCTAACGGCCCAACCTAAATTAAAATACTGTTTGTTGCTAACGTTTCAGGAGTGTCATTTTATTTCCTTTCCCAGAAAGAACGTTGTTATTCATTTTGTGTTTGTGATCAGAATTTTGAAATCAAACATATTCCCATGCAATTTGTCTTGTTCCATTGTTCATGATCAGTTAACAATGACAGATCGGATGATGATCATTTGTAACAAGACGGGTTGCATGAGATTATGTATGATGATATAAATTCTAATTGCATGCATAAAATGAATAAAAATTACATTCGTGTAATAAAAAAAAGATCATCTTTGTAAAACGTTGGTGTAGGGGTAAGGTACGTCAAACCCCCGTACAACCTTTCATTTATTACGTTATATATTATATTTATTGCATTATTATTGTTTACTAACTAAAGCCCAATGGGTTGAGGGTTTGTGGAGGTAACTAGAGGTGCACAAAAAACCCGAACTCGGAACCAGACCCGAAAAAAATACTCGGAACCAGTTTTTTTATACCCGGGTTTTTAATACCCGAACCTGACCCTACCTGTAGGGTACGAATAGGTATGCATTTCAGAACCAAAACCCGTACGCGGAACCGGACCCGATTTATACCCGGTAATACCCGAAAACCGGAACCGATTCCATACCCGGAACCGGGTTTTTCAAATACCCGATCTATACCCGAAAAAACCTGAAAAATACCCAAAAATACCCCTAAAAATTGTAGCCCCCTAAAAAATCCAATCTATACCTGAAAAAAACCCCGAAAAATGCCCAAAAAAACCCAAAAATAGGGTTTTTTCAATACCCGAAAATAGGGTATTCAAATACCCGGTTGTACAATACCCGGTTCGATACCCGTCCTGAACCTGATGCATAGGGTATGGTTTTTAGAGAGAATACCCGGACCCGAACCCGACCGGGTATTGCCAATACCCGATTTTCCAATACTCGATCATAACCAAACCCGATTCCATACCCGAACCCAGGTATTTTAAAAACCCGATTTGTGCACCTCTAGAGGTAACCCCTAACCGGGTCTAGCCCAATATGGTTAGGGTTTCATCATGGTAGCCATGGAGTTCCTATATAAGGGGTAGGTCTTCAACTCTCATTTTGGGGATCCCTTCTTGGACCCTTAGCCTCCAACATATTTTTGTGTCTATAAAAAAGAGAAAACTCTTAACAATTATCTTCACTCCCCCATTCTTCCATGGTAGGTCTCGAGCAAACCGAAGAAGAAGACGAAGGTGTGGGTTCGTTCATCTTGAAGACCGAGGAACATCGACATGGATCCGACTCGGATCCATTTCATGTTTCCTCATTGGCGCCATCTGTGGGACCCAGCAACGAACCACGCCTCAATCTTCCCGGTTTCGCGCACAAATATGTGTTTCTTGAGTGACGGAGGCCAGATCCGATTCAGATCTCTTCAGATCCGAGTTCATTTGAATAATAATCACGTTCCATATTCCAGCCCGTACCCTAGATCCGTGTTCGTATAGATAGATCTTCTTTCGTCATATCTGAATTGATTTATGTGGTTGAATAGTTAAGGGATCAATAAACTAATTTCATTAAATAATCCAGGAAGTTACGATGGTTGTCAGCTGGAAAAGGATGATGTCAGTCATTTTTTCTTTTCAGACTAGGTCTGACAAAGACCCTATTAATGTTGCAGGTGAAAAAAAGTTTAATTCCCAACGTCACCATCAACAACGCAAGTGAAAGCATAAAACCACCCAATGTTTATCTGAAAAGGTGTGCTTGATTGTACTTATTTGTGCCATCGACCATTCTGGAACGAATACAGATTCACAACTCCTTTATTTTAATGTTTGGATCTACGAATCTTTTTCAGCTTCACTTGAAAGTATCTTTTAGATTTATGGATCTTTTTGAACTAGATCTGGAAGCATCTTTTAGATCTATGGATCTTTTTGAGCTTTAATAGCACAGATCTTGAAGCATTTTTTTAGATCTATCGATCTTTTGAACTTCTATGGAACAGATCTAAGGCCCGAAAATGAAGAATCGAAGATGAGGTTCATTGTCGGGTCCCACGGATGGCGACACTGAAGAAACATGAAGGGATCCGGGTCGGATCCATGTCGATGTTCCCCAGCCTTCGAGATGAACGAACTGACGCCTTAATCTTCTTCTCCGATTGCTCGAGATCTTCCATGGAAATATGAGAGAGTATAGATGACTGCTAAGAGTTTCCTCTTTTTTACAAACACAAAAATATGTTGGAGGTCAATGGTCTAAGAAGGGATCTCCAAATGAGAGTTGAAGACCCCATATATATGAACTCCATAGCTGCCATCATGAAACCCTAACCATAATGGGCCAGGCCCAGTTAAGGCTTACCTCCCCAAACCCCCATCCCATTGGGCTTTAGTTTGTAAACAATAATAATGCAATAAATATAATATATAACGTAATAAATGAAAGGTCGTACCGGGATTTGACGTACCCTACCCCTACAGTTAATAAAGTCTTTTGAGTTTAGGTTAAAATTAAGGCTAATTAAGTGATTTGGTTATTATTTTATGTTTAATGTGTTGACGTAACGTCTTGAGATAATTAGTGGTTGATCAATCCCTGTCCGATCCTTGGGGTTTTAGTATTGCTCTTTCTTGGTTATGGTGCTGGTCTATGTGGTAGGGGTGTGCATGAAACCAAAAAAATTAATTTAGAATCCAAAGACCAAATAGAAATAACCGAACCTGAACCAAAACTAATGGTTTGGTTTTTGATATTCATAAACCGGGCTTTCAGTTTGGTTTGGATTTTGTATGTGGTGAAAACTGAGCCAAACCGAAGTTGTGGAATTTCATTTTGGCTTTGTATTTTAAAATTTTATAATAGTTTAGTAAATAGTGTGAACCAAATATTTTAACCTAGATGTATAATAATTGCATAACTATTAATTAACAAAAACATTAAGGACCAAAGTGTAGGCCCAAATTCGCTATATCTGACATGAGAATAACGCCACCTAAATGATCCCAAAGAGCAGGTCTTTTTTTGGATCACATGTTAATTTTTGTGATTCAATCAAGAAATCATCGAAGTTGGAATAAGAATAAATCTAATTAAATTAGTAGCACTGGAATTTGACAATTGGAATTTTAAACTGCAGAGTATACTAATCCGGTTTCGTCTGAGAATGAGGCGTCGGAGCCGGGTTTGCAGCATAACTACTATATCATACATGCATCTCAATATACACCTCTTTTGAACTGGTGCTCATAGTAAGGTGTTGTTTGTTTTTTCAGAGGTAAAATGTCTGTAGTCTGCGGACCACATCTGCAGACATCTGTAGCAGAAGAGTTGGACCAAACCTTTGCAGTCTGAAAGAAGAAGACTGTTTGTTTTTTAACACGTCTGCAAACTGTTAAAAAATAAACAGAAATTTAAATAAACTGAATTTTTAAACACAAAAAGGGTCTTCAAACTTAAACTTTATGCAAACCTAATGGAATAAGATCTTCATTAAACCTAAACTTTCTACAAACTTGTTTCAACAAAAAAACTAATGATAATTGGACAATTATGCAAACTAATTAATTGAACAAAAACTAATGATAATTCAACAAATCAATTTCTTCAAAAAAAAAAAACTAATAAACATTCAACAATAATTGAAAAACAACTCTCGAGATCTCGTAAGTCAAAACATGCCAAACTCAAGCTCGTTTACACAAAATAAACCTAAATTGATAAACACGACATCAATAATCAGTTTACAAACATCAATTAAACCTGATTTCAACAAATTCCGATATTATAAACTTTCAATAATATAATCCAATACACAAATTCAAACCGATTACATCACAAATCATACAAATATAGGTAAAGTACACAAATCAACAAAATAATAATACTCGGACCGGAGTTGTGGATGTGTGGTAGTGGGCGACGGAGGCGGCGGACATACGGTAGGCGAAGGGCGGCAGAGGTATGGGGTTGTCGGTGCGGCGCGACAGTGGAGGTCGGCGGTGGTGGAGTTCGCGGTGGTGGAGATCGCGGTGGCGGAGGTCAAGGAGGAGATGAAGGGAGATGGTACGGGAGGAGATGAAGGGAAGGAGAAGGTAGAAAGAAAGGGGGCTAGGGTTTGGAATAAGAAAGAATATGCAGAAGATATGAAAAGAGGTTGGTCCATGTCTTCTAGGATAAAAGGGCACGAAGACGTTTTTTAATGAAATGTCTTCAAAAAAACAAACAGTCTTCAAGCCTAAAGGTCTGCGCGTGGTCTGCGCGGCACAAACATAAGAGGCCAGGAAGATCTTCTAGCAAAAAACAAACACCACCTAAGACTTCTTATCAATATAAGTCTTTCAGCCTCATATCCGGCTAAGACTTTGGATCTGCCGTTTCCGGCCAGCCTCCTCTCCGGCCAGCCTTTCCTCTCTGGCTTCACCGCCGCCTACCACCACCACTCCTTAACCCTTTCCTTCTTCTCCGGCCAACCTTTCCTCTCTGAGTTCACCGCCACCCACCACCATCACTCCTCTCCGGCCAACCTTTCCTCTCCGGCTTCACCGCCACCCACCACCACCATTTCTTAACCCTTTCCTTTTTCTCTGGCCAGCCTTTCGTCTCTAGTTTCACCGCCACCCACCACCACCACTCCTTTGACAACGTCTCCATCTCACTCTGCACCTCCGGCCCATCCCTCAAACTCGCCTATAACACCTCCGCCACAGTACCGTTAACCCTCCATACCCCTACCAACCCGTGTACACCACCAACCATCAGTTCCACGACTTTTTTGTTTCCGGCCACCATCTGTTAATACAGATCTGCTAGCTTCTTTTTCTTGTGTTCACCTTGTTGTTCCTTTCCAAAGACTTTAAACAGGAGAAGCCACAAATGACTACTTGTACAAAATTCCCAAATATTTAAACATGTAGATGTTACATTATGCTATTTGAGCAGATCTAATTTTCACGAATCAGATCTGTTCTTTAACTATGTGACTCTTTTGGTTGTTCTTCCTCAATTTGGTTCTTTGACTTCCTTGGTCATAGAACCGAAGTTGGTTTTTTGGGTTTTGTTGACCTTCTTGGTCATCTAATCGTAGTTTGATTTATGGGTTTTTGAGGCTCGATTGCGGTTAGTGGCTTTCGGGGTGTTTGATTAGGAGGTGGTGATATGACAGGGGCTGTTAATGATGGTGTTTGGCCATGTCCATTTAGAGGTTTCCACTATTGCCCGGATGGATCACTGGGTCCAAGGGGGCTCAATTGGTTGCGCATATTAAGCGGCTCAATTTGTCATCGGATAACAAGAAAGCGACCTTGCGGGAGGCGATGTCCATAGATTTGGGTTTGTTTGTTTCGGTTAGTGAGGCTTTAAAAGTCTCGCGCCAATGGTGCGTGGGGTGTGTATGGAGTTACATGCTCTCCGTCGGGGGTGCCATCATGATGGCGAGACAGTCTGGTTCAAGTGGGTTTGCGGGAGATGTGGAAGAGTTTATAGTGGGGATTGCTAAGCCGCATGTCAGGAGGGAAGTTGTTGCGGTGGGAAGGGTGGGAATGCATGTTTCCCTCCTTGACCGTGTATTCGCTCTTCCTATCACGACTGTTAAAAGCATTCCTCATAGCTATCGTATGGCTTTTTCCCAAGTCTTAAGGGATACTTTGGGCAAGGTGGCGACTATGCTAGAGTCTGTTGAGGCGTGGGTGAAACTTTTGTTGCTACCATGTTGCACATTACGAGTTTTCAGACCTTCTATCCGTCAGGAAGGCAGGTTTGGCAATAGGAAGTCTCTGCAATGCCATAGTATTTAGCGGGCGTTGGTAGCCTGGGGCGACAATGACGGTTTCATTGACCTTATTTATCGCTTTTTGACCAACCCGCAGGAGTTGCATCGGGGGTTGATACGTTTGTCCCTGAGTCTGGGAACTCCGGGGTGGGCACCAATGTTTACGGAAAGTGGCAGACGGGCATTTCACTGCTGCTGTTAAAGTTTAATGCTCCTCAGGGATTGCACATTTCGGTAAGGATACTTTGGATGCGTTGGTGTCTAAGAATCCCATCCTACCCCCTCCGAGTATGCCTGTTTCCTTGCTTTCTGAGCCTCCACTTGTTGTGGACTTTGAAAGCATGCTTGGTTGCATTAAATATTTCCCTAAAGGGACTTCATGTGGGCGGGACGGATTGAGAGCCCAACACATTTTAGATATGTTGTGTGGAGAGGGGTCTCCGATTGCAGATAGTTTTCTCAAGGCCATTTCTGTGGTTGTTAATTTATTTTTGGGGGGGTAGGTGCCCTAAGGTGTTGGCAGAGTTTGTTGTGTCTGCCCCCCTTACACCATTGCTTAAACCAGACAATGGGATTAGACCTATTGCTGTAGGGGCCATTTGGAGGAGATTGGTTTCTAAGGTGGCTATGAGGGGTGTTGGGAAAGAGATTGCTAAATACCTCTATGACTTTCAATTTGGGGTGGGAGTCCCTAGTGGGGCAGAGGCCATGCTTCATAGCGCGAACAGGTTTTTAAATCAGTTTCACTCGGATGGGTCATTGGCTATGCTTACTATTGATTTCTCTAATGCTTTAAACTTGGTCGATAGGACGGCCCTTCTACATGAGGTACGAAGTCGATGTCCTTTTATTTCCCTATGGGTGGATTTTTTATATGGGCAATCGGCTAGGCTATATGTGGGTGATGCTTACATTAGGTCCACTACTGGGGTTCAACAGGGGGACCCTCTTGGGCCTCTTCCTTTTGCCTTAGTTTTGCATCCATTTGCTCACCGAATCAGAGATTGTTGCAAACTTCTTTTCCATGCTTGGTACTTGGATGATGGTACGATTATAGGGGACACTAGAGAGGCGGCTAAAACATTTGACATTATCGGCCAAGGGCCCTCGTTTGGGTCTTGAATTAAACATTAAGAAAACAGAATTATTTTGGCCTACGTATAATGGGGAGAAGGTGCAAGATGGGTTGTTCCCTTATGGGATTGGAAGGCCTGTGCTTGGTATGAAACTCCTTTGTGGTGCTGTAAGTCGATATGCGGGGTTTACAGCAGCTTGGCTATGAAAAGGGTATCTAGTGCTGTAGAATTGATGAGTTGTCTCCCAAGGCTTCGGGACCCTCAATGCGAGCTTCTTTTGCTTCGCTCATGTATGGGGGTCGCAAAGCTATTGTTCGGCCTAAGAACATGCCAACCTATGTATGTGGGGGAAGCTGTTTTCTATTTTTGATAATGGCTTTTGAGGGGCAATTGAGGACATCGTGGTTTGTAGGGGTCCGTTCTTCGGGGATCTTCAATGGAGGCTGGCATCACTTCCGACCTGTTTTGGGGGGTTGGGTTTATGCTCGACCGAGGGTGTATCTACATACGCTTTTGTGGCTTCGAGAGCACAATCATGGAGTTTGCAGGACCATATTCTTCAGGGATGTGGTATTGATGGGTTGGACTCTGATTATGGGTGTGCGATGGATCGTTTACGCGCTTCACTTCCCGAATTTGATCTTGGCGGGTTCTCTAATAAGGACACCCCCCCTAAAGCCCAACATGCTTTGGCGAGTGCCTTATTTAGTGGAATTGTCCAGAGTTTAGAAGCGAAGTTTGATCTATCTCCTAGACAAAAAGCGGTATTTGAATGCCTTTCGGGCTCCTCGGGCTCACGATTTTCTATCGGCCATCCCCACTGAAGGATTGGGCCAACACATGTCGGGGGTGGAGTACCGGGCTATCCTTAAGTCGACTAATGATCCCTATGTTTCCGACAATTAACCTTGCCCAGTTTGCCGCAAGGTCTGTTTGGATTTCTTTGGAGACCATGCGGTGCACTGCAAAGAATTACATGGTTTTAAATACAGACATGATTTGGTTAGGGATGTTTTTTGCGATGTTCTTAAATGGGCAGGGATTTATGCTAAAAAGGAGGCCCCTGCTAACTTTCTTACAGATTCGCTTGAAGAGAGGTCCACGTTAAGGCCAGCTGACATTCTTGTGTTTGGGTGGGCAGGAGGGAAACACGTTTGTGTGGATCTTACAGGATTGTCTCCTCTTGTCGGGCTCAGGGACCGTGGATTTGCTGTGGGTCAAGCTGCGTTGAAGGCCGAATCGGGCAAAGTTGACAAACACGAAAAAGCCTATTTAGAAAATCAACATGTGTTTCTCTCTTTTGCTTTTGATACATTTGGGTTTCTGCCCCAGCAGTTGTGAATTTTCTGAGCAGGGTGAAACGTGTCATACATGGTACTGTTTCGGCTCCTACGCACCAAAGCTTCGTTTTTAGTAGGATTGGGTTTGCTATTCAAAAGGGGGTTGCAGCGCAGTTTGTTGCCCGCTTGCTTGCCACTTTATTGTAATCATTTTTGAGTTTAATGATATAGTTTAACATTCTACTTCAAAAAAAAAAATATATTGTATAATAATTATTTTAATAATTATTATTACAAAATGTAATTATATGAATGGGAAATCAATAAGTTGCAAGAGTTATTGAATTATTAGAGTCTCATAAGTATTGCATTCAAATTCAACTTAACTCTTAGAGTTAATGGTGTATTAACTCAAGGCTTTTGGTTGGGACATGGATCATGTATATATACTACCATAGGCCTTGGGTCATTGTTTTTGGTAGAGAGAAAACAAAAATTGTTCATGCAATCTCACACATAACCAAAAGTATTTTCCGACTTTTCGATCTTACGAGCTCTTGTTTTAGGTATAGTTCAGGTGCTAGGTTAATCCTGACAGTACAATCTGCTTAGGCTGTTGTACCCTGGGAAACAGACGGGTTCACCTGGGTGGCCCAAAAATTTGTTTTAAGGAAAACGTGTTTTACAGGTGCCTCAGTCACCTTGTTGCTCGTATTGCTATTTCTTTTTAGTCTTTTTGTAATCTAGTTTCTGTATTATATTTTTCTTTCGTGTACTTGTATTGTAATATGGATTATTGTTAATAAAATTTCCTCTTTTAGTTTTTTTTTTACGAACGGTTTCCTACAGTTTCAACTATTGGTGATTCGTTTTCTTCATCTCTGCATATGTGTATTCAAGTTAGTTATTTGATACTTTGCAACAAACCAATTATGCGTTTTAAATTTGATTCTTGTAAAAAAATAAATAAATAACACCCTAATTCTTGTAATATATGCATAATCATGGCCATGCTCAACTGTTGTTCTGATTTGTTTGCTAATATGGTATATGATAATTTTGGTTATCAATTGTCCGAATATGTTTCCTTCTCTTTGTCTTCTTTGTTTTGTTTCTTTATCATAGTTTGTTTTAGATTTCTTCAAGTTCCGATGTTTTCTTAACAAGTGGTTCTGTTTTACAAAATTATATCCATTTAGCAAGTGGTTTAAAGTGTACACTGACACGCAGGAGATTGGGTTCAGGTCCGTTTCAGGTCGAATCATGTGTTATTTTTTGGGTTCCAGATTTGCACATTTATGTTAAATAGTTTTGGTTATCAATTGTCGGAATATGTTTCCTTCTCTTTGTCTTCTTTGTTTTGTTTCTTTATCATAGTTTGTTTTAGATTTCTTCAAGTTCCGATGTTTTCTTAATAAGTGGTTATGTTTTACAAAATTATATCCATTTAGCAAGTGGTTTAAAGTGTACACTAACACGCAGTGGATTGGGTTCAGGTCCGTTTCAGGTCGAATCATTTGTTATTTTTTGGGTTCCAGGTTTGCACATTTATGTTAAATAGTTTTGGTTCCGACCGGTTCCGGTCTAGGCTCGGGTCAATTCATACCTGTTACCCATAATAAGAGTTTGATGCCTGGTTGTAAAACCATGTCCTATGCCACACCAAATATTCATCGGTTATTTATAACTCGTTAGGTATCGGCTATACTCGTTAGTTTTGTTAAAGAAACATTAAAATATGTATAAAATTTACATACATGTTAAATATTGGTAAATGAACATGAGAAAAATGTCTTTCCACGTGACATGGCATGTGCAATAATGAAAATGAGGCGTGTTATTAATTTTAAGTGCGGGGTTCATTTTTAGTTATGGGATTTGGTCATTTGGGTTTTGTTTGTCAAAAATGGTTATTTTAGAATGGAATTACAATTGTTAAATATGTTTCAAGAAATTATCAAAAGTGGATAGGAAGATGCACAATTACGATATGAGATTTAACAATTTACTTTTACAGATATTATTTAATTGAAAAGGGAGTCAATGGTGTTTCAAAAAATTATCAAAAATGGATATGAAGATGTACAAGTACGATATAAGATTTGGAATACCCGGACAGAAACAGGTATAAAAACTAGTTACTCTTAATATTTATATTTATAGTTTAATATATTTTTCCAAACTATTTACATCCAAGTAAATTGAAATGATTGTTTCCCTACGTTTTCAAGAGCAATTTAACAACACAAACCTATAACCAACTAATTACAAAACATTTTCTCCAAAACTACATTTCTATATACATGATCTTAAATCCCTTAAAAGGAAACCAAGACTTATTATGCAGGCATCAACATCGGATACGGTAATTTTTTTCCTTAAATTTCAAAGTTTTTATGTATACGTATGACTAATTTTGTTTTTTTGATATCAGAAACAAAATGGAGAAGCAGAGCACGCAGAGAAAATAAATCATATGCCCCCGGGGCAAAGACAAGAACAAAAGGTGGCAGAGGTTCAACAACCTCAACCACCCGTAACTGCCGCCCCGGCTGCCACCACCAAAGCTGTTGCTACTAGCGGTGCTATTTTGGAAAATGCCGCCGCGTCAGTTTCATCTGCCCTTCAATCCGCAAGGGAGGTGATTTCCAAAAATTAGTCGACTTTTTGCATTTTATTTGTGGCCTTATTGTCTTTTTGCATTTTTCCAAATTCTTTGCATGTATAGTTTTATTTGGAATCGATTTCTTTACTCCTTGACCCAAGTAAAAGACCTTTTGGCCCTTTAATTCTCAAATCAATTACCTAAATATTAAACTAAAGTTTAAACATTTGATTGGACAAACCAGGTTATATATTGCTTAATGGTCATGATCACATACCAATTAGGCAATTATTGTTTGAATATTTGTTAGATTAAATCTAATGCGTAGGGATAAACTGGTAAATTATTTGTCTAACGCAGGGCTTGCGATGGCAATGGCAACAATCACATGAACCAAACTTGAATGTAGGACCACATTCATGAGAAAGTAAATCAATCAGTTTGATAAATTTATACGCTTCAGCCCATAGTTTACGACTTGAAGGACGAGGTTTAATGATTCAGTTCATATTTTGAAAGCATAAACCGAAACTCCCTGCCTTTATTATTTAGTTTTCTTTTTAACTTTTTAAAATGCCAAAACAACTTTGGAAAAAAGAACAGAAAAGGCCATTTTAAACCGCCTTTGACGGGCTTGGCATGTCGTTTATGTAAACCGTGGTTAGGCCCAAATTTCCAGAAAACCCGTCCGGGATAAACACCTACAAATAAAAAACAAGAATCCAAGAATCTTGCAACCTAGTCTTTAGCTCTAACTTCAAAATCAACAATCAAGTATCATTAAACAACATACATCATTCTAGCAAGAACTAATTATTAATTAGTGATGTGCTTCCACCTCAACATCAACATCCTATTTTGAAAACAAATATTCAAAATTATTACAAACCCACCCTAATTAATGTTGCCAACCATATACGGGTCGGTTCGACCCGTCTCATCATGAGCTCGAATCTTCTTCAACAGCGGTTCAGGTGAAGATGATATCGCCCACGAGTCATTAGAGTTGTCACTGCTGAAATAAGAATCAATTACACCGTTTGGGCTCGCAGGGGCAAAATGGTACTTCCGCTTCGGGCTTATGAAGTTGTACTTCCATCATTATTAGATACTTCCAAGATAAATTTCACGCAGTCGTTTACTTTTTCCTGTAATCATTCATACAAACTTTAGATTTCGATTATTGGAGCCCGCTTGACCAATTCTTTTAACACTGTTTCACCTGAACCCGTTTTAAACCGTCACCGACCAGGCCCGTTTTGCCAAGCTTACTCCATGCATCAACTATATATATTCGATTATTTAAAGCGGACACAGCCCCGTTTTAACCCTTGACTAGACCCGAACCAGCCAGTTTTGCCAACCTTACTCCATACATCAACTATGTAGATTCAATTATTTAAAGCGGGTTAAACATTTTTTAACCGAGTTTGACCCAAACCCGTTTTAACCCTTGACAGCTTGACGTGACCCGACCCGGCCCGTTTTGCCAAGATTACTCCATACGCTTACTCCATACGTTAAGTATATAGAATAAATATATATTTAAAATTTTCGTTCGACAAATACAATGGTGGTGGTGTAAGAATAAAACATGAAATGCTAAAGAACAAACCTCGCTAATTTCAAGAAAATCGTTGAGCCTGCTAAGATAATCGAAAGCATTGTCGGGATGAACCTCCTTAATCACAAGGGACATTGTAGCAGCTGCAATTATAGATGGAAGATAAACCAGAGACCTTGAATCTGCACACATTTCACAAATATTAGACACTTGATTTGCATTAAAATTGTAGAATCAAGATTTGTTTATTAAACAGTTTTCTAAAGTTCACTTTTTCAAATTTGAATGACTATTATAAAAGTTTTCAAATTTGATTTTCTTTATAATTCTACAAAATTACAATACAAGAATCTTATGTGGTGCTTGGCATTGGATTATCTTATTCTGATTATTTATATCAGATAATCACTTAAAAAACGCACTGCCAAAAGAGTTGAATGATTTTTATTAAGTTTTCAGAGTTTGAGCTTTTCTTTATAACTCTTACAAAATTACAATACAAGAATCTTATGGGGTGATTGGCATGTGATTATATTATTATGATTATCGTATATCACATAATCACTTATAAAGCGCATTGCCAAACGCTATAAAAGTTGAATGATATCATAAAGTGTTCAAATTTTAAGGTTTTTCTTTATAACTCTTACAAAATTACAATACAAGAATCTTATGGGGTATTTGGCATTGGATTATCTTAGACAGATTATCTTATATCAGACAATCACTTTCAAAATGCATTGCCAAACACCATAAAAGTTGAATGATTACTATAAAGTTTTCAAATTTTAAGGTTTTTTTTATAATTCTTACAAAATCAGAATACAAGAATCTTATGAGGTGTTTGGCTTTGGATTATGTTATTCTGATTATTTCATATCACTTAATCACATACAAAACACGTTGCCAAACACCCCATTACAACCACTTACCATTGATAACACCGAGAACAGTTCTTTCACACCTCTCAACAATCTTTGAACATTGACCATTGGCAGCAAAACCAAGCCTCCGTACAAAGTAATCTATAAACGAAAGCGGGGTCACTGGATTCATCTTCCATTGAAGAGAATCAAGAACCAACAGTTCCATTCTCATTATTGTCTTCGATTCAAACACAAACTTCGATCCTTCAACCTAAACAGCACCACCACAAAAAAACCCTAAATAATAACGAAATACTCACATAGGCATTTTCAAAAGCACCTGGTGCGCATTCATTATCAACTAATATAGTCATTTTCACAAACACCAGAAGTAGGGATGCAAAGGAATTGAGCGTTCGTTGGGATGTTCGTTCATGTTTGCTGGTTTAATAAATGAAAGAACATGAACAAGGAATTTCGTTCGATTAACTAAATGAACGAACACGAACAAAGGCCACGCTCGTTCAATTGCGTTCATGAACGGTCAATAACGTGTTCATCAACGTCTATTTATGTTCATTAGTGTTTGTATGCTTATGTTTGCTCAATAAAAGTTTTAATATTTTTAATGACTTATGTAATGTATCATATAGACTTGAGCCAAATTATTATATAAACCAAAAATATACATGAGTATTGTGTGGTTAATTTATATGCTAAGTAGCACAGGAACAGGTACGTGACCAGGATATGGGGACGTTACGGGTACAGGAAACGGCAAAAATCAAAAATCCAAGATACGGGTACAGCAATAAAAAAATAAAAATATATTAAAAAAAATCCAAAATAGATATATATTTTTTAAGAATTAAATACGCTACTTTAAAACCTAGGGTTACAAATAAAATATACAAATCTAGAGATACTAGATTGAAAAAAAACACCTTTTATGTTAAATTTTGAAAGTGTTAGGGACTAGATACAAACAAGTGAAATATAAAGGGGTTAAAAGTTTAAAAAACTAAACTTATTTAAACCTAAAACTTTCCAGCCACCTATTTCACAGCCTCCCTTCTTCTTCCAGCTTCTTCTTCTTGGTTTTGGACCCGTCCCCATTAACCGGATTCGTTTAGGAGACGTTTCCGACGCGTTTTGGCGGCATTTCCGTCCCCAAACCGTCCCCGGGACGGGGACTCAACCCTAATCGGCGTTCCGTGCATCAGAGTTTATATGTAAATTAACATATAAATATGATCGTTAAAAAAAACACAGCACAAACTTGGTACTCAGACCGAAACATTGACACTAACATTTCTCAGTTAACCAAATCAAATAAAAACATTTGTGTTTGTGAACCATTCACGAATAAGAAACTTCGCTTAATTAGGCATTCTTGAACGTTCGCTTGTCTTGTCTGATAAAGTATTAACGAACTAACATAACAAATCTTTGGTGGTTCAATTCGGTTCATTCAACATTAACTAACACTAGCATTTTCACAAACACCTGGTGAGACATACTTGTAAGTCAATAAGAAGAGGCGTTTGGGTTTCCTCAACTTTTGAAGCCAACGACAAGCACGCAACAGCAGCAAGCTGGTTCATCCACCGCTTATCCCTCTGAAAATTACCACTCAACAAGAACCGATCGAAGCAATTAACCGCTAAAACGGTTGTTACTGCAGCAAATTGATAATGTGTGCAAACCCTAGTCACCCAATCGACAGATTCTTTCCTCAAATCCATCAAAAACATGTTTTTGATCAAATCCCCATCTGGGTATTGATTATTATTTTGTTTGGACAAAAGGGTCGAAAGCTCGTGTTCTTCCCATGAAAGATCGAGTTGGAAATGGGTAAAAATGTGATCTTTTTGGTCCAAGATTTGTTCGTCGCAGAGAAGAACATCGTCGAGGGTGAAATTAGGGTTTTGGAGATAGATAATTTGGGGGTTCATTTTGTTTTGGAGTGATTGATGGTGATTATTTTGAAGAAGAAGAAGACATGAAGATGAAGGTGAGGTTGTGTGACATGTTACCCTAATCTCTGCAAACTAACGAGGAGGAAGATGATGCAGCTTTTTTTTTCCGAATTTAAGTTTTTTTTGTTGCTTTAACTTTTAGCCTCTTTCAAAATCGTCCCGGCACAATGTAACATTACTAGGAAAAAAAAAAAAAAGAGAAAACCAACTAGAATATTTATTGTCCTTTCTTTACAGATGTGTTTTGGTTTAGAGTTTTGGCATCTGAAATGTAATTTTTTTATTATGGTTTGTTTTTGGACTTTTAGACCCGAATCAGGCCTGATTATTTACGATAAGGTCGGTTCTCGAGTCCTAAGAATACCATTAAACGGGTCTGAGCCGGGTCTAGCAAGTTTGACCATTTTCTCTTTGTATAAACCGGGTAAGAACCGCAAGAAATGAAATGAATTGAACAGACATGATTATTTACAACAGGGCCAGATCCTGAGTCTTAAGAATACCACTAAATGAGTCCTGCTCGGGTCTTGTAGCTTTGACCTGTTTGCATAACCCTAGGTGTGATGGCTTATGATGTGGGGCCACTTCTTTTTCCAACCAATCATTATATATCTTTCACATTTTTATTAAAAAAAATATATATTAAAAAATAATTGATTTTGGTTAAACCAGTATGTGTGTTTAAGAAGAAAGTTAGTGAGAGCCTTCACGCCTATGTAAAGGTAACATGGTGGGTGTTTTTCAAATTTTAGTTAAACCACTACACGTAGTCTTAATGTTGTCTACAAACCAAGTGAGAGTCTTAGTTTTGTTGCATCTTATAATTTCTACATAGACTATTGGTGTGGTCTCTGTTTCTACGTACCCTTTTCTATGTGGCAATCGGAAGCACTATCAGACATCAACCACCCTCTACCCTCCTTTTAAGTCAGCGCCGTGGGTGGGTGTTCCACCCGCATATTTTGTTGATACACGACTTGGGCGTCTCAGTCTTATTATATTATTATTATATTGTTTGATAATGTAAGGGGTATTTTGGTAATAACCACATTCCCTCTATTGTAAGGCCATTTGTTACCCCGTAACGAATGAGCCACATTCGTTAATAATGTAAGCCACATTCGTTAATCTTGTTTAACGAATGTAACAAACGAATGAAAGGCTATTCGTTAGGCATATGTAATATGAATGAGTATATTCATTCGTTATAGTTAATGTAACGAATGACACATTCATTAAGTCTTAAGTTAACGAATGTGTCATCCCCTATATATATGCTTAACATATTCATTAATGAAATTGAAGTTTCTATTAATCTGTTTGTGCCTCGTTATTCTGCCGAAATTCTCTCTGATTACATAAACAAACACACACTAATCGCATAGACTTTGAATTAATCGTATCACAATGATGAACATCACGTTGTAATCAACGATTTAGATCCACACAAGGTTCCTCAAGTAGTATCAGAGCCTGAGGATCGGATCTACGTGATTGTTCATCGTAACTGTATCTGTTATTGATCAATTTCAGTCATGAATTGATATGTTCATCAATTAATTAAGTTCGATGAAACAGAGGATAATCAGTTAAGAGTAATTGAGGTTGAATAATTGTAATTGGACTTAGTGTTAACGTAATTAAAAGGTTTAATGGAGGATTGAGTTAGGTTTGGTACTGAATTGGTTAAGTTTGAGCTGTGATTTGAGTTTGTATTAATGGCGGTAAACTGAGAAGTTTGAGTGAGGTTTGTTTTGGTTTGATTGTGAGTTTGGATTGGTTTAGCAAGGTTCAGATTTGAATTCCGAGTGTTTTGGTATAGATTTTGGTTAATACGGACAAATCTAGACTTAGGCTTGAATTTCAAAATAGTTTGAAGGTTGATTCGTTAAATGTTTGAAGACTGATTCGTTATTGTTGAAGACTGATTCGTTAACTGTGTAACTGATCATTCGTTAGTTATGGATCATTCGTAAATTGTCATTCGTTAACCTTCATTCGTTAAAACAGTGTTTCGCCATTCGCGCTTTCCTCATTCGTTAACTAAACATTCGCTAGTCACATTCGCTACCTTGTCCCATTCGTTACACAATCACATAAGCTACTCCTCATTCGTTAACCTTACACATTCGTGTATTCCTTTTCGTTTAAACAGTACACATTCGTGAACAGTGATTGTAAGTTTTATTTTTTGACAAGTTTAGCCCCTTGTCTGTTAGACCTTGTCAAATCATGGCTTCTCAAAATCAAGCCTCGTATTATGCTTTAGCCTCGCAGAACGCCTTGATGTAGCAAATGTTATCAATGGACAATGAGATTCGGTCTCATAATAAATTTCCCAAACTGCTGAAATTGTCTGACTTCTCACGTTGGGAGCCAAGGTTTCATGCTCATCTTGGATCCGTACATCCTAAGTAATGTGAAATATCTGGATGTTGTTTATAAGGCACCACTTGTGGAGAGTGAATCACTTGGTTGGACTGAAAAGGCTCATCACTGTTATGAAGCTCATGAGATCAAGGAAGCTGAGAATGAAACCAAAGCCTACTCAACTCTCACTATGGCGTTACCTGAGCACATCATTCATCAATACAACAATATCAAGACTTGTGCTTCTTTATTTGCTTCCTTGAAAACTCGAAGCCTAGGGAACACACTCGAGAGCAAGAAGACTTTAGTGAAATTTCAATTCAGAAATTTTACTCTGTTGAAGAATGAAACTGTGGAAGAAATGATCAATCGGTTTTGTCATTTTGTGGCGGAAATGTCTGCTATTAAACTGGAACCAACTGAGGTGGACAAGATTTATACTTTGAAGAATGCATTACCACCTTCATACTCAACATTCTTACTTGTGCTGAAAGAGAATGGTTATTTTCGTAATGATCAACTTACTCGGTTCAGTTTATTAACAAACTAGAAGAGAGAGAGAGAGAGTACGACTTGAAATGCCAAAATTCACTAACGGGTAATCAAAACCCTACTCTTTATGGTGGTTCGTTACCAGCAAGCAATGCTTCAAGTTTTGTCCCAATTACAGCTTTCTTCATACAGAATTCTCAAGAGTCACCTAACAGTAATGCCGGGCCTAATGTATGTTTCATGGCGTTAGGTGCCAACACAGGTTCAGGTTCAAGTTCATCAAGCTCTCAGCCTAATGTAAATCTGAAGGAAGCGGAGCAGCAGTTCGCATTTTAAGTGCGTTTATGACATCTTTCAATCAACTTGTTGGAAGTAAGATTGCGACCAGCGAACTCACTGATGAAGATTATGACCAAATCGATCCTGATGATCTAGAGCTCATGGATCTGAAATGGAACATGGCTATGATAGTCCGTAAGGTAAAACGGTTATTGCAACGAACCGAAAAGGACCTACCTACTCTGAATAAGAGGGTTGGGTTCGATAAATTAAAAGTTAAATGCTAAAACTGTGGTGACTTTGGATATTTTACCAAAGAGTGTGATAAGCCAAAGAAAGAATACACGGGTGCTCGTAATGCTGATAGGGCTTCGGGAAAAAGTTCATCTGGATCTGAAAAGAAGAAACTGTCAGAGGGGGATCAGACTAAAGCGGCTAGCTCACAAGCTCATGTTGCTAATGATGGGTTGGATTGGTCACAACGTTTACTGGCATACCAAGCAAATCTCGCTGTGGTGGAACCAGTAGAGCATTTTGAAGATGCGAGCGGTGATAATTTGACAGATGGAAGTGACAGTTCTGATTCGGAGACTGATTCTGAGAACTCGTCATCTAAGCAAAAAGAATCTTGCGCTTGCATAGCAAAGATTGAAGAGGTTTGTACTAACTCTTCATTTAATGTATCTTTGAATGAATCACATGAGACGGTAACTACCAAAGTTGTTACCGAGTGTAATAGTTGTAGTGAACTCAAAGTTAAACATAAGTCCGCTTTACAACACAATACTACACTTATGAACGAGCTTTCTATGATTAATGAGTGTTTTAGACAAAAATCCAAACTGGTGGATCAATCTACACTTAAAATCAAAAATTTGTCTGAGAGCAATCATGATCTTAAAGTGGAAATTAACTATAAAATTGTGGTAGTTGAGCAACATTTTCAGGAGATTCTTAAACTCCAAACCAACATCACTAAACTAAAGAATGAAATTATGGAGTTGAAAAATAAACTTGGAAAATTTAGAGACTCTTCATTTCTCTTAAATGAAATTATTGAAGTAAATAATGTTCATAAGAAAAATGGTAAAGCTGGGTTGGGTTATGTTGAGATTCCTCCTCCATTCAAAGGAGACTACACGAGCATTCTTGTTGTAGAGCAATCTACAAACTCAGAAATACCTGTTGTTGATCCACTCAAAACTGAAAATATTGAGACAACAAAACCAAAATTCAAGAACCATTTCATATAAAAAGCAATTCAGTCTTTACTGAAAATGAACAAGATGGTTCTATTGAGGAATTACATGAACTGGAAGTGATTCTCAAAAACGATAACATACCTTCTAACAGTCATATTCTGTGTGAACCTGAGGAATTCAAACAAGCTGTGTATGGTTTGAAAACCTCGGGGGATTCCTTGAAAAAGCCAAAAGTATCGCTTAAGGTAAAGAAATCAGTTAAGCCTACTGTGTCTGATGAGGACTTGATGAAATTCATTAATCCTCAACTAGAATCAACCAATGGAAAGGTTTTTAAATTAAAAGGCTTATCAAAAGTATTTTCGGATAAAGAAGTTCCATTGAATCTTCTTAAGCCGGAAATGATTGAAAGTGTGTTTAATGATGAAACCTCAAAGGTTGCCGAACTTGAACAAAAAATTCGTAAGTCTAAATCAACAAATGTTCAAGTGAAACCAGTTGCAAATGTTTTTCAACCTATAAAATTTGTAAAATCATCGGGATTGGAAAGTTCTTCGAATACTACCAATCTTGAGTTTTATAAACATAAAAATGGATTAACTAATGAGGTTATACAGTCGGTAACTTTTGAGAAACCAAAAATTGATGTTCATCAACCTATGCATGAAAACAAGACGACTGTTCCACCACAGAAAAGTTTAGACACACATTTGTGTTTTAAGTGTGGTGAAACTGGTCATGTGGCTAAGAAATGTAAAACTAAGGTTGAAAACATCAAATCATCAACTAAACAAACCTGTCTAGTGGTTGAAATGAAAAGTCAAAAATCTCAAGTTGATGAGTCATTTATAATGTATTCAAATGTCAATCCGAGGAAAGTGGTTCGGGTTGATGCTCCTAATGTATTGAACAAATTTGTTGACTTTGCTCAACCTATTTGTAAAAACACGGACTCGGGAGTAATTCATGACGGTTATCTAAAGAAGAAAAACAAGAAATGTAACATCCGCTTTTCTGAGAATTATAAATAACAGAAAGTTCTATAATTAACTATGTGTCGTTAACTTAATTGGGTGTGTTAATGTTTGGATAATAAATGGAATTAGAAGTGTGAGTGGGTTGTGGGGCCCATAGTCCCATATATAAACCCAACCCCTCATTTCTTTCACCACTTTCTTCCCTTCCACCACACACACACACTCAAGAACACACACATTTTCTCTCAAGACCCGAATCCGAATCTGGGATAAAGCAAGGAAGATCTTGGTGTTCGAGTATCTCAAACATCAAGAAAACGTCCAGATCTTTGGGGTTGTCCAGATCTGAACCAAACCCGGAGCAAAAAGGTAAGCTTCGACCAAAGGTTAAGTTTCATGGTTAGAATCGACATGCAAACCGATGTAATGATAGATCGGGTTGTGAAATGTAAGAAAAACATGAACTTGGTGAGTTTTAGCCTCACGGGTGTATTATAGAACAAAAAAGGTGACGTCTGGATTATGAGAAACACGGGTATACAAATTTGGTACAACCCAAAACCCATAAAAAGAGTAGAATCGGGTCCTAAGGAGGAAACAAGGAGAAAAATGGCTTTAAAATGGTAAAAATGATGAAAGGCAGGAATTTCGCATCGCACAGCCATGCGAAGCGAAATCAATATTTTCGCATCGCACAGTCATGCGAAGCGAAAAAAGTCATACGAAGTGAAATTCCATGCGAAGCGAAAAAGTCATGCGAAGCGAAATTCCATGCGAAGCGAAATTCTTCCATGCGAAATTTCATGAAATTCATTTTCTAATGCATTTTTGTTAAAGGACTGTTTGTGAATAATCTTCTCAGCATATCAAAAATCTGTGATAAGAGCAAGGGGCTCTGCCCCTTGGACCCTGCTAGGGGTTGCCGCCCCTAGACCCCGCTACCAGGGGCGCTGCCCCTGGACCCCCGTTAGTTGAGGGTTTCACTAACTTAGATGTAGGAAGTAGTAGTAATGGATAATTGACACGCGTAATGTGTTGTACAGTTAACCGTGCACAACTAAGGAAAGGGCATTACCGTTAACGGCGAGAGAAACTGACTCCAGGTTAGTTTCTAGCCCCATTTCTGTGTTATGCTTTCGGGGCTGTGTGCATACTCCTATGTGATAGTTAAAATACTTATCCAAAGTGATAGGTATAAGATACGTGTATGATTGTGCATTGAATGTTATTATTATATGACGGTTATATGAATGAATATGTATGTATATATTATATACATAAGACAGGTAAAGTATGCTCGTATGATAGGGAAAACAGGAAGTAAATGCATGGTTATTCATGATGTTAGGGACCAGACCCTTCTAATATCTGTGATGATAGGGACCAGACCCTCATAATATCTGTGATGATAGGGACCAGACTCTTCTAATATCTGTGATGATAGGGACCAGACCCTCATAATATCTGTGATGTTAGGGACCAGACCCTTCTAATATTTGTGATGATAGGGACCAGACCCTTATAATATCTGTGATGTTAGGGACCAGACCCTTATAATATTTGTGATGTTTAAGATAGAATAGCTTATGGTATACCATAGGGTTTTACGAAAGAAAGTATGTAAGTACGTATGTATGTATATAAAGTATATATGAAAGAAGTAATAGCAAGTGAGGTATGAATATGGATCTTCGGACACGTATGAGTAAGAATATGAATGTAATGTATGTTAATTTATTAACTAGAACTCACTCAGCGTAGCTGACTTTTAGTATGCACGCAGGCAAATAGGCTGAGGCAGCTGGCTTGAGGAGGGACACATGGCATGAGCTAAAGAGACTGGCGTCTATGAAGAAGTGTCATGACTGTTTTATGTTATGTTTATGAAAAGATAATTTGTATATTAAGACAAGATTCAATGTTTTGTAATGTGATGCTTTAAGTTTTAAATTATTCCACGAAAGTTTTAATTAACTCTGATTTTAGGACTGTGTTTATGAGTAAATCCAACACCAAAGTAGGGTTACCGGGAATGGGGCCTTACAAGAAACCTGTTACATACTCTCAAGTGCTAAACATGAGTATTAAATTTAATTTATCTCCGAAAATCTTAAAAGGAAATCCCAAGACTGAGGCTTGGGCTGTGATATAATGCTAAATATATATAAATCCCTTGTATATTTTATTTAATATTTTATTAGTTTTTGTTTGGTTTTTACTAGAATTTGTATATTACTAACATATTTATATATTATAGGTGCCGGGACTTGTTCATTGTTGAAAAGGGCGAAAAATGAGCTAAAATAAGCCAAATGGGAGAACCGGAGAATCTTCTACAAATTTTAAGTTTATGGGCTCAGATTTCCACAATCTTCTATAAATATTAAGTCTATGGGCCTTGATTTCCAGAATCTTCTACAAGTTTTAAGTTTATGGGCTTTAAAAGTCTATATAAACACCCCTAAACTTAACCCTAATCATATACTGAAAGCCACATCCGATTTTGGGGAGTTCCAAGGCATAGGAGTGCATTTTGGCGAGTTTGGAGTTGAAGCATCATTCGGTGGTGCGTGTATTAGTTGAAGACGAAGAACATGGGTTTTATCTTTTGTTTCTTTCGTTTTCGTTTATTTACTGTCATGAATTCTTCTTTGTTTGTTTCGTTTAAACTTAAGATGTTAGGCTAAATTGCATGAACTACTTAGGCTTATGATGAACCTACTTTGATGTTTTGATTTGACTAGGGATTATATATCGTTATGGTTTTTATGGTTTAGTAAAAGATTTATTTATATTGAATTGATGCATATGGATGCTTAGGATTGTTTGATGAGTTCTATTCCATTGTTTCCTTGATTACTGTTAGTCGTTATGATAGGTTGCTATTAGGTCAATTACTTTGTGTTCTTAATTTTTTTATGATTGATTTCATGATAAGATCATAGGAATAATATTGTCAACAAACCTAAGTGTGCTGCTAACCTAAAATCTGTAAAGTGCTAGGTTATTGATAAGTCTTTATTATTTAATCTTGCTAGATTTAGTTCTTTGTAAGGAGTCCGTCTAGGGTTGATTATTTATTATTGTTTATCAAATCAATTAAATATAGTAAATTGCCTTTGATTTCCGCGCTGTAAGGTAGGATTTCGTATAAAGGAACTAAATCATAATTAATTAGGTGACCGTAAGGGAACTTGATATTTAATACTGGTGTGCATTAAAACTTGTTAGAAATCCATAGGTGTCTCTTGAGAAGGGTCAGGGTTCTTGTTCGGGTTTTCTTTTAAGTGTCGATTTTACGATCCCAGTCCATAACTAAATATTTTCCCAGGTTAATTCATTACTGAAATTTAGGGGATTCTAGCCTAGGTAGTTTTGTTATCATCATCTTATTTTGAATAACAAACTTTTTCTTTCGTTAAATTTACTTGCTTTCTTATTTAGTTTTTAATATTAATCTTAATTAGTATTTTATTTAAAAACCCCCAAACAAATATAATTTAATAAGTCGTGTGTGTAGTCAAGTCTAATTAGCTAATAAACGTAATTTAAAGAGTCTCAGGGGTTCGATATCCGGACTTACTTAGCTTTACTAGAGTCGATCGGCTCACTTGCCGGTTAGTAGTTTAGTCGAGTTTTAGAGAGTCTTGAGCATTACTTAGTGTTTATTTTTAGTTAATTTAATTATAATTATTAAACTACTTTTAGCACATCAAGTTTTTGGCGCCGTTGCCGGGGACTCTTGGCAATTGCGTTATTAGCTTTGATTAGACTTGCTTGCTATATACGTGCTATTTGCTTTATTTATTGATTTGAGTCGCATGAGTCTAATTTTAAGTGTTAGTTATTTTATTCTATTTTCAGTTTTTTTTATTTTTTATTTTTGAGTCTTTTATTAAAGTCTACCAATTTTGTTTTGTGTGTTTTTCAGGTACATGCCACATCTTCGTTCGCACGGACCGCCATTGGATTGCTTTG
Source organism: Bidens hawaiensis (assembly GCF_021521415.1). Classification (NCBI taxonomy): domain Eukaryota; kingdom Viridiplantae; phylum Streptophyta; class Magnoliopsida; order Asterales; family Asteraceae; genus Bidens; species Bidens hawaiensis. The sequence goes on from NW_027491022.1 coordinate 4,299,453, forward strand.
GACCTACTCCATTGAAGTCCGGGGCAAGTTCGTCATCGTCAGAAAAGCAACCGATTACCGTTGATATCTCACCAAAGTCATCACCCGCAAGTTCATCACCACCGAGTCCCAGAAACATCCTAATGGCCGAAAATAACCACACCGTGTACCAACAAGCTTTTGAAGGGTTCTATGGAGATCACTCACCCATTATCGTTCCCGATATTGATAACCCTAACTCATGGAAAATCCCATCCTACGTCATGGCCCACATCACCCAACAACACCAATTCCATGGCCGTGAAGATGAAGACGCATCGACACACATCAACTGTCTTACTCGTGTGTCCAAAACATTCAATTTGCAAGGTGCTAATGAGGATGCGATCTTCCTTCACCTATTCCCGTTTTCACTTTCGGGTCGGGCCGCCACTTGGCTCGATTCGCAACCTGCTGGAGCATTCACTACTTGGGAGGCGCTTCGTAATGCATTTATCAAAAGTATTTTCCACCTGATAAGGCTTCTTGCCTTCGTGATCAGATCCACTCCTTTCGCATGGAGCCATATGAGCCATATTACCAAGCTTGGGAGCGCTTTCAGAATATGTTTTTCCATTGTTCACAACTATGGGATCACACCTTGGGCCCTTCTTGAGAAGTTTTACAATGGGCGGAACCCAATTCGAGTTACCTTGCCCATTGTAGAACTGGAACAACTACAAGAGTCAAAACCAGAATCAAAGGCAAGGTAACTCGAATTGGCGTCCACCTGGTGGGCCACCTGGTTTTTAAGCTCATTATAACCAAAATCAAGGTTAGTATAACTATGAAGGTTCAAATAGCCAAAGTTCGAATAATGGGCACGATCTGGCAAAGAAGTTGGATGAGATGATGCAGCAAATCGTTACTAGAGATCAAGTTACTCAAAAGACTCTTTCCGATCATGATCTACTTTTTAAAAATCAACAATCAGCTCTACTCGACATGCAAAGGTCCATTGGCGATATTGTTTGACGATTGGATGAGAGACCCCCGAGACAGTTTTCAGGTTCTACTCAGTAAAATCCGGCCGCTCAAATAAAGACGATTACTACTCGTAGCGGCAGGATTTTGGGTCCTGAGGTTAGAAAGGATGAGGTTGAAGTTGAAGATGAGGAGGTGATGGATGAAGAGATCGAGATGGAAGTACCGGGCAAAGTGCAGAACACCGCACCAGTTGCACCGCCAGTGGAGAAGTCGGTGGAAATTCGGCCATCACCTGTGATTGATCACTCTCGTGTCCCATATCCCGCTCGCTTAAAACATTAGAAATGCACACGAGAGTATGGGCACTTTCTTGACACGTTCTAACAGTTGAAGATTAATATCCCGTTCAGTGAAGCCCTCCGACACATGCCGAAATATGCAAAGTTTTGAAAGACCTGTTGAAAAGGAAGGATAGGTTGGGGGAGGTGTCATCGATTCCCCTTATGGGAGATTGTTCGGCGGTGGTGTTGAACTGCGTCTGTTTGGTAGTGATGCGATGAACCATGCATTGACAGATTTGGGGGCGAGTATAAATTTGATTCCGTATTCTTTATACGAGAAGTTGGAGTTAGGCGACCTTACACCGACTCGCATGTCCTTATCGTTGGCTGATCGTCCAGTTAAATATCCACGAGGTATTATTGAGACTTTTCTAGTGAAATTAGATAAGTTTGTATTCCCGGTTGATTTTGTGGTGCTTGACACGGAGGCCGACGAGAAAGTCCCCATCATTCTTGGTCGTCTATTTTTACGAACCGCAAAAGCGCTTATCGATGTGTGTGATGGGAAGATCACCCTTCGGGTTGGTGATGAGAATGTTACTGATGTCGCAAGATCAATGAGGCATCCAAGTGATCATGATGATTTTAGTGGTCCATGCCACTCGATTTATTTTATTAACTCGTTTATTGCAGGTATGGATAGATGCTTTGATTATATTGTGATACAAATCTCGTGGGAAGTAATGGTTTAGTCGATTGTGATGATTTGGGTGAGGATGAGTCGTGTTAGAACGATGAGGTTTGTGATGAGTTGAATGAGATTTCGGGGCTGCCCGAAATAATAGAGGTGAATGGGATCAGTTGTGAAAGTGAGGCGGGTTCTGTGGAGAAACCCGCCCCGTTGGAGTTAAAAGTTCTCCCGTCACACTTGGAGTATGTGTATCTTGACGAGGGCTCGAATTTGCCCGTTATTGTATCATCCAAAAATTAACGGAAGAAGAGAAGACGAAGTTGATAGATTTTTTGAAGCTATACAAGGGGGCAATTGCATGGAGACTTTCCGATATTCACGGTATTAGCCCCGCTTATTGCACGGACCGGATTCTAATGGAAGATGAGTAAAATCCGGTGGTGCAACCACAAAGACGTCTCAATCCGAATATGCAAGAAGTTCTGAAGAAGGAGGTATTGAAGTTGATGGGTGAACCCGATTTCCGACTCTCCATGGGTGAGCCTGATCTAAGTTGTGCCGAAGAAAGGAGGTATGACCATAGTGATGAATGAGAAGAATGAGCTTATCCCTTCACATACGGTTATCGGTCGGCGTGTGTGTATTGATCATCGGCGATTGAACGATGCCACCCGGAAGGACCACTTCCCATTTCTGTTTATTGATAAGATGTTGGAGCGTTTGGCAGGTTAGTAGTTTTATTTTTTTCTTGATGGTTTTTCGGGATATTTTCAAATCCCGATTGCACCAGAAGACCAAGAGAAGACGACTATTACATATCCGTATGGCACGTTTGCGTACCGTAGCATGCCGTTTGGACTATGTAATGCTCCAGCCACCTTTTAGTGTTGTATGGTGTCCATCTTTCAAGATATGATAGAGACGTCCATGGAGGTGTTTATGGATGATTTTTTGGTTTATGATAATTCTTTCGATCGTTGTTTGGCTAATCTTGAGAAGATGTTGAAGAGGTATATTGAAACGAAGTTGATGCTAAATTGGGAAAAATGCCATTTTATGGTGACGGAAGGGATCGTGTTGGGTGAAATGACCTAGAATCTTGATGTAGATTGCAATTAGGATCTCTTGATGTTACAACCTATAACTCAATGTTCGGAATCCATTGAGAATGAACACAATCATGTAAACATTAAGCTCATATTCGTTGATAACTTGAAAGATAACAAGATATGACACTTTGGCTACTTTCTCTCTCTACTCTCTCTCTCTAACTCTGATCCAAAATCTACATACATACGCATAAGTCTCTTATTTATAGGAAACAACATGAGACACACCAAGCCCGTATAAGATACACAGTGCATAAGTTATGTGCTGCATAACTTATGCGGTGCTTGGGGGACTTATGCGTTGACTGACTATTACAAATCATACATTTGACATATTAATCCTTATACAATCAAATCTAGTATATCTAAGACCCTAAAAATAGACATTATGCTCTAACCAACTCCCCGTTGGATGTTGCTAGGTCTTCGATCTTCTCGTTTCAGTCTTTCATCCCAAAAACCTTGTCTCTATACTCCCTCCCCATATCCTCTCATGAACATCTAGTTGAGGGCTTCTAATTTGTGAGAATCGATACTCCAACACCTTTGTACTGGAATCTTTTCAATGCAGCAATCCTTATCTTCTCTTTTATCTCATCCTCTCTCGCTTTCTCCTTTAGTGCTTCCTCTTCACCAAGCTCAAACCACTTGCTATTCCAAACCTCTCCAGAGTGAATCTTATATTCATGACAAATCTTGATCAACTTCTGATATTGCATAGCAGATGCATGATGTTTATGACGTGAAACTTGAATCTTGCCCTTGTGCAGCGTCTCTATGTCCTTCTCTGAGCAACTCACCAACCACATAGGATCCATCACATCTATGACATCCCATACTCCGTCTCGGTCTAATACAATTTGAGCTTCCCCCCGGTTCTCATCATAGTACCACCAACGAAAATATATATGAAAGTCTTGCTTCTTCGAGTACATTGGAATCACCTTAAGAGTTTCAGGCTATTTATATCTCCAAGTCTTTACGAAATCATCTGTTTCTGGATTTTTCTTCACTTTAGACACATGGAGATATGGAGTTTGAGAAGTCCAGCTTTGGAATTTGCATTTAGCTTGACGTTTAATAAAATCCCAAATCTCCTTCACCGGTCCACGTTTAGGACAATTCAATAACTCCTTCTCAAGTATGTCCACCACGTCCATCCACGGTAAAGACTTCAATTCACATAAGCTTTCAGAATATTGCACGCCATATGTTCTTCTCACAGCAATCTTTTTGATTTTTGGCAAGTATGCAATACTTACAACCTTTCCAAGTTTAGCTTCTTTTCCCTTCTTGTAATAATTGACAGGATTCAAGTATATACGTTTAGGTTAATTCCTTTTCCATTCAAACCAGTCCTCCTGTTCTTTACTATTTACCTCAGCTTCTTCAGTAGATTTACCTTTATCAGAAGGTACAGGATTTCCTTGATCATCAAATTGTTGACTAACCATCTCAATTTCCTCATTGAATTCTTTATCTAACTCAGGAAATACCTTATCAACAGCATTCACATATGACACATGCTCCTTTTCTAGTTCCTCTTCTTCGATATGTTCATTCACCAGAATATTTTCATCAACTGAACCTAAATCTTTTTCAAAATCAAACACAAACTCTTCTTCAGTAACGTTTAACATTCTAACCAGATCAGCACGTGTTACTTCGATCTCACCTTCTTCTAACTCTTCTCTAGTAGATGTAAATCTCACCGGAGGCTTGAAAGCTATTGGATCAACATCAAGAATTTCAAGCTCATCAACGTTTCCACTAGCATGAGTAGTTTCTTGAGCAGGTTCACTTTCAATTACTGGTTCTCTAACATTTTCAGCACTTGCACTTGCTCCAGAACCAATTAACACACCCAAATCACCACCAGAATTTGAATCATCTTGATCATCATCATTAGGATCATCATAAGATGGAGAATCTCCATAATCCAACTGTTCTTCATCTTTTTTATCCTCTTCATCCTCTGGCTCATTTGGTTTAACAGCTTCTGTTGCACTTGGTTTAATAACAATCTATTCTTTCTCTTGTTCAACCACCACCTGTTCCAGTACTGGTTCATGTGTAAATGCAGAAGATGATCCACCAACTTCAGGTATATCAATGTGTATTGTTGGCTCATCAACTTTTTCTTTGCCCTTGGCCTCAACTCTATCTTGATCATATTGCATTTTGAATTCAATTTCATCCATCAATGCTTCACCACTATGCACCTTTGTAAACACTGTGTCATCCGACTTCTCAACCTCTCCTTTTAAATCAATACCTAATTTTGCTTCTAATACAACAAAATATTGCATATGAAGATTCAACAGATCAGCTTGTTGTTTCCTCCTCAATTCAACATCCTCTATCCTTTTCCTCTGTTCAGCATTCTCTTTCCTAAGTCTTTCATTTTCTATCACCAAATTGTTAATTTTAATACCTTGATCAATCACAATAGCCTTTAATGAATCATGTTCTCTAAATGTGGGAAAATCTCATGATGTGTTGTAAAAAACACGTATTTTCCGCACCTTTTATCTACGTATTATATTATATTTTATGTGTTTATACTTCTTTTATTTAGGTTTTACATAGTTTTGATTATCTTGTAGGCAAAGGGTTGAATGGAAGAAAAACCGAGCTTCTTAAGCATTTTACGGGTTTTTACGCATACAATTTCGAGAAACAACTCAAGGCCCGGCCCGGTTACATATTGGAAAAGCCCAAGATACATTATATTATAATATATAAAAAAGAAAAAAAAAACCCTAAAGCCTAGCAGATTCTGCGATCGGAACAGTGGGCAGGAAGGAACAATGGAAAAACATTTTGTGGCGGCTAGGGTTGGTGTCTTGGCGGCTAGGGAATGAAGAAGAAGGCAAGGATAAGTCTCGGGATCATTCACCATCGATTTTTACAGCAAGGAGCAGCCCGGAATACTTCATATCCTTACATCTTTTTCATTGTTCATCAAACTTTATTGTCTTGATCAATTGTTGAATTGTTTTGCAATTGTGTTAGAGATTGAGTTGTTTATAATTGCTAATGATTGTTAAGATGTTTGAGATGAGTTTAATGATGATTTTATTAAGTGTTCATCACTGTCCAAAAAGTATGTTAGGCTAATCTTGTCGGTTCTACCTAGGAATGATGATAATTGTTTATGTTTGATGAGTTTTATGGATTGTTTGATTGATAGAATTTAATTGTTATTGTAAAGTTTGATTTAGACATGAAATAGGTTGTGTTTAAGGGCTGGAAATTTTGGTGATTCATTGCATAAACCCCTTGTGTTGGTTAATTAGTTTTGTATTGATTGATCGATGCATTGTTTGATTCTAGACTTTGTGTTTAGGGTTTATTTGCGGTAGGAACAACGGTAGGGTGTTGTTGCATGATTTATTGGATTAAGTACAGTGATTAGGCACCCTCTTAGAGACCGAGAGGTGATAAGAAGTTATGGTCGTCTCATTACCTTTGCATGCTAGAATAAGGATTACGCGAGAGCGAGTTCGTTTCTTGTTAGGTTTAGGTGTTTTGAGCGACTAGTTGATCTATTTTGGTTTAAGTTGAATTGTTCCTCTATCCTTGGTTGTGTAGTATTCATTGCCATTAGGGTCGAGTGTTGGTGAGACCGAGAGGTGAGTCAACATTAGAACACGTTAACAATTGTTTCCCGATTTGGTCGTTTTAGTCGATTTTGAGTAGTTTAGGCTTGTTGAGTGAGACCGAGAGGTGATCCAGTGAGCCCGAGAGATCCTTAGTCGTGTCATCTTTAGGAACCGGTGTCTAGATATCATTCAATCCATTAGCTTGTTAGGCCTACAGTTTGATTCAGACCTAGGTAGACGTTTTTCTCCATCCAGAGTCAACACAGTTAGTTTGTCATTAAGTTTTCTATTTTTGGTAAGTTTTGTCAGTCAGTTAGGTTAGTTCAGTTAAGTAATTAAAAATCAAAAATCAATTAAATATTATTCTTAGGTAGGTCTTGTCTAGGGTTAGTGATCGTTAGCGTCTTACGTGTCCACGTGTTCGATAGCCGGACTTCCTAGTTCTATACTACTTGCGATCGGTACACTTGCCGGTTGTGTGTGATTTTAGGATTTTCGTTTTAATATTAAAGCTTAGTTGTGTGGGTTACCCGACGCATATCAAGTTTTTGGCGCCGTTGCCGGGGACACGGTTTTAGGCCTTTTGAGAGCGACTCGAGTTAGGACTTACCTTGTGTGCTACTTGTAATTATTTTTGTTTTGTTTTGCTTATTTGTTAGAATAGTTTAGTTAAATTTATTTCTATATATAGTTTTATGCAACAGACTCGATCTCAAGGACCATCCGATACGGAAGCATTTCCCGAGCCAGAGAGAGAGTTTCGTGAGAGACGTCGCGCCGTTTCACCATCTTCCACTTCTTCATCTATTGACTCCGACGATAGGGATAGGATCATGGGCGACAATCCACCACTGAGGAGGAAAGTTGCAGACCAAGCCCGACCAGCCAATGCTGGCGCGAGATCCAGCATCGCACCCCCCGCCATTGGAGTTAACGCGAACTGGCAGATTCCTTCGAATATTCTGAACACCATTTCTCATTTTGCTCAGTTCCACGGGTTACTTCACGAAAACCCACATCATCATCTCACTCGTATCGTGCGTATCTGCGACACTTTCCGTCTTGCCGGCGTATCCGAAGACGCCGTGAAACTCCGCTTTTTTCCATTGTCGCTCATCGATAAAGCGAGTATGTGGCTTGAGTCCCTCCCATAGGGCTCCATAGCTACTTGGGCTGCCATGCAGACCCTATTTCTTGAGATATACGATCTTCCGGCTAAGGCCGCTCGTTTGCGTGACCAGATACATTCTTTTCAGATGGAGGACACCGAGAGTTTCTACGAGGCATGGGAGCATTTTAAGAATCTGTTAGCGTTGTGCCCAAACCACGGCTTTCAAGATTGGGTGGTTGTCGAGAAGTTCTACAATGGAGTGACGTACGTGACATAAAACATGCTTGACATGGCGGAGGGAGGAAATTTGCTGACGACGAAGGACCCGGATGAGTGCATCGCTTTGTTTAACGGGTTAGCTATGAGTGGATACCAGCGACCACCCGCCAATGGTGGTAAGACCGTCGACTCCATATCACGTGGCATGCATTCGGTGGACACGACCACCGCACTCATGGCACAGGTAGAGGCGTTAGGGCAGATTGTGAAGGACTTGCAGACGAAAAGCAGGTTATGCGAGATATGCAGAGGAGGGCATGATACCGTTCAGTGCCCAGTCAGTTCGCAGGAGGAGGCCGTAGACATTATAGGAAATCTAAACCGAAATCAAAATTCTTTCAACTCTTATAACTCGGGATGGAGAGGCAATCAGAATTCGAACTGGAGGAGCGGGAATCAGTTTGGTTTTCAGCAGCGTCAGAGTTTGTTTCAGGATGCCGGTGAAGGAGCGAGCAGTGGGGAGAAGAAGCCTACTTTAGAGGAGATGATGGCGCAGCAGACGCAGATGTTGTCACAGCTTATGACACGAGAGGATTCACGACATAAGGAGACCCAGGAGAAATTTCGGGAGCACGAACAGTTCATGAGGAATCAAGGAGCATCGATTTAGAGTCTCGAGCGGCAGATGTGAGAGATAGCAAGTTGATTGAACTAGAGGCCGCATGGCACGCTACCGAGAAACACGGAGCAAAACCCGAAGGGATTCGCGAAAGCTGTGACGACGAGGAGCGGTGCGGGGGCACGAGATGTGCCCGTGATTCAGGAGTGGTCGAGAGTGAGAGTAGTCGAGGAGCCTACAGTATTTGTAGAGGAGCAGGTGGATGAGGAGATTTAGATGGAATCTCCACCGGCCCAGGTGCATCAGAGGAGCAGCCCAGGGAGTTCAGCACAGGCTGAGAGACAGCAGCTACCGAGCGAGCCACCGAGAGTCTATAAACCAAGAGTGCCATACCCCGGGAGACTCCGTAGAGATAGAGATGAGGAGCAGAATTCTAAATTTCTTGATCTTTTGAAGCAGCTTCACCTTAATATTCCATTTCTTGAGGCACTGACTCAGATGCCTAAACACGCGAAGTTCCTCAAGGATATTCTTTCGAATAAAGAGAAGCTTGCTGAGGTCGCTTCCATCCCATTGAGTGCTAGCTGTTCTGCTGTCCTACAGAAGAAGTTACCAGAGAAGATGGCCGATCCAGGGAGTTTCACGATTCCCTGCATCTTGAGTGATGATACGGTTATTCATGCGCTGGCTTATCTTGGTGCCAGCATTAATCTCATGCCGTATTCCGTGTATCGCAAGCTGGGCTTAGGCGAACCGAGGCCTACTAGGATGATTATCCAGCTTGCTGATCGTTCTGTTAAATACCCTAGAGGGGTGGTCGAGAACATGCTTGTTCGTGTCGACAAGTTCATCTTCCTGGTGGAATTTGTCATTCTGGACATGAACGACGATGATAGTGTACCGCTTATTCTTGGTCGACCATTCCTTGCCACTGCACATGCATTGATTGACGTCTGCGAGGGTAAGTTGATTTTGAGAGTTGGGGATGAGAACGTCACCTTTGACGTTCGACAGTCATTTAAACACCCCAAGTCTGCTGATGACTCCTTGTACTTTATCGATACCATCATGGAGCATGTTGGGGAGTTTTTCAGCGAGATCTGTGGAGGATCTGCCTCCGATACTCAGATTCTCGATAGGGACATACCGGAGATTGAGATGGTTGCCATGACCGATCAGTCAACGGAGGATGACACCGACTTACATAACCCTGAGTCTGAAGTGTCTACTAGGATCGTACGAGACGATCCGATGGACCGACCTTCCGTCGATAGCCCCCCTCCCTCCTTAGAGCTTAAGGATTTGCCTGCCCATCTGGAGTACGCGTTTTTGAACTAGGAGAGAGAGAGAGATTGTTGAAGGTGTTTCGAGAGCATAAGAGGGCTATAGCATGGAAGATTATCGACATCAAGGGTATCAACCCTTCGTTTTGCATGCATAAAATCCTCATGGAGGATAATTTCAGGACTGTCATTCAGCCGCAGCGGCGGCTTAATCCGAAGATGCAGGAGGTCGTAAAGAAGGAGATTATCAAACTCCTTGACGCGGGGACCATTTTCCCCATTTCTGATAGTTCGTGGGTTAGTCCAGTCCAAGTGGTTCCTAAAAAGGGGGGCATGATTGTCGTCACCAATGAGAGGAACGAGCTCATTCCCACTAGGACTGTGACCGGTTGGAGAGTCTGCATTGATTACCGCAGACTGAATGATGCCACGAGGAGACCACTTTCCTTTACCTTTCATTGATCAGATGCTGGAGCCTTTGGCAGGTAAGCAGTACTACTGCTTCTTAGATGTTTCTCCGGGTACTTTCAGATTCCGATTGCTCCCAATGACAAGGAGAAAACCACGTTTACCTGCCCGTATGGCATGTTTGCCTATAGACGTATGCCATTCAGACTGTGTAACGCTCCAGCCACATTTCAGAGGCGCATGGTGGCTATATTTCATGACATGATCGAGGACTCCATGGAGGTGTTCATGGACGATTTTTCTGTGTTTGGGAGCTCTTTTGATCATTGTCTCTCCAACCTTGAGAGGATGTTGGCCCGATGCGTTGACACCAACCTAGTTCTTAACTGGGAGAAGTGTCACTTCATGGTACGCGAGGACATCGTTTTGGGGCATCGTATTTCGAGTGCGGGGATAGAGGTCGACCGAGCGAAGGTCGAGACCATTTCTAATTTCCCCCTCCCACTTCTGTGAGATCCATTCGGAGTTTTCTGGGTCACGCTGGGTTCTATCGCCGGTTCATTAAAGATTTCTCTAAGATTGCGAGACCCATGACCAAACTTCTGGAAAAGGATGCCCCATTTGTGTTTTCTGAGCAATGTATAGAGGCGCTTGATCTTTTAAAACACAAACTCGTTAACGCCCCGATCATGATTGCTCCCGACTAGTCGCTTCCCTTTGAGTTGATGTGTGATGCGAGCGACTTCGCAGTCGGAGCGGTTCTTGGACAGCGGAAGGATAAACACTTCCATCCGATTTACTATGCTAGCCGGACCTTGAATGGTGCACAGGAGAGTTACACCACCACCGAGAAAGGGCTTTTGGCTGTGGTGTTTGCATTCGATAAATTCAGGTCCTATCTTGTTCTGTCCAAGACGATTGTGTACACGGATCATTCTACCATTTGTTATCTCTTTAGCAAACAGGATGCTAAGCCACGCCTTATTCGATGGATCCTGTTGCTTCAAGAGTTTGACATTGAAATCCGTGATAAAAGGGGGCCGAGAATGTGGCGGTCGATCATCTTTCGCGTCTTGAGGGAGCTGAGTTAGGAGAGCCGGGGGGTCAGGATTAATGACCACTTTCCGACAGAGAGTCTCATGTTTGTTTCAGCTCAGGATGAGGGTTTTCCATGGTTCGCCGACTTCGCGAACTATCTTACGGACGAGTACTACCCAAAGATGTCTTACCAGCAAAAGAAGAAATTCTTTGCTGATATTAAGTTTTACATGTGGGACGACCCGTATCTCTTTCGTATAGGTGCTGACCAGTTGATCAGGAGGTGCGTTGACGTTAAGGAGGGATGGCAGATTCCGAGCCATTACCATGTTGGACCGACAGGAGGTCACCACGGTGTGAGTTTGAAAGTGAAGAAGGTATTTGATTGTGGTTTTTATTGGCCTTCTATTTTTAAGGATGCACACGCGTTTGTGAGGAGTTGTGATCGTTGCCAGCATGTCGGCAACATCTCGTCGCAAAATGAAATGCCCCAGAATGCTATTCAGGTTTGTGAGGTTTTCGTTGTGTGGGGCATTAATTTCATGGGACTGTTTCCATCTTCGCGTGGAAACAAGTACATACTCGTGGCGTTTGATTATGTCTCGAAGTGGGTTGAGGCCAAGGCCTTACCCACTAATGATGCCCGAGTTGTACTCCGTTTCCTCAAGAGCCTTTTTGCTCGTTTTGGTGTCCCGAAGGCATTGATCAGTGATAGAGGTACTCACTTCTGCAATGCGCAGATGGAGAAGGCATTGCGACGCTATGGGGTCACCCATCGGCTTGCAACCGCCTACCACCCACAGACTAGTGGGCAGGTAGAAGTGAGTAACCGGGGGATCAAACGTATTCTTGAGAAAACGGTTGGTTTGAATCGTCGGGATTGGTCCGACAAGTTGGATGATGCGTTGTGGGCCTTCCGTACAGCCTACAAAACTCCGACCGGTTCCACACCGTTTCGGATGATTTATGGAAGGCCTGCCACCTGCCTGTTGAGTTAGAGCACAGTGCGTCGTGGGCCCTACAGAGGGTCAATCTTGATATGTCCGCCGCGAAGGCCACTCGGTTCCACCAGTTACACGAGTTAGAGGAGCTAAGAGATCACGCCTACGCCCAGTCGTTCAGGTATAAGGAGGGGACGAAGGAACTGCATGATAGAAAGTTGAAGGGTAACAAGCAGTTCACGTGTGGGGATTTGGTCTTATTGTATAATTCCTGGGAAAGTTGAGATCTCGATGGTCGGGACCGTTCACGGTCACTGAGGTTTTCCCGTATGGCATGATTGAGATAGAAGATAAAAGCGGGAAATTTAAGGTGAACGGTCATCGACTGAAGCACTACATTGGCGAGCCAGTGACTGATCAGACGGTCAAGGTATTCTACCTTGACTCGCTCTCCAAGACGTAGCCGTGATGGATGCACCACTTGGGAGACTGCCCAAGTTGTAGAGTTTGTATTTTTGTTATATGTTTGTGCTATCTGTTTTATTTGTTTTGTCTATTTCAGGATGTTCCAAGATGAAACCGCTCGTACTCAATCTTCATTCGAGTCGGTCGATTTAAGGGGTGGTCTATTATAAAAAAAATAAAATAAAATAAAAAAATAAAAAATAAAAAAAATAAATAAATACAAAATTAAAAAAATTATAAAAACCAAAAACACAAAAATATGTTTATTTCTTTATGTTTTTGTTTTCCGTGTTGTACGCCGCTACATGCGAGCGAGTTTGAGTTTTGCAGGTTATATTATGCGCATGGTAGCTACGATGGTGTCTTGGAACAGGTTCTCCCGAGGTTGCGGCAGCGAATGAAATGCTATACGGTCGTTTGGGTACTACACAGCTGTTGATGATTCTGCACACAAACCAGGGGAGTAACCCGTTCTTTGTTTTAGTCTTGTATATTATCTTTTTAAGTTTTGTTTTATTTTTATTTTTATTTCTTTTCTTTGTTCTCATAGAGGACGATTTCGTTCTAAGTGTGGGGATGGGGTTTATTTTACTTAGTTGTAAAAAAAATTTGGAAAAAAAAAGTTGAAATTTGAAAAAATAGTCCCTTGAATCTCTACGTTAAACAGGAAATGATATTATTACCGAGTAGTGGTTATTTTTATAAATTCTTGGTGTTTTCAAAAAATATATATATAATAAATAAGAACAATGCCCATTAGACCCGCACATAATGTATGGCAACCGAACGGTTTAGACTCAGTAATTGATGTGTCGGTAGGCTCAGCCTTCGAGAATGAAAGGGCGGTTTGGTTGTTAACCTAATTGAACCTTTTAAATGGCCTGACTTTAGTGGGAAACATCATAGGGGTTTTGTTTGTTTAACTAAACTCGTGACAGGACTAGAATGAAAAGTCGAGTCACACTCAAGCCTCGAGTCACATGATCGTCTGTATATATTAGTTGTTTTATCTTTTGTATTTGTTTATATTCATGCAAAGCCATGTACTATGAGTATTCAAAAAAAAAAAAAAAGAATGCATTTGTAATTGCGTGCACTTGAAAGAGAGCTAGAGTTTATAGTGTGTATATGAGTTAAAATGTTTTAATCATGTGGCAATAGGTTTAAGTCAAGTTGGGGTGACTCGGCCCGGTAAAACCATAATGGAATTGGTGAAGCGGCAGCAGGGCTTTTAGGTGTGGGTTCCACTTAGTCATACAAATTAATAGAATCGTCACGCCCTATTTGCCTCGGTAAGTATTAGGGGTATGGGTTTAAGTGGACAGCAATACCGGCAATCGACCTGATCTAGCTTATTAGGTGAAAGTTGGAAGAAATATTTGGGTAACAGGTCACTTGTTCTAATACTTTAAAAAGAAAAAAAATAATAATAATAAATAAATAAAACCAAGAGTTGTCGGTTGAACTCGGATATGATCTTGTGTAGTATTTTTTTCAGGGACGAAAAAGTCTTAAGTGTGGGAAAATATCCTGATGTGTTGTAAAACACACGTATTTTCCGCACCTTTTATCTATGTATTATATTATATTTTATATGTTTTTACTTCTTTTATTTAGGTATTACATAGTTTTGATTATCTTGTAGGCAAAGGGTTGAATGGAAGAAAAACCGAGCTTCTTGAGCAGTTTACGGGTTTTTACGCATACAATTTCAAGAAACAACTCAAGGCCCGGCCCGGTTACATATTGGAAAAGCCCAAGATACATTATATTATAATATATAAAAAAGAAAAAAAAAACCTAAAGCCTAGCAGCTTCTGCGATCGGAACAGTGGGCAGGAAGGAACAATGGAAAAACCTTTTGTGGCGGCTAGGGTTGGTGTCTTGGCGGCTAGGGAATGAAGAAGAAGGCAAGGAAAAGTCTCGGGATCATTCACCATCAATTTTTACAGCAAGGAGCAGCCCGGAATACTTCATATCCTTACATCTTTTTCATTGTTCATCAAACTTTATTGTCTTGATCAATTGTTGAATTGTTTTGCAATTGTGTTAGAGATTGAGTTGTTTATAATTGCTAATGATTGTTAAGATGTTTGAGATGAGTTTAATGATGATTTTATTAAGTGTTCATCACTGTCCAAAAAGTATGTTAGGCTAATCTTGTCGGTTCTACCTAGGAATGATGATAATTGTTTATGTTTGATGAGTTTTATGGATTGTTTGATTGATAGAATTTAATTGTTATTGTAAAGTTTGATTTAGACATGAAATAGGTTGTGTTTAAGGGCTGGAAATTTTGGTGATTCATTGCATAAACCCCTTGTGTTGGTTAATTAGTTTTGTATTGATTGATCGATGCATTGTTTGATTCTAGACTTTGTGTTTAGGGTTTATTTGCGGTAGGAACAACGGTAGGGTGTTGTTGCATGATTTATTGGATTAAGTACAGTGATTAGGCACCCTCTTAGAGACCGAGAGGTGATAAGAAGTTATGGTCGTCTCATTACCTTTGCATGCTAGAATAAGGATTACGCGAGAGCGAGTTCGTTTCTTGTTAGGTTTAGGTGTTTTGAGCGACTAGTTGATCTATTTTGGTTTAAGTTGAATTGTTCCTCTATCCTTGGTTGTGTAGTATTCATTGCCATTAGGGTCGAGTGTTGGTGAGACCGAGAGGTGAGTCAACATTAGAACACGTTAACAATTGTTTCCCGATTTGGTCGTTTTAGTCGATTTTGAGTAGTTTAGGTTGTTGAGTGAGACCGAGAGGTGATCCAGTGAGCCCGAGCGATCCTTAGTCGTGTCATCTTTAGGAACCGGTGTCTAGATATCATTCAATCCATTAGCTTGTTAGGCCTACAGTTTGATTCAGACCTAGGTAGACGTTTTTCTCCATCCAGAGTTAACACAGTTAGTTTGTCGTTAAGTTTTCTATTTTTGGTAAGTTTTGTCAGTCAGTTAGGTTAGTTCAGTTAAGTAATTAAAAATCAAAATTTAATTAAATATTATTCTTAGGTAGGTCTTGTCTAGGGTTAGTGATCGTTAGCGTCTTACGTGTCCACGTGTTCGATAGCCGGACTTCCTAGTTCTATACTACTTGCGATCGGTACACTTGCCGGTTGTTTGTGGTTTTAGGATTTTCGTTTTAATATTAAAGCTTAGTTGTGAGGGTTACCCGATGCACATCATCTCCAAAACAACTAGCATCCAGAGATCGTTAACTAAAGTCAGGAACTTTTTCAGCTGGTTTTGGTGAAACATGTGAAATTTTAGCTTGAGGAGATGGTTCCACCACCGGTGTATATAATACATTGTCATCTATGCCCAAGTCAACAACTTATTCCTCCACAAGAAACTCTTTATTTATAGGAGTTAATATAACCTCCTGTTCTTCAAAATCCGGTTCATCTATCAGTTTCAACTTTGGAGAAGCAGCCCGTTTAGATTTCTTCTTAATCCGAACTAACTTTGGCTTCACAGGCTTTTCAACAACAACTTTTGGAACATAAGTCTCATATTTTTCATCGGCAGACTTACGTTTCTTCCAACTCTCAGCACGTTTCTCAAACTTAGCCCTAGGATTAGCTAACCTCATCCTCCGACCTTCTGAATCAGATTCAGTTTCCTCCGGGTCTTTTCTAGATGTAGCTGAGTAAACTTCATCCTCTGTCACTGGTGTTACAACTTCTTTCTTCACAGTCTTTCACTTTTTCTTCTTAGAAGTACCAGACTCTTCTTCAGTATCAGACTCAATCTTAATAAAGCGCTTGCCTACTGGTTTAAACTCCAAGATTAGTCTTTCTTCCTTAGCTCCGTCAAAATCACTTCCATCATTCATCCATTTGTTATCAGACGGTGCAACATAATCTGGATTCTTAAGATGCCCAAATAATCCTCTGAGCTTTGGGATATCAGTTTCTTTCACAAACTTATATGAAGCTAACTTGGCCAGATTATTCCCTAGTAACATGATCTAGAAAGATCTTAGGCCCTTCCTTCTTTACCTTAGGAAATACGTCCTCCACAAACATTTGCACAAACCTCGGATACTGCAACCATTTTTCGTCACGAAAGTTCATCTTCATGTTGTCTAGAATCATTCGAGAAAAGTTATACTTAAGATTTAAGCACAAAGCAGCCATCGTGCTCATTTGGTAGTCAAGAATTTCTTAACGTCCTTTTCTATGTCCAAGACAATCAATCACAACATGCACAAGATACTTGAATGGTTTGACAGTGCAGTATTCCTCAATGCAATCATGTTCAATGAATCCCTATAACTCATTCTTAGCAGATGTAAGGCCCCGTTCCCGGTAACCCCACTTTGGCGTTGGATTTACTCATAAACACAGTCCTAAAATCAGAGTTAATTAAAACTTTCGCGGAATAATTAAAACTTCATGCATTTCATTACAAAACATCAAATCATGTCTTAACATACAAGTTTTCTTTTAATAAACATTAACATAAACGACACGTGAATCTTCCGTCTTCGATGCCAGTCTTCATCCATTTGCCACGTGTCCCACCTCAAGCAACCCGCCTCATTCTACTTACCTGCGTGCATACTAAAAGTCAGCTACGCTGAGTGAGTTCCAGTTAATCAATTAACATATATTACATTCATATCCTTACTCATACGCGTCCGAAGATACGTATTCATATGTTACTTGTTATTACCTCTTTCATACATACTTTATATACATGCATATGTACTTACATACTTTCTTTAATAAACCCTATGGTATACCATACACTATTCTATCCTATATATCACAGATATTATAAGAGTCTGGTCCCTAACATTTCAGATATTGTAAGGGTCTGGTCCCTAACATCTCAGATAATCATAAAACTTTTTGTTATTTACTATTTAACAAATGTTGGATGTTACAGGTCTACCCTTCTTAAAAGAGGTTTCGTCCCCGAAACCTATCTATTACTTAAACAAATCAGGGTAAAACTTGCGCATCTCTTCTTTGACTTCGCAAGTAGCATCCGATCCTTTACGATGCTTCCATATCACCTTCACTAGGGGAATAACCTTGCGTCGAAGCTGCTTTTCCTTGCAGTCGACTATCTCAACAGGCTGTTCTACATAATTCAGCTGCTTGTCTACCTCAATGTCTAGAAGAGGCACGTGATATGTATCATCCGCTAGACATTTCCTCAGATGGGAGACATGGAAGGTGGAGTGGATTCCTTCCAGTTCTTCAGGTAGATCAAGCTTGTAAGCCATGATGTGTTGTAAAACACATGTATTTTCCGCACCTTTTATCTACGTATTATATTATATTTTATGTGTTTTTACTTGATTTATATAGGATTTACATAGTTTTAATAATCATGTAGGTTTTGGGTGAAAGAAAGGAAGAAACCGGGACTTTTCCAGGAGCTTACGTGCCTTTTACGCATACAAGTTCAAGACAAAGCTCAAAGCCCGACCCATATGCATCATGGAGGCCCAAGTCTTACATTATACTTATAATATATAAAAAAAAAACCTAACAGCCCCTAAGCTAGCTGCCGATCGGACTCAGCAGCCAAGGAGTGAAAGGAATAAAGTTTTTCGTGCTTAGGGTTGGATCGTGTGGCGGCTAACGAAGGAAGAAGACGCAAGAACCAAGTCTCGTGATCATTCACCATCGAATTTTACAGCCAAGAGCAGCCCCAGATCTACCCATATCCTTTCATCTATTTCATTGTTCATACATTTTGATTTTCTTGTTCAATTATTAATTTTTTTTGCAATTGATTGAAAGATTGAATTGTTTATGATTAGAATTGATTATTGGAAAATTTTTAAGATGATTGGTATGAGTTTTATGATGCTTTTAATGATTGTTCATGGCTGTCCAAAAAGTATGCTAGGCTAATCTTGTTAGTTTTACCTAGGAATGATGTTAATTGTTAGTGTTTGATGAGTTTTATGGATTGTTTGATTGATAGACTTGATTTGTTATTGTAAAGTTTGATTTAGACATGAAAAAGGTTGCGTTTAAGGGCTGGAAATTTTGGTCATTCATTGCTTAAACCCCGTGTGTCGGTTAATTAGTTTTGCGTTGATTGATCGGTGCATTGTTTGATTATAGACTTTGTGTTTAGGGTTTGTTTGCGGTAGGTACCACCGTAGGGTTTTGTTGCATGAATTTGAGGTTAAAGTACAGCGGTTAGACACCTTCTTTGAGACCGATAGGTGATAAGAAGTTAGTAGATCGGGTTGTAAGATGTAAGATTTGGTGAGTTATAACCTCACGGGTATGATATAGGACAAAAAGGTGATGTTCGGACCTCGTAAACAC
Source organism: Bidens hawaiensis (assembly GCF_021521415.1). NCBI lineage: Eukaryota > Viridiplantae > Streptophyta > Magnoliopsida > Asterales > Asteraceae > Bidens > Bidens hawaiensis. Next base: position 4,318,467 of record NW_027491022.1, read on the forward strand.
GGGTATACAAAGTTGGTACGACCCAAAACCCATAAAAAGGGTAAAAATCGAGTCCTAAGGATGAGTCACGGAGCAATTTGGCTTAAAATGTCAAAAGTAATGAAAAGAAGGTTATTTTCGCATAAGTCGACTTCGCATTGCACAGCCATGATAAGCGAAATAAATATTTCGCATCGCACAGCCATGCGAAGCGAAATAAGGATTTCGCATCGCATGACCACGCGATGCAAAAATGTCATGCTAAACGAAAAAGTAATGCGAAGCGAAAAAGGCTTCATGCGAAGCGAAAAAGTAATGCGGAGAGAAAAAGGATTCATGCGAAGTGAAAAAGTCATGCGAAGCAAAATTCCATGAAATTAATTTTCTGATGCATTTTGTTAAAGGACCTATTAACTAAATTCCAGCCAGGGGCTCTGCCCCTTGGACCCTACTAGGGGCTACCGCCCCTAGACCCCGCTACCAGGGGCGCTGCCCCCCGGACCCCCATTAGTTGCGGGTTTAATTAACTTAGATGTAAGAAGTGGTAGTAATGGATAACTGACTCGCGTAATGTATTGTACAGTTAGCCGTGCACAGCTAAGGAAGGGCATTACCACTGACGGTGAGGGAAATCGTCTCCTGGTGAGTTCTAGCCCCATTACTCTTTGAGATGGTTTCGAGGCTGTGTGCATACTTGTAAGAATAGTAACATATATACTTATGTGCTTAACGTGAATGATTAATGCAAGAATGAAAGAAAGATATATATATCTATGTGATTAATCAATCAATATCAATCAATCATACCCAGTAAAATCCCACCGACAGCAGAGCTATAGGTAGGGTCTGGGGAGGGTGGGATGTAGGCACACCGTACCTCTATCCAAAAGAATAAAGAGGTGGCTTCCAGAGAGACCCTCGGCTCTAAGAACATGTGTATGAAGCAAAAAAAAGGAAATCAAAGTTTAACAGTTATATAAAAAACTACTACTAATTATAATAATATTAATAAAAAGGTCACAGTTTAACCGCAATATAAAAGCTAATAATAATAATAATAAAATATGTAAGGGAAATACCATTATGGTATGTGACCTAAATAAGTTAAGTCTAAGCCCTAAGGTATTCAATTCTCTCTAAAAATCCTTAACTTTAATTCTACTTCTCCACGAATTCCTATCCTCAACCATGTCCTCGGAGAGGTTTAGGTCTATCAAATCATGCCTAATCCTCTCATCCCAAGTCAATTTCGGTCGTCCTCTACCCCTCCTCCCCTCTATAGTAATGTTTTCTACGGATCTAACAGGATTCGTCGTCTGTCTTCTCTTTACATGTCAATATATCTATGTGATTAATGCAAATGATTAATGTAAGAATGAAAGAAAGAGGTTAGAACTTGTATATGCTAGTTGTTTAACTTAACATGTTTGTAAGAATCTAGAAGGAATGTGAAGTAAGAGTCAGGGTGGCAGGCCCTTCTAATACCTGGGCAAGAATAGAGTGGCCGACTCTACGATATCGGTGCAAGAAGTCGGGTGGCAGACCCTTATAATATCTATGCAAGAAGTCGGGTGGCAGACCCTTATAATATATGTGCAAGAATGTATGTATAATTATATGTTTGTAAGAATGTGTAAGAATAATGTAAGAGTAGTACAAATAATATTTGTATGTAAATGAAAGAATGTGTAAGAATAATCCTGTAAACTATTAAACTAGAACTCACTCAGCATAGCTGACTTTTAGTATGCACGCAGGCAAATAGGCTGAGGCAGCTGGCGTGAGGAGGGATACATGGCAGGGACTGGAGAGACTGGCATCTTGGAATAGAAGTGTTATGAATTGTGATGTTATGTTAAGACAATTCAACTTTGTTTGAGACAAGAATTGCTGTTTTTGTAATATGATGGTGAATGTTTAATTATTCCGTGAAAGTTTTAATTAACTATGATTTTAGAACTCTGTTTATGAGTAAATCCAACGCCAAAGTAGGGTTACCGGGAACGGGGCCTTACATATCCGCATATGACTTCTGACGATCCTGAGCAGCTTTCATTCTGGGCTTGATCTTATCAAACTTCGAAGAGGTTTCTTGCATCACTTCCAAACATCCAATTTCTTTCTAACCAATTTTCCCCCAACATACAGGATTTTTGCAACATCTTCCATGTAACATCTCAAAAGGAGGCATGCCAATACTTGAATGATAACTGTTGTTGTAAGAGAATTCTGCCAAGTGCGAATGATCATCCCAACTTCCTCCAAAGTCTAACACACAAGCACGTAGCATATCCTCAAGGGTTTGGATAGTCCTTTCAGACTGCCCATCTGTTTGAGGATGATACGCTGTGCTGATGTTCAGTTTTGTTCCCATGGCTTCGTGGAACTTCTTCCAGAATCTTGAAGTAAAGCGGGTATCCTTGTCTGACACAATCGATAACGGAACCCCATGCTTTGCAACCACTTCCTTGATGAACACGTTTGCCAACGTTTCTGACAAGATAGCCCCTCGTATAGGCAGAAAGTGAGCATTCTTTGTCAAACGGTCCATAATCGCCCATATGGTACATGATTTCTAGCTGTACGCGGTAGCTTAGTTATGAAATCCATGGTGATGTGTTCCCATTTCCATTCCGGTATCTCCAACAGCTGCATCTTTCCATACGGTTTTTAGTGTTCGGCCTTAACTTGTAAGCAGGTTAAAACACTTACTAACATAATCTACTACTTCATTCTTCATACCCGGCCACCAGTAGTCCTTTTTCAAGTCTTGATACATCTTGGTAGATCCTGGATGAATCGAGTACCGAGACTTATGGGCCTAGTCTAGGACCCGATCTCTAAGATTCCAATGACGAGGAATCCACATCCGATCGAATCTGGTCTTTACGCCATGAGTATTGTCTATCAACTCGTTCTACTGCCCAAAAATCCTTTCTTTCTTCATCAACCCTTCATCTACCAACACTTCTGACTGGACCTTGCTGATCTTTTCAAAGAAATCCGAGTTGATTATCAGCTTATAGGACTTCACTGTCGCGATTACTTCTGCGTTCTTCTGGCTCAAGGTGTCAGCAACCACATTAGCCTTTCCCGGGTAATATTTGATATCACAGTCATAATCCTTTATCAGTTCTAACCACCTTCTCTGCCTCATGTTCAACTCTTTCTACTCGAAGAAGTATTTCAAACTCTTATGATCTATATATATAGTACACTTGGTACCATACAAGTAGTGCCTCCAAATCTTGAGAGCATGCACCACGGCTGCTAATTCTAGGTCATGCGTCGGGAACGTACATTCGTGAACTTTCAATTGCCTAGACGCATAAGCGATGACCTTCCCTCGTTGCATCAACACGCAACCTAACCCCTGATATGAAGCCTCAGTGCAAACTACCAAATCTTTTTCACCAGCGGGCAGAACAAGGATTGGAGCCTGAGTGAGTCTTTTCTTCAATTCTTCAAACACTTCTTCCTGGAACCTACCCCGATCGAACACCATAGTCTTTCGGGTCATACCTGTTAATGGTGCTGCTATCTTAGAGAAGCCCGGAATGAATCTCCTATAATTGCTAGCTAACCCTAAGAAACTGCGTATCTCAGTTGGGTTTCGTGGGGTCTTCCAATTCTTTATCGCATTAACCTTAGCTGGGTCCACGGTAATCCCTTGGGATTGATTGTGTGACCTAGAAACTGTACCTCTCACAACCAAAATGCACATTTCGAGAAATTTGCATACAACCTCTCCTTTTTCAACACTGCTAATACCTCTCTCAGATGCTCGTCGTGGTCAGACTCGCTCTTTGAATAAATTAAGATATCGTCTATGAAAACGATAACCGACTTATCCAACATTGGCCGACATACTCTATTCATCATATCCATGAATGCTGCTGGAGCATTAGTGAGGCCAAACGACATCATGAGGAACTCGTAGTTTCCTACCGCGTCCGAAACACTGTCTTAGGGATGTCTGCCTCTTTCACCTTCAGCTGATGATAACCTGATCTGAAATCTATTCGCGAGAACCAGCTTGCACCTTGTAACTGATCAAACAAATCATTGATCCGTGGCAACGGATATCTATTCTTCACAGTAAGCTTATTCAATTCCCTGTAGTCAATAGACATTCTCATGCTTCCATCTTTCTTCTTAACAAACAATACCAGTGCGCCCCACGGGGAAACACTTGGCCTTATAAAACCTTTGTCGAGGAGTTCTTGCAGTTGGGAGATCAATTCCTTCATCTCAGACGACGCCAAACGGTAAGGTGCTTTCGCGACGGGCTGTGATCCTGGTATCAATTCTATATGGAATTCTACTTCTCGTTCTGGTGGTAACCCCGTAAGGTCCTCAGGGAATACTTCTGGGTAGTCACACACTACAGGAACGTCTTTCACAATATACGTCAGGTAGGCACTGCACCCTCTCATTAACAAACCTTCGGCTTTTATCATCGAAATGACGTTAAGCCCTGAACTTTCTCTATCACTATAAACTGTTACTGTACCACCATCCGAAGATTTCAGTCTTACTAATATACTCCTGCACACTATCTGAGCTTCGAATTTATACAAACAATCCATCCCCAATACTACATCGAATCCCCCTAAGGTTAGCACATACAGGGTAGCAGGGAATTCGTGTCCCTCTAATTCTATCTTACAATTCTTAACCAATCTCATAATTTTAACTGAGGTCTCATTAGCGGTTTCTACCATAAAGGTTTCAGGCACACGACAACATTTCATATTAGCTGTCTTGCAGAACTGAGTAGCTACAAAACTCCTGGTCGCACCTGAGTCAAACAATATGGAAGCGGAAATACCGTTTAATAGAATTGTACCTGTCACGACATCTGGGATTTGTTTGGCTTGTTCTTGTGTCAACATGTAGGCTCTGGTCCTTGGCCTAGACTATTCAGCATCCTTCTTACAGCTTCCCCCAGCTTCACCTTCAGTGCACTCCCTTGCCATATGACCCGTCCTTCCACATTTGTAACAGGCGGGTTTCGCGTTGCATTCGTTAGCGTAATGCCCCACATTTCCACATTTATAACATGAATTCGACCCTTGCCTGCATTCCCCTCCATGGGTCTTCCCACACTTGTTGCACACATCACTACCCTTATCCCACTTGCACTCACCACCATGCATTTTTCCACAAGTGTTGCACGACTTTTTCTCCCACACTTTCTGTTTCTTATCCCTGGGATTCCACATTTGAGTACCAGGTCGCTTAGCAGGAGCAACCAACTTCTTCTCCTTCTTCTCTTCCATCACCACATCATCCTCATCCAGGTCATCATAAACCATTTCTGCAAGTTCGACAGCAAAATCAAAAGTAGCAGGTTTACTAGCCCGGACGAAGGTGCGGATATTTTGTGGTAGTCCCCTCAAGTAGCACTTGACCCTATTTGCCTCAGTGTTTACCATGTCAGGGACAAGTCTGGACATACGGTTGAACTCTGTGGTGTACTCGCGGTGTGTCATTTTCCTCGCCTTCAAATTCAGAAACTTCATCTCCGCCCTCTCGACTTCAACATCCGCACAAAACTTCTTCATGACCATCTCCTTCAAATCTTCCCACCTCAAAGCTTTGATCTTAGTAGCAGTCTTCCTTTGCTCTACTGTTTCCCACCAAAACATAACTTCTTCCCCAAATGACTGGGTAGCAAAACCCACTGCTTGGTTGGGAAGACACTCGCTAATTCGGATAACCTTGTCCATTGCGGTTATCCATTGGAGAGTAGTGATTGCATCCCCTGTACCAGAAAACTTTTGTGGGTCGCAACCTTTGAACAACCTGTAGCTGCACCCACCTCGGCCCCTCTTACCAGCATTGACCTTCGCAGACCGATCTTCACTTGATTCCTCTACTTCAGTCTTTATCCTTCTTACTACCATTCCCCGTCTCCCCACCAGTTCCGGTACAGCTTGCGGTTGACTTTTCTTGTTGGTGACTTTGCATCGCAGCAGCTACTGCCTGAGTGATGGCAGCTTGGATAGCAGTGTCGAGCTATTGCCCTTCATCCCGCACTGTCATATCTCTCTCTTCCTCAGACTCGTGGATTGGTTCCTCGGGGGGTACTTGGGTAACAGGTGGTCTACCACGTCGACTCGTGCGACTTCCTTGTCCAGTAGTCTTCTTAGTACCAGCCATTCGTACTCTATAAGAATATACAAACGTCATCACTTCAGGAATTGTTTAGTACAGGAATAGTAGGGCTAACAGGTAATAACAGTGGCCATTTGTGATTAGCTGATCACAGTACTCTCCGTGTCCTACACACTTCCCTTTGTGAGTCAACTTGTGCTAGTTTCTACGTATAATAGTTGGTTGATCACACGTTTCACATCTTCACACATAAACAAGCAATTCTATATCTAGCTATTAAGTTAGCTTTCTTACTCATTCTTTACTATACACAAGATCATGATCAACTTACACAATATGATTACTTTCTAAGCTTTCTTGGGAGACACATGGCATTCTTGGACTAGCATCTTCTTTCTATTCTTCCTTAAGTCCCATTCTCTATTCGAGTTTAAGCAAGAAGGATGCCTATTCTCTCGAACTTATGCTCTGATACCAACTTGTAAGGCCCCGTTCCCGGTAACCCCTTGGCGTTGGATTTACTCATAAACATAGTTCTAAAATCAGAGTTAATTAAAACTTTCGTGGAATAATTAAACTTCATGCATTTCATTACAAAACATCAAATCATGTCTTAACAAACAAGTTGTCTTTTAATAAACATTAACATAAATGACACGTGAATCTTCCGACTTTGATGCCAGTCTTCATCCATTTGCCACGTGTCCCACCTCAAGCAACCCGCCTCATTCTACTTACCTGCGTGCATACTAAAAGTCAGCTACGCTGAGTGAGTTTCAGTTAATCAATTAACATATATTACATTCATATCCTTACTCATACGTGTCCGAAGATACGTATTCATACGTTACTTGTTATTACCTCTTTCATACATACTTTATATACATGCATATGTACTTACATACTTTCTTTCATAAACCCTATGGTATACCATACACTATTCTATCCTATATATCACAGATATTATAAGGGTCTGGTCCCTAACATTTCAGATATTGTAAGGGTCTGGTACCTAACATCTCAGATATTATGAGGGTCTGGTCCCTATCATCTCAGATATTATAAGGGTCTGGTCGCTTCTGTCTCGAATAACCATACATTTATCATACGTGCATACTTTACATATCTTCTAGTTATAAATACATACATATTCATTCATACAATTATTATGTAATAATACATTCAATACACCACCATACATGGTCCAAGGGGCAGAGCCCCTGGCTCGGGTTGAGCTTCCAGGTCAGCTCGGAAAAATTTTATTTTCATTAATAGTTCTTTATCAAAAACGCATTAGAAAATGAGTCACGTGGAATTCGCATGGAAATTCACATGGAATTTCGCATGGAATTTCGCTTCGCATGACCATTTTGCTTCATATGGCGATTTCGCTTCGCATGGCCATTTCGCTTTGTATGACCATATCGCTTCGCATGGCGTGCGATGCGAAATTCTTGGATTTTGCATGGCATGCGATGCAAAGCTCTTTTTCATACAATTAAGACCCGATTACCTTAGTTTGTCATTTTTGAGCCATCTTATCCCGAGACCTTTCCTTAAAACCCGTCTGAACCCTTTTTATGGGTTTCGGGTTGTACCAACTTTGTATACCCGTGTTTTACTTAGTCCAAACATCACCTTTTTATTCTATAACACACCCGTGAGGTTATAGCTCACCAAGTTTATGTTTTTCTAACTTCCTACGACCCGATCTACTAGTATAACAAGTTGCATGTCAAATCCGACCTCAAGACTTAAACTTTTTAACCAACTCACCCTTTTGCTCTTGGGTTGGTCCAGATCTGAAACAACTCGAGGACCTGGACGTGATTCTTGGTGTTGATGACATTCACACACGAGGTTCTTCCTTCCTTTTTGCTTGGATTCGGATGTGGGTGGTAGAGAGAAAGTCTGTGTTCTAGTGTGTGTGTGTATACTTGGTAAGGAAAAGAAAGAAAATGGGGAAGTAGTTGGGTATTTATAGGGGTTTCATGGGCCCTACGGCCCATAACCCATTCCCAAGCCCAAATCTCATTCACAATCCACACTTATCACATGACTAATTTAACGACACACAGATAATCGTAAAACTTTCTGTTATTTACTATTTAACAAAAGTTGGATGTTACAGCAGACACCCTTTCACCATTCTTTCATCCAAATCAACCGGATCTGTCGATTCATCTCCGAACTCCAAAACTTTCTTATCAGGGCTTCATTAACTACAATATCCTGATTTTGCACTTTCGAATGAATATCCTTCCCAGATACCTTAGCAATTTTCCAGAATTCTGACACGATGCTCTCATAAGGATATGCTGAATGTGTGATGGCCTTGTATATTTTGGATTCTTTTTGGAATAATAACCTTGAATTTAGCTGCTTTAGGATCCTCTTCATTCAGGTAAGCACATATGTTGTGCTTTGGATCAGTATTCTTAGCTTTCTTAACCATCTGCAAACACAAACACATAATCATGTTAAAATCATTCTCAACATATAAGTCCAGCTCAACGTATATGTTCTTATCTACGTATAAGTCTAAACTAACGTATAAGTCCTATGTCACCGTATAAGTTGGTCTCAGCGTATAAGTCAATCGAACGTATATGTTAGATTTAACGTATAAGTCAAATCTAACGTATATGTTTGGTTGAACGTATAATTCTGGTCAATGATAGTGGTCAACGCATAACTTATACTCTGTATAAGTCTAAACTTATACGGCATATAAGCCCTAGTTTTTGTTGAGTCGAATTTTTGATAAGGAAGATTGGAATCTTCTCAACCTCCTTAGAAAAAGGCTAAGTATGGACTTCGAGCAAGCCTAGACGATCGAGCATGGTTTTACTACTTCGAGCAAGGTCTTTAGAACCTTAAATGGTTGATTCTTCTAAGTGTTAAGGCTTCGATGTGACATTTGAGCCAAAACAAGGTACACCTCAGTACGTATTTACCGATTAAGCAAATAAACACCTTTTGCGTAACAAACGAACGATTAACCGAACGGGTCGAGTTATGACCCAGAAATCCCGGGGGGCCATATATAAGTGTTATACATTTAATATAAGCTAAAATATTACTAATATGACCTTAGTTTGACAGCAAACAAGTTAAACGAAAATATGCTTGTTTAACTACCCGCTATAGATTTAAACGCGAAAGATAGTTACAAACCACGCATTGTATCTTCCGTTAAGCCGAAAAAGACTTACCAAACACTTATTTGAAATGTTTTAAGCGATCCGTGAAAATATTTTTGATTTTTACAAACATATAGTATGTTTTTATAATTTTACTCAAAACTAGCCAAAAAACACTCGTTTTCGCGCTATTTAACGCACCCGATAAGTTTTTTACGCCAAAAACCAAGCTCGAACTAAATTTGGATTGGGATTTTCGTATTTGGGCTTGTAAAACAGATTGTTGGGCCAAAAATAAGCCCAAGGGGGCCCAATATGTGGTCCGGCCGCCAAATTTTAACCCCCCCTAAGTAAACTTTTTTATATATTAACTTTGTGTAGATATTTTACAACATGAAACTTTGTGTAATCTGATCTTCTACAAGTCTCCAGCAAAAACCATCAAGAAAACTAGGTAAAAACTTTATGGTTAATCGATTTTTGATTCGTTTGAACTCGTTTAATAACATATAAACATGTCTTGATTGTTAAAAATCATAGTTAACCATGTAAAACCTTCAAAAATCATTCAAAAACATACTTTGATGTTAAACCTAGTTTCAAATTAGAATCATGATCTTTTTTGGCCATTAACACGGATTAAAGGGTTGAAACGACATTTTTACGGGTCAAAAGTTCGTTTTTGGTGCACTAGCCGAAACCCTAACTCAAGGGCTGTTATGTTGATGAGATATTGCTTGTTTTGTGATATAGGACTTGTATCTAGCCTACATAGAAGCACAAGAGCTTGAAAAGTTGATTAGAAAGGCGGAAACGAACCAAAACCGCTAAGGTAATGCCGAAACCCTCGCTTACTGGCTGTTTAGGTTAAGGTTGTGATGTACATATTATTAGGACTTGAAATTTTTCAGGGACATCAGGGACCATGTCAATGAGTCCCTGTTCAAATTTGGTAATTTTTCGACCATCCGAGAATATTTGGCGAATTTATTACCGAATTGGGACGTTTAATGGGGAAAAATAGTTAAAATGCTCCAAAAATTATGAAATTTTTCTGGGAACTTAGATTTAATGTATTTTGATCACATATGAATTTTGGGATCATTTGGAGAAGTTTAAAGGGGTTTTGTGCATATGCGTTCATGTGAATTTTTATAGCCGAATTTAGGCCGAAAAGAATATTGTATAAGTTTTTTACATTCTGGAATTCATACAGGTTGTTTTGGGACATAATTTGAGTATTCAAGAATTTTTGTGGAATTTTTGGAAATTGTTTGGGAAAAGCGGACGATTTTAACGCAAAATATAGCTGATAAAATTAATTTTTATAAATTAATAAATCAGTAAATAATTCCAGAAATATTTTTATAAAAATTTACATATTTTAATTGATAAGTGGCTAAACTTTCATAATTTAATGATTAATGGTTAATTAATTATGCTAATTTGAAGATTAAACAAATTCAGTTTTTATAAAAACCGGCAAGTTCGCGACTAACGAATCTGCGGGAATATCAAAACACCAAGAGTGATCAAAAATCATATTTTTGGACTAATTAAGTAAAAACAACTTTTCTATGAGAAACCTGGACAATCCGGATGGATCGTGTGCGTTACTTCTTAAATCAAACTGAATAAACGGAAACGGGCCCCGTGGCTAATCCGGGACCCAGGTATGTGATCCTTCTTTATAACTTAATCATTTTATTAACCAATACATATACCCAAGCTTATTTTCCCATAACTATTTTCTGAACGCGTAAACGAACAACTTTGCCCAGCTGGGAAAACGGGAATCTGAGCCAAGTTCAGTTCTAAGTATTAGACATTGAACAACATCACAACCTAAGCCTATTGCCACTTTCTGGGCATTCCAGCTATACCCAGACTAGTTATACAGCCCAGTTTAGTATTGAGATTATAATAATATTAAAATATTAATATTATTATAATATTGATTATAGGAAACCTTGATTGCAAGTTATACAAACCTTGAACCGACGTGCTACTTATTATCTACTAAATAGTGAGTTTCATGACCCCACTTCTAAACTGTTTTACGAACTTTTGGGGTGAAAAGCATGTTTGATTACACATACATACCTGAAACATGTATTGATGTGAATTATCTAAGTGCTAACACACGAAAGTCCCCACGATCACAGTGATTAACTTCGAGGCGGTGGCTTGTGAATAGTACTATTGGTTTGACAAACCCAAACGGAATCGGCCTGGTTGCCGTGTCACATAGCGCCGTTTGTACATGACCATATTTATACAAACATGCTATGTATTGTTAGACATAGCTACCGGGGCATGTTGTGGGCGAAAGGGGAGCCACAGTGGTTGATTGAGCGTGGGAAATGGATGCACGCCGCACATACAGTCAAGGCTTCACTGTAGCTTAGCATAATTACATCATTTACATACATACTTATTTCATGATTACAAGTGTTAACTTGTGAATACTCATAACTGTTTTCATGAAACTCGTGAAACTCACCAACTCTAGTAGTTGACCCGTTTTAAACTGCTTTTCTGGTGTACCTAAATCGGAATGATTTGGTGATCTGTTACTTGCCCAAGGTGTGTGGTTGATGCTATGTGAATAGAAGCAAGGGTGTTAGTAGTAAGATCGTATAGTTAATGTACTAGTTTGGTTTGTATCACCTAGACTATAAAACAATGATAGAAAAATGAATTGTAATATATTGTAAATTAGTTTGTGATGTTTCTTTATAAACAATGTGTTGATACTAGAGGTGTCTGTAACATTCCCGTTTTACGCTTCTGCATTGTGCTAGTTGGGGTGTGACATACGAGCAAGCTACACTTCAACGAGCAAGAGTATTCTTCTATCGTGCATGGATTGCCAATCGAGCAAACAACTTGATCTTACAATTTTAAACCAAGTGTTACGAGCACAGGATGATCGAGCACATGGGGACAAGCATGGATGCAATAAGAAGATGTCACGTGATCAAAGCAAGGACTTCGAGCACAGTTGAGTTCCCCGAGCAAGATTTACATCCGAGCATGCTAAAGATTGCTGAATAAGAAGACTGAAGACATCAAGAAGAATTAGCTTGTTCGATGGATTAGCTCGAGCAAAGCATGGATTAGTCAAGAGGAATGAAGCTTGCTGGAGGAGAATATCTTCACTGAAGATATTCTAAGTAAAGTATGCTCGAGGACAATCATCGAGAATACCTAGCATAGTGAGTCTGCTCAAGCAAGATTGCTACCTTGCTCGAGGACTCAACACTTGTATTATTTTGTATTTCATTATGTAATGATTAGGAACTTCTAGAAGGAATGTCAGGGTCTATAAATAGGGTTCTAGGTTTCCATATAGGGAACGGACAACGACGCACACAATACGAGAAACATTCTAAAAGAATATTCTATTTGTTTCCTCGTACTGCCGCCGCCGCCGTCACGCACGAAACCCTAGACATTCCTTTCACTGTTACATTAATGACTCATTTAATATAGTGAATCTTTGTCTTTGAATGTGCTCTTATTGATTACTTATTATCATTTCGTGTTTGTTATTTTCACTAATTCATTCCCACTTGTTGGATATCCTGATTCCGCCGGGATATTCAATAGGCCTTCGGGTAACAGAGTTGGTGTGTTCTTGTCAACCTTTTCTAAGGTTTCACCCGACTCACGTTCCTGACAAGTGGTATTAAATCTTTTGAAGCTCGCTGAAGGCCACAGGACAGAAGTTTTGTGAAAAAGCTTGAAGCTTTACTCTGTTTCACTACTGCAAATTCTAGATCCGCTGAAATGGAAGACCAAGAAGTCTCTACCAACAAGATTCCTAGATTACTTGGACAAGAAAACTTTATCAAATGGAAGGTTCTCTTCGAAGCAGCTGTAAACTACAACGACCCAGAGCTTTGGACTTCCATCACTGAAGGAAAATATGTTCCTTTAACAGCTTCGAACAAGAATGCCACTGTTGTGCTAAAAATGAAGAAACGGGACGATAAAGCTTTGTCTATGCTAAAGTTGGGTCTTTCTTGGGAAATCTTGACAACTGTCAATCATCATAAAACCGCAAGGGGTATGTATGATGCGGTCTTCGACATGTTTGAAGGAAATATTGAACTAAGATACATCAAGAAAGACAGACTGAAGCAACAGCTAGACAGGTTCAAGTTTAAAGATGGAGAAAGATTAAAATCAGTTTTGCAGAAGTTTATGTTGATTGTAAACGATATAAGAACAACTGATCTGCAGATCTCTAACTTTGAGCTGAACAAGAAGGTTTTGTCATCCTTGTCCGGTGAATGGTACACTGCCAGCAAGTTTATCAAGGAGAAAGTTAGTTTCCCCAACTATAAGTTGGATGGTGTGATTGCATTTCTCAAGGCTGCAGAACATGAGATGATTGAAAACCACATGATTAGAGAGGACAAGCCAAGTTTTCAAGTGAACAATGCTCTTGTAGCACCAATGGACAACCTCTCAATCAAGAACCAGCAGCCTATCATTGAAGAGCCATCCGAGACAAGTTCAACGTGTAGTGGCCAGTCAAGGTTAAATGTTCAGCTAATTGAAGATGATACTCCCTCTACAGCAAATGGGAAGTCAACATTTATGCACAACAATAATGCTCAAGGAACAGACTATCAAGTATTGTTCTCTATGTTTACTAAGTCATATCATGCCTTTGTTGCCAAGAACCTCATCAACACAAGTATTGTGCATGAAGATCTTGAGCAAATCAATGCTGATGACTTGGAAGATATGGACATTAAGTGGCAGGCTGCTATGTTAGCCATGAGAAGCAAAAGGTTGTATAACAGAACTGGAAGAACAAGCTTTAATGGACCGTATGAGAGAATTGACTTTGACAAATCAAAAGCCATCTGTTACAATTGTCAACAACTAGCATTTTGCTAGAGACTGCAACATGCCGAAGCAAGTTGGTAACCAAGTGAATCAGAACCAATTCTATCAAAATCAGAATCAGAACTTCCAGCACTAGCAAAATCAGATCACCAACCAAAACCCCTATCAAATTCCAAGCAGACCCCAACAACAAACCTTTCAACCCCAAAGAAACAACCAAATGCAGATTCACACTAATCAGAACAGAGTTAATTAGAACAATGTGAATCAGGTTAGGATCAAGGAAATGTTGCAGTAACAAGGGTGCCTCAGGATGGGGAGTTTGATTGGAGCAACCATGCAGCTGAGATTGAGAAGGCAAATGTTGCATTTATGGCCATAGTGCAGGACAAGCCTGAATCTTCAAATGTGCAGGTACAATATGATATTTCAATTTCTGATCTTCTTATTAACATTGATGAACTCAATCAGGAGGTTGGAAAGTGGAAAACTGAGTGTGGGAGAAAGGAAGCATTCCTGAATGTATATGAAGCCAGTGAAGCAACTTATGAGAATCAAATCAAAGGGCTTGAAGAGGATTTTATACAGGCATACCGAACCCAATCAAAAATGACAATTGAAATTGAGGGTTTGAAGAAGATGTATGCTGAAGAGAAATTGAAGAATTGTTAGGTCGGATTTTCAACAAGAAAGATTGGAATCTTCTCAACCTCCTCAGAAACGGCTAAGTATGAAATTCGAGCAAACCCAAACGATCGAGCATGGTTTTTACAACTTTGAGCAAGGTTCTGAACCTTAAATGGTTGATTCTTCTAAGTGTTAAAGGCTTCGAGCAAGCTACACTTCAACGAGCAAGAGTATTCTTCTATGGAGCATGGATTGCCAATCGAGCAAACAACTTGATCATACAAGTTCTATCCAAGTGTTATGAGCACAGGATGATCTAGCACATGGGGACGAGCATGGATGCAATAAGAGGATGTCACGTGATCTAAGCAAGGACTTCGAGCACAGTTCAGTTACCGAGCAAGATTTACATCCGAGCATGCTAAAGATTGCTGAATAAGAAAAGCTTAAGACATCAAGAAGAATGAGCTTGCTCAATGGACTTATTCGAGCAAAGCTTGAACAATTCAAGAGGAACGAAGCTTACTCAAAGGGAATATGTATTCTCCGAAAGAGAATATATTCCAAGTGAAGTCTGCTCGAGGACATTCACCGATCACACCTAGTATAGGAAGTTTACTCGAGCAAGGTATGCACCTTGCTCGAGGACTGTAACACTTGTATTTGATTTGTCTTTCATTATGTAATGATTAGGAATTCTAGAAGGAATGTCAGGGTCTATAAATAGACGTCCTAGGATACCTTTTAGGAGACGGATTTCCAGAAGGAATACAGGTGGGCACGCACTGATTACGAAAAACATTCCATTTTGTTTGTCGTACAATAGCCGCCGCCGTCACACAAAACCCTAGACATTCCATTCACTGTTTCATTAATGAATCATTAAATATAGTGAATCTTTGTCTCTGAAATAGCATTGACTGATTATCATTTACTGTTTTGTGTTTGATCTTTGTTCACAATCCTTCATTCCCAATCATTGGATATCCTAATTCCGCCGGGATATTCAATTGGTCTTTGGGTATTCGAGTCGGTGTCTTCTTGTCGAACCTTTTCTAAGGTTTCATCCGACTCACGGTCCTGACAAGTGGTATCAGAGCTTGAGTAAGCTCACTGAAGACCACGGGACTAAGGGTTTGTAAAGAAGCTTGAAGATTCACTGTGCTCTGCTGCTGAAAAACTCAGATCTGGTGAAATGGAAGACAGGAAGTGTCAACCAACAAGATTCTAAGGCTGCTTGGACAAGTGAACTTCATAAAATGGAAAGTGTTATTTGAAGCTGCTGTGAACTATAATGACCTGGAACTTTGGATGTCTATCACTGAAGGGAACTATGTTCCTTCAGCAGCTCCAAACAACAACGCTGCGGTCGATTTGAGAATGAAAAAGAGGGATGATAAAGCTCTGTCAATGCTGAAGTTGGGGATTTCATGGGAAATTTTAACCACTGTCAATCATCATAAAACCGCAAAGGATATGTATGATGCAGTGATTGAAATGTTTGAAGGAAACACTAAATTGAGAGATTTTAAGAAAGACCGAATGAAGCAGCAGTTAGACAGATTTAAGTTCAAAGAAGGAGAAAGGTTGAAGTCAGTGTTACAAAGGTTTATGAGCATTGTGAATGAAATTAGGACCACTGATTTGCAGATTTCCGATTTTGAGCTTAACAAGAAGCTTCTGTCATCTCTATCTGGCGAATGGTACACTGCAAGCAAGTTTATCAAGGAGAAGGCAAGTTTTCCTAGCTTCAAACTGGATGATGTGATTGCCTTTCTTAAGGCTGCTGAGCATGAAATGATTGAAAATCACATGATTAAGGAGGATAAACCCAGTTTTCAAATGAACAATGCTCTCGTAGCACCGATGGGAAACCTCACAATCAAATCTCATCAACCAATCATTGAAGAACCATCAAACACAGGCTCAACCTGCAGTGGACAGTCAAGATTTAACGTCCAATTGATTGAGAATGAGGCTCCATCTGCTGCTGGTGGACAATCTGCTTTCTTACACAACAACAGTGCCAATGGAACAAATTATCAAGCCTTGTTTTCAATGTTCACTGATTCATATCATGCCTTTGTAGCCAAAAATCTCATCAATACAAGCATTGTGCAGGAAGATCTAGAACAAATTGATGCTCATGACTTGGAAGATATGGATATCAAGTGGCAGGTAGCCATGCTTGCAGTAGAAGCAAGAGATTATAAAACAGGACTAGTAGGACAAGTTTCAATGGACCTAATGAGAGAATTAGATTTGATAAATCTAAGGCCATTTGCTACAACTGTCAACAACCCGGTCACTTTGCAAGAGAGTGTAATCTGCCTAAACAAACTGGAAACCAATTGAACCAGACTCAATTCTACCAAAATCAGAACCAAAACTTCCAGCAAAGAACTCAAATCTCCAACCAGAACCCATATCAACACCAAAACAGAAATCAGCAACAAACCTTTCAACCTCAGAGAAATAATCAGATGCAGGTTCACACAAACCAAAATAGACCAACTCAAAATGTTGTGAACCAACAAAGGGATCAAGGGAATGTAGCTGTTACAAGGGTGGCTCAGGATGGAGAGTTTGACTGGAGTAATTATGCTGCAGAGATGGAGAAGGCCAATGTTGCATTCATGGCTAAAATTCATGACAAGGCTGAATCTTCAAACACTCAGGTACATTCTGATACTTCTATTTCTGATCTTCTTACTACAATTGATGATTTAAATTAGGAGGTTGGAAAATGGAAAACTGAATGTGGAAGGAAGGATGTCTTTCTGAATGTGTATGAGGCAAGTGAGGTAACATATGAAAGTCAAATCAAGGGATTGGAGGATGATTGTATGGTATCATATCAAGCTCAATCCAAAATGAGAATTGAGATAGAGGGACTAAAGAAAATGTTTGCCGAAGAAAAACTCAAGAATGCAGAGTTGTTGATTGAAATGGAGTTTTTGAAAAACCTTGTCTCTACTGGAAACATTGTTGGTCATATTGAAAAAATGACAGAGGAAGAGAAGTACAAGAAGGTACGGTACCAACACCATTCTGTGACAGTTAACCATTGAAGGTTGATAAAGAGAGTAGGCGTGAGTATCTCAAACAATTCAAGAATGTGTTTGATGATAAGCCTGAATTTATCAAGCAGTATGATGATGTGATTGTAGATCAGGATGGAGAATTTGTGATGAAACAGACTGATAAGCAAGAAACTGTGATTGATGAACAGCTTCAAGGAGAGAAAAAGAAGTGGAGTGAATACTCCAGTGAAGAAAGCAATTGTAGCTGTGGAAGCTCTAAGTCATCAAAGGGGAAGAAGAAGAAAAGTACAAATAAGAAGAAAAGTGACAAAATTCCTCTTCTGCCACAAATGACATCAAAGCAAAGTAAGAACCAAGAGAAAATGAGAAGAGAACATGTTCCATTTGACCTATGTGCTAGACCACAACCAGTCATCAAAAAGAAAACAGAACAACCAGTGAAATCCTCATATGATCAGAGTCATCCACCAATCTACCCAGTCTTTTCTAATCATGAATTATTTGATATTGGAGATGTGGATTATGCTCCAAGAAGAAGATATTCAAAAGAACAAGAAGGAAGCTCTTCAAGAATGCCATCCAAGCTGAAGAAAATTGTTTTTGTCAAGGAAAAATATCCACAAGCAATTGATATCAGCAAGCCAATCAAGATGGATTTCTCCAACACTATGAATCCAAAGACATCTTTAGGATTTGACTTCCCTAAACCAAGTGACAAGATAAAAGACAAGAAACTTCTTGAAGATATGGGAATCTTTTCTAAAGTATTCTGCAAGAAATGTGATGCATATGGGCATCACACTGACTCTTGCTGGATTCTTGAGGATATTTTTGAAATCCCAGATGTGATTAGTGGCTTTGACATAAAAATCTACAAAGAAATGTATGAGAGATACTTGAATGGAAATAAACACCCATCTGAAGATAAGAACCATTAGCCTATGTTGGAACAAAGGCTCAAAACAATTTTGAAGATCAAAGAGAATGACCAAACCCTAGACATTCCATTCACTGTTTCATTAATGAATAATTAAATATAGTGAATCTTTGTCTCTGTACAAGACTTTACTGATTATCATTTACTGTTTTGTGTTTGATCTTTGTTCACAATCCTTCATTCCCAATCATTGGATATCCTGATTCCGCCGGGATATTCAATCGGTCTTTGGGTATTCGAGTCGGTGTGTTCTTGTCGAACCTTTGCTAAGGTTTCACCCGACTCACGGTAAAGCCAAGAGGAGACCAGGTGTTTTGAATGGTGATGAGAAGTTTCGGTTAAAACAAGGATTTGAACCTAGAGGATTCAAGAGGAAGACAAAGAAGGAGGTAGAAGAAGAGAAGGACAAGGTGATTGAGCAAGTTGATAGTAGCAATAAGGTGTTTGCTGTGTACTCTGGATCAGAGTCAGACACTGATGAGGATTGTGAAGTTGTGTATGAAGATCCACCACCAGTTCCAATTCCAACTCCTGATGCATCTTTCACTATCTCTGAATTAAAAACTGATGGAGTTTGTAACTCAGAATCAAACTGATTCCTTTTTGTGTAAGTGCAGGAACAGTCCATGAGTAGTAATGATCTATGGTATATGGACAGTGGATGTTCAAGGCACATGACATGTGACAAGACTGCATTGATTAATTATGTGAAGAAATATGAGGGACCAGTTGCATTTGGGAGTGATGAAAATGGGGGAAAAATTGTTGGAAAAGGAACACTCACAAATGGCAAAGTATCCTTTGAGAATGTTCTACATGTTGAAGGTCTACAGTACAATTTGCTGAGCATTTCTCAAGTATGTGACAAGGGATACAAAGTTGCCTTCAATGATGAACATTGCCTGATTTTGAAGCCAGAGTTTGTGATTCCAACTGAAATGATCATGATGATGGCCCCAAGAAATGGCAACCTCTATGAACTAAGAATGAATACTGCAACTTCAAAAGGTGGTTCATGTTTATATCACAGGCAACTGAGAATGAAACCAAGCTATGGCATAGGAAGATGTGTCATGTGAATTTGATGAACATGAACAAACTAGTGAAAGGTGAACATGTTGTTGGCCTTCCCACAAGAGAGTTCAAGCTAGAAGAAAAATGCACATCTTGCCTAAAAGGAAAACAACACAAATACTCACACAAGAGCAAATTGATAAACACAATGGATGAGGTCTTGGAATTACTTCACATGGACTTGTTTGGTCCAGTGAGTGTTCCAAGTATTGGAAAGAAGAGATACTGCCTAGTGATAACTGATGACTTTTCAAGATTCACTTGGGTATATTTCATGGGCAACAAGGATGAAACCCCAAACCTGATCAAATCCTGTGTACTCAAGATGGAAAATCAACTTGAATTCAAGAATGAAACTATGTGTGAATTCTGCACTTCTAAGGGAATTTTCAGTAGTACAGTGCTCCTAGAACCCCTGAACAAAATGGTGTTGCAGAAAGGAAAAATAGAACTTTAATTGAAGCTGCAAGAACCATGAATGCTGATGCCAACCTTCCTGTTACCTTCTGGGAAGAAGCAATTAATACTGTATGTTATGTGCAGAACAGGGTTCTACTTAACAAGGCTCAAAACAAAACTCCATATGAAATTCTCTTCCAGAGAAAGCCTTATGTGAAGTTCTTGAAGCCTTTTGGATGCAGATGCTCACTCTTGAATACAAAGGACTACTTGAACAAATTCCAGTCCAAATCACTAGAATGTTTCTTTGTGGGCTATTCATCTCATTCAAAAGCTTATAGAGTCTATGTGAAATAGCACATGGTGGTCATTGAATCATCTGACATAATCTTCAATGAAAATCAGTTCAACAATACTGATGGTCCAAAATGGCTATTTGATCTTGAGAAAATGATCAAATCATTTAAAATCTATAGTGAAGAAATGGATGATAGTATGTACAGAACCAGCTTTGAAGAAAAAGGAAAATCAAAACAAGTTGATCTGGACGAAATATGGACATCAGTTGCTCTTGAAGCAAAATGGATTTAACTTTGGAAGAAACATCCAAGGAGAAGTTGAAGTAGAGAGAGTTGGACAAGATGCTGCAGTTGAAGTCTCATATGAAAATGAGCCTATCCAGAGTCAACAACCTTCTCAGACTGAAGAAATGCATCAGTTCGAAGATAGGTTTCAGACCCTATTTGACCCATTGCAGCTAGGAGGAAATGAGGCATCTACATCAGAACTCAATCATGTTCAAGACTCTACTGAAAATCAAGACAGATCTGAAGATGAATCTGCTGAGATGAATATGACAAATCTAGAGGCAGAAGTGTTTGTACCACTAGTTGTTCAAACTACCTCTGTTGAAAGAGATCACCCTACAGAGAACATAATTGGAGACCTACATGAAAGAGTTACCTGAAGTGCATCTGAAAGAGCAAATATCTGCCTGTATGCTTACTTTCTATCCCAAGTTGAACCAAAGAATATCAATCATGCTCTAAAGGACAATAGTTGGGTGGAAGCTATGTAGGAGGAATTGGCTCAGTTCAGAGACTTTCATGTGTGGGACTTGGTGGACAAGCCCAGAGGCAAGTATGCAATTGGTACAAAATGGGTCTTTAGAAACAAGAAGGATGAAAGGGGGATAGTGATTAAGAACAAAACTAGATTGGTAACTCTAGGGTGCTACAAGAAGGAGTAGACTTTGAAGAGGTATTTGCTCCTGTTGCAAGACTAGAGGCTATCGGGATTTTTCTAGCATATGCAGCATCAATGAACATTTTAGTCTATCAGCTTGATGTAAAATCTGCATTTCTGAATGGAAAGATAGATGAAGAAGTTTATGTCACTCAACCTTCTGGATTTGAAGATCCAATTCATCCAAACAAAGTCTACAAGCTCAGTGAAGGCACTTTATGGACTACATCAGGCACCAACAGCCTGGTATGATGAGCTGTCTAACCATCTGTTAGAACATGGTTTCTGCAGAGGGGCCATTGACAAGACTTTGTTTTACAAAAGAAAAGGAAAAGATTTGCTACTGCTGCAAGTGTATGTGGATGACATCATTTTTGGCACAACAAATGAACAAATGTGCAAGGATTTTGAGCAAGTGATGAAGTCCAAATACAAAATGAGCTCAATGGGAGAGATGAATTTCTTCCTTGACTGCAAGTGCAATAGAAGGCAGATGGAATTTTCATCAATCAATCAAAATATGTTCAAGAAATTCTCACCAAGTTCAAGTGCCAAGACTTCAAGACAGTGTCCACACCAATGGACACACATGAGAAAATGGTACCTGATGAAAAGGGGGACCCAGTAGACTAGCATGAATATAGGGCCAAGATAGGATCATTGATGTATTTCACAGCATCTAGGCCATATATTATGTTTGCTGTGTGTGTTTGTGCAAGATTTCAAGCTAACCCCAAGGTGTCACATATGCTAGCAGTGAAAAGAATATTCAGATACTTGAAAGGAAAACCAGACTTGGGAATTTGGTATCCAAAGAACCCTTCCTTTGATTTGATGGCTTATACTAACAGTGACTATGATGGTTGCAACATGAGTAGAAAATCAACTTCAGGAGGATGTTAGCTTCTTGGAAACAGACTAGTGTCATGGCAATGCAAGAAACAAACCACAGTGTCAATCTCTACTGCTGAAGCGGAGTACATTGCTGCATCTGCTTGCTGTGCACAGGTTCTGTGGATTCAAAACCAACTGCTGGATTATGGTCTGAATTTCTTACTCACACCTATTTTAATTGATAACACTGCTGCTATGTTTATAGTTAAGAATCCAGTCCAACATTCTAAGACTAAGCATATTGAAATTAGGCATCATTTCATTAGAGATTGTCAAGAAAAGGGCTTAATAGAAATCAAAAGGGTAGATACATCTGAAAATTTGGCTGATCTGTTCACCAAACCTTTTGATAAAACCAGATTCCATTTTCTGTTAAAATGCCTAGTAATGATTAATGCTGATGAAGTCTGATTTATGATGTGTGCTTAGGTGAGGTGCTAATTGATCATCTATGTTTCTCACTGTGAATGTTTGCATGATTGATTGCTGTGCTTAACTGACTATTCTGCTTGCCTTAATCATGTGTGTGACTGTTTATTCTATGTGCTGAAATGATCAATCTAATTATGAGTGTGACTAAATTGTTTGAAACATTTTGATTTGTGTTTTTACAGCTATTGATATCTTGACTTGTGCATACATGATAAATTTTAGGAGTCTAAGTATTTCAAGTATGATTCTGTGCTCAACTGTGTGCTTATTGCTCCTCGAGCAAAGGCATTGGATCTTAAATGTCAACTTCAAGGCATTCGAGCACAGACATCATAGCTCAGTTGCTCGAGCATGGAAACTTTGAAACTTTGATTCCAAGTCTATCAAGCAAGAATCTGCATGGGATGAAGTATTTTTGGCTTCATGAGCACAAATGGTCATGCTTTATAAACTCTAAGTGTTTTGAGCATGACTCTGTGCTTGGTACTGTGCTTAATGTTCCTTGAGCACCGGTAGTGGTACTTGTATTGACAATTCTTAACTTTTAGTCCTTTGAGCATGATTAAATGACTGTTGTTCGAGCATTGATATGTTTACCCGAAAAGAAACTTATCCCTTACTCGAGCATGCAACAACGAGCACAATACCCTTCTGGAAATTCCAAGTCTGCTTGTTTATTCTAATATGCTCGAAAGGATTTCGAGTATGCTCGACAGATTACTGAGCATACTTGACTGAATTATGTGCTGTAGCAAGTTGTGTGTAACACTTCTGAAGTGTCTGCTAATCAATTGTGCTTAAAAGACAACAAAGTTTTCAGAATCTAAGCTTAAAAATGACCTGTCAAAAGAAATGATTTTGAAACTGTAAAATGTTTTAAGATAAGCAACACTATTTTGGTGATCATACAAGAGAGATGATAATATTATCCAAGTTCCAAATCAGAAGTGAAAATTGATTTTGAAGTGGAGATTGAATCCAACTAATGAATGGGAAATGATAGTATATTATCTAATATCCTAACTCATGGATTATAGGCTTAAAAGATTTCTGTTCAGTAAACTGACAATTTGTGTGGTATCTTCTCATGAGTGTAGTGACCTATGTGATACAAATACTATAATCATGCTAAGTGTGATGTGGTGATTCATTTGAAAGCTAAGGTATGTTTCCTTGCACATCTCTCCGAATGATAGGCAGAAAGGCAATTATCCAATCATACACGAGCCTGTTGATTTGGTCTAACAAAAACAAGTCCTCTAATTATGAGCAGATACTAAATAGCTATATATATATATATATGAAAGTTTATCAAAAGAAAATGAAGCAAATGAAAAAGAGTGAAAAAGAAAATGAAATATGCTTCAAAATAATTAATGATAAATAAATATATCATGACCTTAAGGGGCACTAAAAGAACTACAAGAATGGGGCATTCAAATAAGTCCTAAACACTCTGAATGTAAGACATGTAAGTCCGAATGGCTTATAAGTTCAACTTTCAACCTTATGGTCTGATAAATTATTTATCTTAATATTAACTAAACTGCTCGAACAAACAAATATTTTGCCCAAGGCATCAAGGGGTTGAAGTCAATTCGGGGTGATTTGGAGAAAGCTAAATAAGCTTTGAGAAGAGATAAGGAACAACTAAAGTCTAAAATGTGATCATTCTAACCCAAGCAACTAACTGTCACACCCCGTTAAGCGAATTGCGGAAGCGTAAAACGGAAATGCAACAGATACAACTGGTATCAAATACATTGTTCATAAAGAAACATTACTAACTAATTTACAATATATTATATCGTTCTAACATCTTTTACAAACTAGGTGATACAATCAAACCGGTTCTTCAATTAATTTACTTCTAACTCAAATGCCCATGACATCAATCACCAATCAGACACGTAACGCACAGGAAATTACTTCTCATATCTGATTACCTGAAAAGCATGTTAAAACAGGTCAACTACGAATAGTTGGTGAGTTTCATAAGTTTAACGAAATCAGTTCTGCGTACCACACAGTTATAGTTTGTATGTACACGCGTATGTAAAAATATGTATTTACGTTTGTATAAATATGTACAACCATATCCTTGTGTGTGCATATGCATACATGTAAGTTTATAATATGAATTCCAAATTTCGGTAAAATCGTGATTGTTTGTTCGTACTACCTATTTCCAATTCCGGGTTTAACCAACCTCTGTGGACCCCCTTCCTCCCACAACGATTCCACCTAAACTCAAACATTATATAGTGTACACGCAAATAATTAGTATATTCTACACATAAAATTTCCTACGGCTAATCACATAGCATGTATATAGACACATATACACATATAGTATTTATCACATATCACCAAATACTGTGGCTCCCCATCCGCCCACAATACGCATAATCACATTATTTTCTTAACATTCATGTCATAATCAAGTTAGTTCATTTAATAATTTGCAGCAGAACTTGGCTCATAGGCCATACTCAACTTTAGATTAGTAAGTTGCAGCAGAACTTCGATCATAGGCCATACTCAACTTTAGTTTAGTAAGTTGCAGCAGAACTTGGCTCATAGGCCATACTGAACTTTAGTTTAGTCAGTTGCAGCAGAACTTGGCTCATAGGCCATACTCAACTTTAGTTTATAAGTTGCAGCAGAACTTGGCTCATAGGCCATACTGAACTTTAGTTTAGTAAGTTGCAGCAGAACTTGGCTCATAGGCCACTCTCAACTTTAGTTTAGTAAATTGCAGCAGAACTTGGCTCATAGGCCACACTCAACTTTAGTTTAGTACTATTGTGGCCCCCCCTTCCGTCGACAATAGCCGCATGGTCATTACAGACCACGTTATTCACCAATGGCCATTACAGACCACGTTATTCACCAATGGCCATTACAGACCACGTTATTTCCTCAACCTGTTGTGTGTAGCATTATATAGCGTATTTGTATAAACAGGTTGTCACGTATGATTTCATTATGTTTTGGCATTCGTAGTGTTTCCATTTAATATATCAATCACGATAATAATCACCTTTCCTCAGCACGTAGTTTATCATTATGTTTGTAGGAATTTTTCATATATGAAGGTTCAGGTATTTTTCTTTCTGTATCGTTTTCAGATAGATAATGCATATGAACATGCTTTTCACCCCAAAAGTTTGTAAACAGTTTGAAAAGAGGGGTCATGAAACTCACGGTTTTGTAGGCACTCAGTGCGAGATCAGCACGGTGTTCGTTTCCCTTGCTATCACTTAGTCCGTATAGTGCGTATTATAATAATATTAATATTTTAATATTATTATAATCTCAGTACTAAACTGGGCTGTATAACTAATTTGGGTATAACTGGAACGCCCAGAAAGTGACAATAGGCTTAGGTTGTGATGTTGTTCAATGTCTAATACTTAAAACCGAACTTGGCTCAGATTTCCGTTTTCCCAGCTGGGCCAAGTTGTTTGTTTACGCGTTCAGAAAATAATTATGGGGAAATAAGCTTGGGTAAATGTATTGGTTAATAAAATGATTAAGTTATAAAGAAGGATCACATACTGGGGTACCGGATTAGCCTCGGGGCCCGTTTCCGTTTATTCAGTTTGATTTAAGAAGAAACGCGCACAATCTATCCGGATTATCCAGTTTTCTCATAGAAAAGTTTGTTTTTACTTAATTAATCCAAAAATATGATTTTTGATCACTCTTGGTGTTTTGATATTCCCGCAGGTTCGTTAGTCGCGAACTTGCTGGTTTTTATAAAAACTGAATTAGTTTAATCTTCAAATTAGCATAATTCAATAACTGTTAATCATTAAATTATGAAAATTTAGCCACTTATCAATTAAAATATGTAGATTTTTATAAAAATATTTCTGGAATTATTTACTGATTTATTAATTTATAAAAATTCATTTTATCAGCTATATTTCGCCTCAAAATCGTCCGTTTATCCCAAACAATTTCCAAAAATTCCACAAAAATTCCTGAATACTCAAATCATGTCCCAAAACAACCTGTATTAATTCAAGAATATAAAAAGCTTGTTCAATATTCTTTTTGGCCCAAATTCGGCTATAAAAATTTGCACGAACGCATATATACAAAACACCTTTAGACTTCTCCAAATGATCTAAAAATTCATATGTTTTTAAAATACATCAAATCTGAGTTCCCAGAAAAATTTCATAATTTTTGGAGCATTTTAACTATTTTTCCCCATTAAACGTCCCAATTTGGTATTAAATTCGCCAAATATTCTCGGTTGGTCGAAAAATTACCAACTTTTAACAGGGACTCAATGACATTATCCCTGATTTCCTTGCAAAATTTCAAGGGCTAATAATATGGACATTATAACCTTAACCTAAACAGCCCGTAATCGAGTAAATCGGTATTACCTTTGCGGTTTTGGTTCGTTTTCGCTCTCTTAATCCAATTTTTGTGTTCTTGTGCTTCTATATAAGCTAGGTACAGATCCTATATCACAAACCAAGCAGGTTTCATCAATATAACAGCCCTTTAACTTAGGGTTTCGGCTAGTGCACAAAAACGAACTTTTGAACCGAAAAAACGCCGTTTCAAACCTTTAATCCGTGTTTATGGCCAAAAAAACTATTACACCAGGTTCCTCACCATGTTTATGATCAAAAAATGTTTATGGACCATTTTTAAGGTTTTTACATGGTTAGGAACGATTTTTGGCAATCAAGCTATGTTTATATGGTATTAATCGAGTTTAAACGAGCCGAAAATCGATTATTTATGACATCTTTACCTAGTTCTTGCTGGGTTTTGAGAAAACCAGGTTGATATCCAGATTCTTCACAAGAAAATGACTTCAAATATCTTGAACTTGTTTAATATTTAAAGGAAAACCAAGGGTAAAAATGTCTTTGTTGGCAGGCTGGGCTTGTTGGGCCCCCTTTTGGGCCCATTTGGCCCACTTTTCTCGATTTATGTGCCCGAACGTGAAATGCCGAGTCTAAATTTATTTCGAGTTTTGTTTTTTTGGCGAAAAAAATATATCGGGTGCGAAAAACGGAGCGAAACTGAGTGTTTTTCGGCTAGTTTTGTGTAAAATTATAAAACCATACTATACGTTTGTAAAAATCAAAAATATTTTCACGGATCGCTTAAAACATTTTAAATAAGTGTTTGGTAAGTCTTTTTTGGTTTAACAGATGATACAATGCTTGGTTTGTAACTATCTTTCACGTTTAAATCTATAGCGGTAGTTAAACGAGCATGTTTTCGTTTAACTTGTTTGCTATCGAACTAAGGCCATATTACTAATATTTTAGCTTATATTAAACGTATATCACTTATAGATGGCACCCCGAGATATCCGGACCATAACCAGACCCGTTTGGTTATTCGTTTGTTCGTTACGCAATAAGCGGTTAGACGCTTATTCGAGTTTGTAAGTACTAAGGTGTACTCGGTTTTGCCACGGATGTCACACTAACTGAACCTTAAGAATATCACAAAAAGCCATTAGAATCATGCTAAGTGCATACACCTAGTGTCAACCTGACTTAAGTCATAATACGGCTGAAAATGAAGTGGTGTGACAGTTATTGGACAATCTGATCCCATGTTGAGATCTCTCCAATGAATTGGAATAACTTTTTGAACTGGATTTTGATCTGTTGTTCACCTCAAACCCAAGCTTAAGCAAACGGAATGATTTCATTAACTTGTAATCTTAATTATTGCAAAGTTTGAGTGTGGTCTTTGTCATAACTTCTAGGCAAATGATATTGACTTCACCAATGTTATCTGTGTTTGTTCTAAGTATTTTCAAGTATGATCTAGGAATTAGACTGTACTTAGAGCTTGCTTTTGATGTGTTTATGTTATCTTTGTTCTACGAGCCCGAAGATATGCTTTGTTATTTTACTAAGTATCTTCGAGCATGACTGCATGAGTAAGTGTTTGATTTCAAGTCTACGAGCAAAAGAACTGACTAATAGGAAATATCTAAGTGTTTCGAGCAAAGTGTGTGCTAGGTTTCTTAGTGAGAGTTTCGAGCTTAGGAGATAGATGAATCTATTGCTAAGTAATTTTTGAGCACACTAGGGTACCAGATTTGAGTCCATGCTCGAGCATATCATGATTATTTGGATAAGGTGTTGAGCACAAGTCCATTCGAGCACAATGCCTAGAGTGTACTAGTGCTCAAGGACGATTATATTCCAAGTACGTCAAGAAAGGATGTACTAAGTACTCGAGTACAAGGGGAGCCAGCTGTCTATTTGGCTGTATGCTCGAGCAAGGGAAGTCCATTAAATTTGAATTTATTGACAACTGTCGTGCACTAGACGACAAACCAAGGTACCGTACCACCAAACGTTATGTATAAAAGAGGGACTTAGAAACTTTATCACTTATTTTCTCCCTCTCTTAAACCTAAACGCAAAACCCTCTTGCTCATGCTTTCCCCTGCCTACTCGAATACGCTTCTACTTGATAGTTCATACTTTAATTTAGCCATTAGCACTGTTTCGACTTCAGTAAGACATCAATGATTGATAATCGTCACACCGATTTCGAAATTAGGGTTTCTAATTGATTTACGGACTAATTGTTTACTTGTTTTTGCAAGTACGCATATTACTACGAAACAGGTTACTGAAGAGACCATAATCATCTAGCTGTATTCATACCATAGTCTGCAATCTTGTGTACTGACTTTATTCCTTTCATTTTGCAGAACTAATGGCCATGAAATTTGAAAAGAGGCATAACATGAGTGCCTTGTTGGAGGTAAATGACGATAATAGGGAGGTGGAGCTCATGATAAACTTCCTGAACAACTCCAACCTGAGGGTCGTTCTCACAGTTAATCCCACGATTTACAAAAATCATATTTTCGATTTTTGTGAGTCAGCTACCTATGTGAACGATGTCAATGGAGAACGAATTGAGGCATCAGTTTTGCATCATGAAATTGAGATCACAGAAGCCTCAATCAGAGAGGCATTTGAGCTAAATGGCAACTTTGATGCTCAGCTCTCATACTCTGTCCCAATATTGTTAAGGGTCTTTCAAGAGACTCTAGGGTATCAAGGAGGAGTTAGTGAAGCAAAATTTCAGAAAGGAAGCTTTCCTTTGATATACCGATTTTTGATACATCACGTAACTCAGTCTCTATCTCCTCGGAGAGGGACTTGGACTCTTTTGAGTAGAGAACTAGGGACACTCACAGTGGCTATTCTCTATCAGCAACCATTTAATGTCTCAAGACTCATCTTTCAAGGGTTGAAGTCGAATGCAAGGAATGAGAGAGGCAAGCGGTTTCTCATGTATCCGCGATTTTTACAAGTTTTGATTGACAGAGCTCTACCTAATCTTGCACAAAATGGTGAAATTGAGATTACAAGATCCTAATGTATGCAAGAGGATGAAGGATGCTCAAAGTAAAGTCATCGAGAATGATGATTGGGATGTACTCCCATGGCTGCTTGAGCCACCTCTTGTTGCTATTGATGTTCCAAGTACTCCTGAAAAGAGTGATGATGAGGATGATAATGATGCAAATGATGGTGATGACCAGAATGATGGAGGAGAAGATGGTCCTGGTGGTGTTAATTTGTTGATTGAAGGCATTGTTGAAGGTGCTCAAGCTGCTATTGTTGAAAGTGCACCAACAGTTGAACTAAGAAGATCATGATGATGGCTCCAAGAAATGACAACCTCTATGAACTAAGAATGAATACTGCTACATCTAGAGGTGGTTCATGCTTTGTTTCCAAAGCCACTAAAAGTGAGACCAAACTGTGGCATAGGAAGATGTGTCATGTCAACTTGAAGAACATGAACAAGCTAGTGAAAGGTGAACATGTTGTTGGCCTTCCCATAAGAGAGTTCAAGCTAGAAGAAAAATGCACATCTTGCCTCAAAGGGAAACAACATAAATCCTCACATAAGAGAAAAATGGTAAACATCATTGGTGAGGTCTTGGAACTACTTCACATGGATTTGTGTGGTCCAGTAAGTGTTCCAAGTATTGGAAAGAAGAGATACTGCCTAGTGATCACTGATGATTATTCAAGGTTTACTTGGGTATACTTCATGGGGAATAAAGATGAAACCCCAGAATTGATCCGAACCTATGTGTTGAAGAAGGAAAATCAGCTTGAGATGAAGGTCAAAGTCATTAGAAGTGACAATGGAACAGAATTCAAGAATGAAACAATGGAAGAATTTTGCACTTCTAAGGGGATATTTCAACAATACAGTGCAACTAGAACTCCTGAACAGAATGGTGTTGCAGAAAGATGAAACAAAACATTGATTGAAGCCGCAAGGACCATGATTGCTGATGCAAATCTGCCAGTCACTTTCTGGGCAGAAGCAATCAACACTGCATGTTATGTGCAGAACAGGGTTCTTCTAAACAAGGCTCAAAATAAGACTCCATATGAGGTTATCTTAAAAAGAAAGCCCTATGTGAAGTTCTTAAAGCCTTTTGGATGCAGATGATCACTATTGAATACAAAGGACTATCTAAACAAATTCCAGTCAAAGTCTCTAGAATGTTTCTTTGTGGGCTACTCATCTCATTCAAAGGTTTACAGAGTCTATGTGAAGGAGCACATGGTGGTCATTGAGTCATCAGACATAATATTCAATGAAAACCACTTTAACAATGTTGAAGGTCCCAAATGGCTTTTTAACTTGGAAAAAATGATCAAATCTTTCAAAATTTACAACGAAGATATGGATGACAGCATGTACAGAACCAGCTTTGAAGACAAAGGAAAACAAAAACAAGTTGATCTGGATAAGCTATGCTCATCTGTTGCTCCTAATCCAAATGGATTTAACTTCGAAAGAAGCAACCAACAAACTGCTGAAGTTGATATGAATGAACAAGATGAAGCAGATGAAGTCTTTAATGAAGGTACTAGTGAAGTAGAGAGTGAACCCATTCAAAGTCAACAACCTACTCAGTCTGAAGGGATAAATCAATTTGAAGATAGGTTTCAGTCTTTGTTTGACTCTCTACAATTTGGATCAGATGAAGCATCATCATCAAAGATTAATCAAATTCAAGCAGCTGATGAAGCTCAAGAGAGAATTGAAAGTGAATCTGCTGAGTTAAATACGACCAATCTAGAGACAGAAGTGTCTACACAAAAATTTGTGCAGACCGCCTCTGTTGAAAGAAATCACCCTGCAGAAAATATAATAGGAAACTTGCATGAAACGGTGACTAGAAGCTCTTCTGAGAAGGCAAACATCTGCCTGTATGCCTTCTTCTTATCCCAAGTTGAACCAAAGAACATCAATCAGCTCTAAAAGACAACAGCTGGGTAGAAGCTATGCAGGAAGAGTTATCCCAATTCAAAGACTTACATGTATGGGACTTGGTTGACAAGCCTAGAGTCAATTATGCGATTGGTACAAAATGGGTGTTCAGGAACAAGAAAGATGAAAGGGGCATAGTGATCAAGAACAAAGCAAGATTGGTGGCTCTAGGATGCTTACAGGAAGAAGGAGTGGACTTTTAAGAGGTTTTTGCTCTAGTTGCACGACTAGAGGCTATCAGAATCTTTCTTGCATATGCAGCATCAATGAATATTAAAGTCTATCAACTTGATGTGAAGTTTGCATTCTTAAATGGAAAGATTGATGAAGAAGTTTATGTCACACAACCGCCAGGATTTGAAGATCCAGTGCTTCCCAACAAGGTTTACAAACTCAGCAAAGCACTGTATGGATTGCATCAAGCACCAAGGGTCTGGTATGATGAGTTATCAAACCATCTGTTGGAAAATAGCTTCTGTAGAGGAGCTATTGATAAGACCCCGTTCTACAAAGATGGAAGAAGGATCTGCTGCTGTTGCAAGTGTCTGCGGATGACATTATCTTTGGGTCTACAAATGAAAAAATGTGCAAGGAGTTTGAGCAAGTAATGAAGGAGTTTGAGCAAGTAATGAAATCCAAGTACAAGATGAGCTCAATGGGGGAAATGAATTTCTTGCTTGGACTTCAAGTGCAACAGAAAGCTGATGGTATCTTCATTAATCAATCAAAGTATGTGCAAGAGATTCTTAACAAGTTCAAGTGCCAAGACTTCAAGACAGTGTCTACACCAATGGACACACATGAGAAAATGGTCCCTGATGAGAAAGGGGAGCCGGTGGACCAACATGAATATAGGGCCAAGATAGGATCACTGATGTATCTTACAGCATCTAGGCCAGATATTATGTTTGCTGTGTGTGTCTGTGCTAGATTCCAAGCTAACCCTAAAGTCTCACATATGCTAGCAGTTAAGAGGATCTTCAGATATCTAAAGGGAAAACCAAATTTGGGGATTTGTTATTTAAAGAACCCTTCCTTTGACTTGATGGCCTACACAGATAGTGATTATGATGGTTGCAACAAGAGTAGAAAATCAACCTCTAGAGGATGCCAGTTTCTAGGGAACAGGCTGGTGTCCTGGCAATGCAAGAAGCAAACTACAGTGTCAATCTCTACTGCTGAAGCTGAGTACACTGCTGCTTCTACCTGCTGTGCACAGGGTTTGTGGATTCAGAATCAACTGCTGGATTATGGTCTGATTTCTTACTTACCCCTATTTTGATTGATATTACTTCTGCTATGTTCATTGTTAAGAATCTAGTCCAACATTCTAAGACTAAGCACATTGAAATTAGACATCATTTCATTAGCGACCATCAGGAAAAAGGTTTAATAGAAAAGAAGAGGGTAGATACATCTGATAATTTGGCTGATTTATTCACCAAACCTTTAGATAAAACCAGGTTTCTTTTTCTATTAAAATGCCTAGGAATGATAAATGCTGATGAAGTTTGATTTAGCATGTGTGCTTAAGTGAGGTGCTTACCGATTATCTGTGTTACTCACTTTGAATGTTTGCATGATGATTTGCTATGCTTAACTTATTAGTCTAATTGCATGAATCATGTATGTGACTGTTCTTGTATCAAAATCTTGTTCAAATTGTATTAGAGAGAGAAAGTGTATGGATCTGCGCATTCGGTACTTTGATCTGTGCTTGCATGATGTACTTTTGTGATTCTAAGTACTTCGAGCATGAATCTGTGCTTTATATTGTGCTTGTTGCTCCTCGAGCACAAGCAAAGGTACTTGTAAGACTATTCTAAGTCTTTCGAGCACAGATGTCATAGCTCAGTCGCTCAAGCATAGAATTTTGTCTTGAAAACTTTTCCAGTATTTTGAGCATAACTTTGTGTTTTATGGTGTGTTTGATGTTCTTCGAGCACAAACAAACCACACTTGAGGTTTCTCAAGTAACTCGAGCACAAATGTTGTGTTACTTGTGGTCGAGCATGGACATGTGTTCTGGAAAACTTGAGAAGTGTTCCAAGCACATGTCTACTGATTGAGCACGCAACCAAGTCTTTCGAGCACAAGCACTGAAATGATATATCTCAAGGTTGCTCGGTAGAATTTCGAGTATGCTCGATGAATTTCTGAGCATGCTCGACGGACTTATATGTTGATTTGTTTGTTCTATGCTGTCTGAATGAATGTGTTTGACATTAGTTAAGTGTGTGCTTGTTAAATATGCTTAAGTGACATCACTGTCTTTCAAAATCAATCCTTAAAATGAATTCAGAAGAAATGATTTTTGATATTGTGAAATAATTTTAACTAAGCAACACTGTTTTTGGTGATCTCATTAGAGATATGATAAGATTATCCAGTCATAAACTTTAAAGAAGGTTAAAAGCTTTTGAATAGAAATAGTATCCAACCTATGGGAAGTGATAGAAAACTGTTTAAGATAACTAACCTATGGATTATAAGTTCAAAAGGCTTTGAGTACAGTCATTGGCAATGTATGATAGCTTTCATGTAGTTGTCATATGTGATATAAATCTAAATCTTCTAAGTATGATGTGGTGAAACATTGGAAGATAAGGTTATTATCTAATCATACACGAGCCTGTTGGTGTTTCTGGTCTAACAAAATATTAACTAAGTATTTGAACAGAAACAAATTATTGCTATATGGCAAATTTATCAAAAGAAAAGAAAAGGAAGTTATTGAAAAATATAAAAGGATCAAGAATATAGTACAAAGAAATAAGTTATCTGATATCATTGACTTAAGGGGCACTAAGGGAACTACAGGGGTGGGGCATCCAAATAAGTCCTAAACACCCTGAATGTAAGACATGTTAGTCCGGATGGCATGTAAGTCCAATGTTTAACCTTATAGTTTGTTATCTAAAACATATATATATATATATATATATATATATATATATATATAAGTAACTGCTCAATATACAAAAATCAATTTTGACCAGGGCATCAGGGGGTCGAAGTCAATTCGGGGTGATTTGGAGAAAGCTGAATAAGCTTTGAGAAGACATTAGAAGCAACCTAAAAATATAGTGATTACCATTCCTAACTTATGCTCTAATTGAACACTAAATGTATCACAAAAAACAATGAGCATTATGCTAAGTGTACCTGCTATCAACCTGACTCAAGTCATAATAACACTGACCATGAAGTGGTGTGATCTTGTCTTAAATAGTCTGATCCCATGCTGAGATCTTTTTATGAAATTGTTTTCAATATAATGTTCCACTGGAATTTGATCTCTTATTTCACCTTAAACAAATTGCTAAATTCAACTCACTATTCTGAAATGATTATCCTTTATGAATAGTTGAAATTTTGAGCACAGAACATTAATGATCATGTCCGAAATTTGTAGCATAACAGTTGTACTTATCAAACTGAATTGAAAGAAAAATCAATTAAGTGTTTCGAGCAAAGAAACTGTGCTTGCTAGTGCTACATTGTTTCGAGTATACTACATGACTTGTATGATTCATCTATGTGGTTTGAGAATGATTGTTACGTTTGAGCATACTAATGATCTGAAAAATTACTGATAAGAAATTCGAGCATGCACCTTTTCTTTCGAGCACCTGTTATGATATGAAAATTGATTTTATTTGTTTCGAGCATGATTGCATGATAAATTGCCAGATCCAAGTCTTTAAGCACAAAGAATTGACTGATAGGAAGCATTTTAAGTGTTTCGAGCATAGAAATATGCTAGGTGCTTCAGTATGAGAGTTCGAGCTTAAGAACTTGATGGATCATTTTGTTAGTAGTTCGAGCAAACTTGTGTGCTAGACCCTTAAGTTGGGCATTCGAGTACACGCATAGAAAGGATTTAATATGCTAAGGCTTTCGAGCATAAGGGTACATCGAGCACATTGAGCTGTAGCAATCTAAGTAAGTCGAGCAAAGGCTACAACACTGTTAAGAATGCATCTCGAGCAAAAGGTATTGTCATGATAGATTTTTTAAGTATCTCGAGCATGATGCATAGTTGAGTAGGGTTAGATTACAAGTGTGTCTGAGGCATATATATTTTGAATAAAGTTTGCTAAGTACATTCGAGCACACTACACCTCGAGTATGACTCAATACTCAAACAAGTAATCTAATGATCATTAAACATTTGGCTAAGGCATCGAGCACAAGTATATTCGAGCACACTGTCTCGAGTATACTAGTGCTCAAGGGCAGTATATTCCAATTATATCGAGCGAGGGTTGTTCCATGTACTCGAGTACAGTTGGACACAACTGTTCATTCGGTTGTATGCTCGAGCAAGGGAGGTACATTAAATTTGAATTAAATGACAAAAGGAGGTACATGACAACTGTCGTGCACTAGACGACAAAAGGAGGTACTGTACCACCCAAACGTTAGGTATAAAAGGGGGACTTGGAAACTTTTTCACACATTTCTTCTTCTTTTTGTTAAATCTAGATGCAAACCCCTTTGATCGTGTTATTTCCTACTTACTCGAATACTCAATACTCACTCGATTTTACTTCGAATGCAAC
The DNA here is from genome assembly GCF_021521415.1 of Bidens hawaiensis. Lineage (NCBI taxonomy): Eukaryota > Viridiplantae > Streptophyta > Magnoliopsida > Asterales > Asteraceae > Bidens > Bidens hawaiensis. Next base: position 4,355,107 of record NW_027491022.1, read on the forward strand.
CATTAGCTCTGTTTCGACTTCGGTAAGACATCGATATTCAATAATCGTCACACCGATTTTGAAATTAGGGTTTCTAATTGATTTACAAACTAATTGTTTACTTGTTTTTGCAGGTACACATATTACTACGGAACAGGTTATTGAAGACACTATTATCATCTACTTATCCTCGATTATTAGTTCTGCGACTTTGTGTACTGACATATTTTCTTGTTTTGCATAACTGATGGCCTTTAAATTCGAGAAGAGGCACAATATGTGTGTTCAGTTAGAGATTGATGATGACAACATGGAGTTGGAAAACATGATTACATTTCTTAGAAACTCCAACCTGAGGTTAGCACTAACTGAGAACCCCACAATTTACAAGAACTATATTACAGATTTTTGGGGGTCAGCGACCTATGTCAATGATGTGAACGGGAAGAGAATTGAGGCATCTATCCTCAATAATGACATTGAAGTAACAGACGCCTCTATCAGTGCTGCATTGCAACTTAATGAAAATTTTGATGCTCAACCATCTTTCTCGGTCCCAAGACTGTTGAGAGTCTTTCAAGAGACTATGGGATACCAAGGAGGAGTAAAGGAGGGACAGTTTCAGAAAGGAAGTTTTCCACCTATCTACCGGTTCTTGATCCTTCAGGTAATCCAGTCCTTATCTCCTAGGAGAGGGACTTAGACATTATTAAGCAGAGAACTCGGGACTCTCTGTGACATTTGAGCCAAAACAAGGTACACCTCAGTATGTATTTACCGATTAACCAAATAAACGCTTTTTATGTAACGAATGAACGATTAACCGAACGGGTCGGGTTATGACCCACATATCCCGGGGTACCATCTATAAGTGATATACGTTTAATATAAGCTAATAAATCAGTATTATGGCCTTATTTTGATAGCAAACAAGTTAAACGAAAACATGCTCGTTTAACTACCCGCTATAGATTTAAACGCGAAAGATAGTTACAAACCAAGCATTGTATCATCCGTTAAGCCGAAAAAGACTTACCAAACAATTACTTGAAATGTTTTAAATGATCCGTGGAAATATTTTCGATTTTTACAAACGTATAGTATATTTTTATAAATTTACACAAAACTAGCCGAAAAACACTCGTTTTCGCACTGTTTGACGCACCCGATATGTTTTTCGCGTCAAAAACCGGCCCCGAAATAAATTTGGAACTGGGATTTCTCGTTTGGGCTTACAATTCAGCAACATGGGCCAAAATAGGCCCAATTGGGCCTAAATAAAATTCCGGCCGCTAGAATTGGAAAAAAAAACACTTCCTAAGTTTTCCTTTAAATATTGTTATTTGTAATATATTTTTTTTCAACATCATCTTTGGGAAAAATTTGGACACAACCTGCTCTTCATAAAACCCAGCAAGAACAAGGTAATAAAATTTCATTTTGGCTAATTTTTAACCCGTTTAAACTCGCTTAATCACTTGTAAACATAGATTGATTACTAAAAATCATTCCTAACCATGTGAAAATCCTAAAAATGGTCCATAAACATGGTTTGAACATACACATGGTAAGGAACCTGGTTTGATAGTTTTTTTGGCCATAAACACGGATTAAAGGGTTGAAACGACATTTTTACGGTTCAAAAGTTCGTTTTTGTGCACTAGCCGAAACACTAAGTTAAGGGCTGTTATGTTGATGAAAAATTGCTTGGTTTGTGATATAGCACTTGTATCTAGCCTACATAGGAGCACAAGAGATTGAAAAGTTGATTAGAAAGGCGGAACGAACCAAAACCGCTAAGGTAATGCCGAAACACTTGCTTATGGGCTGTTTAGGTTTAGGTTGTGATGTACATATTATTTGACCTTGAAATCATGCAGGGACATCAGGAACCATGTCATTGAGTCCCTGTTCAAATTTGGTAATTCTTCGACCATCTGAGAATATTTGGAAAATTTATTACCGAATTAGGACGTTTAATGGGGAAACATAGTTAAAATGCTTCAAAAATTATGAAATTTTTCTGGGAATTCAGCTTTATTGTATTTTGATCACATATGAATTTTGGGATCATTTGGAGAAGGCTAAGGATGTTTTGTGCTTACGCGTTCGTATGAATTTTTATAGCAGAATTTGGGCCGAAAAGAATATTGAACAAGCTTATTGCATTCTGGAATTAATACAGGTTGTTTTGGGACATAATTTGAGTATTCAGGAACTTTTGTCGAATTTTTGGAAATCGTTTGGAATAAACGGACGATTTTCAGGCGAAATATAGCTGATAAAATAATTTTTTATAAATTAATAAATCAGTAAATAAATCCAGAAATATTTTTATAAAAATCTACATATTTTAGTTGATAAGTGGCTAAATTTTCATAATTTAATCATTGACGGTTAATTAATTATGCTAATTTGAAGATTAAACAAATTCAGTTCTTATAAAAACCAGCAAGTTCGCGACCAACGAACCTGGGGGAATATCAAAACACCAAAAGTGATCAAAAATCATATCTTTGGATTAATTAAGTAAAAACGAACATTTCTATGAGAAACCTGGACAATCTGGATAGGTTGTGCGCGTTTCTTCTCAAATTAAACTGAATATACGGAAACGGGCCCGTAGCTAATCCGGGACCCCAATAAATGATCTTTCTTTATAACTTAATCATTTTATTAACCAACACATTTACCCATGTTTATTTCTCCATAACTGTTTTCAAAACGCGGTAAACGAACAATTTGGCCCAGCTGGGAAATCGTGAAACTGAGCCAAGTTCGGTTTTAAGTATTAGACATTGAACAACATCACTACCTAAGCCTTCTGGGCATTCCAGCTATACCCGGATTAGTTATACAGCCTAGTTTAGTATTGACATTATAATAATATTAAAATATTAATATTATTATAATATTGATTATAGGAAACCGTGATTGTAAATTATACAAACCTCGAACCGACGTGCTACTGATTATCTACTAAACCGTGAGTTTCATGACCCCACTCTTTAAACAGTTTTACGAACTTTTGGGGTGAAAAACATGTTTGATTATGTATACATATCTGAAATTTGTAATGATGTGAATTATCTAAGTGCTAACACATGAAAGTCCCCACGATCACAGTGATTAACTTCGAGCCGGTGGCTTGTGAATAGTACTACTGGTTTGACAAACCCAAACGGAATCGGCCTGGTTCCCGTGTCACATAGCGCCGTTTGCACATGACCATATTTATACATACAGGCTATGTAGTGTTAGACATAGCTACCGGGGCATGTTGTGGGCGGAAGGGGAGCCACAGTGGTTGATTGGGCGTGGGAAATGGATGCACGCAGCACATACAGTCAAGGCTTCACTGTAGCTTAGCATAATTACATCACTTACATACATACATACTTATATCATGATTACAAGTGTTAACTTGTGAATATTCATAACTATTTTCTTGAAACTCGTGAAACTCACCAACTCTAGTAGTTGACCCGTTTTAAATTGCTTTTTAGGATTACCAAAGTTGTAATAGAGTGATGTCGTGCTATCTATTGTGGAACATGCTCGATGCTATGTGAATAGATGCAAGGTTATTAGTACGAATAGAATAGTTTAACGAGTGTATTTTGTTGTAACACCTAGTTTGAACACAAAGATATATCAATGTAATATAATGTAAATTAGTTTGTAATGTTTCTTTATAAACAATGTTGTTGATACCAGAGGTGTCTGTTACATTCCACTTTTATGCTTCCGCATTGTGCTAGTCGGGGTGTGACAGAAGTTTGTATCAGAGCCATTAGTTATAAAGGATTAGGTTATCCCTTAGGGTACCTAAAATATAACCGTAGGCTCGGTTAACTCTAGGGCGATACTCTACCAACAACCCTTCAACATTTCAAGACTTATCTTCCAAGGGTTAGTGTCAAATGCAGAGAAAGAAGTCAATCAAAGATTTCTTATGTATCCTCGTTTCCTGCAAATTTTTAGGACCGTTCGTCGGGTGAAACCTTAGCAAAGGTTTGACAAGAACACACCGACACAAATACTTAAAAGACCGATTGAATATCCCGGTGGAATCAGGATATACAATGATTGAGAATGAAGGATTGTGAACAGATATCAAACACAAAACAGTAAATGATAATCAGTAAAGTCTTGTACAGAGACAAAGATTCATTATATTTAATAATACGTCAAGGTACAGTGAATGGAATGTCTAGGGTTTTGTGTGACGGCGGCTGTTTATCGTAATCAGTGAGTGCCTGCCAATTCCGTCTCCAGATCTCTGATTCTAGAAATTCGTCCCCTAAAGGTAACCTAGGACGCCTATTTATAGACCTTGACTTTCCTTTTCAGACGTCCTAGTCATTACATAATGAAAGATAAATCTAATACAAGTGTTTCAGTCCTCGAGCAAGGTACATACCTTGCTCGAGCAAACTTCCTATACTAGGTGTGCTCGATGAGTGTCTTCAAGCAGACTTTACTTAGAATATATTCTCTTTCGAAGAATACATATTCCCTTCGAGTAAGCTTCATTCGTCTTGACTTGTCCAAACTTTGCTCGAATAGGTCCATCGAGAAAGCTCATTCTTCTTGATGTCTTCAGCTTTTCTTATTTAGCAATCTTTAGCATGCTCGGATGTAAATCTTGCTCGGTAACTGAACTGTGCTCGAAGTCTTTGCTTAGATTCACGTGACATCCTCTTATTGCATCCATGCTCGTCCCCATGTGCTCGATCATCCTGTGCTCGTAACACTTGGCTGGAACTTGTATGATCAAGCAGTTTGCTCGATTGGCAATCCATGCTCGATAGAAGAATATTCTTGCTCGTTGAAGTGTAGCTTGCTCGAAGCCTTCAACACTTAGAAGAATCAACCATTTAAGGTTCAGAACCTTGCTCGAAGTAGTAAAAACCATGCTCGATCGTCTGGGCTTGCTCGAATTCCATACTTAGCCGTTTCTGAGGAGGTTGAGAAGATTCCAATCTTCCTTATCAAAAATCCGACCCAACAATATCCCCCTAGATTGGAACAAGCTCAGATACACCAAAACATACCTGCACAGAGTTACACATTTATCAGATTTCTAGATAAATCATTTAAGAACGTGTCATTTCATTACATAATTGGAATTTTTGCCACATACGCATTACACACTAAATTTTTACAACTCAAACAAAATACGAAGATAAACAAAATTAAAAATCAATCATCCATTAGCTCCATTCTGTTATCTTCTTCCTCTGTTCTTGGCTTCAGCCCTTTCTTTCAGTTTCTTCACATATGCTGCTCTTTGCTTCAGCATGTCAAGTTCAGAGGAGTCAGAGGCATCACTTGGGAATCTTGCATCAATCAAATCTTTTAAATCTTGTGGATGCATATAATGCAGATCACCATCCTCTCTTATGATTGCAATAGGTATACCTGACTCATTTCTCAAAGTGGTCGAATCATCATTTTGATTGTACGTTATGTATGTGATTCTTCCAAATTGTTGCACTCTTGAGTTGGGTTCCTTCATCTCTTCTCTCGTAGCCAAGCACTCTTTTAAGGTCTTCCTTTTCAGATGAGAGCTGCTTGCTAGGGTTCTCTTTTTCTTTGATTCAGAGAGAGAAAACTCAGATATGTGAACTTCACTTATTCTCTTCCTCCTTTTCTCTTTTTCTGCTTGGCTCCTGATTTCTCTCTTCTTCTGCTGCAGAAATGGGAATCCCTTTTTTGCTTGATCTTTTAAAAACTTTGAGAGATCATTCCTTAGTTGACCAGATGACTGACTCCTTACCTGATTGTCGTATAAAGTCAGCTCAGCCATCTTGGTCAGTTGTTCTGTTGTAAAGTTTCTCAAATCATCTTTGAAGATGATAAGATGTTCTGCTTCATCTTCAGTGACAACCCTTAAGGTCTTCGATCTTCTGTCAAGGTAGAGATGTGTTGGAAAATTCAAATTTCTTGGCTGCACAGGCCTCAGACTCTCTGACCTATGGGTTCCACTTGAGCTCCCCTTTTCAACTTTCTTAATCTTATCAAGACCCTCTTCAACATACCATCTCTTTATCGATTCATCTGTTTGTACCAACAACTTTGACATTCTTACTCCCTTTTTGTGGAGAGCACTCATAATTTCAGCACATACCTCCTCTTCAGCTCTCCTCTTTTCCTCCTGTAATTTTCTTTGGGTTTCAAGATACAGTTTCTGCTCTCTATTATATATCTCCATTAATTGTTCAAGAGGCATGCTTTGAAACTGTTCTTCTGACACACCCTTTACCATCACAATTCTTTTTAACAACTCTACCTTCTGAGGGTCCTCAAACCACTTATTTAATTCTTGATTTTTCTTTTCAGCTTCTTCCTTTTCCCTTTGTAACCTCATTTTCAACTCCTGCTCTCTTTCAAATTTTTCTCGACTTGCTTGATCTTTGTGAGAGTCTTTAATTTGTTGAATTCTTCTTTTCAATTCTCCATGAGAAAGATTTATCAAGAAGTTGTAGCTGTAGCCATACAGCTGAAGGAGTTTGATATCCTTGTGTTTGGCTTTCAAAGATTCATAATATTCTTCATTTTTCTGTTTCCTTTCAGTCTTCTTCAATTCTTCCTCATCTTCATTTTCTTTTTCGGCTTTCTTCAATTTTTCTTCATTTTCACTTTAACCATCCAATTCAATTACTTCTTCAAGGTCATGAAGAGCCTCAATCATTGGTTCATCAGTTTGTTTGGATTGATCTCTTCTACCTTCTTCAAGTTTGTCTAACCTCAATTTGTACACCATTTTCTTAACAGATTTTTGTGTTTTGGATTTTGGTGTCTCAACATCATCAGTGCCTTTTCTTTTTAGAGATGATTTTGATTGAGTGGGAGACCTTGATTGAGTTACTTGATCTTCTGGCCCTTCCATTATGATCTCCTCATCAACTGATTCTGATTCTTCAATAACAGGATTATCTATATGTATCTTTTCAGAATTTTCAGTGACTTCTTGAATAATGGGCTTAGTTGGATCAACTTGCTCTGCAGCTCTTGATCCTTCTTCTTTGCTCATATTTATGAAGTTTTGTTGTGCTTTCTTTGTTGCTATTACAATGTCTAGGTGATGTTTTTCTGGGTTGTTCAGTATGAGTGTTATATCTTTCATTATCACCAGTTTGACCATTGTAAAAGCTAAAACCTCAACTGTTTCATCTTCTTCATTCGCTACAGGACCTAGTCCCAGTTCATCTTCATTCACTTGAAGCTCTTCAGGCTCAGTGATCAAGGGCTCTGCAGCCTTTTGTTGTTCAGTTTCTTGTTTATCATCATTCAAATTTTCTTTCAAGGCATCAATTGTTGCCTTGATTGCTTCATCAACTTCTCTTAATCTCCTCTTTTCTTCATCTTCCCTCTTTTTCGTATCAATTAAAGCTTCTATTACTTCCTGAGGGATTTCCTCCGCTTCTTCCACCATTTGTTCCATTTCCAGAGCTTCCAGCTCTTCATTCATTAAATTAATTGCAGTCTTTACAGACTCAGCTTCAGCTACATCCGGATCAACAACATTTTCTTTAAACAAGATATCTTCTGATTGGACTGGGTGCTTAGGCAGGGGATGTAGATCATCTTCAGTCATTGCAACCCCTTTGCCTTTTGCTTTTCTTTTTAAACTTTCTTCCTCAGTTTCTTTATCTTCCATATTCTCCCCCTTAACTTCTGACTCATCATCATATAGCTGATTGATCATGTTTAGTGCATCAGATGGTCCAACCTCTTGTTCAACATTAATATTCTCCCCCTGTTTTAGTGCATCTGAGGTCTTCTCAATCTCAGACTGGCCCTCAAGGGTTTGAATTTTCAATAACGCCTCCTTCAGTGCAGCTTCCAATGCCGAGTTCTTTGTAGCCAAAATGGCATTTTTCTCTCTTAACATTATGTTCTCAAACTCCAGTTTGGCATTTTCACATACAATATCATAGAGATTTGGAGTTGATGGTGGGGATTCAGCGGTTGAATTTGGAATGGGTCAGTGGATGGTTCAGATTGAGCGATAGGGTCATGAAAAGTGGAGTCTTGCATTGGTGAAGTAGTAATAGGTTCAACAAGCACATCTTCATCCATAGGCTCAGTTAACTCTCCCTGTTCATGAATATCATTAGTAACCCCCTCATCTTCAGCTTGTTGAATCAAAGGTCTCTCATCACAACCAATCAACATTTCAGGACCACCATCATCACCATCATCATTATCATTATCATCAGTATCATTTTCATTATCATCACCATCATCATCTTCCTCATCACTATTACCGGGGGTCCTTGGAACATCAATCGCACCCAGTGCAGGTAGGAGTAACCATGGGAGTACATCCCAGTCGTCATTTTCAATGAACTTACTTTGAGCATCCTTCATCCGTTTGTATATATTTGAGTCTTACAATTTCAAAATCTGCCCTGTCCTCTGAATTTCTGGTAAGTCTCTGTTTATGAAGATCTGTAGAAAACATGGGTACATTAAGAATCTTTGAGTGAGCGACCTTTCAGCATTTGAAATCAACCCTTGAAAGATAAGTCTCGAAACATTGAAGGGTTGCTTGTAAAGAATTGCGACTGTGAGTGTCCCTAGCTCTCTGCTCAACAAAGTCCAAGTCCCTCTCCGAGGAGATAAGGACTGGATGACATGATGAATCAAAAACCTGTATAATAAAGGAAAACTTCCTTTTTGAAATTGACCCTCCTTTACTCCTCCCTGATAGCCCATTGTTTCTTGAAATACTCTTAGTAACCTGGGGACGGAGTAGGACAGTTGAGCCACAAAATTGTCATCAAGGTTCAGTGCAGCTCTGATTGAGGGCTCTGTTATCTCAATGTCATGATTTAGTATTGACGCCTCAATTCTTTCCCCATTGACATCATTCACATATGTTGTAGACCCCCAAAAATCCGTAATATGATTCCTGTATATTGTGGGGTCAGTGGTTAAAGCCACCCGTAGATTGGAGTTTCTCAAAAAAATTATCATTGGCTCCAACTCTCTGTTGTCATCATCTATCCCCAACCGAGCACACATATTGTGCTGCTTTTCAAATTTGAACACCATCAGTTCTGCAAAAACAATAAGAGTTGTCAGTACACAATGTTGCAGAACTAATATATGAGAAGAGATAGATGATTAATGGCGTCTTCAATGAACCTGTTCTGTAGTAATTTGTGTACCTGCAACACAAGTAAACAGTTAGTCAATTTGTTCAATTGGAACCCTAATTTCAAAATCGGTGCGACGATTATCGAAAAACAATGTCTTACCGAAGTCGAAACAGAGCTAATGTCAATTGTCTAAGTGAAATTGAATGTAAAAGATCAGCGAGCAAGAGGACGACAGGACTAGCAAGAGGGCGATAGCACGAGCAAGAGGGTTTTCGTTTAGGTTTAATTAGAGAACAATGTGTGAAAAACTTTCTAAGTCCCCTTTTTATACTTAACGATTTGGTGGTACAGTACCTTAGTTTGTCGTCTAGCATACGACAGTTCTCATTTAATTTCAAATTCACATTTACCACCCTTGCTCGAGTATACAGCCAAAATAAAAATTGCTCCCCCCTGTACACAAGGACATGGTACAATGCTTGCTCGAGCATACTTAGGAATATATCATATCAATTTCTTATGCTCGAGATGCATTCCTGTGTGCTTGAAGTACATTTTGCTCGAAAGCCTTAAAATCTTTCCTAATCCCGCACTCAAGCACAGAGACTGGTACCCTAGTGTGCTCGAAAATTTCGTAGCAATAAAATCATCTTTACTCATCTCGAAATTTTAACTCAAACATCTCTACACGCTCACTAAGACACCTAGCATAGACCTTGCTCGAAACACTTAGATGTTTCCTATCATTCAGTTCTCGTTCTAGTAAAATTGAAATCATACTTACTCATGTCATCATGTTCGAAGATACTTAGTAAAGTAACAAAGTATATCTTCGTGCTCGAAGATCAAAGATAACAAAACACATCAAAGGTAGGCTCGAGGTACATTCTAATTTCTAGATCATACTCGAAAATACTGAGAACAAACACAGATAACAGCGGTGAAATTAAAATCATTTGCCTAGAAGTTAAGACAAAAATCACACTCTAACTTTGCAAAATTAAGATTACAAGTTAATGAAATCATTCCGTTTGCTCAAGCTTGGGTTTGAGGTGAACAAGAGATCAAAATCCAGTTCAAAAAGTTATGTCAATTCATTGGAAAGATCTCAACATGGGATTAGATTGTCTAATAACTGTCACACCACTTCATTTTCAGCCGTATTATGAGTTAAGTCAGGCTGACACTAGGTGTAGGTTCTTAGCATGATTCTTATGAATTTTTTGTGATATTCTTAAGATTCATTTAGTTGCTTGAGTTAGAACGGTCACATTTTAGACTGTAGTTGCTCCTTATCTCTTCTCAAAGCACATTTAGCTTTCTCCAAATCACCCCGAATTGACTTCAACCCCCAGATGCGTTGGTCAAAAATAATTTGTAGTTGTCTGAGCAGTTTATTTAATTATAACATACATAGATATCAGACCATAAAAATGAACGTTGGACTTACATGCCATCCGGACTTACATGCCTTTCATTCAGAGTGTTTAGGACTTATTTGAATGCCCCACTCTTGTAGTTCTTTTAGTGCCCCTTAAGGTCATGATACATTTATTTATCATTATGAAATTGAAGCATATATCATTTTCTCTTTCATTGTTTTTCATTTGCTTCATTTTCTGTTTAGTAACTTTCAAATATATATATATATATATATATATATATATAAATAGCTATATATATATATATAGCTATTTAGTAGCTGCCCAAAATTTGGTAAACTGTTTTTGGTAGACCAAAACATCAACAGGCTCGTATATGATTGGATAATTGCCATTCTACCTCGGAGAGATGTGCAAGGAAACATACCTTAGTTTTCAAATGAATCACCACATCAAACTTAGCATGATTATAGTATTGGTATCACATTGATCACTGCACTCATGAGAAGAAGCTACACAAATTGTCAGTTTACTGATCAAAAATCTTTTAAGCCTATAATCCATGAGTTAGGTGATTAGACAATATACTATCATTTCCCACATTAGTTGGATTCAATCTCCACTCGAAAAAAAATTTTCACTCCTGATTAGGAACCTGGATAATGTTATCATCTCTCTTGTATGATCACCAAAACTGTGTTGCTTAATCAAAAACTCTTTACCATTTTAAAATTCATTTTCCTTTTGAAAATTCAATTGAAAAACAATGACTTTAAAGATGGTGTCGTCATTTAAGCATTTGAAACCAAGCACACACTTTCACATTATCACAGCACAAACTTTCAGATAGCATAAAAATATCAAATTATCAGTTAAGTCTGTCGAGCATGCCCAGAACTCCATCGAGCATGCTCGGAAGTCTATTGAGCAACCGTAAGAAGTAGCATTACAGAGTTTGTGCTCGAAAGACTTGAACATTGTGCTTCGAGCAATAGAGTTGTGCTAGGAATACTTAGAAAGTTTTCCATAGCACATGTCCATGCTCGAACATAAAAAACATATCATTTGTACTCAAAATACTTGAGAGTCCTCAAGTGTGATTTGTTTGTGCTCGAAGAATAGCAAACACACCATAAAGTACAGAATCATGCTCGGAATACTTGAAAAGTTTTCCAAAGCAAGTCTATGCTCGAGCAACTGAGCAATGACATCTGTGCTCGAATGACTTAGAATAGTGTTTCAGAACCCTATGCTTATGCTCGAAAAGCAATAAGCACATCATCAAGCGCAAATTCATGCTCAAAGTAAGAGTCATAAAAATTCATCATGCAAGCACAGGTCAAAGTACTAACAGCTGTAATTATCAAAGCTAATAGTAAGTCCACACAAGAACAGTCACAAACATGATTAATGCAAGTAGAATAGTCAGTTTAGCATAGCAGTCAATCATGCAAACATTCAAAGTGATGTGCTAGTCAATCATGCAAACATTCAAAGTGAGTAACATAGGTCATCAGTAAGCACCTCACTTAAGCACACATCCTAAATTAAACCTCATCAGCATTTATCATTCCTAGGCATTTTAACAGAAAGTGAAACTTGGTCTTATCTTAAGGTTTGGTGAACAAATCAGCCAAATTATCAGATGTGTCTACCCTTTTCATTTCTATAAGCCCTTTTTCCTAACAATCCCTAATGAAATGATGTCTAATTTCAATGTGCTTAGTCTTAGAATGTTGGACTGGATTCTTAACAATGAACATAGCAGCTGTATTATCAATTAATATAGGTGTGAGTAAGAAATTTAGACCATAATCAAGCAATTGGTTTTGAATCCACAGAACCTGTGCACAGCAAGCAGATGCAGCAATGTACTCCGCTTCAGCAGTGGAAATTGACACTATGGTTTGTTTCTTGCATTGCCATGACACTAGTCTGTTTCCAAGAAACTGACATCCTCCTGAAGTTGATTTTTGACTCATGTTGCAACCATCATAGTCACTGTCAGTATAAGCCATCTAGACAAAGAAAGAGTTCTTTGGATACCAAATTCCCAAGTCTGGTTTTCCTTTCAAGTATTTAAATATTCTTCTCACTACTAGCATATGTGACACCTTGGGGTTTGCTTGAAATCTAGCACAAACACACACAGCAAACATAATATCTGGCCTAGATGCTGTGAGATACATCAATGATCCTATCTTGGCCCTATATTCATGCTGATCTACTGACTCCCCCTTTTCATCCGGTACCATTTTCTCATGTGTGTCCATTGAAGTTGACACTGTCTTGAAGTCTTGGCACTTGAACTTGGTGAGAATCTCTTGAACATATTTTGATTGGTTGATGAAAATTCCATCTGTCTTCTGTTGCACTTGCGGTCCAAAGAAGAAATTCATTTCTCCCATTGAGCTCATTTGGTATTTGAACTTCATTACTTGCTCAAATTCTTTGCATATTTGTTCATTTGTTGAGCCAAAAATGATGTCATCCACATACACTTGCAGCAGTAGCAGATCATTTCCCTTTCTTTTGTAAAACAAAGTCTTGTCAATGGCCCCTCTAAGAAACCATGTTCTAACAGATGATTAGAAAGCTCATCATACCAGTCTCTTGGTGCCTAATGTAGTCCATAAAGTGCCTTGCTGATCTTGTAGACTTTGTTTGGATGAACTGGATCTTCAAATCCAGGAGATTGAGTGACATAAACTTCTTCATCTATCTTTCCATTCAGAAATGTAGATTTTACATTAAGCTGATAGACTTTAATGTTCATTGATACTGCATATGCTAGAAAAATCCTGATAGCCTCTAGTCATGCAACAGGAGCAAATACTTCTTCAAAATCTACTCCTTCTTCTTGTAGACACCCAAGAGCCACCAATCTAGCTTTGTTTTTAATCACTATCCCCCTTTCATCCTTCTTGTTTCTAAAAACCCATTTTGTACCAATTGCATACTTTCCTCTGGGCTTGTCCACCAAGTCCCACACACGTAAATCTCTGAATTGAGCTAATTCCTCCTGCATAGCTTCCACCCAGCTGTTGTCCTTTAAAGCTTGATTGATATTCTTTGGTTCAACTTGAGATAGAAAACAGGCATACAGGCAGATGTTTGCTCTTTCAGATGCACTTATGGTAACTCTTTCTTGTAGATCTCCAATGATGTTCTCTGCAGGGTGATTTCTTTCAATGGAAGTAGTTTGAATAACTGGTGATACAAACACTTTTGCATCTAGATTTGACAAATTTATCTCAGCAGATTCATCTTCAGATCTTACTTGATTTTCAGTGGAGTTTTGAACATGATTGAGTCATGATGTAGATGCATCATTTCCTCCTAGCTGCAATGAGTCAAATAGGTTCTGCAACTGAGACATTTCTTCAGTCTGAGAGAGTGGTTGACTTTGGATGGGCTCACTTTCAATAACATTTGGACCTTCATTTGAGATTTCAACTGCAGCCTCTTGTCCAAGTCTCTCTACATCATCTTCCTCTTGGATATTTTGACCAAAGTCAAAACCATTTGCTTCATGAGCAACTGATGTCCATAGTTTGTCCAGATCAACTTGTTTTGCTTTTTCTTTTTCTTCAAAGCTAGTGCTGTACATACTATCATCCATGTCTTCACTATAGATTTTAAATGATTTGATCATTTTCTCAAGATCAAATAGCCATTTTGGACCATCAGTATTGTTGAACTGGTTTTCATTGAAGATGATGTCAGATGATTCAATTACCACCATGTGCTCTTTCACATAAACTCTATAAGCTTTTGAATGAGATGAATAGCCCACAAAGAAACATTCCAGAGATTTGGACTGGAATTTGTTCAGGTAGTCTTTTGTGTTCAATAGTGAACATTTACATCCAAAGGCTTCAAGAACTTTACATAAGGCTTTCTCTGGTAGAGAATTTCATATGTGTCTTTTTTTAAGCCTTGTTGAGTAAACCCCTGTTCTGCACATAACATGCAGTGTTTATTGCTTCTTCCCAGAAGGTAACAGGAATGTTGGCATCAGCAATCATGGTTCTTGCAGCTTCAATTAAAGTTCTATTTCTCCTTTCTGCAACACCATTTTGTTCAGGGGTTCTTGGAGCACTGTACTGCTGGAAGATACCCTTAGAAGTGCAGAATTCACTCATAGTGTCATTCTTGAATTCTGACCCATTGTCACTTCTAATTACCTTCACTTTCCTGTCAAGTTGATTTTCCATCTTGAGTACACAAGATTTGATCAAATTTGGGGTTTCATCCTTGGTGCCTATGAAATATACCCAAGTGAATCTTGAAAAATCATCAGTTATCACTAGGCAATATCTCTTCTTCCCAACACTAGGAACACTCACTTGACCAAACAAGTCTATGTGAAGTAATTCCAATACCTCATCTATTGTGTTTATTAGTTTGCTCTTGTGAGAGGATTTGTGTTGTTTTCCTTTTAGGCAAGATGTGCACTTTTCTTCTAGCTTGAACTCTCTTGTGGGAAGGCCAACAACATGTTCACCTTTCACTAGTTCGTTCATATTCTTCAAATTTACATGACACATCTTCCTATGCCATAGCACAGTTTCATTCTCAATTGCCTTTGATACAAAGCATGAACCACCTCTTGAGATTGCTGTATTCATTCTTAGTTCATAGAGGTTGCCATTTCTTGGAGCCATCATCATAATCATTTCAATTGGAATCACAAATTCTAGCTTCAAAATCAGGCAATGTTCATCATTGAAGGCAACCTTGTATCCCTTGTCACAAACTTGAGAAATGCTCAGCAAATTGTACTGAAGTCCTTCAACATGTAGAACATTCTCAAAGGATACTTTGCCATTTGTGAGTGTACCTTTTCCAACAATTTTTCCACCATTTTCATCACTCCCAAATGCAACTGGTCCCTCATATTTCTTCACATAATTTATCAATGCAGACTTGTCACATGTCATGTGCCTTGAACATCCACTATCCATGTACCATAAATCATTGTTGCTCATGGACTGTTCCTACACATACACAAAAGGAATCAGTTTGATTATGAGTTACAAACTCCATCAGTTTGTAAGTCAGAAATAGTGGAAGATGCATCAGAAGATTTGATTGGAACGGTGGTGGATCCTCATATACGACTTCACAATCTTCATCAGTGTCATACTCTGATCCACAGTGCACTGCAGACATTTTAGTGCAACTATCAACTTCCTCAATCACCTTATCCTTCCTTTCTTCTACTTCCTTCTTTACCTTCCACTTGAATCCTCTTGGTTCAAATCCCTATTTCAATGGAAACTTCTCATCACCATTTAGAACACCGGGTCTCCTCTTTGCTTTTCTTCATTTGGTGACCTTTTGTTCCTGTCTGTTGTTGTCAGGATTTGGTCATCTTATTTGATTTTCAAAGTTGCTTTAAGCCTTTGTTCCAACATAGGCTGAAGGTTCTTGTTTTCAGATGGGTTTTTATTTCCATTCAAGTATCTCTCATACATTTCTTTGTAGCTTTTCATGTCATAGCCACATACCACATCTGGAATTTCAAAGATATCCTCAAGCACCTAGCAAGAGTCAGTGTGATGCCTATATTCATCACATTTCGTGCTGAATACTTTAGTAAAGCTTCCCAAGTCTTCAAGGATTTTCTTGTCGTTGAACTTGTCACTTGGTTTAGGGAAGTCAAATCCTAAAGATGTCTTTGGATTCAAAGTGTTGGAAAAATCCATCTTGATTGGCTTGCTGAGATCCAGTGCTTGTGGATATTTTTCTTTGATAAAAACGATTTTCTTCAGCTTTGATGGCGATTTTGAAGAACTTCCCTCTTCTGATTTTGAATATCTTCTTCTTGGAGCATAATCCCCATCGCCAACATCAAACAATTCATGATTAGAAAAGACTGGGTAGATTGGTGGATGACACTGATCATAAGAAGATTTCCTCGGTTGTTCTGTTCTCTTCTTGATGACTGGCTGTGGTCTATCACATATATCAAATGGAACATGTTCTCTTCTCATTCTTTCATGGTGCTTTCTTACCTGTGATGTCATAGGTGGAAGAATATGAATTTTGTCACTTTTCTTCTTATTTGTTCTTTTCTTCTTCTCCCCCTTTGATGACTTATAGCTTCCACAACTACAATTGCTTTCTTCACTAGAGTATTCACTCCACTTCTTTTGCTCCCCTGGAAGCTTTTCATCAATCACAGTGTTTGACATATCAGGCTGTTTCATCACAAATTCTCCATTCTGATCTACAGTCACATCATCATACTGCTTGATAAATTCAGGCTTATCATCAAACACATTTTTGAACTGTTTGAGATACTCACTTCTCCTCTCTTTATCAACTTTCAAAGGATAACTGTCACAAAAATGTGGTGGTACCTTCTTATACTTTTCTTCTTCTGTCATTTTGTCACCATGACCAATAATGTTTCCTGTAGAGACAAGATTTTTTAAAAACTCCATTTCAATCAATAATTCTGCATTCTTGAGTTTTTCATCAGCAAACATCTTCTTTAGTCCCTCTATCTCAACTCTCATTCTGGATTGAATTTGATATGATACCACACAATCATCCTCCAATCCCTTGATTTGACTTTCATATGTAGCTTCACTATCCGCATACACATTCAGAAAGACATCCTTCCTTCCACATTCAATTTTCCATTTTCCAACCTCCTGATTTAATGCATCAATTTTAGCAAGAAGATCAGAAATAGAAGTGTTGGAAGATTCAGCCTTGTCATTTATTTTGGCCATGAATGCAACATTTGCCCTTTCCATCTCAGCAGCATGATTACTCCAGTCAAACTCTAAATCTTGAGCCACCTTTGCAACAGCTACATTCCCTTGATCCCTTTGCTGGTTCGCACCATTTTGAGATGATCTGTTTTGATTTGTGTGAACCTGCATCTGATTATTTCTCTGAGGTTGAAATGTTTGTTGCTAGGTTCTATTCTTATTTTGATAGGAATTTTGGTTTGGCATTTGATTCCTTTGCTGCTGAAAGTTTTGGTTCTGATTCTGATAGTACTGATTCTGGTTAACTTGATTGCCAGACTGCCTTGGCATGTTGCATTCTTGCAAAGTGTCCCGGTTGTTGACAGTTATAACCCATGGCTTTGGATTTGTCAAATCCAATCCTTTCATTTGGTCCATTGAAGCTGGTTCTGCCAGTTCTGTTATACAACCTCTTGCTTCTTACTGCCAACATAGCCGCTTGCCATTTGATGTCCATATCTTCTAAATCATCAGCATCTATCTGTTCTAAGTCTTTTTGGATGATGCTTGTGTTTATTAGATTCTTGGCCACAAAGGCATGGTAAGACTCAGTGAACATTGAGAATAATGCATGGTAATCTGTTCCTTGAGTTGGACTATGTTGTGTGAAAGTAGACTGCCCATTTCTTGTAGATTGATTTTCATCTTCAATCAGCTGCACTCTGAATCTTGACTGACTGTTAAAGGATGAGTTTGCTTCTGAAGGTTCCTCAATGATAGGCTGTTGATTCTTGACTGAGATATTTCCCATGGGTGCCACAAGAGCATTGTTCGTTTGAAATCTTGGCTTGTCCTCTCGAATCATATGATTTTCAATCATTTCATGTTCAACAGCCTTGAGGAAAGCTATCACATCATCTAACTTGAAGTTAGGAAAGTTGGCCTTCTCTTTGATGAACTTGCTGGCAGTGTACCATTCGCCAGATAGAGACGACAAAAGCTTCTTGTTGAGCTCAAAGTCGGAAATCTGCAAATCAGTGGTCCTTATTTCATTTACAATGGTCATGAACCTTTGTAACACTGACTTCAACCTTTCTCCTTCCTTGAACTTAAATCTGTCCAACTGCTGCTTCAGTTGGTCTTTCTTAATATCTCTCAATTCAGTGTTTCCTTCAAACATTTCAATCACTGCATCATACATATCCTTTGCATTTTTATGATGATTTACATTGGTTAAAATTTCCCATGAAAGCCCCAACTTTAGCATTGACAGTGCTTTATCATCCCTCTTCTTCATTCTCAGATCAACCGCAGCAATATTGTTTGGAGCTGCTGAAGGAGTATAGTTCCCATCAGTAAGAGTCATCCAAATTTCTGGATCGTTGTAGTTCACTGCAGCTTCAAATAGCACCTTCCATTTTATGAAGTTGTCTTGTCCAAGCAACCCTGGAATCTTGTTTGTTGACACTTCCTGGTCTTCCATTTCACCAGATCTGAGTTTTACAGCAGTAAATCACAGTGAATCTTCAAGTTTCTTCACAAACCCTCAGTCCCGTGGTCTTCAGTCAGCTTACTCAAGCTCTGATACCACTTGTCAGGACCGTCCGTCGGGTGAAACTGATGTGTGTCTAATAACCCTATAAAAATGACCCTCACAACTAAGCTTTAAATATAAAACAAAAATCCTAAAACCATACACAACCGGCAAGTGTACCGATCGCAAGTAGTATAGACCTAGGAAGTGCGAGTATCGAACACGTGGACACGTAAGACGCTTACCATTTCTAACCCTAGACAAGACCTACCTTAGAATAATATTTTATTGATTTTTGATTTTTACTTACTTAACTGGACTAACTGGGCTAACTAACAAAAGTTACCTAAAATAGAAAACTTAACGGAAAACTAACTGTGTTGACTTAAGATGGAGAAAAACGTCTACCTAGGTCTGAATCAAATTGTAGGCCTAACAAGCTAATGGATTGAATGATATATAGACACTGGTCCCTAAAGATGACACGACTAAGGATCGCTCGGGCTCACTGGATTACCTCACGATTTCACTCAACAAGCCTAAACTACTCAAAATCGCCTAAAACGACCAAACCGGGAAATAATTGCTAACGTGTTCTAATGAAGGATCACCTCTCGGTCTCACCAACACTCGACCCTAATGGCGATGAATACTACACAACCAAGGATAGAGGAACAATTCAACTTAAACTAAAATAGATCAACTAGTCGCTCAAAACACCTAAACCTGAAAAGAAACGAACTTGCTCTCGCGCAATCCTTATTCTAGCATGCAAAGGCAATAAGACAACCCTAACTTCTTATCACCTCTCGGTCTCAAAAAAAGGTGTTTAACCGCTGTACTTAATCCAAATAATCACGCAACAAAACCCTACGGTTGTACCTACCGCAAACAAACTCTAAACACAAAGTCTAGAATCAAACAATGCACCGATCAATCAATACAAAACTAATCAATCAACACACGGGGTTTATGCAATGAATCACCAAAATTTCCAGCAATTAAACACAACCTATTTCATGTCTAAATCAAACTTTACAATAGCAATTCAAGTCTAGTAATCAAACAATCCATAAAACCTATCAAACACTAACAATAATCATCATTCCTAGGTAGAACCAACAAGTTTAGCCAATAATCATCTTTGGACAGCAGCATATGCTCAATAAAATCATCATTAAACACCAATCATCATAATAATCATCCAACAATCAATACTAATCAATAACAACTCAATCCTTAAAGCAATTGCCACACTAGTTAACAATTCAACAAGAATAAAAAAGATTGATGAATAATAGTTTAAAGAAAGGATATGAGATGGTTTTCGGGTGTTCTTTGCTGCTGTAAAACGGATGTTAAACGACCACAGAGGCTTGTTCTTTCTTGTTCTTCCTTCCCTAGCCGCCACAAGCTCCAAACCCTTGCTCAAAAAAACTTTTTCTTCCTTTCTTTCTTTCTTGCTGGCCGATTGCAGCAACTGTTCCAGCCTTAGGGTTTTTTAATTTTTTTATGTTATAATATAATATGGTGTTGGGCCTCCATGATGCATACGGGTCGGGCCTTGA
This sequence comes from Bidens hawaiensis, assembly GCF_021521415.1. Lineage (NCBI taxonomy): Eukaryota > Viridiplantae > Streptophyta > Magnoliopsida > Asterales > Asteraceae > Bidens > Bidens hawaiensis. The sequence goes on from NW_027491022.1 coordinate 4,375,390, forward strand.
GCTTTGTCTTGAACTTGTATGCGTAGAAAAGCTCGTAGAATGCTCGAAAAGTCCCGGTTTTCTTCTTTCTTTCACCCAAAACCTACAAGATTAATAAATGTATGTAAAACCTATCTAAATCGAGTTAAAACATACAAAATATAATATAATACGTAGATAAAACGGGCGGAAAATACGAGTGTTTTACAACACATCATATATCCCCACACTTAAGACTTTTTCGTCCCTGAAAAAGAATACTACACAGGATCATACCCGAGTTCAACCGACAACTCTTGGTTTTATTTATTTACTATTATTATTAATATATTTTTTATTTATTTTTTTTCTTCTTTTTAAAGTATTATAACAAGTGACCCGTTATCCCTTCCAACTTTCACCTAATAAGCCAGATTAGGTCGATTGCCGGTATTGCTGTCCACTTTAAACCCATGCCCCTAATACTTACCGAGGCAAATAAGGCGTGACAATTCTATTAATTTGTATGACTAAGTGGAACCCACACCTAAAAGCCCTGCTACCACTTCACCAATTCCATTATGGTTTTACTGGGCCGAGCCACTCCAACTTGACTTAAACCTATTGCCACATGATTAAAACATTTCTACTCATATACAAACTATAAACTCTAGCTCTCTTTCAAGTGCACGCAATTACACATGCATTCTTTCTTTTATTTCTTTTTCTGCTTTTTGGCTTTTTGCAATTTTTTTTTTTTTTTTTTTGCTACATGGCTTTGATGAACAGAAACAAATACAAATGATAAAACAGCTAATATATACAGACGATCATGTGACTCAAGGCTTGAGTATGACCCGGCTTTTCATTCCAGTCCTGTCACGAGCTTAGTTAAACAAACAAAACCCCTAAGATGTTTCCCACTATAGTCAGGCCATTTAAGAGGTTCAATTAGGTCAACAACCAAACCGCCTTTCATTCTCAAAGGCTGAGCCTACCGACATACGATTACTGAGTCTAAACTGTTCGGTTACCATACATTACGTGCGGGTCTAATGGGCACTGTTCTTATTTATTATATATATTTTTTTTGAAACCACCAAGCATTTATAAAATAACCACTACTCGGTAATAATATCATCTCCTGTTTAACGTAGAGAAAACAAATTTCAAGGGACTATTTTTTTTTCATTAATTTTTTTTTATTTTTTTTCTAAAATTTTTCCTACAACTAAGTAAAATAAACCCCATCCCCACACTTAGAACGAAATCGTCCTCGATGAGTATAAGGAAAAGAATTAAAAATAAAACAGATAAAAATAAAGTATACAAACCAGGGTTACTCCCTTGGTTTGTGTGCAGAATCTTCAACAGCTGAGTAGTGTCCAAACGACCGTATAACATTTCATTCTTGGCCGCAACCTCGGGAGAACCTGTTCCACAACGCCATCGTAACTACCATGCGCATAATATAACCTGAAAAACTCAAACTCGCTTGCATGTAGCGGCGTACAATACGGAAAACAAAAACATAAAGAAAAAAACATTTATTTATTTATTTTTTATATATAGGATACTCCTTAAATCGACCGACTCGAATGGAGATTGAGTACGAGTGGTTTTATCTTGGAACAACCTAAAATAGAAAAAAGAACAAAGAAAACAGATAGCATCACACAAATACATAAATACAAACTCTACAACTCAGGCAGTCTCCCGAGTGTGCATCCATCGTGTCTAAGTCTCGGAGAGCGCGTCAAGGTAGAATACATCGACCGTCTGATTAGTCACCGGCTCTCCTATGTAGTGCTTCAGTCTGTGACCGTTCACCTTAAACTTCCCGCCTTTATCCTCTATCTCAACAGTGTCGTACGGAAAGACCTCAGTGACCGTGAACGGTCCCGACCTTCGGGATCTCAACTTTCCCGGGAATAACCTCAACCGGGAGTTATACAATAAAACTCAATCCCCACACTTGAACTGCTTATTACCCTTTAACTTCCGATCGTGCAGTTCCTTCGTCCGCTCCTTACACCTGAACGACTGGGCGTATGCGTGATCTCTCAGCTCCTCTAACTCATGCAACTGGTGGAAACGAGTGCTCTCTGCGGCAGACATATCAAAGTTGACCCTCTGTAGGGCCCAAGAAGCAAGGTTCTCTAACTCAACAGGCAGGTGGCAGGCCTTCCCATAAATCATCCGAAACGGTGTGGAACCGGTCGGAGTCTTGTAAGCTGTATGGAAGGCCCATAACGCGTCATCCAGCTTGTCGGACCAATCCTGACGATTCAAACCAACAGTTTTCTCCAGAATACGTTTGATCCCCCGGTTACTCACTTCTACCTGCCCACTAGTCTGTGGGTGGTAGTCGGTTGCAAGCCGATGGGTGACCCCATAGTGACGCAACGCCTTCTCCATCTGCGCATTGCAGAAGTGGGTTCCTCTATCACTAATCAACGCCTTCGGGACACCAAAACGAGCAAAAAGGCTCTTGAGAAAACGGAGTACAACTCGGGCATCATTAGTGGGTAAGGCCTTGGCCTCAACCCACTTCGAGACATAATCAATCGCTACGAGTATGTACTTGTTCCCACGCGAAGATGGAAACGGTCCCATGAAATCAATGCCCCAAACATCAAAAACCTCACAAACCTGAATAGCATTTTGGGGCATTTCATTTCGCGAAGAAATGTTGCCGACCTGCTGGCAACGATCACAACTCCTCACAAACGCTTGCGCATCTTTAAAAATCAAAAGCCAATAAAAACCACAATCAAACACCTTCTTCGCCGTCAAACTCGCACCGTGGTGACCTCCTGTCGGTCCAACATGGCAATGGCTCAAAATCTGCCATCCCTCTTTAACATCAACACATCTCCTGATCAACTGGTCAGCACCAATACGAAAGAGATACGGATCGTCCCACAGGTAAAACTTAACATCAGCAAAGAATTTCTTCTTTTGCTGGTAAGACATCTTCGGGTAGTACCAGTCTGCAAGATAGTTCGCGAAGTCGGCGAACCATGGGAAACCCTCATCCTGAGACGAAACAAACATAAGACTCTCTGTTGGAAAGTGGTCATTAATCCGGACCCCCGGCTCTCCTAACTCAACTCCCTCAAGACGCGAAAGATGATCGGCCGCCACATTCTCGGCCCCCTTTTTATCACAGATTTCAATATCAAACCCTTGAAGCAAAAAGATCCAACGGATAAGACGTGGCTTAGCATCCTGTTTGCTAAAGATATAACGAATGGCAGAATGATCCGTGTACACAATCGTCATGGAAAGAACAAGATAGGACCTGAATTTATCAAATCCAAACACCACAGCTAAAAGCTCTTTCTCGGTGGTGGTGTAACTCTCCTGTGCACCATTCAAGGTCCGGCTCGCATAGTAAATCGGGTGGAAGTGTTTATCCTTCCACTGTCCAAGAACTGCTCCCACTGCGAAGTCGCTCGCATCACACATCAACTCAAAAGGAAGCGACCAGTCGGGAGCAATCATGATCGGGGCGTTAACAAGTTTGTCTTTTAAAAGATCAAACGCCTCGACACACTGCTCAGAAAACACAAACGGGGCATCCTTCTCCAAGAGTTTGGTCATGGGTCTCGCAATCTTAGAAAAATCTTTAATGAACCAGCGATAGAACCCAGCATGACCCAGAAAACTCCGAATGGATCTCACGGAAGTGGGCGGGGGAAGATTAGAGATGGTATCGACCTTCGCTAGGTCGACCTCTATCCCCGCAATCGAAATACGATGCCCCAAAATGATGCCCTCGCGTACCATGAAGTGACACTTCTCCCAGTTAAGAACTAGGTTGGTGTCAACGCATCGGGCCAACATCCTCTCAAGGTTGGAGAGACAACGATCGAAAGAGCTCCCAAATACAAAAAAATCGTCCATGAACACCTCCATGGAGTCCTCATGTCATGAAATATAGCCACCATGCACCTCTGAAATGTGGCTGGAGCGTTACACAGTCCGAACGGCATACATTGATATGCAAATGTACCGTATGGGCAGGTAAACGTGGTTTTCTCCTGGTCATCGGGAGCAATAGGAATCTGAAAGTACCCGGAGAAACCATCTAAGAAGCAGTAGTATTGCTGACCTGCCAAACACTCCAACATCTGATCAATGAAAGGTAGAGGAAAGTGGTCTTTCCTTGGGCATCATTCAGTCTGCGGTAATCGATGCAGACTCTCCAACCGGTCACAGTCCTAATGGGAATGAGCTCGTTCCTCTCATTGGTGACGACAGTCATGCCACCCTTTTTAGGAACCACTTGGACTGGACTAACCCACGAACAATCAGAAATGGGGAAAACGATCCCCGCATCAAGGAGTTTGATGATCCCCTTCTTCACGACCTCCTGCATCTTCGGATTAAGCCGCCGCTGCGGCTGAACGACAGTCCTATAATTATCCTCCATGAGGATTTTATGCGTGCAAAACGAAGGGTTGATACTCTTGATGTCGATAATCTTCCATGCAATGGCCTCCTTGTGCTCTCGAAGCACCCTCAACAATCTTTCTCTCTCGACCTCCGTCAAAGCAGATGCGACAATAACCGGCAACTTCCTCTCTTCATCCAAAAATGCATACTCCAGATGGGCAGGTAACTCCTTAAACTCTAAGGAAGGAGGGGGGCTCTCAACAGAAGGTCGGTCTATCGGATCGTCACGTACGATCTCAGCAGACACTTCAGACTCAGGGTGATGTGACTCAGCGTCATCTTCCGTTGACTGATCGGTCATGGCAACCATCTCAATCTCCGGAATGTCCCTATCGAGAATCTGAGTGTCAGAGGAAGATCCTCCACAGATCTCGTTGAAAAACTCACTAACATGCTCCATGATGGTATCAATAAAGTACAGGGAGTCATCAGCAGACTTGGGGTGTTTCAGTGACTGTCGAACGTCAAAGGTGATGTTCTCATCCCCAACTCTCAAAATCAACTTACCCTCGCAGACGTCAATCAATGGCTGTGCAGTGGAAAGGAATGGTCGGCCTAAAATTAGTGGTACGCTATCATCGTCGTTCATGTCCAGAATGACAAAGTCCACCGAGATGATGAACTTGTCGACACGAACCAGCATATTCTCGACCACCCATCGAGGGTATTTCACAGAACGATCAGCAAGCTGGATGCTCATCGTGGAAGGCCTCGGTTCGCCTAGACCCAGCTTGCGATACACAGAATACGGCATGAGATTAATGTTGGCACCGAGATCGGCCAGCGCATGAATAACCGTATCATCACTCAAGATGCAGGGAATCGTGAAACTCCCTGGATCAGCCATCTTTTCCGGTAATTTCCGTTGTAAGACAGCAGAACAGCTAGCACTCAATGGGATGGAAGCGACCTCAGCAAGCTTCTCCTTATTCGAAAGGATATCCTTGAGGAACTTCGCGTGTTTAGGCATCTGAGTCAGTGCCTCAAGGAATGGGATGTTAAGGTGAAGCTGCTTCAAAAGATCAAGAAATTTGGAACTCTGCTCCTCATCTCTGTCTCGGCGGAGTCTTCCGGGATATGGTACTCTGGGCTTGTAGACTCTCGGCGGCTAGCTCGGTAGCTGCTGTCTCTCGGCCAGTGCTAAACTCCCTGGGCTGCTTCTCCGATGCACCTGGGCCGGTGGAGACTCCATCTGAATCTCCTCATCCACCTGCTACTCTAAAACTACCGCAGGCTCCTCGACTACTCCTCTCTGCCGAATCCCGGGCTCCTCTCGTGCCCTTGCACCGCTCCTCGTTGTCACAACTTTAGCGAATCCCTTTGGGTTCTGCTAGGTGTTACTTTGTAGTGAACCCTGCGGCCTCTCGTTCAACTTACTCGCTATTTCTCCCATATGCCGCTCGAGACTCTGATTCCTCATAAATTGCTCGTGCTCGCGAAACTTCTTCTGCGTCTCCTTGTGTCGGGAATCCTCTCGTGACATAAGCTGTGACAGCATCTGTGTTTGTTGCGCCATCATCTCCTCCAAAGTGGGCTTCTTCTCCCCACTGCTCGCTCCCTCACTGGCATCCTGAAATAGGCTCTGACGCTGCAGAAAACCGGACTGGGTGCCGCTCCTCCAGTTGGAGTTCTGATTGCCTCTCCATCCTGAATTATAAGAATTGAAAGAATTTGGATTTCGGTTTGGATTTCCTACGAAGTCTACGGCCTCCTCTTGGGAACTGACTGGGCATTGAACGGTATCATGCTCACCTCTGCAGATCTCACACAACTTGCTCTTCGTTTGCATGTCCTTTACCATCTTCGCTAACGCCTCGACCTGTGCCGTCAGTGCGGTGGTGGTGTCCACCGAATGCATGCTTCTTGAGATGGAATCGACGGTCTTACCTCCTCTGGCTGGTGGTCTCTGGTACCCACTCATAGCTAACCCATTGAATAAAGAGATACACTCATCGGGGTCTTTGGTTGTTAACAGATCTCCTCCCGCCGTCGTGTCGAGCATACTCTGCGTCGCGTACGTCCCTCCATTATAGAACTTTTCGACGACCGCCCAATCTTGCAAGCCGTGGTTCGGGAACAACGCTAATATATTCTTGAATCGCTCCCAGGTCTCATAAAAACTCTCGGTGTCCTCCATCTGAAAAGAATGTATCTGGTTAAACAAACGAGCGGCCTTAGCCGGAGGATCGTATTTTCAAGAAATTGGGTCTGCATGGCAGCCCAAGTGGCTATAGAGCCCTGTGGGAGGGACTCGAGCCACAGACTCGCTTGATCAGCGAGAGAAAACGGAAAGACGCGGAGCTTAACGGCGTCTTCAGAAACGACCACAAGATGGAAAGTGTTACAGATACGTACGATGCGGGTGAGATGAGAGTGCGGGTTCTCATGAAGCAACCTGTGAAACTGAGCAGAATGAGCAATGGTATTCAGAATGTTCGACGGGGTCTGCCAGTTCGTCGCAACTCCAATGGCGGGTGGTGCGATGCTGGATCTCGCGCCAGCATTGGCCGGTCGGGCCCGGTCCGCAACTGTCCTCCTCGGTGGTGGAATGTCGCCCATGATCCTTTCCCTATCATCGGGGTCAACGGATGAAGAAGTGGATGAAGGTGAAACGGGACGACGTCTCTCACGAAACTCTCTCTCCGGCTCGGGAAATGCTTCCGTGTCGGGTGGTCCTAGAGATTGAGTCTGTCGCATAAAAACTATAATTAGGAATAAGATTATCTAAACTATTCTAACAAATAAGAAAAATAAAACAAAAATAATTACAAGTAGCACAAAAGATAAGTCCTAACTCGGATGGCTCTCAAAACGCCTAAAACCGTGTCCCCGACAACGGCGCCAAAAACTTGATGTGTGTCTAATAACCCTATAAAAATGACCTCACACCTAAGCTTTAAATATAAAACGAAAATCCTAAAACCACACACAACCGGCAAGTGTACCGATCGCAAGTAGTATAGACCAAGGAAGTCCGAGTATCGAACACGTGGACATGTAAGACGCTAACGATTTCTAACCCAAGACAAGACCTACCTTAGAAAATTATTTTATTGATTTTTGATTTTTACTTACTTAACTGGACTAACTGGGCTAACTAAAAAAAAGTTACCTAAAATAGAAAACTTAACGGAAAACTAACTGTATTGACTTAAGATGGAGAAAAACGTCTACCTAGGTCTGAATCAAATTGTAGGCATAACAAGCTAATGGATTGAATGATATATAGACACTGGTCCCTAAAGATGACACGACTAAGGATCTCTCGGGCTCACTGGATTACCTCTCGATCTCACTCAACAAGCCTAAACTACTAAAATCGCCTAAAACGACCAAACCGGGAAATAATTGCTAACGTGTTCTAATGAAGGATCACCTCTCGGTCTCACCAACACTCGACCCTAATGGCGATGAATATTACACAACCAAAGATAGAGGAACAATTCAACTTAAACTAAAATAGATCAACTAGTCGCTCAAAACACCTAAACCTAAAAAGAAACGAACTCGCTCTCGCGCAATCCTTATTCTAGCATGCAAAGGCAATGAGACGACCCTAACTTCTTATCACCTCTCGGTCTCAAAAAAAAGGTGTTTAACCGCTGTACTTAATCCAAATAATCACGCAACAAAACCCTACGGTTATACCTACCACAAACAAACCCTAAACACAAAGTCTAGAATCAAACAATGCACCGATCAATCAATGCAAAACTAATCAATCAACACACGGGGTTTATGCAATGAATCACCAAAATTTCCAGCCGTTAAACACAACCTATTTCATGTCTAAATCAAACTTTACAATAGCAATTCAAGTCCACTAATCAAACAATCCATAAAACCTATCAAACACTAACAATAATCATCATTCCTAGGTAGAACTAACAAGTTTAAACAATAATCATCTTTGGACAGCAGCATATGCTCAATAAAATCATCATTAAACTCATACCAATCATCATAATAATCATCCAACAATCAATACTAATCAATAACAACTCAATCCTTAAAGCAATTGCAACACTAGTTAACAATTCAACAAGAATAAAAAAAGATTGATGAATAATAGTTTAAAGAAAGGATATGAGATGGTTTTCGGGTGTTCTTTGCTGCTGTAAAACGGATGTTAAACGACCACCGAGGCTTGTTCTTTCTTGTTCTTCCTTCTCTAGCCGCCACAAGCTCCAAACCCTTGCTCAAAAAAACTTTTTCTTCCTTTCTTTCTTGCTGGCCGATCGCAGCAACTGTTCCAGCCTTAGGGTTTTTTAATTTTTTTAATGTTATAATATAATATGGTCTTGGGCCTCCATGATGCATACGGGTCGAGCCTTGAGCTTTGTCTTGAACTTGTATGCGTAAAAAGGCTCGTAGAATGCTTGAAAAGTCCCGGTTTTCTTCTTTCTTTCACCCAAAACCTACAAGATTAATAAATTTATGTAAAACCTATCTAAATCGAGTTAAAACATATAAAATATAATATAATACGTAGATAAAACGTGCGGAAAATACGACTGTTTTACAACACATCAGAAACCTTAGCAAAGGTTTGACAAGAACACACCGACACAAATACTCAAAAGACCGATTGAATATCCCGGCGGAATCAGGATATCCAATGATTGAGAATGAAGGATTGTGAACAGATATCAAACACAAAACAGTAAATGATAATCAGTAAAGTCTTGTACAGAGACAAAGATTCACTATATTTAATAATACGTTAAGGTACAGTGAATGGAATGTCTAGGGTTTTGTGTGACGGCGGCTGTGTATCGTAATCAATGAGTACCTGCCAATTCCGTCTCCAGATCTCTGATTCTAGAAATCCATCCCCTAAAGGTAACCTAGGACGCCTATTTATAGACCTTGACTTTCCTTTTCAGACATCCTAGTCATTACATAATGAAAGATAAATCTAATACATGTGTTTCAGTCCTCGAGCAAAGTACATACCTTGCTCGAGCAAACTTCCTATACTAGGTGTGCTCGATGAGTGTCTTCGAGCAGACTTTACTTAGAATATATTCTCTTCCGAAGAATACATATTCCCTTTGAGTAAGCTTCATTCCTCTTGACTTGTTCAAACTTTGCTCGAATAAGTCCATCGAGCAAGCTCATTCTTATTGATGTCTTCAGCTTTTCTTATTCAGCAATCTTTAGCATGCTCGGATGTAAATCTTGCTCGGTAACTGAAGTGTGCTCGAAGTCTTTGCTTAGATTCACGTGACATCCTCTTATTGCATCCATGCTCGTCCTAATGTGCTCGATCATCCTGTGCTCGTAACACTTGGCTGGAACTTGTATGATCTAGCAGTTTGCTCGATTGGCAATCCATGCTCGATAGAAGAATACTCTTACTCGTTGAAGTGTAGCTTGCTCAAAGCCTTCAACACTTAGAAGAATCAACCATTTAAGGTTCAGAACCTTGCTCGAAGTAGTAAAAATCATGCTCGATCTCTGGGCTTGCTCGAATTCCATACTTAGCCGTTTTCTGAGGAGGTTGAGAAGATTCCAATCTTCCTTATCAAAAATCAGACCCAACACAAATTTTGATAACCAGAGGATTACTAGATCTTCAACGAACAGGACAGATTTTGAGATTACAAGATCCCAACATCTGCAAACGCATGAAAGATGCTAAGAGCAACTCTGAAGACAATGATGATTGGGATGTACTCCCATGGTTGCTTGTGCCAGCACTAGGAGCTATTGATGTACCTAGAACCCCTGGGAACAGTGATGATGAAGAGGATGATGATGGAGATGATGATGGTGCAGATGATGATGATGATCAGAATGATGGAGGAGATAATTGTCCGACTGATGATAATGCTATGGATGTGGTCAATGTTGAACATGCTCAAGATGTAATTACACCTCAAATTGAATTTATTGCTCATGAAGGAGATGATGCAGAGATAATGGGTGAAGACACTGAGATAAACGATCCTGCAAATCAAGGGGGCAATGAAGCACCAGAGTTGGAGGTTAATGATCAAACTGATGGACTAGTTAAGGGACCCAGCAACAAAGTTACTGAGCCTTTGCAAGATAATGACTTTATTACAAACATTATATCAAATGTTATTGAAACAATCAACAAGATAACTGCACCAGACTCACCACCACCTGAGGTTTACAATGATGACCCAGACTCCATTGACCTAAATGATGTAAATGACAACGTTTCTACCTCCCTAGCTACAACCGAACCTGCATTATCTGACACTGAACCAATCCATCATACACATGTCCCTTCCCCACCAACATCCCCACTACATGATTCGCTTCATACCTCACCTGTTTCCCAACATGCCCAACCTAATCAAGATACACATCTTCAAACCCCACCATCCTCCCCATTACAAGAAACACATGCCCCTACCACTACCCAGCCAACACAATCAATTCCCACAGAACCTGAGCCCTATAATGTCCCATCTCTAGAAACTGCTGACTCAGAACCCTTCTCTGAACCCGAACCAAAGCCAAATCATGAAACCCCACCTTAAATCCCGAATCTGTATAACATTGTCTGTGAAAATGCCAAGCTTGAATTTGAAAATGTTATGCCGAGGGAGAAGAATGCGGCTTTAAATAAAGCATTACTGAAAATTCGAACCTTATAGGGGCAATTTGAGGTTGAGAAGACCTCAGATGCACCAAAACAGGGGGAGAAAAATGAACGTGCAGAAGGATTAAAGGTGATTGGAGAGTTATATTCCAGCTCTGATGAAGAGGCTGTGGATGTTGGACCATCAGATGCACTAAACATGATAAATCAAGCATATGAAGATGGAGAATCTGGTGATGAGGGGAAGGGTGAAAGTGAAGATGAAACTGAAGAGGATAAGTTGAAAAGGAAAGAAAAAGGGAAAGGGATTGCCATTATAGATGATGATTTACATCCCAAGTCCCAACCCAAAGTTCAATCTGGTGATAATATGTCACACACCGCCTAGCACAATGCGGAAGTGTAAAACAAGATTGTAACAGGCACCTCTGGTATCAAAACATTGTTTATAAAGAAACATTACAAACTAATTTACAATATATTACATTTCATTGTTCTATCATTGTTTTACAGTCTAGGTAATACAAACAAAACTAGTTCGTTAACTATACAATCTTACTACTAACACCCTTGCTTCTATTCACATAGCATCAACCACCCACCTTGGGCAAGTAACAGATCAGCAAATCACTCCGATTTAGGTACACCTGAAAAGCAGTTTAAAACGGGTCAACTACTAGAGTTGGTGAGTTTTACGAGTTTTAAGAAAACGGTTATGAATATTCACAATTTACACTTGTAATCATGATATAACTATGTATGTATGTAAATGATGTAATTATGCTAAGCTACAGTGAAGCCTTGACTGTATGTGCTACGTGCATCCATTTCCCACGCTCAATCAACCACTGTGGCTCCCCTTCCGCCCACAACATGCCCCGGTAGCTATGTCTAACACTACATAGCCTGTATGTATAAATATGGTCATGTGCAAACGGTGCTATGTGACACGGCAACCAGGCAGATTCTGTTTGGGTTTGTCAAACCAGTAGTACTATTCACAAGCCACCGGCTCGAAGTTAATCACTGTGATCGTGGGGACTTTCGTGTGTTTGCACTTAGATAATTCACATCATTACAATTTTCAAATAGGTATACATAATCAAACATGCTTTTCACCCCAAAAGTTCGTAAAACTGTTTAAAAAGTAGGGTCATGAAACTCACTGTTTAGTAGATACTCAGCACTGTGCCAGCTCGCAGTTTGTCCGGTTTGCTATCACTAGTCTCTACAATCATATTATAATAATATTAATATTTTAATATTATTATAATCTCAACACTAAACTGTGTTGTATAACTAATCTGGGTATAGTTGGAACGCCCAGAAAGTGGCAATAGGCTTAGGTTGTGATGTTGTTCAATGTCTAATACTTAAAACCGAATATGGCTCAGTTTTCCGTTTTCTCAGCTAGGCCAAGTTGTTCGTTTACGCGTTCAGAATATAGTTATAGGGAAATAAGCTTGGGTAAATGTATTGGTTAAGAAAATGATTAAGTTATAAAGAAAAATCACATATTGGGGTCCCAGATTAGCTACGGGGCCCGTTTCCGTTTATTTAGTTTGATTTGATAAGAAACGCGCACAATCTATCCAGATTGTCCAGGTTTCTCATAGAAAGGTTCGTTTATACTTAATTAATCCAAAAATATGATTTTTGATCACTCTTGGTGTTTTGATATTCCCGCAGGTTCATTAGTTGCGAACTTGCCGGTTTTTATAAAAAACTGAATTTGTTTAATCTTCAAATTAGCATAATTAATTAACCGTTAGTCAATAAATTATGAAAATTTAGCCACTTATCAATTAAAATATGTAGATTTTTATAAAAATATTTCGGGAATTATTTACTGATTTATAAAAATTCATTTTATTATCAATATTTCACCTGAAAATCGTCCGTTTATCCCAAACGATTTCCAAAAATTCCACAAAAAGTCCTGAATACTCAAATTATGTCCCAAAACAACCTGTATCAATTCTAGAATGCAATAAGCTTGATCAATATTCTTTTCGGTCCAAATTTGGCTATAAAAATTCATACGAACACATATTCACAAAACACCCTCAAACTTTTCCTAATGATCCCAAATTTTATATGTGATCAAAATATACTAAATATGAGTTTACCACAAAATTTCATAATTGTTCAAGCATTTTAACTATTTTTCCCAAATAAACGTCCCAATTCGGTAATAAATTCGCCAAATATTCTCGGATGGTCAAAAAATTACCAAATAAGTTATTTTGGCCCAAATAACTGATTCTAAAGGCCCAAACACGAGAAGCCAAGTCCAAATTTAGTTCGGGTTTGGTTTTTTGGCGAAAAACTTATCGGGTGCGTCAAACAGTGCGAAAACGAGTGTTTTTCCGGCTAGTTTTGTGTAAAATTATAAAAACATACTATATATTTGTAAAAGTCGAAAATATTTTCACGGATCGCTTAAAAATTTTAAATAAGTGTTTGGTAAGTCTTTTTCGGCTTAACGGATGATACAATGCTTGGTTTGTAACTATCTTTCGCGTTTAAATCTATAGCGGGTAGTTAAACGAGCATATTTTCGTTTAACATGTTTGCTATCGACCTAAGGCCATATTAATAATATTTTAGCTTATATTAAACGTATATCACTTATAGATGGCCCCCCCAGGATATCTGGGTCATAACCAGACCCATTCGGTTAATCGTTTGAATGTTATGTATTACGCGTTTATTTGCTTAATCGATGAATACGTATTGAGGTGTACCTTGTTTTGGCTCAAATGTCACATTCTCCCCCCGTTAGAAAATTTCATCCCCAAAATTTGGTTATTCAACTTTGTCCTTATTTGGAAACAGGTGTGGGTATTTCTTTTTGAATTCGGACTTCCGCTCCCACGTGAATTCGGGTCCCCGTTCTGAATTCCACCGAACTTTGACCAGAGAGATTTTGTTGTGTCTTGATTGTTCTATTTTTCTCTCTAATATTTCCACCGGTTCTTCAACGAAATTTAGTTTTTCGTTTATGTTTTAAGTCTTTTAGTGGCACGATTTCGGTTTCGTCAGTAAGACACTTTTTCAGGTTTGATATGTGAAAGACATCGTGAATAGAACTTAACTCCAAAGGAAGTTTCAGTCGGTAAGCTACAGGACCGATCTTAGAAATTACTTCATACGGTCCAATGTATCGCGGAGCTAGTTTACCGGTTTTACCGAATCGAATGACGCCTTTCCATGGGGATACCTTGAGGAATACTTTATCGCCTATTTCAAACGATAACGGTTTCCTACGAACATCAGCGTAGCTTTTCTATCGATCTTGGACGATTTTCAATTTATTACAAAATTTTATGGATTTTATCGGTGGTTTCTTGAATCAAGTCAGATCAAGTAATTTAGGTATATCCAACCTCAGTCCAGCACAAGGGTGATCTACATATCCGCCCGTACAACGCTTCATATGGTGCCGCTTGAATGCTACTGTGATAGCTATTATTATACGAAAATTCGACTAGTGGAAGATGTTGATCCCAATTCCCACAAAAGTCCAGTTCACAAGCGCGAAGCAAATCTTCTACGGTTTGAATGGTTCGCTCGGATTGACCGTCGGTTTGGGGATGGTAGGCAATGCTTAGGTCAATTCGGGTTCCCAAAGCTTCTTGTACGACTTGCCAGAAACGAGAGGTGATATGGCTATCACGATAAGAAATAATTGAAACGGGTACGCCGTGTCGGGATACGATTTCATTTATGTAAATGTGAGCAAGTTTTTCGGTTGTGTAAGTGGTTCGGATTGGAAGGAGGTGTGTGGATCTTGTTAGTCGGTCAACTATCACCCATTTTGCATCATTTCCCCAGGCAGTTTTTGGGAGGTGTGTTACAAAATCCATGGTAATTTGTTCCGATTTCCATTGTGGTATTTCCGGTTGGTGCAACATTCTCGAAGGTTTTGGACATTCAACCTTAACCCTCGCATAAGTTAAACATTTACCGACATACGTGGCTATATCCTTATGCATACCGGGCCACCAATAATACTCCTTCAAGTCCTTGTACATCTTATCTGCCCCTGGGTGAAGGGAATATTTGGACTTATAGGCTTCGTCCATGATTAAGTCCCGCAAATTGTTGAGAGTGGGAATCCAAACTCGGTTTTTGTAGTATAAAATTTCGTCGGTTCTTTCCTCAAAGTTTTGTTCGGTCCCATGTAAGTCTTCACTTTCCAAGTGATCTCCTTTTAGGGACTCATTTTGAGCAATACGGATTTGTTCAGTGAGACTGGTTTGGACAATCATTCCAAGTGCTCGGACTCTTAGTGGTTTGATTCTATCTTTCCTGCTTAAGGCATCTGCTACTATATTAGCCTTGCCCGGATGATATCGTATTTCACAGTCAAAATTGTTCAACAGTTCTACCCATCTCCTCTGCCTCATGTTCAATTCTTTCTGGTCGAAAATGTGCTGTAGGCTTTTGTGGTTGGTTTATACTGTACATTTGGTGCCATACAAATAGTGCCTCCAGATCTTAAGTGCAAAGATAACCGCGCCCAGTTCCAGGTCATGGGTGGTGTAGTTCTTCTCGTGCACCATTAATTGTCGAGAAGCATATGCTATGACTTTGTTTCTTTGCATAAGTTCGCATCCTAAGCCTTTCCGGGACGCGTCACAATAAACTACCAGATCATCAGTTCCCTCTGGAAGACTCAATATCGGGGCTTGGCATAGTTTCTGTTTCAGCAATTGAAAATCCGCTTCTTGTTCTTCTCCCCAAACATAAGCACGATCTTTTTGATTCAAAAGAGTTAAAGGTTGGGCTATGTTGGAAAAATTAGCAATAAAGCGCCGGTAATACCCAGCTAATCCCAAAAATTGGCGGATTTCTTTCGGTGACTTTGGGGCTTGCCAATTTTTGATGGCCTCAATCTTACTCGGGTCTACATGGATTCCGTGTTGATTAACAACGTGCCCTAAAAATTGAACCTCTTGTAGCCAAAATTCACATTTTGATAATTTGGCATACAACTTTTCCTGCCTCAACAACTCCAAAATGGTTCGTAAGTGCTGATCGTGGTCTTCTTTGGTTTTCGAATATATCAAAATGTCATCAATAAATACAATAACGAATTTGTCGAGGTACGGTTTGCAAACTCGATTCATAAGATCCATGAAAAATGCGAGAGCATTAGTTAGCCCGAACAGCATAACTAAGAATTCGTAGTGGCCATAACGAATTCGGAACGCCGTTTTAGACACATCTTCCTCTTGAATCTTAACTTGATGGTAACCGGATCGAATGTCAATTTTTGAGAAATAGTTTGCCCCTTGAAGTTGATCAAATAAGTCGTCTATTCGTGGAAGAGGGTATCGGTTTTTGATGGTAACTTTGTTTATTTCCTGGTAATCAATGCACATTCTAAAACTTCCATCTTTCTTCTTTACAAACAATACCGGTGCTCCCCAAGGAGAATAACTAGGACGTATGAAACCTTTATCTAACAACTCCTGTAACTGGTTGGATAATTCTTGCATTTCAGAGGGTGCCAATCGGTAAGGTGTCTTAGCAATAGGGGCTGATCCTGGGATTAAGTCAATACGGAATTCAAGTTGTCGGTTCGGTGGTAATCCAGGTAGATCATCGGGAAAGACATCGGGGTATTCACGTACAATGGGGATCTCTTCTATGCGTTTCTCATCAGGGTTCTTTATAGTCACGTTTGCGAAAAATGCCGTACAACCTTGGCGTAAAGATTTCAACACCTTGAGATGAGACACGATAGGTAATATCGAACCGGACTTCTCTCATTGTACCACAATCATCTTCGAAAAGGGAATTTTAACTGTCTTGTTGTTACACACAATCTCTGCCTTATACTTGGTTAACCTGTCCATGCCGACAATAACATCAAAACTTCCTAACTCTACCGGGAGTAGGTTAATAAGGAATGGGTGGTCATTTAGAATAATGGAACAGTTTTGGACTATTTGATTGACAGTTATAGATTTACCGTTAGCGAGTTCTATAATATATGGATTTGTTGGTTCACTAACTGGCATATTTCCCAAGGATACAAAACTCGTGGAAACAAAGCTTCTATCAGCACCCGTGTCAAATAATACAGAAGCATATTGATCAGACACTATGAATGTACCTATCACCACATTCGGTTCTTGTCGTGCTTCTCCTGACCCAATTACAAACGCGCGTCCTCTAGGCGCATTTGAAGTCAATGCTTGGTTCGGTCTAGCAGTTGCTCTTGGATTCAACTTGGGGCAATTTCTTCTAATATGATCTGTACTGTCGCATTCATAACAGGCACGGTAGGTTGTTGCGGCTAAAGTCTGTTGGATAGGTTGTTGGCGGATTGGTTGAGGTCTAGGTAGTTGTGGACGACGAGGTTGAGTTGCTTGGGTTGGTTGGCTCATAATTTCTGCACCTGCTCTGCAATTAGGGGCATAATGTCCGGTTCTACCACATTTCTGACATACCGGTAGTCTGCATTCTCCCACAAGATGGTAATTACATTTATCACACTTGGGGAAGGCTCCCTTATACCTGTCTTGTTTCGTATATGAACCGGTTATAGCATAATTCCTTATTGTTGGACGTGCATGTTTGCTTGATTGTCCTCCTTGTGATCTCATCCCGTAGTCGGTTCGTTTCATACCTACTGATTCTCCAGCCTTTCTCAATACTCCACTCCTTACCAGGTCCAAAGTCACAATGTCGGCTTGAGTCACGGCATTCTCAAACGATGTGTGACCCACGTAGTTTACCAAACTCCTCACTTCCGGGGCTAAACCCCAAATATAACGTTCAACTCGTTTGTCTTCGGGAGTTACTAACCAGGGTACTAAGCGAGTCAGTTCATTGAAGCAGTTTGTATACCCCAGATGATCCGCTACTTTCATTTCTAAGCTCCAAAGTTCATGTTCTAACCTTTGTATTTCGTTCTTTGGGCAAAAATGTTCTAGCATCAATGTTTTGAGTTCAGCCCAGGTCATGCGATTAACCATATCTTGACCTTTTATTTGCACTGTAGTATTCCACCACATTAATGTGTGATCAGTAAACGTAGAGGCAACATACTTGACAATGCTTTCCGATGGACAATTGCTGATATTGAGGACAGATTCAGTCTTTTCGATCCATTTTATTAACCCGTTTGGTCCTTCGGTACCCTTGAAATCAATCGGTTTACAGGCCATAAAGTTTTTAATCGAATATTCTCTTCGAGGGGGATTAGGGATGTTATTGTTATTGTTTGGGTTCGGTGGAGGATTATTGTTGTTGACATTATTTGCATCCGGTGGGGGATTATTTGCATTGGGAGGGGCGTTTGTATTAGGTGGGGGATTATTATTATTTGTGACTGTTTCAGTGTTGGTTGGGGGAGCATTATTATTTGGCAGTTGATTTGTTTGCATATTTGCGTTTACACCGGCAGTCACCTGTGTTACAATAAGTGGGATTACTGCCTGCATTTGCCGAGCAATCATCTCGGCTATTTCTGCCTCAGTCATAGGATTTGCTTTCTTTGGGTCCATTCTATATTGATAAATATAAGACAATTAATACTAATTCCAGTATACACCACATTGTAACCATAATCACAATAAAGGTTGCATAGAAAATCAAATAACACACTGGTATTTCACAAACTGCCCTGTATATTGATAACAAAAGGTACATAGACTTAGCCTGATAAAGGCCAGTGCTTGCATAGATATATCAAAACCTGTCACTAAGTGACTGTTAGACTTAACCCTGTAAGGGTCAGTGCTTGTAATAATACATAAAATCATACTCCATCTCAACATAACATACTACAATATACATACATGGAGTGTCAAAAGATTACGTACATATATCTATAACATCCTGCATCTATCCATACAAACGATAGACTAGCCACAAACATAAAGACAATAACACCAAAATCACCCAGTAACAGTTCCACAGTCGAACTGTCACCCTACCTAAGCACCAATTATGGTAAGCATCTGATTGCTGCAAGTTCAGTACTATCTGCTGTAACGTCAATAAGCACTGGGTCACGTCCCTCCTTTCCTAGTTAATGTTAGCTATGGCTATCGAATGGTCTATCACACGTTCAGTCAGGACGGCCATCCAAGAGTTGTTTCCTACATTTGGGAGGTCAGGGCGAGGGGTAGGTATACTCAACGAACGGGAAGATGAAGTATCTGTCCTAGGACGTGAAGGTCCTCCATGATAGTGGGTAGATCTGAATGGAATCGAGGTAGGGTCAATCGGAGTTACCCGAATACGAGCAGTCTGTCGGACTCGTGTAGTAGCTGAAGTCGTCGGGGACAAATGAATAAGTGGAGCAGGTGATCTGGCTACTCTAGCAAGTGAATGGTACTGAATGTTAACTTCGTTTTGATCTCTACATGGTGACCTGGGTGGATAACTATCGCATCTGTAGCCGGACAGATCAGGCACATTTCTAGGTAGCTCTCTACAAATAACTTCTTCTTCCACCTCTTCCTCATCGTCCTCTGGTTCCTCTTCTGGGTCCTCCTTATCTGGATCCTCCTCCTCAGCAGAGATTACCGGTTCTTCTTTTGGTACGTAGTGGTTATTCCTTGACATGACTCTGCACAAAGGTTAGTTATAAGAATAATATCTATAACTAGCGCTAACTATTGTCGGGGAGATTAATTAATTAAGCCAAATTTAATATTAATTATATTAGAATATAATATTAATTTTATTAAAATTTTAATTTTAATTATTATTAGAATTAATACTGAATATAAATATAAATGAATATAATATTCATAATAAAATTTACCGTCTCAATAGTATCGTACGTATACGTATTTATACACCTTGATTCAGATAAGCACGTATGGGTGTTACATATATATATATATATATATATAAATATATATATATATATATATATACTTACATATTACCTTTTATACACATATGTTGCCACTTTTACCTAACCACACGTTCCGCGACCTTTCCCCGAATTCCCTCGTACAAGCAAGTCTGTTATTATGTTTCGGACAACAATAACTCACTTTCCCAACAAGTTCATCTCGACATCCATCAGTATATAATATTAAATTACTATTTAAATATTTCCCAGAGTTAATCGAGCCTACGGTTATATTTTAGGTACCCTAAGGGATAACCTAATCCTTTATAAGCAATAGCTCTGATACCAACTTCTGTCACACCCCGACTAGCACAATGCGGAAGCGTAAAACAGGAATGTAACAGACACCTCTTGTATCAGCACATTGTTTATAAAGAAACAAAACTAGTTCGTTAACTATACGATCTTACAACTAACACCCTTGCTTCATTGTTCTAACATTACAAACTAATTTACAATATATTACATTTCATTGTTCTATCATTGTTTTATAGTCTAGGTGATACAAACAAAACTAGTTCGTTAACAATACGATCTTACTACTAACACCCTTGCTTCTATTCACATAGCATCAACCACACATCTTGGGAAAGTAACAGATCACAAAATCACTCCGATTTAGGTACACCTGAAAAGCAGTTTAAAACGGGTCAACTACTAGAGTTGATGAGTTTCACGAGTTTCAAGAAAATGGTTATTAATATTCACAAATTAACACTTGTAATCATGATATAAGTATGTATGTAAATAATGTAATTATGCTAAGCTACATTGAAGCCTTGACTGTATGTGCTGTGTGCATCCATTTCCCATGCTCAATCAACCACTGTGGCTCCCCTTCCACCCACAACATGCCCCGGTAGCTATGTCTAACATTACATAGCCTGTATATATAAATATGTTCATGTGCAAACGGCGCTATGTGACACGGCAACCAAGCCGATTCTGTTTGGGTTTGTCAAACCAGTGGTACTATTCACAAGCCACCGGCTCGAAGTTAATCACTGTGATCGTGGGGACTTTCGTGTGTTAGCACTTAGATAATTTACATCATTACAATTTTTAGATAGGTATACATAATCAAACATGCTTTTCACCCAAAAAGTTCGTAAAACTGTTTAAAAAGTGGGGTCATGAAACTCACTGTTTAGTAGATACTCTGCACTGTGTCAGCTCGCGGTTTGTTCGGTTTGCTATCACTAGTCTCTATAATCATATTATAATAATATTAATATTTTAATATTATTATAATCTCAACACTAAACTGGGCTGTGTAACTAATCTGGGTAGCTGGAACGCCTAGAAAGTGGCAATAGGCATAGGTTGTGATGTTGTTCAATGTCTAATACTTAAAACCGAACTTGGCTTAGTTTCCCGTTTTCCCAGCTGGGTCAAGTTGTTCGTTTACGCGTTCAGAAAATACTTATGGGGAAATAAGCTATAAAGAAAGATCACATATTGGGGTCCCAGGTTAGCTACAGGGCCCGTTTCCGTTTATTCAGTTTGATTTGAGAAGAAACGCGCACAATCTATCCAGATTGTCCAGGTTTCTCATACAAAGGTTCGTTTTTACTTATTTAATCCAAAAATATGATTTTTGATCACTCTTGGTGTTTTGATATTCACGCAGGTTCGTTAGTCGCGAACTTGCCGGTTTTTATAAAAAACTGAATTTTTTAAATCTTCAAATTAGAATAATGAATTAACCGTTAGTCATTAAATTATGAAAATTTAGCCACTTATCAATTAAAATATGTAGATTTTTATAAAAATATTTTTGGAATTATTTTCTGATATATAAATTTATAAAAATTCATTTTGTCAACTATATTTCGCTTGAAAATCGTTCGTTTATCCCAAACGATTTCGAAAAATTCCACAAAAATTTCTGAATACTCAAATTATATCCCAAAACAACCTGTATCAATTCCAGAATGCAATAAGCTTGATCAATATTCTTTTCGGTCCAAATTCTGTTATAAAAATTCATAAGAACACATATGCACAAAACACCCTTAAAATTTTCCAAATGATCCCAAATTTTATATGTGATCAAAATATAACGAATCTGAGTTCGAAAAAAAATTCATAATTTTTTCAAGCATTTTAACTATTTTTCCCAAATAAACATCCCAATTCGATAATAAATTCGCGAAATAATCTCAGATGGTCGAAAAATTACCAAATTTGAACAGAGACTCAATGATATGGTCCCTGATGTCTCTGTAAAATATCAAGACCTAATAATATGTACATCACAACGTTAACCAAAACAGCCCGTAAGTGAGTGTTTTGACATTACCTTAGCGGTTTTGGTTCGTTTCCGCCTTTCTAATCAACTTTTCAAGCTCTTGTGCTCCTATGTTGGCTAGATACAAGTCCTATATCACAAACCATGCAATTTTTCATCAACATAACAGCCCTTGACCTAAGGTTTCGGCTAGTGCACAATGAATCGTAAAAATGCCGTTTCAACCCTTTAATCCGTGTTTATGGCCAAAAAAGATCAATGATTCTGATTTGAAACTAAGTTTAGCATCAAAGTATGTTTTTGAATGATTTTTGAGGGTTTTACACGGTTAACTATGATTTTTAACAATTAAAACATGTTTATATGGTATTAATCAACGTTAAAGAAGTGTAAAAGTTGCTTATTTAAGTTGTTTACCTTAGGGTTGAAGAGTTTCCTGATGAAGAAAGGTTTTTCCAGAATTTTCTTGCGGATGAAAGTGTAAAAATATCTTTGAACTAGTTTATATGTGAAAAAAATCAAAAAAGGAGTGGGGTCCCCATGGTTGCGGCCGTGAGAGAGTTTGGGCCCCCTTGGGCCCATTTTGGCCCAAATAACTGATTCTAAAGGCCCAAACACGAGAAGCCCAGTCCAAATTTAGTTCGGGTTCGGTTTTTTGCGCGAAAAACTTATCGGGTGCATCAAACAGTGCGAAAACGAGTGTTTTTCCGGCTAGTTTTGTGTAAAATTATAAAAACATACTATATATTTGAAAAAATCGAAAATATTTTCATGGATCGCTTAAAATATTTCAAATAAGTGTTTGGTAAGTCTTTTTCTGCTTAACTGATGATACAATACATGGTTTGTAATTATCTTTCGCATTTAAATCTATAGCGGGTAATTAAACGAGCATATTTTCATTTAACTTGTTTGCTATCGAGCTAAGGCCATATTACTAATATTTTAGCTTATATTAAACGTATATCACTTATAGATGGCCCCCCAGGATATCTGGGTCATAACCAGACCCGTTCGGTTAATCGTTTGATTGTTACATATTACGGGTTTATTTTCTTAATCGATAAATACGTACTGAGGTGTACCTTGTTTTGGCTCAAATGTCACAATATACTTCACAAAGAAAATGTAAGTGATCCTGATATAGTAGAGGTTGAATCAGTAAAGACTGCCATGAGATTAAAGAATGAAGATTTGGAGTCTTTGGATCGAGAAGATGAGGAGGAAATACCTCAATAAGTGCTTGAAGCACTATTCAATATGAAGAAGAAAGAAAAAGAGGATGAAAGAAGGATGAAGGAGGCAGACGAGGCAATCAAGGCCACACTGGATGCTCTAAAAGCAAATCTGAATATTGACGAACAAGAAAATACACAAACTGAAGAACTAGTAACAATTGAGCCTGAAGAGCCTATGGTAACTGAACCTGAACAATCTGAAACAGAACCTGTCAATACTAAAATGGAAACTGATAAAGAACAAGAAACTGGTCTGGGAATAAGAGAAGAACCAAGGAGGGATGAGGCGCCAAAAATGCCTTGGAATGTGTATGTAAAATTTATCTCTCAGTTGGTAATGATCATGACACATTTTTACATTCTCTACTTCTTGAAAAATATAGACCAGAAACTGTGGCTGTAGCCAGGAGAGCTCAAGAAGAACAAAGACAAGAAAATTGGAAGAAAAGCCAACTCCTGATTAAAGACAAACCTGAGCCAATAGTCAATGATTTGTGATGAAGATGTTGTTGGAACAAAACCAATCACAGAAGAGAACATTGATGAAGAATCCAAGACTTCTGAATCAATTGATGAAGAAATTATAGTTGAGGAACCAGGAATTCAAGTGACAAAACCAATCCCATCTCAATCATCCGAATCTTCTAAATCCTCTGAACCAAAAACTGAAGCAAAAGAATCACTAAAAAGAAAAGAAAGAGCTGAGATTGAAACACCCAAGTCTAAAAGGTAAATATCAGTAAAGGTAATGGTGTACAAGAGAAGATTGGAGAAGCTTGAAGAGAGGAAAAATGCTAGATCAATGAAGGTGGAAGAACCAATGATTGGGGCACTCAACAATTTTGAAGAAACTATTGATATAGAAGATGATAGTGAAGGAGAAGTAAAATATGCTGAAAAAGAGAATAAAGACAGAGATTACTTGATCAGCTTAGGCTATGACTTAAAGTACCTTCAAAGATTATCCAAAGAAGACATAGCCAAAGAAGCTGAAGGCTGGAGAATGAGAAAGTCAAAAAGAGAATCTTTGAGTAAAGCTGGACATAAGCCTGCATTCCTGAACTTGCAATCATTTGAAACAATAGACAGACTTTACAAGAATGCTCTAGTTGAAAATATTTCAGAGTATGTGAAAAAGGTGACAAAGAAGAAGGAACAGGCAGAAAAAGTGTTGAAAGAGTCTAATAGCAGCAAAAGCAGAATTGAAAAGAAAGCCAGTGATGAAACATAATATGAAACATTAAAGGCTAAACATAATGACATAAAGTTTCTTCAACTGTATGGCTACAGCTATGAATTCTTGATAAATCTTTCTTCTAAAGAACATAAAAGAAAAATTCAACTATTAAAAAACTCTCACAAAGATCAGAAAAATCAAGAACAATAAGTTAAAGACGAGATTGCAGAAGGAGAGAGATGAGGCCAAGAAGAAAGAAGAAGAAGAAGTTAAAAGATGATTTGAAGACCCTCAAAGGGTACAGACGTTAAAAGATGGTTTGAAAGAACAGTTTCAAAACATGCCTCACGAATAATTAATTGAAATATATAATAGAGAGCAGAAACTATATTTGGAAACCCAAAGAAAACTGCCGGAAGCTAAGCAAAGAGACAAAGAAGAAGTCTGAGCAGAAATGATGAGTGCTCTTCATAAGAAGGGTGCAAAAATGTCAAGGTTAGTAGTTCAAATAGATGAGACTATCAGACAATGGTATGAAGAGGCTGGGCTACATCAAATAAAGACAAATACTCAAGGAAGCTCGAGCCGAACCCCAAGGTCTGAGATTGTGAGGCCTTAGCCACTAAGAAACTTAAATTTGCCCACACATCTCTTTTGCGACAAAAGATCCAAGACCTTGAGGGTTGTCACTGAAGATCAAGAAGAAACCCTCATCATTTTCAGAGATGATTTGAGAAAATTTTCAGTTGAACAGTTGAAGAAAATGGCCGAAATGAACAGATTGACGCATGCCCCGATCTTAGCTTTACCTGATGGCACCGATGATTTGGTGGTGTATTCTGATGCCTCTTATCAAGGGCTTGGGTGTGTTTTGATGCAGCGAGGTCGAGTCATCGCTTATGCCTCACGACAATTGAAGCCTTATGAGGCGAATTATCCTACCCACGATTTGGAGCTGGCGGCGGTGGTGTTTGCGCTTAAGTTGTGGAGACATTATTTGTACGGTGTTCCTTGTGTTATCTATACCGATCATAGGAGTTTAAAGTATTTCTTCGAACAAAAGGAACTGAATATGCGCCAGCGTCGATGGTTGGAGTTGATTAAGGATTATGATTTGGAGATTATGTACCACCCAGGTAAGGCTAACGTGGTGGCTGACGCGTTGAGCCGGAAGGAGAGACCGAAGCCGATTCATGTAAAATCTTACCAGCTTATCCTTAAACCCGATATTTTGAAACAAATAGCCAACGTCCAGAATGAAGCGTTGTAGGTGGAATGGATTATGTCAGAACGTGTTTGGGGTCAGGGAAAATTGTTGGAAGTCATCGGTGACGGGGTGAAATATAAGGATAGTCGTTTATGGGTACCGAGGTATGGGCGTTTCAGAGATAAAATTTTGGATGAGGCGCACAAGTCGCACTATTTCATTCATCCGGGCGCGACCAAGATGTACCAAGACTTGAAAAAGAATTATCGTTGGCCTGCGATGAAGTTTGAGGTGGCTTAGTACGTGAGTAAGTGTTTGACGTGTCTACAAGTTAAGGCCGAGCATCAGAAGCCATTTGGGAAACTTCAGCCATTGGAAATACCTGAGTGGAAATGGGAGCATCTTACTATGGCTTTCGTGATTAAATTGTCTCGTACTCCTAGGGGTAATTATGACACCATTTGGCTAATCGTGGATAGATTGACCAAGAGCGCTCATTTCTTGCCGATTCGAGAGACTTTTAATTCTGAGCAGCTGGCCGATGTGTTTATTCGTGAGATCGTCTCTAGGCACGGGGTGCCGGTATCTATTGTTTCAGATAGGGATACGCGTTTCACCTACTGGTTTTGGAAAAGGTTTCACGAGGAGATGGGCACCAAACTTCTCATCAGTACTGCTTATCACCCGCAGACGGATGGTCAGTCCAAGAGGACCATTCAGACTCTCGAGGAGATGTTACGGGCTTGCGTTATCGACTTTGGTGGTAGTTGGGACAGTCAATTACTGTTGGTAGAGTTGTCGTATAATAACAGTTATCATGCCACGATTGGGATGCCATCGTTTGAAATGTTGTATGGTAGAGGTGTAGGACTCCAGTCTGTTGGGGTTCCATTGGTCAAAAGTAGTTGGGTAGTTTAGAGATGGTCAAGGCTGCGACTGAGAAGCTCGACAAGATTAAAACATTTACGAAGGCCGCGAAAGATCGTCAGAAGTCTTATACAGATAAAAGGCGAAGGCCTATTGTGTTTGAGGCTGGGGATCGGGTTATGTTTAAAGTTTCTCCATGGAAGGGTATTATTCGTTTTTGTAAGAGGGGGAAGCTCAGTCCGAGGTTTATCGGCCCGTTCCGTATATTGGCCCGAGTCGGTGAGGTAGCATATAGGCTGGATTTTCCCGAGGAGCTCGCGGGGATTCATCCTACTTTCCATGTGTCCCACTTGAGGAAGTGTTTAGCGGATGAGGAGGCCCATGTGCCTCTTGAGGATATTAAGCTTGACAGTAAGCTAAACTATGTGGAGGAGCCTATTGCTATACTTGACCGTCAGGAAATGAGGTTGCGGAACAAGGTGGTTAAGCAAGTGAAGGTGTAGTGGAGGCACCGTAGAGGTTCCGAGGCTACTTGGGAATCCGAAGATGAGATGATGAGGCTGTATCCGCAGTTTTTCTGCCGCCTCGGGATTCGGGGACGAATCCCATTGTAAGTGGGGTGGACTTGTAACACCCGTCAAACTTCCGGTTCAATGATTTAGCGCGTGTAAAATACGTATAACTCTCGGGACTTAACCGACGTTTCTCGAGAACCTTTACGTAATCCCAGCTACGTTAAAACACTTAAGTTTCCTTACAAGTCACCAAATCTTGCAAATTCGAGGGACTTGGATGACACATAATTGTAATATATCATTAAACAAAAAAAAAAAGAAGAAACCCTAGCTGCAGCAGCGATAGGCGCAAGAGACAGCCCCCCTTCCTTGCTTCGACTTTTTGATCGATTCCAAGCTCCTAGAAGTAGTTCAAGGTATGTACTACAATCCCCAACACTCTTTTTTTTCACCCCTAATCGTTTTGATGCTCAATTTTGCCGAAACTTTTCGTTGGACAGATTTTCGGCCAAGGTGTAATTGACCCACTTCCCGTAGATAAAAATTAGAGTTTCCGGTGTAGAAAGATCCCCAGGTATGGCATTTACAGCTTATTAAAATTTCGTGGTCATTGGAGGTGTTTAGGTCGGTCAATCGATTTTAGTTCGAAAACTAGAGTTTATCGGGTGTAGTGCAAATTGTTGAGTTTGATGCGTTAATTGATCGGGTGACCGACCGAATCAGTTTTTACAGCCCTAGGGGTTTAAGGGCTATGGAAAAATTAATTTTTTTGATGCTCGGGGCTGTTGTGGTTAGTGCTTCGTCAATCGAGACAGCGGTGCGCGAATTTTCGTTTGAACGTTAAAGTAAGAGTTGTAAAAAGGAACCGTCAACCCTATCAACTCGGGTGACATAATCATGATGAATAAAAAGATTTAAAATAGAATTTGGTCCATTTGGGGCCGATTCGTTTTTAACAAATGATTTTTAGTTTTATTACACACGCATTCGACCCGATTTGATTACCCTTGGGCCTTGAGCCAAGTTGTTGGGCCTTAAGCCAAGTGTTGGGCCTTGGGCCAAGTTGTTGGACCGTGGGCCAAGTTGTTGGGCCTTGGGCCAAGTGTTGGGCCTTGGGCGAAGTTGTTGGGCCTTGATCCAAGTGTTGGGCCTTGGGCCAAGTTGTTGGGCCTTAGGCCATAGTGTTGGGCTTGAACGGCTTGGTTAAAACTTGTATGATCAAGCTGTTTGATCGATTGGCAATCCATGCTCGATAGAAGTATACTCTTGCTCCTTGAAGTGTAGCTTGCTCGAAGCCTTAACACTTAGAAGAATCAACCATTTAATGTTCTGAAGACCTTGCTCGAAGTAGTAAAACCATGCTCGATCATCTAGGCTTGCTCGAAGTCCATACTTAGCCTTTTTCTTAGGAGGTTGAGAAGATTCCAATCTTCCTTATGCTAGGTCGGATATTTTTTACAAGGAAGATTGGAATCTTCTCAACCTCCTCAGAAAACGGCTAAGTATGGAATACGAGCAAGCCCAGACGATCGAGCATGGTCTTTACTACTTCGAGCAAAGTTCTAAACCTTAAACGGTTGATTCTTCTAAGTGTTGAAGGCTTCGAGTAAGCTACACTTCAACGAGCAAGAGTATTCTTCTATCGAGCATGGATTGCCAATCGAGCAAACAGCTTGATCATACATGTTCCAGCCAAGTGTTACGAGCACAGGATGATCGAGCACATGGGGACGAGCATGGATGAAATAAGAGGATGTCACGTGAATCTAAGCAAAGACTTCGAGCACAGTTCAGTTACCGAGCAAGATTTACATCCGAGCATGCTAAAGATTGCTGAATAAGAAAAGCTGAAGACATCAAGAAGAATGAGCATGCTCGATGGAATAGTTCGAGCAAAGCATAGACAAGTCAAGAGAAATGAAGGGAATATATATTCTTCAAAAGAGAATATATTCTAAGTAAAGTCTGCTCGAAGACACTCATCGAGCACACCTAGTATAGGAAGTTTGCTCGAGCAAGGTATGTACCTTGCTCAAGGACTGAAACACTTGTATTAGATTTATCTTTCATTATGTAATGACTAGGACTTATAGAAGGAAAGTCAGAGTCTATAAATAGAGGTCCTAGGGTACCTTTAGTGTACATATTTGGAGACGGAATTGGCAGGCACTTACTGATTACGAAAAACAGCCGGCGTCACACAAAACCCTAGACATTCCATTCACTGTAACTTTGACATATCATAAAATATAGTGAATCTTCGTCTCTGAATAAGCCTTTACTGATTATCATTTACTGTTTTGTGTTTGATATCTGTTCACAATTCCTCATTCTCAATCATTGAATATCCTGATTCCGCCGAGATATTAAATCGGTCTTTTGAGTATTTGAGTCGGTGTGTTCTTGTCAAACCTTTGCTAAGGTTTCACCCGACGGACGGTCCTGACAAGTGGTATCAGAGCTTGAGTAAGCTCACTGAAGACCACGGGACTCAGGGTTTGTGAAGAAGCTTGAAGATTCACTGTGATTTGCTGCTGTAAAACCCAGATATGGTGAAATGGAAGACCAGGAAGTGTCAACCAACAAGATTCCAAGGTTGCTTGGACAAGAGAACTCATAAAATTTAAGGTGCTATTTGAAGCTGCAGTGAACTACAACGATCCAGAACTTTGGATGGCTATCACTGAAGGGAACTATACTCCTTCAGCAGCTCCAAACAACAATGCTGCGGTTGATTTAAGAATGAAAAAGAGGGATGATAAAGCACTCTCAATGCTAAAGTTGGGGCTTTCATGGGAAATTTTAACCACTGTAAATCATCATAAAAACGCAAAGGATATGTATGATGCAGTGATTGAAATGTTTGAAGGAAACACTGAATTGAGAGACATTAAGAAAGACCGACTGAAGCAGCAGTTGGACAAATTTAAGTTTAAAGAAGAAGAAAGGTTGAAGTCAGTGTTACAAAGGTTCATGACCATTGTAAATGAAATTAGGACCACTGCTTTGCAGATTTCCGATTTTGAGCTTAGAAAGAAGCTTCTGTCATCTTTATCTGGCGAATGGTACACTGCCAGCAAGTTCATCAAAGAGAAGACCAACTTTCCTAACTTCAAGTTAGATGATGTGATTGCCTTCCTCAAGGCTGCTGAACATGAAATGATTGAAAACCATATGATTCGAGAGGACAAGCCAAGCTTTAAAATGAACAATGCTCTTGTGGCACCAATGGGCAATCTCTCGATCAAGAATCAACAGCCTATCATTGAGGAACCATCAGAAGAAAACTCATCTTGTAACAGTCAGTCAAGATTCAATGTGCAGCTGATGGAAGATGACAATCAATCTACTGGAAATGGGCAGTCTACAATCCAACTCAAGGAACAGATTACCAGTCATTATTCTCAATGTTCACTGAGTCTTACCATACCTTTGTGGCCAAGAATCTGATAAACACAAGCATCGTGCAGGAAGACTTAGAACAGATAGATGCTGATGATTTAGAAGATATGGACATCAAATGGCAAGCGGCTACGTTGGCTGTGAGAAGCAAAAGGTTGTATAACAGAACTGGCAGAACCAGTTTAAATGGACCCAATGAAAGGATTGGATTTGACAAATCCAAAGCCATCTTTTATAACTGTCAACAACCGGGACACTTTGCAAGGGAATGCAACATGCCAAGGCAGTCTGGCAATCAAGTTAACCAGAATCAGTTTTATCAGAATCAGAATCAGAATCAAAACTTTCAGCAGCAAAGGAATCAAATGCCCAACCAAAATCCCTATCAAAATCAGAATAGAACCCAGCAACAAACATTTCAACCTCAGAGAAATAATCAGATGCAGGTTCACACAAATCAAAACAGACCATCTCAAAATGGTGTGAACCAGCAAAGGGATCAAGGGAATGTAGTTGTTACTAGGGTGGCTTAGGATGGGGAGTTTGACTGGAGTAATCATGCTGCTGAGATGGAAAGGGCAAATGTCGCATTCATGGCCAAAATAAATGACAAGGCTGAATCCTCCAACACTCAGGTAAATTCTGACACTTCTATTTCTGATATTCTTGCTAAAATTGATGAATTAAATCAGGAGGTTGGAAAATGGAAAACTGAATGTGGAAGGAAGGATGTATTTCTGAATGTGTATGCGGATAGTGAAGCTACATATGAAAGTCAAATCAAGGGATTGGAGGATGATTGTATGGTATCATATCAAGTTCAATCCAGAATGAGAATTGAGATAGAAGGACTAAAGAAGATGTTTGCTGATGAAAAACTCAAGAATGCAGAATTGTTGATTGAAATGGAGTTTTTGAAAAATCTTGTCTCTACAGGAAACATTATTGGTCATGTTGACAAAATGAAAGAAGAAGAGAAGTACAAGAAGGTACCACCACCTTTTTGTGACAGTTATCCTTTGAAGGTTGATAAAGAGAGCAGAAGTGAGTATCTCAAACAGTTCAAAAATGTGTTTGATGATAAGCCTGAATTTATCAAGCAGTATGATGATGTGAGTGTAGATTAGGTTGGAGAATTTGTGATGAAAAAGACTGATAAGTCGGAAACTGTGATTGATGAACAGCCTCAAGGAGTAAAAAATAAGTGGAGTGAATACTCCAGTGAAGAAAGCAATTGTAGCTGTGGAAACTCTAAATCATTAAAAGGGAAGAAGAAGAAAAGAACAAATAAGAAGAAAAGTGACAAAATTCCTCTTCTTCCACCTATGACATCGCAGGTAAGAAAGCACCATGAAAGAATGAGAAGAGAGCATGTTCCATTTGATATATGTGCTAGAACACAGCTAGTTATCAAGAAGAGAAAAGAACCACAGCCAGTTATAAAGAAGAAAAATGAACAACCAAGGAAATCTTCTTATGATCAGAGTCTTACCCAGTCTTTTCTAATCATGAATTGTTTGATGTTGGTGATGTGGATTATGCTCCAAGAAGAAGACATTCAAAAGAAGAAGAGGGAAGTTCTTCAAGATTGCCATCCAAACTAAAGAAAATCGTTTTTGTAAAAGAAAAATGTCCACAATCAGTTGATCTCAGCAAGCCAATCAAGATGGATTTTTCCAACACTTTGAATCCAAAGACATCTTTAGGATTTGACTTCCCTAAACCAGGTGACAAGATCAAGGACAAGAAAATCCTTGAAGACTTGGGAAGCTTTGCTAAAGTATTCTGCACGAAATGTGATGCATATGGGCATCACACTGACTCTTGCTGGGTTCTTGAGGATATTTTTGAAATTCCAGATGTGGTTAGTGGCCATGACATGAAAAGCTACAAAGAAATGTATGAGAGATACTTGAATGGAAATAAAAACCCATCTGAAGACAAGAACCATCAGCCTATGTTGGCACAAAGGCTCAAAACAATTCTGAAGAGTAAAGAAGATAACCAAATCCTGAAAACAACAGACAAGAACAGAAGGTCACCAAATGAAGAGAAAGTCAAGAAGAGACCAGGTGTTCTAAATGGTGATGAGAAGTTTATGTTGAAACAAGGATTTAAACCAAGAGGATTCAAGTGGAAGGCAAAGAAGAAAGTAGAAGAGGGGAAGGATAAGGTGATTGAGGAAGTTGATAGTTGCACTAAAGTGTCTGCAGTGCACAATGGATCAAGATACGACACTGATGAAGATTGTGAAGTCATATATGAAGATCCACCACCAATTCCAATCCAAACTTCTGATGCATCCTCCACTATCTCTGAATTACAAATTGATGGAGTTTGTAACTCAGAATCAAACTGATTCCTTTTGTGTGTGTGCAGGAACAGTCCATGAGTAGAAATGATTTATGGTATATGGACAGTGGATGTTCAAGGCACATGACATGTGACAAGTCTGCATTGATTAATTATGTGAAGAAGTATGAGGGACCAGTTGCATTTGGGAGTGATGAAAATGGAGGAAAAATTGTTGGAAAGGGTACACTCACAAATGGCAAAGTATCCTTTGAGAATGTTCTACATGTTGAAGGACTACAGTACAATTTGCTGAGCATTTCTCAAGTGTGTGACAAGGGATACAAGGTTGCCTTCAATGATGAACATTGCCAGATTTTAAAGCCAGAGTTTGTGATTCCAACCGAAAAGATTATGATGATGGCTCCAAGATATGGCAACCTCTATGGAATAAGAAAGAATACTGCAACTTCAAGAGGTGGTTCATGCTTTGTATCAAAGGCAACTGAGAATGAAACTGTGTTATGGCATAGGAAAATGTGTCATGTAAATTTGAAGAACATGAACAAACTAGTGAAAGGTGAACATGTTGTTGGCCTTCCCACAAGAGAGTTCAAGCTAGAAGAAAAATGCACATCTTGCCTAAAAGGAAAGCAACACAAATCCTTACAAAAGAGCAAACTGATAAAGACAATAGATGAGGTCTTAGAATTACTTCACATGGACTTGTTTGGTCCAGTGAGTGTTCCAAGTGTTGGAAAGAAGAGATACTGCTTAGTGATAACTGATGATTGTTCAAAATTCACTTGGGTATATTTCATGGGCACCAAGGATGAAACCCCAAATTTGATCAAATCCTGTGTACTCAAGATTGAAAATCAACTTGACATGAAAGTGAAGGTAATTAGAAGTGACAACGGGTCAGAATTCAAGAATGGCATTATAAGTGAATTCAGCACTTCTAAGGGTATTTTTTCAGCAGTATAGTACTCCTAGAAGCCCTGAACAAAATGGTGTTGCAGAAAGGAGAAATAGAACTTTAATTGAAGTTGCAAAGACCATGATTGCTGATGCCAACCTTCCTGTTACCTTCTGGCAGAAGCAATAAACACTGCATGTTATGTGCAGAACAGGGTTCTACTCAACAAGGCTCAAAACAAGACTCCATTTGAAATTCTCTAACAGAGGAATCCTTATGTGAAGTTCTTGAAGCCTTTTGGATGTAATTGCTCACTCTTGAACACAAAGGACTACTTGAACAAATTCCAGTCCAAATCTCTGGAATGTTTGTTGGCTATTCATCTCATTCAAAATCTTATAGAGTCTATGTGAAAGAGCACATGGTGGTCATTGAATCATCTGACATCATCTTTAATGAAAACCATTTCAACAATACTGAGGGTCCAAAATGGCTATTTGATCTTGAGAAAATGATCAAATCATTTAAAATCTATAATGAAGACATGAATGATAGTATGTACAGAACCAGCTTTGAAGAAAAAGAAAAATCAAAACAAGTGGATCTGGACAAACTATGGACCTTAGTTGCTCTTGAAGCAAATGGTTTTGACTTTGGTAGAAACATCCAAGAAGAAGATGAAATAGAGAGAGTTGTACAAGAGGCTGAAGTTGAAGTCTCAAATGAAAGTCCAAGTGTTATTGAAAGTGAACCCATCCAAAGTCAACAATCCTCTCAGACTGAAGAAATGTCTCAGTTGTAGAACCTGTTTGACTCATTGTAGCTAGGAGGAAATGAAGCATCTACATCAGAACTCAATCATGTTCACACCTCTACTAAGAATCAAGTCAGATCTGAAGATGAATCTGCTGAAATGAATGTGACAAATCTAGAAGCAGAAGTGTTTGTACCACCAGTTGTTCAAGCTACCTATGTTGAAAGAAATCACTCTACAGAAAACATCATTGGAGATTTACATGAAAGAGTTACCAGAAGTGCATCTGAAAGAGCAAATCTGCCTGTATGCATGTTTTCTATCCCAAGTTGAACCAAAGAATATCAATCAAGCTTTAAAGGACAACAGCTGGGTGGAAGCTAGGCAGGGGGATAGTGATTAAGAACATAACTAGATTGGTAGCTCTATGGTGTCTACAAGAAGGAGTAGATTTTGAAGAAGTATTTGCTCCTGCTGCAAGACTAGAGGCTATCAGGATTTTTCTAGCATATGCAGCATCAATGAACATTAAAGTCCATCAGCTTGATGTAAAATCTGCATTTCTGAATGGAAAGATATATGAAGAAGTTTATGTCACTCAACCTCCTTGATTTGAAGATCCAATTCATCCAAACAAAGTCTACAAGCTCAGCAAGGCACTTTATGGACTACATCTGTCACACCCCGACTAGCACAATGCGGAAGCGTAAAACAGGAATGTAACAGACACCTCTGGTATCAACACATTGTTTATAAAGAAACATTACAAATTAATTTACAATATATTACATTTCTTTGTTCTATCATTGTTTTACAGTCTATGTGATACAAACCAAATTAGTTCGTTAACTATACGATCTTACTACTAGTATCCTTGCTTCTATTCACATAACATCAACCACACACCTTTGGGCAACTAACAGATCACCAAATCACTCCGATTTAGGTACACCTGAAAAGCAGTTTAAAACAGGTCAACTACTAGAGTCGGTGAGTTTAACTAGTTTCAAGAAAACAGTAATGAGTATTCACAAGTCAACACTTGTAATCATGAAATAAGTATGTATATATGTAAATGATGTAATTATGCTAAGCTACAGTGAAGCCTTGACTGTATGTGCTGCGTGCATCCATCTCCCACGCTCAATCAACCACTGTGGCCCTTTTCCACCCACAACATGCCCCAAGTAGCTATATCTAACACCACATAGCGTGTTGTATAATTATGGTCATATGCAAACGGGGTAAAGTCTCAGCAATACATGCCCGCTCCGTTTGGGTTTGTCAAACCAATAGTACTATTCACAAGCCACCGGCTCGAAGTTAATCACTGTGTTAGTGGGGACTTTCGTGTGTTAGCACTTAGATAATTCACATCAATACATGTTTCAGGTATGTATATGTAATCAAACATGCTTTTCACCCCAAAAGTTCGTAAAACTGTTTAAAGAGTGGGGTCATGAAACTCACGGTTTAGTAGATAATCAGTACTGTATCAGCTCGTGGTTTGTTCGGTCCGCTATCAGTAGTTCCTATAATCAATATTATAATAATATTAATATTCTAATATTATTATAATCTCAATACTAAACTGGGCTGCATAACTAATCTGGGTGTAGTTGGAATGCCTAGAAAGTGGCAATAGGCTTGGGTTGTGATGTTGTTCAATGTCTAATACTTAAAACTGAACTTGGCTCATATTCCCGTTTTCCCAGCTGGGCCAAGTTGTTCGTTTACGCGTTCAGAAAACAGTTATGGGAAAATAACTTTGGGTAAATGTATTGGTTATTAACATGATTAAGTTATAAAGAAGGATCACATACTGGGGTCTCGAATTAGCCACGGGGCCCGTTTCCGTTTATTCAGTTTGATTTGAGAAGAAACGCGTACAATCCACCCGAATTGTCCAGGTTTCTCATAGAAAAGTTCGTTTTTACTTAATTAGTCTAAAAATATGATTTTTGATCACTCCTGGTGTTTTGATATTCCCGCAGGTTCGTTAGTCGCGAACTTGCCGATTTTTATAAAAACTGAATTTGTTTAATATTAAAATTAGTATAATTAATTAACCGTTAATTTTTAACTTATGAAAATTTAGCCACTTATCAATTAAAATATGTAGATTTTAATAAAATATTTCTGGAATTATTTATTGATTTATTAATTTATAAAAATTCATTTTATCAGCTATATTTCGTCTGAAAATCGTCCGTTTACTCCAAACAATTTCCAAAATTCCAAAAAAAATCCTGAATGCTCAATTCATGTCCCAAATCAACCTGTATCAATTCCAGAATGTAAAAAGCTCGTGCGATATTCTTTTCGGCCCAAATTCGGCTATAAAAATTCACACTAACGTATATCCACAAAACACCTTTAGACTTCTCCAAATGATCCCAAAATTCATATGTGATCAAAATACATCAAATCTAAGTTCCCAGAAAAATTTCATAAATTTAGAAGTATGGTATACTGTACATAAAAATTCGCCAAATATTTTTCCCAAATAAACGTCCCAATTCGGTAATAAATTCGCCAAATATTCTTGGATAGTCAAAAAATTAACAAATTTTAATAGGGACTCAATCACATGATCCCTGATATCCCTGCAAAATTTCAAGGCCTAATAATATGCACATGATAACCTTAACCTAAACAGCCCGTAAGCGAGTCTTTCGGCGTTACCTTAGCGGTTTTGGTTCGTTTATGCCTTTCTAATCAACTTTTCAAGCTCTTGTGCTCCTATGTAGGCTAGGTTCAGGTCCTATATCACAAACCAAGCAGATTTCATCAATAGAACAGCCCTTTAACTTAGGGTTTTGGCTAGTGCACAAAAACAAACTTTTAAACCGTAAAAACGCCGTTTCAACCATTTAGTCCGTGTTTATGGCCAAAAAAAATATCAAAACATGTTCCTTACCATGTGTATGATCAAAACATGTTTATGGACCATTTTTTGGATTTTTACATGGTTAGGAATGATTTTTAGCAATTAAGACAAGTTTTTATGGTATTAATCATGGTT
Organism: Bidens hawaiensis; assembly: GCF_021521415.1. NCBI lineage: Eukaryota > Viridiplantae > Streptophyta > Magnoliopsida > Asterales > Asteraceae > Bidens > Bidens hawaiensis. Next base: position 4,412,920 of record NW_027491022.1, read on the forward strand.
AAACAAGTTTAAAAGCTACTTATTTAAGTTGTTACCTTAAGGTTTTGGAAGATTTCTGGAAAAGTGACTTGCAGCTGCTTGGACTCCAGTTTTTTATCAAGTGAAATGAACAAAAAGCTTAGGTAACAAGTTTTATAAAAAAAATGGGGGTGGATTTACTAGGCCGATCAGACTTCCTTATGGGCCCATTTTGGGCTGTTTTGGCCCTATTTTCTGATTTCTCAAGCCCAAATACGAAAAGCCCAGTCAAAATTTAGTTCGGGTTCAGTTTTTGGCGCGAAAAACTTATCGGGTGCGTTAAACAGTGCGAAAACGTGTGTTTTTCGGCTAGTTTTGAGTAAAATTATAAAAACATACTATATGTTTGTAAAAATCAAAAATATTTTCACGGATCGCTTAAAACATTTCAAATAAGTTTTTAGTAAGTCTTTTTCGGCTTATCGGATGATACAATGCTTGGTTTATAACTATCTTTCGCGTTTAAATCTATAGAGGGTAGTTAAACGAGCATATTTTCGTTTAACTTGTTTGCTATCAAACTAAGACCATATTTATAATATTTTAGCTTGTATAGATCGTATATCACTTATAGATGGCCCCCCGAGATATCTGGGTCATAACCCGACCCGTTCTATTAATCATTCGTTTGTTACGCAAAAGGCGTTTATTTGCGTAATCGGTAAATACGTACTGAGGTGTACCTTGTTTTGGCTCAAATGTCACATTCTCCCCCCGTTAGAAAATTTCTTCCCCGAAATTTGATTATTCAACGTTGTCTTTGTTTGGAAACAGGTGCGGGTATTTTTTTTGAATTCGGATTACCGCTCCTACGTGAATTCGAGTCCCCGTTCTGAGTTCCATCAAACTTTGACTAGAGAGATTTTGTTGTGTCTTAATTGTTTTATTTTTCTCTCTAATATTTCCATCGGTTCTTCAACGAAATTCAGTTTTTTTATGTTTAAGTCTTTTGATTATTCAACTTTGTCTTTGTTTGGAAACAGGTGCGGGTATTTCTTTTTGAATTCGGATTTCCGCTCCTACGTGATTTCGAGTCCCCGTTCTGAGTTCCATCGAACTTTGACTAGAGAGATTTTGTTGTGTCTTAATTGTTTTATTTTTCTCTCTAATATTTCCACCGGTTCTTCAATGAAATTCAGTTTTTTATGTTTAAGTCTTTTAATGGCACGATTTCGTTTTCGTCGGTAAGGCACTTTATTCGGTTTGAAACGTGAAAGACATCATGAATATAACTCAAATCCAAAGGTAATTTCAGTCGGTAAGCTACAGGACCGATCTTAGAAATTACTTCATACGGTCCAATGTATCGCGGAACTAGTTTACCGGTTTTACCGAATCGAATGACGCCTTTCCACGGGGATACTTTCAGAAAAACTTTGTCGCCTATTTCAAAGGATAACGGCTTTCTACGAACATCAGCGTAGCTTTTCTGTCGATCTCGCACAGTTTTTAATTTGCTTGTGATTTTACGGATTTTGTCAGTGGTTTCTTGAATCAAGTCAGATCGTGTAATTTGGGTATCTCCAACCTCAGTCCAACACAAGGGTGATCTACATTTCCGCCCATACAGCGCTTCATATGGTGCGGCCTGAATGCTACTGTGATAGCTATTGTTGTACGAAAATTCAACCAGTGGGAGATGTTGATCCCAATTTCCACCGAATTCTAGTACACAAGCATGAAGCAAATCTTCTAAGGTTTGAATGGTTCGCTCAGATTACCCGTCGGTTTGGGGGTGGTAGGCGGTACTTAGGTCAATTCGGATTCCCAAATCTTCTTGTACGGCTTGCCAGAAACGAGAGGTGAAATGGCTATCTCGATCAGAAATAATTGAAGCGGGTACGCCGTGTCGGGATATGACTTCATTTATGTAAATGTGAGCAAGTTTTTCGGTTGTGTAAATGGTTCGGATTGGAAGGAAGTGTTCGGATTGGAGGGAATTTTTTGGGAGGTGTGTTACAAAATCCATGGTAATTTGTTCCCATTTTCATTGTGGTATTTCCGGTTGGTGCAACATTCGCGAAGGTTTTTGATATTCAGCCTTAACTCTCGCACAAGTTAAACATTTACTAACATACGTGGCTATATCCTTCTTCATACCGGGCCACCAATAATACTCCTTCAAGTCCTTGTACATCTTATCTGTTCCTGGGTGAATGGAGTATTTGGACTTATGGGCTTCGTCCATGATCAAGTCACGCAGATTGCTGAAAGTGGGAATCCAAATTCGGTTTTTTTAGTATCGAATTTCGTCAGTTCTTTCTTCAAAATGTTGTTCGGTCCCATGCAAGTTTTCATCTTCTAAGTGATCTCCTTTCAGAGCTTCGTTTTGAGCAATACGAATTTGTTCGGTGAGACTGATTTGGACGATCATTCCAAGTGCTCGGATCCATAGTGGTTTGATCTTGTCTTTTCTACTCAAAGCATCTGCTACTATATTAGCCTTGCCTGGATGATATCGAATCTCACAGTCATAATCGTTCAACAGCTCTACCCATCTCCTTTGCCTCATGTTTAGTTCTTTCTGGTCGAAAATATGCTATAGGCTCTTATGGTTGGTGTATGCTGTACATTTGGTGCCATACAAATAGTGCCTCCAGATCTTAAGTGCGAAAATAACCGCGCCCAGTTCCAAATCATGGGTAGTATAATTCTTCTCGTGCACCTTTAATTGTCGAGAAGCGTATGCTATGACATTGTTTCTTTGCATAAGTACGCACCCTAAACCTTTCCAGGACGCGTCACAATAAACTACCAGATCATCAGTTCTTTCTGGAAGACTCAGTATCAGGGCTTGGCATAATTTCTGTTTCAGCAATTGAAAAGCCGCTTCTTGTTCTTTTCCCCAAACATAAGCACGATCTTTTTGACTCAAAAGGGTTAAAGGTTGGGCTATGGTGGAACAATTAGCAATATAATGCCGATAATACCCTGGTAAACCCAAAAATTGGCGAATCTCTTTCGGTGACTTTGGGGCCTGCCAAATTTTAATGGCTTCAATTTTGCTCGGGTCTACATGAATACCGTGTCGGTTAACAACGTGCCCTAGAAATTGTATCTCTTGTAGCCAGAATTCACATTTCGACAGCTTGGCATATAACTTTTCTTGCCTCAACAACTCCAAGATAATTCGTAAATGCTGCTCGTGGTCCTCCTTGGTTTTCGAATATATCAAAATGTCATCAATACACACAATAACGAATTTGTCGAGATACGTTTTAGAAACTCGATTCATAAGATCCATGAAAACTGCGGGAGCATTAGTTAGTCCGAACGGCATAACTAAGAATTCATAGTGGCCATAACGAGTTCAGAACGCCGTTTTAGACACATCTTCCTCTTGAATCTTAACTTGATGGTAACCGGATCGAAGGTCGATTTTCAAAAAATAGTTTGCCCCTTGAAGTTGGTCAAACAAGTCATCTATTCGTGGAAGAGGATATCGGTTTTTGATGGTAACTTTGTTTAATTCCCGGTAATCGATGCACATTCTAAAACTTCCATCTTTCTTTTTTACGAACAATACTGGTGCTCCCCAAGGAGAATAACTAGGACGAATGAAACCCTTATCTAACAACTCCTGTAACTAGTTAGATAATTCTTTCATTTCAGAGGGTACTAATCGGTAAGGTGCCTTAGCAATAGGAGCTGATCCTGGGATTAAGTCAATACGGAATTCAACCTATCGGTTCGGTGGTAATCCAGGTAGATCATCGGGAAAGACATCGGGGTATTCACGTACAACGGGAATCTCTTCTATGCATTTCTCATCAGGGTTCTTTATAGTTACGTTTGCCGAAAATGCCAAACCTTGGCGTAAACATTTAAACACTTTGAGATGAGACACGAGAGGTAATATCGAACCAGACTTCTCTCCTTGTACTACAATTACCTCACCATTCGAAAAGGGAATTTTGACCGTGTTGTCGTTACACACAATCTCTGCCTTATACTTGGTTAACCAGTCCATGCCGACAATAACATCAAAACTTCCTAACTCTACCGGGAGTAGGTCAATAAAAAATGGGTGGTCATTAAGAATAATGTAACAGTTTTGGACTATTTGGTTGACAGTTATAGAGTTACCGTTAGCGAGTTCTATAGTATAGGGATTTGTTAGTTCACTAACTGGCATGTTACCCAGGGATACAAAGCTAGAGGAAACAAAGCTTCTATCGGCACCAGTATCAAATAACACAGAAGCATATTGATCAAAAACAACAAATGTACTTGTTACTACGTTCGGGTCTTGTCGTGCTTCTCCAGACCCGATATCAATCGCGTGTCCCCGAGATGCCCCAAAGGTTGATGCTTGGTTCCGACCGGTGACTGCTCATTGATTCAGCTTGGGGCAGTCTTTTCTAAAATGCTCCGTGCTACCACATTCATAGCAAGCACGGCGGTTTGCTGGTGCTGTGTTTGTTGGATAGGTTGTTGACGAATCGGTTGCGGTCTAGGAGGTGCGGACGACAAGGTTGGGTTGCTTGGGTTGGTCGGTTGACCATTCCCATAGTGACTCTACAACTGGGGCCATTATGCCTCGTTCTCCCACACTTCTGACAGATTAACGGCCTGCACTCACCCACATGATGAAAACTACATTTATCACATTTTAGCCATGGTCCCTTGTACCTGTCTCGTTTCACCTCAGAATTGCTCATGACATAATTTTGTATTGTCGGCCGTGCACGTTTACTTGCTGTCCTTCCTTGTGACCCTGATCCATAATTGGTTCGCTTCATACTCGATGATTCCCCGGCCATTCTCAACACTCCACTTCTTACCAAGTCAAAAGTTACGATGCCGGCCTGAGTCACGGCATTCTCAAACGATGTATGACTAATACCATTCACTAAACTCCTCACTTCCGAAGCTAAACCCCAAATATAACGTTCAATTCGTTTGTTTTCAGGAGTTACTAACCATGGTACTAAACGAGCCAGGTCATTGAAGCGGTTGGTGTACTCCAGATGATCCGCTCCTTTCATTTCCAAACTCCAAAGTTCGTGTTCTAACCTTTGAATTTCGTTCTTTGGGCAGAAATGTTCCAGCATTAGTGTTTTGAGTTCAGCCCATGTCATGCGATTCACTGTATCTTGACCTTTTATGTGACACCCGGTAATTTCCCAATCCCTTAAACCAAGTAATCAACCTAATTATTAGGTAATTATGTTATATGCGCCCTGCGCGAGCGCGCTATATTAGAGTCAGCGCGGGCATTTGTTATGTGCGCCCTGCGCGAGCGCGCTATGTTAGAGTCAGCGCGGGCATTTGTTATGTGCGCCCTGCGCGAGCGCGCCATGTTAGAACCAGCATGGGCATGTGTTATATGCGTCATGCGCGGATGTTTTGGCTTTATGTTTTCATATAACTTAACTTTTTGTCATATGGGTGGACGCCCCGCCTGATGCTAAGGCGGGTGCATCCCAAATCATTTATGCGCGTGCGGAAAGGGGGCTAACCTCCCCGCATGGCGGGAACATTGAGAGCTAGTTTGTCTGAAGCTCCAGGATGGAATTGACTTCAACATAACTGATCACTATGTTGAAATACCAAGACCTCATGGAGAATCTACAAATGAAACTCAACGTCCCTGACTGCGAGAAGGTTACGCACCTACCCGCAGCAAAGAAACAGCCTACACGCAGAAGGCTATACGCACAAAGCTACACGCACAAAACACTTAAGTCTCAAATGTAAGGGGATTTCCCCCGCCCCGAAGGGACCAGTAGCGTGTTTAAGAGATTTTTACCTTTTGACTGCACACTGACAACAGTACCAGGAAAAGTATACTGTAACACGAAAAGTCAGCTGTCAGCCGTACCTACTCCCACCAACCACAGTTCTGCATGTCCTGTCAAAATCAATCAGAATCTTTTCTTAACCACTCCCTAGGATCATCACCCCCATCCCTAAATAAATAATAATAAATCCCATACTTTATCATCATTACACCTAGATATGAAAAGATTACAATCCCCTAAAGCAAGGGATTGTGTTCCCTTGAGTTTGCCTATAAATATGTAACCTAAATTATCACCCAAACACACTTCAAACTCTTAAAACTGCAAATCAGCATCCGTTTCATTTCCGTTCCTGTACTAGGTAAGCCGAGAATTATAACCTTGAGATCTACTTTCCAACCCTTATATTCTCCGATTTCTTGATCTTAATATATGTATTTCTTGTTATTTAATCATATTCTAGACTTTCAATTTCGAGCCTAACACCAAGAAACCCGAATCTCGATTAGTCTCTTAACAAGAACCACAGGTGGGTCTCACAGCCCCTATTTTCACTATTTTCACTGTTTTTAAACTGTTTTCGGGGCGAGGGACACGTACTTAAACTATGCTTTATCATGGTACTTTTACAAGTAATGCAAGCAATTATGCGTTTAAACTATGTTTCCTTATGGTATATTTACGAGCAATGCAAACGGTTATCTATGGTTTTCGATGTAAGTGCGCAAGATTCGAGTAAGTGATCACTTTACCATTGGAACTCTAAGGATAGGGACTGCTGGTTTGATCAACCCACTCGTATGGGTCGCACCTCTTTGCATGGACGAGTGCCTAGTATGGTCATGGGGCAGTACTATGGGATTGAGCCCGCTCGTAGGGGTCGCACCTCTTTGCATGGACGAGTGCCTTGTTTTTCCGGCACAACGTCCGCGCGTAACCCGCGGACGGCATTATTAATTCGCTCGTAGTGGCAGCGCCACTTTGCATAGACGAGCACGTTTTTCAGAGATGTCCGCGCGTAACCCGCGGGACGGTATTACTTTATTTTGCTCGTAGTGGCAGCGCCACTTTGCATAGACGAGCACGTTTTTCAGAAATGTTCGCGCGTAACCCGCGGAACGGTTTTATCAGGAATATGTTATTAGAACTATGTTTCAATACGGATTCACAAAGCATGTGTTTTATGGTTTTATCAGAAATATGTTTCAGTACGGTTGTATCAAGATTATGATGCAATACGATTTATCAAGTTACTAAAACTTGTGAACTCACTCAGTTTATACTGATTCAAATGTTTTTACGTGTCTTACAGGAGACAACTAGGTAGCGCATGGAGTCACACATAGAGCACCTCACGCAGAACATCTAAAGTTAGCTTTTTGGAAGATTTTGGTTCTATCCCTTCGACGCGTGCGGTTGTTCCCGCCACGTAAGGGGATATGGCGCGGAAATCTTCAATGATTTTCATACTTGGATGTTTTTATCTGTAATTTTTTTTAAACAATGTAATGTATTTGTACAAAACATTTCATGTGAAATGGAAATTTTACTTTGAATGTTTGCAATGACCCGTGCTTAATTATCAATCCCCACTCGCGCGCGCCCGGCTGTTTCCGCCGTTCAGGGCCGGGTGTGACTTTTTATTTGTACCGTAGTGTTCCACCACATTAATTCGTGATCAGTAAATGTAGAGGCAACATACTTGACAATTTTTTCGGGTGGACATTTGCTGATATTGAGGACAGATTCAGTCTTCTCGATCCATTTAATCAGCTCGTTTGGCCCTTCGATACCTTTGAACTCGATCGGTTTACAGGCCATAAAGTTTTTGATCGAATATTCCCTTCGAGAGGGATTAGGGTTGTTATTGTTATTGTTTGGGTTCGGTGGGGGATTATTGTTGTTGACATTATTTGCATCAGGTGGGGGATTATTTGCATTGGTAGTGGCATTTGTATTAGGTGGGGGATTGTTATTTGTAACTGTTTCAATGTTGGTTGGGGGAGCATTATTGATTTGTTGCTAGTTTGTTTATATATTGGCATTAACACCAGCAGTTACTTGTGTTATAATAAGTGGGATTATTTCCTGCATTTGCCGAGTAATCATCTCGGCTATTTCTGCCTCAGTCATAGGGTTTGCTTTCTTTGGGGCCATTCTATAATGATAAACAAATATAAGCCAATTAGTACTAATTCCAGTCTATGGCACTGTAATAATAATCACAATAAATGTTGTATAGGTAAATCAGATAACATACTGACATTTCACAAATTGTTCCGTACATTGATATCAAAAGGTACATAGACTTAGCCTGATAAAGGCCAGTGCTTGCATGTATATCTCAAAATCTGTCACTAAGTGACGGTTAGACTTAACCCTATAAGGGCCAGTGCTTGTAATAATGCACAAAATTGTGCCCCATATTAACATAACATACTACTATATTCATACATGGAGTATCAAAAGATCACGTACACATATTTGTAATATTCCACATCTATCCATACAGACGATAGGCTAGCCACAAACATATAAATAACAGCACCGTAATCACCAAGTAATAGTTCCACAGCTGAACTGTCACCCTATCCAAACACCAGTGGTGGTAGGCATCTGACTGCTGCAAGTTCAAGACTATATGATGTAACGTCGATAAGCACTGGGTCACGTCCATCCTCTCCTGGTTAATGTTAGCTATGGCTATCGAGTGGTCTATCACACGGTCAGTCAGGACAGCCATCCAAGAGTTGTTTCCTGCGTTTGGGAGGTCAGGGAGAAGGGTAGGTATACTCAATGAACGGGAAGATGAAGTAACTGCCCTAGGGCGTGAAGGTCCTCCCCGGTCGTGGGTAGATCTGAATGGAATCGAGGTAGGGTCAATCGAGGTTACCCTAATACTAGCAGTCTGTCGGACTTGCGCAGTAGCTGAAGTCGTCGACGACAGGTGAATGGGTGGAGTGGGTGATCGGGATACTTTAGCAGGTGAACGATACTGACTGTTAACTTCGTTTTGTTCCCTGCGTGGTGACCTGGGGGGATAACTATCACATCTGTAGCCGGATAGATCAGGCACATTCCTGGGTAGCTCTCTACATATAACTTCTTCTTCCACTTCTTCCTCCTCCTCCTCCTCCTCCGGTTCCTCCTCTTCTGGATCCTCCTCGGATTCCTCCTCTAGATCCTCCTCAACAGAGATTACCGGTTCTTCTTCTGGTACGTACTCGTTATTTCTTGACATGACTCTACACAAAGGTTAGTTATAATAATAATAACTATTGCTAGCACTAATTATTGTCGAAAAGATTATTTAATTAAACCAAATTTAATATTAATTGTATTAGAATATACTATTAGTTTTATTAAAATTTTAAATTATTATTATTATTTAAATCAATATTGAATTAAATGAATATAATATTCATAGTAAAATTTACCGTCATCAACAGTATAGAACGTACACGTATTCATACACCTTGTTCCAAATAAGCACGTATAGGTGTTACATATATATATACTTTCACATTACCTTTTATACACATATGTTGCCACTTTTACCTAACCACACGTTCCGCGACTTCTCCCCGAATTCCCTCGTACAAGCAAGTCTGTTATTATGTTCCGGACCACAATAACTCACTTGCCCTACAAGTTCATCCCGACATCCATCAGTATATAATATTAATTTATTATTTAATTATTTTCCCAGAGTTAATCGAGCCTACGATTATATTTTAGGTACCCTAAGGGATAACCTAATCCTTTATAACCAATGGCTCTGATAACAACTTCTGTTACACCCCGACTAGCACAATACGGAAGCGTAAAACGGGAATGTAATAGACACCTCTGGTATCAACACATTGTTTAAAAAGAAACATTACAAATTAATTTACAATATATTACATTTCTTTGTTCTATCATTGTTTTAAAGTCTAGGTGATACAAACCAAATTAGTTCATTAACTATACGATCTTACTACTAGTATCCTTGCTTCTATTCACATAACATCAACCACACACCTTTGGGCAAGTAATAGATCACCAAATCACTCCGATTTAGGTACACCTGAAAAGCAGTTTAAAACAGGTCAACTACTAGAGTCGGTGAGTTTCAGGAGTTTCAAGAAAACAGTAATGAGTATTCACAAGTCAACACTTGTAATCATGAAATAAGTATGTATATATGTAAATGATGTAATTATGCTAAGCTACAGTGAAGCCTTGACTGTATGTGCTGCGTGCATCCATTTCCCACGCTCAATCAACCACTGTGGCCCTTTTCCACCCACAACATGCCCCAAGTAGCATAATTATGGTCATATGCTAACGGGGTAAAGTCTCAGCAATACATGCCCGCTCCGTTTGGGTTTGTCAAACCAATATTACTATTCACAAGCCACCGGCTCGAAGTTAATCACTGTGTTAGTGGGGACTTTCGTGTCTTAGCACTTAGATAATTCACATCAATACGTGTTTCAGGTATGTATATGTAATTAAACATGCTTTTCACCTCAAACGTTCGTAAAACTGTTTAAAGAGTGGGGTCATGAAACTCACGATTTAGTAGATAATCAGTACTGTATCAGCTCGTGGTTTGTTCGGTCCGCTATCAGTAGTTCCTATAATCAATATTATAATAATGTTAATAATTTAATATTGTTATAATATCTATACTAAACTGGGCTGTATAACTAATCTGGGTGTAGCTGGAACGCCCAGAAAGTGGCAATAGACGTAGGTTGTGATGTTGTTCAATGTCTAATACTTAAAACTGAACTTGGCTCATATTCCCGTTTTCCCAGCTGGGCCAAGTTGTTCGTTTACGCGTTCAGAAAACAGTTATGGGAAAATAACATTGGGTAAATGAATTGGTTAATAACATGATTAAGTTATAAAGAAGGATCACATACTGGGGTCTCGGATTAGCCACGGGGCCCGTTTCCGTTTATTCAGTTTGATTTGAGAAGAAACGCGCACAATCCACCCGGATTGTCCAGGTTTCTCATAGAAAAGTTCGTTTTTACTTAATTAGTCCAAAAATATGATTTTTGATCACTCCTGGTGTTTTAATATTCCCGCAGGTTCGTTAGTCTCGAACTTGCCGGTTTTTATAAAACTGAATTTGTTTAATATTCAAATTAGCATAATTAATTAACCGTTAATCATTAACTTATTAAAATTTATCCACTTATCAATTAAAATATGTAGATTTTAATAAAATATTTCTGGAATTATTTACTGATTTATTAATATAAAAAAATTCATTTTATCAGCTATATTTTGTCTGAAAATCGTCTGTTTAACCCAAACAATTTCCAAAAATTCCACAAAAATTCCTGAATGCTCAATTCATGTCTCAAATCAACCATCAATTCCAGAATGTAAAAAGCTCGTGCGATATTCTTTTCGGCCCAAATTCGGCTATAAAAATTCACACGAACGCATATCCACAAAACACCTTTAGACTTCTCCGAATGATCCCAAAATTCATATGTGATAAAAATACATCAAATCTGAGTTCCCAGAAAAATTTCATAAATTTTAAAGTACTTTAGCTATTTTTCCCAAATAAACGTCCCAATTCGGTAATAAATTCGCCAAATATTCTCGGACGCTCGAAAAATTACCAAATTTGAAAAGGGACTCAACGACATGGTTCCTGATATCCCTGAAAAATTTCAAGGCCTAATAATATGAACATCACAACCTTAACCTAAACAGCCCATAAGCGAGTGTTTCGGCATTACCTTAGCGGTTTTGGCTCGTTTCCGCCTTTCTAATCAACTTTTCAAGATCTTGTGCTCCTATGTAGGCTAGGTACAGGTCCTATATCACAAACCAAGCAGGTTTCATCAATAGTACAGCCCTTTAACTTAGGGTTTTGGCTAGTGCACAAAAACAAACTTTTGAACCGTAAAAACGCCGTTTCAACCCTTTAATCCGTGTTTATGGCCAAAAAAAAATATCACAACATGTTCCTTACCATGTGTATGATCAAAACATGTTTATGGAACATTTTTAGGATTTTTACATGGTTAGGAATGATTTTTAGCAATTAAGACATGTTTTTATGGTATTAATCATGGTTAAACAAGTTTAAAAGCTACCTATTTAAGTTGTTACCTTAAGGTTTTGGAAGATTTCTGGAAAAGTGACTTGCAGCTGCTTGGACTCCAGTTTTTTATCAAGTGAAATGAACAAAAAGCTTAGGTAACAAGTTTTATAAAAAAAATGGGGGTGGATTTACTAGGCCGATCAGACTTCCTTATGGGCACATTTTGGGCTGTTTTGGCCCTATTTTCTGATTTCTCAAGGCCAAATACGAAAATCCCAGTCCAAATTTAGTTCGGGTTCGGTTTTTGGCGCGAAAAACTTATCGGGTGCGTTAAACAGTGCGAAAACGTGTGTTTTTCGGCTTGTTTTGAGTAAAATTATAAAAACATACTATATGTTTGTAAAAATCAAAAATATTTTCACGGATCGCTTAAAACATTTCAAATAAGTGTTTAGTATTCTTTTTCGGCTTATCGGATGATACAATGCTTGGTTTATAACTATCTTTCGCGTTTAAATCTATAGCGGGTAGTTAAACGAGCATATTTTCGTTTAACTTGTTTGCTATCAAACTAAGACCATATTTATAATATTTTAGCTTGTATAGATCGTATATCACTTATAGATGGCCCCCCGAAATATCTGGGTCATAACCCGACCCATTCGATTAATCATTCGTTTGTTACGCAAAAGGCATTTATTTGCTTTATCGGTAAATACGTACTGAGGTGTAACTTGTTTTGGCTCAAAAGTCACATTCTCCCCCGTTAGAAAATTTCTTCCCCGAAATTTGATTATTCAACTTTGTCTTTGTTTGGAAACAGGTGCGGGTATTTCTTTTTTAATTCGGATTTCCGCTCCCACGTAAATTCGGGTCCCCGTTCTAAGTTCCATCGAACTTTGACTAGAGAGATTTTGTTGTGTCTTAATTGTTTTATTTTTCCCTCTAATATTTCCACCGGTTCTTCAACGAAATTCAGTTTTTCGTTTATGTTTAAGTCTTTTAATGGCACGATTTAATTTCGTCAGTAAGGCACTTTTTAACCATCTGTTAGAACATGGTTTCTGTAGAGGGGCCATTGACAAGACTTTGTTTTACAAAAAGAAAGGGAAAAGATTTGCTACTGCTGCAAGTGTATGTGGATGACATCATTTTTGGCTCAACAAATGAACAAATGTGCAAAGAATTTCTTTCCTGGACTGCAAGTGCAACAGAAGACAGATGTAATTTTCATCAATCAATCAAAATATGTGCAAGAGATTCTCACCAAGTTCAAGTGCCAAGACTTCAAGACAGTGTCAACTCTAATGGACACACATGAGAAAATGGTACCTGATGAAAAGGGGGAGCCAGTGGACCAGCATGAATATAGGGCCAAGATAGGATCATTGGTGTATCTCACAGCATCTAGGCCAGATATTATGTTTGCTGTGTGTGTCTTTGCAAGATTTCAAGCAAATCCCAAGGTGTCACATATGCTAGCAGTGAAAAGAATATTCAGATACTTGAAAGGAAAACCAGACTTTGGAATTTGGTATCCAAAGAACTCTTCCTTTGATTTGATGGCTTACACTGACAGTGACTATGATGGTCGCAACATGAGTCGAAAATCAACTTCAGGAGGATGTCAGTTTCTTGGGAACAGACTCGTGTCATGGCAATGCAAGAAACAAACCACAGTGTCAATTTCTACTGCTGAAGTGGAGTACATTGCTGCATCTGCTTGCTGTGCACAGGTTCTGTGGATTCAAAACCAACTGCTGGATTATGGTCTGAATTTCTTACATACACCTATCTTAATTGATAATACTGCTGCTATGTTCATTGTTAAAAATCCAGTTCAACATTATAAGACTAAGCATATTGAAATTAGACATCATTTCATTAGGGATTGTCAGGAAAAAGGGCTTATAGAAATGAAATGGGTAGACACATATGATAATTTGGCTGATTTGTTCACCAAACCATTAGATAAAACCAGGTTTCACTTTCTGTTAAAATGCTAGGAATGATTAATGCTGATGAGGTTTAATTTAGGATGTTTGCTTAAGTGAGGTGCTTACTGATGATCTATGTTACTCACTTTGAATGTTTTCATAATAACATTGCTATGCTTGAATGATTACTCAAATTTCATGAATCATGTTTTTAACTGTTCTTGTGCGGAATTTCTGTTAATCTTGAGAATTACAGCTGTTAGTACTTTGATCTGTTCTTGCATGACAAATTTTATGATCCTAAGTACTTCGAGCATGAATCTGTGCTTGCATGATGAATTTATATGATTCTAAGTACTTCGAGCATGAATCTATGCTTGATGATGTGCTTATTGCTCTTCGAGCACAAGCATAGGCTTCAGTGAGAATATTCTAAGTCACTCAAGCACATATATCATTGCTCTACTGCTCGAGCATGGAATGCAGTCTTGAAAACGTTTACAAGGGTTTCGAGCATGCTTCTGTGGAAGATGGGTGTTTAATGCTCTTCAAGCACAAACAATCTATACTTGGAAATTCAGGATAACTTATTGCAACTTATTGCTCGAGCACAAAGTTAAGTCTCTCGAGCACAATCATTAAAGTGATTTACTTCTAAGGTTGCTTGATAGACTTTCGAGCATGCTCGATGAAGTTCTGAGCATGCTCGACAGACTTAAATGATGCTTTGTTGTTTCTGTGCTATTTGAAAGTCTGTGTTTTGATTCTGTGAAAGTGTGTGCTTAATTACAAATGCTTAAATGACAACACCATCTTTAAAATCACTCATCTTCAACTGAATCTTCAAAAGGAAAATGGTTTTTAAATGGTAAAGAGTTTTTGATTAAGCAACACGGTTTTGGTGATCTTACAAGAGAGATGATAACATTATCCAAGTTCCTAATCAGGAGTGAAAATGTTTTTTCAAGTGGAGATTGAATCCAACTAATCTGGGAAATGATAGTATATTGTCTAATCTCCTAACTCATGGATTATAGGCTTAAAAGATTTATGTTCAGTAAACTGACAATTTGTGTAGCTTCTTCTCATGAGTGCAGTGATCTATGTGATACAAATACTATAATCATGCTAAGTTTGATGTGGTGAATCATTTGAAACCTACGGCATGTTTCCTTGCACATCTCTCCGAATGATAGGCAGAAAGGCAATTATCCAATCATACACGAGCTTGTTGATGTTTTGGTCTACCAAAAACAATTTACCAAATTATGAGAAGCTACTAAATATCTATATATATATATATTTTAAAGTTTATAATCAAAAAAAAAATGAAGCAAATGAAAAAGAGTGAAAAAGAAAATGAAAAATGCTTAAAAATCATTAATGATAAATAAATATATCATGACCTTAAGGGGCTCTAACAGAACTGCAATAGTAGGGCATTCAAATAAGTCCTAAGCACTCTGAATGAAAGGCATGTAAGTCCGGATGGCTTGTAAGTCCAACATTCAACCTTATGGTATGATATCTATGAATGTTATTATTAAATAAACTGCTCGGACAAATAAAAATTATTTTTGACCAACGCTTCAGGGGGTTGAAGTCAATTCAGGGTGATTCGGAGAAAGCTAAATAAGCTTTGAGAAGAGATAAGGAACAACTAAAGTCTAAAATGTGACCATTCTTACTCAAGCAACAAATTGAACCTTAAGAATATCACAAAAAGTCATAAGAATCATGCTAAGAACCTACACCTAGTGTTAGCCTGACTTAAGTCCTAATACGGCTGAAAATGAAGTGGTGTGACAGTTATTGGACAATGTGATGCCATGTTGAGATCTTCCCAATGAATTGACATAACTTTTTGAACTGTATTTTGATCTAGCTTGAGCAAACGGAATGATTTCATTAACTTGTGATCTTAATTGTTGCAAAGTTTGAGAATATTGACTTCACCAATGTTATCTGTGTTTGTTCTAAGTATTTTCGAGTATGATCTAGGAATTAGACTGTACTTCAGGCTTGCTTTTGAAGTGTTTTTGTTTTCTTTGATCTACGAGCACGAAGATATCCTCTGTTATTTTACTAATTATCTTCGAGCATGATTACATGAGTAAGTACAATTTCAGGTTTACGAGCACGAGAACTGAATGATAGGAAACATCTAAGTGTTTTGAGCAAGGTCTGTGCTAGGTGTCTTAGTGAGCGTGTAGAGATGATTGAGTTAAAGTTTCGAGATGAATAAAGATGATTTTATTGCTACGAAATTTTCGAGCACACTAGGGTACCAGATGTCTGTGCTCGAGTGCGGGATTAGGAAAGATTTTAAGGCTTTCGAGCACACTGTACTTCGAGCACACAGGAATGCATCTCAAACATAGGAAATTGACATGATATATTTCTAAGTATACTCGAGCAAGCATTCTACCAAGTACTTGTGTACAGGGGGACCCAGCCTTTATTTTGGCTGTATACTCGAGCAAGGGAGGTACATGTAAATTTTAAATTAAATGACAACTGTCGTGTGCTAGACGACAAACCAAGGTACTGTACCACCAAATCGTTAGGTATAAAAAGGGGACTTAGAAAGTTTTTCACACATTACTCTCTAATTAAACCTAAACGAACGCCCTCTTGCTCATGCTATCTCCCTCTTGCTCACTGTTCAATTACTTGTTAATTTCACTTCGATTATAGCCATTAGCTCTGTTTCGACTTCGGTAAGACATCGCTGTTCGATAATTATCGCACTGATTTTGAAATTAGGGTTTCCAATTGAAAAAAATTGACTAACTGTTTACTTGTTTTGCAGGTACGCATATTTCTACGGAATAGGTTAATTGAAGACGCCATCAATCATCTATCTATTCTCCTATATTAGTTCTGGAACTTTGCAGAACTGATGGCTTTCAAATTGTGTGCTCGATTGGAGATAGATGATGACAACCGTGAGTTGGAGCCAATGATATACTTTCTGAGGAACTCCAATCTGAGGGTGGCATTAACTACAGACCCCACAATATACAGAAATCACATTTCGGATTTTCGGGGGTCTGCAACACATGTAAATGACGTCAATGGGAAAAGAATTGAGGCATCGATTCTAAATCATGAAATTGAAATAACTGAAGCCTCAATCAGAGGTGCACTGGAACTTAATGACAATTTTGAGGATCAGCCGTCCTACTCCGTCCCAAAGTTACTAAGAGTCTTTCAAGAAACTATGGGATATCAGGGATGAGTTAAGGAGGGATAGTTTCAAAAGGGGAGTTTTCCGTTAATCTACAGATTTTTAATTCATCACGTTATTCAGTCTCTATCTCCACGACGAGGGACCTGGACTTTGTTGAGCTGAGAGCTTGGGACTCTCACTGTCGCCATCCTTTATCAACAACCCTTCAACATTTCATGACTTATTTTTCAAGGGATGATCTCCAATGCAGAGAAGAATGTTACTCAACGATTTCTGATGTATCCACGGTTTCTTTAAATCTTAATAAACAAAGCCTTACCAGACATTCAAAGGACAGGGCAGATTTTGAAGTTTCAAAATTCAAATATATGCAAACGTATGAAGGATGCTCAGAGTAACTTTATTGAGAATAATGACTAGGATGTACTCCCATGGTTACTTGTACCTACACTGGGTGCTATTGATGTACCAAGGACCCCCAACAACATTGAGGAGGAAGTTGATGATGGTGATGATAATGATGATAATGATAATGATGATGATGATGGTGCCGATGGAGGAGAAGCGATGGTTATTGATAATGCTGCTGATGCACAGGTTGTAGGTGATGAGACTGTGTATGAAATCGGTCAAGAAGCTCATGAGCCAACTGCTAATGCTGAGATTCGTTCTTCACCTACCACAACTAAGCAACCAACTGAACCTACTCTTCCAACCCAACTTCTAGAACCATACAAAGTTCCTTCCCTTGAAACCGCAGAATCTGAACCATTCTCAGAACTAGCTCCAAAGCCTAATCTTGACACTCCTGTGTCCAGTCCAAACCTCTATGACACTATCTGTGAAAATGCTAAACTGGAGTTTGAGAACATAATGCTAAGAGAAAAGAATGCCATTTTGGCTGTGAAGAACTCGGCTCTGGAAGCTGCATTAATGGAGGCTTTATTGAAAATTGAAACTCTTGAGGGGCAGTCTGAGGTTGAGAAGACCTCAGATGCACCAAAACAGGGGGAGAATCTTGATGTTGAAGAGGAGGTTGGACCATCTGATGCACTGAAAATGATCAATCAGATCTATGATGATGAGTCAGAAGATGAGGGGGAGAAAACTGGAGAAGATGAATCTGAAAAGGAAAGAAAAGGGAAAAGGGATTGCCCACACAGATGATGACTTACATCCTTTACCCAAACCGGCAGTTTAGTCTGATGATCTATTGTTTAAGGAAGATGTTATTGATAAAGACATGGCTGAAGCTGAATCTGTGAAAACTGCAATTAATTTAATGAATGGAGAGTTGGAGGCTCTTGAAAGGGAAGAAATGGTGGAAATCCCACAAGAAGTCATAGAAGCCTTAATAAACATGAAGGAAACGGAAGAGGCAGAAGAGAGGAAATTAAAGGAGGCTGATGATGCTATTAAAGCTACAATGGAGGCTCTAAAAGCAAGACAAAATGATGATACACAAGAGCCCATATCAGTTGAACAAGATGTATTTGAGCCTGAAGTGGCTGAAGAGCCTACAATGAATGAACAAGAAAAAGATGCAGAGCTTTTGATCACTGAGCCTGAAGAGGGTGAAGTAAATGAAGATGAACTGGGATTGGGACCAGTTATTCATGAAGAAGAGGAAACCATTGAAGTCTCAGCAAGCACTATGGTTAAGTTGATTACAATGAAAGATCTTACACTGATTCTGAATAATCCAGAGAGACATCACCCAGAGATTGTGATGGCAGCAAGAAAGGCTCAACGAGACTTTATAAATCTGAGCAAAGGAGAATCAAGATCTGAAGAACACATTGAACCAAGTGAACCCATCATTCAAGAGGTCACTGAAGAAACTGAAGAAATTCATAGAAATGAAGATGTTATTGAAGAATCTGAGTCTGTGGATGAGGAGATAATTATTGAAGAACCAGAAACAGAAGTGGAGCAGCCCGATACATCCACTCCAACTCAATCAAGTTTAAAAAGGAAAGACACAACTAATATTGAGACACCAAAATCCAAAAGACAAAAATCTATGAAGAAAATGGTGTATAAGATGAGGAGAGACAAGCTAGAAGAAAGAAGAAGACCTCAATCCAAAGAAAATGATGAACCAATGATTGAGGCTCTTCATAACCTTGAAGAAGTGGTGGACTTGGAAGGTGAAAGTGAAGATGAAGAAGAATTGAAGGAAGCTGAAAAGATAAATGAGGATGTTGAATATTTGATCAATTTGGGTTATGATCCTTTGTATGTTCAAAGACTATCAAAAGAGGATGTGGCAAAAGAGGCTGAGGGTTGGAGAGTAAGGAAAGGAAAAAGAGAAGTATTGATAAAGGCTGGTCACAAGCCTGCATTCCTGAACTTACAACCCTTTGACAAGATTGATAGTTTATATAAAAGGGCTCTCATGGAGGATCTAACTGAGTATGTGAGAAAGGTATCTAAGAGAAAGGAAGAGAAAGAAAAGGTATGTACGGAATCTGACAGCAGCAAGAGAAGAACAGAGAAGAATACAAAGGATGAAACAGATTATGAATCCTTGAAAGCAAAACATAAGGATATCAAATTCCTTCAGCTGTATGGCTACAGCTACAACTTCTTGATAAATCTCTCTCCTAAAGAATTGAAAAGAAGAATTCAACAGATTAAAGACTCTCACAAAGATCAAGAAAGTCGAGAAAAGTTTGAAAGAGAGCAGGAGTTAAAAATGAGATTACAGAAGGAAAGGGAGGAAAAAGAAAAGAAAGATCAAGAAGCAAAGAGGTGGTTTGAGGAGCCTCAAAGGATGGAAATGTTAAGAAAAATTGTGATGGAGAAAGGGATATCAGAAGAACAGTTTCAGAACATGCCTCTTGCTGAGCTAAAGGAAATATACCACATAGAGCAGAGGATGTATCTTGAAACACAGAGGAAACTGCAGGAAGATAGAATGAGGGCAGAACAAGTAGTTCATGCAGAAATGATGAATGCCCTCCACAAAAAGGGAGTAAAAATGTCAAGACTGTTAATGCAAACAGAAGATACAATAAAGAGATAGTATGTTGAAGAGGGTCTTGATAAGATTAAGAGAGTTGAAATGGGGAGATCAAGCAGAACCCAGAGGTCAGAGAGTGTGAGGCCTGTGCAGCCAAGAAACTTGAATTTGCCCACACATCTCTATTTTGACAGAAGATCGAAGACCTTAAGGGTTGTGTCTGAAGATGAAGCAGAACATCTCATCATCTTCAGAGATGATTTGAGAAACTTTACAACAGATCAACTGACCAAGATGGCTGAGCTGACTTTTATGACAATCAAGTAAGGAGTCAACCATCTGGTCAACTGAGGAATGATCTCTCAAAGTTTTTGAAGGAACAAGCAGAAAAGGGATTCCCATTTCTGCAGCAGAAGAAGAGAGAGATCAGGAGCCAAGCAGAAAAGGAGAAGAGGAGGAAGAGAATCAGTGAAGTTCACATATTTGAGCTTTCCCTCTCTGAATCAAAGAAACAAAGAACTCTAGCAAGTAGCTCTCATCAGAAAATGAAGACCTTAAAAGAGTGCTTGG
The DNA here is from genome assembly GCF_021521415.1 of Bidens hawaiensis. Lineage (NCBI taxonomy): Eukaryota > Viridiplantae > Streptophyta > Magnoliopsida > Asterales > Asteraceae > Bidens > Bidens hawaiensis. The sequence goes on from NW_027491022.1 coordinate 4,433,405, forward strand.
CTACGAGAGAAGTGATGAAGGAACCCAACTCAAGAGTGCAACAATTTGGAAGAATCACATACATAACGTACAATCAAAATGATGATTCGACCACTTTGAGAAATGATTCAGGGATAACTATTATAGTCATAAAGGAGAATGGAGATCTACATTATATGCATCCACAAGACTTACAAGATTTAATTAGTGCAAGATTTCCAAGTGATGCCTCTGACTCCTCAGAACTTGACATGCTGAAGCAAAGAGCTTGAAGAAACTAAAAGAAAGAGCTGAAGCCAAGAACAAAGGAAGAAGATAACAGAACGGAGCTAATGGATGATTGATTTTTATTTCTGTTTATCTTTGTATTTTGTTTGAGTTGTAAAAATTTAGTTTGTAATGCCCATGTGGTAGAATTCCAATTATGTAATGAAATGACATGTTATTAAATGATTTATCTAGAAATCTGATACATGTGTAACTCTATGTAGGTATGTTTTGGTGCATCTGAGCTTGTTCTAATCTAGGGGGAGATTGTTGGGTCGGATTGTTTTACAAGGAAGATTGGAATCTTCTCAACCTCCTCAGAAAACAGCTAAGTATGGAATACGAGCAAGCCCAGACGATCGAGCATGGTCTTTACTACTTCGAGCAAGGTTCTGAACCTTAAATGGTTGATTCTTCTAAGTGTTAAAGGCTTCGAGCAAGCTATACTTCAACGAGCAAGAGTATTCTTCTATCGAGCATGGATTGCCAATCGAGCAAACAGCTTGATCATACATGTTCCAGCCAAGTGTTACTAGCACAGGATGATTGAGCACATGGGGAAGATCATGGACGCAATAAGAGGATGTCATGTGAATCTAAGCAAAGACTTCATGCATAGTTCAGTTACCGAGCAAGATTTACATCCGTGCATGCTAAAGATTGCTGAATAAGAAAAGCTGAAGACATCAAGAAGAATGAGCTTTCTCGATGGACTAGTTCGAGCAAAGCATGGACAAGTCAAGATGAATGAAGCTTAATTGAAGCGAATATGTATTCTTCGAAAGAGAATATATTCTAAGTAAAGTCTGCTTGAAGACACTCATCGAGCACACCTAGTATAGGAAGTTTGCTCGAGTAAGGTATGTACCTTGCTCGAGGACTGAAACACTTGTATTAGATTTATCTTTCATTATGTAATGACTAGGACTTATAGAAGGAAAGTCATAGTCTATAAATAGAGGTCCTAGGGTACCTTTAGTGTACAGATTTGGAGACGGAATTGGCAGGCACTCAGTGATTACGATAAACAGCCACCGTCACACAAAACCCTAGACATTCCATTCACTGTACATTTGGTTCTCTCATCTCTTCCCTCATAGCTAAGCACTTCTTTAAGGTCTTCCTTTTGTTGTATGAGCTGCTTGCTTGGGATTTCCTTCTATCAGCATCGAATAGAGAGGGTTCAAGAGTGTGAACTTCATTGATTCTTTTTCTCCTTCTCTCCTTCTCAGCTTGGCTGTGTATCTCTCTCCTCCTTTGATTCAAAAATAGGAATCCCCGTTCTGCTTGTTCTTTACTGAACTTAGAGAGATCGTTTCGTTGTTGCCCTGCCAATTGTCTTCTGTTTTGATTATCATAAGATAAAAAGACCTTTAGTTTTAAGCATATCAGCAAATAACCCCCTCTACAAGACATACCCCCATTATCAAGCAATACTCTAAGGTCCTTTACCATGGATGAATATGCATGATTTCATCTGTCGGCTTGCAAATGTTGTGTCCCTTGTGGTCCGTTTCTTAATGGTAATAAGACGCGAGCAAGGGGACAACGTGTGTCTAACAGCGGATTTTGATCAAGTCATTAATGAGTTTAGTACATAAGTACTTGTGCGATCAAGTTTAATGACTTATAAAGTAGCTTAATCTGCGGGTTTGCTTTTTAAAGCTTGTTTAAATATTCATCGAAATGAATACCCAGATGATAAACCGCATAAAGACCCGATGGATTCAAGAACCTTACATCATTGAAGTGTTAACGACTTACTGATAGCTATGTTTTAACAAATTTAAACAATCATTCTGATTAAAAGGCTTGAGTATGACCAGCTATTACATTTCTACCATCATTATCAAGACTTTTGTTAGAAACTAACACCCCATCAATTTGGCAATTTTTAAATTTATATCACTTAATTTCCCTTACTTGTTTGTTTTAAAGGCCAACCAATACACTAATACAATTAAGCACATAGCCTTTTATGCCTACTTTTTACTTAATTTGGGACTACATGATCAATGTACTATCATCTTCCCTTTTTGCTATCAAAACTCATTTTCTGAGGAGCAGCATTTTTTTAATGTTTTTGACATTTTTGAATTTTATCATGTTTTTGGCTTTTTCAAAATTTTCATGTTTTTTTGTTTTTCTTTGAAATTTCTCCACCTAAAAGCAAAAACTGTATAAAAAACTATTTATAAAAGAAAATTTGACTCTGATGTTCAGGATCACAAGGTATCCAACACACCTGTAATCTTAGTAACCCCCTTTTCAACACCGCCCAAAACTTTTAAACCATTAAGTTTTAATAAGTATTGAAATCGTGACTTATCAAAAGCTTTGGTGAAAAGATCTGCCTTTAGTTCATCGATGTAAATTTTGTCTACGGTAATCACCGTCTTTTCGTAGCAATCACGAATGAAGTGATACCGTATCTCAATATGTTTAGTTTTAGAGTGGTTTACCGGATTTTAGTTATTGACATAGCTGCATTATTATCTACGAAGATAGGGGTAGTAAGAAAATTCAAACCATAGTCCCGCATCTGTTGTTGTATCCAAAGAAGCTGAGAACAACAACTGGAGGCAGCTGCATACTCAGCTTCACATGTAGACAACGAAACCGTGGTTTGTTTCTTGCATTGCAAGGTGACAAGTCGTTTGCCGAAGAACTGACACCCTGCCGTTATAGATTTGGCATTCAGCTTATAGCTTCCATAATATAAATTAGAATAAGCCCTTAACACAAACTCATCGTCTTTTGGATACCAGAGACCGACCTCCGGACATCCCTTGAGATAGCGTAGAATTCTTTTGACGATCATGAGATGTGAAACCTTCGGATTTGACTGATATCAAACGCACAAACAGGTAGCATACATGATGTCTGGCCGAGAAGCAGTCAAATACATCAATGAGCCTATCATGGATCGGCATAAAGTTTGGTCAACCTTCTCCCCGTTGGGATCAGGACTGATACCATGATAAAATGGTAGAGGAGTACTGATTGCTGTTGCATCAGACAGGTTGAACTTCGTCAATACATTATTGACATACTTTGTCTGATGGATAAAAATACCATCTGACATCTGTTCTACTTGAAGTCCAAGAAAGAATTTCATCTCTCCCATTGCATTCATCTCAAACTTCTTTTTCATGACTTCTTCAAACTGCTTGCACAGAACATCGTTTGTTGATCCAAAAATTATATCATCGACATATATCTGCACAATCAGTAGATGTCCATTAACAGATTTGGTGAAAAGTGAACAATCGACGATTCCTCTGATAAACCCGTTATCCAAGAGATGAGATGTTGGGACAACGTCTCATACCAAGCTCTCGGGGCTTGTTGCAGACCGTAAAGGGCTTTATCAAGGAGATACACTTTGTTTTTGTGGATCAGATCGACAAACCCCGGTGGCCGTCCCACGTAGACTTCTTCACTAATCTTCCCGTTAAGGAATGCTGACTTCACATCCAACTGATAAACTTTGAAACCTTTCCAAGAAGCAAATGCTGGAAATATCCGAATAGCCTCTAGCCTTGCAACTGGTGCATAAACCTCATTGTAGTCGATACCTTCTCTCTGGTTAAATCCGAATACAACAAGTCTTGCCTTGTTTCTGACAATGGCTCCATTCTCATCTCTTTTGCATTTGAACACCCACTTGGTGTTAATATGTTTCTTGTCTTCAGGTAAGTCAACCAATTTCCAAACTCCGAGCTTCTCAAACTGCATAAGCTCCTCTTGCATGGCGTTAACCCAGCTTTCTTTTGTTAGGGCCTCTTTATACGTTTTTGGCTCAACCTGAGAAATAAAACATTTAAATGAGAATTGATTTTGTAAAGGAGAAACCTTAGAATAGAAACACTGGAGATTCTGATCAATTTGACATCTTGTTTGTACCCCAAAATTCAAATCTCCTATTATGTTATCCTTGGGATGGTAGGATAAAGTTCTTGGCACCACCTCGGTAGGTACAGACACTTCAGGTTGGAGATTGTTCTCACACACTTTAGTAGCAACAGTAGATGGAGAAATAGCTTCAACAATCTCCTCATCTGATTCACCTTCATCATCAAAACACAGGACTAGTCTCTGGCAAGTCATCAGATTGAACATGGTCAGGTACATCTTGAGGAGCAGACACAGGTTCTTCAGGCATAGTAACTTGATTTTCCAACAATTGTTGATTGAAAATCATCATCAAAGTTTTGTAAGACCCCAAATCCCAGGAATCCTACAGTTGGTATACATACAAAATACCTATCAAAATACGTAACTCAAAAACAGTTCCATCCATTAAAATAACCAATTCATAGTATAATTCAGCGGAAAACCATAATTAATAAAACATGTTCCTGAAACCTAGGAATTATGCCCAAAACCAATTTAAGTGTATTTAATAAAACTTTAAAAATAAATGTTCAATATTTAAAACTTCCTTCTACGTATGCCCTTCACCATCCAAGTAACTTCGTGCACGTCCAAGCGGTAACGCATCCTCCTCCCAACCTGAAACTCACACTAACATGCACACAAAGTCAGCTTGAGCTGAGTGAGTTCAAGTTTTAAATATTTGACATCTATAATAATAATAATTATAATAATCATTCCACGAGTTTTAAAATAAAAGGGATACAATAGTTAGGACATCATCATCAATAAATAATCATCCTTATATATATATATATATATATATATATATATATATATATATATATATATATATAAACAGCTTTATAATTACATCCCTATATATATATATCATCCAAGTAATAACATCAAGGCCGAGCACACGTACAACCCAAACACGTAACATCTCATCCAACGTATGCAAACACGAAGTAGGCATACGTAACATCCTTAGTCGATAACGAGTAATAAACATCACCAATTATAGGCCATACAATAATACATACAAACATACTATAACATCATCCAAAGGCCTACCCTATACAAGTAAGACTATATAAAATAGTTTAAACGTTTCATCAAGCAAAATCGCTTAGGTGTGCATGCTAGCCCAAAAACTTAAAAAGAGAAAAAAGGGGGTATCATGAACTCACCTGACACAAGGTACGATTTCACCACAAGCTAGAGGACCCCTAAGTAATCTCAAAACTCAAACACCTATCGGTTTACATACAAACATTACTACCATCGAAAGGACTCGTTTATCCTACGAGATGTTCTAACATAGTTCGAGTTACCTAAAGCCTCAACCTCATCAAACTCAATCATAGCAGCCCCCGGGGCCTTACATTCACCCACACGACCTTTAGATACTCCCAGGAATAAAGAATTCCCAAATTACCCCCAGAAGCACTAGGTGACACTAACACGCGCGTTTAAGAGTCGTTTAGGCCATTAACATCCAACTCAGCCTCGTGTGGACCCAATATGATGAATTCAAAGCCAACAAGTCCACACGACGCTACACGAGTCAAATGGGTTGGTAATTCGCAATTACAACGCACCAACTATTCAATAAACGCAATTGCGCATTGTACCGACCTGTTTGAGTAACCGACAACCAATTCAGCCCCATAACATATAAAAATGATTTTTCAACAGCCCGTACATCAAACCAAGTTCACCCGAGCTGAATTTTGCATCAATCACTTCAACCCTCGCGTTAAACGCAACAATCAACAACTCTAGTCAACCGAACATAATCTTTCAAACTACAACTAGTTGACCAATCTAACGAACACCAATGAACATGATTTTTAAGTATGATATACTAGACTTACCTTGGAGGATTTTGGTGCAAAAGCCTGAACCAAAAACCGTCCCGAAAAGCTTAGAATTGACAGCCACCCGGTAAGCAACACGCAATTTAACGATCAATACGCGTGATATAAAGATCAATTAAGGTGTAAAAGACTTGGGGAAATATGCTAAAATGGAACATAACTCAAAATGTCATAATCATAAACCATAATCATATGATTAGTCAAATTACAATTGTTCTGATATCCAAATACAAAATTCGATCAAGTCCAATCACTAGAATATCGAAGTCCTAAGGCACAAGTGTGACCTTCATGCTTTGACTTTTCAAGGAGCTTCGTGAATGGATCCGCAATGTTTTGACCGGTGTGAACTTTGCAAATACATATCTTTCCTTTCTCAACTTCATCCCTTATATAGTTGAACCTCCGCTCAATGTGCCTCGTCTTTTGATGAGCACGAGGTTCCTTGATTTGAGCAATCGCACCCTCGTTGTCACAAAAGATTTCCAGAGGGTCCTGAATGGTACGGACCACCCGTAGATCGGCAATGAATTTCCTTATCCACGCAGCTTCTTCAGCTGCCAATGAGGCGGCGATGTATTCCGATTCTGTGGTGGACAATGCTACCACATCTTGTTTCGATCTCTTCCAAGAGACTGCCCCACCATTCATAACGAAAGCATATCCCGATTGTAATCGAGAATCATCTCGATCGGTTTGGAAACTCACATCCGTGTAACCCTTTACAACGAGTTCCTCCTCACCCGAACTGTATATTAGAAACATGTCCTTAGTCCTTCTAAGGTATTTCAATATACTCTTGACAGCCATCCAATGGATACTTCCCGGATTTTGTTGGAATCTACTTGTCATGCTTAAAGCGCATGACACATCTGGTTTAGTAGATATCATTGCATACATGATGGATCCTATAGCCGATGCATACGGGACTCCATTCATTTTCTCTTGATCTTCCTTTGAGCTAGGACATTGAGATGCACTCAATATCGTCCCTCTTTGAATAGGTACCAAACCTTTCTTAGAGTTCTCCATCTTAAACCTTTTCAAGATTTTGTCAATGTATGTACTTTGGTTTAAACCTATCAACCGTCTTGATCTATCTCTATAGATCTTTGTTCCTAAAATATAGGCGGCTTCACCACGATCTTTAATGGAAAAACAACTTCCAAGCCATGCTTTTACACCTTCCATGGTTGGAATGTCATTTCCAAATAGTAGTATGTCATCAACATACAATACTAAGAAAGTGATTATGCTCCCACTATCTTTCTTGTACACACAAGCTTCATCACCATTCTTGATGAATCCCAATTTCTTAACTTCTTCATCAAAACGGTGATTCCAACTTCTAGTTGCTTGCTTCAATCCATAGATTGATTTCTTTAACTTGCATACTTTATTAGGATGTTGTGGATCGATAAAACCTTCGAGTTGAACCATATAGACATCTTCCTCAAAATGCCCATTTAGAAAAGCGGTTTTGACATCCATTTGCCATATCTCATAGTCATAATGTGCGGCTTTTGCAAACAATATCTTAATACACTTTAGCATTGCTACAGGAGAGAAAGTTTCACCATAGTCAATGTAAGGCCCCGAACCCCGGGATCCCCACAGTTGGTAATCATTCAAAACACTCGTAAAAATAATTAACCTTGAAAACAATTCTTTTCATTAAAATAAGCATCACAAAGTATAATTCGGCGGAAAACGTAAATAAGTAAATGAGTTCCCAAAACCCGGGAATTTTGCCCAAAATCAACATAATTATCTTTAAATTAAAACTTTTAAAAATAAATGTTTAATAATAAAATCTTCATTCCCCGTATGCCCTTCACCGTCCAAGTAGCTTCGTGCACGTCCAAGCGATAAGGCATCCTATTTCTAACCTGAAACTCAAACTAACAAGCACACAAAGTCAGCTTAAGGTGAGTGAGTTCAAGTTTTAAATAAGTAACAAAAGTCTTAAATAATCATTCCAACGGTATTAAAACGGTGAACGGAAATACATCGGTTAGGTCACCACATTGAATAAATAATCATCCTTACGTATGAGCATCTCTATACGTGCATTCCTATATATATCAATATATATATATATATATATATAACATTCAATAATAACATTCAGGGCCGAGAAAACATACAACCCAAACACGTAACATTCAGCGCATGCAAACACAAAGTAGGCATATGCAACATTCAATAGTCGAGACGACTACAAACATTCAGGGTCAAGCAAACGTACAACCCAAACACGTAACATTCGGCGCATGCAACACAAGGTAGGCATACGCAACATTCAGTAGTTGAGACGGCTACAACATTCTCCAAATATTGGCCGTTCTAAATATATATAAATATATATATACATACACATTCTATAACATTCCAAGGCCTACCAATACTAGCAAGCCAATGTAAAACCATTCAAAACATTTCATCAAGTAAGAAAAACACTTAGGTGTGCATTCTAGCCCAAAACTTAAAAAGAGTTAAACAGGGCATCAAGAACTCACCTGAAATCAATCGAACACCGGCAACGAGCTAGGAAATCCCTTAGTGCACAATCACAAGCAAGGGCCTGTAAAGTATACACAACGTGTTACTAAACTAGACCATAAGAACACTCTTGCCTAATGGGCCGTTCAAGCCCAACACTTGGCCCAAGGCCCGAAAACCTTACCTCAGCCCATAAAATCTTTCAACGAACCAAATCCACCGGTTAAGCCTAAAACGAACTTATCGATTAATAACGAGTAAAACGTGAAGATTTTAGCATGCCAAGATGCATTTAATTATATAGGATAACCTTTGAAATAAATTATTAAATTTTTATCAGACTTTGATAAATGTCTTAGATTTATAAAAATATTTTTATTATATTTTTCTATTGGACACAAAAATCATAAAAATTCCTATAACACAGCACATGGACCTCTTCATCCGCTAAGCATTTCCACAGATGGGAAACATGAAAAGTAGGATGAACCCCCGCGAGCTCCTCACGCAATTCCAGCCTATATGCTACCTCACCGACACGGGCCAATATACAGAACGGACCAAAAAAACCTCGAACTGAGCTTCCCCCTCTTACGAAAACGAATAATGCCCTTCCAAGGAGAAACTTTCAACATAACCCAATCTCCAGCCTCGAACATAATAGGTCTTCGCCTTTTATCCGCGTAAGACTTTTGTCGATCCTGAGCGGCCTTCATAAACGCCTTAATTTTATCGACCTTCTCAGTCGTAGCCTCAACTACCTCCAAACTACCCAACTATTTCTGTCCAATGGAACCCCAACAAACTGGAGTCCTACACATCCTACCATACAACATCTCAAACGGTGGCATCCCAATCGTGGCGTGATAACTGTTATTATATGAGAACTTTACCAACGGTAAGTGACGATCCCAACTACCACAAAAATCGATGACACAAGCTCGTAACATATCCTCAAGAGTTTGAATGGTCCTCTCGGACTGACCATCCGTCTGCGGGTGATAAGCGGTACTGATGATGAGTTTGGTGCCCATCTCCTCGTGAAACCTTTTCCAAAACCTGGAGGTGAAACGCGTATCCCTATCCGAAACAATAGATACTGGAACCCCGTTCCTAGAGACGATTTCACGAATAAACACATCGGCCAACTGCTCGGAATTAAAAGTCTCTCGGATCGGCAAGAAGTGAGCGCTCTTGGTCAGTCTATCCACGATTACCCAAATGGTGTCATAATTACCCCTAGGAGTACGAGGCAGTTAAGTCACAAAATCCATAGCAAGATGCTCCCATTTCCACTCACGTATTTCCAACGGCTGAAGTTTCCCTAACGGTTTCTGATGCTCTGCCTTAACTTGTAGACACGTCAAACATTTACTCACATACTGAGCCTCCTCAAGCTTCATCGCAGACCACCAATAATTCGTTTTCAGGTCTTGGTACATCTTGGTCGCTCCCGGATGAATGGAATAGCGCGACTTGTGCGCTTCATCTAAAATTTTACCCCTGAATCACCCATAATTCGGTACCCATAAACGTCCATCCTTATAATTCACCCCATCACCAACGTCTTCCAACAATTTCTCCTGACCCCAAACACGTTCTGACATAATCCATTCCACCTACAAAGCCTCATTCTGAACGCTGGCTATTTGCCTCAAAATATTGGGTTTAAGGATAAGCTGGTAAGATTTTACACGAATTGGCTTTCGTCTCTCCTTCCGGCTCAACGCGTCAGCCACCACGTTAGCCTTACCTGGGTGGTACATAATCTCCAAATCAACTCCAACCATCGACGCTGGCGCATATTCAGTTCCTTTTGTTCGAAGAAATACTTTAAACTCTTATGATCTGTATAGATAACGTAGGGAACACCGTACAAATAATGTCGCCACAACTTAAGCGTAAACACAACGGCCACAAGCTCCAAATCGTGAGTAGGATAATTCTACTCGTGAGGCTTTAATTGTCGCGAGGCATACGCGATGACTCGACCTCGCTGCATCAGAACACACCCAAGCCCCTGGTAAGAGGCATCAGAATAAACCACCAGATCGTCAGTTCCATCAGCTAAAGCTAAAATCGGGGCATGCGTCAATCTGTTCTTCAACTCGAGAAAAGCCTCCTCCTGTTTCGTACCCCAAACAAACTTAACACTCTTCTTAGTCAGCTTGGTTAGTGTAGAAGCAGTTTTCGAAAAATCGGGAATAAAGCGACGGTAATACCCCGCTAAACCAAGGAAACTACGGATCTCCATTGGAGACATAGGAGACTCCCATTCATTCACGGCTTCCACCCTTGCAGGGTCAACTAGAATACCACTCAGGTTAATAACATGGCCCAAGAATTAAACCTCACGTAACCAAAAGGAACACTTAGAAAATTTCGCATACAATTTGTTCTTCCGTAGAGCCTCCAACACTTCCCTGAGATGACCGGCGTGATCGGATTCACTTTTAGAGTACACAAGAATGTTGTCAATGAACACAATAACCGAACGATCGAACATCGGTCTACACACCCAGTTCATAAGATCCATGAACGCAGCCGGTGCATTGGTCAAACCGAAAGACATCACCAGGAATTCTTAATGTCCATAATGAGTGCGGAAGGCAGTCTTAGGAATATCTTCCTCCTGAATCTTTAGCTGATGATACCCGGACCTAAGGTCGACCTTCGAGAACCAATTAGCCCCTTGGAGTTGATATAATAAGTCATCGATCCTTGGGAGTGGGTACCGATTTTTAACAGTGAGCTTATTCAACTCACGATAGTCAATGCACATTCGCAAGCTACCGTCCTTCTTCTTAACGAACAAGACCGGGGCACCCTAAGGCGAGATGCTCGGTCGAATAAAGCCCTTATCGAGCAAGTCTTCCAACTGAGCCATAAGTTCCTTCATTTCATTCGGCGCTAGGCGGTAGGGAGATCGGGCAACGGGCTTGGCGCCCAGTACAAGGTCTATCTGGAACTCGACCTCACGATCCGGCGGCACATCTGACAAATCATCTGGAAATACATCCGGGAAATCCCGAACAATAGATACATCACCGACGGTAGCCACCTTGATATTCACATTCATAGTATACGCCAGATACGCCCTGCACCCCCGCTGCATCAACTTTCCGGCCTTAAGCACGGACATAATATGTGGCGTCGCAACATTCCGATCACCGAAGACCGTAAATCGAGTCCCATCCGGGGTCCTTAGACGAACGAGTTTCTGACCACAAATGATCTGAGCATCAACATTCGCGAGCCAATCCATCCCAAGCACCACATCGAAACAACCAAGCGGCATCAAATACAATCGCACCGAAAATCTATAACCAGACAACTCGATGGAACAACCCTGAATAGCCCTTGACACGGACACGGATTTTCCTACGGCGACCTCAACCTCAAACCCATCGACTACGCGTTCGGGTGATTTATTCAACGAGGAATAGAAAGCGGTAGACACAAAGCTTCTACTGGCGCCCGAATCAAATAAGACGAACGCTGGTAATTCATCAAGTAGAAAGGTAACAGGGATAACATCACGCTCCTACTTAGCTAAACAGTTGCTCATACATTCTTGAAGGAGCGAGGAATTTAAGCGGTCAAGTACCAAGGAACCCAGAGTGACAGTATGCTACGCCTCAGCTAAACAATTACGCGCAAAGCGTTCGAGAGGATGGGGAAACAAATTGGAGAATTTAGGGAATAAAAGATAAACTTTAACGCTAACGACTCGAGAGTTAGCCAAATCCTATCCCTACCAAGACGGAACCCTAACATACTCAGACACAAGTGGTATTTAAAACATGGAAGGTAAGGGTAAACTGCTAATAACGTTGATCAAGTTCTATTAGTCGTTTACTTCACCGGCCCGTTCTAAGCACCCCCTGCCCCTAACCACATTAGCATTCTATCTAACACTTAGCAATTAATCACATACTGGAAACTTTCAAATTCAAAGGAATGACTAAATAATTTACAGTTACCTCTTGGCGTGCAGCTACTCGTGATGGACATACTGGTCTCTTTTCTTACAGTTCGAGTCCAAGCATTCGGGGATGCTCGGATCCCTCAAACCGTGGCTCTGATACCAACTTGTAAGGCCCCGAACCCCGGGATCCCACAGTTGGCAATCATTCAAAACACTCGTAAAAATAATTAAACTTGAAAACAATACTTTTCATTAAAATAAGCATCATAGAGTATAATTCGGCGGAAAACGTGAATAAGTAAATGAGTTCCCAAAACCCGGGAATTTTGCCAAAAATCAACATAATTATCATTAAGTAAAAACTTTTAAAAATAAATGTTTAATAATAAAATCTTCATTCCCCGTATGCCCTTCACCGTCCAAGTAGCTTCGTGCCCGTCTAGGCGATAAGGCATCCTCTTCCTAACCTGAAACTCAAACTAACATGCATACAAAGTCAGCTTAAGCTGAGTGAGTTCATGTTTTAAATAAGTAACAAAAGCTTTAAATAATCATTCCAACGGTTTTAAAACGGTGAACGGAAATACATCGGTTAGGTCACCACATTGAATAAATAATCATCGTTACGTATGAGCATCTCTATACGTGCATTCCTATATATATCAAATATATATAACATTCAATAATAACATTCAGGGCCGAGAAAACGTACAACCCAAACACGTATCATTCATCGCATGCAAACACAAAGTAGGCATATGCAACATTCAATAGTCGAGACGACTACAAACATTCAGGGTCGAGCAAACGTACAACCCAAACACGTAACATTCGCATGCAACACAAGGTAGGCATACGCAACATTCAGTAGTCGAGACGACTACAACATTCGCCAAATATTGGCCATTCTAAATATATATAAATATATATATACATACACATTGTATAACATTCCAAGGCCTACCAATACTAGCAAGCCAATGTAAACCATTCAAAACATTTCATCAAGTAAGAAAAACACTTAGGTGTGCATGCTAGCCCAAAACATAAAAAGAGTTAAACGGGGCATCAAGAACTCACCTGAAATCAATCGAACACCTACAACGAGCTAGGAAATCCCTAAGTGCACAATCACAAACAAGGGCCTGTAAAGTATACACAACGTGTTACTAAACTAGACCGTAAGAACACTCTTGCCTAATGGGATGTTCAAGCCCAACAGTTGGCCGAAGGCCCAACACTTGGCCCAAGGCCCAACAACCTTACCTCAGTCCCTAAAATCTTTCAACTAACCAAATCCACCGGTTAAGCCTAAAACGAAGTTATCGATTAATAATGAGTAAAACGTGTAGATTTTAGGATGCGAAGATGCATTTCATTACATAGGATAACCTTTGAAATAAATTATTAAATTTTTACCTGAGTTTGATAAATGTCTTAGGTTTATAAAAATATTTTTATTATGTTTTTCCATTGGACACAAAAATCATAAAAATTCCTACAACACAGCAAGGTACGTGCAGATTTTTCAGTGCGCAACAAAATGGTTTTATTTTTATAAAATTCATTACCAAACCAAATTAAACGATTCCAATTGGGTTTGGTTCCTAACTTAAAATAATAACATCCAGATGTAGAACCAACCCATTTGGACCTGTCGAAAAAAGGTTATGACGTCGGGAAGACAGACCAGAATCCGTCATCCCGCATCAGCTTTCACTCGATTTTTTAAAGTCATAAAAACCATTCAAATCTCGTCCAAAAATTACATATTATACCTTTCTGGAAACTAGACTCAAAGTAGAACATCATGGAATCAAGAATCGATCAAAAAAAATGGATTATCATCGTGTTACAGACCCTACAATAAACGTATACGAATCTGTCAGCAAATTGTTATCATCAAAACTCAACCTTAACGACCAATAAGTGCGTTATTATGATCAATTAAGGTGTAAAAGACATGGGGAATCATAAAACCGAACTTGAATTGAAGTTTTCATTGCCAAAACTTGGCTGGGCAGGAGAAAAACGAGCAGGAGGGGGGGGGGGTCTTAGCTGCAATCTGCTGCTGAAATAGGGTTTAGGGTTTTTTGTTTAGTGTTATGTTAAAAAACATTTTCATTCTAGCCCCCGGAATTTAATAATGATGCAACTTGGATGAAATGTTAAGAGATTAGACGTACCGGGATGACGTAAAGGCTTCCGAGAAGCATCGGATAAATCCCGAGAATTATACATACTCTACAAGCTTTAATTCTTGAAACCGGAATTGACGGGCGTTACAGTCAACCCCTTGAGTCTGAGTGAAACCTTTTTCTACAAGTCTTGCTTTGTAAGTATCCAAGTTTCCATGCATATTGGTTTTCTTCTTGAAAACCCACTTACTTCCAACAGGTTTGGAATTAAGAGGTGGTACAACCAAATACCATACTTAGTTGTCATGCATGGATTGCATTTCAACGTTCATGGCTTCAAGCCATTTGTCACAATCGGATTGTGACATTGCATCACGGTATGTGGTGGGTTCATCCGAATCTACCACATAGAATCCATCCATGAAAAATCCATATCTTTATGGTGTATGACTAATTCGACCGGATTTGCGAACGTTTTGTGTGTCTTGATTAACCATATGATCATTATCAACATCCTCTTGTTGATTGCTAGTATCAACCAAACGTGTATCGGCTTGTGGCTCTCGATCCTCCTCGAGTTCCACCGTTCTACTAGTACCTTCCATAAGGAACTTAGTTTCCAGGAACTTGGCCTTTCGAGCAACGAATACCTTTTGCTCGGTTGGTTTGTAGAAATAATATCCAATAGAATCTTTGGGATATCCTACAAAGATACACTTAGTGGATCGACTTTCAATTTTGTTTTGGGTGTTGTTCTTGATATAAGCCTCACAACCCCATACCTTTAAATATGATAACGATGGAGCCCTTCCATTCCATATTTCAAAAGGTATCTTGTCCACTATCTTGGTTGGGGCCATATTTAGAATACGGGCCGTGGAGAGCAAAGCGAAACCCCAAAATGATAGTGGCAATGTGCTTCTAGCCATCATAGATCGAACCATATCAAATAGAGTTCAATTCCTCCTTTCGGGCACACCATTGTGTTGTGGTGTTCCGGGTGGAGTAAGTTGTGAGATAATCCCACAACTTCTTAGATGATCTTGGAAAGCATCACTCAGGTATTCACCTCCTCTATCCGAACGAAGTACTTTGATGGTTTTATCGAGTTGATTTTGTACTTCATTTTGGAATATTTTGAACATTTCAAAAGCTTCATCTTTGTGTCTTAACAAGTACACATACCCATAACGACTATAGTCGTCAATAAAGGTAATAAAGTATCTTTCACCATTCCATGTCATTGCCTTAAAAGGACCACATACATCCGAATGTATGATAGCTGATAAGTCTTTTGCCCTTTCATTTGTTCCACTAAAGGGGTCCTCGGTCATCTTTCCTAACATACAAGATTCGCATTTATCAAATGAATCATCACTTGATACCAAAAGTCCATCCTTTTGAAGTGTGTGTATGCGATCTTTGTTTATATGACCAAGGCGACAATGCCAAAGATAAGTTTTACTCAAATCCATTTTGAGTCTCTTGGTGCTTGATTGGTATAATATGTTATCATAAGATGTGTTATTATGAACCAATTCATAAATGCCATTAGATGGCATTGCTTTAAAATAAAATACATCATTCACGAAAACATAAATACAATCATCAATAAACTTAAAATCATAACCATATTGTCTTAGAAGTGAAACGCAGATGATATTCCTAGTCAAACTAGGAGCATACAAAACCTTATTTATAATAACTTCCAAACCATTTGGAAGCTTCAAAATGTAGTCCCCTCGGGCTTCGACAACAACCTTTGCTCCGTTGCCCATGAAGAGACTAAGATCTCCCTTCTTGAATCCTTCATTTCCTTTGAACCCCTGCAACAAATTGCAAATATGAGTTCTATCCAATACCCATATGTTAGAGGAAATAATATTAATATCAATATCAGTCATGAAAGTTGTACCCGAGGTTTGCCCCGCATCCCTCTTAGCTTTCAACTCCTTTAGATAGGTTGGACAGTTCCTCATCCAATGCCCTACCTCCCCACATCCAAAGCACGGATCCTCCGAACAAACCTTTGGCTTCTTTTCTTTGGGTTTGGGTGGCCTCGCTTTCGCCTTTCCCTTGAATTTAGCCATGACTTGTCCCTTACCTTTGGCAACCTTTGCCTTAGGTTCCGGGTGGTGCCTCTTCCAATTACCGCCTTCATTGATTGTTAGAACGGGTAAAACCTTTTTACCCATTCCCGCCTCGGCCGTCTTGAGCATTGCTTGAAGCTCACCAATGCTCTTGTCCCACCCATTCATGTTATAATTCATAAAAAATGTCTCAAACTTTTTAGTTAAGCCATTTAGGATCAAATCCGTGGCTAACTCGTTTGAGACGCGGCAATTAAGGCGCTCGAGACGATCAATGTGGCTTTTCATTTTAAGTACATAAGATGAGACCGATTAGGTTTCTTCCATACGACTTCCATGAAGCGCTCGAACTGTTTCGAAGCGTTCCACCCTAGCTTGTGTAAGGAACATTTCTTTAAGTTGGGTGATCATGTCGTATGCCCAATGAGTTCAAAATCCTTTTGAATTTCAGGAATCATAGTTCCCAACATGAGGCAAGAAACTTTCACGGAACCCTTATTGTGCTTTACCCAATTGTTATAGTTATCGGCATCGTCAACGTTAGGTTCTTCGGGAATAGGCTCGTCTATCACGTAATATTTCTTTTCTTGCTTGAGAATGATTCTCAAGTTTCGATACCAATCCATAAAGTTGGTATATTTTAGATGATCCTTATCAAGAATAGATCTTAGTGATAGGTTGTTAACATGTGGAATAATAACGTTAGATGGATTGTTGATTGCAGCCATCTACAAATATAACAAAGCTCAATTTTAGTATTTTCAATATCAATAATTAATTTTAATCGTTAATACCCTTTATGTCTCCTAGACAATTAATGATTAAAATCTAGAACCCAACGTTACATTCAAATAGTAGTTAGGTGACCTTTATCCTACTATTTAAATTAACAAGGTAGTCAACGCTTGACGATTGCAACCCTTTGCAACTTCTAGTTTTATGGGATCGGTTAAGCATCTTATAATTATTTGGCATGTTTAATCCCATCAACACCATTGGATGCCATGCTTCAGTGACTCTATTCACATGGATTCCAAGTTAAGTCGTCCTACTTATACACACATGTGAGTTTACACATACAAGCGGTTAGGTGACCTTTATCCCACAAATATGGCAAACCCACCTCAAACTCACAAGTTTCCTCCAATGCGGTTAGGTGACCTTTATCCCACATCGATTTCCCAAGTGATTCGAGTGTCGTATAAAAGGATGGTGTTCAACTTATTTTATAAAAGGGATTTTAGTTTTTTAAATTCTAGATTGGAAAACCTTTTATGTACCTTCCATTTGCATGCATTCAAATGTATGGTACTTAGTTGAAAAACCCATTTTCAAAGTTCCTATTAATAAAACCCATTTTATTATGAAATCATTAGACTTTAATAAAATCAATTTTTTTTATTACCTAATGATTTCTAAGGAACCAATTTTATGCTAGTTGTTGATTTTAAGTAGTTAACAATCCAAATTGTAATAACATACACAAAAGTAAATCAACCATATAAGCATAAAACATACAACCACAAGTTCATAACCTTAGCCTCCTAATGTTGACTACACCTGTTGACCGAAGACAAGTGTGCCAAAAGGTCTCTCCTAAGGGAATCTAAAGGACATGAGCTTGTGTCGGTGAACTCCCACTTTATCCCGCATCCAAATGCTCCAAGTGTTCACCCCGTGTTGTGGTGTCCATCATTTTATTTGGGCTTCCTTCCTTGCATCTTCTTTTACAAAATATATCCTAATACATTTTTTCTAGTAAAAGAAAAGTATCTAATCTACTTATTATTACAAACCAAATGAATGAATAAATAGATTACACCAAATAAAATATTACAACCATATTGAATGAACAAACAACCACTTGAATGAACAAACACATCAACACAAATATTCAACCAAACACAAGGCCATGGCTAGGTTATGAACATCAAATACACATCCAAATATGCAATAATACAAGACCAATATGGTTCCCCTTTTTCCCTCAAAACTTTCGGCCATGTCTAACCAAACCGAAAGTTTTCGGGTTTTTTCCAAACAATACAATCAATCATCTAAATGACCAAGTTTTTCAAGACTACCACATGCATGTAAAGTATAACCTTGAAAAACCATGGGAAAACCAAAACCCCAAAAACTTTTGGCCATATGGTGAAACCCACCATTAAACCGAAAATTTTTGGTTCTAATGAAGCATGCATTCGTATAAGCGGCTCTTGATGCCATTGTTGGGTTTTAACAAGACTATCAAAGTGATAAAACCTTACTTTTCCCAAAAACGCAGCGGATATATGTTTTAAATCTTGTTAATTTTAGGTGTATAAAACCAACTTTATATATGCAAAACCCAATCCCGGATCCATACACAAAATACATACTAATAATCACATGCATGTCACTATATGTCTATGCACGTCAAGACGACCTTTCAAATCCAAGGAAGAATGAAAGAGATGATGAAATGGTAGGCAAGAACTTCAATGGGAGAGTTCCTCAAGCTTGTATACCCCAAGCCTTCCAACAAATACCTTGTTTTAGCTAGGATTTGCTTCAAAACTTTTTTTCTTCTTCCCTTTGGTCCCTTGGCCGAAATATTTGAGATAGAAAAGGAGAGGATTAAGTTTTGTTACATGCAAAAATGATAGTGTGAAAGAGAGAGTTTTAATGGTCTTTCATGAAACCACCCACTAGTCCAATGAGAGACCTTGCATGAACCCACTAACTAGTAAATAATAATAAAATAAAGACAATTGAAATCCAATTTTATTATTATTTGTTATGATATAAAACATTTTCATGTTTAAAAAAAATGTTACATAACACAAGACTAGTATACATGCAAATGAACAAGTCTTACACATTGTTATTTAACCAACTTAAATAACACTATGTAATGTCCTCTCTTCAAAATATAAATCATCCATATGATCTATTCATTTCACAAGTACAATGATTTACAAACCCCATTCCAAATAACGCAAGTGTTAATATTTATTTACATATGATCATATCATATATAAACAAATATAATTGGTGTTTGTCTAGCTTGTTATTGGGTATGACCCGACTTGGATCATAACGTACTAGCCACATCAAATATAATATGTGTCTTGGGCAAATCGAGTCCAACACTTACATGATCACGAATCTCTTTTGGTAACCCATAAATATACCGTGTCACCTTGTTATGCTCTTGTCTAACCAAATGTGGTACAAGTCGGCAATACTCAAGGAATTTAGTGTTGTATTCCTTGATATTTGTTCCAATGACTTTGTGATTCCAAAGCTTGGTTTGAATTTGATGCACCTCATGATAGGAAAAAACCTTTGCTTGATTAATTCCATAAAAGTCTTCCATTCCAGGTTATACATGTTACTCCTTCCCTTGATCTCAATTGACGTATTCCACCACTCCAGCGCCTCTCCTTTGAACATCTGAGAAGGGTACTGGATACTTTCCTCCTCCTTGCATTTACTTATAATCACTATGGATTCCATTTCCTCAATCCATCTGAGAGTAGTTATTGCTCCTTTGTCTCCATAGAATTCCTTTGGCTTATACACTTGGAAATCTTTGAACGTGCATCCTGTGCTGATTTTTACTCTTTTTATCTTGCTCGGGACATGTTCAGCAGTGGAACTCTCATAGCCTTCCTGTTTCTTCTCATCTTTTGTCTTTTCAGTCTCTTTTCTTTTTGAATGTACCGATACACTATGGCTTTGCTGAGTTTGTTTTACTGATTTTGATTTGGCCAGACATTTTGAATTTGTTGTATGGTCTTGCATCATTTTTATTAGAGGAGTTACAGCTTCCTTGGTTAACGGGGAAACTGTTTCTTTTATCACATCACGAATGCCTCTAATATATTCTTTTGGAATTGAATTATTATTATTTTTATGGGTCTTCGCTTTGTTAGCTTGACTCCCTCTACTTACTCGGGTTTCTTATTGTTCAGACATTCTGTGAATCACATAAATACATGGATTTAAAACACAAAACACAGGTTTTTATTCATAATTGGGCAGAAGGATAGAAATACAACATGTTTAAACAACAACATTTATATAATCCTAATCCTTGGCCCATTTCTTAACTAGGCTCTTCATTTTATCACATTTCTTGATGATCTTGTTGCTTATCTTTTTCTTTTTAACTCTCTCATTTATTAATTCATCCATCACTGAGTTAGGTGGGTTAGGATATCCTACTGGTGCGGATGCAGAGGGGAAAAGATAAGCGGTTTCCCTTGGATACAGGTGAGGATTTGCTACATAAGCTTGCATTTCCTCATCGGGAAGGTTGTTTGTATAAAACTCCTCGATGAGATGGGAGTTTTATACAAACAACCAGCTTGTTCAGCCTCAGTCGGTATAGGACCTTGGTTTGGTGGAAAACCAGGAACCTCAGAATAGTGGATTGGTCATTGGGTTGGTCTTGCTAGAATCTGGGCACCTGGTGGCAGTGATCCAAAATGCCACAGACTTTGGTTGGAATGACAATTCATCCAGCTAGAAGATTCAGTACTTGTTTCCTGTTTAACTCTACTCTGAACTTCCATATCATATGGATAGTAGTTTGGGTACCTGTCAGTGGAACACTTTCTGAAGTGTCATTTGATATTTCAATTGGCATTTCGGGGCTTCCCAGAGCATATACTGGTTGGCTTCCGTAAGCCAGGTAGGGATCGATTTGATCGATAGGGTATTGGTTCATCAGATTCATCGGATTTGGATTCATCGAGTTATTAAAGTTATTCAGATTAGCCAGGTTTGTGTTCACCGGTTCAGTCGGGTTCACAGTTGGCCACCTAGGACCAAAATTTGTGCTAGATCTATTAGACGGCTCGGCATCGGGGGTAGGATTTGACCTCCTTGCAACCCGACGTCTTTGTCCATAATAATTTGTATACGACATCTGCATATATATAAACTTATGGATAGGTAGACTACCTATCACAAATTATCCCTACTTATTAGATAGATGGTTAAAGATTAGGTACTAATTTATATTAATACCTAATTCGCTGAAACCGATGGCTCTGATACCAACCTTTCACAACCTAATCCAAGGCCTAGGAGTGTTAGTGTCAGTTGGTACCTGTTTTGTAAATATATCAGAGTAGCGGGTTCATTTTAGCGGAAGTTTTTAAATATTAAAATATTAATTTACATTATCAAAATTACTCGGGAATTAAACACCCGAGTTTCAGTTTTACAAACAGTGATATTAATAATAACAGGATTTATAAGTATTCAAAAACGAGTCATCTTGAGCGATCTTCTTTGATTCCAATCCTTGTATACCATCTATTGTCATCTAATTACCTGCAAGGGTGGGAAAAACACGTCAGCTATGTGCTGGTGAAACGTTGACTCGAAAAAACAGTTTATAATTGTCGTTAAATACAAACATATTTTTCTGGTTCACAAACTCAGCAGGAACGCCTGGGATATGTACCACTGCCCTACACACGCAATTCAAAGGTTCCCCAAGTATATAGCCCCTGTTCGGAGACAACCTTCCCCAAAGCTATGTAATCCTGTTGGAGAACCGGTTATGACTGACTTGTTTTTGTTTGCGAACTATGTAACATCCGTATTTTGAGATAACTAAATAAAAGAGAATTTATTGTTACATGTGTCGTTCGTTTAATTGTGTGCGTGTTTATATTTGGATAAGGATTGGGTTTGGTAAAGGAAGTGGGTGGTGGGGCCCATAGCCTTCTATATAAGGCCATTTCCCCCATCCTTTCACCATTTTCTTCAAACAACACACACACGCACACCCTAGAACACACACACATACTCTATCTCAAGACCCGAACCCAAATCCGGGTTAAACTAAGGAAGATTTTGTGTGCAAGAGTCTTTAAATAGCAAGAACACGTCCAGATCTACGTATTGTCTAGATCTGAACTCGAACCCACAAGCAATAGGTGGGTTTTGGTTTAATAGGTTAAGTTTTGTGGTTGAATCGACGTGCAAACTGATATAATGATAGATCGGGTTGTGAAATGTAAGAAAAACATAAACGTGGTGAGTTTAACCCTACGGGTGTGTTTTAGAACAAAAGGTATTGTTCGAACCTCATAGAACTCGGGTATACAAAGTTGGTACAACCCAAAAACCCATAAAAAAAAGAGTAGAATCGGGTCATAAGAAAGAATCTCGGAGGAAAAATGGCCTTAAAATGGTAAAACAAGTAAAAAAGGGTTTTTTCACAAGAAAAAGGGTTTCGCATCGCATGCCATGCGAAATCCAAGAATTTCGCATCCACGCCATGCGAAGCGAAATCAGCATGCGAAGCGAACCCGCATGCGAAGCGAAATTCTCATGCGGAATTCCATGCGAAATGGTTATGCGAAATTTCATGAAATCCATTTTCTGATGCGTTTTAATATGAAGGACCTATTAACGAAACTAAAATTTATTCGAGCCGACCTGGCAGCTCAACCCCAGCCAGGGGCTCTGCCCCTTAGACCCTTCTAGGGGCTGCCGCCCCTAGACCCCGCTACCAGGGGCGCTGCCCCCGGACCCCTGTTAGTTGAGGGTTTAGTAATGTAGATGTTTGAGGTAGTAGTGGTAAATAATTGACACTCGTTATGTGTTGCACAGTCAGCCGCGCACAGCTAAGGAAGGGCATTACCATTAACGGTGACAGAAACCGGCTTTAGGTGAGTTGTAGCCCCATTTCTCTTGAAATGTTTTCGGGGCTGTGTGTATACTTGTAAGACTAGTATCATATATACTTATATGATTAATGAGAATGATTAATGCAAGAATGAAAGAAAAATGTTAGAACTTGTATGTGTTAGTTGTCTGACTTAACATGATTGTAAGAGTCTAGAAAGAATATAATGTAAGAGTCAGGGTGACAGGCCCTTCTAATACCTGGGCTAGAATAGTAAGAGTCTAACATAAGAGTCACGGTGACAGTCCTTTATAATACCTGGGCAAGAATAGAGTGGCTGACTCTTTGATATCGGTGCAAGAGGTCGGGTGGCAGACCCTTATAATATATGTGCAAGAATGTAAGAATAATTGTATGATCGTAAGAAAGTATAAAAATAATGTAAGAATAGTGCAAGAAATGATATTTGTAAATAAAAGAACATGTAAGAATAACCTTGTAACTTGTTAAACTAGAACTCACTCAGCGTAGCTGACTTTTAGTATGCACACAGGTGAGTAGGATGAGGCATGTTGCTTGAGGTGGGACACGTGGCAAATAGATGGAGACTGGCATCGAAGACGGAAGATTCACGTGTCATTTATGTTATTGTTTTAAGACTTAATGTATTTTGTTAAGACAAGTACTTATGTTATGTAAGAATGTTTAATATTAAGTATTTCGCGAAAAGTTTTTAATTAACTCTGATTTTAGAACTGTGTTTATGAGTAAATCCAACACCAAAGTAGGGTTACTGGGGACAGGACCTTACAAATTATCAGTTATGTTTGGATCTAGACACATGTGTATTCGGTCTGAGTCGCTTTTTATTATCTATTTTGTATTAAAACGATTTTAGAGAGTGTAACTCATGCAAACATTTATCAGACTCTTTGTACTAAACAACCTGTCTATTATAAGAGTAGAATCAGTTCAGACAGAAAAAGGTTAACGGGTTCACCATATTTTATTAGTTGGAAATATCAGATTCCACGGCTTTAGTATGCTATCAACCTATATTTGTAATAGGCATGCATAAGTACCTAGTTGGTATTATTCAGCAGTCTTTAGGTCTATTTTAGTTCAGCAGACTTGACGTCTGATTCAATTCAGCAGACTAGAGGTCTGATCAGCAAAGTCTTAGGTCTGACCAAACCTTAGTATAGTTATAGTCGTTTTATGAAAATACTTTAGATTTACATATGACGTTTGAAATAGCATGCTTTGGCCAAATAAAGGATATCACGTTGGAAAACTTCTCCAGGTAAGCAAACGGGTCTCGCGGTTGATTGGGATGTATACGAATTGCTTTCCTTAGACAAGAAGAATCTACTAATGATACCCCCCTTCCAGTTACTACGTGCCTGTCAAAATAAATGTTTTGGTAACATTACTTCACGTGGAAGCAACGTCTTTGCTTTATAAAACATTACTTGGAAAAATATTAACAGTTTAATGACTATACCCTTAACCAAGTTATGACTACGTATTTAAAGTAACTAGCAAAGTGACTTAACCTTAATCCTACCTTAATCGGCTAGTCGAAGCTTAAGAACTTAAGAAATCAGCAGGAGTTTGGCTTGTACTTCGTTCACGGGATCAACTGCCCGTTAAACAGCATAACGACCCCTCGTTTCTTTGCGAAAACAGCCCTCGGCACCTCAGAACATCCTTGGCACAATTCTCTAGGTTATGTTTGTGAAATGAAGGTGAAAATGGGATGAAATAACTTAAATCCGTAGCTGCCCTTTTATAGGCGAGTTTTGCAGGCCGTCGCGTAGCGCGAGGGGCTTCCTCCCATGGCCATCGTTTAGCAAGACGCCGCAATATATCAGAAGCTGCCACGTATTGCCATGTGGTTAGCGACGTGTCCCGGGTTACTTAACCTGGTCATCGTGTCACGTGATGGACAAGTTAGGTTGGCCATCGCGTAGCGCGGCACCCCCTTTTTCTTAAAATGCTAAATGCTTAGTCGCCTAGCGCAACGGAGCTTATCATGTGACCATCGCGTAGCGCGATATGTCCAAAAAATCAGATTTTTCATTTCAGTCCCTCAACCTTTAGAATGTACATTTTTAGGCCAAATTTAGATGGGGTATATTCACCGGGTTACATTTGAGCTCTTTCAAGAGACTGCCCCACCAATCATAACGAAAACATATCCTGATTGTGATCGAGAATCATCTCGATCGGTTTGGAAACTCGCATCCGTGTAACCATTTACAACGAGTTTGTCCACACTAGAACCGTAAATCAGAAGCATGTCCTTGGTCCTTCTAAGGTATTTCAATATTCTCTTAACCGCCATCCAATGGCTACTTCCCGGATTTTGTTGGTATCTACTTGTCATGATCAAAGCGCATGATACATCCGGTCTAGTACATATCATTGCATACATGATGGATCCTATAGCCTATGCATATGGGATTCCTTTCATTTTCTCTTACTCTTCCTTTAAGCTTGGACATTGAGATGCACTCAATATTGTTTCTCTATGAATAGGTAACAAACCTCGTTTAGAGTTCTCCATCTTGAACCTCTTCAAGATATTGTCAATGTATGTACTTTGGTTTAAACCTATCAACCGCCTTGATCTATCCCTATAAATCTTTATTCCCAAAATATAGGAGGCTTCACCAAGATCTTCGATGGAAAAACAACTTCCAAGCCAGGTTTTTTACACCTTCCATGGTTGGAATGTCATTCCCAAATAGTAGTATGTCATCAACAAACTACTAAGAAAGTGATGATGCTCCCACTAGCTTTCTGATACACACAAGCTTCATCAGCGTTCTTGATGAATCCAAATTTCTTAACTTCTTCATCAAAAGGGTGATTCCAACTTCTAGATGCTTGTTTTAATCCATAGATTGATTTCTTTAACTTGCATACTTTGTTAGGATGTTGTGGATCAACAAAACCTTCAGGCTGAACCATATAGACATATTCTTCAATATGTCCATTTAGAAAAGTGGTTTCGACATCCATTTGCCAAATCTCATAGTCATAATGTACGGCTATGGCAAATAAAATCCTAATCGACTTTAGCATTGCCACGTGAGAGAAGGTCTCATCATAATCAACCCCTTGAGTTTGAGTAACACCTTTTGCTACAAGTCTTTCTTTATAAGTATCGAAGTTTCCATGCATATCGGTTTTTTTCTTGAAAAGCAACTTACTTCCAACCGGTTTGGAATTAAGAGGTTGTACAACCAAATCCCATACTTGGTTGCTATGCATGGATTGCATCTCAACGTTCATGGTTTCAAGCTATTTGTCACAATCGGATTGTGACATTGCATCACGGTATGTGGTGGGTTCGTCTGAATCTACTACATAGCATCCATCCATGAAAAATAAATATCTTTCGGGTCGATGACTAATTCAACCAAATTTGCGAACGTTTTGTGTGTCTTGATCAACCATTTGATCATTCTTAACAATCTCTTGTTAATTTCTAGTATTAACCAAACATGTATCGGCTTGTGGTTCTCGATCCTCCTCGAGTTCCATCGTTCTACTAGTACCTTCCATAAGGAACTTTGTTTCCAAGAACTCGGCTTTTCGAGCAATGAACACCTTTTGCTCAGTTGGGTTGTAGAAATAATATCCCATGAAGTCCTTGGGATATCCTACAAAGATACACTTAGTGGACCGACTTTCAAGTTTGTTTTGGGTGTTGTTCTTGACATAGGCCTCACAACCCCATACCTTTAAATATGATAACGATGGAACCATTCCGTATTTCAAAAGGTGTCTTGTCCACTTTCTTGGTGGGGGCCATATTTAGAATACGGTTGGCGGAGAGCAATGCGAAACCCCAAAATGATAGAGTCAATGTGCTTCTAGCCATCGTATATCGAATCATATCCAATAGAGTTCGATTCCTCCTCTCTGACACACCATTATGTTGTGGTGTTCCGGTGGACTAAGTTGTGAGATGATCCCACAATTCCTAAGATGATCTTGGAAGGCATCACTACGGTGTTCACCTCCACTATCCGAACGAAGTACTTTGATGGTTTTATTGTGTTGATTTTGTACTTCATTTTGGAAGACTTTGAACATTTCAAAAGCTTCAGCTTTGTGTCTTAACAAGTACACATACCCATAACGACTATAATCGTCAATCAAGGTAATGAAGTATCTTTCACCATTCCTTGTCATTGCCTTAAAAGGACTACATACATCTGAATGTATGATACCTAATAAGTCTTTTTTCTTTCCTTTGTTCCATTAAAGGTTTCCTCGGTCATTTTTCCTAGCATCCAAGACTCAAATTTATCAAATGAGCCATCTTCATTTGATTCCAAAAGACCACGCTTTTGATGTATATGTATGTGATTTTTGTTTATGTGACCATGGCGACAATGCCAAAAATAGGTCTTTTAGTTGAAAAACCCGGTTTATGCAAGTTGTTGATTTTAAGTGTTAACAATCCATATTGTAATAATATAAAACAAAATAAATCAACCAAACAAACATAAATCAAACAACCAAAAGTCCATAACCATAGCCACCTAATATTGACAACACTTGTGACCGAAACAAGTGTGCTAAAAAGTCTCTCCTAAGGTACCAAAAAGACATAGGGCTTGTGTCAATCAACTCCCACTGGATCCCGCATCCAAATTCTTCAAGCATCCACTTCGTGTTGTGTCTCCTTCACTTTATTTGGGCTTCCTACCTTGCATCTTCTTTTTACAAAATTATATCCTAATACAATTTCTATAGCAAAAGAAATACAACTAATCTACTTATTATTACAAACCAAATGAAATGAATAAATAGATTACAAACCCAAATAAAAGAATATTACAACTATATTGAATGAACAAACAACCATAATCAATGAACAAACAACCACAACACAAACATTCATCCAAACACAAGGCCATGGCTAGTTTATGAACATCTAATACATATACCTATATTCAAGAATCACAAGACCAAAATGGTTCCCCTTTTTCCCTTAAAACTTTCGGCCAAAACTAAATGACTTAATTTTTCAAACAAAACAATCAATCAACCAAATGACTTAATTTTTCAAGATTACCACATGCATGTAAAGTATAATCTTGAAAAACCAAGGGGTAACCAAAAACCCCAAAATTTTTTGCCAAATGGTGAACCACGGCATAAACCCGAAAATTTTTGGGTCTAACGAAGCATGCATTCGTATAAGTGGCTCTTGATGCCATTGTTGGGTTATAACAATATTATCAAAGTCATAAAACCTGATTTTTACGAATAACAATGCCGATAATATATTTAAATATTGTTAAGTTGATGAATATAAAACCAATTTATACATGCAAAACCCAAAGCCTGGATCCAAATACGAAATACATGCTTACAAAATGTAAAACAACCATAATACTACACATGCATGTCAACCTTTGAAGTTCTTATAAGATTGAAGGGGAGACGGTTGAATGACGAATCTTCAAGAGAGAAGACCTCAAGCTTGTATACCGTCAAGCTTGCAACCAACACCTAGTGTAACTAGGATTCACACTTGAAAAACCTTTCTTCCTTGCCCTTTTTGTTCTTGGCAGAATTCAAAGAGAGAAAGGAGAGGATTTTTTATGTTCTTGTGTGTGTGAGAGAGAAACTAGAGAGTTTCAAATGCACCTCCCTTGTGGCCAACCAAAACCCTTGCATGTTGAATATATCAAGAAAAGAAAGAGAAGGGGGGAAAAGAGGGGGGGGGGGCTTTTCATTCCCTCTAAAAATTCAAAACCAAAATATTTTAAGTTATAAAACTTATAGTAAAACCTTATGTTATGTTTAATAAATAAAAGGTTACATAACATAAGTGACATGCAAGATCAATTATCCATTTCATATAGTTATTTAACCATCTGTTAAGTCGGATTTTCAATAAGAAAGATTGGAATCTTCTCAACCTCCTCATGAAATCAGCTAAGTATGGACTTCGAGCAAGCTTGGACGATAAAGCATGGCTTACTACCTTGAGCAAGGTCTTCAGAACCTTTGGTGGTTAATTCTTCTAAGTGTTAAGCCTTCCAGCAAGCTACACTTCAACGAGTAAGAGTGTTCTTCTATCGAGTACGGATTGCCAACCGAGCAAACAACTTGATCATTCAAGAGATAACTACGTGATTCCAAGCACAGGATGTTCGAGCACATGGTGACTAGCATGGATTCAATAAGAAGATGTCATATTTTCAAAGCAAGGACTTCGAGCATGGTTCAGTCCCCCGAGCAAGATTTACATCCGAGCATGCTAAAGATTCTTCAATAAGTCTCTTTACACAAGACTGAAGACATCAAGAAGAATGAGTTTGCTCGATGGACTAGTTCGAGCAAAGCATGGATTAGTCAAGAGGAATGAAGCTTGCTGGAGGAGAACATCTTCACTGAAGATATTCTAAGTAAAGTATGCTTGAAGACACTCATCGAGCATATCTGGCATAGTGAGTCTGCTCGAGCAAGCTACTTATCGTTCTCGAAGACTCTTACACTTGTAATTGTTTTTGTCTTTCATTATGTAATATTTAGGGATTTTAGAAGGAATGTCACGGTCTATAAATAGGGTCCTAGGTTTTCATTTAAGAAATGGACAACAAGGTGACATATGGATTACGAGAAAACATTCCAAAGGAATATTCCCTTTAGTTTCCTCGTACCGCCGCCACTCTCACGAAACCCTAGACATTCCATTTACTGTTTCATTGAATGATGCATTTAATAAAGTGAATCGTTGTCTTTGTATTTGTTCTTAACTATTATCCTTTATTGTTTCGTTTATTGTTATATCATGCCTTCATTCCCATCCATTGGATATCCTAATTTCGTCGGGATATTCAATAGGCCTTTGGGTTATTGAGTCATGTGTTCTTGTCCACCTTTCTAAGGTGTGGACCTGACTCTCGGTCCTGACAAGTGGTATCAGAGCTTTGGAAGCTCGCTAAAGGCCATGGGACTGAAGGTTTGTGATAAGGCTTGAAGCTTTACTTTGCCTATTTAAAAGGTCAGATCTACTAAAATGGAAGACCAAGAAGTGTCCACTAACAAGATTCCAAGACACCTTGGACAAGAGAACTTTATTAAATGGAAGGTGCTTTTCTAAGCCACTGTAAACTACAATGACCCGAAACTCTAGACATCTTTTATAGATGGAAACTATGTTGCATCCACTGCTGCAAACAACAGTGCCACTGTAGAGCCAAAAATGAAGAAAAGAGATGACAAAGTACTATCTATGCTAAAGCTATGTTTGTCTTGGGAAATATTAACAACTGTCAATCATCACAAAACTACAAAGGATATGTATGATGCATTTTTTATATGTTTGAGGGAAATACAGAACTAAAAGACATTAAGAAGGATAGACTGAAGCAACAACTGGACAGATTCAAGTTCAAAGATGGTGAACAATTAAAATCAGTTTTGAAAAGATTCATGGTGATAGTAAATGATATAAGAACAACTGACCTGCAAATCTCTGATTTTCAGCTAAATAAGAAGCTTCTGTCATCTTTATCTGGTGAATGGTACACAGCAAGCAGGTTTATCAAGGAAAAGACAAACTTTCCCAACTTTAAGTTGGATGATGTGATCGCTTTCCTCAAAGCTGCAGAACATGAAATGATTGAGAATCACATGATTAGAGAGGATAAGCCTAGCTTTCCAGTGATAAAATGCTCTTGTAGCACAACGGGTTACCTCTCTGTCAAGAATCAACAATCACCAATCATTGAATAGCCAGCTGAAACAAGCTCGGTATGTTGAGGAAGTCAGTCAAGGTTCAATGTGCAAATGATAGAAGATGACACAACCTCATCAGCAAGTGGACTCCTTCCTTACACACCAAGCAACGCAAGCAATGGAGCAGACTATCAAGCTCTATTTTCTATGTTCACTGACTCATATCATGCTTTTGTTGCCAAAAACCTGATCAACACAAGCTTTTTGCAAGAATACCTTGACCAGATTGATGCTGATTGTAACGCCCTGAAATTCGATTGGTAAACTAGGATCGTGAAATCATCGGAAACTATAGACTTTGGGATTCTGGACGATAAGTTCGGAACCCATATCATTGGAAAAATCTGCTTTTATCATTTAAAATGTTTATTTTATAAAACGACATTTACGCCTGAAAAATATTAATTTTTATGCTTTCGAAAAATTAAATGTTCTTATTTAAAAAGATTTCAAATAATTATTCGGAAAATGGTTTTATAAAAGTTTTGCTGAAAAAGTTTTAGTTTGTTTAAAAACTTATGAACTCGACTAGTCTTGACCCGTCGGTAGCCTAAACCCGAACCCGAGTCACCCGAGTATTTAAGCGGAAAATCAAGTATTCTTACACCATCTCTTTCATTTCCACCAACACTTCCCACCCAAACACTCTCATTCTAGAGAGAGAAACTAGAGAGAGAAAGTGTTCAAACTTCAAATCCGAGTCCACAAATCTGTTTGTTGTTATTCTTGGTAAGATCTTCTTGAAAATCATCCATTTTCATAACCATTTTCGGCCTCAAATCGAGCAAAAACACCCATTTTCGTTTCTAGAGTTTTCGGGTCAAAAACCGTCTTGTTTTGGTGTCAAAATGCAGGCTTTTGTGTTTAAAATCACTAGGAATCGATAGCCCTTTCAATCCCGAGCATTTCCATGTCAAAAACTTCGATTTTGGGTCAAAAATCTGGAAAATCTGAAAAACCCGTAGGTTTCTCCGTCGCCCAGCTTGAAGGAGTCGAATCAGACTCATTCGATCGAACCAGTCGATCGAATCAGTCCAGTCGATCGAATAGGAAAGCAACCGAATGGTCTCCAACTCATTCGACCGAATGAGTTTCGTATTCGATCGAACGAGTGTCTATTCGATCGAACAAGTTCCATGTTCGACCGAACGAGTTTTTCCAACTGGTTCGACCAAATGTGTTTCTAGTTCGATCGAGTGTGCCACAGATTCGATCGAATGTGTGTCTATTCGATCGAACGTGTTCCTATTCGATCGAATCAAGCCAGAACCAAGCTGTTTTCGTCTTTAAAACCCAGTTTTTGCTCGAGGCCGCGTAAGCTCGTTTTCTTAGACTTATAGCACGTTGTTAACCTTATATATATGTTCAACTTTAGGCTAAGGAGATCTATTGTAGCACCATCCTAACCCGAGATCAAGGTGAGTTCATAGCCCCTATTTAAGCTTTTCAAAACTATGGGGTGGAAACATGGTAACTTTACACGTTTGGATAAAATCATTTATGCAAACCCTCTTTAAACTATAAACTTTTGGATTTCTACACACGTGCGGAAATCCACAAGCTTTTAAGAATCTATAAACTTTGGAAATCTATGAACATGGGGAAAACCCATCAACTTATGGAGATCTAAGAACATTGGAAATCAATGAGTATGGGAAATTCTATGAACATTGACGTCATGGGAATGGGAATCATATTCATATCATCATAGTCATTGTGTCAGCATGGAAATCTAGAGATCAAAGCATCATGAGTTGAATTGGACGCGAGAGTCTATTCTACTCTCGGTAGAACTCGCGACCATGAGTGGCATTCTGTTCTCGGTGGCACTCGTAACTCATGGGATTTCATACTAGTCTCGGTGAAATCCATAACTCTTGAGGACCTATACTAGTCTCGGTAGGGACCAAGGGAACCCAGGATTCTTTGGGGAGTCTATCCTACTCTCGGTAGAACCTAGCTGAGTCCTGGATGACAAGAACGAGGTAGTCTTGGTTTAAGCCTTGCGTGGGATCAATCAAGTCTTGTGTGATCATTGAGTTTCATCATCATTCATCATCATCATCATTTATTCACCATCATCTTGGATACTAGTAAACAGTGGGATCTTGGTGTTGGTTTATCTAGTAAACTTAGCATGCTCAAATCTATATGTCCTTATTTATGCTTAACTGCTATGTGCTACATGTACCGTTGGGAGACCACAAATCTTTGAGTAATCTTATCACAAACGACTCTAATGGGAGAATAATAAGCCCGCTGAGAGTCCAGGAGAACATTTCATGTTTTACTTACTACAAAAACCTCTTTGGGAAAACCAAGAGACCTTTTCTTACAATCCATCTTAAAACCGGGTATTATATCCAAACATAGTAGTATAAGTTGTAGGAGTGGTGGGTTAGCCGCAGGTACACCCTATATATAAACCCCTACAACCTATACTAGTATGTTTGTGTATAAACCCTTTTTCTTTAAACCTATGAATTCACTCATCTACTTTATGTAGTTGACAGTTTGTTACATGTTTTCAGGAAATAATGCAGCAAGAAATCCCTAGCAAGTTTAGAGGCCTTAGAGTGATGAAGGCTAGTCTAGGAGTTGTTTGGAAACTTGATATTTTGTATTAAAACAGTTTGTTTCATGTTACCTGGATGGTGTAATATTTGACATTTTGGTTATGTTTATGCATTTAGACTTTTATACTATTGTGCTCAACAATCACGACTTAGTCGCCGCGCCTCGATTATTCCGCCATCACGATCGGGGTGTGACAGATTGGTATCAGAGCCAGTGGTTATAGGGAATTAGGAAACCGACCTAGACTATAACCTAGGATCCTTGACTCTAGATAGCTCATGCATCACAATCACATGTCTACACTTATATACGTGCTGCGTGCTTATGTGTTGCATATTAACTGTTAATCTCTTGAGCCATGTCATTCTGTGTTCTTGGTATAATCTATGTCCTCTATTCTTAATCTTTGGCGTGTCATTGATTCTATTTAACGCTCGTTTCTTTTTTCGTTTTGTCAAGAATGCCTCCCAGACGTGCACCCGCCCCCTTGGACTCCGCTGATCTAGCCAACCTTATAGCCCAGCAGATCGCGGCTGTGTTACCAGGCATGGTAACAGCCATCAGCCAGGGGCTGAGGCAAGAAGGAACCTCTGGGGCCAACCAAATTCCAGCTCAGAACGCAAATGAACCAGCAAATAAGCCATACAAGGACTTCATGGCTACCAAACCCACCAGCTTCAGCGGTTCAGAAGGCGCCGTTGGTCTCCTCCAGTGGATCGAAAAGATGGAGGCTGCCTTTGTTATTAGCTCGTGCCCTGAGACACTGAAAGTCACGCACGCGGCAAGCATGTTGTCTAAACGCGCGCTGACCTGGTGGAACAACGAGATAAGAACCCGCGGGCGTGAGGCTGCCTTGGCCATGACCTGGTCGGAATTTGTAGCTTTGGTTACCCGCGAGTTCGTACCTCGCAGTGAGGTGCAGAAACTTGAAGCTGAGTTTTGGGTGCACAGAATGAAGGGCGCTGATCACCAAGGGTACACGGAGCGTTTTCACGAGCTCTCCCTTCTCGTACCACACTTGGTCACCCCTCCCTCCCGGGCTATTGAGCTTTACATCAATGGCCTACCTGACACTGTCCGTGGAATCGTTATCGGGGCTGACCCATCAACCCTACAAGCGGCCATTGAACTAGCTGCCCGACTGACCCAGGACCAGGTTAAGACTGGGGTCCTAGCCAAAGGTACGGGCAAGGCCGCTGAGGGCTCATCCAAAAAGATCAACCGCATCAAAAAGCGTAAGGCTAGCAGTTACGCGATGGTTACTCCCGCAACCCCAATCAGCTCTGTCGCTCCTGCTCCCACCCCTTCTGGAAGGCCAAAGAGGGAGTACACTGGGGTTCACCCCAAGTGCGGCACTTGCCAATTTCATCACCCTGCCGGAACCCCGTGCTGGAAATGCACGAACTGTGGACGTTTGGGGCACCTAGCGGAACGCTGCAGATTTCAAGGTAATCAACTGGCAATACAGAGCAGCAGTTCCCAACCCAGCAACACTCGAGGCTGTTTCGAGTGTGGAGCCACGGACCACTTCAAGAGCAGGTGTCCTCGTCTTGCAAATCTTCCTCCGGCCCGAGGCCGAGCCTTTACTATTGGCGCTGCTGAAGCTCGCCAAAATCCTGACGTCATTACTGGTACGTTCATCCTTAACAATCTCTGGGTTTCTATTCTATTTGACACGGGTGCAGATAGGAGTTTTATTTCTAGCGAGTTGGTCCCATTGCTTAATCTAGGAACCTCTGTCTTAGACCCCGCTTTCTCTGTCGAAATGGCAAACGGAGAGTCTACCCAAGTGAACAAAATCGTTCGCAATTGCACGCTTACGTTTGATCAGACGTCTCTTAACATTGACCTCATCCCTATGCAATTGGGAAGTTTCGATGTAATTGTTGGGATGGATTGGTTGTCCATCAACCACGCGGAAGTGGTGTGTGCTGAGAAGCTCATTCGCGTTCCTTGTTCTTCTGGCGAGTCCATAATTATTCAAGGAGAAAGATCAGGTAGATGTCTGAAATTAATCTCCTGCTTTAAAGCTCGGCGATGCCTTCGAAAGAAGTGTCTCGCCTTCCTAGCTCATGTCTCCATCAAGAAATCTTTGGGGAAGAAGCTCTCTGATGTCCCCGTTGTGCGTGAATTTCCAGACGTTTTTCCTAAAGACTTACCCGGACTACCTCCTAGCCGACAAGTCGAATTCCACATCGAATTAGTTCCCGGTGCAACCCCCGTGGCAAAATCTCCGTATCGTTTGGCTCCGTCAGAAATGCAGGAATTGTCGAGCCAGCTACAGGAACTACTAGACAAGGGTTTTATTCGCCCTAGTTCATCTCCATGGGGAGCTCCAGTCCTCTTCGTCAAGAAGAAGGACGGATCTTTCCGGATGTGCATAGACTATCGTGAGCTTAACAAACTCACGGTCAAGAATTGGTATCCATTACCAAGGATTGACGATCTTTTCGACCAGCTGCAAGGAGCCACTTACTTTTCCAAGATCGACCTACGCTCAGGTTATCACCAGGTACGCGTCATGGAGGACGACATCGCGAAAACCGCTTTCAGAACTCGTTATGGACACTACGAGTTCCTAGTCATGCCTTTTGGTTTGACGAATGCCCCTGCGGTGTTCATGGATCTCATGAATCGCGTTTGTCGTCCATACCTGGACCAGTTTGTTATCGTCTTCATTGACGATATTCTCGTTTATTCCCGCTCTAAAGCCGACCATGAGCTTCATCTCAGGCTTACCTTGGATCTGCTGAGGAAAGAGCAACTCTACGCCAAATTCTCCAAATGCGAATTCTGGCTAAGGGAAGTTCAATTCTTAGGTCACATCATTAACAAGGAAGGCATTCATGTCGACCCTGCCAAGATTGAAGCCATCAAAAATTGGGGAGCGCCTACAACGCCAACCGAAATTCGTTCATTTCTTGGTTAAGCTGGGTACTACCGTCGATTCATCTCGAACTTTTCAAAGATCGTATTGCCTCTCACAATGTTAACTCAAAAAGGGGAACCGTTCATTTGGAGCCAAGAGCAGGATGAGGCTTTCCAAACATTGAAACATAAACTCTGTCATGCACCAATCCTGTCACTTCCTGAGGGTAACGATGATTTTGTTGTTTATTGCGACGCCTCGAGCCAAGGTCTAGGCTGCGTCTTAATGCAACGCGGTAAGGTCATCGCTTACGCCTCGCGTCAACTCAAGAGTCATGAGAGGAATTATGTCACTCATGACTTGGAATTGGGTGTTGTGGTCTTTGCCTTAAAAATATGGAGACACTACCTATACGGTACGAAATGTGTCATCTTCACCGACCACAAGAGCCTACAACACATCCTCAACCAGAGGGAGCTAAACATGCGACAACGTCGATGGGTTGAACTCCTAAGTGACTACGACTGCGAAATCCGCTACCACCCTGGAAAGGCTAACGTAGTGGCTGACGCGTTAAGTCGCAAGGAAAGGACCCAGTTGCATGCGATCCGTATTCAGTCCAATCTTCCCTCCTTGGTTCTTGAAGCTCAAAAGCAAGCGATTGCTGGTGGTGATCTCAAAAATATGCTATCTTGCGGTGCCGAACGGAAGTTTGAAACCAAGTCTGATGGTATACTTTACTACTTAAATCGCATGTGGATTCCAAACTCTGAACCACTTCGAGAACTCATCCTGAACGAAGCGCACAAATCCAGATACTCTATTCACCCAGGCAGTGATAAAATGTATCAGAATCTCAAGTCTCATTTCTGGTGGCCGGGTATGAAGAAAGACATAGCTTTATACGTCGGTAGATGTCTAACTTGCTCGCGGATCAAGACTGAACATCAGAGACCATCTGGCCTGCTACAGCAACCGATCATACCGCAGTGGAAGTGGGACGAAGTCGCTATGGACTTCATTACCAAACTCCCGCGGACACCCAGCGGTTATGACACGATTTGGGTTATCGTGGATTACTTGACCAAGTCTGCTCACTTTCTCCCTGTCCGCGAGGACTACACTACGGAGAAGCTGGCGCGGATTTACATTCGTGAGATCGTAACCCGTCACGGTGTGCCTAAGGGCATCACGTCAGACCGTGACCCCTCTTTTGCGTCAAGGTTCTGGAAGTCATTTCAGAAAGCCTTTGGGACAAGTGTGAAACTTAGCTCTGCCTATCATCCTGAAACGGACGGACAGAGCGAAAGGACCATACAAACCCTGGAGGATATGCTCAGAGCCTGTATCCTTGAATTCGGTAGTAGCTGGGAGACTCACCTTCCTCTTGCAGAGTTCTCATACAATAACAGCTATCATGCTACCATCAAATGCGCACCATTCGAGGCACTCTATGGCAGGAAATGTCGTTCTCCACTGTGTTGGTCCGAGACCGGAGATTCTCAAATCCTCGGCCCGGAACTGATACAGGAAACCACTGACAGTATCGCCATCATCCAGCAAAGACTTAAGGACGCCCGCTGTCGACACAAGTATTACGCTGACAAACGCCGCAAACCTCTGGAGTTCCAAATAGGCGATCACGTAATGCTCAAAGTTTCCCCCTGGAAGGGCATTGTTCGCTTCGGGAAAAAGGGAAAGTTTGCTCCAAGGTACGTAGGACCTTTCAAGATCATCGAAAAGGTCGGACCCGTAGCCTATCGCTTGGAATTGCCTCCAGAACTCAGCCGTGTTCACAACGTTTTTCATGTGTCGCAACTCAAAAAGTGCCTCGTTGACGAGACCGCTCAAATCCCGATCGACACGGTTCGCATCGACGACAAACTACACTTTGTTGAGGAACCTGTCGAGATCCTAGATCGAGAAGTCAAAAGGACTAAGCGAAGCCGGATACCCATAGTCAAGGTACGTTGGAACAACCATCGTGGACCCGAGTTCACATGGGAGCGAGAGGATAAGATGAAGGAGGAATACCCTCATCTGTTCGCATAGTCATCATCTTTGTAATTCTAGAAATCTTGGAGTCTATGTAATCGTAATCATGTAATCAGGGACCAATATCAATCAATGATGTATCATGTTGTTCCTATTTGCTTATAAATATTCTCTTATTTGCATAACACCAAGTTTGGCTACCCATGACTCGTGCTGGAAAACACAAGTTGTGCATACTTAATCATGTAAACATTGGGGTAAACTATGTATCATTGAGCCAAAATTTGTCATCATTCTAGCAGTCATGAAGCATGGTTGTGTGTGTGTGTGTGGTGTCGTGTCGATTTTTCTAGCCGCACACAATGGAGTTTATACATTGATACAAGGTGAACTCGTAATTATAGTCCGGAATATAATTACATCAAGTTCACAGGTGTATACGTGTATAAACAATATGCTATTGTGTAACTATGAGTCGTGAACTCAAGCTTCGTGTAGGGAATTAATCAATGAATGTTGAAGGAGTGGTGGGTTAGCCGCTGGTACACCCTATACATAAACCCCTTCGGCACAAGTTGATTATGTCTGAAGCGAGACTTGGAATTAGGGACTCATAGTTAGCGTGGCAGCTGTGAGGCGTTAAATTCAAGAATTATTGAGGGAATTATTCATTGGAGATTGAAGGAGTGGTGGGTTAGCCGCTGGTACACCCTATATATAAACCCCTTCAATCCGAAATGAATATGTCTGATGTAAAGCTTGAAGGTGATGCCTTGTAGTGGAAAATAGTGTGTCGTCCTGTGTGTCATTGAACTAATAGGAGTCGAAAGAAACACCCAAGTGGAGTTGAGGGAGTGGTGGGTTAGCCGCTGGTACACCCTATATATAAACCCCTTCAACTTGATTTGGGTGGTATCCAAGACGAAAATTAGGGGTAGTGGCGCATAGTGGTCATCATGGGATCATTTGATCTAAAACATCATTGCATCAACTATACTAAGTTCTAAATTTCGGGACGAAATTCCTCTAAATTGGGGAGGATGTAACGCCCTGAAATTCGATTGGTAAACTAGGATCGTGAAATCATCGGAAACTATAGACTTTGGGATTCTGGACGATAAGTTCGGAACCCATATCATTGGAAAAATCTGCTTTTATCATTTAAAATGTTTATTTTATAAAACGACATTTACGCCTGAAAAATATTAATTTTTATGCTTTCGAAAAATTAAATGTTCTTATTTAAAAAGATTTCAAATAATTATTCGGAAAATGGTTTTATAAAAGTTTTGCTGAAAAAGTTTTAGTTTGTTTAAAAACTTATGAACTCGACTAGTCTTGACCCGTCGGTAGCCTAAACCCGAACCCGAGTCACCCGAGTATTTAAGCGGAAAATCAAGTATTCTTACACCATCTCTTTCATTTCCACCAACACTTCCCACCCAAACACTCTCATTCTAGAGAGAGAAACTAGAGAGAGAAAGTCTTCAAACTTCAAATCCGAGTCCACAAATCTGTTTGTTGTTATTCTTGGTAAGATCTTCTTGAAAATCATCCATTTTCATAACCATTTTCGGCCTCAAATCGAGCAAAAACACCCATTTTCGTTTCTAGAGTTTTCGGGTCAAAAACCGTCTTGTTTTGGTGTCAAAATGCAGGCTTTTGTGTTTAAAATCACTAGGAATCGATAGCCCTTTCAATCCCGAGCATTTCCATGTCAAAAACTTCGATTTTGGGTCAAAAATCTGGAAAATCTGAAAAACCCGTAGGTTTCTCCGTCGCCCAGCTTGAAGGAGTCGAATCAGACTCATTCGATCGAACCAGTCGATCGAATCAGTCCAGTCGATCGAATAGGAAAGCAACCGAATGGTCTCCAACTCATTCGACCGAATGAGTTTCGTATTCGATCGAACGAGTGTCTATTCGATCGAACAAGTTCCATGTTCGACCGAACGAGTTTTTCCAACTGGTTCGACCAAATGTGTTTCTAGTTCGATCGAGTGTGCCACAGATTCGATCGAATGTGTGTCTATTCGATCGAACGTGTTCCTATTCGATCGAATCAAGCCAGAACCAAGCTGTTTTCGTCTTTAAAACCCAGTTTTTGCTCGAGGCCGCGTAAGCTCGTTTTCTTAGACTTATAGCACGTTGTTAACCTTATATATATGTTCAACTTTAGGCTAAGGAGATCTATTGTAGCACCATCCTAACCCGAGATCAAGGTGAGTTCATAGCCCCTATTTAAGCTTTTCAAAACTATGGGGTGGAAACATGGTAACTTTACACGTTTGGATAAAATCATTTATGCAAACCCTCTTTAAACTATAAACTTTTGGATTTCTACACACGTGCGGAAATCCACAAGCTTTTAAGAATCTATAAACTTTGGAAATCTATGAACATGGGGAAAACCCATCAACTTATGGAGATCTAAGAACATTGGAAATCAATGAGTATGGGAAATTCTATGAACATTGACGTCATGGGAATGGGAATCATATTCATATCATCATAGTCATTGTGTCAGCATGGAAATCTAGAGATCAAAGCATCATGAGTTGAATTGGACGCGAGAGTCTATTCTACTCTCGGTAGAACTCGCGACCATGAGTGGCATTCTGTTCTCGGTGGCACTCGTAACTCATGGGATTTCATACTAGTCTCGGTGAAATCCATAACTCTTGAGGACCTATACTAGTCTCGGTAGGGACCAAGGGAACCCAGGATTCTTTGGGGAGTCTATCCTACTCTCGGTAGAACCTAGCTGAGTCCTGGATGACAAGAACGAGGTAGTCTTGGTTTAAGCCTTGCGTGGGATCAATCAAGTCTTGTGTGATCATTGAGTTTCATCATCATTCATCATCATCATCATTTATTCACCATCATCTTGGATACTAGTAAACAGTGGGATCTTGGTGTTGGTTTATCTAGTAAACTTAGCATGCTCAAATCTATATGTCCTTATTTATGCTTAACTGCTATGTGCTACATGTACCGTTGGGAGACCACAAATCTTTGAGTAATCTTATCACAAACGACTCTAATGGGAGAATAATAAGCCCGCTGAGAGTCCAGGAGAACATTTCATGTTTTACTTACTACAAAAACCTCTTTGGGAAAACCAAGAGACCTTTTCTTACAATCCATCTTAAAACCGGGTATTATATCCAAACATAGTAGTATAAGTTGTAGGAGTGGTGGGTTAGCCGCAGGTACACCCTATATATAAACCCCTACAACCTATACTAGTATGTTTGTGTATAAACCCTTTTTCTTTAAACCTATGAATTCACTCATCTACTTTATGTAGTTGACAGTTTGTTACATGTTTTCAGGAAATAATGCAGCAAGAAATCCCTAGCAAGTTTAGAGGCCTTAGAGTGATGAAGGCTAGTCTAGGAGTTGTTTGGAAACTTGATATTTTGTATTAAAACAGTTTGTTTCATGTTACCTGGATGGTGTAATATTTGACATTTTGGTTATGTTTATGCATTTAGACTTTTATACTATTGTGCTCAACAATCACGACTTAGTCGCCGCGCCTCGATTATTCCGCAATAACGATCGGGGTGTGACACTGATGACTTAGAAGATATGGACTTCAAATGGCAGGTTGCCATGTTAGTTATGAGAAACAAGAGGTTGTTTAACCGGATAGGAAGATCAAGTTCCTCTGGACCCAATGAACGAATAGGGTTTGACAAATCAAAAGCAATTTGCTACAACTCTCAGCAACCTGGTTACTTTTCCAGAGAATGCAATCAGCCCAGCAAGTGGGAAATCAAGTAACTTAGAATCAGTTCTACCTAAATCAGAACCAGAACTTCCAAAATCAGAGAAATCAATTGGTCAACAAAAACCCCTACCAACAACAAAACAAACCTCAACAATAACATTTCCAGCCTCAAAGAAATAACCAACTACAGATTCATAATAACCAGAACAGAGTCAATCAAAATAATGTGAATCAGGTTAGAGATCAAGGGAATGTTGCGGTTACAAGGGTACCTCAAGATTGAGAGTTTGATTGGAGTAATCATGCGGTAGAGATGGAAAAAGCAAACGTTGCTTTCATGGCCAAAGTGCAGGACAAAGCAGAATCTTCAAATGCACAGGTACATTCTGATATCTCTATTTCTGATCTTCTCCTAATTATTGATGAACTTAATCAGGAGGTTCGAAAGTGAAAATTAGAATGTGGTATGAAACTAGTGAGGCAACCTATGAAAACCATATTAAGGGATTAGAAGAAGATTGTATGCAAGCATACAGAACTTAATCAAGAATGACTGTTGAGATTGAGGGACTGAAAAAGATGTATGCTGATGAGAAGATAAAGAATGCTGAATTGATGATTCAAATGGAATTTCTTAAGAATCTGGCGTCTACTGGAAACATAGTTGGTTACTTGGACAAAATGACTGATGAAGAGAAATACAAGATGGTGCCACCACCTTTTTGTAACGGTTATCCACTAAAAGTAGACAAGGAGAGTAGGAATGAGTATCTGAAACAATTTAATAATTTGTTTGAAGATAGAACTGAGTATGTAAAGAGGTATGAAGATGTAATTGTTGATGATAAGGGAGAGTTCGGTATGAAGCAAAATGACGAACCAGAGGAAAAGAAGGTTGTAGAGAAAGATGAATCAAAGAAGAAATGGAGTGAATACTCCAGTGAGGGGAGCACTTGCAGCTGTGGGAGCACCAAATCATCAAAGGGCACGAAAAAGAATAAGGGATCAAGCAAGAAGAAAAATGAAAAGACTCCACTATTGCCAAAGATGACTCCCAAGATAAGGAAACATTATGAATAGATGAGAAGAAAGCATGTGCTAGTTGACATTTGTGCCGGACTTCAATCGGAAGTCAAGAAAAAGAATAATATACCTCAGAAATCTTCATATGATCAAACCCATCAACCAATTTATCAAGTTTTCTCTAATCACGAACTGTTTGATATTGGGGATGTGGATTATGTGCCAATGAGGAGACATTCAAGAGAACAAGAAGGAAGCTCTTCAAGAACTCCATCCAAGATGAAGAAAAATGTGCTTGTAAAAGAAAAGTATCCACAGACACTTGACATCAGGAAGCCCATCAAGATAGATTTTTCCAACTCCTTGTGACCAAAAACCTCTCTTGGTTTTAACTTCTCAAAGCCAAGTGACAGAATCAAAGACATGAAACTGCTTGAAGACATGGGAAGTTTTGCCAAAGTCTGGTGCAAAAAGGGTGATGCCTATGGACATCATACCGATTCTTGTTGAATTGTTGAGGATACATTTGAAATTCCTGATGTGGTGAGTGGTTTTGATATGAAGATTTATAAAGAAATGTATGAGAAGTACTTGAATGGAAATAGAAGTCCATCTGATAGTGAGGAACAAAAGCTGATCCTATAAAAGAGGATCAAGAGAATTCTGAAGATTAAAGAGAATGAACAAGTGTCAAACAAGGAAGTGAAGAACAAAAGGTCAAAAGATAAGGGAAAAGCCAAGATTAGACCTGGTGTTCTTAATGGTGATGAAAAGTTCTTAATGAAACAAGGGTTTGAACCAAAAGGGTTTCAGTGGAAGAAAAAGAAGGAGTTACATGAATGGAAAGACTGTGTGATTGATCAGATTGAGAACAACATTAAGTCAACAGTTGTGTTAGTTGGAACAGACTCAGAGTCAGAAGAAGAATGTGAAGTAGTCTATGAAGATCCAGGACCAATTCCACTTCCAACTCCTGATGAATTTGATTTGCAAACTGATACAGTTTGTGACTCAGAATCTAACTGATTCTCTTATGTGTTTGTATTGAAACAGTCCATGAATTGCAATTATGTATGTTATATGGGGGTTCTTCCCAGCACATGACCTGTGATAAGGAAGCACTTATAAATTATGAAAGAAAGTATGAAGGTCCAGTTGCTTTTGGGAGTGATGAAAATTGAGGAAAGATTGTTGGAAGAGGCACACTCACCAATGGCAAGGTATCCTTTGAGAATGTGCTGCATGTTGAAGGACTACAATATAATCTACTCAGCGTTTCTCAAGTTTGTGAAAAAGGGTACAAAGTGGCTTTCAATGATAAACACTGCCTAATCCTAAAGCATGAATTTGTGATTCCAACTGAGATGATCATGATGATGGCTCCAAGAAATGGCAACCTCTATG
This sequence comes from Bidens hawaiensis, assembly GCF_021521415.1. Lineage (NCBI taxonomy): Eukaryota > Viridiplantae > Streptophyta > Magnoliopsida > Asterales > Asteraceae > Bidens > Bidens hawaiensis. The sequence continues at coordinate 4,478,079 of NW_027491022.1, forward strand.
AGCTTAGAATGAATACTGCTACATCCAAGGGTGGTTCGTGTTTTGTTTCAAAAGCTACTAAAAATGAGACTAAATTGTGGCATAGGAAGATGTGTCATGTTAATTTAAAGAATATAAAAAAGCTAGTGAAAGGTGAACATGGTGTTAGCCTTCCCATCAGAGAATTTAAGCTTGAAGAAAAATGCACATCTTGCCTAAAGGGAAAACAACACAAATCCTCTCACAAAAGCAAATTGATAAGTACCATTGACAAGGTCTTGGAACTGATTCACATGGATCTTTTTGGTCCAGTGAGTGTTCCGGGTATTGGAAAGAAACGATACTGCCTGGTGATCACAGATGACTACTCAAGATTTATTTGGGTTTACTTCATGAGTAGCAAGGATGAAACCCCGGAGCTGATCAAGACCTATGTGCTGAAGATGGAAAATCAACTTGAAAGGAAAGTTAAAGTCATCAGAAGTGATAATGGGACGAAATTCAAGAATGGTAAAATGGAAGAATTCTGCACTTCTAAGGGGATCTTTCAACAGTACAGTGCTCCAAGAACTCCTTAGCAGAATGGTGTTGTAGAGAGAAGAAACAGGACTTTGATTGAAGCTGCAAGGACCATGATTGCTGGTGCAAATCCGCTAGTCACATTCTGGGCAGAAGCAATCAACACTGCCTACTATGTGCATAACAGGGTTCTACTAAACAATGCTCAAAATAAGACTCCATATGAGGTTATCTTCAAAAGAAAACGTTATGTGAAGTTTTTAAAGCCTTTTGGATGTAGATTCTCACTTTTGAATACAAAGTACTATCTAAATAAATTCCAGTCAAAATCAGTGGAATGTTTCTTTGTGGGCTACTCATCTTATTCAAAGGCTTACAGAGTGTTTGTGAAGGAGCACATGGTAGTCATTGAGTCTTCTGACATCATCTTCAATGAAAACCATTTTAATAAAGTTTAAGGACCCAAATGGCTCTTTGATTTGGTGAAGATGATAAAGTCCTTCAAAGTATACAATGAAGACATGGATGACATCATGTACAGAACAAATGTAGATGACAAAGGAAAACAGAATCAACTTGATCTGGACAAACTGTGGCCATCTGTTGCTCCTAAACCAAATGGATTTACCTTTGAAAGATGCAGTCAAGGAGCAGCTGAAGTTGAGATGAATGGACAAGAAGCTGAAGTTGAAGTTTCTAATGAAGGACTAAGTGATCTGGAGTGTGAACCTATCCAAAGTCAGCAACCAGTTCAACCTGAAACGACAAATGAATTTTAAGACAGGTTTCAATCTTTGTTTGACTCTCTCCAAATTGGATCAAATGATGCTTTATCTTCTGCAACTTCTCAAATTGAAGAAAGACACTGAAATTGAAGAAAGATCTGAGATTGAAGCTAATGACATGAACCTGACAAATCTTGAGACAGAAGTGTCAACAAAACAAATTGTGCAGACTACTTCCTTTGAAAGAAATCATCCTACAGAGAACATCATAGGAGACTTGCATGAGAGAAAGACAAGAAGTTCCTCTGAAAAGTCAAACATCTGTCTATATGCTTACTTTCTATCCCAAGTTGAACCAAAGAATATTAATCAAGCTTTAAAAGACAACAGCTGGGTAGAAGCTATGCTGGAAGAGTTAGCTCAATTCAGAGATTTAAATGTATGGGACTTGGTTGACAAGCCCAGAGGCAAGTATGCTATTGGAACCAAATGGGTGTTCAAAAACAAGATGGATGAGAGAGGAATTGTCATTAAAAATAAAGCAAGACTGGTGGCTCTAGGGTCCCTACAAGAAATAGGGGTGGACTTTGAAGAAGTATTTGCTCCAATTGCAAGACTAGAAGCCATCGGAATCTTTCTAGCATATGCAGCATCTATGAACATAAAAGTATATCAATTAGATGTGAAATCTGCATTTATTAATGGAAAGATAGATGAGGAGGTGTATGTGTCTCAACCTCCAGGATTTGAAGATCCAATCCATACTAACAAGGTGTACAAGCTCAGCAAGGTTTTGTATGGACTACATCAAGCTCCTATTGCATGGTATGATGAGTTATCAAACCACCTGTTAGACAATGGTTTCTGCAGAGGAGCCATTGACAAGACCGTGTTCTACAAAAGACGGAACAAGGATCTGCTGCTGTTGCAAGTCTATTAGATGACATCATTTTTGGCTCTACCAATGAACAAATGTGCAAAGAATTTGAGCAATTAATGAAGTCTAAATACAAGATGAGTTCAATGGGAGAAATGAAGTTCTTCCTTGGACTTCAAGTGTAGCAAAAGGCAGATGGGATCTTTATCAATTAATCAAAATATTTCTAAGAGATTCTTAACAAGTTCAAGTGCCAGGACTACAAGAAAGTGTCTACACCAATGGACACACATGAGAAGATGGTACCTGATGAGAAAGGGGGGCCGGTGGACCAACGTGAATATAGGGCCAAAATAGGATCACTGATGTATCTTACAGCATGTAGGCTAGATATTATGTCTGTTGTGTGTGTCTATGCAAGATTCCAAGCTAACCCCAAGGTCTCACACATGCTAGAAGTAAAAATAATTTTCATATATCTTAAAGGGAAACCAAATTTAGGGATTTGGTATCCAAAGAACCCCTCTTTTGATTTGATGGTCTACGCAAACAGCGACTATGATGGTTGCAACATGAGTAGAAAATCAACCTCAGGAGGCTGCCAGTTTTTAGGGAACAGGTTGGTGTCATGGCAATGCAAGAAGCAAACTACAGTGTCCATTTCAACTGCTGAGGCTGAATGCATTGCTGCATCTGTTTGTTGTGCACAGGTTCTATAGATTCAGAATCAACTGCTGGATTATGGTCTAAATTTTTACTTACTCCAATTTTAATTGATAATACTACTGCTATGTTCAATGTTAAGAATCCAGTCCAACATTCTAAGACTAAACACATTGAGATTAGACATCACTTTATTAGGGATTGTCATGAAAAAGGTTTAATAGAAATGAAACGAGTAGATACATCTGATAATTTAGCTGATTTATTCACCAAACCTTTAGATAAGACTTGGTTTCATTTTCTGTTAAAATGTCTAGATATGATAAATGCTGATGAAGTTTAATTGATGATGTGTGTTTGTGTTAGGTGCTTACTGATTATCTATGTTTCTCACGATGAATGTTTGCATGATTTATTGCCTTGCTTGACTAATTATTATGAATGCATGAATCATGTTTGTGACTGTTTCTGTATGAGTAATTATTATAAACTGAATGTTTTGTTTACAATGCTTAGATCTGTGCATACATGATATATTTTTGCGGTCTAAGTATTTCGAGCATGAATATGTGCTTGATGCTGTGTCTATTGCTCCTCGAGCACAGACAGTGCTACCTGAAGACTTTCTAAGTACTTCGAGCACAGATAACATGTCTCAGCTGCTCGAGCATAGAAACATGCTTTGGAAACCTTTCCAAGTATTTTAAGCATGATTCCATGTCTGATGATATGTTTGTTGCTCTTCGAGCACAAGCAAACGACACTTGAGAACTTTCAAGTAATTCGAGCACAAAGGAAATATTTTGCTATTTGAGCATGGACATGTCCTGGAAAGCCTTCTAAGTATTTCTAGCACCAGTCTACTGCTCGAACACAGTATTAATGTCATGAACTTTCATGAAGTCTCTCGAGCACACACTCTGAAATGATAGATCTTAAGGTTGCTCGATAGATTTCCAAGTATGCTCAAAAGATTTCTGAGCATGCTCGACAGACTTATGTGCTTATCTGAATGATTTATGTTGTCTGAATGAATGTGTTTGATATTGTTGGAGTGTGTGCTTATCAAATGTGGTTAAATGACAACACTGTTTTCAGAATCAATGTTTAAAATGAACTTTCAGAAGAAATGGTTTTGAAACTGTAAAATGTTTTGTCTAAGCAACACTGTTTTTGGTGATCTCATATGAAACATGATAAGATTATTCAGTTATGAGCTTTATAGAAGTTTAAAGGTTTTTGGATAGAAATTTTATCCAACCTTATGGGAAATTATAGTATATTGTTTAAATTCCTAACCCGTGGAATATAAGCTTAAAGGATCTCTGCTTAGTAAATTGACATTTTTCTTTGAGTATCTTTTCATGAGTGTAGTGACATAAGTGATACAAATATAATAAACATGTTAGGCATGATGTGGTGACTCAGTTGAAGACCAAGGTATGTTTCGTTACGCATTTCTCCGAATGATAGGCAGAAAGGCAATTATCCAATCATACACGAGCCTGTTGGTGTTTTGGTCACACAAAAATATATTTACAAAGTATCTGAGCAGATATAAAAGTATGGCTATAGCAAAAGAAAAATGCTTTAAAGTAGTATGTCAAGTAATAATATATCATGATTTAAGGGGCACTAAGGGAACTACAAGGGTGGGGCATACAAATAAGTCCTAAACACCCTGAATGTAAGGCATGTAAGTCCGGATGGCATGTAAGTCCAATGTTCAACCTTATAGTCTGATATCTATATAAATCTTCAAATAAACTGCTCATAAAAACAAATTTTAACCAAGGCATCAAGAGGTTGAAGTCAAATTGGGGTGATTGGAGAAAGCTAAATAAGCTTTGAGAAGAGATAAGGATCAAGCTGAAGTCCAAATTGTAACCATTCTTCATTTAAGCTTTAATTGCACTTTAAGTATATCACAAATGTTATGATAATCATGCTAAGTACTATTACCTAATGTTAACCTGACTTAAATCGTAATAAGGATTACTATGAAATTGGGTGAAAGTTTTTAAACAATCTGATCCCATGTTGAGATCTTTCTATGAAAATGTTTTCAAAAGGATATTCAACTAAAATTTGATCTCCTATTTCACCTTAAACTAATTGCTTAGGTGCAAAATTGCGATTTGAGCAAAGGATGTGTTGATTTCACAATCTGAACTGAAAAACATTTAAGTGTTTCGAGCAAAGAAACATTGCTTATTTGCGTGATTACATTGCTTCGAGTATGCTATATGAACTGTAAGATTCATGCATGTTACTTCCGAGCATCCTGATGAACTGAAAATTGTTGTTAAGAGTTTCGAGCATGCATCTTACTTTCGAGCACCTTCTAGGTCATGACAATTGATGTTATGTGTTTCAAGCATGAATGCATGTTAAGTGGTTAGACTTGTGTTTTCGAGCACAAAGAACTGAATGATAGGAGACATTAAAGGTTTCGAGCAAGGTTGTGTGCTAGACACTTTAATCTGTGAGTTCAAGGTTAGGAACTAGATGAACATATTTGCTAAGTGATTCGAGCAAACTAGTGTGCTAGATTCTTAAGTTGAGTGTTCGAGTACAGGCATAGGAAGGACAAAATCTGCTAATGTTTTAGAGCATGAAGGTACTTCGAGCACATTGAATTGTAATAATCTAAGTCGAGCATAGGTTACAACACTACTAAGAGGAGTGGCATTTCGAGCATATGTTTTGTCATGATAGATTTCTAAGTAATGTCGAGCATGATGCATAGGCAAGTAAGGTTCAGCAATGAGTGTGTCTCCGGTATACATAACTAAGTGAATTTTACTAAGTACTGTTGAGTACACTTCATGTCGAGCATGATCTTATACTCGAGTAAGTGAAGTAACTTCAATTTACTTTTAAGACGTCAAGCACAAGTGTATTCGAGCAACCTATCTTGAGTATACTGGTTGTCGAGCATCTTAAACATACAAGTACTTCAAACAAGAATTGTACTATATACTTGAGTACAGTGGGAGCCAGCTGTTATTTTGGCTCTATGTGTCAGAATCGTGAGTCGGGTGAAACCTTAGAAAAGGTTGACAAGAACACACCAACTCAGTAACCCAAAGGCCTATTGAATATCCCGGCGGAATCAGGATATCCAACAAGTGAGAACGAAGGAGTGAAAATAACAAACACGAAACGATAAAAAATAATCAATAAGAACACAATCAAAGACAAAGATTCACTGCGTCTAATATATCATTTAATACAACAGTGAAAGGAATGTCTAGGGTTTCGTGTATGACGGCGGTGGCAGCGGTTGTACGAGGAAACAAAATAGAATATTCTTTTAGAATGGTTCTCGTATTGTGTGCGTCAATATCCGTTCCCCAAATGGAAACCTAGGACCCTATTTATAGACCCTGACATTCCTTCTAAAAGTTCCTAATCATTACATAATGAAAGAAAAAATAATACAAGTGTTGAGTCCTCGAGCAAGATAACAATCTTGCTCTAGCAGACTCACTACGCTAGGTATGCTCAATGATTGTCCTCGAGCATACTTTACTTAGAATATCTTCAGTGAATATATTCTCCCCCAGCAAGCTTCATTCCTCTTGACTAATCCATGCTTTGCTCGAACTAGTCCATCGAGCAAGCTCATTCTTCTTGATGTCTTCAGTCTTGTCCTTAACTTATTCAGCAATCTTTAGCATGCTCAGATGTAAATCTTGCTCGGGGAACTGAAGTGTGCTTGAAATCCTTGCTTTGATCACGTGACATCTTTTTATTGCATCCATGCTTGTCCCCATGTGCTCGATCATCCTATGCTCGTAACACTTGGTTGAAACTTTTATGATCAAGCTGTTTGCTCGATTGGCAATCCATGCTCGATAGAATAATACTCTTGCTCGTTGAAGTGTAGCTTGCTCGAGGCCTTAACACTTAGAAGAATCAACCATTTAAGGTTCTGAAGACCTTGCTCGAAGTAGTAAAATCATGCTCGATCGCCTAAGCTTGCTCGAAGTCTATACTTAGCCGTTTTCTGAGGAGGTTGAGAAGATTCCAATCTTCCTTATAAAAAATCCAACCCAACAATCTCCCCCCTAGATTGGAACAAGCTCAGATGCACTAAAAACATACCTGCATAGAGTTACACATGTATCTGACATCAAAGATATATCATTCAAGAACATGTCATTTCATTACATAAATAGAAATTCTGCCTCTTGGGCATTACACATCAATATTTTTACATCAAATACAAAATAAAACAAAATTACAAGATAAACAAAACTAAAATTAATCATCATTAAGCTCTATTCTGCTATCTCCTCCTCCTGCTCCTTGTGTCAGATTTTTCTTTCTTTCGTTTGACAAGGGCTGCCTTTTGTTTTATCATTTCAAGCTCCACATCGTCAAAGGAGTCGATTGGGAATTCTGCATTAATTAAGTCTTAGAGATCTTGAGGATGCATAAATTGAAGATCCCCATCATGTCTGATTACAGCAATAGGTATTCCCGACTCATTCCTCAAAGAAATTGAGTCGTTGTGCTGGTTGTAGGAAATGAAGGTAATTCTTCCATTAATCTGTACCACCGAATTTGGTTCGTGCATCTCCTCCCTCATAGCTAAGCACTCTTTCAAAGTCTTCCTTTTTCCGTGTGAGCTGTTTGCTTGGGATTTCCTTCTCTTATTCTCAAACAAAGAGAGTTCCAGAGTGTGTACTTCATTGATTCTCTTGTTCCTTTTATCCCTCTCTACTTGACTCCGTATCTCCCTCCTTTTTTGGCTTAGAAATGGGAACCCCTTTTCTGCTTGTTCTTTAAGAAATTTGGAGAGAACGCTTCTTTGTTGCCCTGCCGTCTGACTTCTATTTTGATTGTCATGAAGATCCAGTGTAGCCATTTTTTTTAATTGTTTTTTTGAAAATTTTCTCAGATCATCTCTAAAGATGATAAGAGTTTCTTCTTTGACTTCTGTAACAACCCTCAAGGTCTTTGATCTTTTATTGTAGTAGAGATTTGTGGGCAGATTTAGATTTCGTGGTGGTTCAGGCGTCACAATCTCAGACCTTAGGGTTCGACTCGAGCTTCCTTGCTGAGTTGTCTTTAATTTATCGAGCCCAATTCCTCATACCATTGTCTGATTGTATCATCAGTTTGTGCTATTAATCCTTGACATTTTGGCTCCCTTTTTGTGCAAGGCACTCATCATTTCAGCTCTGACTTCTTCCTCTACTCTCTGCTTGGCCTCTTGCAGTCTTCTTTGGGTTTCCAGATTCAATTTCTGCTCTCTATTGTATATGTCTATCAAGTGTTCATGAGGCATATTTTGAAATTGCTCTTCTGTCATTCCTTTCTCCATTACAATCTTCTTCAATGTTTGTCCCCTTTGAGGGTCTTCAAACCACTTTCTCACATCCTGTTCCTTCCTTTTAGCCTCATTTCTCTCCTTCTCCAATCTTATCCTTAACTCCTGTTCTCTCACATATTCTTCCTGACTTTTCTGATCTTTGTAGGGTCTTTTACAAGTTGAATTTTTCTTTTTAGTTCTTCAAGAGAAAGATTTATCAAGGACTTATAGCTGTAGCCATATAATTAAAGAAACTTTATGTAATTATGTTTTTCCTTTAGTGTTTCATATTCTGTTTCATCACTGGCTTTCTTTTTTGTTCTTCTTTTGCTACTATCAGACTCTTTTAACACCTTTTCTTCCTTTTCCTTTTTCTTAGTCACCTTTTCCACGTAGTCTGAGATATTATCCACAAGAGCATTCTTGTAAAGTCTATCTATTGTGTCAAAGGATTGCAAGTTTAGGAATGCAGGCTTGTGACCAGCCTTAATTAAAAACTCTCTGTTTGATTTCCTCATTCTCCACCCTTCATCTTCTTTGGCTATGTCTTCTTTGGATATTCTTTGAAGATACTTCAAGTCATAGTCAATGCTTATTAAGTAATCTCTGTCTTCATTTTCTTTCTCAACATCTTTCATCTCTCCTTCACTTTCATCATCTATATCAATTGTTTCTTCAAGGTTGTGGAGTGCCCCAATCATTGGCTCTTCCACCATCATCGATTTAGCCCTTTTTCTTTCTGCAAGCTTATCTAATTTTCTCTTGTACACCATCACCTTCACTGATTTTTGACTTTCAGACTTATGTGTCTCAATCTCAACTTTATGTTTTCTTTCTGGTGATACTCTCACTTCATACTCTGGTTTAGATGGTTCAGAGGATGATGGGACCGATTTTGTCATTTGAATGCCTGGTTCTTCACCTATAATTTCTTCATCAATCGATTCAGAAGTCTTGGATTCTTCATCACTGATCTCTTCTGTGATTGGCTCCTTTTCATGAATGTTTTCAACTTCTTCATCAACTTCATTTATGATTGGTTTAGTGGTGTCTTCAGGCTCTTCAACTACTAGCTCTTTTTCTTTGCTCATATCAATAAAGTCTTTTTGTGCCTTTCTTGCTTCCATTACTATTTCAGGATGATGCCCTTCTGGCTTGTTCAAAATGTCTATCATATCCTTCATTATAACCAGTTTTACCATTGTGCTGGCAGATATTTCAATAGTCTCATCCTCTTCTTGATCAACTATACCTAATCCAAGTTCTTGTTCTTTACCAGTCTCCATCTCTAGATTGGCAGGTTAAGTTTCATACTGTTCAGGTTTAGTTACCACTGGTTCAGATAAGATTGGATGAGATTGTGTGGTTTCAGATTCAGCTTGAACACGTTCAGTTTGCATTGGTTCTTCTGGCTCAGTTATCACTGGTTCTTCAGTTTGTGTATGCTCTTGTTCATCACCATTTAGTTTTGCTTTTAGAGCTTCCAGTGTGGCCTTGATTGCCTCATCTGCCTCCTTTTCAGTCTCTCATTCTCCTTATCCATTTCTTTCATTTTGATCAGTCTTTCAAGGATTTATTGAGGAATTTCCTCCTCATTTTCTTGATTCAAGGACTCCAAATCTTCATTCATCAATCGTATAGCAGACTTTAAATCTTCATTCATCAATCGTATAGCAGACTTTACTGATTCAACTTCTACCACATCAGGATCAATTACATTTTCCTTAAGAAGTATGTCATAACCAGATTGAGCTTTGTGTTGGGACTTGGGATGTAAATCATCATCTGTATAAGCAATCCCTTTCCCTTTTGGTTTCCTTCTCAACTTGTCTTCTGCAGTTTCATCTTCACTGTCATTCTCCCCCTCACCATCAGAGTCTGTCACACCCCGACTAGCACAACGCCGAAGCGTAAAACAGGAATGTAACAAACACCTCTGGTATCAACACATTGTTTATAAAGAAACATTACAAACTAATTTACAGTATATTACATTTCTTTGTTCTATCATTGTTTTACAGTCTAGGTGGTACAAACAAAACTAGTTCGTTAACTAAACGTTCTTACTACTAACACCCTTGCCTCTATTCACATAGCATCAACCGCACACCTTGGGCAAATAACAGATCACCAAATCATTCCAATTTAGGTACACCTGAAAAGAGTTTAAAACGGGTAAACTACTAGAGTAGGTGAGTTTCACGAGTTTCAAGAAAACAGTAATTAGTATTCACAAGTCAACACTTGTAATCATGAAATAAGTATGTATGTATGTAAATGATGTAATTATGCTAAGCTACAGTGAAGCCTTGACTGTATGTGCTGCGTGCATCCATTTCCCACGCTCCATCAACCACTATGGCCCCTTTCCGCCCACAACATACCCCGGTAGCTATGTCTAACACTACATAGCCTGTTTGTATAAATATGGTCATGTGCAAACGGCGCTATGTGACACGGCAACCAGGCCGATTCCGTTTGGGTTTGTCAAACCAATATTACTATTCACAAGCCACCGGCTCAAAGTTAATCATTGTGATCGTGGGGACTTTCGTGTGTTAGCACTTAGATAATTCACATCAATACATGTTTCAGGTATGTATATGTAATCAAACATGCTTTTCACCCCAAAAGTTCGTAAAACAGTGTAAAGAGTGGTGTCATAAAACTCACTGTTTAGTAGATATTCAGTACTGTATCAGCTCGTGGTTTGTTCGGTCCGCTATCAGTAGTTCCTATAATCAATATTATAATAATATTAATATTTTAATATTATTATAATCTCAATACTAATCTGGGCTGTATAACTAATCTGGGTGTAGCTGGAACGCCCAGAAAGTGGCAATAGGCTTAGGTTGTGATTTTGTTCAATGTCTAATACTTAGAACTGAACTTGGCTCAAATTCCCGTTTTTCCAGCTGGGCCAAGTTGTACGTTTACGCGTTCAGAAAACAGTTATGGGAAAATAAGCTTGGGTAAATGTATTGGTTAATAAAATTATTAAGTTATAAAGAAGGATCACATACTGGGGTCCCGGATTAGCGACGGGGCCTGTTTCCGTTTATTCAGTTCGATTTGAGAAGAAACGCACACAATCCACCCGGATTGTCCAGGTTTCTCATAGAAAAGTTCATTTTCACTAAATTAGTCCAAAAATATGATTTTTGATCACTCTTGGTGTTTTGATATTCCCGCAGGTTCGTTAGTCGCAAACTTGCCGGTTTTTATAAAAATTGAATTTGTTTAATATTCAAATTAGCATAACTAATTAACCGTTAATCATTAAATTATGAAAATTTAATCACTTATCAATTAAAATATGTAGATTTTAATAAAAATATTTCTGGAATTTATTTACTGATTTATTAATTTATAAAAATTCATTTTATCAGCTATATTTCGCATAAAAATCGTCCGTTTACCCCATACAATTTCCAAAATTTCCACAAAAATTCATGAATGCTCAAATCATGTCCCAAATCAACCTGTATCAATTTCAGAATGTAAAAAGCTCGTGCAATATTCTTTTCGGCCCAGATTCAGCTGTAAAAATTCACACGAACGCAAAAAACAAAATACCTTTAAACTTCTACAAATTATCCTAAAATTCAAATGTGATCAAAATACATCAAATCTGAGTTCCCAGAAAAATTTCATAATTTTTGAAGTATTTTAGCTATTTTTCCAAATAAACGTCCCAATTCGGTAAAAAATTCGCCAAATATTCTCGAATGGTCAAAAAATTAACAAATTTGAACCGGAACTCATTGACATGGTCCCTGATGTCTCTGCAAAATTTCAAGTCCTAAAAATATGCACATCATAATCTTAACCTAAATAGCCCGTAAGCGAGTGTTTCGGCATTACCTTAGCGGGTTTGGCTCGTTTCCGACTTTTTAATCAAGTTTTCAGGTTCTTGTGCTTCTAAGAAAGCTAGGTACAAGTCCTATGTCACAAACCAAGAAATTTTTCATCAACATAACAGCCCTTAACTTAGGGTTTCGGCTAGTGCACAAAAACGAACATTTGAACCGTAAAAACGCTTTTTCAACCCTTTAATCCGTGTTTATGGCCAAAAAAACTATCAAAACAGGTTCCTTACCGTGTTTATGATCAAAACATGTTTATGGACCATTTTTAGGATTTTTACATGGTTAGGAATGATATTTAGTAACAAAGACATGTTTTTATGGTATTAAACGAGTTTAAACAAGTATAAAAGCTACTTATTTGAGCTCCTTACCTTAGGGTTTGAAGGTTTTCTGGAAAGTCAGGTTTAGAGCTGCTTGGACCTCAATTTTTATCAACTAAAATGAATAAACAAGCTTCCAAAATATGTTTTATAAAAAGAATGGGGGTGGGGGTGGGCTGCGGCCGGGATTCCTTATGGGCCCCATTTGGGCTGTTTTGGCCCAATATTCTGATTTCTCAAGCCCAAATATGAAAAGCCAGGTCAAAATTTAGTTCGGGTTTGGTTTTTGGCGCGAAAAACTTATCAGGTGCGTTAAACAGCGCGAAAACGAGTGTTTTTCGGCTAGTTTTGTGTAAAATTATAAAAATATACTATATGTTTGTAAAAATCAAAAATATTTTCACGGATTGCTTAAAACATTTCAAGTAAGTGTTTGGTAAATCTTTTTCGGCTTAACGGATGATACAATGCTTGGTTTGTAACTATCTTTTGCGTTTAAATCTATACCGGGTTGTTAAACGAGCATATTTTCATTTAACTTGTTTGCTATCAAACTAAGGCCATATTTCTAATATTTTATCTTGTATAGATCGTATATCACTTATAGATGGCCCCCCGAGATATCTGGGTCATAACCCGACCCGTTCGGTTAATCGTTCGTTTGTTATGCAAAAGGCGTTTATTTGCTTAATCGGTAAATACGTTTGAGGTGTACCTTGTTTTGGCTCAAATGTCACAGAATCTCCATCTTCATATGTTTGATTTATCATGCTTAGTGCACTTGATGGTCCAACATCCCTGACTTCTTCATCAGAGCTGGCATATAAACCTCCAATCACCTTTAATCCTTCTACACATTCATTTTTCTCCCCCTGTTTTGGTGTATCTGAGGTCTTCTTAACCTCAGAAAGCACCTCTAGGGTTCGAATTTTCAATAAATCCTCAATAAGTGCAGCCTATAACGCGTTGTTCCTTGATTCCAACACTGCATTCTTTTCCTTTTGCATAGTATTCTCAAGCTCCAAGCCCATGTTTTCTTTGATCAGATCATAGATGTTAGGGCTGGATGGTGGAGTCTCTTGAGATGGTTCTGGAGCAGGGTCAGAGAAGGGTTCTGAATCAGCAGTTTCTGGAGATGGTACTCTATATGGCTCAGGGTCTTTGGGAAGTGATTGTGGTGGCTGGGTAGTGGTAGTGGCATGTGTGTCTTGTAATGGGGAGGATTATGAGGTTTGAAGAGGTATATCTTGAGCGGGTTGAGTTTGTTGGGAAACTAGTGTGGTGATGATAGGTACAGTAAGTGGTGATATTGGTGGTGAAGGGACGTGAGTGTCATTGATTGGTTCAGTGTCAAAGACGGCTGGTTCAGTGGTAGCAGGTGAGGAAGGAACATCATCATTGACAACATTAACTTCAAATGAATCTGTGTCATCATTGTATGTCTCAGGTGGTGGTGATCTGGTGGAGTTATCTTAGTGATGGTATCAGCAACTGATACGACATTTTCTATAAACACATCGTCATCCATATCCTCTATACCTCCACTCTCAACTGGTTCATTAGTTTCTTCATTTACCTCTGATTCTGCAGCATCTCTTTCCTGAGTAGATTGTTCAATCATAGGCACATTACCAACAATCTCTTGAGTGTCATCATCATTACCCATAATTACAGCATTGTCGCTATCTGGATCAATGTCCCCTCCATCATTTTGATCATCATTTCCATTATCATCAGTCACATCATCATCCGCTTCATCATCACTATTACCGGGAGTTCTAGGTACATCAGTAGCACCTAGTGCCGGCACAAGCAACCATGGGAGAATATCGCAATCATAATTACCTTCAAACTTGCTTTTTGCATCTTTCATTATTTTGCAGATATTTGGATCTTATAATCTCAAAATCTGTCCTATTCTTTGAAGATCTGGCAAAAAATGGTTTATTAAAATCTGCAGGAACCTTGGATACATAAGAAACCTCTGATTGACTTAGTTTTCTTCATTTGACACCACCCCTTGGAAGATAAATCTTGATATATTGAAGGGCTGTTGGTATAATATGACCACTGTGTGTAAGACCCCGAATCTCGGGAATCCTACATTTGGTAATCACATCCACAATTTCCCCAAAAATTTTAAACAAAATGTTTCATTTTATTTAAAACTATTCAGAGTAATTTAACAGCGGAAATTCATAAGCATAAAAAATTCCCAAAACCAGAAAAATACCAAATGATAAACAGTGGGAAAAAGTGAAGTATCTAAAATCCCAAAATTGAATATAACGTGAAGTGTTTGTTTTATTTTAAAGTCCTCTTCTAGAAATGCCTTCAACTCTGAGTAGCATCCAGCACGTCCAAGCGGTAACATCCACTCCTTAACCTGAAAGTCAATCTAACATACACAGAAAGTCAGCTAGAGATGAGTGAGTTCAAGTTTTCATAAACAATAATTCATGCTTTATTTCAAAGTTATAGCTCTAAACAGAAGAGAGGATGATAATAAAATAAATAATTATAGTTCACCAAATAATACATTCATTGTAGAACACACGTACACGGGCCTCTCCACCACGAGTCAAGACTCGAGTAATATATTTGACCCGGACGCGGTAAGACCTAAGCATGTGACACGAGCCTCTCCACCACGAGTCAAACCCGAGTAATATATTTGACTCGGTCACAGCTTACACATCCAAACACGTGATACGGGCCTCTCGACCATGAGTACAACCCGAGTAATATATTTGACTCGATCACGGTTTAACATACAACGGGCCTCTTCACCACGGGATTTTAAAACCCGAGTAATATATTTGACCTGCCAAAATGATGATCACGCCACACAGGCCTCTCCACCACGGGATTTGAAAACCCGAGTAATATATTTGACCCGTCCGTAATCACCATGCACACACACATCAATAAGCCTACTCACATAATTCTTAGTCAAAAGGAACTAAATGTCATCACACAACCGTAAGCTATAAGGTAACACATACTCATACATATATACGATCCCAAAATATACCACATCATAAGTAAGCCATCCTTAGTCACGAATGGGTAAGTAACACCACTAACCATAGGCCATAGGGTCACATGTGCGCATACATACATACATACATACATACATATATATATATATATATATATATATATATATATATATATATATATATCATCCCAAAATATACCATGTTACAAGTAAGCCTATGGGCCATAAGGAAATATATAATAATGAGTTCAATATATGAACTAAGTATATAGGTCTACTCGTATTCATTTACTACCAAGCCTATGAACATCATCGAGTCTAGACCATAACCAGGTATATAACCTTAAGGAATTTATGACCAAACGAGTCTAAAATATCCTAAGGCACAGAATGTAACTCACACTGGATTTTCATAATTGCACAAATATTATCAAAACAATACAATGACCTTCAAAATTATTTTAACGAATAAAATCGGGTAAAACTGTAAATGAGTGTGTATGCCAGGCCAAAACGTAAAAAGATTAAAAACGGGCATCATGAACTCATCTGACACAACGCATGAAATCACCATGAGCTAGTGAACCCCTAAGTATCCCCACAACTCAAACGCCTGTCAGTTTACAAACAACAACACTAACGACGCCGAAGTGACTTGTTTATCCTACGAGGCGTTCAAACATCGTTCGAGTCACCTAAAGCCTCGACCTCAATAAGTTCAATTATAACATCCCCCGAGGCCTTGTATACGCCAAAACAACCCTTAGATACTCCCGGGAATAAAGAATTCCCAAATTACCCCGGAAGCACTAGGTGGGACTAATATGCGTGTTTAAGAGTTGTTTAGGCAATTAACATCCAACTCAGCCCCGTGTGGACCCGTTATGATAATTTCACAGCCAACAAGTCCACATGACACTACACGAGTCAAATGGGTCGGTAATTCGAAGCACAACACACCAAATAATCAATAAACGCGAATGCGCGTTGTACCGACCTGTTTGAGTAACCGACAACCAATTCAGCCCTTATACCATAAAAATCATTTTCCAACAGCCCGTACATTAACCCGAAACTATCCGAACTGAGTTGGTCATCACTTATTTCATCCCTCGCGATAAACGCAACAAAATTATTCAAATCTCGTCCAAGAATCAATCAAAAACAATATATTTTCATCGAGTTACAGACGAGCAATAAACGAGTACGAATCTGTAAAAAATTGTTATAATCAAAACTCAACCCTAACATGTTCAACAAAGGGTTTAATGGTGAAAAAGAGTTATACTAAGATAGAACCGACCTTGAATTAGATTCAGGAGGCCGGAGAATGGCTGGAACCTGCACGAAAATCGAGGAGGAGCCTCCCTTAGCTTTTGCCGATCGGAATTATGGTGGGGGGGGCTAGGGTTTTTCTTGTTATGATATAATAATTAACATTTTAGCCCCTCAACTATGAAAGGTGCAACAACTTGGAACGGAAATTAATAAATTTAGCTTACGGTAATGACGAGAAGGTCTCCGAGGAATGCCGGATAAATCTTGAGAATATACAAGCTTTGTTAGGCATACCCCTTTTTACCAAAATTTACGGACGTTACACTGTGAGAGTCCCAATCTCTCTGCTCAATAATGTTCAAGTTCCTATCCTTGGAGATAAGGACTGGATGACGTGATGGATCAGGAAACGGTAGATTAGCGGAAAACTTCCCTTCTGGAACTCTCCCTCTTTACACCTCCTTGGTAGCCCATAGTCTCTTGAAAGACTCTTAACAATCTTGGGAACGAGTAGGATGGTTGAGCATCAAAATTATCAATTAAGTTCAATGCAGCTCTTATAGAGGCTTCTGTAATCTCAATGTCGTGATTTAGGATAGAGGCCTCAATCTTCTCCCCATTCACATCATTTACCTAAGTAGCTGTCCCCCAAAAATCTGAGATATGGTTCCTGTAGATAGTGGGGTCCTCTGTAAGAGCTATCCTCAAGTTGGAGTTTCTCAAAAAGGCGATCATGTGTTTAAAATCTTTGTTCTCATCGTCAAGCTCTAATTGAGCGCACATATTGTGCCTCTTCTCGAATCTTAAGGCCATCAGTTCTACAAAAAAAGAAAATGTGTCAGTACACAAAGTTGCAGAACTAATAATCGAGGATAAGTGGATAATAATAGCTTCTTCAATAACCTGTTCCGTAGTAATATGCGTACCTGCAAAAACAAGTAAACAATTAGTCCGTAAATCAATTTGAAACCCTAATTTCGAAATCGGTGACGATTATCGAATAACGAAGTCTTACCGAATTTGAAACAGAGCTAATGGCTGTATTCGAATTATAATCGAGCAAGGAAAAGAGTATTCGAGCTAGCAGGAAGAAACACGAGCAAAAGTGTTTTTGTCTAGGTATAAGAGAAAGATGCAGAAATATGTGTGAAAAAGGTTTCTAAGTCCCCCTTTTATACCTAACGTTTGGGTGGTACGGTACCTCCTTTTATCGTCTAGTGCACGACAGTTGTTATTTAATTCAAATTTTAATATACCTCCTTTGCTCGAGCATACAGCCAAATGAACAGCTGTCTCCCACTATACTTGAGTACATAGCGCAACCCTTGCTCGACGTACTTGAAATATAATGCTCTTGAGCACTAGTATACTCGACACAATGTGTTCGAATAGACTTGTGCTCGATACCTTAGCCAGATGTTTAATAATCAGATTACTTGCTCGAGTGTTGAGGTATTCTTGAGGGGTAGTTTGCTCGGATGTACTTAAACTTTACTCAAAATCAATATGCCTTGGTCACCTGTAATCTAATCCTACTTGACACTGCATGCTTGAGACACTTAGAAATCTATCATGACAATAACCTATGCTCGAGATGCATTCTTAGCAGTGTTGTATCCTTTGCTCGACCCACTTAGATTACTACAGGCCAATGTGCTCGATATACCCTTATGCTCGAAAGCCTTAGCAGATTGAATCCTTCCTATGCCTGTACTCGAACACACAGCTTAAGTGTCTAGCCTAAAACTTTGCTCGAGCTACATAACAAATTGATCCATTAAGTTCTTAAGCTCGAACCCTCATACCTTAGTGTCTAGCACCCTTCTATGCTCGAAACACTTAAAATATTTCCTATCAGTCAATTCTTTGTGCTCGAAAACTTGGGTCTGACAACTTACCATCCAATCATGCTTGAAACACATAACATCAATTTTCATGTCATAGCAAGAGCTCGAAAGTAAGATGCATGCTCGAATTTCTTAACAGCAATTTTTCAGATCATTAGTATGCTCAAAAGTAACATTCATGCTCGAACCACATAGATGAATCATACAAGTCACGTAGTATACTTGAAAAAATGTAACACAAGCAAGCACAGTTTCTTTGCTCGAAACACTTAATTGATTTTTCAGTGTAGTTTGGTAATCACAACTGTTGTGCCACAAATTTTGAACATGATCATTCATGTTCTCTGTTCAAATTTCAACTTTTCATAAAGGATAATCATTTCAGAACAGTGAGCTGAATTAACCAATTTGTTTAAGGTGAAATAAGAGATCAAATTCCAGTGGAATATTCTATTGAAAACAATTTCATAGAAAGATCTCAACATGGGATTAGACTATTTAAGGCAAGATCACACCACTTCCATGGTCAGTGTTATTATAACTCGAGTCAAGTTGACAGCAGGTACACTTAGCATAATGGTGATTGCTTTCTGTGATACATTTAGTGTTCAATTAGACCATAAGTTAGGAATGGTTATCAATATATTTTCAGGTTGCTTCTAATCTCTTCTCAAAGCTTATTTAGCTTTCACCAAATCACCCAGAATTGACTTCGACCCCCTGATGCCTTGGTCAAAATTGCTTTTCGTATAGTGAGTAGTTAATTTATATATATATATAATTGTTTAGATAACAGACTATAAGGTTGAACGTTGGACTTACATGCAGGGTGTTTAGGACTTATTTTGATGCCCCACCCCTGTAGTTCCCTTAGTGCCCCTTAAGTCATGATATTAGATAACTTATTTCTTTATACTATTTTTGATCCTTTTATTTTTTTAAATAACTTTCTTTTGCTTTTCTTTTGATAAATTTGCGATATAGCCATAATTTATATTTGCTCAAATACTTAGTAAATATTTTGTTAGACAAGAAGCACCAATAGGCTCGTGTATGATTGGATAATAACCTTTCTTCCTATCATTTGGAGAGATATGCTAGAGAGCATACCTTAGCTTCCATTGGTTCACCACATCAGACTTAGTAGATTTAGATTTATATCACATACGACAACTACAGACTATGGAAAGCTACCACACATTGCCAATGACTGTACTCAAAGCCTTTTGAACTTATAATCCATGGGTTAGTTATCTAAAATAGTTTTCTATCACATACCAAAGGTTGGATACTATTTCTATCCAAAAGCTTTTAACCTTCTTTAGAGTTTCTAACTGGATAATCTTATCATATCTCATATGAGATCACCAAAAACAGTTATGCATAGTTAAACTTATTTCACAATTACAAAAATCATTTCTTCTGAAAGTTCATTTTAAGGATTGATTTTGAAAATAGTGATGTCACTTAAGCATATTTAAAAAGCACAAACTTAACCAATGTCAAACACATTCATTCAGATAGCTAGAACAAACAAATCAACATACAAGTCTGTCGAGCATGCTCAGAAATTCATCGAGCATGCTCAAAAATTCTACAGAGCAATAACAAAATCTGTCATTTCAGTGCTTGTGCTCGAAAGACTTAGCTCCATGCTCTAGCAGTAGACTTGTGCTTGGAATACATAGAAAGTTTTCCAAAATACATGTCCATGCTCGACCAGTAGTCATGTGGCATTTGTGCTCGAATTACTTGAGAATTATCAAGTATGGTTTGTTGGTGCTCGAAGAACATCAAACATACCATGAAACACAGAGTCATGCTCGAAATACTTGGAAAGTTTTCAAGACAAGAATCTATGCTCGAGCAACTAAGCTATGACATCTGTGCTCGAAAGACTTAGAATAATCTTACAAGAACCTTTGCTTGTGCTAGAGGAGTAACAAGCACAATATCAAGCATAGATTCATGCTCGAAGTACTTAGAATAACATAAATACATCTTCTAAGCACAGATCAAAGTACCGAAAGCTGTAATTAAAAGTTTCAACAAAATTTTCACACAATGACAATCACATACATGATTCATGCATAAAAAATAATCAGGTAAGCATAGCAAATCATCATGCAAACATTCAGAGTGAGTAACAAAGATAATCAGTAAGAACCTCACTTAAGCACACATCCTTAATCAAACTTCATCAGCATTTATCATTTATAGACATTTTAACAGAAAATGAAACCTGGTTTTATCTAATGGTTTGGTGAATAAATCAGCCAAATTATCAGATGTATCTACCTTTTTCATTTATATTAAACCATTTTCCTGACAGTCCCTAATGAAATGATGTCTAATTTCAATGTGCTTAGTCTTAGAATGTTGGACTGGATTCTTAACAATAAACACAGTAACAGTATTATCAATTAAAATATGTGTAATTAAGAAATTCAGACCATAATCCAGCAGTTGATTCTGAATCCATAGAACCTGTGCACAGCAGGCAGAAGCAGCAATGTACTCAGCTTCAGCAGTCGAGATTGACACTGTAGTTTGCTTCTTGCATTGCCAAGACACCATCCTGTTCCATAGAAACTGGCATCCTCCAGAGGTTGATTTTCTACTCATGTTCCAACCATCATAGTCACTATCTGTGTAGGCCATCAAGTCAAAGGAAGGGTTCTTTGGATACCAAATCCCGAGATCTGGTTTTCCCTTTAGATATCTGAAGGTCCTCTTAACTGCTAGCATATGTGAGACCTTGGGGTTAGCTTGGTATCTAGCATAGACACATACAGTAAACATAATATATGGCCTAGATGTTGTAAGATACATTAGTGATCCTATCTTGGCCCTATATTCATGATGGTCCACCGGCTCCCCTTTCTCATCAGGTACCATTTTCTCATGTGTGTCCGTTGGTATAGACACTGTCTTGAAGTCTTGGCACTTGAACTTTCTCAGAATCTCTTGTACATACTTTGATTGACTAATGAAAATTCCATCGGCTTTCTGTTGCACCTGAAGTCCAAGGAAGAGATTCATTTCCTCCATTGAGCTTATCTTGTACTTCGATTTCATCACTTGCTTAAACTACTTGCACATTTGTTCATTTTTAGAGCCAAAGACAATGTCATACACATACACTTGCAACAGCATCAGATCCTTGTTCCATCTTTTTTAGAACAGGGTCTTGTCAATAGCTCCTCTGCAGAATCCATTTTCCAATAGATGGTTTGACAACTCATCATACCAGGCTCTTGGTGCTTGATGCAGTCCATACAATGCTTTATTGAGTTTGTAAACCTTGTTGGGATGAACTGGTTCTTCAATTCTGGAGGTTGAGTGACATAAATTTCTTCATCAATCTTTCCATTTAAGAATGCAGACTTTACATCAAGTTGATAGACTTTAATGTTCATTGATGTTGCATATGCCAGAAAGATCCTGATAGCCTCTAGCCTTGCAACTGGAGCAAAAACTTCTTAAAAGTCCACTCCTTCTTCTTGTAAGCATCCTGGAGCCACCAATCTTGCTTTGTTCTTGATCACTATTCCCCTTTCAGCTTTCTTGTTCCTGAATACCCATTTTGTTTCAATAGCATACTTGCCTCTGGGCTTGTCAACTAAGTCCCATACATGTAAGTCTCTGAATTGAGCCAACTCTTCCTGCATAGCTTCTACCCAGCTGTTATCCTTTAAAGCTTGATTAATAATCTTTGGTTCAAATTGGGATAGAAAGCAAGCATACAAGCAGGTGTTTACTTTTTTTAGAACAACTTCTTGTCACTCTTTCATGCAAATCTCCTATTATATTCTTTGTATGGTGATTTCTTTCAACAGAGGTAGTCTGCACACATTGTTGTGCAGACACTTTTGTCTCTAGATTCGTCAAATTTACCTTAGCAATTTTACTTACATTTCTCTCTTGAGCTTCATCAGTTTTTTGAATTTGATTAATCTCTAATGATGATGCTTCATTTGACCCAATTTGCAGGGAGTTAAACAAAGACGGAAACCTGTTTTCAAATTGATTTGTTACTCCAGGCTGAACAGGTTGTTGACTGTGACTGGGTTCACTCTCCACATCACTTGAACCTTCATTAGAGACTTCAACCGCAGCATCTTGTTCATTCATCTCAACTTTAGCAACTTGTTGGTTACTTCTCTCAAAGTTAAATCCATTTGGATTAGGAGCAACAGATGACCACAGCTTGTCCAGATCAACTTGTTTTTGTTTTCCTTTGTCTACAAAGTTGGTTCTGTACATGCTGTCATTCATATCTTCATTATAAATTTTGAAAGACTTATCATCTTCTCTAAGCCAAAAAGCCATTTGGGACCTTCAACATTGTTAAAGTGGTTTTCATTGAATATTATGTCTGAAGACTCAATGACCACCATGTGCTCCTTCACATAGACTCTGTAAGCCTTTGAATGAGATAAGTATCCCACAAAGAAGCATTCCAGGGATTTTGACTAGAATTTGTTCAGATAATCCGTTGTATTCAATAGTGAGCATCTACATCCAAAAGGCTTTAAGAACTTCACATAAGGATTTCTTTTAAAGATAACATCACATGGAGTCTTGTTTTGAGCCTTGTTTAGTAGAACCCTGTTCTGCACATAACATTCACTGTTGATTGCTTCTGCCCAGAAAATGACTGGCAGATTTGCATCAGCAATCATGGTTCTTGCAGCTTCAATTAATGTTCTGCTTCTTCTTTCTACAACAACATTCTGCTCAGGAGTTCTAGGTGCACTGTATTGTTGATATATCCCCTTAGAATTGCAGAATTCTTCCATTGTTCCATTCCTGAATTCTGTTCCATTGTCAGTTCTAAAGACTTTGACCTTCCTCTCAAGCTGATTTTCCATTTTCAACGCATAGGTTCTGATCAATTCTGGGGTTTCATCTTTGCTGCCCACAAAGTATACCCAAGTAAACCTTGAATAATCTTCAGTGCTCACTAGGCAATATCTCTTCTTTCCAATACTTGGAACACTCACTAGACCAAACAGATCTATGTGAAGTAGTTCCAAGACCTCATCAATGGTGTTTATGATTTTGCTCTTATGTGAGGATTTATGTTGTTTCCCTTTGAGGCAAGATGTGCATTTT
Organism: Bidens hawaiensis; assembly: GCF_021521415.1. Lineage (NCBI taxonomy): Eukaryota > Viridiplantae > Streptophyta > Magnoliopsida > Asterales > Asteraceae > Bidens > Bidens hawaiensis. The sequence goes on from NW_027491022.1 coordinate 4,501,601, forward strand.
TCTTCAAGCTTGAATTCTCTTGTGGGGAGGCCAACTACATGTTCACCTTTCACTAGCCTGTTCATGTTCTTCAAGTTGACAAGACACATCTTCCTATGCCATAGTTTGGTCTCATTTTCAGTGGCTTTGGAAACAAAAGATGATCCACCTCTAGATGTAGCAGTATTCATTCTCAGTTCATAGAGGTTGCCATTTCTTGAAGCCATCATCATGATCATCTCAGTTGGAATCACAAACTCAGGCTTCAAAATCAGGCAGTGTTCTTCATTAAAGGCCATCTTGTACCCTTTGTCACAAACTTGAGAAATGCTGAGTAGATTGTATTGTAGTCCTTCAACATGCAGCACATTCTCAAAGGATACCTTGCCATTGGTGAGTGTTCCTCTTCCAACAATCTTCCTTCCATTTTTATCACTCCCAAAAGCAACTAGCCCTTCATACTTCTTTTCATAATTGATTAGTGCACTCTTGTCACAAGTCATGTGCCTGGAACATCCACTGTCCATGTATCATAAATCATTACTATTCAAGGACTGTTCATGCACATAAACAAAAAAATGGAATCAGTTGGATTCTGAGTTACAAACTGCATCAGTTTGTAATTTATTTTCAGGTGAAGATTCATTAGGAGTTGGAAGTGGAAGTGGGTCTTCATAGACAACTTCACATTCTTCTTCTGAGTTTGATTCTTACTCAACTTTCACAACTTGTGACAAGGTTATGTTTTTAGTTTGCTCAATCACATAGTCATTCTTTTAAGACAATTCCTGCTTAGTCTTCAATTGAAATCCTCTTGCTTCATAACCCTGCTTCATCAAGAATTTTTCATCCCCATTCAGAACACCAGGTCTAATCTTTTCCTTTCCTTTATTAGTTGACCTATTGTTCTTTGCAGGTTTGCTTGATACCTTTGCATCATCTTTGATTTTCAGCACTTGTTTTAGTCTCTTTTACAAGACTGATCTTTTCTCTTCATCACTTGAGCTTTTCTTTTCTTCATTTAGGTATCTCTGATATATCTCCTTGTATCCTTTCATGTCAAATCCACAGACCACATCAGGAACCACAAACTCTTCCTCTTCAAACCAGCAAGAGTTAGTGTGATGACCATAGGCATCACACTTCTTGCACCAGACCTTAGCATAGCTCCCCATGTCTTCAAGCAATTGCTTGTCTTTAATTCTGTCATTGGTTTGGGGAAATCAAAGCCTAGGGAAGTTTTAGGAAATAAAGAGTTACTGAAGTCCATTTTGATGGGTCTGTTTACATCAGGCACCAAATGGTATTTCTCTTTGACAAACTTTACAGGCTTCAACTTCTATGTGGTTCTTGAACAGCTTCCAGTTTCTTCTCCAACAAATCTTCTCATTGGTACATACTCCACATCTCCAATGTCAAATAGTTCATTGTTTGAGAAGACTGGATATATTGGATGATGTGATGGATCATAAGAAGATTTCATTGCCTCTTCAGTTCTTCTTTTGATTTCTGGATGTGGTCTAGCACAAATGTCAAACACCACATGTTCTTTTCTTATCTTTTCATAGTGCTTTTTCAACTTTGGAGTCATCTTTGGTAGAAGAGGAATCTTGTCACTTTTCTTCTTGCCCTTAGATGATTTTGTGCTCCCACAACTGCAATTACTTTCTTCACATGAGTATTCACTCCATTTCTTTGTCTGATCATCCTTCTTTTCATTCTTCTTCATTTCTGGTTCTCCTTCTATTTTACTGCAAATTCCCCATTCTCATTCACTAACACATCATCATACTGTTTTACAAAATCAACTTTATCCTCAAACACATTCTTTAATTGTTTCAGATATTCACTCCTGCTCTCCTTGTCTACTTTCAGTGGGTAGTTGTCATAGAATGGTGGTGGAACCTTTTTGTACTTCTCTTCCTCTGTCATTTTATCCACAAAACCCATTATATTTCCTGTAGAAACAAGGTTCTTCAAGAAATCCATTTGAATTTACAAATCAGTATTCTTCAATTTCTCTTCAGCATACATCTTTTTCAAACCCTCAATTTTGACTGTCATTTTTGATTGGGTTCGGTATACCTGCATACAGTCTTCTTCAAGCCCCCTTGATTTGATTTTCATAAGTTGCTTCACTGGCTTCATACACATTCAAGAATGCTTTCTTTCTTTCAAGCTCAGTTTTCCATTTTCCAACCTCCTAATTGAGTTCATCAATGGTAATAAGAAAATCAGAAATTGAAATATCAGACTGTACCTGCATATTTGAAGATTCAGGCTTGTCCTGCACTTTGGACAAAAATGCAACATTCGCCTTCTCAATCTTAGCAGCAAGGTTGCTCCAATCAAACTCTCCATCCTGAGGCACCCTTGTTACTGCAACGTTTCCTTGATCCCAAATCTGATTCACATTGTTCTGATTGACTCTGTTCTGATTAGTGTGAATCTGCATTTGGTTGTTTCTTTGGGGTTGAAAGGTTTGTTGCTGGGGTCTGTTTTGATTCTGATAGGGGTTTTGGTTGGTGGTCTGATTTCGCTGGTGCTGGAAATTCTGATTCTGATTTTGATAGAATTGGTTCTGATTCACTTGGTTACCAACTTGCTTTGGCATGTTGCACTCTCTTGCAAAATGTCCTAGTTGTTGACAATTATAACAGATGGCTTTTGACTTGTCAAAGCCAATTCTCTCATTTGGTCTAGTAAAGCTTGTTCTTCCAGTTCTGTTATACAATCTTTTGCTCCTCACAGCTAACATAGCAGCCTGCCACTTGATGTCTATGTCTTCCAAGTCATCAGCATCGATTTGCTCAAGGTCTTCCTGCACAATACTTGTGTTGATCAGGTTCTTGGCAACAAAGGCATGATATGACTCAGTAAACATAGAGAACAATGGTTGATAGTCTGTTCCTTGAGTATTATTGTTCTGCATAAATGTTGACTGTCCATTTGCTGTAGAGGGAGTATCATCTTCAATCAGCTGAACATTAAATCTTGACTGGCCACTACATGTTGAACTTGTCTCGGATGGCTCTTCAATAATAGGCTGCTGGTTCTTGATTGAGAGGTTTCCCATTGGTGCTACAAGAGCATTGTTTACTTGAAAACTTGGCTTGTCCTCTCTAATCATATGATTTTCAATCATCTCATGTTCTGCAGCCTTGAGAAATGCAATTACATCATCCAACTTAAAGTTGGGAAAATTGGCTTTCTCCTTGATAAACTTGCTGGCAGTGTACCATTCACCGGACAAGGATGATAGAAGCTTCTCAGCTCAAAGTCATAGATCTGCAGATCAGTTGTTCTTATATCGTTTACAATCATCATAAACCTCTGCAGAACTGATTTTAATCTTTCTCCGTCTTTAAACTTGAACCTGTTTACCTGTATCTTCAGTATGTCTTTCTTGATATCCCTTAGTTCAGTATTTCCTTCAAACATAATGATGACCGCATCATACATACCCTTTGCGGCTTTATGATGATAGACAGAGCCTTATCGGCTCGTTTCTTCATTTTTAGCTCAACGGTGGCATCGTTGTTCGGAGCTGTTGAAGGAACATAGTTTCCTTCATTGATGGAAGTCCAAAGCTCCAGGTCATTGTAGTTTATAGCTTCTTTGAAGAGCACCTTCCATTTGATAAAGTTTTCTTGTCCAAGTAAACTGGGAATCTTGTTGGTAGAGACTTCTTGGTCTTCCATTTTAGAAGATCTGGGATTTACGGTAGAAAAATAGAGTAAAGCTTCAAGCTATTTCATGAACCTTCTATCCCGTGGCCTTCAGCGAGTTTCCAAAGCTCAAATACCATTTTTCAGGACCGTGAGTCGGGTGAAACCTTAGAAAAGGTTAACAAGAACACACCAACTCAGTAACCCAAAGGCCTATTGAATACCCCGGTGGAATCAGGATATCCAACAAGTGAGAACGAATGAGTGAAAATAACAAACACGAAACGATAAAAAATAATCAATAAGAACACATTAAAAGACAAAGATTCACTGCATCTAATATATCATTTAATACAACAGTGAAAGGAATGTCTAGGGTTTCGTGTATGACGGCGGTAGCAGCGGCTGTACGAGGAAACAAAATAGAATATTCTTTTAGAATGTTTCTCATATTGTGTGCGTCGTTATCCGTGCCCTAAATGGAAACCTAGGACCCTATTTATAGACCCTGACATTCCTTCTAGAAGTTCCTAATCATTACATAATGAAAGACAATATAATACAAGTGTTGAGTCCTCGATCAAGATAACAATCTTGCTCGAGCAGACTCACTACAATAGGTATGCTCGATGATTGTCATCGAGCATACTTTACTTAGAATATCTTCAGTGAAGATATTCTCCCCCTGCAAGCTTCATTCCTCTTGACTAATCCATGCTTTGCTCGAACAAGTCCATCGATCAAGCTCATTCTTCTTGATGTCTTCAGTCTTGTCCTTAATTTATTCAGCAATCTTAGCATGCTCGGATGTAAATCTTGCTCGAGGAACTGAACTATGCTCGAAGTCCTTGCTTTGATCACGTGACATCTTCTTATTGCGTCCATGCTTGTCCCCATGTGCTCGATCATCCTGTGCTCGTAACACTTGGTTGAAACTTGTATGATCAAGTTTTTTGCTCGATTGGCAATCCATGCTTGATAGAAGAATACTCTTGCTCGTTGAAGTGTAGCTTGCTCGAAGCCTTAACACTTAGATGAAATCAACCATTTAAGGTTCTGAAGACCTTGCTCGAAGTAGTAAAACCATGCTCGATTGCCTAAGCTTGCTCGAAGTCCATACCTAGCCATTTTCTGAGGAGGTTGAGAAGATTCCAATCTTCCTTATCAAAAATCCGACCCAACAGTATGCTCGAGCAAGGGAGGTACATTGAATTTGAAATTAAATGACAACTGTCTGCACTAGACAACAAAAAGAGGTACTGTACTACCCAAACGTTATGTATAAAAAGGGGAACTTAGAAACTTTTTCACATATTTCTTCTTCCCTATCTTAAACCTAATTGCAAACACCTCTTGCTCGTGCATCTCCTGATTACTTGAAAACTCAATTCCTTCTCGAATATACTTTCAAGTAAGCCATTAGCTCTGTTTCGATTTCGGTAAGGTATCTTTACTCGATTATTGTCTCGCCGATTTCAGAATTAGGGTTTCTAATTGAATTTCTTAATAATTGTTTACTTGTTTTTGCAGGTACGCATATTACTACGGAACAGGTTACTAAAGACGCTACTCTTCTCTAACTATTATCGCTTATTGTATCTACTTCTACGTGTACTGACGATTCTTTTCTTTTTGCAGAACTAATGGCCATGAAATTTGAAAAGAGGCATAATATGTGTGCCAAGTTGGAGGTTAATGACGATAACAGGGAATTGGAACTTATGATAAACTTCCTGAACAACTACAACCTGAGGGTTTCCCTGACTGAGAGTCCCACAATTTACAGGGACCATATTTCAGATTTTTGGGGCTCGGCTACATATGTGGATAAAGTTAATGGGAAAAGGATTGAGGCCTCTGTCCTAAATCAAGATATTGAAATTATAGAAGTATCGATAAGAGCAACATTGAACCTGAATGATAATTTTGAAGTTCAACCATCTTACTCAACCCTGAGACTATTGAGAGTCTTTCAGGAAACTATGTGTTACCAAGGGGGTGTTAAGGAAGGATAGTTTCAAAAAGGCAGCTTCCCACTAATCTAGAAATTCCTAATCCATCATGTCATTCAGTCCTTATCTCCAAGGAGAGGGACTTGAAAACTTTTGAGCAAGGAACTTGCTACCCTGACTGTGGCCATTCTATATAAGCAGCCATTCAACATCTCAAGACTCATCTTTAATGGTTTAGTTTCTAATGCTGAGAAACCTGTAAACCAGAGATTCCTCATGTACCCGAGATTTCTACAGATTCTTATAAATAGGTCTTTGCAAGATCTATAGCATACGGGTGAGGTACTAGTACTACAAGACCCGAATATTTGTCAACGAATGAAGGATGCCAAAAGTAACTTTATTGACAATGCTGATTAGGATATTCTCCCATGGCTACTTGTTCCTACCTTAGGAGCTGTTGCTGTACACCGTACCCCGAGCAATAATGATGATGAAGATGATGCAGTGATGAAGATGATGGTCATGAAGGAGGAAATTATGATCATGATGACGGGTAATAATAATCAAGGTGATGGAGGTGCTGAACAATTTAATGAACCGATCGCCCATGAGGCTGCAAATGTGGAAGGTGATGGTGATGGTGATGAGCCTGTTGATGAACCAGTTGTTAATGAAGCTGAGATTGTTGAGGAAAGAGACGATAATGCTGATGTGCATGATCTGATTTAATCCAGCTGGAAATGAAATAATTACCTTCACTGGTGCTGGATCCGATGTACGAATGGACAGTAAAGGAGGGAATACAGGTCCAGAATATGAGGTCACTGACCCGATTGATGAAACAGTTGTGGGTCCTATGTTAGAATAAATATATTTTATATATATTTATATATGGCCCTTATAATTATTTATCTTATTATTGATCATTGACCTAAATAACCTTATGTTTATAACTGGTAAATCCTTGATGGACGGAATTACCCTTACTAACATTAATAGGGTTTCCCCTTGGGTGTATATATAGAGAGCTTATTAGAGAGGTTAATAACTAATGATGAATAATAACACCATAAGAATCATCCCCTACCTCTCTCTCTCAAATCGTGTTCATCAAGAACACCTAATCTCCATCCTAACCATACACCCTAAAGGGGAACTCGATCAGATTAAGAAGATGTCAATCTCAAACATCACTGGATTATCAGGTATTACATATTTCCTTGTTTCCATTATATCATCGATTATAGAAACTGATCAACATCCTAGTCATGTATAAACCGAAAACTTTGATGATGATGACGTTATTGCCGGTATAGTTTCAAGTGTGACTGACACTATAAACAAGATCACTCCTCCAGATTCACCAAACCCTGTAGTAACCAATATGGACACTAAATCAATTTATTCTGAACCTGTCAATGATAACTTACCTTCATCTCCTGCACCACTGATCCGATTCACTCACAACCTGAACAAGATCAAGACACACATATTCCTTCACCACCTACATCCCCATTACATGAACCAATTGTTTCCTCACCACATGTTTCCCCACAGGCCCGAACTACTCAAGATACAAATATACTCACACCACCAACCTCTCCAATTCAAGATCAAATTACTTATGACATTGCTCAACCTACCCAACCCATCCCTACAGAACACGAACCATACAAATTACCCTCTCCAGAAACCTCTAAATCTAAACCGTTTTCTGAACCAGCCCTTAGTCCAACTCAAGAAACACCACCATCAAGCCCTAACATATATGACCTTATCAAGGAGAATGCTAAACTAGAGTTTGAAAATGTGACTTTAAGGAATAAAGATGAAGTACTAGAGACAAGGAACAAGGCACTGGAGGCTGCATTGCAGGAGGCATTATTGAGAATTCAAACCCTAAAGGGGCACTCTGAGGTTGAGAAGACCTCAGATACACCAAAACAGGGGGAGAATCCAGAAGAAGATGAAGGCCTAAAACTGATTGTAAACTTATATGCCAGTTCAGATGAGGAAAATGAGGATGAAGTTGCTGGAACATCTAATGTACCTGAAATGATAAATCCAGTAGTCGTTGACAGAGATGTTCAAGTTGAGGGGGAGTCAAGAGAGAAAGAGATTGAAGTAGAAGAAGAGACCCCTGAACAACTTGCCTAAAGACAAATCAAAGGCAAAGGGGTGGCTCTATCAGAAGAAGACCTTCATCCGATAACAACCCATAAAGACAAATCTAGTGATGAGATTTTAGAGAAGGAAAATGTTGTGGATCCTGACATTGCAGAAGTGGAGTCTGTGAACACTGTGATACAAATGATAAATCAAGAAAGACAGAGGGTGGTAGTAGAGGTATAAGAAGAGGAAATTGACCAGGAAGTGCTTAAAGCTCCAATGGAAATGAGTAAAAAGGAGGAGGAAGAAGAAAGATTAAGAAAGGAGGCAGATGATGCTATTAGGGCTACATTGGAGGCATTAAAAGCAGCACAAAGTAATGATGAACAAGAGCCCATACAAACTGAGCCAGTAATAACTAAACTTGAAACTGAAGAACCTGAAACAGAAACACCAATGGAACAAGAGCTTGGTTTGGGCCCGATAAATCAAACAGAAGAAGAGGACAAAACAATTGAAATTTCTGCAAGTTCAACGGTAAAGCTAGTCATAATGAAAGATCTTATAGACATCCTAAACAAACCAGAAGGGCATCATCCTGAGATTGTAGAAGCTGCCAAAAAGGCACAGAAGGATTTTATTAACCTAAGCAAAAATTCGAAACAGTGGTTGAAGAGCCAGTGCAAACAACTGAGCCAATCATACATGAAGTCACTGAAGAAAATGAAGATACTCCTGTTAAAGAACCAACTGTTGAAGAGATCTTTGACAAAGAACCTGTAACACAAATCGATGAACCTATAATTACAGAAACTTATGGCGATAAAGTGCAAAAAGACTGTGAATGAAGAACCGATTATCACTGAGCCTACAGAACCTGAAACTGAAGCAGGATGCTCCTTAAAAAGAAAACTTATAGCTGAACAAGTGACACCAAAGCCTAAAAGACAAAAATCAGTGAAAGTGAAGGTGTACAAGAGAAAGGAGGCCAAATCTGCAAATGTGGAAGGGACTCAATCAGTAAATGTTGAAGGAGGATTGAAAGTTGATGAGAGGGAGAATGTGGACAAAACCTATCTTATAAGCCTTGACTATGAAAATAAATATATTGAAAGAATGTCAAAAGAAAGCATTTGGAAAGTGGTTGAAGGATGGAAAAGCCGGTTATCCCAAACGGAGTTCCTAATAAAGGCTGGATAGAAAGCTGCATTTCTGAACCTACAATCCTTTGGAGCCTTTGATAAAATATATAAAAATGCCTTAGTTGATGACGTTGAAAATTATGGTGAAAATATGACCAAGAAAAAGGAGAAAGAAAGGGAAGAAGCTGAGAGACTCAAAAAGAAGAGACAAGAAGAAGAGGCTAGAGATGAAACTGCCTATGAAGTTCAGAGGGCCGAACACAAAGATATCAAATTTCTTCAACTGCATGGCTACAAATACAACCAACTGATCAAGTTGTCCTTTGAAGACTTGGAAAGAAAAATACAAATGGTAAAGGACTCCTATAAATACAAGAAAAATCCAAATTTTATAAATTTATTATAAAATATATGTAACGCTTTATCTATCCCCAAATCCATTATAAATCCATCATGATATCGTGTCTTGTTCGTTTATATTGTACGAATATTTATTTTAGTTGTAACTTTAAATTAGGATTTTTTGTCAAGACTCCTAGGGAAACTTATGTGCTCGCTTTAATCGTCTTTCCGTTACCGTCCACCTTATTCAAAATGAGTAATCAGACTCCCCTTTTTCTCTATTTTTGTTTTGGGACATTATGCGCACTAGAAACTTTTAATATAATATTATTTTGCTAAAACACAATTCTATTAATTGCGTGGTTGTGATGATTCTCGATTAATTGTTGATTGCATAATGAATTATGTGTTTAATACTTTATGGTAAGTTGGTATCTCATCCTCATCCTCATCCTCATAGTATGATCATATGATCATACGTTGTCCGAGTACACATGTCTGAATCTAGTGGCATGTTCAAAAAGACACCGTTGTTACTTTTTTTTATGTTGTTATTGGTTGCGAATTCATCCGAGTAGACATGTCCGTATTCTAGTGGCATGATTGAAAAGGCAATTATACTTGTTTATATTAATTGATGCTATTCACATATGCAAGGAATTGTTTATTTCTCATATTAATATTGTTATATTTACACCAAACTGTGAATTACTCGTTCAACATGTGTTGTTGACAAATTATTTTAACGCATAATGCAGGTTGTTATCAGAAGTTATCTGAAATGAAGACATAGACTTTAAATGTTGTACCAAATTCTTTTTCATTTGAATTAATTGTGTACAATTGTTGTGAATAAATAAATTTAGATATTGACAATTATTATTAGTTTCTTTGAGCTATGATACAAATTATGTCGCGCCCCGGCATATTCCACCGTAGGTTGGGGTGTGACAGTTTTGTTCTTATTTGTAATTGTTTGAGACTTGTATAGTTGATTTGAAATTAATAAATTAATTTAGATATTGTCACTAATATTGTTATCTAGTTCCTTGTGAGTTGTGAACCAACAGTTCATGCCCCAGCATATTCCGCCGGAAGTTGGGGTGTGACAAATTGATATTAGAGCCGAAAGCTATAAGATAAGGCATTAGAAATTCCCTAGTAGCATGCTTAGGACCCTATACGTGCTTATGTCTGGCTTTATACGCTTATTTAAATGGTTTCCAGCTTATGCAAAATTTATTTATTTTATTATTTAATCATGTACACGCACACACAAACTACGAGGCTACGCCTCACTCTCAAAATATATTTGTTTTCTCTATAATTTTTATAAAAACCCTAGATTCATTTCTTTGATTTTAATTACGGGAAATTCCTTAAAAATTCCCATTATTTATTTTTGTTTTTTACTCTTTTACCTTAAAGAAAAGGAGTATGACAAGTTCTTGTAGTAACTAGAAGGGGGGGGGGGACTGTGAGTCGGGCCTTGGCAAAACGATTTCGAGAATCAAATGGAAGATAATATTCCTTTCCTGGAGGATAACCCGACCACAGTACTTGATCTTATATGCCAAAGCGGAATAAACGTCATACGACCGGAACATTAAGTGGTTAACGTAGCCATTGTGACGGTTATTTTCCTTAAATCATCAAACCTAATTCACGGTGATTTGTGGCTAAATTCAGAAATTCCAAATGTTTATATTATTATTTTAAAAAAAAGGTGTTCAGTTGGGTGAAAAACCCATGGTAACCCATGGGCCCTCCAACTATCCATCTCTCAACCCGTTTTGATTTTTATGTTTTGTTGGAGCGCTGTCATCCTGGTGATTCACGAGATGCTCCAACTATTCATATTTGGTTTCGTTAATTTGCTATTTAGTTTGATCAGTAAAAATGCCATGGAGAACTCATGGGCTGTCCAACACAATTGTTTTGTTAATTCGCTAATTAGTTGGGTAATTTGAAATGACATGGAACGCTCATGTGATGCCCAAGTCACAAATTGATGTTATGTTATTTAGCCGGGCCAATAAAATTCTATGGAAAGCTCACGGGAAGCCTAGCTCACAAATATATTTTGGTATACTAATTAGTTGGGACAATAAAATGCCATAGAAGGCTCATGGAAACCTCAACATAATCAAAAAATTACGTTTACTCATTTATTCACTTGGTTTTATTTAATCAAATTTTTATGATTTGATTTATTCACCTTACTTCAATTAATCAAAGTATTTTAATTCCCATGATCTGACACAAATCCTTCAGTTATAAAAACACGGTTATCACAAGTTATGTAAACAGTTATTGTTTTGTTATATTATTTAAATGGTTTTCTCTCATTCATTTTATTATCGTTTCAAACTGTCAAACACGTTTCCATTTTCACCCTCAACTTTTAATTATTAACATTTTAGTATTTCGTGTTTTGGTTCATCTCATGTTATTTCAAATTTATCACAACTTACCCTCCATCTTACCAAAAGTTATTTTTCTTATACTTGTAAAATGTCTTCATTTCAAGGAAACCACCGACGTACTCAACGTCGTTCCCCTGAAATGCCCGACCGCCGTATGGCCGCTTCAATATAGCTGCTGCAATTCTGAGAATAGTAACCCAAATCCAAAACATCAATGCAACCAGTCCAACCTTATCTAATCTCTCTACTGGTAACTACAAACCATTTACCTCCATTCACCCTCACAACAAGAAACGTACATGGAGCCTTTGAATCAAATTAAGAATCTTGGGTTTTAAATGTAGAAGAAGAACCAGAATGTTACTTTATATAAATTTGTTTTCTGTATTAATAATAACTTGGAAGGTTAGTTCAACTGGTTAGATTATGTGTGTATGGGTTGAACTCGGGTCAGCTCATATGTCTGTCATTAATTTTTTTTTTTGTTAAACCTTTATCTTAATTGTTTAAATCTAGTTAATATATAACAAAGTATTTAAAAATCATAATAAATTAAATAAAATTATTTTTAAAACTAAATAATTATTTTTTTAAATTAAGTATAAATTATATTTTATCTTTACTCACCTAAAAACTAACTTTTCGTTTCCGTTTCGAGACTAATCGTTAAATATTATAACATTTTAATTAGTTTCGTTAAATGATAAATATGTTAAATGTAACACCCGGAAATTTTGTTCATTGGCATATGTATCTTAAGAAGTTGTAGGTTAAACGGGACTCGATTTTCCCAAGATATCACAAATTGCAAGTGGAGGGGCATAAGTTGTAAAATCCCGAAACCTAGAATATCTTGCCCCCCCCCCTTTACCATTTGCGATCGGCAACTTCATGCCACCACTTGCATCGATTTTTTCAAGGTTCCAGCCATAATCAACCCATATTCATTTAATTCTAGGAGAGTTCTAAGCCATGGAGAATCTTTTTCGTCATTAACCCCTCCTTATACTCTTTTAGTGATTCATTCTTTCGGTTAGGGTTAAACCGGTGGCTGCCCAATTAAGCTATTTCCGGGGCTGGTTTGACCAAGGTTTTTGTTCTAATAACTCCCGAGGTATACTGCTTACAACATATTAAAAGTTTATGGTCATTGGAATTGGTTAGTTAGTCAATCGTTAATAGTTCAGAAACTAGGATTTCGGTCGTTTAAATTGTTAGTTTTTGAGTTTTGCTTGTTGTTTGAGGGGATTAACAACCAATTCAGACTGTGTATTGTTAATATGATTGCTCAAAAGGTTCGGTAGAACGCGAATTCTCGCTTAATCGGTAATTCGTGCTTGTACAAGTGCATTGCCAACCTGTTCATCTCGTGTAGTGTCGTCGGGACTTATTGGCTGTAATAATGTTATGTTTTAGCTATACGGGGCTGAGTTGGTTGGTGTTGCTCAAACGGCTTGGTAAAACGTGAATTCTCGCTTAATCGGTAATTCGTGCGTTGTACAAGGGAATTTCCAACCTATTCGTCTCGTGTAGTGTCGTGGGGACTTATTGGCTGTAATAATGTTATATTTTATATAAACGGGCCTGATTTAGTTGGTAATTACTTAAACGGCTTGATAACGCACGAATTGGACATAGTTAATGTAAACCGAGTGTAGTTCTGGAACTTTTATCCCCGGTTTTAACTAAGGATGGTTTTGGTAAATTAAAGGTCTCGCGGGCTAATCTAAACCAAGTATTATGGGTGAGTCTTCGGGACAATGAAATCATGTTATAACCTCCTGTAGGATAAGCTAGTCAATACGGTTTTGTTAGTAATTATTGTGTTTAACCCGACAGGCTGTTGATTTGTGGAATTACTTAGAGGTTCTCTAGCTCGTTGGTACTTGTGTGATTTGTTTAAGGTGAGTTTCATGATACCCTTTTTAAATCTTTTTATGTTTTGGGCTAGCATACACAACTTAATACTATTTTACCCGTTTAAATTTTCTGGATGATATTGCATAGTTTTACTGGGATTTGTACTTTTCTGGAATTATGTAAGAATTATATTCTATGCCTTAGGATATTTTTAGACTTAACTATGATCATATATCCTTAACAATTATATATTATTAATAGTCTAGGCTTGAAGAGAATTATTAGGCCTTGTATTAATTCCTAGACTATTCACTATTTATAGTTTACACGTGATGATGTTGTTTGGTGGATTGATTGGCTAAGATGTATTTAAGTGTGTATATTGATGTGTATGTTTTGATAAACTATAACCGGGTCAAATATATTACTCGAGGAACACTCGTGGTGAGGAGGCCTGTGTTGCACGCTTATGTTAAGGCAGGATAAATATATTACTTGAGTCCTTGATTTCATGTCTCGTGACTTGGGGTGAGGATGTGACATTCATGACAAAATCAAGTATGCCTTAGTATTTGTTTATCAAATAAGCGATAACCGCTTATTGCGTAGCAATCAAATGATTAAGCGAACGGGTCTGGTTCTGACCTAGATATCCCGAGGGCCATCTATAAGTAATATATGTCTAATATAAGCCAGTATATTGAAATTAAAGCCTTAGTATGATTGCAAACTAGTTAAATAAAAACATGCTCGTTTAACTACCCACTATGAACTTCAACACGAGAGATGATTCCGAAACAAGCATTGTATCATCCGTTAAGCCGAAAAAGTTTTACCAAACACTTGTTAGGGATGCTTTAAGCGATCTGTAAAAATATTTTTTATTTTTACAAAAAAATACTATGTTTTTCTAAATTTATACAATTATGGCCGAAAAACACTCGTTTTCGCGATACTTGTCATAATCGATAAATTTTTTCGAGCCAAAAACTGAACTAGAAATAAATTTGGACTTGGCTTTTCATGTACGGGCACGCAATAGAGAAAATTGGGCCAAAATGGGCCCTTAACAATTCCGGCCGTCAACTTTGATTACTCACCCACATTGTTATATCTTCATCCTTAAGCATTATAAACTATCATTTTTCACAAGCTATGAACCCAAAGCAGCTACTTAACATCTGGTCTTTCAAAATCCAGCAAGAACTTGGGTAAATTTCTTCATTTTAATCAATTTTTAAGTTTGTTATTTATGTTTAATAATATAAAAACATAGTTTGATTGCTAAAAATCACTTCAAACCATGCAAAAACCCTAAAAATTGTCCAAAAACATGTTTTGATCCTACACATGGTTAGGAATCTGGTTTGATAAGTTTTTTTGGCCATAAACACGGATTAGAGGCTTTAAACGACGTTTTTACGGTTCAAAAGTTCGGTTTAGAACCCTAAAGGAAACCCTAACTCTCATGGCTGGTTTCTTGATGATAAATGCTTGGTTTGTGATATAGTACCTGTACCTAGTTTACTTAGAAGCACAGGAACCCGGAAAGTTTCATAGGAGAGCGAAAACGAACGAAAAACCGCAAAGGTAATGCCGAAATGTTCAATTACAGGCTGTTAAGATTCAATTGTGATATGCATATTGTTAGGTTATGAAACTTTGAAGGGACATTAGGGACCATATCATTGAGTCCCTGTTCAAATTTGGTAATTTTTCGACCATCCGAGAATATTTGGCGAATTTATTACCGAACTAGGGCGTTTATTTGGGAAAAATAGTTAAAATGCTAGAAAAATTATGAAATTTTTTAGGGAACTCCGATTTTATATATTATGATCACATGTGAAATTTGGAGTCATTTGGAAAACCCTAGGTATGTTTGGTGCATTTGTGTTTATTCAGATTATCATAGCCATTTTTGGCTCGAAAATGATATTTGGCAAGATTGTTAGCTACAGGTTATTTTGGAAAGTGCTTTGGTCACTCCAGAATTTTGGCAGATTTTTCGGAAATCATTTGGTTTAAACGGATGATTTTCGGGCTAAATATAGCATATAAAATGATTTTTATAAATTTATAAATCAATAAATAATTCCATAAATATTTTTATAAAAATCTACATATTTTATTTGATAAGTGTCTAAATTTTCATGATCTAATGATTAACGGATAAATTTAATTCTAACAAAAACCGGCAAGTTCGTGATTAACGAACCTGTTGGAATATCAGAGTGTCAAAAATGATCAAGAAGCATATTTTCGGATTAATTATTTAAAAACAAAATTTTTATGAGAAATCCAGACAATTTGGGTAGATTGTGCGCGTTTTTCTCCACCTCAAACTGAATAAACAGGAATGAACCCTGTGGCAAATCCAGACCCCTAAATTATGATCTTTCTTTATAACTTAATCATTTCATCAACCAACACGTTTACCCAAGTTTTCATATGTTTTCCAAACGCATAAAAGAACAACTTGGCACAGCTGGTGAAACGGGGAAACTGAGCCAAGTTCGATTTTAAACATTAGACATTGAACAACATTACAATCTAAGCCTATTGACACTTTCTGGGTATTACAGCCACTCCCAGGCTAGCTATACAGCCCAGCTTAGTATAAAGATTATGATAATATTAAAATATTAATATTATTATAATATTGACCATAGGGACTAACTGATAGCAAGGGAAACGAACCCTGAGCTGATCTCGCACTTAGTGCCCACAAAACTGGGAGTTTCATGACCCTATTTTCAAACTGTTTATAAACTTTCTGGGGTGAAAAGTATAGTTACGTACGTTATCTATCTGGAAATGGTTCAGGATATAAATTACCTGAACGTTTTCATACAAAAGTCCCTATAAACATAACTACTGATTACGTGTGAATGAATGCTGAATAGTATCGTCGAATGATAAATTAAGTGGACATGGTACGAATACCATAACATAACGAAATTACACGTGACAACACATTTATACAAATAATTTATGAAATGCTAAACACAACAAGTGGTGAATAACGTGGTCTGTAATGGCCATGGGTGAATAACATGGTTCGTAATGGCCATGGGTTAATAACGTGGTCTGTAACGGCCATGGGGATAACGTGGTCTGTGACGACCATGAGAATAACGTGGGCAGTGAAGGCCATGAGGATATTGTGGGAGGAAGGGAGCCACAGTGTTTAGTGATACGTGAAAAATACTATATGTGTGCATAAATATGTATATATGCGTATGTGAATCTACATGCTATGTGAATAGGCGTAGCAAATAATGTGGTTTAGGAAATACTAATTATTTTTGTATACACTGTGTAATGTTGGATGTTACGCGGAACCGTTGTGGGCGGAAGAGGGGCCACAGTGGTTGATGTTATGTGGAACCGTTGTGGGCGAAAGTGGGGCCACAGTGGTTGATTAAACACGGAAATTGAAAACACGTAGTATGAACAAACAATCACAATTTTATCGTAATTTCGAATTTATATTATAAACTTACATACATGCATATGTACACTCATAGACACAGCTGTACTTATATACAAACGTAAATAAATTTTTTTATATAGACGTACATGCAAACTACGACTGTGTGGTACACAGAAATGATTTTGTTAAAACTTATGAAACTCAAGAACTATTCGTAGTTGACCTTTTCTTTAAACATGCTTTTCAAGTAATCAGAAAAGCAGAGTAGATTGATTATGTGTTACTTGTTGGATTGTGATCGATGTTGTGAGCACTTGAGTTAGAAGTAATGTAATTGAAGAGCTAGTTTTGATTGTATCACGTAGTTTGTAAAAGATGTTAGAATAATGTAATATATTGTAAATTAGGTAGTAATGTTTCTTTATGAACAGTGTATTTGATACCAGTTGTATCTGTTGCATTTTTGTTTTACGCTTTCGCAAATCGCTTAACGGGGTGTGACAGAAGTTGGTATCAGAGCCATTGGTTATAAAGGATTTGGTTATCCCTTATGATACCTATAATATTACCGTAGGCTCGATTTTGTCTGGGAAAATTAATAATGAGTAACGATATATATTGATGGATGCCGGGATGAACTCGTACGGCAAGTGAGCTATTATGGTCTGGAAAGTAATAACAGACTTGCCTGTACGAGGGAATTCGGGGAGAAGTCGCTGGACATACAGATAAGTAAAAATGGCAACATGCGTGTATAAAGGTGATGTGGAATATATATGCAACGTGCATACATGCTTATCTGAAATGAGGTATGTGGATATGTGTGCGTACGATACTACCGATAATATTGAATTTTATAATAACGAATGTTATATTCGGTTATAATCAGTATTAATTTCTTATTCTAATTAAAATTATCTTACCAAACTTAATGTTATATTTTATTATAATTAATATTATACCTGTTCATAACAAATAAAATATTTAATTTCCATACTAATTAATAATATCCTTTACGCTGATCTAAGCTATCAAAAAACGTTCTCTTCTGATTAACGATCGCACCGAAAGATGTCGAGATTGAGTAGTTTTACGATTGATGAAGAACCGGTGTTGCCTATAAACGAGAATACGAGAATTCTTAAACGAGTTCAAACTAAATCTGTTTATGTGACGGAACCACAAAGGGGTTTAATATACAAGGCCTAGGAACGAACCGTGGGAGGTGTGACCTATAGACAATAATTTGAAAAAAAAAATAATACATATATATAATACCTCTCAGCCTGGATTTAATCCTATTCTATACACACGTTTTCAAACAGTGAACTAAACAGCTTTCCATCAGTCTCTCCACTATCGCCTTTCGAGAGCAAACACTATTTCTAGGAAAGTACCTAGTGATGAGTCCGATTTATCAAATTATATGTATAATAACTACTTTATTGAGTCCCCAATTTTATAGCATACATGACTACCAGTACATATAATATACTAACGATATTTCGAAAAGAAATATTAATAATAATAATTTCCTTTACATATCACCAGGACAACTAACTCTGATGAACCTCCTTAACTAGCAAACTCTTCGAACCATCTATGAACGAGAACCTCTAACCTCTCCAGAATTTTAGCTATTCCAATTGGTTATTATAGGAGAAAAACCTCATGTTCACGAGTTGATGACGTGCTTGACTGAAATGGGACATACTTACCCCAACAATAAAATTATCACTTTTAGTGGACCCAGCATGCTTGCGTGTAGAGAATGACCTGGCGAAAGAATATATTCTATAGTTATATTTCACAACCTCTAAGGATCTAGTGATACGAATGCATTCCTATTATAACATATTGGATTAAACACATAACGGCCAGATGCCTACGTACGGGAGAAACCAGACAAAAACAATTATCCAATGAGGGGTTAGTACCTAGATAATTGTTGTGCAAGTGTGACCCATTCAGGATTGTATAATGTGTACTTGGATATATAAGGATAGTACGATATTGTTGTATATAGCCTTCTATACCCCATGCAAGCATTTGGTAGTGTGCTATGTTAAAATGGGTGACAAATTGGATATTTCATTACGAACATTGAACCATACTAGGTTAAAGTTACTTGTCATTAGGTGACAACTTTTAATATACATACAAACATTGGCCTTTGTTAGGCAAACTTTACATACTATCCTGAGTATACAGACTCGAGAACAGATCCGTGTGATACATACGAGTTAATTGAAATACCTGATTGCTTGTTAATGTGATTTCTTTTGTGATTAGTTGTGTAAGTGAATTTTGTTAATTGTGGGATAATTGATTATTGTTATAGAATGGCCCCGAAGAAAGTAAACACATTATCTGAGGTAGATGTAGCTGAGATGATCGCTTGGAAACAACAAACAATACTTTCAAATATAGCAGCACAATTCGCTGCCGGTATTAATACAACTATTAATACAAATCAAGTGCCGAACACTAACGCGGCCGTAAATACTGATCCCCCGACAAATACTAATACAACTACAAATGCTTCCCCAGTAAATACTGACACTATCACAACTAATACTCCCTCGTTGAATACTAATATTACTCTCAATATTGACAATCCCCCACCGAACTTGAACAATAGTCGTAACAAACAAAATCCGCCGCAACATGCATATCAACTTAAGAAATTCATGTTATGTAAACCTATGGATTTTAGTGGGACTGAAGGACCAAATGGACTGGTAAAGTGGATCGAAAAGACTTAATCCATCATTAATATCACTAACTGTCCAGAAGATTGCATTGTCAAATTTGCTACTTCTACGTTTGTGGACCACATGCTAATGTGGTGGAATACTGTTGTGCAAATTCGGGGACAAGAGGCAACCAATCATATGTCTTGGACAGAACTTAAAAATCTTATGATAGAACACTTTGGACCGATAAACAAAATTCAGAAATTAGAACAAGAACTTTGGAATCTAGAAATGAAGGGTGCAGATCACTTGGAGTATACCCACCGCTTTAACGAGCTGGCTCGTCTAATCCCATGGTTAGTTACCCCAGAATCTAAATGTACTGAACGCTACATTTGGGGTTTAGCCCCTGAAGTCAGGAGTTTGGTTAATTCAACTGGCCACGTAACTTTCGAAAATGTCGTGTTACAAGTCGATATTGTGACTCTGATTTGATTAGAAGTGGTATGCTTAGAATGCCTGGACAATCCTCTGGTACAAAACGAACCGAGTATGAGGCGGAGGCACAAGGAATATGTGGTTATCATCATATAGGTGAATGTCGAACAAACAAACAGAATAAACATGCACGCACCACGATGCAAAATTACGACATTACCGATTCTGATGTGAAACAAGAGAAGTACAAAGGGCTTTTGCCAAAGTGTGGAAAATGTGGTTATCATCATATAGGTGAATGTCGAACAAACGGGTGTTATAGATGTGGCAAGGTTGGACACTATGTTTATGATTATAAAACCATTGTAAACACTACGAACCAGCCATCTCAAATACCACAGCCGCACCATCCACAACTACTTTGACCGCAACCAATCCGTTTACAACCAATACAATTAACCCAACCTATGGTAAATGACCTTACCTGTTATGAGTGTGGTAGTACAAAGCACTTCAAAATGGAGAACAAGCATTGATGTTTAACCAGAATAGAGATCGCTTTCGTGATTGACACGAGTGGAACACGACCAAATCCGAATGTAATAGCAGGTACGTTCACCATTTTTGACTAGTGCGCTTCAAATTAAATAAGACGTGTATCATTAGAAGTTCATTTGGTTAACTTCCTACCCTTCGAAAAATATATTTATTAGTAAATTAATAAGCCCTTATGACATAGAACTCTCTAACAGTAAATGTATAACCGGGTTAACCAAATAAACCGAAATTATTCCTTTGTCCTAAACAACCAACCATTCCTTATTAACCCACTCCTAGTAGAGTTAAAAAGTTCTGGGGTAATAAACATGGACTAATTATTTGAGATCAGAAATGGAAATCGTATATAAAGACAAGACTGTCAGAATACCTCTTCTAAATAACGAAATGATCGAAATACAACAAGGAGGCCTCAGAATCGAATATGCCTTTCATATCCTATCTTAAACTAGATATTAAAATGGTTACATCAAAGAGTTCATGTAAACCTCAGCGGGATGAAAAATTTTTCAGTATTACTTAAACCATGTCCTCCTAATTCAAAAGGAACTTAGATTATGAATGGAAGTGAAACAAAATAATAGCATATACCCCCAATGACTAAACACGGATGAGAGAAATATATTATCCGTAACCGAAATTATGGAACAATTGCTTTTATACCCAAGATCTGGGGGCATTACTTGTATACTACTAACGGTACGAGTTACACAACCGTAAAGACCTACGAGAATCAAAACAAGTTAAATAAGAGGCAATGGAGATTGGGTGAAATTTTTAAACAATCATAACTATGAAAACCGAAGAAATTCCTTACTACAAGAACCGAAACTTGAACTTCAATCTTTTATAGCCTTAATAACCAGGTGATGAACGAAGAAATGTCAGGCCAGATGATCGGTTAGACTGAGTACTAATGTAAAGATGTAAGGGAAATTTATGAAGGAGCTGGTATGAGAAAGATCATGAGCACATGTGTTGTAAAGTCGTGCACTATAATAAGTTAAGGTGGAATACTAAAGATACTCGGGGATGTTACAACAGTTTGAAATACCCCAGTCAAAAGGGGAACAAATTATAATGGACGTCTTAACACATGTTCTTGAAATATCCCGAAAAAGCAATGCAAGCTGAATGATAGTTATCTGATTAATCCACTCCGAATACTTTCTTCTGATTTGTAACAACTACCCAACTGAAAAACTCACCTTAACAAAATCTTATCCTTGGTGAGTTGTGTATGAGACTTTAAATCCCTAATTGACCTGAACACAGTCTGTAGGCCTCTAACAAACAATCAATATTCAAACATTAGAGGAAAGTGAGACCGATAATTTCAATCCTTGTACGTTAACAATCATCTTATATTATACAATTGGTTATATACTACATTATACGAGCACGAATATAACTCGCCATCTTATTCAATTGGAAATTGGCAACCCCCCCCCCCCCCCTAAAAACCAAAATCCGAATTGATTTCAGGAATCATGAATATAGCTCGTAATATTAAAAACAAACTGAAAGCCGCCTGAGGCTAACAAAAGGACTATGCCAATATATGTGAGAAGTTATCAATTTTTGAAAGTTGATAGTTGAGTTTATGAAACCGATGAGTTGACTAAAAATACATGTAACCATACAAAATTGTCTCGAAAGTTAATCCCTTAACGTATTAAAAAAAATTATCTCACTACCGATAGTTTATATATATATCGAATCAAAATGAGTGCCTTACCGACAGGTCGGATGTGATACCACCTGAAAACTTGTATACAACTAAAATCTATCAAGGGACCCATGAAAATGTTGAACGAGGAAAATCAAACAGTTACGACACAACTAAAATTTATTAAATAAAGTTCGGTGGAATCCACATCGGGAAACCATATACACTGGAAAACGAAAGAATGAATTCCAAAAAACACGATTATAAACATTTCCCCTAAACATGTATTTGTTATATTGAATTTCGGGGATGAAATTTCTTAATTGCGGGAGAATGTGACATTCGTGACAAAATCAAGTATGCCTTAGTATTTGTTTATCAAATATACGATAACCGCTTATGGCGTAGCAATCAAATGATTAACCGAACAGGTCTGGTTATGACCCAGATATCCCGAGGGCCATCTATAAGTAATATATGTCTAATATAAGCCAGTATATTGAAATTAAAGCCTTAGTATGATTGCAAACTAGTTAAATAAAAACATGCTCGTTTAACTACCCGCTATGAACTTAAACGCGAGAGATGGTTCAGAAACAAGCATTATATCATCCGTTAAGCCGAAAAAGATTCACTAAACACTTGTTAGGGTTGTTTTAAACGATCCGTAAAAATATTTTTGATTTTTACAAACAAATACTACGTTTTTCTAAATTTATACAAAAATGACCGAAAAACAATCGTTTTCGCGATGCTTGTCGTACCCGAAAAATTTTTGGCACCAAAAACTGAACCTGAAATAAATTTTGTCTTGGCTTTTCACGTATGGGCAGACAAATAGAGAAAATTGGGCCAAAATGGGCCCTTGACAATTCCGACCGTCAACTTTGATTTCTCACCCACTTTGTTATATCTTCATCCTTAAGCATTATAAACTATCATTTTTCACAAGCTATGTACCCAAAGCAGCTGCTTAACATCTAGTCTATCAAAAGCCAGCAAGAACTTGGTTCAATTCCTTCATTTTAATCAATTTTTAAATTTGTTATTTATGTGTAATAATAAATAAACATAGTTTGATTGCTAAAAATCACTTCTAACCATGCAAAAACCCTAAAAATTGTCCAAAAACATGTTTTGATCCTACACATGGTTAGGAATCTAGTTTGATAAGTTTTTTTGGCCATAAACACGGATTACAGGCTTTAAACGACGTTTTTACGGTTCAAAAGTTCGGTTTAGAACCCTAATGGAAACCCTAACTTTCATGGATGGTCTCTTGATGATACATGCTTGGTTTGTGATATAGGACCTGTACCTAGTTTACTTAGAAGCACAGGAACACGGAAAGTTGCATAGGAGAGCGAAAACGAACGAAAAACCGCAAAGGTAATGCCGAAATGTTCAATTACAGGCTGTTAAGATTCAATTGTGATATACATATTGTTAGGTTATGAAACTTTGAAGGGACATTAGGGACCATATCATTGAGTCCCTGTTCAAATTTGGTAATTTTTCGACCATCCGAGAATATTTGGCGAATTTATTACCGAACTAGGGCGTTTATTTGGGAAAAATAGTTAAAATGCTAGAAAAATTATGAAATTTTTTAGGGAACTCCGATTTTATATATTATGATCACATGTGAATTTGGAGTCATTTGGAAAACCCTAGGTATGTTTGGTGCATTTGCGTTTATTCAGATTTTCATAGCCGTTTTTGGCTGGAAATTGATATATGGCAAGATTGTTAGCTTTTGGATTTGCTACAGGTTATTTTGAAAAGTGTTTTTGTCACTCTGGAATTTTGGCGGATTTTTCGAAAATCATTTGGTTTAAACGGATGATTTTCGGGCTAAATATTGCATATAAAATGATTTTTATAAATTTATAATTCAATAAATAATTCCAGAAATATTTGTATAAAAATCTACATATTTTATTTGATAAGTGTCTATATTTTCAAGATCTAATGATTAACGGATAATTAATTATTCTAATTTGAAGATTAAATAAATTTAATTCTAACAAAAACCGGCAAGTTCGTGATTAACGAACTTGTTGGAATATCAAAGTATAAAAAATGATCAAGAAGCATATTTTCGGATTAATTATGTAAAAAAAAACTTTTTGCCAGAAATCCATACAATTTGGATAAATTATGCGCGTTTTTCTCCACCTCAAACTAAATAAACGGGAATGAACCCTATGGCAAATCCAGACCCTTAAATTCTGATCTTTCTTTATAACTTAATCGTTTCATCAACCAACATGTTTACCTAAGATTACATTCCCATAAATGTTTTCCAAACGCATAAACAAACAACTTGGCCCAGCTGGTGAAACGGGGAAACTGAGCCGAGTTCGATTTTAAACATTAGACATTGAACAACATTACAATCTAAGCCTATTGACACTTTCTAGGTATTACAGCCACACCTAGACTAGCTATACAACCAGCTTAGTATAAAGATTATAAAAATTTTAAAATATTAATATTATTATAATATTGACTTTAGGGACTAAGTAATAACATGGAAACCAACCCTGAGCTGATTTCGCACTTAGTGCCTACAAAACCGTGAGTTTTATGACCCTTCTTTTCAATCTATTTATGAACTTTCTGGGGTGAAAAGTATAGTTACATACGTTATCTATCTGGAAATGGTTCAGGATATAAATTACCTGAACGTTTTCATACAAAAGTCCCTACAAACATAACTACTGATTACATGTGAATGAATGGTGAATAGTATCGTTGAATGATAAATTAAGTGGACATGGTACGAATACCATGTCATAATGAAATTACACGTGACAACACGTTTATACAAATACATTGTGTACTGTTAAACACAACAAGCGGTGAATAACGTGGTCTGTAATGGCCATGGGGATAACGTGGTCTGTGAAAACCATGGGAATAACGTGGGTAGTGAAGGCCACGTGGATATTATGGGCGGAAGGGGATCCTCAGTTTTTGGTGATACGTGAAAAATACTATATATGTGCATAAATATGTATATATGTGTATGTCAATCTACATGCTATGTGAATAGGCGTAGGAAATAATGTGGTGTAGGAAATACTAATTATTTGTGTATACACTGTGTAATGTTGGATGTTACGCGGAACCGTTGTGGGCGGAAAGGGGGACTAGAGTGGTTGATGTTATGTGGAACCGTTGTGGGCGGAAGAGTGGCCACAGTGGTTGATTAAACACGGAAATTGAAACACGTAGTTTGAACAAACAATCACGATTTTATAGTAATTTCGAATTTATATTATAAACTTACATGCATGCATATGTTCACACAGAGACACATCTATACTTATATACAAACGTAAATAAAATTTTTATATATGCGTACATGCAAACTAAGACTTTGTGGTACGCAGAACTGATTTCGTTAAAACTTATGAAACTCACCAACTATCGTAGTTGACCTTGTCTTTAAACATGCTTTTCAGGTAATCAGAAAGGCAGAGTAGATTGATTATAAGTTACTTGTTGGATTGTGATCGATGTTGTGAGCATTTGATTTATAAGTAAAGTAATTGAAGAGCTAGTTTTGATTGTATCACGTAGTTTGTAAAAGATGTTTGAATAATGTAATATATTGTAAATTAGGTAGTAATGTTTCTTTATGAACAATGTATTCGATACAAGTTGTATCTATTGCATTTTCGTTTTACGCTTCCACAAATCGCTTAACGGGGTGTGACAAAGGAGGCCCGCTTTTCGTCGAACCGTGACTGTGTCAAATATATTACTCGAGGAAGACTCAAGGTGAGGAGGCTGGTGTTACATGATTATGTTTTGTTGAACCATGACTGACTCAAATATATTACTCAAGGAAAACTTGGGGTGAGGAGGCTCGTGTTATGTGATTATGTTTTGTTAGACCATGACCAAGTCAAATATATTACTCGAGGAACACTCGGGGTGAGGAGGCCGTGTTGCGTGTTTGACCAAGGAAAATTATTTATTTGTTTTCTTATGATTTTCTCTACTATTTTTATATTTATTAATTTAACTGAGTTATAAATCTTGTTTATAAAAACATAAACTCACTCAGCTTAAGCTGACTTTGTGTGTATGTTAGATTAATTTTCAGGTTGAGAAGCTATGGGTTACCGCTTGTACCTGCTCGAGACTACCCGGATGGTTGAAGACATATCTAGTCGAAAACATTAATAAAACATACAATTTTTTTGTATTTGCCTATGAATTTGATTTTTTGGCTTATTTTACTGGTTCTGGGATTTGGTACTTGACTATTTTCCGCTGCATGTGTAAGGCCCCGAACCCCGGGAACCCCACAGTTGGTATTCATGTGAAACACTTAAGAAAATAGTTAAACTTGAAAACGGTTTCTTCCATTAAAACAAACATCTCAGAGTATAATTCAGCGGAAAACATAAATAATAAAATAAGTTCCCAAAACCCGGGAATTTTGCCCAAAATCAACATAGTTGTCTTTAAATAAAAACTTTTAATAATAAGTGTTTAATAGTAAAACTTCGGTTCCCGTATGCCCTTCACCGTCCAAGTAGCTTCGTGAGCATCCAAGCGATAAGTCATCCTCTTCATAACCTGAAACTCACACTAACATGCACACAAAGTCAGCTTGAGCTGAGTGAGTTCAAGTTTTGAGTAAATAACATCTGTAGTAATAGTTAAGATAGTCAAACCAAATGTTTTAAAAAGTAAAAGGGTACATCCATCAAATCCTCATTACCGAGAACTAAACATCCTCATACATACATATACAAAATGTATATGTAAACATCATTTCAATTACATCTCTATATATATCACATTATATATATATATAACATCCACGTATAACATCAGGGTCGAGCAAACGTACAACCCAAACACGTAACATCAGTGCATGCAAACACAAAGTAGGCATACACAACATCAGTAGTCGAAACGACTACAACATCTCTAGATATAGGCCAAGAAATAATGTATATACAATATATATATATATATTTAACATCCCAAGGCCTACCATATGCTAGCAAGCCTATATAAATTCGTTTAAAACCTTTCATCATGTAAGAAAACATTTAGGTGTGCATGCTAGCCTAAAGGTAAAAGAGTAAAAAGGGCATCACGAACTCACCTGAAATCAATCGAACACCTACAACGAGCTAGGAATCCCTAAGTGCACAATCACAAGCAAGGGCCAGTAAATTATACACAACACGTTACTAAACTAGACCCTAAGAACACTCTTGCCTAATGGGCCGCTCAAGGCCCAACACGTGGCCCAAGGCACAACAACTTGGCCCAAGGCCCAACAGCTTGGCCCAAGGCCCAACACTTGGCCCATGGCCCAACAGCTTGGCCCAAGGCCCAACACTTGGCCCATGGCCCAACAGCTTGACCCAAGGCCCAAGGATAGTCAAATCGGGTCGAATGCGCGTGCAATAAACCTTAAAACCATTTGTTAGACGAATCAGCCCCGAATGGACCAAATTCCATTTTAAATCTTTTCATTCATCAAGATTATGTCACCCGAGTTGATAGGGTTGACGGTTCCTTTTTACAACTCTTACTTTAACGTTTAAACAAAAATTCGTGCACCGCCGACTCGATTGACGAAGCACTAACCACAACAGCCCCGAGTATCAAAAAAATAATTTTTCCACAGCTCTTAAACCCCCCTAGGGCTGTAAAAACTTATTCGGTCGGTCACCCGATCAATTAACGCCTCAAACTCAACAATTTGCAATTATATACCCGATAAACCCGAGTTTTCCAACTAAAATCGATTGACTGACCTAAACACCTCCATTGGCCATGAAATTATAATATGATGTACATGTCATACCTAGTGGGATGTTGATGCAAAAACCTCACTCGAAACAGCCTCGGAAAAGCTCAATTGGGCAGCCACCGGGTTAGCCTACAACACGAAGTTTTTCGATCAATACGCGCAATATAAGGATCAATTAACGTGTAAAAGACTTGGGGAATCGTAGTACATACCTTGAATTGAAATTCTAAGGCATAGAATTGGCTGCAAAAAAAGGAAAATCGTGGTCTTGGGTCTCCTTCTACCTGCCGATCGCAGCTATAGGGGGGGGCTAGGGTTAGTTTATGTTATAACATAATATTTTACACTCTAGTCCCTACAGATTGGAGTGTAAGGCAAAATGGAAGGAAATGTTAGGTTCTTTAACGTACCGGGATGACGTAAAGGCTTCCGAGAAACATCGGTTAAGTCCCAAGTGTTATACATACTCTACAATCCTAAATTCTTGAAACCGGAATTAAAGGGCGTTACAAGTCCACCCCCTTTACAATGGGATTCGTCCCCGAATCCCGATGCGACAGGAACAACTGCGGATAATGCTTCATCATCTTGTCTTCGAACTCCCAAGTGGCCTCGGAACCCCTACGGTGTTTCCACTGCACCTTCACCTGACTAACCACCCTATTCCTCAAACGCCTCTCCTGATGGTCAAGAATAGCAATCGGTTGTTCAACGTAGTTCAGCTTACTATCGAGTTCAATATCATCGAGAGTCATAGGGGCCTCTTCATCCGCTAGGCATTTCCTCAGATGGGACACGTGAAAAGTAGGATGAATCCCCGCGAGCTCCTCGGGCAATTCCAGCCTATATGCTACCTCACCGACTCAGGCCAATATACGGAACGGGCCAATAAACCTCGGACTGAGCTTCCCCTGCTTACGAAAACGAATAATGCCCTTCCAGGGAGAAACTTTTAACATAATCCGATCCCCAGCCTCAAACACAATAGGCCTTCGCCTTTTATCTGCATAAGAATTCTGACGATCCTGCGCGGCCTTCATAAATACTTTAATCTTGTCGAGCTTCTCAGTCGTAGCCTCGACCACCTCTAATCTACCCCACTGCTTTTGACCAACGGAACCCCAACAGACTGGAGTCCTACACCTCCTACCATACAACATCTCAAACGGTGGCATCCCAATCGTGGTGTGGTAACTGTTATTATACGAAAACCCCACCAATGGTAAGTAACGGTCCCAACTACCACCAAAGTCGATAACACAAGCCCGCAACATATCCTCGAGGGTCTGAATGGTCCTCTCGGACTGACCATCCGTCTGCGGGTGGTAAGCAGTACTGATGAGGAGTTTGATGCCTATCTCCTCGTGAAACCTTTTCCAAAACCTGGAGGTGAAACGCGTATCCCTATCCGAAACAATAGATACCGGCACCCCGTGCCTAGAGACGATCTCACAAATAAACACATCGGCCAGCTGCTCAGAACTAAAAGTCTCTCGAATCAGCAAGAAATGGGCGCTCTTGGTCAATCTATCCGCGATTACCCAAATGGTGTCATAGTTACCCCTAGGAGTACGAGGTAGTTTAGTCATGAAATCCATCGTAAGGTGCTCCCATTTCCACTCAGGTATTTCCAACAGCTGAAGTTTCCCAAATGGCTTCTGATGTTCGGCCTTAACTTGTAAACATGTCAAACACTTACTCACGTACTAAGCCACCTCAAATTTCATCGCAGGCCACCAATAATTTTTCTTCAAGTCTTGGTACAACTTGGTCGCGCTAGGGTGAATAGAATAGTGCGTCTTGTGTGCCTCATCTAAAATTTTATCTCTGAATCCCCCATACCTCGGTACCCATAAACGACCATCCTTATACTTCACCCCGTCACCGCCATCTTCCAACAATTTCTCCTGACCCCAAACACGTTCTGACATAATCCATTCCACCTGCAACGCTTATTGTGGATGTTGGCTATTTGATTCAAAATATCGGGTTTGAGAATAAGCTGGTAGGATTTCACACAAATCGGCTTCGGTCTCTCCTTCCGGCTCAACGCGTCGGCCACCACGTTAGCCTTACCGGGGTGGTACATAATATCCAAATCATAATCATTAATCAACTCCAACCATCTTCGTTGGCGCATATTCAGTTCCTTTTGTTCAAAGAAGTATTTTAAACCCTTATGGTCGGTATAAATAACGCAAGGAACACCGTACAAATAATGTCTCCACAACTTAAGCGCAAACACCACCGCCGCCAGCTCCAAATAATGGGTAGGGTAATTTGCCTCATGAGGCTTCAACTGTCGTGAGGCATAAGCTATGATCGGGGCATGTGTAAATCTGTTCTTCAACTCGAGAAAAGCCTCCTCCTGTTCCGTACCCCAAACGAAATTAACAATTTCTTAGTCAGCTTGGTCTGAGAAGAAGCAATTTTCGAAAAATCGGGAATAATGCGGCGGTAATACCCCGTTAAACCAAGGAAACTACGGATTTCGGTTGGAGACCTAGGAGACTCCCAATCATTCACGGCTTCCACCTTTGCATGGTCAACCAGAATACCACTCGGGTTAATAACATGGCCCAAGAATTGAACCTCACGTAAACAGAAGGAACACTTAGAAAATTTCGCATACAATTCGTTCTTTCGCAGAGCCTCCAACACTTCCCTGAGATAACCGGCGTGATTGGATTCACATTTAGAATACACAAGAATGTCGTCGATGAACACAATAACCGAACGATCGAGCATCGGTCTACACACCCGGTTCATAAGGTCCATGAACGCGGCCGGTGCGTTGGTCAAACCGAAAGACATCACCAAAAATTCGTACTGTCCATAACGAGTGCGGAACGCAGTCTTAGGAATATCTTCCTCCCGAATCTTTAGCTGATGATACCCGGACCTAATGTCGATCTTCGAGAACCAACTAGCTCCTTGGAGCTGATCAAATAAATCGTCGATCCTTGGGAGAGGGTACCAATTTTTGATAGTGAGCTTATTCAACTCACGGTAGTCAATGCACATTCGCATGCTACCGTCCTTCTTCTTAACGAACAAGACCGGGGCACCCTAAGGCGAGATGCTCGGTCGAATAAAGCTCTTATCGAGCAAGTCTTCCAACTGAGCCATAAGCTCCTTCATTTCATTTGGCGCTAGGCGGTAGGGAGCTCAGGCAATGGGCTTGGCGCCCGGTAGAAGGTCTATCTGGAACTCGACCTCGCGATCCGGCGGCACATATGACAAATCATCTGGAAATAAATCCGGGAAATCCCGAACAATAGGAACATCACCGACGGTAGCCACCTCGGTATTCACATTCATAGCATACGCCAGGTACGCCCCACACCGCCGCTGCATCAACTTTCTCGCCTTAAGCATGGATATAATTTGTGGCGTCGTAACATTCTGATCACCAAAGACCGTAATTCGAGTCCCATCCGGGGCCTTTAGACAAACGAGTTTCTGACCAAAAATGATCTGAGCATCAACATTCGCGAGCCAATCCATCTCGAGCACCACATCGAAACAACCAAGCGGCATTAAATACAATCGCACCGGAAACCTAAAACCAGACAACTCGATGGAACAACCCTGAATGGCCCAAGACACGGACACGGATTTTCCTACGGCGACCTCAACCTCAAACCCATCGACTACACGCTCGGGTGATTTATTCAACACGGAATAGAATGTGGTAGACACAAAACTCCTACTGGCGCCCGAATCAAATAAAACTGAAGCCTGTAACTCATCAAGTAGGAAAGTACCAGGGACGATATTATACTACTGCTTAGCTACACGGTCGACACATATGATTTAAAAGGAACAAGAAATTATAACGGTGAACTGAAAGCAAAATAAGGAAAAACTACCTGAAACGACATCCGCATCCTTTTTCGCTTCCTTCTTGGAGATGTTGAAGGCCGTCGCCCTGGCCTTCGGCTTCTCATCCATCTTCCCCCTCGAGGAAGTCCCCTGCCCGGATCCCCCCCCCCCCCCCGCGCCTTACTGGAAGGACAGTTTGATGCTAAGTGACCCGAACCCTTACAGCGGAAACAGGTCAATGTCGGACACTCGAAATGAGGGTGTCCTACCTTATCACAACGAAAACAAGTGCCAGACCCAATCCTACATTGCCCCTTGTGCGGCTTCCCGCACTTCTTGCAATTACCGAACTCCGCACCCCTTTTAAACTCAGAAGTCTCAGTCCTTACCCTTTTCTCAGACGGATTAAATTTGCTTCCCCGGGCCGCTTGCCGTACGAATTTGAGTTCCATGTCTTCCTATTCTCAGGTGGCCGCAACTTCTCCCTCTGATCATACAGCGTACCTGCTAGAGTGACCACCGAGTGAAAGGAGTTCATGTCGGTAGTCAACAAACCCCTACGGATATCCACCGGAAGCCCCTTCACGTACTTCTTAATCCTGTTGGTCTCGGGAGTAACCAAATCGGGACATAAACGAGCCATCTTGTTAAACTTGATGGTATACTCCCGATGTGACATAGTACCAGCCTCCAAGGTCAAGAATTCCTGCTCTATCTTATCCAATTCATGCGGAGGACAAAACTGATCGAGAACCAATTTCTTCAACTCATCCCACATCATCCTCCTAATCGAACGATCACCCATAGCTCGCGCCAAGTTATCCCACCAACATAGTGCCTCGGAACGAAGCGAGGCAGTAGCATAAGTCACCATATCATCCCTCTTGCACTTACTAACCCTCAGAACTGCCTCCATCTCTCTCACCCACTGATGTGCTACCAATGCATCTTTAGTACCATCGAAAGAAGGGGGGTCGCACTTCTTAAAGTCACCATACGAGTAACCCTGGGTCAATACACCAATTTCTTCAACTCATCCCACGTCATCCTCCTAATCGAACGATCACCCATAGCTTGCGCCAAGTTATCCCACCAACATAGTGCTTCGGAACAAAACGAGACAGTAGCATAAGTCACCATATCATCCCCCTTGCACTTACTAACGCTCAGAACAGCCTCCATCTCTCTCACCCACTGATGTGATGCCAATGCATCTTTAGTACCATCGAAAGAAGGAGGGTCGCACTTCTTAAAGTCACCAAACGAGTAACCCCGGGTCGATACACTAATTGTCCGCACCTCATCTTCATCCCCACTCGGCACATACACTTCCTCTTCCTCTACGTCATGTACCTCCGTACTCATCCTTCCCTTATCCGATACCCTTACCAACCAGTGACTCCTCCATGGCCCTGACGGCCTCAGCAACGATCTCCGGAATGGCGCTATGGAGTACCTGGTAAAACTCATCGGCGATAGCCACGCGCATAGCAGGATCTAAGGCGGGGTTATCCCCCTCTTCATGAATCGGGGTGTCCTGCTGGGAAGTAGGAATCTCACTCTCGGCTTTGGCACGTGGCTTAGGACCACGACCGCGACCACGAACACTAGAACCACCTCTCTTAGCTGCTCGAGTATTAACCATGACTTATCCCTACAAAAACAGAATTTTAATATGGTTAGGTACAAGTGGAATTAGAACATGTAAGGTAAGGGTAAACTGCTAATGACGTTGATCAAGTGTAATTAGCCGTTTACTTTACCCGCCCGTCCTAATCACTCCCTGCCCCTACCCACATTAGCCTTCTATCTAACACTTAAACAGTTAATCACATACTGGAAACTTTTAAACTTTAAGGAATCACTAATAATCTAAAGTTACCTCTTGACGTGCAGCTACTCGTGGTGGGCATACTGGTCTCCTTTCATACATTTCGAGTCCAAGCATTCGGGGATGCTCGGATCCCTCGAACCAAGGCTCTGATACCAACTTGTAAGGCCCCGAACCCCGGGAACCCCACAGTTGGTATTCATGCGAAACACTTAAGAAAATAATTAAACTTGAAAACGGTTTCTTCAATTAAAGCAAACATTGAGAGTATAATTCAGCGGAAAACATAAGTAATAAAATAACTTCCCAAAAACCGGGAATTTTGCCCAAAATCAACATAGTTATCTTTAAATAAAAACTTTTAATAATAAGTGTTTAATAGTAAAACTTCGGTTCCTGTATGCCCTTCACAGTCCAAGTAGCTTCGTGCACGTCCAAGCGATAAGACATCCTCTTCCTAACCTGAAACTAACACTAACTTGCACACAAAGTTAGTTTGAGCTGAGTGAGTTCAAGTTTTGAGTAAATAACATCTGTAGTAATAGTTAAGATAGTTAAACCAAAAGTTTTATAAAGTAAAAGGGTACATCCATCAAATCCTCATTACCGAGAACTAAACATCCTCATACATACATATACAAAATGTAAACATTCTTTCAATTACATCTCTATATATATCACAGTATATATATATAACATCCACGTATAACATCAGGGTCGAGCAAACGTACAACCCAAACACGTAACATCAGTGCATGCAAACACAAAGTAGGCATACACAACATCAGTAGTCGAAACGACTACAACATCACGAGATATAGGCCAAGAAATAATGTATATACATATATATATATATATATATATATATAACATCCAAGGCCTACCATATGCTAGCAAGCCTATATAAATTCGTTTAAAACCTTTCATCATGTAAGAAAACATTTAGGTGTGCATGCTAGCCCAAAAGTAAAAGATTAAAAAGGGCATTACGAACTCACCTGAAATCAATCGGACACCTGCAACGAGCTAGGAATCCCTAAGTGCACAATCACAAACAAGGGCCTGTAAATTATACACAACACGTTACTAAACTAGACCGAAAGAACACTCTTACCTAATGGGCCGCCCAAGGCTCAACACTTAGCCCAAGGCCCAACAACTTGCCCCAAGGCCCAATACGTGACCCAAGGCCCAACACCTGGCCCAAGGCCCAACAACTTGGTCCAAGGCCCAACACTTGGCCCAAGGCCCAACAACTTGGCCCAAGGCCCAATACTTGGCCCAAGGCCTAACAACTGGGCCCAAGGCCTAACAACTTGGCCCAAGGCCCAACACTTGGCCCAAGGCCCAACAGCTTGACCCAAGGCCCAAGGATAGTCAAATCGGGTCGAATGCGCGTGCAATAAACTTTAAAACCATTTGTTAGACGAATCAGCCCCGAATGGACCAAATTCCATTTTAAATCTTTTCATTCATCAAGATTATGTCACCCGAGTTGATAGGGTTGACGGTTCCTTTTTCAACTCTTACTTTAACGTTTAAACGAAAATTCACGCACCGCCGACTCGATTCACGAAGCACTAACCACAACAGCCCCGAGTATCAAAAAAATAATTTTTCCACAGCCCTTAAACCCCCCTAGGGCTGTACAAACTGATTCGGTCGGTCACCCGATCAACTAACGCATCAAACTCAACAATTTGCAATTCTATACCCAATAAACCCTAGTTTTCGAACTAAAATTGATTGACCGACCTAAACACCTCACTCGAAACAGCCCCGGAAAAGCTCAATTGGGCAGCCACCCAGTTAGCCTACAACACGACGTTTTTCGATCAATACGCGCAATATAATGATCAATTAACGTGTAAAAGACTTGGGGAATCATAGTACATACCTTGAATTGAAGTTCTAAGGCTTAGAATTGGCTGCAAAAAAAGAAAATCATGGTCTTGGGTCTCCTTCTACCTGCCGATCGCAGCTATGGGGGGGGGCTAGGGTTAGTTTATGTTATAACATAATATTTTACACTCTAGTCCCTCCAGATTGGAGTGTAAGGAAAATTGGAAGGAAAAGTTAGGTTCTTTAATGTACCGGGATGACGTAAAGGCTTCCAAGAAACGTCGGTTAAGTCCCGAGAGTTATACATACTCTACAATCCTTAATTCTTGAAACCCACTTTAACGGGCGTTATAGCATGTCACCACTAGACCGGTTTTAAATAAATTGAAATCGTTTTAACTTTTATTTATGAAAATTTTGGGTATGATGACCATTTGTTCGACTCTCGGGTTTTGGGATCTTACATTAAATAATATTGTTCGTGCTAAGTCTTAGCCGATTATATTTATGCTCATAATAATATTAAATTTTTCCAATTTTCGTCCAAAAATCCAAACTTTTTTCATTTTCATTAAGTTCGTAAAAGTCGAAATATTATATTATTAAATACCTTTTCGTTAACCTAGCAATCGTTTTCAAGATAAATCCCGATGAAATAAGTGCTTCGTGATTCCCTATATTAGTAATAGTTTGTTAATTAAATAATATTAAAACAATACTAAACATCGTTAAAATTTCGTTAAAACCAAAATATAATATTATAATATAAATGCCTTAAAATACTAATAAAATATCATAAAATAATACATATTCCCAACCAATAATTAACTCTTTTTGTTTCGTTAGCTAGTCTTCAAATTTTCCTATTTATTTTATTTATAGTTCGAGATGTTCAGTTGCTTCTGTTTCGTTATTATGCTTTCGGTTTATATTTCAAGTATCTTCGATTTCGAGGTGAGTTTCTCACAACCCGTTTTTGACACTTTTATTATTTTTGGTGGTAGCATATATATCTTATCTAATCAATGGTTTATCGAGTCATTTACAAAACTGCGATTCATATCATAGACTTGTGTGTTTACTTTCTTATTTGCTTATGTGCGTTGATTTCAATTTCTAGTGGTTGGCTAAATAAGTATGATCATACGCTCCCCTTTGCACTCAGGACCATTTTGTTATTAGTGGAAAAGGAAACCCCGATCCGTGTATGCTGGTTGTTACCAACTGGAAAGGACATTGCATGCGAAGTGGTTATAATTTTCAAAAGTTTCATAGAATTGCATGATTTTTATGTATTTATATAAAACATGTGTAAACTCACCAACTATTCAATTTGTTGACCGTATTTTATATATATGCTACATGTACCGTTAGTAGAAGATGACACACGGAGAAGATACTAGACTTAGGTTATTTAAACTAATTAGAAAACCACTTAATTGTATTATTTTCATTGTATTTCTTGTTTCAAACTTGTGTACTTGAATTATAAATTAATTAATGATAATATTGTCACTTAATAGTGTCACCTGTGTTTTGAACAATATGTACGTCACACCCGGGCGTTTCCGATTTAGCCGGGTGTTATACTCGGTGGTCTATATGACGCCGGCCCGTTTAAAGGCATAATAGTCAACATATTTGACTATCCGATTTCTCTAACTTCTGGTCAGAACTAGCTTTCGAGACAAAAGACTATTTTGTTAACCATAAAATTTTGAGTGTACTGGTCGGAACCCGACTCCTGACTCAAAGTGTAGATTCTGAACAGTACCAGCTCGTTTAAATCTTAAAAATCTCATAACTTGAGTTTTATAAACATGTTTTTAATCTGATTTCAATTGCATTATTCTTGGTTTTAATTATATTATACTGTCTCCTAGTTTCAAGATCGTTCGAATTAACTCAGTCAACACATAAAAGTTCAGTTTCTCGTTTATTTCTTATTATTTTTAAAACTCGCCTTGTTAATAAGGTGAGTAATCACTCCCCTTTTTCTACTGATTTTAAATACTTTTTGGAGATTATGCGTACTTATTAATACTTTCATATTACATACTATCCAAAACTAGCAAATCATGATTATTGTGTTGTTGATCAATTAAATGTTTATGAGCTATTTGCTTACTTGCTTATTTGTTTAATTCTAGCATCCGGAAAGGCCCGTCATCAATTCTAGCATAACTCATTGATTTGTTATAGTGGCCAAAGCCCGATTCGCAAGGCATTGATCAATTGACACCACTTACTTGCTTGTTGTTTAATTGTTGATACTCACAATATTGGTTTGCTTATTATTTTTTTGTTTATATATATATATATATTTATATATATATATTATATCTATTGCAATAAAAATCTGGTGATTACATACTCAACATGTTCTGTTGACAAGTCTATTTTTACACATATTGCAGAAAGTTTATCATTGATGATTGAAATGGTTGTAGAATTTAGTTTCACTTGGCTTTTGGTTACAAAATAAAAAGATATGTAATTGTCTTTGATTATTTGTTTTGGTCTTATTTGTAATTGTTTGAGACTTGTGTACTTGATTTGAATTTAATAAAGTAATTTAGATATTGTCACTAATATTGTTATGTTAGTACCTTATGAGCTGTGAACCAACAGTTCGCGCCCCGTCATATTTGGTAGTAGGTTGGGATGTGACACAAAATGGCAATAATTTTTTTTCTTTTCTACTTTTGGTCGTTACTTAACATAATTTTTAAAAAGGATTTAGGTTTTGTTTTTGTCCCTGTGGTGTGTCCCAAATTGCACTTTAATCTATTTTTTTTCCTGTAAGACATTGTAGTTTGCTTTTTTTTATTGTCATTTTAGTCTAGATAACTAACGTCATCCATTATTCCCATTAACTTGAAGGAGGATATTTTAGTCTTTTTAGCTAAGATACAATATTCTAATGTAAAGGTTGCAATCCATTGATGCATATAGTAAATAAAAACCCGATAAACCAAATAAATAAAACTCATGCACTTCTCTCTCTATTCTCTCGCTATCTTGTACTTGAAGAAGACTTGCTCCTACGAGCAAGAACTATCAACGAACAAGATCTCGTGAACAAGGGTTCTTATTATAGAAAACCACCCCGCCCCATCTTTACTCAGACTACTAACACCCATAAATACCGCATCTTTGGCGACCAACCCACAAATTTAGCATCTTAACCACCACACCCACCAAAAGTCACTATCTCTACCCTTTCCCTTCTCTTACGAAAGCACTGAAAATGCAACCCCCTCCCCCCCAACCCCCCACAACATAATCATCCTCTTTGTCGCAACCTAGACCTTTATCATTTGAACTAAAATAGCAACATAAATAAATTAAATGTAAGACACTATGTTTCATAAGGATAAACAAAATTGGATCAAACTATAAAAGTTGCAATTCGAGTCAAAACCACATAGACTAAACTATAAGTGAACTCTTTAAACAAATCAATTAATTTCTAAACTATAAATAACCATTCATTTAACCAATGTTGTTGAGACCGGATCATACCAGCCAATCAGAACGGGATTCGTTCCATTGATCGGTCCGACTCTATGTAGATCGTTCGACTCCCAGACAATTGGCCAGTTCGAACCAGTTTTCTGGTCTGACCTGGAAACTAAACCGGTTGTACCTGCATATTACGAAAAAAATATTTTTTTTGGAAATTCTTTTTTCACCCTTAATCATCGTTTTTGGTGAAAGTTGTCCGGCCTGTCCAGCCGGTTCGACCAGTTGAACCGGTGACCCGATTGCCTGTCCGGTTCGCTGTCCGATCCGGTTATTTAATGCATTGCATTTAACCCTTTATCAATAAAAAAAGTTTCTAAAAAAAAAAAAAAAACTTCAAAGCCTTTCGTTTGTTATTTCAACAATGTTTCCAAACAACTCATAATACACGAATCCCAACCAATACCCGATTCTCAACCAATACCTGTTTCTCGACCAAAAACCCTAGAAATACAAAACAAATGGTTGCATCAGACTTATCGTATCTGAAGGTTTATCGTTAATTTTTATTCAAGTTAAGATTTTGTTATATTTTATTTTAGATAATTGAATTATAATAGCTTTAGGAAAGGTTTAATCTTGATGAAGAAGTTTAGTAATTGGCTTGGAGGGAAAGTTTAGCAGATCTATAAATATGGGTCCAGATTATTTTTTTTTTGTTTGTCAAGAGGAGTCTCTTCTCTATGGAAATTTTGTGAACTTCGTTTGATTATATGAAAAGAGTCAAGGGTTGTCACACCAATATTGCGTGTTTGTTTGTTTGATCCGTTTGAGCCAACAATTGGTATCAGAGCTGTATTAAGCTCATACCGAGGTTCAAATATAGCGGTCGATCACAAGAAGAGTTTTATTGTAGCAAGAAGGTAAATTGAAGAAAAAAAGATTTGTTTGAAATTAATTGATGATGGTGGAATTATTTCGAAACACACAAGCAGGTAGTTAAATAAATTGTTAAGCAATCATAACCAATATATGTGGCTGGAGAACATCGATGAAAAAAGAAAAGGATATTCTTTGCTAGTGCTTGCAGCTCATGAATAACAAAGGAATTAAATATTTTTACGTTGCTTTTGCGTTATCAAGATTGCGAGACTATTGTTATTAGTTTTGTGGTTGTTTATTGTTTTTGTTGATCAAGATTGAAAAGATAGTGTCAAGTTGAATGATTAAGAAAAGTTGGTGGTGTTTGGTCATTTGTTGGAGACTGGTTTCAGGATCGGGAATCAATTCCAACTGAAAAGCAAACTTGAAAAAAAAGAAAAGATAGGAAAGACACAAAGTATGACTTTTGGGATTTCTGAAAGAATATGGCTTTTGGGATTTTATTGAACCTATAGTTAGTGTAGCTGTAAATGAAAGGAAGATGTACACAACGTTGGGGTTAATATGTCAAACCCTACCAGAAGATATCTTGATACAAGTTAGCCTACTCATTTGCTAAGGATGTAAGCTTGCTTTGAAGATTCGATTTCTTGGAATTGATTATGTACGAAAAGTAGTAGATGAAAAAGTAGCTCAAGAAACCGTTGAGAAAGAAAGATTGGATGAGATCATTGAGAAAGAAAGATTGGATGTGATTGTTCAAGAAGAACAAGCCAGTAAGAAGAAAGCTTTGGAAGCTGCAAAGAAAGAAAAAGCTATGCAAGCTGGTTTAGACTGTGAAGAAAAAGAAATAATTTCTTCAGAAAAATAAAAGATGATGGTGAATCTTAAGGTATGCTTTTTTGACTCAAACAACCTTGAAGATGAGAAAACTATTAAGATGAGTGAGCAGAAACAAAGTAAGAA
This sequence comes from Bidens hawaiensis, assembly GCF_021521415.1. Taxonomy (NCBI): domain Eukaryota; kingdom Viridiplantae; phylum Streptophyta; class Magnoliopsida; order Asterales; family Asteraceae; genus Bidens; species Bidens hawaiensis. The sequence goes on from NW_027491022.1 coordinate 4,542,481, forward strand.
GTCTTCTACTGATGATGATGATAACTGGAGAAAGGGTGTAAGGCCCCGGTCCCGGTGCCCTACATTAGGTGTTGGATTTACACGTAAACACAGTTCTAAATATCAGAGTTAAATAAAACTTACACTGAATAATTAAAACTTCAAGCATTATTACAAAATCTCAAATTTAAACAAACATTTAAATATGTCTTATCAATTCAAACATCGCAAAACTTCATAACTTCCAAATCTTCAGATGCCAGCTTCTTTATTTTTCTATCGTGTGTGCTTCCAAGCCAGATGCCTCAGTCTATTAGCCTGCGTGCATACTAAAAGTCAGCTATGTTGAGTGAGTCTAGTTGATCAGGCAACATACATTAAATTCACATACTTACATATACGTATCCAAAGATACATACTATATACTTAACATGCTTATATTTCGTTCATACAAACTTTCATTCATTCATACTCTCATACATTCATACTTGCATTGTTTCGTACCTTCTCGCTTTTAACTTTAGAATTATATATATATATATACATATATATATATATATATATATAACCATCTCTACATTTTTAAGAGCGTTTCCCCCTATACCTCACAGATATTATGGGGGTCTAGTCCCTACCATCACAGATATTATGAGGGTTTAGTCCCTAATGTCACATATATTATAAGGGTCTGGTCCCCATCATCACATATATTATAAGGGTCTGGTCCCTTTTTTCCGTACTTTCATTAAACCATACATCCGTCCCATACTTTTAATTATATTCTTTCCAACACGTACATACTCTTAACCTTTTCTATAGCATGTAATATTATTTATAACACATACAGGTGGCACACACTTACCACTTAAGATAAGCATGTTAACTAATCATATAGGATTACGCACACAATCCCGAAAAACATAACAAGGAAAGGGGCTAGAAACTCACCAGAAGTTGGTTCCTCTTGGAGTTAATGGTGATACATTTCTTTAATTGAGCACAGCTAACTGTTTAGTAAGTTACAAGTATCAATTATCTAGTTCTAAGTATTTCATACTTCTAGGTTCGTGAAACTCTCAGCGAACGAGGGTCTGGGGGGCAGTGCCCCTGGTAGTGGGCTTTAGGGGCGGCAGCCGCAAGAAGGGTCCAAATGCAGAGCCCCTGGTGGGGTCGAGCTGACCTTTATTAAGCCTTTATTAAAAATTTTATTTTCGCTAATAAGCCTTTATAAAAAATTCATCATAATCGCATATGAAACCAATCACATGACGAAATCTAATCACACAACATGGATGCAGTCCAATCGCATCGCATGGATGAAATCCAATCGCTTCGCATTGATGAAATCCAACCGCATCGCATGATGCAATCCAATCGCATCGCATGGATGAAATCTAATCGCATCGCATACCAAATGAATCACATTCTATTCATTAACGAATCGCATCGCATAAGCATGCGATGCAATCATACTCTGTACGATCCGATTCATCGTTTTCTTCATTTTACCATTTTTTAGACATTTTCCTCCGCGACCCATCCTTATGACCCGATTTTACCCTTTTAATGAGTTCTCGGTCATAACAACTTTGTCTACTTGCTTTTATATATAGCCCGAACGTCACTTGTTTATCCCATATCGCACCCGTTAAGCCATTTACTCTAAAACTTGCGTGTTCCTACCTCTATGAGGTCCGATTTGCCCTCATAACAAATCTTAAGACCAACTGATGTCTAAAACTTGCCGTTTTCGTCAAAACATACCTCACAGGTTTTGGGTTTGGTTCGGACCTGGACCAACCCACGGATCTAGACGTGTTTCTTGTTGTTTGATGATACCTGAACACGAATCCTTCCTTCCTTTATCTTGGATTTGGATCCAGGTTTGAAAGATAGTGTTTGTGTGTGTTCTTGAGAGTGAATGGGAGTAGTGTTATGGAAAAATAAGTGAGTGTGTTTGTGTCTCTAAGACTTTGTAGTTTATATACTCCTAGTCAATGGGCCATAAGTATTTATCGACAATTTAATGGAATTATTAAAGTTAATTATTGTATAATTTTATTGGAAAATAATTATTATTTTATTATAATTTTACTTAATTTTAGGCCTTTGATTATTTTAATAACATCTTATGCTTCAACGGAATTTTAGCGGTTTAATATTATTAGATAAATAATATATCAAAAATATGAGAAATAATATTTGTAAGACTCGGTTTAATGTTAACGATCTAAAACTAATTTTAACGGTTTAACGCAATAAACTAAACAATTAAAGTTTAATGTTTTATGATAACGAACGAAATAAAATAAGCCAGTTAACGAGTTTGGAAATTGGTTTTTATATGGTAAATGATGAAATATAATTTATATTTAATTTATAAAATATTTATTTGGTTTAAAATGATTTTATTTGATTTATTTTGAGTTTGAACTTATTTATTTAATTAATACATTTTTTTAAGTTGTTTTAAAAAAAATTAAGAAAACCATAGCCTGACCCGGATTCGATTCGAACCCGGGTCCTTGTGTTCATAGTCTCGTATATTAATTTAATCAATTGATCCAGCTATCAATTCAGTTTAAGAATGAAAACCAATAAATATAAATAATAGTTTAAGTCCATCTTCTATAATACAAAACCTAGTTGTTCAATTCGCCAAATTGATTCCATGTTTGATCGAATTGTGTTGGGGTTTTGATAAAATGGTAAAAACGATTAAAAACCCTATATCCATTACCTGGAAAAGTGGTTGATTGACGAAGAACAAGAACTTGGCCGGAATTTAGTTTGACGAAGAAATTATGATATCTAGAGTGTATTTCGGTATAATCAGATGTTGCGAGTGTGTATAGACAAAGAATGGGAGTCTATTTATAGCCTAAATCGAACCGTTGGGTGATTAATGATCATTTTTGCATTTTGATATTACTTCTGGTTGGGTCCTTAATTAGACTATTATAAGATGTTAATGCTCAATATTACGCTTGATTACAATTAGCCGTCAGTGGAGATCATCGTTACGTTTATTTAATTGACGTTAAAATAGCGTTTGAGGTGGTTTAATACTTCGACAGATTATTTACTTGTCGCAGGAATCTTTTGTCCGGAAAACGGATAGTGGGAGGGGCTGGTTGTTTAATATATATTATTGTGTTATATTTTAAAAACAATTTACACAAATGACCACTCTACTTTGGTTTTCTTTTGAAGACTTAAATTTATAATTACCACTTTAACCCTTATACTTTGAAATGTTATTATAATGAGTTGATAGTTTATAACTTTTGATATGTACAAAAAAAATCTAAAAGATTAAAGATTTGTTTAAACGTTTAAAAACTTGGTTTCAATGATTGGAAAAAAGACATAATAAACGAACAAAGGATGAACTTCAATCGTTGGAAATAATTTATTAATGATAAACAAAATAATACATCGAGACGACTTCTACGGGTCGGGTTAACGAATACAAAAATCAAAATCAAATACAACCACAATTGACGAATGTCACAGCATTCCCTACTTTTGAGAATTTCATCCCGAAATTAAGTAGAAGAATCTGTATCAAAAAGATGAGGATACCTAGTCCGCATCTGGTCTTCCCATTCCCAAGTAAATTCAGCACAATGTTTGGATTCCCAACGAACCTTTACCAATGGTATACGACTACCTTTGGTTTCCTTATCTTCACGATCGATTATTTCCACGGGTTTCTCAACAAAGTGCATTGTTTCATCGATACGCACTTCATCGAGTGGTATGTGGAGATTTCCCTTGGTTACACATTTCTTAAGGTTTGAAACATGAAACGTCGGATGAATATTCGAGAGTTCTTGCGAAAGCTCGAGAGTATAAGCCAAACTACCGACACGTTCGAGAATCTTGAAAGGTTCAACATACGAGGAGATAGTTTACATTTCTTCCGAAACAAACCACAGCCTTCCAAGGGGATACCTTGAGAAGGACACGGTCACCAACATTAAACTCTGGAGGTCGTCGTCGATTATCAGCGTAACTCTTTTGACGGCTACGAGCGGCTAAGAGATTTTGTCGAATTTGAGCGATTCGATCAGTAATCTCTTGAACAAGTTTGGGACTGGTGATTTGGGTTTCACCAATCTCACTCCAATAGATTAGGGAATAACATTTACGACCATACAGTGCTTTGAATGGAGCCAAACCACTCGTCTGAAAACTGTTGTTGTATGAAAACTCAATCAAGTGAAGATGAGAATCCCAGTTTCCACTGAAATCCATGACACATGACTTAAGCATGTCTTCGAGCATCCGAATGGTTCGCTCGGATTGCCCATCGGCTACAGGATGACAGGCTGTGCTAAGATCCAATCGAGTTCCCAACGCAGATTGAAGTGATGACCATAAACGAGAAGTAAAACGGCTACCACAATCGGAAATCATACGCAAAGGTACACCATGACGACAAAAAATACGCTGAACATAAATCTAAGCGAGCTGATCAACCGAGGACTTTTCGCTAATCGGAATGAAATGAACAGACTTAGTTAAATGGTCGACAATAACCCAAATATCGTCGTGGCGGCTTCGAGTTTTTGGGAGTTTGAAAACGAAATCCATGGTTACATCTTCCCATTTCCAAATAGGAATGTGCGGTTGCACGAGGAAACCGGATGGTCGTTGATATTGGCCTTAACTTTAGGGTAAGTAAGGCATTTTGCAACGTATAATGCAATGTCTTTCTTCATGCCAAGCCACCAGAAAGTGGACCGTAGATTGTAATACATCTTATATACATCGGGATAATGGAGTATCGAGACTTATGGTTTGTCCATGATGAATATGCAAAGATCGTCACAATTAGGCACCCAAAAACAATTAAGGTAATACAGCAAACCATCACTCTAAGTTTTGAGTTGAAGCTCGTCACCATAGAACAATTCGTCGTACATATTACCCTCGGTGACAGAGTCATGTTGGGCTTCAAAGATACGAAGTTAAAGATCAGTTTGAATGGACAAGCACATGGGTATTTCTACTTAGAGCGTCGGCTACAACATTTGCTTTACCAGGTGGTAGCGAATTTCGCAGTCGTAATTACTAAGTAATTCGGCCCATCGTCGTTACCGCATGTTTAGATCTTTTTGGTCGCAAATATGTTGAAGGCTCTTGTGGTCGGTGAATACCACACATTTAGTGCCGTAAAGGTAGTGTCTCCAATTTTCAACGCGAATACGACAGCACCAAGTTCGAGATTGTGCGTCATATAATTCCTTTCATGAATCTTGAGTTTCCATGAAGCGTAAGCGATAAATTTACCTCGTTGCATAGGGACACAACTGAGGCCTTGATTCGAAGCATCGTAATAGACAACAAAATCTTCATTGCCCTTGGGGAGTGCAAGAATCGGTGCATCGCAAAGCATACGCTTAAGAGTTTGGAAAGCTTTATCTTGTTTTGGCCCCTATTCATAAGGTTTATCCTTGTGAGTTAAAGCGGTTAGGGGCAAAGGGATCTTGGAAAATTTAGAATGAAGAGACGGAATAACCCACAAGACCAAGACATGAATGAACTTCGGTAGGAGAGGTTGGAGTATTACAATTCTTAATGGCCTCGAATTTGGTTGGGTTAACGTGGATACTGTTTTCGTTTACTATATGCCCTAAGAATGGAATTTCTTTCAACCAGATTTTGTACTTCGAGAAATTAGCATAGAGCTGTTCCTTCCTCAAAAGATCGAGGACGGAATGAAGGTGTTTCTCGTGCTCGGCTTTAGAGTTGGAATAGATAAGGATGCCATAAATAAAGAAAATCACGAATTTATCTAGATAAGGTTTGCATACACGGTTCATGAGGTCCATGAATACCACGGGTGCATTGGTTCACCCGAAGGGCATCATCCTAAATTCATAATGTCAGTATTGAGTCCGAAACGTGTTTTTGGGTATGTCATCTTCATGAACATGCAGTTGATGATAACCCGAACAAAGATCAATCTTTGAGAAGCATGAAGCTCCTTGAAGTTGATCGAAGAGGTCGTCAAAACGAGGCAAAGAGTAACGATTCTTGATTGTAAATTTGTTGAGCATGCGGTTGTCAATGCACATAGGAAAAGAACCATATTTCTTCTTGGCAAAAACGACGGGTGCGCCCCATGGAGACGAACTAGGATGAATGAACCTTTGTCCGAAAGTTCTTGGAGTTGATTAGACAATTCTTGCATCTCGGAGGTGCAAGATGGTAAGGAGCCTTCGTAATCGGGGTTGCACCAGGCACAAGGTCGATTCGAAATTCAACTTCATGAATAGGAGGGACACCCGAAACATCATCTAGAAAGACTTTGGGATAATAACGGACAACAGGAATGTCTTCGATCTTTTTTTCTTTCTTTTCAGCCACATGAGCTACGAACGCCACATACTTCTTGCGTAAGTACGTTTGGGCATGAGAACAAGTTAAGAAATCGAGGTTAGAAGAGAAGGCTTTTCATTCAATACACGAAGAAGTTGACCATCGGCAAGCGGAATGTGAATAATCTTTTCGAAGCAAACGATTTCAGCACGTTGAGAAGATAACCAGCCCATGCAAAACTGAATGAGGTCGACCAAAAAACTTGTGGCCGTTTAAGTTTAGCACGCAATTCCGAATAACAGAGTTGATCGATACTGATTAACGTTAGCTACTTCAACAGAATATGAGGTTTCGCAAGCAAAAGTTCAAAATCTAGGGACACGAAACTCATATCGGAACCGGTATCAAATGAAATGGATGCAAAGTGGTCGTTTATGAGAAACATACCGTTAACCACGTCGCCGTTTTGTTGAGCTTGATGGGCATTGATCATGAAAGAACTCCCACGAGCATCTTGTGGAGCTTGAGTAGCTTAGGCGACTTGGCCATGTTTGGGTGCAGGTGCTTGGATAGCTGGAATCGGTTGAGCCTGATTAGTCACCACTTATGGCTGATAAGCTTGGTAGGCTTGAAGTTGAAACTGCGAGGCTGGGACCAGCTGATGCGAATTCACGTTTGTAAGTCATGGGCACGCGTTGCGGAAGTGGCTAGGGTCACCATAGTTGTAACAAGCCCGCACTTGGTTAATGGGTTGAATAAATTGCATGGGACGAGTGTTTGGTTGAGCAGCCCGTGGAGGAGCAATTGGTAGCATAGTGGTTTCACGGAAAGTAAGGCTATGGTGCCCAAAATGGTTGGATCGAACAGATTGGAGACAACCGGTGTTAGCAGCATGATGACGTTGACACGTGTTACAAAACAGATGGGGTCAGTAATAGGTTTTTCTCAAAGGTGGTGCAGAGTTGGGGTGGGATTGAGGTGCGGTTTATTGAGTTAGTGCATAGTTTTTGCGCTTCTTGTTGTGGTTATGGGAGGAGATGGCGGGTTTGGATTCTTTTGGTTCAGTGGGTGGTTTTTCAGCAGGTTTCTTGGATCCTTTCAATGTCAATGTCTCGGTTTTATCATAATTATTGGTCATGGTTGCAGCAAGATTGATTGCGTCGCCAAGTTCTTTGGGAGAACTACTGAAGACATTGTCTTGGTAGGCCCCAAATATACTTATTGATGGCACGCGCTTCTAGAGTTCATTGAAACAGGAGGTGTAAGCTATATTGATCCAGAAATTTGGGAAGGAATATTGGAATCTTCTCAACCTCCTTAAGAAATTGGCTAAGTATGGACTACGAGAAAATTCGAATCATCGAGCATGGTTTACTACCTCGAGCATGGTCTTCCAGAAGCTATTTCAGTAAATTCTTCTAATTGTTGAAGGCTTCGAGCAAGCTACACTTCTCTGAGACAGAGTGTTCTTCTATCGAGTAGGATTGCCAATCGAGCAAACGACTTGATCATTCAGGTTTTAGGCAAGTGATCAGAGCACAAGTGATCCGAGCACATTGGTGTCGAGCATGGATGCAATAAGAAGATGTCATATGTTCTAAGTAAAGACTTGGATCATGGTTCAGTCCCGAGCAAGCTTTACATCCGAGCTTGCTAACGATTGTTCAATAAGTCACAAGGCAGGATTGAAGACATCAAGAAGAATATGCTTGCTCGATGGACAAGTTCGAGCAAAGCAAGGACTGGTCAAAAAGAATGAAGCGTACTATAGGAGAATATTTTCTATCAGAAAATATTCTAAGTAAAGTGTGCTTGAAGACTCTCATCGAGCATTCAGTGCATATCGAGTCTGCTAGAGCAAGATATATCAAGCTCGAAGACTCTGGCACTTGTATTTATTTTGTCACTTATTATGTAATGATTAGGCGATTCTAGAAGGAATGTCAGGGTCTATAAATAGGGTCCTTGGTTACCATTTAGGGTAAGTGTGGCAATTGTGGCAAATACGAGAGCTCAAACATTCCAAGGAATATTCTCCTTGTCTACTCGTACTGCCACCGCCTTCATGAAACCCTAGACTTTCACTGTTACATTAAAAGATATATTAAATGAAATGAATCTTTGTCTTTGATATTGTTCTTACCGACTATATTTTTTTGTTTCGTTGTTATTGTCTCATACCTTCGTTCCCATCTCTTGAGTATTCTGATTCTGCCGAAATATTCAATAGGCCTTTGGGAATAGATTTGTGTGTTCTTGTCAACCTTTAGAAGGTTTGCACCAGATTTATGGTCTTGACAAGTGGTATTAGAGCTTTGGAAGCTCTCTAAAGGCCACGGGACAGAAGGTTTTGAGGTAAAGTTTGAAGCTTTAAGGTTTTTAAGTACAGATCTGCAGCAATAGATGATCAAGAGGTATCAACAAACAAGATTCCATGACTAATCGGACAAGAAAACTTTATTCGTTGGAAAGTGTTGTTTAAAGCTGTGGTCAACTACAATGACCCAGAGCTGTGGAACTCAATCAAAGATGGACAGTATTGTTGGGACCAGGATCTTTGATCCTCAGAAATCAAGTATCATAGCAACAATCAGCGGGACTAAGGATCCTTTGTGGTTCAAGGATCCTCAACAGTCAATTCTAATCTATTTTTTGTAGGTATAACACGTGCTCACCAGAATTCCTACTATAACAGACAAAGTAATTTACTCTGTCTTCCCTTCTCGTCCACGCTCCTAAAACGTTCAAGTTTAAGAAATAAACAAACGTGGCCGAGATTATAGCATAAGTAGTTACTAGCCGTTATATCTTACTTATATATATATATCGAGTAATAGCTGATCAACACACAACACTTTTAGCACTAAGAGTTCATAGAAAACACTTGTATTCACGATCTGCTATTATTCCACCATTTGTAATCTTTTCAAGTTCAATACAATTGGCAGTGATAGTTTTCACTACCCGAGGTTTTTATGCCGGCGGGATACTAGTTGCCAAGGGCTTTTCCACGTATAAATCTTTGTGTTTATTGTTTACAATTGTTACTTTGATCGCATTAATTTACATTAGCACCAATCCTCACTTACGAATTTGGTTCGCTTATCCTTATCCCGATTTTTAACCAAAACAATTTGGCGCCCACCATAGGGCTCTTGGTGCTTTAATCACAAAAAATCCTTACCTTTATTCAATCCTTTGTTATCACTCACTCAATGGCCTCTCAAGGAAAAGCTATTCCTACAATCGCTGCCTCAAGTGTCCCGGCTCAAGTAACTTTACCACCGTTACCTGGCACTACGAAGCCACAAAAGCCAGTAGCTGTTACTCAGAAGAAGGAGACTGTTGTTTTCTCCGGATCAAAATCCACTACTGTTTCCCAAACAGTAACTGCTAACAATTACGTCTCTGTTTTGTGTTCACAGATGAGGAGCTATATGGAGCAGCAGAACAAGACTAATCAGAGGATCCTCTACGAGATCGAGGAAATTAGGAGGACAAAGAAGGCCGCTAAAAACACAAGCCCCATTATGCTGAGGATGCTTGATTTCAGCACTCCGGATTTGTCGGACCAAAGGTGCCCAGCATCCACGTATCCTCAGCAAAGATCCTCGGACCTCTCCCAAAGAAAATTCTCTGATCAATATTCGCAAGGATCCTCCATCCTTCAACAAGGATCTTTAGATCAACCTTTAAGACCCTTCAATCACCATTTGCAAGGATCCTCAGCATGCCAACCCGAACACTTAGGATTCCGTCAAGGATCCTCCAACCAACAACTTCAAGGATCTTTAGTCTTTCAATCCAGATCCTTGGGTTTCCAAACAGAATCCATCATCTATCAGCGTCCAGAATCGAACTATCCTTATGGAAAAGAGCCCCTTAAGGAACCCCGATCCAGGCCATTGGAGGTCCATGAAAGCGATTTCATACACATGCAAACTACTGCTCCTACTGGACCAACTGCTAATGCCGAAACAATATATCCCGAACGCAGCTGTGGAACTAGATCTTTTGATCACGTAAAAGGTAACCTTTATGATAATCTGTCTTTTGGCACTAACCATGCTAGTATGCAGGATACTGGGATCAACCAAACCATAGCCCGTGAGCTACAGAAGCTCAAGGATATGATTTCGAGTGTGCCTGGAATCATTAAACCTATTCCCGAAGTACCCGCAGGAAGCAACAACATATCCAGGTTTGCTCCACCAATTTGCTATGCCGAGATACCAAAACGCTTCACTGCTCCCAGTATGAAACTATATGACGGATCCACGGATCCTGAGGAACATGTAGCCTTATATCGCAAAAGGATGGAAATTAATTCAATCCCAGATAGATTGAAGGAAGCCTGCTTGTGTAAAGGCTTTGGCTCGACCCTCACTAGATCCGCCCTTAAATGGCTGCTAAGACTTCTTCCTTATTCTATTATTTCGTTCTCTCAATTAATCAATCTATTTAATAGTCAATTTTCATGCAGTAGATCTTTCAAAAAATTAACTAGTGATTTATATAGAGTTGCCCAACCTTGTGAGGAACCTCTTAGGCAGTTCCTTACAAGGTTATGTCCCGACAGGTGTTGAGGCATTCAAAATGGGGTTACAAAAGGACTCTCCATTTTATCAAGATCTTGTGATGACCCCTTGCAGAAATTTAGATGATGTGCAAAACAGAGCTTTAAGATTCATCAGGTTGGAGGAGAATCAAAGAATACAAGATCAACTAAGCACTCCGGTGAAAAAGGAGTCTCAAGACAAGTAGCAAGGACCCTACTTCAGAAACAGCAACTCTAAGCCATACAATAGACCAAATGGCCAGAAGATCAATACTGTAGAAGAGGAGGAAGACGATGAAGATTGCCCGAGAATATCCGATTATTGCTTCTCCGTAGATATGGGAGGAGTGATGCTTGCCGTTAGGAACTTGGGTGACAAAGCAAGATGGCCGAGAAAAAATGAGAAGGCACCTGTCCCCAAAGAAAAATCAAAGTGGTGTGCCTTTCACGAAGACTTCGGCCATATGACAGATGATTGCATAGCCTTGAGGAATGAGATAAGCTACCTCCTCAGCGAGGGTCACCTTAAGGAGCTATTTGGAAGAAAAAAGCCCAGGAACCAGGATCCTGAACCAGTTCCAGAAAAGGCTGCTCCACCTCCCCAGATGCTTAAGTTATCAACATGATCTCTGGAGGATCCGATATATGCATAACCTATTACTCGGCTGCAAAGAAGTACGCCAAAGATTGCAAACTGGAGAATGGTGAAAGACCAATCAAGACTTCTATAACAGCCGAGGAAAGAGTCATCTCCTTTGATGAGGATGATCGAGTCAATGTTCAGGATCCTCATCATGACGGTTTAGTCATTACTTTATTTATTTCTAACCATTATGTACGAAGGATACTCATTGATGGAGGAAGCTCAGTTAACATTATCCAACTAGAAGTACTTCGAAGGATGAATATCCCGGAGTCGGAAATTGTCCCACGATCCTCAGTTCTTGTAGGGTTCAGTGGGGAAATGAAGAATACATTAGGGGACATCAAACAACCCATATATATAGAGGGAGTAAATTCTATTCAAAAATTTTGTGTTATCGATTCCTTGTCTTGTTGCAACGTTATTCCTGGCAGGCTATGGATACACGAGATGAAGGCGGTTCCCTCCACTTATAATCAATGCGTGAAGCTACCGACCCCATGGGGAATAGCGAAGATCGAAAGTGATCAGCTAGACGCTAAGGATTGCTACACTTCCTCAATGAAGTCAACAAAAAAGTTGAGGGAAGCATAGCAATTATAGAAAACAAGGAGAAATGTCATGGAAACTAGGGAACAAGACTCCAAGGAAGTGGTCTTGCACCTTGAGGATCCTGACGGCAAATTACTAATAGGTGTTGAAATACAAGAATCTATTGAGAATGATCTAGTATCCTTCCTACAACGAAGAAAGTCGACCTTTGCGTGGAAGCACGAAGACATGACAGGTATTTCTAAAGACGTTATAACCCATAAACTTGGCATTGATCCTTCTTTCAGGCCCATTCATCAAAAAAGAAGGAAATTTGCACCAGAGAGAAATGTGATCATCCAAGAAGAGGTACAGAAACTACTAAAGGCAGGTATGATTAGAGAAGTAAAATATCCAAAATGGTTAGCCAATGTGGTTGTAGTTCAAAAGAAAAATTGATAGTGGAGGGTATGTGTCGATTTTACTGACTTAAACAAGGCATGTCCCAAGGATCCTTTCCCTCTTCCCCACATTGACTCCATGGTGGATGCTACCGCAGGGCATGAAATGTTGACCTTTATGGATGCTTCCTTGGGATTTCAACAAATCCAGATGGAACCATCTGATCAAGAGGATACAACATTTATAACTCCTACGGGCATATATTGTTATATTGCTATGCCGTTTGGTCTTAGAAATGCAGGTGCTACATATCAAAGACTAGTCAATATGATGTTCAAGGAACAATTGGGAGAGACCATGGAAGTCTACATCGACGACATGGTGGTAAAATCAAAGAAGATAGAGGATCACCTTAAAGATCTGGAAGTGGCATTTGACATCCTTGATAAATACAACATGAAGCTAAACCCGGCTAAATGTCTATTTGGTGTCAAAGCCGGAAAATTCTTAGGATATTTGGTAACCAAAAGGGGGATAGAGGCGAGTCCAGAGCAAATCAAAGCCATCTTAAACCTCAGGTCCCCAACAAATGTCAAAGAGGTACAAAGATTAATGGGAAGGGTGGCAGCGCTTAATAGGTTCATATCAAAATCCTCGGAAAGATGTAAAGATTTTTATGACATCCTGAGAAAAACAAGAAATTTGAATGGACGGAGAAACATGAAACCGTTCTCACCGCTCTGAAGGATTATTTATCCTCAGCACCAGCTTTGATGAAATCTTTAGATTGAGAACCATTGATCCTCTATCTAGCCGTTTCCCTCACCGCCTTGAGTGCAGTCTTGGTAAAAGATCACGAAGGTAATCAACATCCCATTTATTATGTAAGTAAAAGTCTCCTCGATGCCGAGTCTAGGTACTCTCATCTAAAAAAACTTATTCTTGCTTTGATTATGGCCTCAACTAAGTTAAGACATTAATTTGAAACGCATAGTATTATTGTTAAAACCAATTATCCCATAAAAAATGTCCTTAGAAAACCATAAATGTCGGGTAGAATGGCCAAGTGGGCTGTAAAATTAAGTGCATATGATATTCAATATGAGCCTAGAAATGCAATTAAGTCACAGGCACTAGCAGACTTTGTGGCTGATTTTAGTTGTGACATAGAAGAACAAGCCAATCTTGAAGTTCAACAGCTTAAAGAGGCCGAGGATCCTTAGACACTCTTCACAGATGGAGCCTCAAATGTCAAAGGAACAGGATTGGAAATACTACTGAAATCGCCACAGGGGGACATACTACCCCATTAGATAGCTTGTGAATTCCAAGCCACTAACAACGAGGTAGAATATGAGGCACTTATCGCAAGTATACAACTAGCCAAAGGTATGAGAATCAGGTATCTTCAAATTTTTGTAGATTCATTGTTAATTGCTAATCACTTTAATGGCTCATACGCAGTCAAAGGTGAGAAACTAATTAAATATTTAAATATAGTAAAGAATCTTGCAGGATCCTTCGATTATTGTACAATTACGCAGGTACCAAGAGAGGAAAATGTTGGGGCCGACGCCTTAGCAAACCTGGCTTCGGTTTTGAAGCTCCCAGAGAACATAAAAATTCCTATCATCCACGTCCTATCCCCTGCAATTGAGGAATACCAAGCAGTGGAGATAGACGGTAGCCTACACACGGATCCTAAGGATCATTTTCTTGATCATTCATCCTGGATCCTTTCGATAATGAAGTACATTAAAGATGGAGAAATCCCGAAAGAAGAGAACTCCAAAGCTTTTAGGGCTAAGGTATCACAATATACTATTATACATAATATGCTATATAAGAAATCCCTTGCAGGTCCATATTTAAGATGCATCGAAGGATCCGAGATCCAAGAAGTACTGAAGGATTTCCATGAAGGAGATTGCGGCAACCATACAGGGGGCAGAGCATTATTCACAAGGATTCTAAGAACCGGGTACTTCTGGCCTACAATGAAGAAGGATGCTATGGAATATTTTAGGAAGTGCAATGCTTTGGGATGGGTTGGTGTGGTTCCTCTACGCCTAGGACACCAGAATATCGAACCATGAACAAAGAAAGGTATGAGATAAAATAGTGATTGCGAGGCCCCAATTCTTGACTGGGGGGACATCAAAGGACTCTGCCCTTCCATCCGTTGGATAGATAGAGGGGGAGGGCAGAGCTTTTGGTTTTTCATGTTGTTAAAGAGTTGAACAATTAAAATAGATGGCGAGTGCCCGATCGAATTGATCGGGTCATGTAGAAACAAGGTTCAAGTCTACCGGTCTGTTAGGATGCCTCAGCTGCATACATCACTGCACTTCCACTTGACACCTATCGTAATGATAAACGGCTCATCTCGCCGTGACCTTCTCTTGAATTCTCAAAACTTCTGTCGCTCCATCCCCGCAGGGGCAGAGAACCCGTCGCTGTCTCGGCTGTGCTACTGGATGCTCTAGGGAAGTCGGAATAGGAGAGCACTCATCTTGGAGTGGGCTTACTACTTAGATGCTTTCAGCAGTTATCCACTCAGCACTTGGCTACCCGGCGTTTACCGTGGGCACGATAACTGGTACAACAAAGGTGCGTCCTTCCCGGTCCTCTCGTACTAGGGAAAGGTTCTCTCAATGCTCTAACGCCCACACTAGATATGGACCGAACTGTCTCACGACGTTCTAAACCCAGCTCACGTATCGCTTTAATGGGCGAATAGCCCAACCCTTGGAACATACTACAGCCCCAGGTGGCGAAGAGCAGACATCGAGATGCCAAACCTTCCCGTCGATGTGAGCTCTTGGGGAAGATCAGCCTGTTATCCCTAAAGTAAATTTTATCCGTTGAGCGACGGCCCTTCCACTCGGCACCGTCGGATCACTAAGGCTGACTTTCGTCCCTGCTAGACGGGTGGGTCTTGCAGTCAAGCTCCCTTCTGCCTTTGCACTCGAGGGCCAATCTCCATCCGGCCCGAGGAAACCTTTGCACGCCTCCGTTACCTTTTGGGAGGCCTACGCCCCATAAAAACTGTCTACCTGAGACTGTCCCTTGGCCCGTACATCCTGACACAAGGTTAGAATTCTAGCTCTTCCAGAGTGGTATCTCACTGATGGCTCGGACCCCCCGCAAGGAGGCCTTCTTCGCCTTCCACCTAAGCTGCGCCGGAAAGGCCTAAATGCATGGCAACATTCTACATCAACCGGCAGAACCCTTATACCCTATTGTCTCTTCGTGGCCATTCATGAAATGGGGAATGGACATAGTGGGTAAACTCCCTACAGCTCCAGGAGGAAAATTATTCATGTAAGCAATGACAGGCTACTTCTCTAAATGGATCGAAGCCGAGGCTTTCTCTCAAGTTAGGGAAAAGGAAGTTAGATCCTTTATCAAACGTAACATTATAACTAGATTTGGAATTCCTTCCGAAATTATTTGTGATAATAGTTCCCAATTTATTGGGAAAAGAACTACTAACTTTTGTGACTACTGGGGAATCAAAATGATCACTTCAACGCCAGTCCATCCACAAGCAAACGGCCAAGCAGAATCAAGCAATAAAGTCATCATCAACAACCTAAAGAAAAAGCTTGGCGCAAAGAAAGGCAAATGGGCTGAAGAACTACCCTATGTGCTCTGGGCAGATAGGACAACTCCGAAGAATGCCACGGGACAGACGCCATTCTCATTAGTCTTTGGAGTTGAGGCAGTGATCCCCACTGAAATGGTGTACCCAATAGCCAGAACAAGCATCCGTGATCCTCAAAGAAATGACGAGAATCTTGTCCAAGATCTAGATACTGTGGAAGAACTTAGAGATCAAGCAAGATTCAGGATGGCAGCCTACCAACAAAAGATGGATGGTGCTTACAACAAGAATATCAGAATTAGAAGATTTGAGGTTGGAGACTTAGTCCTTCGAAAGGCGTTCCAAACATAACTAATCCATCCGATGGGAAGTTGGCACCTAAATGGGTGGGTCCCTATCTAATTGAAGCCGAAGCAGGAAAGAGGCATATCGTTTGGTGAATATGGAAGGTGACATGCTCCCAAGGGCTTGGAATGCAATTCATCTATAAAAGTATTTTTATTGATCAGGATCCTGGATCCTAATCAATTGCTTCAATCCGATACTTGGTAAAATTTTACTTTATATTGATTTTCACATTATATTCTAGTGTTGTCAAATGTGTCAAGTTGCAGAAATGCCGAGCAATAGGGCCCTCAAGTGGAAAAAATGGGTTGGCCAACTCTCTCCTAAGTTTAATCAGCCTTGTCGCCAGGTTTCTAAGGTCTTCGCCTTATCTCCCGAATTAGGGTTTCTACACCCTCGCCTGGAGCGCACGATTATCCGGGTATAATTGGAGGATGTGGGACCAGTGCACTATACGTGGCTGACAATTTCACGGCTAAAAATTATATCTTGGATCCTACGAATTAAATGGTAGACGTACCATATACACAAGTTAAGGTCAACGCCGGGTTAGGCTTGTCACCGCGTATAATTGGGCCAACGCCAAGGATCGGCTCGTCGGTCGTATTTAGTGGGCTTGTCCCCACGAATTAATGGGCTTGTCCTCACGTTTTATTGGGCTTGTTCCCACGATTTATTGGGCTTGTCCCCACGATTTGTTGGGCTTGTCCCCAAGATAGTTGGAATTTAATCCAGCTTTTCTAACTATTATATTCTCTTTTGATGATTTGTTTTGACAGGAAAATATCTTAAAGAAAAAAGTTCTATGGATTGAGAATCCTCTATCCTAGTGACACAGGTTATAAAGTAGAAATAAAAAGAGTTATATTATAATATGCAAGATAAAAAGGCGATCCGGGCTTCACCAGCAAAACGTGGACCATCCACCCGAATTGAACTACGTCAAAGTTAATGCATAAAATTAAAAGACAAAGGCAGTTAAGGCTTCATCCCCATAAAGCTAAGGATTCCTCTACCCTAACCACCTTTGAAAATTGTCTTATAGATCACGATCCTAAGGATTGCCACTAAAACATCATAAAAAATGGGCTCCAGCCTTGTCTTCATATCCATCGTTGCCCATTACACCAGCTACTCCTTACCCACATCACCTTTAGCATCACCCGCCTCCTTGACCCTTAACACGTCATCTTTGACTCCACTCGTTCCAGCATCCTTGGTCCTTTTTGAAGCCCCTGCATCCTCGCTCTCTTCGCCAAAACCAGCTAAGGCCTTCTCCCACATAGCTACATTCCAAGTGGACCTATTGAAATTAGGATCCTCAGCTTCGGCGACCATCTGTATCCTAGCCATTAATACCGCTTTGCTAGCCCACACCTTAGCCTGTTCGGTAACCTCGACCACTTGTTCTTGAGTCCGGATGTCTGCAAGAGAAAGCTTATCCTCTAGGGTTCCCTTTTCAGTCTGCAACTCTATGATCAGCTTGTCCTTCAAGGATATCGCAGCACGGTATTTGGCGAGTTCCCTTTCCACGCAGGCCACATTTTCATCATACAAAGCCTTGAAGTTGGCCACTGCCTGCAAGATGTATGCAACTTAAACACACAATTGAAATGTAGATGGCTAAGGGAAAGGATCCTTACTTCCAAGAGCTGGTCAAAGATGTCCTGGGCACTTTGGACGTCCACGTCAGGGTCCCTCTTTCTCTTCATGTTGGCCATGGAGCGGGTAGTCATAGTTTTTGGAGGAGCGAGGCTGAAACCTTTCATAGGTCTTTTCTCAGAGGAACGAGAAGAGAGAAGGCTATCAACGTCTTCCAACTCGAATTGACCCAACAAGTTCGTATACGTTTTGGATGATGATTTTGTGCACCTATCCGAAAAAAGATAAGTTTTCTATAGTTCAACACTTTTCTTTACTTTCATCAATAATCAATAAATTTATTCTAACTTAATTGACATTGTTTCCGAGGAACTGGCGATCCTTTCGTCTAAATCGTTCACTTCTTTAACAGCAGCCTTGAATGTCCTGTCAAAAGGATCCAACGACAGGAATACCTTCGCCTTCTTAATACCCCCCTGGTCGGTGGCGAGTTCTGAGAAGTTGGAAATTGCATAAGAAACAACAAACCCACAGTTAGCCAATAAAAAATACTAGGATCCTCTATCCTCATGATCCACTACCCTACCCTTCAGGATCCAGCGAGTTGGTAACAAATTCCCCTCTGGAATGCTGTCTCTTAGAACGAAAAAGAACTGGTTCTTCCAACTTTGATCGTTGTGGGTAGTCTTGTTGACTGGTAGAGGCTGAAAGGGTTTGCTTTTGAAGAGAAACCTGCTGGAACCATGGGTAACGAGGCTGTAGAGGTGAGAAAGGGCTGGAAGATTAAAATCTAAATCCTGTTCAGCAATCAACCTCTCGAGTGTATGCAAAGTCCTCCACATCATCGGCATCGCCTGGATATAACTGAGGCCGGTAAAGGAGAAAAAAGTAGAGGTCAGGTCGGGAAACGGATAGGAGAATCCAAAAAGAAATAGGAGTGGAGGAAAGCAGACCCAGTCAGAAGAAACACAGTCGCTCTTTAATCGAGAATCATACGCTCTGAACGTTGTTCCTTCGGGGAAGCAGTTGGAGATTCTGTGACATCCGTGGCAAAACCGAGTACACCTTAGTACTTACAAACTCGAATAAGCGTTTAACCGCTTATTGCGTAACGAACAAACGAATTACCAAACGGGTCTGGTTATGGTCCTGATATCCCGGGGTGCCATCTATAAGTGATATACGATCTATGCAAGCTAAAATATTAGTAATATGGCCTTAGTTCGATAGCAAACAAGTTAAACGAAAACATGCTCGTTTAACTACCCGCTATAGATTTAAACGCGAAAGATAGTTACAAACCAAGCATTGTATCATCCGTTAAGCCAAAAACGACTTACCAAACACTTATTTCAAATGTTTTAAGCGATCCATGAAAATATTTTTGATTTTTACAAACATATAGTATGTTTTTATAAATTTACACAAAAATAGCCGAAAAACGCTCGTTTGCTCTCCGTTTGTCGCACCCGATATATTTTTGTCGCAAAAAACCGAACCCGAAATAAATTTGGACTCGCCATTTCACGTTCGGGCACATAAATCAAAAAAATTGGGCCAAATGGGCCCAAAAGGGGGCCCAACAAGACAAGCCCGTCAAAAAAGACTTTTTTACCCTTGGTTTTCCTTTAAATATTAAACAAGTTTAAGATATTTTGTGAAATCATTTTCATGAGAATTCTGGAAACAAGCAGCTCTCCATAAAAAACCAGCAAGAAAATAGGTAAAAATGTCATAAATAATCGATTTTCGGCTCGTTTAAACTCGATTAATATCATATAAACATAGCTTGATTGCCAAAAATCATTTCTAACCATGTAAAAACCCTAAAAATGGTCCATAAACATGTTTTTATCATACACATGGTGAGGAACCTGGTATAATAGTTTTTTTGGCCATAAACACGGATTAAAGCATTGAAACGGCGTTTTTACGATTCAAAAGTTCGTTTTGTGCATTAGCCGAAACCCTAAGTTAAGGGCTGTTATGTTGATGAAAAATTTCTTGGTTTGTGATATAGGACTTGTATCTAGCTTGCATAGAAGCACAGGAACCTAAAAACTTGGTTAGAAAGTCGGAAACGAGCTAAACCCGCTAAGGTAATGCCGAAACACTCGCTTACGGGCTGTTTAGGTTAAGGTTGTTATGTGCATATTTTTAGGACTTGAAAATTTTGCAGGGACATCAGGGACCATGTCATTGAGTCCCTGTTCAAATTTGGTAATTTTTCGACCATCCGAGAATATTTGGCGAATTTATTACCGAATTGGGACGTTTATTTGGGAAAAATAGCTAAAATACTTCAAAAATTAAGAAATTTTTCTGGAAACTCAGATTTAATGTATTTTTATCACATATGAATTTTGGGATCATTTGGTAAAGACTAAAGGTGTTTTGTGTATATGCGTTCGTGTGAATTTTTATAGCCGAATTTGGGTCGAAAAGAATATCGCACGAGCTTTTTACATTCTGGAATTGATACAAGTTGTTTTGGGACATGATTTGAGCATTCAGAAATTTTGGTGGAATTTTTGGAAATTATTTGGGATAAGCGGACGATTTTCAGCCGAAATATAGATGATAAAATGAATTTTTATAAATTATTAAGTCGGTAAATAATTCCAGAAATATTTTTATAAAAATCTACATATTTTATTTGATAAGTGGCTAAATTTTCATAAATTAATGATTAATGGTTAATTAATTATGCTAATTTGAAGATTAAAAAAATTCAATTTTAATAAAACCGGCAAGTTCGCGATTAACGAACCTGCGGGAATATCAAAACACCAAGAGTGATCAAAAATCATATTTTTGGATTAATTAAGTAAAAACGAACTTTTCTATGACAAGCCTGGACAATCCGGATAGATTGTGCGCGTTTCTTCTTAAATCAAACTGAATAAACGGAAACGGGCCCCGAGGCTAATCCGGTACCCCAGTATGTGATCATTTTTTATAACTTAATCATTTTATTAACCAATACATTTACCCAAGCTTATTTTCACAAAACTGTTTTCTGAACGCGTAAACGAACAACTTGGCCCAGCTGGGAAAACGGGAATCTGAGCCAAGTTTGGTTTTAAGTATTAGACATTGAACAACATCACAACCTAAGCCTATTGCCACTTTTTGGGCGTTCCAGCTATACCCAGATTAGTTATACAACCCAGTTTATTACTGAGATTATAATAGTATTAAAATATTAATATTATTATAATATGGACTATAGGGACTAAGTGATAGCAAGGGAAACGAACCCCGAGCTAACCTCGCACTGAGTGCCTACAAAACTGGGAGTTTCATGATCCCACACTTTAAACTATTTTACGAACTTTTTGGGTGGAAAGCATGTTTATACACGTTATCTATCTGAAAACGGATCAGGATATAAAATATCTGAACAATTATATATGAAAAGTCCTTACAAACATAATGATTGACTACGTGCTGATGAAAGATGATTATTATCGTTGATTGATATATTGAGTGGAGATAATACGAATTGCAAAACATAATGAAATTACACGTGACAACATGTTTATACAAACACGTTATGTAATGTTAAACATAACTAATTTGGGAGACAACGTAGTCTGTAATGGCCATGGGGATAACGTGGTCTATGATGATTATGGGGCTATTGTGGGCGGAAGGGGGGCCACAATAGTAATAAACTAAAGTTTAGTATGGCCTATGAGCCAAGTTCTGCTGCAACTTATAAACTAAAGTTGAGTATGGCCTATGAGCCAAGTTCTGCTGCAACTTACTAAACTAAAGTTGAGTATGGCCTATGAGCCAAGTTCTGCTGCAACTTATAAACTAAAGTTGAGTATGGCCTATGAGCCAAGTTCTGCTGCAACTTATTAAATGAACTAACTTGATTATGACATGAATGTTATGAAAATAATGTGATTATGCGTATTGTGGGCGGATGGGGAGCCACAATATTTGGTGATATGTGATAAATACTATATGTGTATATGTGTCTATATACATGCTATGTGATTAGCCGTTGGAAATACTATGTGTAGAATATACTAATTATTTGCGTGTACATTATATAATGTTTGAGTTTACGTGGAATCATTGTGGGTGGAAGGGTGTCCACAGTGGTTGATGTTAACGCGGAACTGTTATGGGCGGAAGGGGGGCCAAAGTGGTTGGTTAAACACGGAAATTGGAAACAGGTAGTACGAACAAGCAATCACGATTTTACCGAAATTTCTAATTTATATTATAAACTTACATGTGTGCATATGCACACACAAGGATATGGCTGTACATATTTATACAAACGTAAATACATATTTTTACATACGCGCGTACATACAAACTATGACTGTGTGGTACGCAGAACTGATTTCGTTAAACTTATTAAACTCACCAACTACTCGTAGTTGACATGTTTTAACATGCTTTTCAGGTAATCAGATATGAGAAGTAATTTACTGTGCGTTACGTGTCTGATTTGTGATTGATGTCATGGGCATTTGAGTTAGAAGTAAAGTAATTGAAGAACCGGTTTGATTGTATCACCTTGTTGGTAAAGATGTTAGAACGATATAATATATTGTACATTAGTTAGTAATGTTTCTTTATGAACAATGTATTTGATACTAGTTGTATCTGTTGCATTTCCGTTTTACGCGTCCGCAATTCGCTTAACGGGGTGTGACAGAAGTTGGTATCAAAGCCATTGGTTATAAAGAATTAGGTTATCCCATAGGATAACTATAATATAACCGTAGGCTCGATTATCACTGGGAAAGTTAATAATGAGTAACGATAGATACTGATGGATGCCGGGATGAACTCGAAGGGCAAGTGAGTTATTATGGTCCGGAACGTATTAACAGACTTGCTTGTACGAGAGAATTCGGGAAGAAGTCGCGGAACATACTGATAGGTAAAAATGGCAACATATGTGTATAAAGGTGATGACGAGTATATATGTAAGGTGCATACGTGCTTATCTGAAATGAGGTATAGGGATGCGTGTACGTACCGGACTACAGATGATATTAAATCTTATTGTAACAAATATTATATTCGGTTATAATCAATATTAATCCCTATTGTGATTAAAATTATATCTTATCAAAATTTATATTATATTTTTTTTATAATTAATATTATACCTTCTCATAACAAATAAAATATTTAGTTTCAGTACTAATTAATAATATCCTTTACGCTGATCTAAACTATCAAATAACGTTTTCTTCTGATTAACTATTGCACCGAAAGATGTCGAGATCGGGTAGCTTTACGACATATGAAGAACCGGTGTTGCTTGTGAGTGGGAATATGAGAATGCTTCAACAAGTTTAACTAAGTCTGGTGATGTGACGGAACCACTAAGGGACTTAATATGCAAGGCCCGGGAAAGAACCGTTGGAGACATGTTCTATAGACAATGATTTGTAGAATATATATATATATATATATACATATAATACCTCTCAGCATGGGTCTAACCTTTATTTCATGTACTCACTTCTTTGACACTAAACTAAACTATTTTCTGGTCATCCTTCGATTTCTTTTGTTTGAAAAACGAACACCATCCATGGCGGAAATACTTAGTGATGAATCCAACTTATTGAATTATAAATATAATAACTACTTTATTGAGTCCCTAATTCTATAAACAGACCGTGACTACTAGTACATATAATGTATTAACGATATTTAAAAAAGAAATATTAACAATAATAATATCTTTTACATATCACCAGTACAACTAATTCTGATGAACCTCCTTAACTAGCAAGCTCTTCGAATCAAGGACAAGCAACTGCTTGAAAATATGGGAATCTTTGCTAAAGTATGGTGCAAGAAGTGTGATGCCTATGGACATCACACTGATTCATGTTGGGTTGTGGAAGAAACCTTTGAAATTCCTGACATTGTCTGTGGAATTGACATGAAAGAAATTTGAATGATGAAAAGAATCCATCTGATGATTAAAATTATAGACTGAATTTGGAAAGGAGATTGAAGTCAGTTCTGAATATTAATGAAGGATCAAAGGCATCAGACAAGACTGTCAAGGGAAACAGGTCAAGTGACAAAGGAAAATCAAAGATGAGACCTTGTGTTCTGAATGGAGATGAAAAATTTCTTCTGAAACAAGACTTTGAACCAAGGGGATATCAATGGAAGACTAAACAAGAAGTGAACAACTGGAAAGACTATGTGATTGACAAAATTGAAGAAAGCATCAAGTCACCAGCTGAATGTGAATTTGATTCAGATGAATCATGTGAAACAATGTATGAAGATCAAGTTCCAACTCCTGTTGAAGCTCAAATTAACACTAACTTACAAATTGATATAGTTTGTAGATCAGAATGTAACTGATCTTTGTGTGTGTATGTATGCAGGAACAGTCCCTGAATGGAAATGATATATGGTACATGGATAGTGGATGTTCCCGGCATTTGACTTGTGATAGGGAAGCACTTGTAAATTATGAAAGAAAGTTTGAAGAACCAGTTGCCTTTGGGAGTGATGAGGATGGAGGAAAAGTTGTTGGAAGAGGCACTCTTACAAATGGCAAAGTATCCTTTGAGAATGTGCTTCATGTTCAAGGACTACAATATAATTTACTCAGCATTTCTTAAGTATGTGATAAAGGATACAAGGTTACCTTCAATGATGAACATTGCTTGATCCTTAAGCCTGAATTTGTCATTCCATTAGAAATGATAATGATGATGGTGTTGGGTTTTAACAAGATTATCAACGTGAAAAAATCCTTATATCACCAAAAACGCAGCGGAAATAACTTTTAAATCTTGTTAATTTGATATGTATAAAACCTATTTTACAAATGCAAAACCCAAGCCCGGATCCAAATACGAAATACATACTATCAAACACATGCATGTCACTAAAAGTACATGCATGTTAAAGCTACCTTTCAAGAGAATCAAATACGGGTGAAGGAGAGGATGGATGGAAGGCAAGAACTTCAAAGGGAAGGTCCTCGAGCTTGCATACCCCAAGCCTCCGACAATACACATTAATTAAGCTAGGATTTTACACATGAAAGCACTTCATTCTTGCTCCTTCCTTTGGCCGAAATCACCAAGAGAGAAAGAAGAGTTGAGAGGATTTTTCCTTTCTAGCTTTTGTTACTTGTGTTTTTTGTTGTGTGGTATAAGAGAAGAAAAACAAAGAAAGAAAGATAATATAATCTTTCAAATGGCACCACCCAAGGAGCCAATAGGAAGCATTGCATGTCTCCATTAAGGAGAAATATAATAATAAAATAAGCCAAGGGAGAGAGAGGGGGGGGGCACCTTCTTGCCTTTCTTATTTTCATTATATAACACTTTCTATATTTATATGTACCTTATATTGTGTCATACACAATGCTTTGTGTTATACACACTTATATTGTGTCATACACAACAATAACACATTGTAGGTAACATACTTTCTCTCAAAGTATAAATCACCCATATGATTTATTTCACAAGTACAATTTGTTTGGAAACCCCTTTCCAAATAACTCAAGTGTTAATATTCATTTGTTATGATCATATCATAGATAAATAAATATTATTGGTGTTTGTCTAGCTTGTTATTGGGTATGACCCGACTTGGATCATGACATACTAGCCACATCAACAAAAATATGTGTCTTGGGCATAACGAGTCCAACAATCTCCCACTTGCACAAAATACATAGAAGATTTATGCAAGTAGCAAATACCGCCTAACTACGGTTTACTACCCCTAGTACGCATGACGAAGTGCCATTCAGTAACATCATCCCCTTCAAGTCCCTTACTTGAAATGATTTAGGTACATCTATCATTTATCCATTTGCCACAGATGTCATGTTAAATCCAGAGACACAGAGTGATCATTCTCTGTTGATTTAACTTTCAGGCCTTAGACACCTCACTCTCAATGAATAAGAGGGACAAACCCCTCTTCACTATATACGTCTCTCACAATCACCTTGTACCAAACCTGATCTTAGCCTTATGTACTGTCATGTTTCATAACAGCGAAGAACTAAGTCAAAGTATAATACTTGGTGAATATCAAGACCCAATATGCATCTCAGGTCAAAGGATACTATGATATTCGCCTTTACTCAAATTTACTTATGATCCATCACAAGGATTCCATGAAGTAAAATTTGAGAGCGGGTCAGTCCAATATTTATAACCCATAAATATCTATGAACCTTGGCAACAACCCTTGCTTTATATTCATATCCCATGAATATCTACCAATCCAAGTTCATAATAGTCTTACCTTCATATTTGTTCCCACAAATATGAGCGACTGCGGACATTTAGAATAAGTAACTTTTCATGGATTTAAACATGCTAAAATGGAACATAACTCAAAATGTCATAATAATCATAAACCATAATCATATGAATGAGTCAAAATAAAAATTGTTCCGATATCCAAATACAAAATTCGGTCATATCCAATCACTAGAATATCAAAGTCCTAAGGCACAAGTACGACCGTCATGCTTTGGCCTTTCAAGGAGCTTCGTGAGTGGATCCGCAATGTTTTGATCGGTGTGAACTTTTGCGAATACATACCTTTCCCTTTTCAACTTCATCCCTTATGTAGTTGAACCTCCGCTCAATGTGCCTCGTCTTTTGGTGTGCACGAGTTTCCTTGATTTGTGAAATTTCACCCTCATTGTCATAAAAGATCTCTAGAGGGTCCTGAATGGTACGAACTACCCCTAGGTCGGCAATGAATTTTCTAATCCACCCATCTTCTTGAGCTGCCAATGAGGCGACGATGTATTCCGATTCCGTGGTGGATAATGCTACCACATCTTGCTTTGAGCTCTTCCAAGATATTTCCCCACCATTCATAACGAAAACATATCCCGATTGTGATCTAGAATCATCTCGATCGGTTTGGAAACTCGCATCCGTGTAACCCTTTACAACGAGTTCCTCCTCACCCGAACCGTATATTAGAAACATATCCTTAGTCCTTGTAAGGTATTTCAATATACTCTTGACCGCCATCCAATGGCTACTTCCCGGATTATGTTGGAATCTATTTGTCATTCTTAAAGCGCATGACACATCCGGTCTAGTGCATACCATTGCATACATGATGGATCCAATAGCCGTTGCGTATGGGATCCATTCATTTTCTCTTGCTCATCCTTTGAGCTTAGACATTGAGACCTACTCAATATCGTTCCTCTCTGAATAGGTACCAAACCTTTCTTAGAGTTCTCCATCTTGAACCTCTTCAATATTTTGTCAATGTATGCACTTTGGTTTAAACCTATCAACCGCCTTGATCTATCCCTATAGATCTTTATTCCCAAAATATAGGCGGCTTCACCAAGATCCTTGATAGAAAAACAACTTCCAAGCCATGCTTTTACCCCTTCCATGGTTTAAATGTCATTCCCAAATAGTAGTATCTCATCAACATACAATACTAAGAAGGTAATGATGCTCCCACTAGCTTTCTTATACACACAAGCTTCATCAATTCACCATTCTTGATGAACCCATTTTTTTCGGGTGGATAACTAATACTAACGGATTTGCGAACGTTTCTTGTGTCTTGATCAACCATTTGATCATTCTCAACAACCTCTTGTTGATTGCTAGTTTCAACCAAACGTGTATCGGCTTGTGGTTCTCGATCCTCCTCATGTTCCACCGTTCTACTAGTACCTTCCATAAGGAACTTAGTTTCCATGAACTCTGCCTTTCAAGCAACAAATACCTTTTGCTCAGTTGGGTTGTAGAAATAATATCCCATAGAGTCCTTGGGATATCCTACAAAGATACACTTAGTGGATCGACTTTCAAGTTTGTTTTGGGTGTTGTTCTTGACATAAGCCTCACAACCCCATACCTTTAAATATGATAATGATGGAACCCTTCCATTCCATATTTCATAAGGAGTTTTGTCCACTTTCTTGGTTGGGGCAATATTTAGAATACGGGCTGCAGAGAGCAAAGAGAAACCCCAAAATGATAGAGGCAATGAGCTTCTAGCCATCATAGATCGAACCATATCCAATAGAGTTTGATTCCTCCTTTCGGACACACCATTATGTTGTGGTGTTCCGGGTGGAGTAAGTTGTGAGATGATTCCACAACTTCTAAGATGATCTCGGAAAGCATCACTTAGGTATTCACCTCCTCTATCCGAATGAAGTACTTTGATGGTTTTATCGACTTGATTTTGTACTTCATTTTGGAAGACTTTGAACATTTCAAAGGCTTCATCTTTGTGTCTTAACAAGTACACATACCCATAACGACTATAATCGTCGATAAAGGTAATGAAGTATCTTTCACCATTCCTTGTGATTGTCTTAAAAGGACCACATACATCCGAATGTATGATACATAATAAGTCGTTTTCCCTTTCGTTTGTTCCACCAAAGGGGTCCTCGGTCATCTTCCCAAGTAAACAAGACTCACACTTATCAAATGAATCATCTTCACTTGATTCCAAAAGACCATTCTTTTGAAGTGTATGTATACGGTCTTTGTTTATGTGACCAAGGCGACTATGCCAAAGATAGGTCTTACTCAAATCCATTTTGAGTCTCTTGGTGCTTGATTGGTACAATATGTTATCATATGATGTGTTATCATGAACTAATTAATAAATGCCATTAGACGGCATTGCTTTAAAATAAAAGACATTATCAATGAAAACACAAATACCATTATCCATAAACTTAAAATCATACCCATATTGTCTTAACAAAGAAAAGGAGATAATGTTCCTAGTCAAATTAGGAGCATACAAAACATCTTTCAAAACAACTTCCAAACCATTTGGAAGCTTCAATGTATAGTCTCCTCGGGCTTCGACAACAACCTTTGCTCCGTTGCCCGTGAAGAGACTAATATCTCCTTTCTTGAATCCTTTATTTCCCTTGAACCCCTACAATGAATTGCAAATATGAGTTCCACATCCGGTATCCAATACCCATGTGTTAGAGGAAATAAGATTAATATCAATATGAATCATGAAAGTTGTACCCGAGGTTTGCCCTGCATCCCTCTTAGCTTTCAACTCTTTGAGACGGGTTGGACAATTCCTCATCCAATGCCCAATCTCCCCACATCCAAAGCACGGATCCTCCGAGCTAACCTTTAGTTTCTTTGGTTTGGGTGGTTCCACTTTAGTCTTTCCCTTGAACTTGCCCTTGACTTGTCCCTTACCTTTGACAACCTTTGGCTTGGGTTCCGGGTGATGCCTTTTCTTATTGCCTCCCTCATTGATCATGAGAACGGGCAAAACCTTTTTACCAATTCCCGTCTCGGGGCGTTTTAAGCATTGCATGAAGCACACCAATGCTCTTGTCCCATCAATTCATGTTATAATTCATAAAAAATGTCTCAAACCTTTTATTTAAGCCATTTAGGATCAAATCCGTGGCTAACTCGTTTGATACGCGATAATTAAGGCCCTCGAGACGATCAATGTGGCTTTTCATCTTAAATACATAAAATGACACCGATCGGGTTTCCTCCATACGACATGCATGAAGCGCTCGAACTGTTTCGAAGCGATCCACCCTAGCTTGTGTAAGAACATTTCCTTAAGTTGGGTGATCATGCCGTACGCCTCATGAAGTTCAAAGTCCTTTTGAATCTCGGGAATCATAGTTCCCAACATGAGGCAAGAAACTTGCACCAAATCCTCATTGTGCTTAACCCAATTGTTATGGTCTTCGGCATCGTCAATGCTAGGTTCATAAGGAATAGGATCCTATAATACGTAGTATTTCTTTTCTTGCTTGAGAACGATTCTCAAGTTTCGATACCAATCCATAAAGTTGGTATAGTTAAGACGATCCTTGTCGAGAATAGATCTTAGTGATAGGTTATTTACGGGTGGAATAATAGTGTTAGGTGAATTGTTGATTGTGGCCATCTACAAATATAACAAAGCTCAATTTTAGTATTTTCGATATCAATTATTTTAATCGTTAATACCCTTTTATGTCTCCAAGACAATTAATGATTAAAATCTAGAACCCAACGTTACATTCAAATAGTAGTTAGGTGACCTTTATCCCACTATTTAAATTAACAAGGTTGTCAACGTTTGACGATTGCAACCCTTTGCAACTTCTAGTTTTATGGGATCGGTTAAGCATCTCATGCTTAGTTGGCATGTTTAATCCCATCAACACCATTGTACGCCATGCTTCGGTGACCCTATTCACATGTTTCCAATTTAAGTCGACCTACTTACACACTTGTGAGTTTACACATACAAGTGGTTAGGTGACCTTTATCCCACAAATATGGCAAACCCACCTCAACTCACAAGTTTCCTCTAATGCGGTGACCTTTATCCCACACCAAGTTCCCAAGTAATTCGAGTGTCGTATAAAAGGATAGCGTTCAACTTATTTTATAAAAGGGATTTTAATTTTCTAAATTCTAGATTGGGAAACTTTTATGTACCTTTCATTTGCATGCATTCAAATGTATGGTACTTATTTGAAAAACCCATTTTCAAAGTTCCTATTAATAAAACCCATTTTATTATGAAATCATTAGCCTTTAATAAAACCCATTTTTATTACCTAACGATTTCTAAGGAACAAATTTTATGCTAGTTGTTGATTTTAAGTTGTTTAGCAAACCACATTGCAATAACACAAACAAAAGTAAATCAACCATGCAAGCATAAAATATACACAACCTCAAGTTCATAACCATAGCCTCCTAATGTTGACCACACTTGTTGACCGAAGACAAGTGTGTCAAAAACTCTCTCCTAAGGGACTCAAAAGGACATGAGCTTGTGTCGGTGAACTCCCACTTGATCCCGCATCCAAATGCTCCAAGTGTTCACCCCCGTGTTGTGGTCTCCATCCATTTTATTTGGGCTTCCTTCCTTGCATCTTCTTTTACAAAATATATCCTAGTACATTTTTCTAGTAAATGAAATGCATCTAATCTACTTATTATTACAAACCAAATGAAATGAATAAATAGATTACACAACCTAAATAGATTACAACCATATCGAATGAATAAATAGCACAACACAAACATTCAACCAAACACAAGGCCATGGCTAAGTTATGAACATCTATTACATATCCAAATATGCAATAACACAATGACCCAAAATTGGTTCCCCTTTCCCTAAAACTTTTGGCCCAAACTTGACAAAACCGAAAGTTTCGGGTTTTGTCCATACAACACAAATAATCATCCAAATGACTTAGTTTTTCAAGATTACCTCATGCATGTAAAGTATAACCTTGGAAAACTATGGGGTAACCAAAACCCCAAAAATTTTCGGCCATATGGTAAAACCCCACCATAAACTCGAAAATTTTTGGGTCTAATGAAGCATGCATCCGTATAAGCGGCTCTTGATACCATTGTTGGGTTTTAACAAGATTATCAAAGTGATAAAATCCCTATTTTACCAAAAACGCAGCGGAAATAAGTTTTAAATCTTGTTAATTTGATATGTATAAAACCTATTTTACACATGCAAAACCCAAGCTCGGATCCAAATACGAAATACATACTATCAAACACATGCATGGCACTAAATGTACATGCATGTTAAAGCTACCTTTCAAGAGAATCAAATCTGGGTGAAGAAAAGGATGGATGGAAGGCAATAACTTCAGAGGGAAGGTACTCAAGCTTGCATACCCCAAGCCTCCGACAATACACCTTAATTAAACTAGGATTTTACACTTGAAATCACTTCCTTGCTCCTTCCTTTGGCCAAAATCACCAAGAGAGAAAGAAGAGTTGACAGGATTTTTCCTCTCTAGCTTTTGTTAGTTGTGTTTTTTGTTGTGTTGTATGAGAGAAGAAAAACAAAGAAAGAAAGATAATAAAATCATTAAAATGGCACCACCCAAGGAGCCAATAAGGAGCATTGCATGTCTCCATTAGGGAGAAAGATAATAATAAAATAAGCAAAGTGTGAGAGAGAGACGGGGGGCCGACCCACCCTCTTTCCTTTCTTATTTTCATTATATAACACTTTTTATATTTATATGTACCTTGCATTGTGTCATACATAATGCTTTGTGTTATACACACTTATATTGTGTCATACACAACAATAACACATTGTAGGTAACATACTTTCTCTCAAAGTATAAATCACCCATATGATTTATTTCACAAGTACATTTTATTTGGAAACCCCTTTTCCAAATAACTCAAGTGTTAATATTCATTTGTTATGATCATATCATATATAAACAAATATTATTGGTGTTTGTCTAGCTTGTTATTTGGTATGACCCGACTTGGATCATATCATAATAGCCACATCAATAAAAATATGTGTCTTGGGCATAACTTGTCCAACAGATGGCTCCAAGAAAGGGGAACCTCTATAAGCTGAGAATGAAGAATGCTATCTATAGAGATGATTCATGCTTTGTTTCCAAAGCCACTGATAATGAAACAAAACCGTGGCATAGGAAGATGTGTCATGTTAATCTCAAAAACATGAATAAACTGGTGAAAGGTGAGCATGTTGTGGGACTTCCTACTAGAGAGTTCAAATTAGAAGAAAAATTCTCCTCAAGTCTCAAAGGAAAACAACATAAATCCTCACAAAGAGAAAACTGATAAATTCAATTGATGAGGTGTTGGAATTACTTCACACAGATCTGTTTGGTCTTGTAAGTGTTCCAAGAATTGGGAAGATGTCACACCTCGCCTATCACAATGCGGAAGCGTAAAACGGGAATGTAACAAACACCTCTGGTATCAACAACATTGTTTATAAAGAAACATTATAACTAATTTACATTATATTACATTGATCTATCTTTGATTACAAACTAGGTGATACAACAAAATATGTTCGTTAAACTATTCTGTTCGTACTAATAACCTTGCGTCTATTCACATAGCATCGAGCACGTTCCACAATAGATAGCACAACATCACTTTATTCCAACTTCGGTAATCCTGAAAAGCAGTTTAAAATGGGTCAACTACTAGAGTTGGTGAGTTTCACTAGTTTCAAGAAAATAAGTATGCGTAATCACAAGACATAATTTGTACATACGCATGTAAGTATATGTGTATGTATTTATATATGTAATGTAATTATGCTAAGCTACAGTGAAGCCTGGACTGTTCGTGCTGCGTGCCTCCATTTCCCACGCTCAATCAACCACTGTGGCTCCCCTTCCACCCACATTATGTCCCATGTAGCTATGTCTAACACTACATAGCTGGTTCGTATAAATATGGACATGTGCAAACGGGATAATATCTCAGCAAACCGTTCTAGCCCCACCTGGGTTTGTCAAACCAATAGTACTATTCACAAGCCACCGGCTCGAAGTTAATCACTGTGTTAGTGGGGACTTTCATGTGTTAGCACTTAGATAATTCACATCATCATACGTTTCAGATAAGTATATAGATATAAGGAAACATGCTTTTCACCCCGAAATTTCGTGAAACTATTAAAAGAGTGGGGTCATGAAACTCACCGTTTAGTAGATAATCAGCAATGTGTCAGCTCATGGTTTGCCTGATTTGCTATCACTAGTTCCTAAAATGAATATTATAATAATATTAATATTTTAATATTATTATAATCTCAATACTAAACTGGGCTGTATAACTAATCTGAGTATAGTTAGAACGCTCAGAAAGTGGCAATAGGCTTTGGTTGTGATGTTGTTCAATGTCTAATACTTAAAACCAAACTTGGCTCAGTTTCTCGTTTTCCCAGCTGGGCCAAGTTGTTCGTTTACGTGCTCCGAAAACAGTTATGGGGAAATAAGCTTGGGTAAATGTGTTAGTCAATAAAATGTTTAAGTTATAAAGAAACATTACATATTGGGGTCCGGGGTTAGCTACGGGGCCCGTTTCCGTTTATTCAGTTTGATTTGAGAAGAAACGTACACAATCTACCTAGATTGTCCAGGTTTCTCATAAAAAGGTTTGTTTTTACTTAATTAACCCAAAAATATGATTTTTGATCATTCTTAGTGTTTTGATATTCCCGCAGGTTCGTTAATCGTGAACTTGCCGGTTTTTATTAAAATTGAATTTGTTTAATCTTCAAATTAGCATAATAAATTAACCGTTAATCATTAAATTATGAAAATTTAGTCACTTAGCAAATAAAATATGTAGCTTTTTATAAAAATATATATGGAATTATTTACCGTTTTATTAATTTTTAAAAATTCATTTTTACTGCTATATTTAGCCTAAAAATCATCCATTTATCCCAAATGATTTCCAAAAATTCCACAAAAATTCCAAAATACTCGAATTATGTCCCAAAACAACTTGTATCAATTCCAGAATGCAATAATCTTGTTCCATATTCTTTTCGGCTCAATTTCGGCTATAAAAATTCATACGAACGCATATGCACAAAACACCCTTAGACTTATCCAAATAATCCCAAAATTCATATGTGATCAAAATACACCAAATATAAGTTCCCTAAAAAATTTCATAATTTTTGAAGTATTTTAACTATTTTTCCCAATTAAACGTCCCGATTCAGTAATAAATTCGCCAAATATTCTCGGATGTTCGAAAAATTACCAAGTTTGAACAGGGACTCAATGACATGGTCCCTGATGTCCCTGAAAAATTTCAAGGCCTAATAATATGCACATCACAACCTTAACCTAAACAACCGGTAAACGAGTGTTTCGGCATTACCTTAGCGGTTTTGGTTCGTTTCCGCCTTTCTATTCAAGGTTTCTTGCTCTTGTGCTTCTATGTAGGCTATATTCAAGTCCTATATCACAAACCAAGCAATTTTTCATCAACATAACAACCCTTGACTTACGGTTTCGGCTAGTGCACAAAAACGAACTTTTGAACCGTAAAAATGCCGTTTCAACCCTTTCATCCGTGTTTATGGCCAAAAAAGATCCTGATTCTGATTTAAAACTAGGTTTAGCATCAAATTATATTTTTGAATGATTTTTGAGGGTTTTACATGGTTAACTATGATTTTTAACAATTAAAACATGTTTATATGTTATTAAACTTAAGGAAATCAAGTTAAAAATGATGAAAAGATCAAAATACCAAGGGTTTTGAAGGAGATTTGATAGATCAGAAGTTGTAGCTGCTTGGGAGATGATGTGGTTTGAAAATGTTGTGTTCAGGAGTCTTACACAAGAAGTTATACAAAAATGGGGGTGGGGTACCCTTCTTTGCGGCCCAAAGTATGTATGGGCCCAATTTGGGCCCATTTTGACCCAATAATCTGGTTCTAAAGGCCCAAACACGAAAAGCCCAGTCCAAATTTAGTTCGGGTTCGATTTTTAGCGTGAAAAATGTATCGGGTGCGTCAAACAGTGCAAAAACAAGTGTTTTTCGGCTAGTTTTGTTTAAATTTATAAAAACATACTATACGTTTGTAAAAATCAAAAATATTTTCACAGATCTCTTAAAACATTTAAAATAAGTGTTTGGTAAGTCTTTTTCGGCTTAACGGATGATACAATGCTTGGTTTGTAACTATTTTTAGCATTTAAATTTATAGCAGGTAGTTAAACGAGCATGTTTTCGTTTAACTTGTTTGCAATCGAATTAAAGCCATAATGTCAGGACCGATCGTCAGGTGAAACCTTAGCAATGGTTTGACAAGAATAGACCGACTCGAATACTCAAAAGACCGATTGAATATCCCGGCGGAATCAGGTTATCCAATGATTGAGAATGAAGGATTGTGAACAGATATCAAACACAAAACGGTAAATGATAATCAGTAAAGGCACATTCAGAGACAAAGATTCACTATATTTAATAATACGTCAGTGGTACAGTGAATCGAATGTCTAGGGTTTTGTGTGACGGTGGCAGCTCACGAAATTCGTTCCTAGAAATCCGTGTCGTCCATAAAACTCTCCTATAGGTAACCTAGGACGTCTATTTATAGACCTTGACTTTCCTTTTCAGACGTCCTAGTCATTTCATAATGAAAGATAAATCTAATACAAGTGTTACAGTCCTTGAGCAAGGTACATACCTTGCTCGAGCAAACTTCCTATACTAGGTGTGCTCGGTGAGTATCCTCGAGCAGACTTTACATGGAATATATTCTCTTTCGAAGAATACATATTCCCTTTGAGTAAGCTTCATTCCTCTTGACTTGTTCAAACTTTGCTCGAATAAGTCCATCGAGCAAGCTCATTCTTCTTGATGTCTTCAGCTTTTCTTATTCAGCAATCTTTAGCATGCTCGAATGTAAATCTTGCTCGGTAACTGAACTGTGCTCGAAGTCTTTGCTTTGATTCACGTGACATCCTCTTAATGCATCCATGCTCGCCTCCATGTGCTCGATCATCCTGTGCTCATAACCCTTGGCTGGAACTTGTATGATCAAGGTGTTTGCTCGATTGGCAATCCATGCTCGATAGAAGAATACTCTTGCTCGTTGAAGTGTAGCTTGCTCGAAGCGTTTTACACTTAGAAGAATCAACCATTTAAGGTTTAGAACCTTTCTCGAAGCAGTAAAAACCATGCTTGATCGTATAGGCTTGCTCGAATTCCATACTTAGCCGTTTCCGAGGAGGTTGAGAAGATTCCAATCTTCCTTATCAAAAATCCGACCCAACAATCTCCCCTAGATTGGAACAAGCTCAGATGCACCAAAACAAACCTACATAGAGTTACACATATATCAGATTTCTTGATAAATCATTTAAGAACATGTCATTTCATTACATAATTGGAATTTTGCCACATAGGCATTACAAACTAAATTTTACAACTCAAACAAAATATAAAGATAAACAGAAATAAAAATCAATCATTCATTAGCTCCATTTTGTTATCTTCTTCCTCTGTTCTTGGCTTCAGCTCTTTCTTTTAGTTTCTTCACATATGCAGCTCTTTGCTTCAGCATGTCAAGTTTAGAGGAGTCAGAGGCATCACTTGGGAATCTTGCATTAATTAAATCTTGTAAGTCTTGTGGATGCATATAATGCAGATCTCCATCCTCCCTTATGACTGCAATAGGTATCTTAGACTCATTTCTCAAAGTGGTCGAATCATCATGTTGATTGTACGTCATGTATGTGATTCTTCCAAATTGTTGTACTCTTGAGTTGGGTTCCTTCATCACTTCTCTCATTGCCAAGCACTCTTTTAATGTCTTTCTTTTCTGCTGAGAGCTGCTTGCTAGAGTTCTTTGTTTCTTTGATTTAGAGAGGGAAAGCTCAGATATGTGAACTTCACTGATTCTCTTCCTCCTCTTTTCTTTTTCTGCTTGGCTCCTGATCTCTCTCTTCTTCTGCTGCAGAAATAGGAATCCCTTTTCTGCTTGTTCCTTCTAAAACTTGGAGAGATCATTCCTCAGTTGACCAGATGGTTGACTCCTTACTTGATTGTCATATAAATTCAGCTCAGCCATCTTGGTCAGTTGTTCTTTTGAAAAGTTTCTCAAATCATCTCTGAAGATGATGAGCTGTTCTGCTTCATCCTCAGTCACAACCTTTAAGGTCTTTGATCTTCTGTCAAAATAGAGATGTGTGGGCAAATTCAAGTTTCTTGGCTGCACAGGCCTCACACTCTCTGACCTATGGGTTCTGCTTGAGCTCCCCATTTCAACCTTCTTTATCTTATCAAGACCCTCTTCAACATACCATCTCTTTATTGTATCTTCTGTTTGCATTACCAGTCTTGACATTTTTACTCCCTTTTTGTGGAGGGCATTCATCATTTCTGCATGAACTTCTTGTTCTGCCCTCCTTCTGTCTTCCTGCAGTTTCCTCCGTGTTTCAAGATACATCCTCTGCTCTCTATGGTATATTTTTATTAGCTCAGCAAGAGGCATGTTCTGAAACTGTTCTTGTGATATCCCTTTATCTGTTACAAAAGTTTTTAACATTTCCATCCTTTGAGGGTCCTCAAACCACCTCTTTGCTTCTTGATCTTTCTTTTCGTTTTCCTCCCTTTCCTTCTGTAACCTCATTTTTAACTCCTGCTCTCTTTCAAATTTTTCTCGACTTTCTTGATCTTTGTGAGAGTCTTTAATATGTTGAATTCTTCTTTTCAGTTCTTCAAGAGAGAGATTTATCAAGAAGTTGTAGCTGTAGCCATACAGCTGAAGGAATTTGATATCCTTATGTTTTGACTTTAAGGATTCATATTCTTCTTTATCCTTTTGTTTCTTTTCAGTCCTTTTCCTGCTACTATCTGATTCTTTAAACTTCTTTTCTTTCTCTTCTTTTCTTTTAGTCACATTTCTCACATACTCAGATAGATCCTCCATGAGAGCCCTTTTATATAAATTATCAATCTTGTCAAAGGGTTGTAAATTCAGGAATGTGGGCTTGTGACCAGCCTTTATCAAAACTTCCCTTTTTCCTTTCCTTACTCTCCAACCCTCAGCTTCTTTTGCCACTTCCTCTTTTGATAGTCTTTGAACATAAAAGCATCATAATCCAGACTGATCAGATACTCAGCATCTTCATTTGTCTTTTCAGTCTCCTCCAATTCTTCCTAATCTTCATTTTCACTATCCAAGTCAACCACTTCTTCAAGGTTATGAAGAGCCTCAATCATTGGTTCATCATTTTGTTTGGATTGTGCTCTTCTTCTTTCTTCAAGCTTGTCTCTCCTCATCTTATACACCATTTTCTTAACCGATTTTTGTCTTTTGGACTTTGGTGTCTCAATATCAGTTGTGTCTTTCCTTTTAAACTTGATTGAGTTGGAGTGGATGTATCGGGCTGCTACACTTCTGTTTCTGGTTCTTCAATAATTATCTCCTCATCCACTAACTCAGATTCGTCAATAACATCTTCATTTCTATGAGTTTCTTCAGTGACCTCTTGAATGATGGGTTCACTTGGTTCAACATATTCCTCCACTTCTGGTTCTCCTTTACTCAAGTTTATAAAGTCTTGCTGAGCTTTTCTTGCTGCCATCACAATCTCTGGTTGATGTCTTTCAGGATTATTTAGAATCAGTGTAAGATCTTTCATTATAATCAACTTAAACCATAGTGCATGCTGAGACTTCAAAGGTTTCATCTTCTTCATGAATAACTAGTCCCAATCCCAGTTCATTTTCATTTACTTCAACCTCTTCAGGCTCAGTGATCAAAGGCTCTGCATCTTTTTCTTGTTCATTCATTGTAAGCTCTTCAGCCACTTCAGGCTCAAATACATCTTGTTCAACTGATGTGGCTCTTGTGTATCATCATTTTGTCTTGCTTTTAGTGCCTCCAATGTAGCTTTAATAGCATCACTAACCTCCTTTAATTTCCTCTCTTCTGCCTCTTCCTTTTCCTTCATGTTTATTAAGGCTTCTATGACCTCCTGAGGAATTTCCTCTTCCTCTTGATTTATCTTTTCTCTTTCCAGAGCTTCCAACTCTTCATTCATCAATTCTATAGTTGTTTTCACAAATTCAGCCTCAACCATGTCTTGATCAACTACATTTTCTTTAAACAAAATGTCATCAGACTGAGTTGTGTGTTGAGGCAGGGGGTGTAAGTCATCATCTGTAAGTGCAACCCCCTTACCCTTTTCTTTCCTTTTTAAATTTTCTTTTTCAGATTCATCTTCTTCTTTATCCTCCCCCTCATCCTCTGATTCTCCATCATCATATGCTTGGTTTAGCATGTTCAAAGCATCAGATGGTCCAACCTCCTCTTCAGCATCAATATTCTCCCCATGTTTTGGTGCATCTGAGGTCTTCTCAACCTCAGACTGCCCCTCAAGAGTTTGAATTTTCAATAACGCCTCCTGCAGTGCAGATTCCAGAGCCGAATTCTTTGCAGCCAAAATGGCATTCTTTTCTCTTAGCATTATGTTCTCAAACTCCAGTTTAGCATTTTCACACACAACATCGTAAAGATTGGGACTTGATAGTGGGGTTTCAGCAGTAGGTTTTGGAGCTAGTTTAGAGAATGGTTCAGAATCTGTGGTTTCAGGGGATGGAACTTTGTATGGTTCTGGGATTTGGGTTGGGAGAGTAGGTTCAGTTGGTTCTGTAGTAGGTTGAGGATGGATAGATATGTCTTGTTCAGTTGGCTCAGTTGTGGCAGGTGTAGAGCGAATATCAGCATTATCAGTTGGCTCATGAGCTTCTTGACCAATTTCATACACAGTCTTGTCAACGACAACCTGTGCATCAGCAGCATTGTCAATAACCATCTCATCTCCTCCATCGGCATCATCATCATCATCATTATCATGATCATCACCATTATCT
Source organism: Bidens hawaiensis (assembly GCF_021521415.1). NCBI lineage: Eukaryota > Viridiplantae > Streptophyta > Magnoliopsida > Asterales > Asteraceae > Bidens > Bidens hawaiensis. Next base: position 4,582,683 of record NW_027491022.1, read on the forward strand.
TCCTCATCACTGTTGCCAGGGGTCCTTGGTACATCAATAGCACCCAGTGCAGGTACGAGTAACCATGGGAGAACATCCCAGTCATCATTGTCAAAGAACTTACTCTGAGCATCCTTCATACGTTTGCATATATTTGGGTCTTGCAACCTCAAAATCTGCCCTGTCCTGTGAATTTTTGGTAAGGCTCTGTTTATTAAGATCTGCAGAAAACGTGGATACATTATGAATCTTTGATGAACTGGCTTCTCTGCATTTGAAATCAACCCTTGAAAGATGAGTCTTGAATTGTTGAAGGGTTGCTGGTAAAGAATGGCGACAGTGAGAGACCCAAGCTCTCGAATTAGCAACGTCCAAGTTCCTCGTCGTGGAGATAGAGACTGAATAACGTGATGAATCAAAAATTTGTAGATTAACAGAAAACTTCCCTTTTGAAACTGTCCCTCCTTAACTCCTCCCTGATAGCCCATAGTCTCTTGAAAGACTCTTAGTAACTTTGGGACTGAGTAGGACGGCTGATCCTCAAAATTGCCATTAAGTTCTAGAGCAGCTCTGATTGAGGCTTCAGTTATCTCAATGTCATGATTTAGAATCGGCGCCTCAATTCTTTCCCCATTGACATCATTGACATATGTTGCAAATCCCCAAAAATCCGAAATATGATTTCTGTATATTGTGGGGTCGGTAGTTAAAGCCACCCTCAGATTGGAGTTTCTCAAAAAGTTTATCATTGGCTCCAACTCACGGTTGTCATCATCTATCTCCAACCGAGCACACATATTATGCCGTTTTTCGAATTTGAAAGCCATCAGTTCTGCAAAAACAAGAAGAGTTGTCAGTACACAAAGTTCCAGACTAATATATGAGAATAGATAGATGATTGATGGCTTCTACAATTAACCTGTTCCGTAGTAATATGCATACCTATAAAACAAGTAAACAGTTAGTCAATTTGTTCAATTGTAAACCCTAATTTCAAAATCGGTGCGACGATTATCGAACAGCGATGTCTTACCTAAGTCAAAACAGAGCTAAAGGCTATTATCGATGTGAAATTAAGAAAGAATAGACCAGTGAGCAAGAGGGAGATAGCACGAGCAAGAGGGCGTTCGTTTAGGTTTAATTAGAGAAAAATGTGTGATAAACTTTCTAAGTCTCCTTTTTATACCTAACGATTTGGTGGTACAGTACCTTGGTTTGTCGTCTAGCACAAGACAGTTGTCATTTAATTTCAAATTCACATTTACCACCCTTGCTCGAGTATACAGCCAAAATAAAAACTGGCTCCCCCTGTACATAAGGATATGGTACAATGCTTGCTCGAGTATACTTAGAAATATGTCAATTCCCTATGCTCGAGATGCATTCCTGTGTGCTCGAAGTACAGTGTGCTCCAAAACTTAAAACTAAATCTTTCATAATCCCTTACTCGAGCACAGAAACTGGTGCCCTAGTGTGCTCGAAAATTTCATAGCAATAGAATCATCTTTCCTCATCTCGAAATTTTAACTCAATCATCTCTACACGCTCACTAAGACACCTAGCACAAACCTTGCTCGAAACACTTAGATGTTTCCTATCATTCAGTTGTCGTGCTCGTAGACTTGAAATCATACTTACTCATGCAATCATGCTCGAAGATACTTAGTAAAATAACAAAGTATTTCTTCGTGCTAGAAGATCAAAGATAACAAAACACATCAAAAGCAAGCTCGAAGTACAGTATAATTCCTAGATCATACTCGAAACTACTTAGAACAAAAACAGATAACCTTGGTGAAGTCAATATCATTTGCCTAGAAGTTAAGACAAAAATCACACTCAAACTTTGCAATAATTAAGATTACAAGTTAATGAAATCATTCCGTTTGCTCAAGCTTGGGTTTGAGGTGAACAAGATATCAAAATCCAGTTCAAACAGTTATGTCAATTCATTGGAAAGATCTCAACAAGGGATCAGATTGTCCAATAACTGTCACACCACTTCATTTTCAGCCGTATTATGACTTAAGTCAGGCTGACACTAGGTGTAGGTTCTTAGCATGATTCTTATGACTTTTTGTGATATTCTTAAGGTTCAATTAGTTGCTTGAGTAAGAATGGTCATATTTTAGACTTTAGTTGTTCCTTATCTCTTCTCAAAGCTTATTTAGCTTTCTCCGAATCACCCCGAATTGACTTCAACCCCCTGATGCGTTGGTCAAAAATAATTTTTATTTGTCCGAGCAGTTTATTTAATAATAACATACATAGATATCAGACCATATGGTTGAACGTTGGACTTATTTGAACGCCCCACTCTTGTAGTTCTGTTAGTGCCCCTTAAGGTCATGATATATTTATTTATCATTAATGATTGTGAAGCTTATTATTTTTCACGCTTTTTCATTTGCTTCATTTTCTTTTGATTATAAACTTTCAAATGTATATATATAGCTATTTAGTAGCTGCTCATAATTTGATAAACTGTTTTTGGTAGACTAAAACATCAACAGGCTCGTGTATAATTGGATAATTGCCTTTCAGCCTATCATTCGGAGAGATGTGTAAGGAAACATACCTTAGTTTTCAAATGAATCACCACATCAAACTTAGCATGATTATAGTATTTGCATCACATAGATCACTGCACTCATGAGAAGAAGCTACACAAATTGTCAGTTTACTGAACAGAAATCTTTTAAGCCTATAATCCATGAGTTAGGAGATTAGACAATATACTATCATTTCCCATTTTAGTTGGATTCAATCTCCACTTCAAAAACACTTTTCACTTATGATTAGGAACTTGGATAATGTTATCATCTCCCTTGTATGATCACCAAAACAGTGTTGCTTATCATAAAACATGTTGCATTTTCAAAATCATTTCTTTTGACATGTCATTAGTTAAACTTAGATTCTGAAAACAGTGTAGTCTTTTAAGCACATTTGACAAGCAGACACTTCACTAGTGTCACACACATAATACTCACATAGCACATTTCATGCAACAAAGCACACAATACAGTCGAGCATACTTAGAAATCCATCGAGCATACTCGGAAGTCTATCGAGCAACCTTACGATGTAGCATTACAGAGTTTGTGCTCGAAGACTTGAACATTGTGCTCGAGCAATAGAGTTGTGCTAGGAATACTTAGAAAGTTTTCCATAGCACATGTCCATGCTCGAACATCAAAAACATATCATTTGTGCTCCAAAGCAAGTCTATGCTCGAGCAACTGAGCAATGACATCTGTGCTCGAATCACTTAGAATAGTCTTTCAGAACCCTATGCTTGTGCTCGAAGAGCAATAAGCACATCATCAAGCACAGATCAAAGTACTAACAGCTATAATTATCAGAGTTAACAGAAATTCCACTCAAGAATAGTCACAAACATGATTAATGCAAACAGAATAATCAGTTTAGCACAACAGTCAATCATGCAAAAATTCAAAGTGAGTAACATAGATCATCAGTAAGCACCTCACTTAAGCACACATCCTAAATTAAACCTCATCAGCATTAATCATTCTTAGGCATTTTAACAGAAAGTGAAACCTGGTTTTATCTAATGGTTTGGTGAACAAATCAGCCAAATTATCAGATGTGTCTACCCTTTTCATTTCTATAACCCCTTTTTCTTGACAATCCCTAATGAAATGATGTCTAATTTCAATGTGCTTAGTCTTAGAATGTTGGACTGGATTCTTAACAATGAACATAGCAGCAGTATTATTAATTAAAATAGGTGTGAGTAAGAAATTCAGACCATAATCCAGCAGTTGGTTTCGAATCCATAGAACATGTGCACAACATGCAGATGCAGCAATGTACTCCGCTTCAGCAGTAGAGATTGACACTGTGGTTTGTTTCTTGCATTGCCATGACACGAGTCTGTTTCCAAGAAACTGACATCCTCCTGAAGTTGATTTTCGACTCATGTTGCAACCATCATAGTCACTGTCAATATAAGCCATCAAATAAAAGGAAGAGTTCTTTGGATACCAAATTACCAAGTCTGGTTTTCCTTTCAAGTATCTGAATATTCTTTTCACTGCTAGTATATGTGACACCTTGGGTTTTGCTTGAAACCTTGCAAAGACACACACAACAAACATAATATCTGGCCTAGATGCTGTGAGATACATCAATGATCCTATCTTGGCCCTATATTCATGTTGGTCTACAGACTCCCCCTTTTCATCAGGTACCATTTTCTCATGTGTGTCCATTGGTGTTGACACTGTCTTAAAATCTTGGCACTTGAACTTGGTGAGAATCTCTTGCACATATTTTGATTGATTGACGACAATTCCATCTGTCTTCTGTTGCACTTGCAGTCCAAGGAAGAAATTCATTTCTCCCATGGAGCTAATTTGGTATTTGGACTTCATCACTTGCTTAAATTCTTTGAACATTTGTTCATTTGTTGAGCCAAAAATGATGTCATCCACATAAACTTGCAGCAGTAGCAAATCTTTTCCCTTTCTTTTGTAAAACAATCAATGGCCCCTCTACAGAAACCATGTCCTAACAGATGGTTAGAAAGCTCATCATACCAGGCTCTTGGTGCCTGATGTAGTCCATAAAGTGCCTTGCTGAGCTTGTAGACTTTGTTTGGATGAATTGGATCTTCAAATCCAGGAGGTTGAGTGACATAAACTTCTTCATCTATCTTTCCATTCAGAAATGCAGATTTTACATCAAGCTGATAGACTTTAATATTCATTGATGCTGCATATGCTAGAAAAATCCTGATAGCCTGTAGCCTTGCAACAGGAGCAAGTACCTCTTCAAAGTCTACTCCTTCTTCTTGTAGACACCCTAGAGCTACCAATCTAGCTTTGTTCTTTATCACTATTCCCCTTTCATCCTTCTTGTTTCTAAAGACCCATTTTGTACCAATTGCATACTTGCCTCTGTGCTTGTCCACTAAGTCCCACACATGTAAGTCTCTGAACTGAGCTAATTCCTCCTGAATAGCTTCCACCCAGCTGTTGTCCTTTAAAGCTTGATTGATATTCTTTAGTTCAATTTGGGATAGAAAACAGGCATACAGGCAGATATTTGCTCTTTCAGATGCACTTATGGTAACTCTTTCATGTAGGTCTCCAATGATGTTCTCTGCATGGTGATTTCTTTCTACAGAGGTAGATGCATCATTTCCTCCTAGATGCAATGAGTCAAATAGGTTCTGCAATTGAGACATTTCTTTAGTCTGAGAGGGTTGTTGACTTTGGATAGGTTCACTTTCAATAACACTTGGACCTTCATTTGAGATTTCAGCTTCAGCCTCTTGTCCAACTCTCTCTACTTCATCTTCTTCTTGGATGTTTTTACCAAAGTCAAAACCATTTGCTTTAGGAGCTACTGAGGTCCATAGTTTGTTCAGATCAACTTGTTTTGCTTTTTCTTTTTCTTCAAAGCTGGTTCTGAACATACTATCATCCATGTCTTCACTATAGATTTTAAATGATTTGATCATTTTCTCAAGATCAAATTGCCGTTTTGGACCATCAGTATTGTTGAACTAATTTTCATTGAAGATGATGTCAGATGATTCAATGACCACCACGTGCTCTTTCACATAGAATATATAAGCTTTTGAATGATATGAATAACCCACAAAGAAACATTCCAGTGATTTGGACTGGAATTTGTTCAAGTAGTCCTTTGTGTTCAAGAGTGAGCATTTACATCCAAAAGGCTTCAAGAACTTCACATAAGGCTTTCTCTGGTAGAGAATTTCATATGGTGTCTTATTTTGAGCCTTGTTGAGTAGAACCCTGTTCTGCACATAACATGCAGTGTTTATTGCTTCTACCCAGAAGGTAACAGGAAGGTTGGCATCAGCAATTATGGTCCTTGCAGCTTCAATTAAAGTTTTATTTCTCCTTTCTGCAACACCATTTTGTTCAGGGGTTCTAGGATCACTATATTGCTGGAAAATACCTTTAGAAGTGCAGAATTCACTCATAGTATCATTCTTGAATTCTTACCCATTGTCACTTCTAATTACCTTCACTTTCCTGTCAAGTTGATTTTCCATCTTGAGTACACAGGATTTGATCAAATTTGGGGTTTCATCCTTGTTTCCCATGAAATATACCCAAGTGAATATTGAACAATCATCAGTTATCACTAAGCAGTATCTCTTCTTTCCAACACTTGGAACACTCACTTGACCAAACAAGTCCATGTGAAGTAATTCCAAGACCTCATCTATTGTGTTTATCAGTTTGCTCTTGTGTGAGGATTTGTGTTGTTTTCCTTTTAGGCAAGATGTGCATTTTTCTTCTAGCTTGAACTCTCTTGTGGGAAGGCCAACAACATGTTCACCTTTCACTAGTTTATTCATGTTCTTCAAATTTACATGACACATCTTCCTATGCCATAGCGCAGTTTCATTCTCAGTTGCCTTTGATACAAAGCATGAACCACCTCTTGAAGTTGCAGTATTCATTCTCAGTTCATGGAGGTTGCCGTTTCTTGGAGCCATCATCATAATCATTTCAGTTGGAATCACAAACTCTGGCTTCAAAATCAGGCAATGTTCATCATTAAAGGCAACCTTGTATCCCTTGTCACACACTTGAGAAATGCTTAGCAAATTGTACTGTAGTCCTTCAACATGTAGGACATTCTCAAAGGATACTTTGCCATTTGTGAGTGTTCCCTTTCCAACAATTTTCCTCCATTTTCATCACTCCTAAATGCAACTGGTCCCTCATACTTCTTCACATAATTAATCAATGCAGACATGTCACATGTCATGTGCCTTGAACATCCACTGTCCATATACCATAGATCATTGCTACTCATGGACTGTTTCTGCACACACACAAAAAAAAGGAATCAGTTTGATTCTAAGTTACAAACTCCATCAGTTTGTAATTCAGAGATAGTGGAGGATGCATCAGAAGTTGGGATTGGAACAGGTGGTGGATCTTCATACACGACTTCACAATCCTCATCATTGTTGGACTATGATCCAAAGTGCACTGCAGACAGTTTAATGCTACTATCAACTTCCTCAATCACCTTATCCTTCCCTTCTTCTACTTCCTTCTTTGCCTTCCACTTGAATCCTCTTGGTTCAAATCCTTGTTTCAATAGAAACTTCTCATCACCATTTAGAACACCTGGTCTCCTCTTTGCTTTCTCTTCATTTGGTGACCTTTTGTTCTTGTCTATTGTTGTCAGGATTTGGTCATCTACTTTGATCCTAAAAGTTGCTTTGAGCCTTTGTTCCAACATAGGCTGATGGTGCCTATCTTCATATGGGTTTTTATTTCCTTTCAAGTATCTCTCATACATTTCTTTGTAGCTTTTCATGTCATAGCCACTTACCACATCTAGAATTTCAAAAATATCCTCATGAACCCAGCAAGAGTCAGTGTGATGCCCATATGCATCACATTTCGTGCAGAACACTTTAGCAAAGCTTCCCAAATCTTCAAGAAGTTTCTTGTCCTTGATCTTGTCACTTGGTTTAGGGAAGTCAAATCCTAAAGATCTCTTTGTATTCAAAGTGTTGGAGAAATCCATCTTGATTGGCTTGCTGAGATCAATTGCTAGTGGATATTTTTCTTTGACAAAAACAATTTTCTTCCGCTTGGATGGCATTCTTGAAGAACCTGCCTCTTGTTCTTTTGGATATCTTCTTTTTGGAGCATTATCCACATCACCAACATCAAATAATTCATGATTAGAAAAGACTGGGTAGATTGGTGGATGAATCTGATCATAAGACGATTTAATTGATTGTTTTGTTTTCTTCTTGATGACTGGCTGTGATTCTGATCTCTTCTTGATGACTGGCTGTGGTCTAGCACATATATCAAATGGAACATGCTCTCTTCTCATTCTCTCTTGGTGCTTTCTTCCCTTTGATGTCATAGGAGGCAGAAGAGGAATTTTGTCACTTTTCTTTTTATTTGTTCTTTTCTTCTTCTTCTCCTTTGATGACTTAGATCTTCCACAGCTGCAGTTGCTTTCTTCACTGGAGTATTCACTCCACTTCTTTTTATCTCCTTGAGGCTGTTCATCAATCACAATTTCTTGCTTATCAGTCTGTCTCATCACAAATTCTCCATCCTGATCTACAATCACATCATCATACTGCTTGATAAATTAAGGCTTATCATCAAACACATTTTTGAATTGTTTGAGATACTCACTTCTGCTCTCTTTACCAACTTACAAAGGGTAACTGTCACAGAAAGGTGGTGGTACCTTCTTGTACTTCTCTTCCACTATCATTTTGTCAACATGACCAATAATGTTTCCTATATAGACAAGGTTTTTCAAAAACTCCATTTCAATCAACAACTCTGTATTCTTGAGTTTTTCTTCAGCAAACATCTTCTTTAGTCCTTCTATCTCAATTCTCATTCTGGATTGAGCTTGATATGATACCATCCAATCATCCTTCAATCCCTTGATTTGACTTTCATATGTAGCCTCACTATCCGCATACACATTCAGAAAGACATCCTTCCTTCCACATTCAGTTTTCCATTTTCCAACCTCCTGATTTAATTCATCAATTGTAGCAAGAAGATCAGAAATAGATGTATCAGCAAGTACCTGAGTGTTGGAAGATTCAGCCTTGTCATTTATTTTGGCCATGAAGGCAACATTTGCTCTTTCTATCTCAGCAGCATGATTACTCCAGTCAAACTCTCCATCCTGAGCCACCCTTGTAACAGCTACATTCCCTTGATCCCTTTACTGGTTCACACCATTTTGAGATGGTCTGTCTTGATTTGTGTGAACCTGCATCTGATTATTTCTCTGAGGTTGAAATGTTTGTTGCTAAGTTCTATTCTGATTTTGATAGGGATTTTGGTTGGGCATTTGATTCCTTTGCTGCTGGAAGTTCTGATTATTGAATATAAATGAATATAATATTCATAATAAAATTTACCGTCATCGACAGTATCGTACGTATACGTATTTATACACCTTGATTCAGATCAGCACGTATGAGTGTTACATGTATATATATACTTACACATAACCTTTTATACACATATGTTGCCACTTTTACCTAACCACACGTTCCGCGACTTCTCCCCAAATTCCCTCGTACAAGCAAGTCTGTTATTATGTTCTGAACCACAATAACTCACTTGCCCTACAAGTTCATCCCGACATCCATCAGCTTATAATATTAAATTATTATTTAATTATTTTCCCAGAGTTAATCGAGCCTATGGTTATATTTTAGGTATCCCAAGGGATAACCTAATCCTTTATATCCAATGGCTCTGATACCAACTTCTGTTACACCCCGACTAGAACAATGCGGAAGCATAAAACGGGAATGTAACAGACACCTCTGGTATCAACAACATTGTTTATAAAGAAACATTACAACTAATTTACATAATATATCATTGATCTATCTTTGATTACAAACTAGGTTACAACAAAATACGTTCGTTAAACTATTATGTTCGTACTAATAACCTTGCGTCTATTCACATAGCATCGAGTACGTTCCACAATAGATAGCACGACATCACTTTATTCCAACTTCGGTAATCCTGAAAAGCAGTTTAAAATGGATCAACTACTAGAGTTGGTGAGTTTCACGAGTTTCAAGAAAATAAGTATGCGTTATCACAAGACATAATTTGTATATACGCATGAAAGTATATGTGTATGTATTTATATATGTGATGTTATTATGCTAAGCTACAGTGAAGCCTGAACTGTCCGTGCTGTACGCTCAATCAACCACTGTGGCTCCCCTTCTGCCTACATTATGCCCCAAGTAGCAATGTCTAACACTACATAGTTGGTTCGTATAAATATGGACATATGCAAACGGGATAATATCTCAGCAAACCGTGCTGGCCCCGCTGGCCCCGCCTGGGTTTGTCAAACCAATAGTACTATTCACAAGCCACCGGCTCGAAGTTAATCACTGTGTTAGTGGGGACTTTCATGTGTTAGCACTTAGATAATTCACATCATCATACGTTTCAGATAAGTATATAGATATAAGGAAACATGCTTTTCACCCCGAAAGTTCGTAAAATTGTTTAAAGAGTTGGGTCATGAAACTCACCGTTTAGTAGCTATTCAGCAATGTGTCAGCTTGTGGTTTGCCTGATTTGCTATCACTAGTTCCTATAATGAATATTATAATAATATTAATATTTTAATATTATTATAATCTCAATACTAAACTGGGCTGTATAACTAATCTGTGTATAGTTGGAATGCCCAGAAAGTGGCAATAGGCTTAGGTTGTGATGTTGTTCAATGTCTAATACTTAAAACCGAACTTGGCTCGTTTTCCCGTTTTCCCAGCTGGGCCAAGTTGTTTGTTTAGACGCTCAGAAAACAGTTATGGGGAAATAAGCTTGGGTAAATGTGTTGGTCAATAAAATGATAAAGTTTTAAAGAAATATCACATATTGGGGTCCCGGGTTAGCTACGGGGCCCATTTCCGTTTATTCAGTTTGATTTGAGAAGAAACATGTACAATCTACCCAGATTATCCAGGTTTCTCATAAAAATGTTCGTTTTTACTTAATTAATCCAAAAATATGATTTTTGGTCATTCTTAGTGTTTTGACATTCCCGCAGGTTCGTTAATCGCGAACTTGCCGGTTTTTATTAAAATTGAATTTGTTTAATCTTCAAATTAGCATAATAAATTAACCGTTAATCATTAAATTATGAAAATTTAGTCACTTATCAAATAAAATATGTAAATTTTTATAAAAATATATCTGGAATTATTTACTGGTTTATTAATTTTTAAAAATTCATTTTTACTGCTATATTTAGCATGAAAATCGTCCGTTTATCCCAAACGATTTCCAAAAATTCGAAAAAAATTCCTAAACACTCAAATTATGTCCCAAACAATCTGTATCAATTCTAGAATGCAATAAGCTTGTTTCATATTCTTTTCAGCTCAATTTCGGCTATAAAAATTCATACGAACGCATATGCACAAAACACCCTTAGTTTTCTCCAAATGATTCCAAAATTCATATGTGATCAAAATACATCAAATACGAGTTCCCTGAAAAATTACAAATTTTGGAAGTATTTTAACTATTTTTCCCAATTAAACATTCTGATTCGGTAATAAATTCGCCAAATATTCTCGTATGGTCGAAAAATTACAAACTTTGAACAGGGACTCAATGACATGGTCCCTGATGTCCCTGCAAAATTTCAAGGCCTAATAATATGCACATCAGAACCTTAACCTAAACAGCCCGTAAATGAGTGTTTCGGCATTACCTTAGCAGTTTTGGTTCGTTTCCGCCTTTCTAATCATGGTTTCAAGCTCTTGTGCTTCTATATAGGCTAGGTACAAGTCCTATATCACAAACCAAGCAATTTTTCATCAACATAACAGCCTTTGACATAGGGTTTCGGCTAGTGCACAAAAACAAACTTTTGAACCGTAAAAATGCCGTTTCAACCCTTTAATCCGTGTTTATGGCAAAAAAAAGATCATGATTCTGATTTAAAACTAGGTTTATCTTATAGTTTAGCAGCTATATCTGTCTTTGGTTTCATTGCTTGTTGTTTTGTCTAGTTCAATAATACGGCTTATCCTAGTGAGTTTTATAGACCCACTGGACCAGAAGCTTCTCAAGCTCAAGCATTTACTTTTCTAGTTAGAGACCAACATCTTGGAGCTAACGTGGGATCCGCTCAAGGGCCTACCTGTTTAGGTAAATATTTAATGCGTTCCCCGATCGAAAAAGTCATTTTTGGAGGAGAAACTATGCGTTTTTGGGATTTACGTGCTCCATAGTTAGAACCTCTAAGGGGTCCAAATGGGTTGGACTTGAGTCGGCTGAAAAAAGACATACATCCTTGGCAAGATCGTCGTTCCGCAGAATATATGACTCATGCTCCTTTAGGTCCTTTAAATTCCGTGGGTGGAGTAGCTACCGAGATCAATGCAGTCAATTATGTGTCTCATAGAAGTTGGTTAGCTACTTCTCATTTTGTTCTAGGATTCTTCTTCTTTGTAGGGCATTTGTGGCATGCAGGAAGGGCTCGTGAAGCTGCAGCAGGATTTGAAAAAGGAATTGATCCTGATTTTGAACCTGTTCTTTCCATGACCCCTCTTAATTGAGACAGGAGATCAAAGTTAATTGAGCCAGGAGATCAATGACTTGAAATAGTGTAAGGCCCCGTTACCGGTAACCCTACTTTCGTGTTGGATTTACTCATAAACACAGTTCTAAATATCAGAGTTAATTAAAACATTTATGCGGAATATAAAACTTTCATAAAACATTACATAATTCATAACTTGTCTCAAAACATTCATTGTCTTTCACATTAAAGCATTAAAATTAACACATCATAAGTCTTCAGATGCCAGATTCTTGTTCAGTGCCATGTGTCTCCTCAAGCGAGCTGCCTCATCCTACTCACCTGCATGCATACTAAAAGTCAGCTACGCTGAGTGAGTTCTAGATAATCACATCACATAATCATACCATTCACATAACATTATATTCTTTCATTCATACTTTCATACTTTCATACTTTCATACCTTCTTACTTTCTTACTTTCTTTTGTATTAACTTACCTTCATATCTTACGTTATAAAGAGCATTACGCCCTACATTCCTCGAGTATTATTAGGGCTCGGTACCCTCTTTCCTCGAGTATTATTAGGGCTCGGTACCCTCTTTCCTCGAGTATTATTAGGGCTCGGTACCCTCCTTCCTCGAGTATTATTAGGGCTCGGTACCCTCCTTCCTCGAGTATTATTAGGGCTCGGTACCCTCTTTCCTTGAATATTAGTAGGGTTCGGTTCACTAGTTCTCGAATATTAGTAGGGTTCGATTCCCTCTTCGTTACCATATAACCATACATCATACCTCGAGTATTATTAGGGCTCGGTACCCTTTCCGTAACCATACAACCACACATTATCATTTCTTTCTTTTATTATCTCTATCATCTTCATACACATAAACATACATAACATACTTACCTTATACATAGCGTTACAACCTGACAGTACGTGCAATATCCAAAGATCGTTCACGTATCATCAAGCAATCATTCATACATTTCACATTATCCACATAAGCATACACTTATCTCTTAGGATAAGCATATTAACAAACATATTGAGTATGCACACAGCCCCGAAAACATAACATATAAATGGGGCTAGAAACTCACCTGAACACGGTTACGTTCACCGTTAATCGTAATCCCTTTCTTCAGTTGTGCACGGCTGACTGTATAACAAGTATACGTATCAATTAACTATCACTTCTCATAATGTATTTCTATCTTTATATGACCCACAACGAACGGGGGTCCGGGGGCAGCGCCCCTGGCAGCGGGGTCTAGGGGCGGCAGCCCCTAGCAGGGTCCAAGAGGCAGAGCCCCTGGCTGGGGTCGAGCTGACCTTAACTGCCTTAACACATTTTTCATTAGATTTTTTTTAAATTTATTTTCTAAACGAACTTGGCTTTAGGCGAAGTTACCATTTAGGCGAACTTGGCTTTAGGCGAAGTTACCATTTAGGCGAACTTGGTTTTAGGCGAAGTTACCATCAGGCGAACATAGCTTCAGGCGAAGTTGTCATCAGGCGAACTTAGCTTTACAGCGAAGTTGCCATCAGGCGAACTTAGCTTGCAGGCGAAGTTCATCAGGCGAACTTGGCTTGCAGGCGAAGTTCATCGCTTTGAAGGCGAAGTTGCCCAGATGAAGGCGAAGTTGCCCAGATAGCCGCAGTTTCGGTTTCTGTCCAACATTTCGAGCGATTTTAACACCCTTGTTACGGTTCAACATTACCTACTACGCTTCCCGACCATTTTCGGTCGTTTATACACTAAAAGCTCGGATCTTTAAACTTCAAAGATCAAGAATCATACCTTTTTGAGCTTGTTTGGGTCTTGTTTATTTGCTTAATCACAACTAGTCTCTCTCTCTCACACTCTCGGATCTCGCCTCTCTCTTCCGGCCGCCGGCGGTTGAGGTGTGTGGTGTGTGTGTTTTGGAAGTGTTAGAGAGTATGGTAAAAATGAAGATATTTTGGGATTTTGGCGGTATTTATATCCATGAAATCCCATTCTCATTTAACCCATCTCAATTAATCCAAGTCCAAGACCCGCTCCTTACCCGATATTAATTAATTACGCGAAATCACTAAACATAACTTGCTTTATTCATCATTAAAATTTTAGGATGTTACAAATAGGAGTCACTTCGGTTCCCTCATTATCTAACATAACCGAGTACACCTTAGTACTTACAAATTCAAATAAGCGTTTAACCGCTTATTGCGTAACGAACAAACGAATAACCAAACGGGTCTGGTTATGGTCCGGATATCCCGGGGTGCCATATATAAGTGATATACGTTTAATATAAGCTAAAATATTAGTAATATGACCTTAGTTCGATAGCAAACAAGTTAAACGAAAACATGCTCGTTTAACTACCCGCTATAGATTTAAACGCAAAAGATAGTTACAAACCAAGCATTGTATCATCCGTTAAGCCGAAAAAGACTTACCAAACACTTATTTGAAATGTTTTAAGTGATCCGTGAAAATATTTTCGATTTTTACAAACGTATAGTATATTTTTATAATTTTACACAAAACTAGCCGAAAAACACTCGTTTTCGCTCCGTTTGTCGCACCGGATATATTTTTTCGCCAAAAACCGAACCCAAAATAAATTTGGACTCAGCATTTCACGTTCGGACATGTAAATCGAGAAAAGTGGGCCAAATGGGCCCAAAAGGGGACCCAACGAGCCCAGCCCGCCAAAGAAGACTTTTACCCCTTTATTTTCCTTTCACATATAAACTAGATTTTAGATATTTTCACACAATTTTCCACATTCAACTTCTGGAACTCTTCTTCTCCTGCCAAAACCAGCAAGAAACAAGGAAAAGAGGTCTTAAATAATCGATTTTCGGCTTGTTTAAACTCGTTTAACAACATATAAACATGTCTTGATTGCCAAAAATCATTCCTAACCATGTAAAAACCCTAAAAATGGTCCATAAACATGTTTTGAACATACACATGGTGAGGAACTTGGTTTGATAGTTTTTTTGGCCATAAACACAGATTAAAGGGTTGAAACGGCGTTTCTACGGTTCAAAAGTTCGTTTTGTGCACTACCCGAAACCCTAAGTTAAGGGCTGTTATGTTGATGAAAAATTGCTTGTTTTGTGATATAGGACCTGTACCTAGCTTATATAGAAGCACAAGAACCCTAAAATTGGATTAAGAGAGCGAAAACGAACCAAAACCGCAAAGGTAATACCGATTTACTCGATTAGGGGCTGTTTAGGTTAAGGTTGTGATGTGCATATTTTTAGGTCTTGAAATTTTGTAGGAACATTAGGGACCATGTCAATAAGTCCCTGTTTAAATTTGGTAATTTTTTGACCATCCGAGAATATTTGGCAAATTTATTACCGAATTGGGACAATTATTTGGGAAAAATAGCTAAAATACTTCAAAAATTATGAAAATCTTCTGGGAATTCAGATTTGATGTATTTTAATCACATATGAATTTTGGGATCATTTGGAGAAGTCTAAAGGTGTTTTGTGTATATGCGTTTGTGTGAATTTTTATAACTGAATTTGGGCCGAAAAGAATATTGAACAAGCTTTTTACAATCTAGAATTGATATATATTGTTTTGGGACATGATTTGAGTATTCAATAATTTTTGTGGAATTTTTGGAAATTGTTTGGGGTAAACCGACGATTTTCAGGCGAAATATAATGAATTTTTATAAATTAATAAATCAGTAAATAATTCCATAAATATTTTTATGAAAATATACATATTTTAATTGATAAGTGGTTAAATTTTCATAATTTAATAATAAACGGTTAATTAATTATGCTAATTTAAAGATTAAACAAATTCAGTTTTTATAAAAACCGGCAAGTTCGCGACTAGCGAACCTGCGGGAATATCAAAACACCAAGAGTGATCAAAAATCATATTTTCGGATTAATTAAGTAAAAACGAACTTTTCTATGAGAAATCTAGACAATCCGGGTGGATTGTGCGCGTTTCTTCTCAAATCAAACTGAATAAACGGAAACGGGCCACGTGGCTAATCCGGGACCCCAGTATGTGATCCTTCTTTATAACTTAACCATTTTATTAACCAATACATTTACCCAAGCTTATTTTCCCATAACTATTTTCTGAACGCGTAAACGAACAACTTAGCCCAACTGGGAAAACGGAAATCTGAGCCAAGTTCGGTTTTGAGTATTAGACATTGAACAACATCACAACCTAAGCCTATTGTCACTTTCTGGGCGTTCCAGTTATACCCAGATTAGTTATACAGCCCAGTTTAGTACTGAGATTATAATAATATTAAAATATTAATATTATTATAATATGGACTATAGGGACTAAGTGATAGCAAGGGAAACGAACCCCGTGCTGATCTCGCACTGAGTGCCTACAAAACCGTGAGTTTCATGACCCCTCTTTTCAAACTGTTTACAAACTTTTGGGGTGAAAAGAATGTTCATATGCATTATCTCTCTGAAAACGGTTCAGAACGAAAAAATACCTGAACCTTCGTATATGAAAAATTCCTACAAACATAATGATAAACTACGTGCTAAGGAAAGGTGATTATTATCATGATTGATATATTAAATGGAAACACTACGAATGCCAAAACATAATGAAATCATACGTGACAACCTGTTTATACAAATATGATATATAATGCTAAACACAACAGGTTGAGGAAATAACGTGGTCTGTAATGGCCATTGGTGAATAACGTGGTCTGTAATGACCATGGGGCTATTGTGGACGGAAGGGGGGGCACAATAGTACTAAACTAAAGTTGAGTATGGCCTATGAGCCAAGTTCTGCTGCAACTTATAAACTAAAGTTGAGTATGGCCTATGAGCCAAGTTCTGCTGCAACTTACTAAATTAAAGTTGAGTATGGCCTATGAGCCAAGTTCTGCTGCAACTTACTAAACTAAAGTTGAGTATGGCCTATGAGCCAAGTTCTGCTGCAACTTACTAAACTAAAGTTGAGTATGGCCTATGAGCCAAGTTCTGCTGCAACTTATAAACTAAAGTTGAGTATGGCCTATGAGCCAAGTTCTGCTGCAACTTATTAAACGAACTAACTTGATTATGACATGAATGTTAAGAAAATAATGTGATTATGCGTATTGTGGGCGGATGGGGAGCCACAGTATTTGGTGATACGTGATAAATACTGTATGTGTATATGTGTCTATATACATGCTATGTTATTAGCCGTAGGAAATACTATGTGTAGAATATACTAATTATTTGCGTGTACACTATATAATGTTTGAGTTTACGTGGAATCATTGTGGGTGGAAGGGGGACCACAGTGGTTGATGTTTACGCGGAACCGTTGTGGGCGGAAGGGGGGGCCACAGTGGTTGAGTTTATGTGGAACCGTTGTGGGAGGAAGGGGGTCCACAGTGGTTGGCTAAACACGGAAATTGGAAACAGGTAGTACGAACAAACAATCACGATTTTACCGAAATTTCGAATTTATATTATAAACTTACATGTGTGCATATGCACACACAAGGATATGGCTGTACATATTTATACAAACGTAAATACATAATTTTACATACGAGCGTACATACAAACTATGACTGTGTGGTACGCAGAACTGATTTTGTTAAACTTATGAAACTCACCAACTATTTGTAGTTGACCTGTTTTAACATGCTTTTCAGGTAATCAGATATGAGAAGTAATTTCCTGTACGTTACGTGTCTTAATGATGATTGATGTCGTAGGCATTTGAGTTAGAAGTAGAGTAATTGAAGAACCGGTTTGATTGTATCACCTAGTTTGTAAAAGATGTTAGAACGATGTAATATATTGTAAATTAGTTAGTAATGTTTTTTTATGAACAATGTATGTGATACCAGTTGTATCTGTTGCATTTCCGTTTTACGCTTCCGCAATTCGCTTAACGGGGTGTGACACATGTTAAGCCAAAGAACATCAATCAGGCCTTAAAAGACAACAACTAGGTGGAAGACATGCAGGAGGAGTTAGCTTAATTCAGGGACTTACATGTTTGGGATTTGGTTGACAAACCTAGAGGAAAATATGCAATTGGCACCAAGTGGGTCTTCAGAAACAAGAAGGATGAAAGAGGGATTATCATCAAGAACAAAGCAAGGCTGGTGGCTCTAGGCTGCTTACAAGAAAAGGGAGTAGACTTTGAAGAAGTCTTTGCCCCCGTTGCAAGATTAGAAGACATCAGAATCTTCTTAGCATATGTAGCATCCATGAACATTAAAGTCTACCAATTGGATGTCAAGTCTGCATTTTTAAATGGGAAGATTGATGAAGAAGTTTATGTGACTCAACCACCTGGATTTGAAGATCCAATTCATCCAAACAGGGTGTATAAGCTAAGCAAAGCACTGCATGAACTACATCAAGCTCCTAGAACTTGGTATGATGAGCTGTCAAATCACATGTTGGATAATGGTTTCTGTCATGGAGCTATTGACAAGACATTGTTCTACAAAACATGGAAGAAAGATCTACTTCATGTACAAGTGTATCTTGATGACATCATATTTGGTTCAACAAATGAACAAATGTGTAAGGACTTTGAACAAGTGATGAAGTCAAAATACAAAATGAGTTCTATGGGAGAAATAAACTTCTTCCTTGGATTGCAAGTACAGCAGAAGGCAGATGAAATGTAAGGCCCCGTTCTCGGCAACCCTACTTTGGTGTTGGATTTACTCATATACACAGTTCTAAAATCAGAGTTAATTAAGAACTTTCGCAGAAAACTAAAAACATCAACCATCATACTACAAAACGTCAAATCATGTCTTAACATACAAGTTGTCTTTTAATAAACATTAACATAAAATAGTCATGACACTTCTTCATATAAGCCAGCCTCTTTAGCTCATGCCATGTGTCCCTCCTCAAGCCAGCTGCCTCAATCTATTTGCCTGCGCACATACTAAAAGTCAGCTACGCTGAGTGAGTTCTATTTAATCAATTAACATGCATTAAATTCATATCCTTACTCATACGTGTCCGAAGATACGTATTCATACCTTACCTATTATTACTTCTTTCACACACACTTTATATACTTGAATACGTACTTACATACTTTCTTTCATAAAACCCTATGGTATACCATAAGCTATTCTATCATAAACATCACAGATATTATAAGGGTCTGGTCCCTAACATCACAAATATTATAAGGGTCTGGTCCCTAACATCAAAGATATTATGAGGGTCTGGTCCCTATCATCTCAGATATTATGAGGGTCTGGTCCATAACATCTAAGATATTATAAGGGTCTGGTCCCTTCTGTCTCGAATAACCATACCTTTATCATACGTGCATAATTTACATATCTTCTAGTTATAAATGTATATACATACTCGTTCATACAATCATTATGTACCAATACATTCAATACACAATCATACACGTATCATACACTTACCAATCAAGTAAGTGCATTATCTACCACATAGGAGTATGCACACATCCCTGAAAACATAACAGATAAAGGGGCTAGAACTCACTTGGAGTCAGTTTCTCTCTCCGTTAATGGTAATGCCCTTCCTTAGTTGTGCACGGCTAACTGTACAATACATTACGCGTGTCAATTATCCATTACTACTACTTCCTACATCTAAGTTAATGAAACTCTCAACTAACGGGTGTTTGGGGGCAGCACCCCTGGTAGCGGGGTCTAGGGGCAACCGCCCCTAGCAGCGTCCAAGGGGCAGGGCCCCTGGCTAGGGTTGAGCTGCCAGGTCAGCTCGGAAAAATTTTATTTTCCTTAATATGTCCTTTATCAAAAACGCATCAGAAAATGAATTGGGTAACGTTTTAATAGCAACTTAAACAATTTCGCATGGGAGGAATTTCGTATGCAAGAATTTCGCTTCGCATGGATTATTTCGCTTCGCATGGGAATTGCGCTTCGCATGGAAGTATTTCGCTTCGCATTACTTTTTCACTTCGCATGACTTTTTTTTTTTTGCTTCGCATGGAAGTATTTCGCTTCGCATGAGTTTTTCGCTTTGCATGGAAGTATTTCGCTTCGTATGGAAGTATTTCTCTTCGCATGACTTTTTCGCTTCGCATGGTCATGCGATGCGATTTCCTTTTCATGTGAAAAACCCATTTTTACGTCGTTTTCACTATTTTAAGGCCATTTTCCTTTAAGACTCTTCCTTAGGACCCGATTCTACTCTTTTTATGAGTTTTGGGTCGTACCAATTTTCTATACCCGTGTTTTTCATGGTCCGAACATCATATTTTGTCCTACAACACTCCCGTGAGGTTATAACTTACCAAGTTTATGTTTTTCTTACGTTCTACAACCCGATCTATCGTTCTATCAGTTTGCATGTCGAATCAACCACAAAACTTACCCTTTTAAACCAAAACTCACCTTTTTTGCTTCGGGTTCGGTTCGGATCTAGACCAACTCGTAGATCTGGGCGTGTTCTTGTTGTTTAAATGGTGTTTACATACGAGATTCTTCCTTCTACTTACACTGATTTGGATCCAGAATGTAGAGAGAAAGTGTGTGTGTTCTTGAGTGTGTGTGTGTGTGTTATGAAAGGAAAGAAATGGTGAAAGGTTGGAGGGGTTGGTTTTATATAGGGGCTATGGGCCCCACAACCCACTCACAATTCCAAGTCCAAATATTATCCAAACACTTAACACACGACTAATTTAACGACACACAGTTAATAACAAAACTTCTGTTATTTACTATTTAACAAAAGTTGGATGTTACATGGTATCTTCATCAATCAATCCAAATATGTTCAAGAAATACTAAACAAATTCAAGTGCCAAGACTACAAGACAGTGTCCACTCCAATGGACACATATGAGAAGATGGTAACAGATGAAAAGGGGGAGCCTGTAGATCAACATGAGTATAGGGTCAAGATCAGATCATTGAGGTATTTAACAGCTTCAATGCCAGATATCATGTATGCAGTTTGTGTCTGTGCAAGATTTCAAGAAAACCCCAAGGTGTCTCACATGTTAGCTGTGAAGAGGATCTTCAAATACTTGAAAGGAAAACCAGACTTGGGAATCTGGTATCCAAAGAACAGCTCATTTGACCTGACTACTTTTACTGACAGTGACTATGATGGCTACAACATGAGCAGGAAGTCAACCTCAGGAGGATGCTAATTCTTATGGAATACGCTGCTGTCATGGCAATGCAAGAAGCAGAAAACATTGTCCATCTTAATTGTTGAAGCTGAGTACCTTGCTGCATCTGCCTACTGTACACAGGTTCTATGGATCCAAAACCAACTGCTGGATTATAGTATGAATTTCTTACTCACTCCTATATACATTGATAACACTGCTGCCATGTTCATAGTTAAAAAACCAGTTCAACATTCAAAAACTAAGCATATAGAAATTAGGCATCATTTCATTAGAGACTGCAATGAGAAATGGTTAATAGAAATGAAAAGGGTAGACACGACTGACAATTTGGCTGATTTATTCACCAAATCCTTAGACAAAACCAGGTTTCATTTTCTATTAAAATGCCTAGGAATGATTAATGTTGATAAAGTCTAATTGATGAAATATGCTTAAGTGAGTTGCTAATTGTCTACCTGCTTAATACTCACTGTTTTGATTGCATGATAAGGTGACACACTCAAAATGACAATCTGCTGAATGATCACCTCATGTTTGTTTGATTGTGTGACACATGCTTACTGATTATGTTTCTGTGTGTGTGTTGTGTATGTCGGCTTATAGAATGATTAGGTGATGGTTTAATGATGCTGTTAGTGAGATCACTGACTATCTTTTGCTGTAGAGATTCATGTATTTGAGTCTGAATGTTGAGATATTTGAATCAGGTTGCTTGGAAATGATAAATGCAAGATAGACTTGATTCACATGTGAATGAATGTGCTTACATGAACAAATCATTCATTCTGAATGAATGTGACTGTGTGTTATGTGCTTTGAGAGTATGTGAAAAGTTTCTAAGTCAAAACTTCTTAAATTACAAAATTGTTTTCAAAAACAAATCTGAAATGAATTATCTTAAGAAATAAGTCTTGGAACAATTAAATGATTTTTAACTAAGAAAACTGTTTTAGGTGAACTCATTAAGAGAAATGATAAGATTATTCAGTTGCAAGCTTTATAGAAGCTTAAAAAGGTTTTGTGATGTAAATAGTATTCAACCTTTAAGAAATGATTGAAAACTATTTTATTAATCTAACACATTGATTATAGGCTTAAAAGACTTAAATTCAGTCATTAACACTGTGTGATAACTTTCTATGGTAAGTACTTGTCCAAGTGATATAAACATAATTAAACTGCTAAGTTTGATGTGGGGATACATTTGAAAATCAAAATTTTTCTCTTACACATCTCTTCAAATGAAGGGCAGAAAGGTAATTATCCAGTCGTACACAAGCCTGTTGATGTATTAGTCACCAAAAACTTTTATCTAAATAATTGAGCAGCAAGAAATATATGCTACTATATAATATATTAAAAAAATATATATATGAATATGCTACATATTAAAATTATGTATTTATAAAACTACTCAGACTTAAAGGTGCACCAAGGGAACTACAAGGGTGGGGCATTCAAATAAGTCCTAAACATCCTGAATGTAAGGCATGTAAGTCCAACGTTCAATCTTAAAGTCTGCTTTTCAATAAAACTGCTCAAATACACAAATATATTTTAACCAATGCATCAGGGGGTTGAAGTCAAATTGGGGTGACTTGGAGAAAGCTAAATAAGCCTTCACAAGAGATTAGGGACAAACTAGAACTAAAGTGTTGACCATACAAACCTTGGCACTTAATTGAACCCTAAAAATATCACTGAAAACAATGACAATCATGAAAAGTTCATCTACACTGTCAACCTGAACTAGGTCACAATAATGCCAACCATGAAGTGTTGTGAAAGTAATTAAACAGTATGATCCCATGTTGAGATCTTTCTATAAAATGTTTTGTTTGAAATATTAACTGAAATTTGCTCTCCTAGTTCACCTTAAACTAAATGCTTATGTCAACTTAGTATCTAAAAGATTATTCTCAATGAATTTTGAATGTTTAAGCATAATGTTTTGGTGTGTGACAATGTTTGTCAATAGTACAGACATGATTTACTTGACAAACTGTGATCTATTATGACAAAACTGTTTTTGAGCATGTTCTATCTGTTAGATGTGTTCTCTAAGTATTTTGAGCATGCTTCGGTGCCTGATATTGACAAACTGTTGCTCTTCGAGCACAATGATATGTAGTGAAACTATTTTCTAATAAATTCGAGCACATATTCTTATTTATTCACATGTGTATGTTTCAAGCAAAGATTTTGTCTTGATATATTTATCTAAGTGTTTTCGAGCATGTGTATATATCTAACATAAGTTTAGTCTTGATTAAATTTTTACAAAGTGTTCTCGAGCATGAGTTGTCTGTTTCGAGAATGCTTGTAGTTCGAGCACAAGCTAAGTCATGATAGATTTCTCTAAGTGCTGTCGAGCATGAGAGTATGCTAGGTGTTTAGGCTTGGATTAGCTAGAACAAAATTGGATTGATAGATTCTGCTAAGTAGTTCTAGCATTGGCTAGACACTTAACTTTGACTCTACGAGCATGGGTAGCCATAGAATATTTTTTCTAAGTATGTTCGAGTAGAGTTGATGATATGGATGTGTTTCGAGTACGATTGAGTGATTGAATATTTTTCTCGGTACTTCGAGCACGTGAGATGTTTGTTATGTTTTTTATCATAAAGGTTAACTCAAATAGGTTAAGCTGACTGAATATTCTTCTAAGTATTTTCGAGTATGATCTGTGTGAACACAGGTCTACCTCGAGCAGACTTGGAATCAACTGATAAATATGTTGTCTTTTCTCGAGCATACATGGTCTCGAGCACACAGTTAAATGAACCAAGTTTAAGTAACAATACAATCGAGCATGCTTGAAATAAAACTTTCAAGTGTACTAGGAGCCAGATAATTTTGGATGTATGCTCGAGCAAGAGAGGTACATTAAATTTCAAATTCAAATTAAATGACATCTGGCGAGCACTAGACGACAAATATGTGTTGTACTTTCCAAACGTTAGGTATAAAAGGGGGACTTAGAAAATTTTCCAAACATTTTCATTTCCCTCTCCTCAACCTAAAATCTTACTACCTCCTTGCTCGTGCGTCTCCAGCTGCTCCCTCGATTGTGCTTAATTATAGTTCGATAGTAGCTATTAGCTCTGTTTCGACCTTGGTAAGATATCGATTATCATCATCGTGTCTCCAAGTATCGAAATTAGGGTTTCTATTGAACGACTCACTAACTGTTTGTTTGAGTTGTGTAGTTTCGCAAACTACTACGGAACAGAACTGATGGCCATGAGGTTCGAACCCAAGCATAACATGTGCGCCCGGTTGGAGGTCAACAATGAAAATAGAGAGTTGGAGTTTATCATTAACTTTCTCAACAACTCTAACTTACGGGTGGCACTGACAGAGAATCCAACCATATACAGAAATCATATCATCGATTTCTGGGGTTCTGCCACATATGTGGATGACATCAATGGAAAAAGGATCCAAGCATCCGTGTTAAATCAAGACATTGAAATAACAAAGCAATCCATTAGAGAAGCACTGCAGCTCCATGATAATCATCAAGTGCAGCCTCTATACTCTACTCAACGACTTTTGAGAGTATTCCAGGAGTTGCTTGGTTATCAAGGGAATGTGCATGAAGGACAGTTCAAAAAGAGAGTTTTCCTATGATATAGAGATTCCTGATCCACAATGTTATTCAATCCCTAACTCTGAGAAGAGGAACAAAGACTTTATTAAGTAGAGAGTTGGCATCTATGACAGTGGCCATATTGTTTAACCAACCATTCAACTTTTCAAGATTTATCTTTAATGGTCTGGTTAGCAATGCTGAGAAGCAGGCACATCAAAGATTTCTGATGTATCCAAGATTCCTGCAAATTTTGATAAATCGGTTCTTGCACGGGCTGAACTTAGCAGGTGAACCTTTAAGGTTGTAGGATCCCAATATTTACAAGTGAATCAACGGGGCAAGGAGTCAATTTAATGAGAATGCTGAATGGGATATCCTACCTTGGTTGCTTGATCCGAATATTGCAGTTATGGAGGTTCCTCCCTCCCCTGAACAAACTAATGAATATGATGATGATGAGGATGATGAGGGTGATGATAGCTCAGATGACAGTGCTGATAATGAACTTGCTATTGTTGAACCACAGGCAGAACTTGTGAACGATGAAAAGGAAAAAAGAAGAAGAAGGTGAGAAACTGAGAAAGTTGGCAGATGAAAGTATTAAGGCTGCAATGGAAAATTTGAAGAAAAGACAGACTCAACAAACTCAAGCTGAACCTAAACTAGTCATTCTAGTTATCCAACCTGAAGAACCTATTATTGATGAACCTGAAACAGAATTGGATGAGCCAGAAGCTGCACAGCCTGAGTCTGAGAATGCACAAACAGATAGTAATGAGTTTGCATTGGGTCTAACTATTCTAGTACAAAGTCAAAGACAATCTGGAGGACTTTCTTTTGGAATGCTTGTAAACCTGGTTGTTTTGAAGATGCAATATGATATTTCAAAAAACCCAGAAAGGCATGATCCAGAAGGTTGTGGCTGCTGCCAAAAAGACTTTGAAAGTAATGCAGCAGAGAAGCAATGAACCACAACCTGAAGTTGTATCTGAACCAATTATTGAAGAACCAGCTGTAAAGGCTGCGGATCCAATAGTCACTGAACCAGTTGAGATTGAGAGGCAAGAGCCTGAGGCTAGGGAGTCGTTGAAAAGAAAGGAAAGAGGCAGAAATCTGTGAAGAAGTTCTACACAAGAAAACACAAGCCCATGGTTGTTGTTGAACAAATGGCCACTCAAACTGAAGAACCAATTATTGAGGCCTTGCACAACCTTGATAAACCTATTGAAGTAGATGAAGATGAAGAAAGAAGGGAAAAGAAAGAAAAAGAGGGTCAAGCATACATGTTGAGTCTTTAATTTGATCATTATCATTTTAATGTCATTATAAGACAAAGTATTGCTGAAGCTATAGAGGGTTGGAGGAATAGAGAAACAAAAAGAACCTTCCTCTTGCAAGCTGGACATTCTGCCTCATACTTCAATCGCCAATCATTTGACACTTTTGATCAAATGTACAAAAATGCACTGGTGGATGAAACTACATATTATGTGGAGAAAATGAAAAGGAAAAAGGCAGAAAGAGAGAAAAGGGACTATGAAGTGATGAAGCAAAAAGAAAAGGATGTGAGCTTCCTGCAACTACATGGCTTTGATTTCAATGTTGTCATAGACCTAACTGTGGAGGAGATAAAGAGAAAAGTGAAAATGGTCAAGGACTCCCAAAAAGAAGCCAAGTGTACGGCAGATTGAATAAGGGAAAGGAAATTAAAGATGAAAATGCAAAAAGAAAGAGAAGAGGCTGAAAAGAGAAAGGGAGAAGTGGTAGAATGGTTTAATGATTTCGGAAGAGTGCACACATTGAAAGACATTGTAATGGGAAAGGGGATGACTGAAGCAGAGTTGATAGCATACCTCATGATCAATTGCTTGACATACATCATAGAGAGCAAAGACTATTTCTGGAAACAGAAAGAGAAATATTAGCTGCCAAGTTGAGAAGACGAGAAGAAGAAAGAGCCGAAATGATAAGCATTCTGCACAAAAGAGGTGCAAACATGCTAAAATTAGTGGTGCAAACTGATGAAACAATCAAAGAATGGTTTGAAGAGTCTGAAACGAAAAATGCAAATAAAAATGCTCCTACAAGGTCTGGTGGACTTGTAGTCAGATCAGAGATTGTGAGGGAGGTAGCTCCACCAAGAAACTCGGTGCCCACACATTTGTATTTTGATAAACGATTAAAGACTCTAAGGGTTGTGACTGAAGATGCTGAAAAGACACTAATCATATTTAGAGACAACTTTAGAAGCTTCTCTAGGGAACAGTTGGCAAAGATGGTTCAGCTAGATTTACTAGACAATCAACAAAGAGATTTAATGGCTAGCCAACCAAGGAATGACCTTTCAAAATTCTTAAAGGAACAATCTAAAAAGGAATTTTCATTTCTCAAACAAAAGTCAAGAAATTATCATACAAAAGCTGAGAGAGAAAGAAGGAGAAAACAAAAGAATGAAATACATTTAGCAGAATTATCTCTCTGGGAAACAAAAAAGGAAAGAAACACAAAAGTCAAGCAGTTCCAGCACTAAAAGAAGAACTTTGAAGGAATGCTTGGCCATGAGAAGGGAATGAATGAGCCAAACTCACAAGTTCAACAAAATGGAAAAATTGCCCATCTCACCTAAAACAGAAAGAATGACTCTGTATCCTTGAGGAACTCATCAGGGGGAACTATTGCTGTGGTGGAGATGATGGAGACTTACAATTCATACACATCAAAGATCTAGAAGACAATATCAATACAGAGTTTCCTCTTGATTCAAATAATGGTGTAGAGCTAGATATGTTTAAACAAAGGGCTGCTGTAGTGAAGCTGAGAAAGGAAAAAGAGGATGAGAGAAGGCATGGAAGAAGATAACCAAGATGAGAAGGCATGGAAGAAGATAACAAAGATCCTCGAGCAAGCTACACTTCTCCTAGCCAGTGTTCTTCTATCGAGTACGGATTGCCAATCGAGCTAACGACTTGATCATTCAGGTTTTAGCCATGTGATCAAAGCACAAGTGATCCGAGCACATTGGTGTCGAGCATGGATGCAATAAGAAGATGTCGTATGTTCTAAGTAAAGACTTCGAGCATGGTTCAGTCCCGAGCAAGCTTTACATCCGAGCATGCTAAAGATTGCTCAATAAGTCACAAGGCGGGATTGAAGACATCAAGAAGAATATGCTTGCTCGATGGACAAGTTCGAGGAAAAAAAGGATTGGTCGAGAAGAATGAAGCGTGCTAGAGGAGAATATTTTCTATCAGAAAGTATTCTAAGTAAAGTGTGCTCAAAGACTCTCATCAAGCATACAGTGCATATTGAGTTTGCTCGAGCAAGATATATCATGCTTGAAGACTTTTACACTTGTGTTTATTTTATCACTTATTAAGTAATGATTAAGGGATTCTAGAAGGAATGTCAGGGTCTATAAATAGGGTCCGAGGTTACCATTTAGGGTAAGCGTGGCGAGTGTGGCAAATACGAGAGCACAATCATTCCAAGGAATATTCTCTTTGTCTCCTCGTATCGTCGCCTCCTTCATGAAACCCTAGACATTCCTTTCACTGTTACATTAAATGATATATTAAATGAAGTGAATCTTTGTCTTTGATATTGTTCTTACCGACTATATTTTATTATTTCGTTGTTATTGTCTCATACCTTCGTTCCCATTTGTTCAACTTTCCAATTCTGCCAGAATATTCAATAGGCATTTGGGTTGAATAGATCTGTGTGTTCTTGTCAACCTTTAGAAGGCTTGCACCAGATTTACGGTCCTGACAAGCTGTGTGCTCACCACCTTCCTGCTTGAGATTCCAGAACTTGGTCTCCAAGTTCATGAGCTCGTTTGGAGGAAAGAACTGTCGGGTCATTAGGTCATTTGGTTCATTCCACGGTAACGCCAAGACAGTTTCAGCACCTTGAGTTGACTTTTCTTTAACCCACCAAGTAAGTGCCCCTTTTTCAAAGACAGTTGAGGCGAATCGTGTTTTCTTATCATCAGAACACTCGATATGAAGAAACGCTTTCCATCTTTTCGTACCACTGAAGTAGGTCAGTGGCACCTTATGTCCCGTCAAATCTTGGAGGTTTGGCATAGGTGAAGTTCTTGAAAGTAACGACAGGAACTGAAGGCGCGCGTGGGGCGGGGTTGATGCTATCCATGAGGTTTTGGTGCATTCGGGTCATCATGTCAGGAAGAACCGCATCTAGGTACTTAGTGATCTGGGCAGTCAGTTTGCGACTAGAGGTTCCAGATGAACGACGCTTAACATAACGGGAAGACATTTTGCGAACATAGGTAACGAGAATCGTGAGACTCGGAATAATGTATAAAGAAATCCTTGTTAAAGTTTGTTAAATTTGAAAACAATAACAATGATAATAAACATGGTGTCGAACTTAGAGTTTTTATGAATCACCATGGACTCTTATGTTCCAACACAAAAATCAAAATACGAAATTAAATCGAACCAAAAGCTGGGTATTCGTGTATCACCACAACTTGATAGACTTTTGGTTAAAACACATTGTAAAACATTGAGCGTTGGAGTCACACGTCGCATGAATCACCATGACTTGTATGACATCGTAAGGAATGTAACCACATCCCATTCACAAAGAGGACATGATCACGTTTGAAAGCATAAAGTTGTGATTCGTACGGAATTTGGTGTGGTACGCTTTGGCTTAATAGAGTTCATGCCCTTCCCGAACTCTCCTAGTAAGCAACTAGGTCCCGCGGCTGATTGGTGTAACCCCCATTAATTTTCGTTAAAAAGGATTATGATAGATAGAGTTTGTATTTTAACCGAGGCCCGATCCGGCATATTTAGGGACCTCTTTTTCGTTATTGTAAGTCATGTTACTCACTTTTGGGACCAAGACACCACATTTTGCAAGTTGGAAGGCCATAGTCTAAATGTATTATAATCTAAAAACCCTAAACCCATCCCCTTGCAAAATTTTGATCGGCAGCCCCATGCCACCCTCCACCTCATTTTTTGTGTCATTTAAAGCAGGTTCCAGCCATCTCTCGTCTAATTCAAGGTCGGTCCTAGCCTAATACAAGCCTTTTTCCCCATATTATGTCTTTATTGCTCGCTTATTCGTCGAAAAATGTTCGTTTTAGGCTTAAATGGTAGCGGTCCAATTGGGTACTTCTCGGGGCTGTTTTTAGCGAAGTGTTTGCTCCATCATCTTCCTACGTATGTCATATATGTCATACTTTAGAATCATGAGCATTGAAGCTCGTTTGATTAGTCAATTGTCGTTAGATTGAAAACTAGGTTTTCAGTTGTCTAGTTTGTTGATTGTTCCGTGTAGCGTGTTGTTTGAGGGGATTAACAACCAATTTAGATTGTGTAGCCTCAGCATGATTTACGGGCTGTGAAAAACTATATTTTTATGTTAATGGGTCTGAATTGGTTGTCGGTTGCTCAAACGGGTCGATACAACTCAAATTCGCGTTTAGTTGGTAGTTTATGCGTTGTACAAGTGAATTGCCGACCCATTCAACTCGTGTAGTGTCGTATGAACTTGTTGGCTGTAGATATACTAAATTTGGTCCACACGGGGCTGATTTGTTTGCTAAGTGCATAAACAACTCGTTAACACGTGTATTTGATACAATTAACAACATTTGGATGTAGTTTGGAAGTCCTTTGTCCCCGGAATTAACTAAGGGTAGTTTTGGTAAATACATGGCCTTGGGGGCTGATGTAATTTAATTTGTTAAGGTTGAGGATTTAGGTCAATCAAACCATGTTTGAACGCCTCTTAGGGTAAGCGAGTCAGTACGGTTCCATTTGTAATCATTTTGTGAAATCCGAGAGGCGTTTGAATTTTGGGAGTACTTAGGGGTTCTCTAGCCCGTTGCTATTTGTCTGCCTCGTGCCAGGTGAGTTCATGATGCCCTTTTTAACTCTTTCATGTTTTGGGCTGGCATACACACTCTATTACAATATTACTCGATTTTACTTGTTCAAACGATTTGAATGGTATTTCATAGCCTTATTATTATTTGTACATTTATGAAACTAGGAGTGGACTATATTCTATGCCTTAAGATATTTTGGACTCATTTTGGGTTATGAATTCCTTAATGGTTATATGTTGATTATGGACTCGGTTAGTGGATGTTATTAGGTCTGGTACTAATTGAATACAACTAGACCTATTTATAGAGGTTCATATTTTGGACTGTCAAATATATATATATATATATATATATATATATATATATATATATAGAGGGGTGGGATCTAGTGAAAACTCATGTTAAAGAGAAAACTTGAAAACTCTTAAAAACACATAAAAACTATTTTTAACTTTTTTTTAAATTTTTTTTGAAGTTTCTGTTTGTTCCATTATTCTTATATTTGTTATTGGTTCCAACCAAAAAAAAAAAAAAAAAAAAAAAAAAAAAAAAAAAAAAAAAACCTTGTCAGTAACCTCGTCGATGTAGTGCACATGTGTAATGGTGTGCATTGCATGTATGCTAAAGTGTTTGTATTGCAAAGTATATAACACTATTGCACATATTTAATACACACTATTGTATATATGTAATATAAGACTAATACGCACATCGATTACACATTAGTACGTATGTGTAATACAACATTAACGCACATATGCACTACATCGACTTTTATTTTATTATTATTTTATTTCATATAATACAACACTACTACACATATACAATACACAAATATTGAATATATACAACTAAACACTATTGAACTTAAAAATACATAGTAATACACATGTGTATTAGAACGGTTTTTTTTTTATTTTTTTTTATTTTTTTTGAGTGAAGGGGACCAAAATATAAGAATAATGATAAAAACGGAAATTTGAAAATATTTTTTTATATTTAATTAAAAATAATTCTTTAGGAGTTTTTAAGTTTTCTCCCTAAAGGTGAGTTTTCTGTTGATCCTCTTTCTATATATATATATTAATTAGTTTGTATGGCCTATGATTGTTGATATTAATTAATTCATTGTGACTAAGATTTTGGTGAGTATGCCTACTGAATGTGGGTGTACGGTGTATGTGGCCGGGTCAACTATACTATCGGGTTCTTAAATCCCGTGGGGAGAGACCCGTGCTACATGTGTGTGTGCATGGTGATTGTGGCCGGGCCAACTATGCTACTCGGGTTCTTAAATCCTGTGGTGGGTTCTTAAATCCCGTTAGGGAAGGCTCGTGTTGCATAATCATCATTAAAACGGGTTCTTAAATCCCGTTTCATGTGCTTATGTCGTACCGTGTGCGGTTCAACTATATTACTCGGGTTCTTAAATCCCGTGGGGAGAGACTCGTACGCGTGTTCGACCGTGAATATATTATTTGGTTATTATTTATTATTTATTTTGTGAGAGTCAAATATACTACTCGGGTTCTTAAATCCCGTGGGGGAGACTCGTACGCGTGTTCGATCATGAGTATGTTATTTGGTGATTATTTAAATATTTATTTAATTATTTATTTATTCATTTGCCTATTATTATCTATACTGTATTATACCTACAACCTTGAAATGTTTTATGAATATTGCTTATTTAAAACTTGAACTCACTCAGCTCAAACTGACTTTCTGTGCATGTTAGATTGGAGATTATCGCTTGGACGTGCTGGAGACTACTAAGACGGTTGAAGGAATTTCTGGTCAAGGACTTTAAATAAAACAAACCATTTATTTACATTTGATTTTTGGGCACATGTCCCCGGTTTTGGGGGTTTTTTGTTATTAATAATTTCCGCTGTTTTTTACTCTGACTAATTTTAATAAAACGAATTGTTTGGGTTTTAATTTTTGTAAACTTTGGGTATGATGACCAACTGTAGGATTTCTGGGATTCGGGGCCTTACAAGTTGGTCTCAGAGCCAAGGTTCGAGGGATCTAGGAATCCTTTGATTCTTGGACTCAAACTGTTAAAGGAAGGACTAGAAATGCCAACCGCGAGTAGCTGCATGCCAAGAGGTAATTTTATTTGTTTAATTATCCTTATTAGTTTTAGGGTTCCATTAAGTGTTAGATGGGATACTAATATGGTTAGGGGCATGGGTGCTTAGGACGAGCGGGTAAAGTAAACGATTAATAACACTTGATCAACATTATTAACATTTTACCCTTACCTTCCATGTTCTAAATGCTACTTGTGCTTTGACTGTGTTAGGGTTCCGTCTTTGTAGGGATAGGATATGGCTAATGCTCGTGTCGAGAGTGTTAAACTTCATCTCATTCCTTAAATTCTCCTGTTCATCCCTCATCATATCGAACGCTTTGCATGTAATTGTTTAGCTAAGGCGTAGCATTCTATCCCTCCGGGGGTCCTTTATGCTTGACTGCTTAAATTCCTCACTCCTTCGAGAGCGTATGTGTAATGATTTAGTTACGTAGTAGCGTAATATCATTCCAAGTACCTTTTACTTGATGAATTTCAGGCTTCGGTTTTGTTTGACTCGGGTAGTAGTAGGGGTTTTATATCTACAACTCTTTGTTCCGCGATAAATAAATAACCCGATCGCGTAAATGGTATATTTGAGATTGAGTCGCTATAGGAAAGTCCGTTTCTGTGACTAGAAACGTTCAGGGTTGCTTATTTGAGTTGTCTGAGTGTAGATTTACGGTGAGGCTGTGTTTAATGACGCTGGGCTACTTTGAGGTGGTGCTTGTGTTGGATTGGCTTGCTAGTGTTGATGCTCGGATTATAAGTGGTCAGGACTGGTGCATCGACTGTCGTGAATTGAATAAACTTGCCATTAAAAATACCCTTTACCAAGGATCGATGATTTATTAGATCAGCTCCAAGGAGCTAGTTGATTCTTGAGGATTGACCTTGGGTCAAAGTATCATCAGTTGAGAATTCCGGAGCAAGATATCCCTAAGACCGCTTTCCGCACTCGCTATGGACCTTATGAATTCCTCTTGATGTCTTTCGGTTTGACCATGCATCGGCTACATTCGTGGATCTTATGAACCACGTGTGTAAGCCGATGCTTGACCGCTCTGTTATTGATTTCATCGACGACATTCTAATATATTCCAAAAGCGAAATCGATCACGCTCGTCACCTCACTGAAGTTTTGGATGCTTTGGGAAGATACAAGATATGCGCGAAATTCTAAGCACTCTTTCTAGTTACGCAAGGTTCAATCCTTAGATCATCTTATTAACCCAAAAGGCATCTTGGTAGGTCCTGCAAAGGTGGAAGCCATAAATAAGTGGGAATCTCCTAAGTCACAATTTGAAATTCGTAGCCTTCTGGAGCTGGTGGCGGTCATTTTTGCGCTTAAGTTAGGGAGACCGTATCTGCAAGGTATTCCTTGTGTCATTTGCACTGATCATGGGAATTTAAATTATTTCTTCGAGCAAAAGGAATTAAATATGCGGCAACGTCGGTGGTTAGAATTGATTAAGGATCGTGATCTTAAGTTTATATACCATCCCGATAAGGCTAACGTGGTGGCCGACGCGTTGAGCCGGAAGGAGAGGCAGAAACCCATCCGTGTGAAATCTTATCCACTTATTCTCAAACCCGATATCTTGAAACATATAGCCAAAATTTAGAATGAGGCCTTACAGGTGGAATGTATTAGGTCGGAGACTGTATGGAATCATGAAAATTATTCGTGAGATTGTTTCTAGGCACGGGGTGCCTATGTTTATTGGTTCTGATAGGGACACGCGCTTTACCTCCAGGTTTTGGGAAACGTTTCATGAGCAGATGGATAACAAACTCCTCATTAGCACTACTTATCACCCGTAGATGGATGGCCAATTCGAGAGGACTATGCAAACTCTCAAGGATATGATGCAAGCTTGTGTCACGGAATTTGGTGGTAGTTGGGATCATCATTGGCCGTGGGTTGAATTTTCTTATAGCAACAGTTATCACGCCACTATTGGGATGCCGCCGTCTGAGATGTTTTACCGACGTAGATGTAGGACTCTCGTTTGTTAGGGCCCTGTTGGTCAGAAACAACTGGGTAGTTAGGAGGTGGTTGAGGCTACGACTGAAAACTTGATAAGGTTAAGGCTTTTATTAAGGCCGCTCAGGACAAGCAAAATTCTTATGCTAATAAAAGATGAAGACCTATTGTGTTCGAGACCGGAAATCAGGATTGTGTTAAAGGTTTTTTCCTGGGAGGATATCATTCACTTTTGTAAGCGGGGTAAGCTTAATCCGTGATTCATAGGTCCGTTCAGTATCTTGTCCCGTGTTGGGGAGGTAGCTTATGGACTGGAATTACCTGGCGAGCTTGTTGGGATTCACCTTACTTTCCACGGGTAGCATCTAAGGAAATGGCTGATAGACGAGGAGGCCCATGTGCCTCTAGGTGACATTGAGCTCGACCGTAAGTCGAATTATGTTGGGTAGCCTATCGCCATTCTTGACCGTCAGGGATTGTTTTTGAGGAATAAGCTGGTTAGTCTGGTGAAGGTGCAATGGGGGCACCGTGAGGGTTCTGATGCTACTTGGGAATCCGAGCATGATATGAGAATGCTCTACCAGCATATGTACCTATCGAGGCGGGATTCACGGAGGAATCCCATTGTAAGGGGGTGGACTTGTAACACCCATCAATTTTTGTTAAAAAGGATTATGAGATGTAGAGTTTGTATTTTAACCGAGGCCCGATCCGGCATCTTTAGGGACCTCTTTGTCGTTTTTGTAATTCATGTTAATCAACTTTTGGGACAAGACACCACATTTTGCAAGTTGGAGGGCCATAGTGTAAATATATTATAATCTAAAAACCATAAACCCCTCCCCTTGCAAAATTCCGATCAACAGCCCCATGCCACCCTCCACCTTGGTTTTTGTGCCATTTCAAGCAGGTTCCAGCCATCTCTCATCTAATTCAAGGTCGGTCCTACCCTAATACAAGTCTTTTTCACCTTATTATGTCTTTATTGCTCGCTTATTTGTCGAAAAATGTTCGTTTTAGGCTTAAATGGTGGCGGTCCAATTGGGTACTTCTCGGGGCTGTTTTTAGTGAAGTTTTTGCTCCATCATCTTCCTACGTATGTCATAATGCCATACTTTACTATCATGAGCATTGAAACTCGTTTGATTAGTCAATTTTCGTTAGATTGAAAACTAGGATTTCGGTTGACTAGTTTGTTGATTGTTGCGTGTAGCACGTTTTTTGAGGGCATTAACAACCAATTCAGATTGTGTAGCCTCAGTGTAATTTACGGGCTGTGAAAAACTATATGTTTAGGTTAATGGGGCTGAATTGGTTCTTGGTCGCTCAAACGGGTCGGTACAACGCAAATTCGCGTTTAATTGGTAGTTTATGCGTTGTACAAGCGAATTGCTGACCCATTCAACTCGTGTAGTGTCGTGTGGACTTGTTGGCTGTAGATATTCCTAATTTGGTCCACACGGGGCAGAGTTGGTTGCTAAGTGCATAAACAACTCGTTAACGTGCGTATTCGAAACATTTAACAACATTCGGATGTAGTTTGAAAATCCTTTGTCCCCAGAATCAACTAAAGGTGGTTTTAGTAAATACATAGCCTCGGGGGCTAACGTAATTGAATTTCTTAAGGTTGAGGCTTTAGGTCAATCAAACCATGTTAGAATGCCTCGTAGGGTAAGTGTCTCGGTACGGTTCCATTTGTAATCATTTTGTGAAATCCAACAGGCATTTGAATTTTGGGAGTACTTAGGGGTTCTCTAGCCCATTGCTATTTGTGTGCCTCGTGCCAGGTGAGTTGAAGATGCCCTTTATAACTCTTTCACGTTTTGGGCTGGCATACACACTCTATTATAATCTTACTCGATTTTACTTGTTTGAAACGATTTAAATGGTATTTCATAGCCTTATTATTATGTGTACATTTATGGAACTAGGAGTGGACTATATTCTATGCCTTAGGATATTTTGGACTCGTTTTGCGTTATGAATTCCTTAATGGTTATATGTTGTTTATGGACTAGGTTCGTGGATGTTATTAGGTCTGGTACTAATTGAATACGAGTAGACCTATTTATATTAGTTCATATTTTGGACTGTCTTATATATATATGTATATATATATATATATATATTACCTGATGGCCTACGATTGTTGATATTAATTAGTTCATTGTGACTAAGATTTAGGTGAGTATGCCTACTGTGTGTGGGTGTACGGTGCATGTGGCCGGGTCAACTATACTACTCGGGTTCTTAAATCCCGTAGGGGCATGTGTGTGTGCATGGTGATTGTGCCCTGGCCAACTATACTACTCAGGTTCTTAAATCCCATGCAGGTTCTTAAATCCAGTAGGGGGAGGCTCGTGTTGCATAATCATCATTAAAACGGGTTCTTGAATCCTGTGTCATGTGCTTATGTCGTACC
This sequence comes from Bidens hawaiensis, assembly GCF_021521415.1. Classification (NCBI taxonomy): domain Eukaryota; kingdom Viridiplantae; phylum Streptophyta; class Magnoliopsida; order Asterales; family Asteraceae; genus Bidens; species Bidens hawaiensis. Next base: position 4,619,840 of record NW_027491022.1, read on the forward strand.
GTGTGCGGGTCAACTATACTACTCGGGTTCTTAAATGCCGTGGGGGGAGACTCGTACGTGTGTTGGACCGTGAATATGTTATTTGGCGATTATTTAAATATTTATTTATTTAATTGTTTATTTATTCATTTGCCTACTATTATCTATATTGTATTATACCTACAACCTTGAAATGTTTTATGAATATTGCTTATTTAAAACTTGAACTCACTTAGCTCAAGCTGACTTTGTGTATATGTTAGATTGAATTTCAAGTTAAGGAATGGGGATTATCGCTTGGACGTGCTGGAGACTACTCGGACTGTTGAAGGCATTTCAGGTCAAGGACTTCAAACAAAACAAACCATTTATTTTACATTTGATTTTTGGGCACATGTCCCTGGTTTTGGGGGGTTTTGTTATTTAATAATTTCAGTTATTTCTTACTCTGACTGGTTTTAATAAAAGAATAACCTGGGTTTAAATTTTCATAAATTTTAGGTATAATGACCAACTGTAGGATTCCCTGGATTCGGGGACTTACAATTGGAATTTGTGCGCATTGTTTATCCTTAGGTTTCAATAACCTTGATGTCAAGAGTTTGGAAAACAAGCACGCCCCCTTACAGTTACAACATACCTACTACGTAAAACCGTCTTTAAGAAGAAAAAATATCGAAAAACCGAGATAAAATCGTTTGAAAATCCTTGTTTTAGGCCTAAGCCTTGGACTTGTGTGTGTGCTTGTGTACATGAGGCGTAATAATAATAATAATAATAATAATAATAATAATAATAATAATAATAATAGTAAATGCAATCGAACAATCAAGTAAAGGCCACATAATTTCTAATCATGCAACCTAAACAAATAACAAATAAGCTATAACTAACTAGAACACTACGTCTAATGTCATATCTTATAGTCACGGCTTTGATACCAATCTGTAACACCCCGGCTTAAGCGGAAACACCCGAGTGTGACATACAGATTGTTCAAACACACATGACACTATTATGTGACAATATTATCATTAATTTATTTAAAATCTCAAGTACACATGTTTGTTCAAGGAAATACATTCAAATAAAGGAAGACAAATATAATAACGGGTTGTTTATTGTTGATAACTTAAATCTAGCGTCTTCGTCACTTCAACCTCTAACTATAGCACATGTAGCATGCATATAAAATAAACAATCAACTACAAGTAGTGGGTGAGAATCACACAGTTTTAATATATACATAAAAACCATATAATCCTATGAACATGTGTAGTAACACAAGTAAGGTCCTTTCCAATTGGTAACAACCAATGCACTCGGATAATCCAACAACGCCTGTAAGGTCCTTTCCAGATGGTAACAACCAACGTTCTCGGATAATAGGACAACACACGCAAGGTCCTTTCTAGAAGGTAAAAACCAACGTACTCGGATAATAGCACAACGCACATAAGCAAATAAACGTACAAGTCCATAATGCGAATTGTAGTTTTGTAATGAATAAGTAAATAAGAATTTGAATACGATATACATAAAATAATACGAATAATTGACGACAATTTAATGGAATTATTAAAGTTAATTAATGTATAAATTTATTGGGAAATAATTATTATTTTATTATAATTTTACTAAATTTTTGGCCTTTGATTATCTTAATAACATCTTAGGCTTCAATGGTATTTTAGCTGCTTAATATATTTTAATATCCTTAGATAAATATATTGAAAATATGAGAAATAATATTTGTAAGACTCGGTTTAACGTTTACGAGCTAAAACTAATTTTAACGGTTTAACGTAATAAACTAAACAATTAACGTTTAAAGATTTGCAATAATGAACGAATTAAGTGAGTTAACGGGTTTGGAAATTGGTTTTTATATGGTAAATGATGAAATATAATTTATATTTAATTTATAAAATATTTATTTGTTTTAAAATGATTTTATTTGAATTATTTTGATTTTGAACTAATTTATTTAATTAATATATTTATTAAAGTTGTTTAAAAAAATAAAGAAAATCACAGCCTGACCGGGTTTCGAACCTGGGTCCCTGATATCATAGTCTCGTATATTAACCAACTGATCCAGTTATCAATTCAGTTTAAGAATGAAAAACAATAAATATGAATAACAGTTTAAGTTCATCTTCTATAATACAAAACCTAGTTCTTCAATTCCCTAAATTGATTCCATGTTTGATCGAATTGTGTTGGGGGGTTTTCATAAACTGGTAAAAACGATTAAAAACCCTATATCAATTACTTGGAAAAGTGGTTGATTGACGAAGAACAAGAACTTGGCTGGAATTTAGTTTGACGAAGAATTATGATATCTAGAGTGTATTTTGGTATAATCAGATGTTGCGAGCGTGTTTAGACAAATAATGGGAGTCTATTTATAGCCTAAATCGAGCCGTTGGTTGATTAATGATCATTTTTGCGTTTTGATATTACTTCCGGTCGTTGGGTCCTTAATTAGACCATTATAAGATGTTAATGCTCAATATTACTGTTGATTACAATTAGCCATTGGTGGAGATAATCGTTACGTTTATTTAATTGACGTCAAAATAGTGTTTTGAGATGGTTTAATACTTCGACGGATTATTTACTCGTCGCTGGACTCTTTTGCCGTGAAAACGGGTAGGGGAGAAGGATTGGTTGTTTAATATATATTTTTATATTATATTTTAAAAACAATTTAAACATATGGCCCCTCTACTTTGGTTTTCTTATAAAATTGATTTTAATTTATATTTACCCCTTTAACCCTTATACTTTGAAATGTTATTATAATGAGTTGGTAGTTTATAACTTTGAATATTCACAAAATAAACCAGAAAGATTAATGATTTGTTTAAACGTTTAAACACTTGGTTTCGATGATTGAACAAAAGACATAATAACTGTCGGAAATAATTTATTAATGATAAATAAAAAAATACATCGAGAAGACGTCAACGTGTCGGGTTAACGAATATAAAAATCAAAATCAAATACAACCAAAATTGACAATTGTCACAACAACCATGTGTGAAAATCAACAATCAAGTATTTGTTGATGGAAAGTTAGAACCGAATAAAAGGTTCAGAAGGAATGTCATAATGAAAGTCCAGTAGGATCTGTTAAAGATAGAAAGAAAAGAAAAGTGAGAAAGATGAAAGTGGAGAATGAAGTTGTATCTGTGATCAATGTAGATGGTTTGAATGATGAACGCAAAGAACTTGTTAAACAGGTTTGTTACCAGATTTGAAAAGAAATGTTAATGACAAATCAATGGTTAAAATTTAAGAGTTGAGAGGGCTATTTGGTATTCAAGACCTTGGTGGTACAAAAGAGATGCGCAATTCAAGATTAAGGGGGTGAATGAAGGTTAATCTTGAACTATCATTAAAGTTAAGGGTTGATTTTGTTATGTTTTAGTTTAGATAGTTGAATTATAATAGCTTTAGGAAAGGTTTCATCTTGGAGAGGAAGATTAGTTATTGGCTTGTAGGGTAAGTTTAGTAGATCTATAAATATGGGTCAAGATTAATTTTTTTTAGTGTGTCAAGAGGAGTCTTTTCTCCATGTAAGTTTGTTAAGTTTAGTAGATCACACGTTCATTTGTTTGATCTAATTGTTTGATTCGTCTAGGCTAATAGGATCCGGCTCGGAAGATAATGATTACGTTTTAGTTTATTCCAACGCAAGCTATCAACATGATCTCGACATGGAGAGTTTGCATGGCGTCCTCTAGTCAGCCGAACCAGCACTCGCACTGGGGAGAAACAAAAGCAAACTAGTTGGAAGTCCGTCATCAACTTTAATCGCCAAAAAACTAGAAATTTTGTCCACTATGCAGAATTGAAAAATGAAAAATTCAGATGAGAAAAACTGATGAAGATATAACAACCACTAGCAAATAACAAAACATTGCCACCTCATCGCTAGCTAGTCTAGTTTAGACTACGGATATGCACATGTACCCTACATGTATACTCGTCTCAACCCTTACTTTGCATTTATCAGTGTTAGTACTATCCATGTATAATTCCATTAATTTCTTCAATTACATACATGATGTATTGATTTGGATTTTTGGTTAAATCTTTCACACCCCTACCTACGACGGAAATGCCGGAGTGGAACCGTTGGTTCACAGCACACAAGGTGCTATCATATAAATTAAAATATAACAATAACTAGTTATGTAAGTCCCGTGACGGATCTTTCAATGTGATATCAATATACTCGATGATTAGGCGGAAACTAATCACCAAGCCGATATAATAAAGCAACCAAGAACACAAGCAAAACACACAAAGAAGCTTCAAAACACACATATATTATAAGTCGGGTGCTTAAGTCCTTAACTTACATGGTTGAATGATAATGAACGAACAACCTAATATCGTTAACATAAGTTCTATATATATCCTACCAACTAGGCCCAAACACAACTAAAGCCCACCGAGATCAACAGATCTCGGTTTACATATAAATGCCCAACCCAAAAACTACAAGCATAAACCACAAAATGCGACCCAACATTCTCCCCCTTGGTTTACTACTTGAACTTGGCTATTAACAAAAATGCCAATTGCAGACATCTAGCATGCTTCTACACCTTCATTTCCTCCCTTTGGCGTATATATTGTGGCTTCTAAATAGACACTTGGAAGTTGGGTGTCTTATTTAGTGCCTTTATTCCGGTAATAGTAACCCTAGACCGTAATCCAGCACAGGTCATGCTACTTCCCAATAGAAGTAAATGACCATAACTTTGGTTAGTGGAAACAGCACCAACTATTAGACTTGATTGACTCTGAAAGGTCAAACACGATGTATCTTTGGTAGCACTAACGAATCCTCGGTTACGGCTTGACCGAAAATGCTTCATGACGTCTTTAAACCGAAGATATCTGTGATTGACCAGGAGAATCTGTTCAGTCCACACCGAAAACCTTTGAGAACTATTCATCGTCATCACCACACTACCAATCACCATTGATGAACAAGCCTGTAACTACAAACAATGACTGAAACAAAATTCAGTAACTTCAAGAGAAATTAAACAAAATTACCAAATTCATGAACCAGTAGTATCTAATAATCAATCGATCATCACTGAAAAATCCTTCAACCATACTGATTATAGAAACACCTTAATAAGATTTCTTTACCTTTTAAGGGAATCCACCTGCAAGCATAAGAAAAGATATATGGCGGCTAGTAGGTGAGAGGTTAGAAGATGATGATTTCAGAGGATCTTGGAAGATCTTAGAAGTTGTAAGTTTCAAGAATGATTAATAAGTAGTAATGAGTGCCTTTTAAGCTACCTAGTCATATCAAACTAAGCCGAAAACAGTTACTGACCGAGAACATGTATAGGACGAGAACAATTATCAAGAGCCGAGAACTCATTTCAGTGAATCTTTCTGGGCCAACATGATTTGGCCAAGAACAAGAAAATTCGTTGGGCCTAGAGAGAACTGTTGGACTCGATATGCCCAAGACACATATTATTATTGATGTGGCTAGTACGTCATGATCCAAGTCGGGTCATACCCAATAACAAGCTAGACAAACACCAATAATATTTGTTTATATATGATATGATCATTACAAATATATATTAACACATGAGTTATTTAGAAAGGGGTTTGTAAATACAATGTACTTGTGAAATAAATAAATCATATGGATGATTTATATTTTGAGAGATAGCATTCCATAATGTCACTTAAGATGGTTAAGTAACAATATGTGAATAATGTTTACCTATGTTGTGTTATACTTATAACAAAGCGTAACAAGTTTTATAACACAACACATTTATGGAAAGATTATATAATAAAATTAAGAAAGGAAGGAGGTGCCCCCCCCCCCTCACTCCCCTCTCTTATTTTATTATTATCTTCATTTTAGTGGGAACGTGCAATGCTTTTGATTGGTGCCTTGGGTAGTGCCATATTTCGAAGACTATTTCATTCTTTCTTGCTTTTTCTCTCAACATAACACAACACAAGAACACAACAACATAAGAACACTAGAGGAAAAATCCTCTACTCTCTCTTCCTCTCTTCCACTCGTTAGACGGCCAAGAGCAAGGGAACCAAGGAGTGTTGTCAAGTGTTACCATATCCTAGTTACAAGTGGTGTTTGTTGGAAAGCTTGGGGTGTGCTAGCTTGAGAAGTTTCATATTCAAGTTCTTGCTTTCTTCATCATCATCTCCTTCCTATTCCTTGGATTTGAAAGGTAGCTTTAACATGCATGGACTTATAGTGACATGCATGTGTTTGTTAGTATGTATTTCGTATCTGGATCCGGGCTTGGGTTTTGCATTTGTAAAATTGGTTTTATACATATCATATTAACAAGATTTAAAACTTATTTCCACTGCGTTTTTCATAAAATTTGAATTTTATGACTTTGATAATCTTGTTAAAACCCAACAATGGTATCAGAGCCGCTTATACGGATGCATGCTTCTTAGACCCAAAAATTTTCAGGTTTATGGTGGGGTTTTACCATATGGCCGAAAATTTTGGGGGTTTTGGTTACCCCATGGATTTTCAAGGTTATACTTTACATGCATGTGGTAATCTTGAAAAAACTAAGTCATTTGGATGATTAATTGTGTTGTTTGGACAAAACCCGGAACTTTTGTTTTTTGTTAGTTTGGCCGAAAGTTTCAAGGGTCAAAGGGGAACCATTTGGGTCTTGTGTTATTGCATATTTGGATATGTAATAGATGTTCATAACCTAGCCATGGCCTTGTGTTTGGTTGAATGTTTATGTTGTTATGTTTGTTCATTCAAAGTGGTTGTTTGTTCATTCAATATGGTTGTAATATTTATTTGGGTTTGTAATCTATTTATTCTTTCAATTGGTTTGTAATAATAAGTAGATTAGGAGCATTTCTTTTACTAGAAAAATGTATTAGGATATGTTTTGTAAAAGAAGATGCAAAGAAGAAAGCCCAAATAAAATGATGGAGACCACAACACGGGGGTAAACACTTTGAGCATTTGGATGCGGGATCAAGTGGGAGTTCACCGACACAAGCTCATGTCCTTTTGAGTCCCTTAGGAGAGACCTTTTGACACACTTGTCTTCAGTCAACAAGTGTGGTCAACATTCGGAAGCTATGGTTATGAACTTGTGGTTGTATGTTTTATGCTTGCATGGTTGATTTACTTTTGTTTGTGTTATTGCAATGTGGTTTGCTAACAACTTAAAAACAACAACTAGCATAAAATTGGTTCCTTAGAAATCGTTAGGCAATAAAAATTGGTTCCTTAAAATCAACACTCGAATCACTTGGGAACTCAGTGTGGGATAAAGGTCACCTAACCGCATTAGAGGAAACTTTTGAGTTTGAGGTGGGTTTGCCATATTTGTGGGATAAAGGTCACCTAACCACTTGTATGTGTAAACTCACACGTGTGTGCAAGTAGGATGACTTAAATTGGAAACCATGTGAATAGAGTCACCGAAGCATGGCGTATAATGGTGTTGATGGGATTAAACATGCCAACTAAACATAAGATGTTTAACCGATCCCATAAAACTAGAAGTTGCAAAGGGTTGCAATCGTCAAACGTTGACTACCTTGTTAATTTAAATAGTGGGATAAATGTCACCTAACTATTATTTGAATGTAACGTTTTGTTCTAGATTTTAATCATTAATTGTCTTGGACACATAAAGGGTATTAACGATTAAAATTAATTGATATAGAAAATACTAAAATTGAGCTTTGTTTTGTTTGTAGATGGCCGCAATCAACAATCTACCTACGTTATTATTCCACCCGTTAATAACCTATCACTAAGACCTATTCTTGACAAGGATCGTCTAAACTATACCAACTTTATGGATTGGTATCGAAACTTGAGAATCGTTCTCAAGCAAGAAAAGAAATACTACGTATTAGAGGATCCTATTCCTAATGAACCTAGTGTTGACGATGTCCAAGACCATAACGATTGGGTTAAGCACAATGAGGATTCGGTGCAAGTTTCTTGCCTCATGTTGGGAACTATGATTCCCGAGATTTAAAAGGATTTTGAACTTCATGGGGAATACAACATGATCACCCAACTTAAAAAAATGTTCCTTACACAAGCTAGGGTGGAACGCTTTGAAACGGTTCGAGCGCTTCATGCATGTCTTATAGAAGAAACCCAATCGGTCTCATCTTATGTGCTTAAGAAGAAAAGCCACATTGATCGTCTCGAGCACCTTAATTGTCCCATCTCAAAGGAGTTAGCCATGGATTTCATCCTAAATGGGCTAACAAAGAGGTTTGAGACATTTGTTATGAATTATAACATGAATGGTTGGGACAAGAGCATTGGTGAGCTTCACGCAATACTCAAAACGGCCGAGACGGGAATGGGTAAAAAGGTTTTACCCGTTCTCACAATCAATGAGGAAGGCAATAAGAAAAGGCATCACCCGGAACCCAAGGCGAAGGTTGCCAAAGGCAAAGGACAACACATGGGTAAGTTCAAGGGAAAAGGAAAACTGGAACCACCAAACCAAATAAGCTAAAGGTTAGCTCGGAGGATCCATGCTTTGGATGTGGGGAGATTGGGCATTGGATGAGGAATTGTCCAACCCATCTCAAAGAGTTCAAAGCTAAGAGGGATGTGGGGCAAACCTCGGGTACGACTTTCATGATTCACATTGATCTTAATATTGTTTCTACCAACACAAGGGTATTGGATACCGGATGTAGAACTCATATTTTCAATTTGTTGCAGGGGTTCAAAGGAAGTGAACGATTTAAGAAAGGAGATACAAGTCTCTTCATGGGAAACGGAGCAAAGGTTGTTGTTGAAGCCCGAGGAGACTACACATTAAAGCTTCCAAATGGTTTGGAAGTTATTTTGAAAGACATTTTATATGCTCCTAGTTTGACTAGGAATATTATCTCCGTTTCTTTGTGGTTTTGATTTAATGTTTGTGGACAATGGAATTTATGTTTTCATGAATAATGTCTTTTATTTTAAAGCAATGCCGTCTAATGGCATTTATGAATTAGTTCATGATAACACATCCTTTGATAACATGTTGTACCAATCAAGCACCAAGAGACTCAAAATGGATTTGAGTAAGACGTATTTTTGGCATTGTTGCCTTGGTCATATAAACAAAAATTGCATACATACACTCCAAAAGAATGGTCTTTTGGAATCAAGTGAAGATGATTCATTTGATAAGTGTGAGTCTTGTTTACTTGGAAAGATGACCGAGGACCCCTTTAGTGGAAAAATGAAGGGGCAAAAGACTTATTGGGTATCATACATTCAGATATGCCCAAGACACATATTATTATTGATGTGGCTAGTACGTCATTATCCAAGTCGGGTCATACCCAATAACAAGCTAGACAAACACCAATAATATTTGTTTATATATGATATGATCATTACAAATAAATATTAACACTTAAGTTATTTAAAAAGGGGTTTCTAAATATAATGTACTTGTGAAATAAATAAATCATATGGATGATTTATATTTTGAGAGATAGCATTCCATAATGTCATTTAAGATGGTTAAATAACAATATGTGAATAATGTTACCTATGTTGTGTTATACTTATAACAAAGTGTAATAAGTTTTATAACACAACACATTTACGGAATTATTATATAATAAAATTAATAAAAGAAGGAGGTGCCCCCCCCTCCTGTCTCTCACCCCCCTCTCTTATTTTATTATTATCTTCATGTTAGTGGGAACATGCAATGCTTTTGATTGGTGCCTTGGGTTGTGCCATATTTCGAAGACTATTTCATTCTTTCTTGCTTTTTCTCTTAACATAACACAACACAAGAACACAACAACATAAGAACACTAGAGAAAAAAATCCTCTACTCTCTCTTCCTCTCTTTGGACGGCCAAGAGCAAGGGCACAAAGGAGTGTTGTCAAGTTTTACCAAATCCTAGCTACAAGTGGTGTTTGTTGGAAAGCTTGGGGTATGCTAGCTTGAGGAGCTTCATAGTCAAGTTCTTGCCTTCTTCATCATCGTCTCCTTCCTCTTCCTTGGATTTGAAAGGTAGCTTTAACATGCATGGACTTATAGTAACATGCATGTGTTTGATAGTATGTATTTCGTATTTGGATCCGGGCTTGGGTTTTGCATTTGTAAAATTGGTTTTATACATATCTTATTAACAAGATTTAAAACTTATTTCTGCTGAGTTTTTCATAAAATTGGGATTTTATGACTTTGATAATCTTGTTAAAACCCAACAAGAACCTCCTGAGCTAATCTAACCAGGCCGAGGACAAAGACATTAGTTGCGCTAAAAGACTGGCCCACTCATTTTGAGAAATAATTCGGATTAAAATATTGATTTCTTAAAGACATCTGTTTCAACACGAGTAAATATGAGGTAAATAAAATAAAATTAAGTCCCCAGCCTCAAACACAAAAGGCATTCGCCTTTTATCCGCATAAGACTTTTGACGATCCTGAGCGGCCTTCATAAAAGCCTAAATCTTATCAAGTTTCTCAGTCGTAGCCTCAACCACCTCCAAACTACCTAACTGTTTCTGACCAATGGAACCACAACAGACTGGAGTCCTACACCTCCTACCATACAGCATCTCAAACGGTGGCATCACAATCGTGGCGTGATAACTGTTGTTATACGAGAACTCTACCAACGGTAAGTGACGATCCCAACTACCAACAAGAACGGCCTCTATCTCTCTCACCCACTGATGTGCTGCTAAAGCATCTTTAGTGCCATCGAAAGAAGGGGGGTCACACTTCTTAAAGTCACCATATGAGCAACCCCGAGTAGATACACTAATAGTCCGCACCTCATCTTCATCCCCACTCGGCACATACCCTTCCTCTTCCTCTTCGACCTGCACCTCCTTACTCTTCCTTCCCTTATCCTAACCTTTACCAACCAGTGACTCCTCCATGGCCCTAACAGCCTCAGTAACGATCTCAGGAATGGCGCTATGGAGCTCCTGGTAGACCTCATCCGCGATAGCCGCACGCATAACAGGATCTAAGGCGGGGTTATCCCCCTACTCATGAATCGTGGTCTCCTGCTGGGGAGTAGGAATCTCACTCTCGACTTCGGTACGTGGCTTACGACCACGGCCGCGAACACTAGGACCACCTCTCTTAGCTGCTCGAGTATTAACCATGACTTATCCCTACAAAGACAGAATTTTAACACGATTAAGTACAGGTGGCATTTAGAACATGTAAGGTAAGGGTAAACTGCTAATGATGTTGATCAAGTGTAATTAGTCATTTACTTTACCCGGCCGTCCTAAGCACCCTCTGCCCATAATGTAACACCCGTAAAACTTCCGGTTTAATGATTTAGCGCGTGTAAAGTATGTATAACTCGGGGGTCTTAACCGACATTTCTCGGAAGCCTTTACGTCATCCCGGTACATCAAAGAACCTCACTTTTCCTTCCATTTTGCCTTACACTTCAATCTGGAGGGACTAGAGTAATATATTATGTTATAACATAAACTAACCCTAGCCCCCCCCCCTATTGTTGCTATCGGCAGAAAGAGCAGACCCAAGACCCACGATTTTCTTTTTTTGCAGCCAATTCTAAGCCTTAGAACTTCAATTCAAGGTATGTACTACGATTCCTCAAATCTTTTAAACGTTAATTGATCCTTATATTGCGCGTATTGATCGAAAAACGTCTTGTTGTAGGCTAACCGGGTGGCTGCCCAATTGAGCTTTTCTGGGGCTGTTTTGAGTGAGGTTTTCGCATCAAAATCCCACTAGGTATGACATGTACATCATATTATAATTTCATGGCCAATGGAGGTGTTTAGGTCGGTCAATCGATTTTAGTTCGAAAACTAGGATTTACCGGGTGTAGGATTGACAATTGTTGAGTCTGATGCGTTAATTGATCGGATGACCGACCGAATCAGTTTGTACAGCCCTAGGGGGGTTTAAGGGCTATGGAAAAATTAATTTTTTGATGCTCGGGGCTGTTTTGGTTAGTGCTTCGTCAATCGAGTCGGCGGTGTGCGAATTTTCGTTTAAATGTTAAAGTGAGAGTTGTAAAAAGGAACCGTCAACCCTATCAACTCAGGTGACATAATCATGATGAATGAAAAGACTAAAATGGGAATTTGGTCCATTTGGGGCTGATTCATTTAACAAATGGTTTTAAGGTTTATTATGTGCATATTCGACTCGATTTGATTACCTTGGGCCAAGTTGTTGGGCCTTGGGCCAAGTGTTGGGCCTTGGGCCAAGTTGTTGGGCCTTGGGCCAAAGTGTTGGGCTTGAACAGCCCATAAGGCAAGAGTGTTCTTACGGTCTAGTTTAGTAACGCGTTGTGTATAATTTACAGGCCCTTGCTTGTGATTGTGCACTTAAGGATTTCCTAGCTCGTTGCAGGTGTTCGATTGATTTCAGGTGAGTTCATGATGCCCTTTTTACTCTTTTAAATTTTGGGCTAGCATGCACACCTAAGTGTTTTCTTACTTGATGAAATGTTTTAAACGATTTTATATAGGCTTGCTAGTATATGGTAGGCCTTGGGATGTTAAATATATATATATATATATATATATATATATATACATATACATATACATTATTGCTTGGCCTATATTTGGCGATGTTGTAGTCGTTTCGGCTACTCGTGTTGCGTATGCCTACTTTGTGTTTGCATGCGTTGATGTTACGTGTTTGGGTTGTACGTTTGCTCGACCCTGATGTTATACGTGGATGTTATATATATGTATTGTCATATATATATAGGGATATACTTGAAAGGATGTTTATATATACATTTTGTATATGTATGTATGAGAATGTTTAGTTTTTGGTGATGATGATTTAATGGATGCATTCTTTTATTTTTACACTTTTGGTATGACTATCATAGTTGTTACTACTGATATTATTTACTTAAAACTTGAACTCACTCAGCTCAAGCTGACTTTGTGTGCATGTTAGTGTGAATTTCAGGTTAGGAAGAGGATGCCTTATCGCTTGGACGTGCACGAAGCTACTTTGACGGTGAAGGGCATACGTGGATGGAAGAATGTAATTTGAAAAATTTTATTTTAAATGGTTTTATGAATTATATTTAAAAGTTGGTTTTGGGCAAAATTCCCGGGTTTTAGAGAACTTACTTCACTATTTATGTTTTCCGCTGAATTTACACTCTGAGATGTTTGTTTTAATGGAAGAAACCGTTTCCAAGTTTTAATTATTTTAATAAGTATTTGTATGAATACCAACCGTGGGGCTCCCGGGGTTCGGGGCCTTACAAGTTGGTATCAGAGCCATGTGTGACATTTGAGCCAAAACAAGGTACACCTCAGTATGTATTTACCGATTAAGCAAATAAACGCCTTTTGCGTAACAAACGAACGATCAACCGAACGGGTCGGGTTATGACCCAGATATCTCGGGGAGCCATTTATAAGTGATATACGATCTATACAAGCTAAAATTTTAGAAATATGGTCTTAGTTTGATAGCAAACAAGTTAAACGAAAACATGCTCGTTTAACCACCGGCTATAGATTTAAACGCGAAAGATAGTTACAAACCAAGCATTGTATCATCCGTTAAGCCGAAAAAGACTTACTAAACACTTATTTGAAATGTTTTAAGCGATCCGTGAAAATATTTTTTATTTTTACAAATATATAGTATGTTTTTATAATTTTACACAAAACTAGCCGAAAAACACTCGTTTTCGCGTTGTTTAACGCACCCGATAAGTTTTTCGCGCCAAAAACCGAACCCAAACTAAATTTGGACCGGGCTTTTCGTATTGGGCTTAAGAAAACAAATTGTTGGGCCAAAATGGGCCCAAGGGGACCCAAACCATCCTTCCGATCGGACCAGCCCACCCCACCCCCCATTTTTTTTATATAACTTGTTTAGGAAGCTTGTTTATCCAATTTGATTTATAAAATCTAAGGTCCAAGCAGCTGCATCCTAAAATTCCAGAAAACCTCCATACCCTAAGGTAAAGGGCTTAAATAAGTAGCTTTTGAACTTGTTTAAACTTGTTTAATACCATAAAAACATGTCTTGGTTACTAAAAATCATTCCTAACCGTGTAAAAATCCTAAAAATGGTCCATAAACATGTTTTGATCATACACATGGTAAGGAACCTGTTTTGATAGTTTTTTTGGCCATAAACACGGATTAAAGACGGTTCAAAAGTTCGTTTTTGTACAATAGCCGAAACCCTAACTTAAGGGCTGTTATGTTGATGAAATACTGCTTGGTTTGTGATATAGGACTTGTACCTAGCTTTCTTAGAAGCACAAGAACCTGAAAACTTGATTAAAAGGTCGGAAACGAGCCAAACCCGCTAAGGTAATGCCGAAACACTCGCTTACGGGCTATTTAGGTTAAGGTTGTGATGTGCATATTTTTAGGACTTGAAATTTCTCAGGGACATCAGGGACCATGTAAATAAGTCTCTGTTCAAATTTGGTAATTTTTCAACCATCCGAGAATATTTGGCGAATTTATTACCGAATTGGCACGTTTATTTGGGAAAAATAGCTAAACTACTTCAAAAATTATGAAATTTTTCTGGGAACTCAGATTTGATGTATTTTGATCACATATGAATTTTGGGATTATTTGGAAAAGTTTTAAGGTGTTTTGTTTATTTGTGTTCGTGTGAGTTTTTACAGCCGAATTTGGTCCGAAAAGAATATTGCACGAGTTTTTTACATTCTGGAATTGATACAGATTGTTTTGGGACATGATTTGAGTGTTCAGGAATTTTTGTGGAATTTTTGAAAATTGTTTGGGGTAAACGGACGATTTTCAGGCGAAATATAGCTGATAAAATGAATTTTTATAAATTAATAAATGAGTAAATAAATTCCAGAAATATTTTTATAAAACCTACATATTTTAATTGATAAGTGGTTAAATTTTCATAATTTAGTGATTAACGGTTAATTAATTGTGCTAATCTGAATATTAAACAAATTCAGTTTTTATAAAAACCGGCAAGTTCGCGACTAGTGAATCTGCGGGAATATCAAAACACCAAGAGTGATCAAAAATCATATTTTTGGGCTAATTAAGTAAAAATGAACTTTTCTATGAAAAACCTGGACAATCTGGGTGGATTGTGCGCGTTTCTTCTCAAATCAAACTGTATAAACGGAAACGGGCCCCGTGGCTAATCCGGAACCCCAGTATGTGATCTTTCTTTATAACTTAATCATTTTATTAACCAATACATTTACCCAAGCTTATTTTCCCATAACTATTTTCTGAACGCGTAAACGAACAACTTGGCCCAGCTGGGAAAACGGGAATCTGAGCCAAGTTCAGTTCTAAGTATTAGACATTGTACAACATCACAACCTAAGCCTATTGCCACTTTCTGGGCGTTCCAGCTATACCGGGGCATGACATTCTGGGTGAATTATCTAAGTGCTAACACACGAAAGTCCCCGCGATCACAATGATTAACTTCGAGCCGGTGGCTTGTGAATAGTACTATTGGTTTGACAAACCCAAATGGAGCTGGCACGGTTTGCCGAGACACCAAAACCGTTTGCACATGACCATAATTTTTACGAACCAGCTATGTAGTGCTAGACATAGCTGCCGGGACATGTTGTGGGCGGAAAGGGGCCACAGTGGTTGATTGAGCGTGGGAAATGGAGGCACGCAGCACGAACAGTCCAGGCTTCACTGTGGCTTAGCATAATTACATCACATACAACATTAACATACATACATACTTATTTCATGATTACAAGTGTTGACTTGTGAATACTCATTACTGATTTCTTGAAACTCGTGAAACTCACCAACTCTAGTAGTTGACCCGTTTTAAACTGCTTTTCAGGTGTACCTAAATCGGAGTAATTTGATGATCTGTCATGTGCCTGAAGTGTGTGGTTGATGCTATGTGAATAGAAGCAAGGGTGTTAGTAGTAAGAATGTATAGTTAACGAACTAGTTTTGTTTGTATCGCCTAGACTGTAAAACAGTGATAAAACGAAGAAATGTAATATATTGTAAATTAGTTTGTAATGTTTCTTTATAAACAATGTGTTGATACAAGAGGTGTCTGTTACATTCCCGTTTTACGCTTCCGTATTGTGCTAGTCGGGGAGTGACAGAAGTTGGTATCAGAGCCATTGGTTATAAAGGATTAGGTTATTCCTTAGGGTACCTAAAATATAACCGTATGCTCGATTAACTCTGGGAAATAAATAAATAATAAATTAATATTATTTACTAATGGATGCCGGGATGAACTTGTAGGGTAAGTGAGTTATTGTGATCCGGAACATAATAACAGACTTGTTTGTACGAGGGAATTCGGGGAGAAGTCGCGGAACGTGTGGTTAGGTAAAAGTGGCAACATATGTGTATAAAAGGTAATATGAAAGTATATGTATATGTAACACTCATACGTGCTTATTTGGAACAAGGTGTATAAATACGTGTACGTACGATACTGTTGATGACGGTACATTTTACTATGAATATTATATTCATTTATATTCAGTATTGATTTAAATAATAATAATAATTGAAATTTTAATAAAACTAATATTATATTATAATATAATTAATATTAAATTTGGTTTAAGTAATTAATCTCCTCGACAATAGTTAGCGATAGCAATAAATATTATTCTTATAACTAACCTTTATTAGCGACAATAGTTAGCGACAATAGTTAGGATCCAGAAGAAGAGGACCCAGAAGAGGAACCGGAGGAAGAAGAGGAAGAGGTGGAAGAAGAAATTATCTGTAGAGAGTTACCCAGGAATGTGCCTGATCTATCTGGCTACAGATGCGATAGTTATCCACCCAAGTCACCACGCAGGGATCAAGATGAAGTTAACAGTCAGTATCGTTCACCTGCTAGAGTAGCCAGATTACCCACTCCACCTATACACCTGTCGCCGACGACTTCAGCTACTGCGCGAATCCGGCAGACTGCTCGTATTCGGGTAACCCCGATTGACCCTACCTCGATTCCATTCAGATCTACCCACGACCGGGGAGGACCTTCACGCCCTAGGGTAGATACTTCATCTTCTCGTTCATTGAGTATACCTACCCCTCGCCCTGACCTTCCAAACGCAGGAAACAACTCTTGGATGGCTGTCCTGACTGACCGTGTGATAGACCACTCGATAGCCATAGCTAACATTAACTAGGAGAGGAGGGACATGACCCAGTACTTATCGACGTTACACCAGATAGTACTGAACTTGCAACAGTCAGATGCCTACCACCACTGTTGTTTGGATAGGGTGACAGTTCGGCTGTGGAACTGTTACTGGATGATTACGGTGCTGTTCTTTTTATGTTTGTGGTTAGCCTATCGTCTGTATGGATAGATGCGGAATATTACAATTATGTGTACATGATCTTTTGATACCCCATGTATGTATATAGTAGTATGTTATGTTAATATGGGGCAAACTTTGTACATTATTACAAGCACTGACCCTTATAGGGTTAAGTCTAACAGTCACTTAGTGACAGATTTTGATATATATACATGCAAGCACTGGCCTTTATCAGGCTAAGTCTATGTACTTTTGATATTAATGTACAGAACAATTTGTGAAATGTCAATATGTTATCTGGTTTACCTGTACAACGTTTATTGTGATTATTATTACACAGTGCCGTAGACTGGAATTAGTACTAATTGGCTTATATTTGTTTATCATTATAGAATGGCCCCAAAGAAAGCAAACCCTATGACTGAGGCAGAAATAGCCGAGATGATTGCTCGGCAAATGCAGGCAGTAATTCCGCTTATTGTAACACGAGTAACTGCCGGTGTAAACGCAAATATGCAAACAAACCAACAACAAAACAATAATGCTCCCCCAACCAACAATGAAACAGTTGCAAATGATAATCCCCCACCTGATGCAAATAATGTCAACAACAATAATCCCCCACCGAACCCAAACAATAACAATAACAACCCTAATCCCCCTCGAAGGGAATATTCGATCAAAAATTTTATGGCCTGTAAACCGATCGAATTCAAAGGTATTGAAAGGCCAAACGGGCTGATTAAATGGATCGAAAAGACTGAATCTGTCCTCAATATCAGCAATTATCCACCCGAAAACATAGTCAAGTATGTTGCTTCTACTTTTACGGATCACGCATTAATGTGGTGGAACACTACGGTACAGATAAAAGGTCAAGATACGGTGAATCGCATGACATGGGCTGAACTCAAAACACTGATGCTGGAACATTTCTGCCCAAAGAACGAGATACAAAGGTTAGAACACGAACTCTGGAGTTTGGAGATGAAAGGAGCGGATCATTTGGGATACACGAACCGCTTCAATGAATTGGCCCGCTTAGTACCATGGTTAGTAACTCCTGAAAATAAAAGAGTTGAACGTTATATTTGGGGTTTAGCCCTGGAAGTGAGGAGTTTGGTGAACTCTGTGGGTCACACTTCGTTCGAGAATGCCGTGACTCAAGCCGGCATTGTGACTTTTGACTTGGTAAGAAGTGGAGTGTTGAGAATGGCCGGGGAATCATCAGGTATGAAGCGAACCAATTATGGATCAGGATCACAAGGAAGGCCAGCAAATAAACGTGCACGCCCAACAATACAAAATTATGTCATGAGTAGTTCTGAGGTGAAACGAGACAGATACAGGGGACCGTGGCCAAAATGTGATAAATGTAATTTTCATCATGTGGGTGAGTGTAGACCGATAATATGTCAAAGATGTGGAAGGACTGGACACAATGGTGGTCCCAATTGCCGAATCGGTATGGAGATTGTAAACCGACCAGCCCAGACAACCCAACCCCGTCATCCCCAACTACCGAGACCACAACCAATTCGTCAGCATCCAGCTCAGCAAAACTCAACTGTAGTGAATCGCCATGCTTGTTTTGAATGTGGGAGCACGGGCACTTTAGAAGGGACTGCCCCAAACTGAATCGAGGAGCAGTCACCGGTCGAAACCAAGCATCGACTTCAAGTGCGTCTCGGGGACGCGCGTTCGTTATCTGGTCTGGAGAAGCACGACAAGACCCAAACGTAGTAACAGGTACATTTGTTGTTTCTGATCAATATGCTTCTGTATTATTTGATACTGGTGCCGATAGAAGCTTTGTCTCCTCTAGTTTTGTGTCCCTGGTGTAACATCCTAAAATTTATAATGTTAAATAAAAGAAAGTTATGTTTAGTGATTTCACGTTTTAGTTATTTAATGTCGAGTAAGGAACGGGTCATGGGCTTAGATTACGTAAGATGGGTTAAATGAGAATGGGCCTTGGGTCCGTGGGCTTATAAATACCCATCCCAAGCCCAAGATATCATTTTATTTCCATCTTTCTCTTTTACACACTCAAAAACACACACATAACCGACCGAGATCCGAAGTCGAGACCCGAGATTTTGCTGGTAGATCTGAGTTGGAAAGGTAAGAACTAATCCCGCAAAGCTAATATTACTGAAAATGGTTAGGATTTGACGGGTTAATCGGACCCGAAACACAACTGCCCAAATCGGACCCCTAAAACGTCGATTTTAGGCCGATTTGATGGTTGGGATTTGTAGGCGCCGATCATACAATTCCGTGGGTACCAAAATCGAGTTATTTGGCTAAGAAACGAAGGAGTTATGGGCAAACAGATCTGCAGCGCGACAACTTCGCCTTCATCTGGGCAACTTCGCCTTCAAGCGATGAACTTCGCCTGCAAGCTAAGTTCGCCTGATGAACTTCGCCTGCAAGCCAAGTTCGCCTGATGATAAGTTCGCCTGAAGCCAAGTTCGCCTGATGGCAACTTCGCTGAAATGGTAACTTCGCCTAAGGTTTAACTTCGCCTAAAAGCCAAGTTCGCCTGAGGTTTAACTTCGCCTAAAAGCCAAGTTCGCCTGAGGTTTAACTTCGCCTAAAAGCCAAGTTCGCCTGAGGTTTAACTTCGCCTAAAAGCCAAGTTCGCCTGAGGTTTAACTTCGCCTAAAAGCCAAGTTCGCCTAAGGTTTAACTTCGCCTGAAGCCAAGTTCGCCTAAGGTTTAACTTCGCCTGAAGCCAAGTTCGCCTACGGTTTAACTTCGCCTAAAGTGAAGTTCGCTTAGAAAATAAATTAAAAACCTAATGGAAAATGTGTTAAGGCAGTTATCGAAAATAAAATTTTTCCAAGCTGACCTGGCAGCTTAACCCCAGCCAGGGGCTCTGCCCCTTGGACCCCGCTAGGGGCTGCCGCCCCTAGAACCGCGCTGCCAGGGGCGCTGCCCCCGGACCCCCGTTCGTTGTGGGTCATATATAGATAGAAATACAAAACGAGTAGTAGTAGTTAATTGATATGTGTAAATATTATACAGTTAGCCGGGCCCAGTTAAAGAAAGGAATTACGATCAACGGCGAGCGTAACAGGATCCAGGTGAGTTTCTAGCCCCATTCCTTGTTATGTTTTCGGGGCTGTGTGCATACTTGATGTGTTGTTAATACATTTATCCTAAGTGATAAGTGTATGCCATATGTGATATATGTGATATGTATGAATGATTGCTTGATGGTACGTGAACGATCTTCGGATATTGCACGTACTGTCAGGTTGTAACGTTATAAATATGGTAAGTATGATATGTATGAACGATTGCTTGATGGTACGTGAACGATCTTCGGATATTGCACGTACTGTCAGGTTGTAACGTTATAAATATGGCAAGTATGATATGTATGTTTATGTGTATGAACGTAATAAAGTTAATAAAAGAAGGAAATGACGGTTGTATGGTTGTATGGTTACGAAAAGGGTACCGAGCCCAAATAATACTCGAGGTATGATGTATGGTTGTATGGTAACGAAGAGGGAATCGAACCCTACTAATATTCGAAAACAATGGACCAGACCCTAATAATATCTGTGATGTTAGGGACCAGACCCTAATAATATCTGTGATGTTAGGGACCAGACCCTAATAATATCTGTGATGTTAGGGACCAGACCCTAATAATATCTGTGATGTTAGGGACCAGACCCTCATAATATCTGTGATGTTAGGGACCAGACCCTTATAATATCTGTGATGTTAGGGACCAGACCCTTATAATATCTGTGAGGTTATAGGGCGAAAGGCTCTTTAAAACGTATGATTATGAATGTAAAGAAAGTATGTAAGTACGAACGAAGGTATGAGTACTTATGTGTGTATGAAAGAAAGTTATGAGGTTAAGTACGTATGTATGTAATAAGGTATTGTATGGTATTGTATGATTAACTAGAACTCACTCAGCGTAGCTGACTTTTAGTATGCACGCAGGTGAGTAGGTTGAGACAGCTGGCTTGAGTGGAGGACACATGGCAGAAGACTAAAGCCTGGCATCTGAAGATCTGATATGTTTTATAAGTTATGTTTTGATTTTGAAAGACAAGTGGAACGTTTTAAGACATGATTATGAATTGATATGTAATGTTTTATGAAAGTTTTATATTCCGCGTAAAGTTTTTTATTAACTCTGATATTTAGAACTGTGTTTATGAGTAAATCCAACACGAAAGTAGGGTTACCTGTGACGGGGCCTTACACCTGGGTAACATGCCAGTTAGTGAACTAACAAATCCCTATACTATAGAGCTCGCTAACGGTAACTCTATAACTGTCAGCCAAATAGCCCAAAACTGTTCCATCATTCATAATGAACACCCATTCCTTATTGACCTACTCCCGGTAGAGTTAGGAAGTTTTGATGTTATTGTCGGCATGGACTGGTTAACCAAGTATAAGGCGGAGATTATGTTTAACGACAAGACGGTTAAAATTCCACTTCCGAATGGTGAAACGTTTATGGTACAAGGAGAGAAGTCTGGTTCGATTTTACCTCTTGTGTCTCATCTCAAAGTGTTCAAATGTTTACGCCAAGGTTGTATAGTATTCTTGGAAAAAGTGCCTATAAAGAATCCTGATGAGACACGCATAGAAGAAATTCCCGTTGTACGTGAATACCTCGATGTCTTTCCTGACGATTTACCTGGATTACCACCGAACCGACAGGTTGAATTCCGTATTGACTTAATCCCAGGATCAGCCCCTATTGCTAAGGCACCTTACCGGTTGGCACCCACTGAAATGCAAGAACTATCCAACCAGTTACAGGAATTGTTAGATAAGGGTTTCATTCGTTCTAGTTATTCTCCTTGGGGAGCACCGGTATTGTTCGTAAAGAAGAAAGATGGATGTTTTAGAATGTGCATCGATTACCGGGAATTAAACAAAGTTACCATCAAGAACCGATACCCCCTTCCACGAATAGATGATTTGTTTGACCAACTCCAAGGGGCAAACTACTTCTCGAAAATTGACCTTCGATCCGGTTACCATCAAGTAAAGATTCAAGAGGAAGACGTGTTAAAACGGCGTTTCGAACTCGTTATGGCCACTACGAATTCTTAGTTATGCCGTTCGGACTGACTAATACCCCCGCAGTTTTCATGGACCTTATGAATCGAGTTTGTAAACCGTACCTCGACAAATTCGTTATCGTGTTTATTGATGACATTTTGATATATTCGAAAACCAAGGAGGAACACGAACAACATTTACGAACTATCTTGGAGCTGTTGAAGCAGGAAAAGTTGCATGCCAAGCTGTCAAAATGTGAATTTTGGCTACAAGAAGTACAATTTCTAGGACACGTTGTTAACCGACACGGTATCCATGTAGACCCGAGTAAGATTGAGGCCATCAAAAATTGGCAAGCCCCAAAGTCACCGAAAGAAATTCGCCAATTTTTGGGTTTATCTGGGTATTATCGGCGTTTTATTGCTAACTTTTCCAGCATAGCCCAACCTTTAACTCTTTTGACTCAAAAAGATCGCGCTTATGTGTGGGGAGAAGATCAAGAAGCGGCTTTTCTATTGCTGAAACAGAAACTATGCCAAGCCCCGATACTGAGTCTTCCAGAGGGAACTAATGATCTGGTAGTTTATTGTGATGCGCCCCGGAAAGGTTTAGGGTGCGTACTTATGCAAAGAAACAAAGTCATAGCATACGCTTCTCGACAATTAAAGGTGCACGAGAAGAATTATACCACCCATGATTTGGAACTAGGCGCGGTTATTTTCGCGATCAAGATCTGGAGGCACTATTTGTATGGCACCAAGTGTACAGTATACACCGACCACAAAAGCCTACAGCATATTTTCGACCAGAAAGAACTAAATATGAGGCAGAGAAGATGGGTAGAATTGTTGAATGATTACGACTGTGAGATTCGATAACACCCGGGCAAGGCTAATATAGTAGCAGATGCTTTGAGCAGAAAAGACAGGATCAAACCACTACGGGTCCGAGCACTTGGAATGATCGTCCAAACCAGCCTTACCGAGCAAATTCGTATTGCTCAAAACGAAGCTCTGAAAGGAGATCACTTGGAAAATGAAAACTTGCATGGAACCGAATAGAACTTTGAAGAAAGAACTAACGAAATTCTATACTACAAAAATCGAATTTGGATTCCCACTTTCAGCAATCTGCGTGACTTGATCATGGACGAAGCCCACAAGTCCAAATACTCCATTCACCCTGGAACAGATAAGATGTACAAGGACTTGAAGGAGTATTATTGGTGGCCCGGTATGAAGAAGGATATAGCAACATACGTCGGTAAATGTTTAACGTGTGCGAGAGTTAAGGCTGAATATCAAAAACCTTCGGGAATGCTGCACCAACCGGAAATACCACAATGGAAATGGGAAAAAATTACCATGGATTTTGTAACACATCTCCCAAAAACCTCCCGAGGAAACGATGCAATATGGGTGATAGTTGACCGATTAACCAAGTCCGCACACTTCCTTCCAATCCGAACCACGTTCACAACCAAAAAACTTGCTCACATCTACATCAATGAAATCGTATCCCGACACGGCGTACCCGTTTCAATTATTTCTGATCGCGATAGCCATATCACCTCTCGTTTCTGGCAAGCCGTACAAGAAGCTTTGGGAACCCGAATTGACCTAAGTACCGCCCACCATCCCCAAACTGACGGTCAATCTGAACGAACCATTCAAACCTTAGAATATTTGCTTCGCGCTTGTGTACTAGACTTCGGTGGAAACTGGGATCAACATCTTCCACTAGTCGAATTTTCGTACAACAATAGCTATCACAGTAGCATTCAAGTGGCACCGTATGAAGCGCTGTACGGACGGAAATGTAGATCACCCTTGTGTTGGACTGAGGTTGGAGATACCCAAATTACACGATCTGACTTGATTCAAGAAACCACCGACAAAATCCGTAAAATCACAAGCAAATTGAAAATCGCCCGAGATCGACAGAAAAGCTATGCTGATGTTCGTAGAAAGCCGTTATCCTTTGAAATAGGCGACAGAGTTTTTCTGAAAGTATCCCCGTGGAAAGGCGTCATTCGATTCGGAAAAACCGGTAAACTAGCCTCGCGATACATTGGGCCATATGAAGTCATTTCTAAGATAGGTCCGGTAGCTTACCGACTGAAACTTCTTGTGGAATTGAGTTCTATTTCACGATGTCTTTCATGTTTCGAACCTGAAAAAGTGTCTTACTGACGAAACCGAAATCGTGCCATTAAAATACTTAAACATAAACGAAAAACTGAATTTTGTTGAAGAACCGGTGGAAATATTAGAGGGAAAAATAAAACAATTAAGACACAACAAAATCTTTCTAGTAAAAGTTCGGTGGAAGTCACAAAGGGGACCCGAATTCACGTGGAAGCGGAAATCCGAATTCAAAAAGAAATAACCGCACCTGTTTCCAAACAAAGAAAAAGTTGAATAATCAAATTTCGGGGACGAAATTTTCTAACGGGGGGAGAATGTGACATTTGAGCCAAAACAAGGTACACCTCAGTATTTATTTACCGATTAAGCAAATAAACGCCTTTTGTGTAACAAACGAACGATCAACCGAACGGGTCAGGTTATGACCCAGATATCTCGGGGAGCCATTTATAAGTGATATACGATCTATACAAGCTAAAATGTTAGAAATATGGTCTTAGTTTGATAGCAAATAAGTTAAACGAAAACATGCTCGTTTAACCACCCGCTATAGATTTAAACGCGAAAGATAGTTACAAACCAAGCATTGTATAATCTGTTAAGCCGAAAAAGACTTACTAAACACTTATTTGAAATGTTTTAAGCGATCCGTGAAAATATTTTTTATTTTTACAAACATATAGTATGTTTTTATAATTTTACACAAAATTAGCCGAAAAACACTCGTTTTCGCGTTGTTTAACGCACCCGATAAGTTTTTCGTGCCAAAAACCAAACCCGAACTAAATTTGGACCGGGATTTTCGTATTGGGCTTGAGAAAATAGATTTTTGGGCCAAAATGGGCCCAATGGGGCCCAAACCATCCTTCCGATCGGACCAGCCCACCCCACCCCCCATTTTTTTTATATAACTTGTTTAGGAAGCTTGTTTATCCAATTTGGTTTATAAAATCTAAGGTCCAAGCAGCTGCATCCTAAAATTCCAGAAAACCTCCAAACCCTAAGGTAAAGGGCTTAAATAAGTAGCTTTTGAACTTGTTTAAACTTGTTTAATACCATAAAAACATGTCTTGGTTATTAAAAATCATTCCTAACCGTGTAAAAATCCTAAAAATGGTCCATAAACATGTTTTGATCATACACATGGTAAGGAACCTGTTTTGATAGTTTTTTTGGTCATAAACACGGATTAAAGGGTTGAAACGACGTTTTTACGGTTCAAAAGTTTGTTTTTGTACACTAGCCGAAACCCTAACTTAAGGGCTGTTATGTTGATGAAATACTGCTTGGTTTGTGATATAGGACTTGTACCTAGCTTTCTTAGAAGCACAAGAACCTGAAAACTTGATTAAAAGGTCGGAAACGAGCCAAACCCGCTAAGGTAATGCCGAAACACTCGCTTACGGGCTATTTAGGTTAAGGTTGTGATGTGCATATTTTTAGGACTTGAAATTTCTCAGGGACATCAGGGACCATGTAAATAAGTCTCTGTTCAAATTTGGTAATTTTTCAACCATCCGAGAATATTTGGCGAATTTATTACCGAATTGGCACGTTTATTTGGGAAAAATAGCTAAAATACTTCAAAAATTATGAAATTTTTCTGCGAACTCAGATTTGATGTATTTTGATCACATATGAATTTTGGGATCATTTGGAGAAGTTTTAAGGTGTTTTGTTTATTTGCGTTCGTGTGAGTTTTTACAGCCGAATTTGGGCCGAAAAGAATATTGCACGAGCTTTTTACATTCTGGAATTAATACAGATTGTTTTGGGACATGATTTGAGTGTTCAGGAGTTTTTTTGGAATTTTTGGAAATTGTTTGGGGTAAACGGACGATTTTCAGGCGAAATATAGCTGATAAAATGAATTTTTATAAATTAATAAATCAGTAAAAAATTCCAGAAATATTTTTATAAAAACCTACATATTTTAATTGATAAGTGGTTAATTTTCATAATTTAGTGATTAACGGTTAATTAATTATGCTAATATGAATATTAAACAAATTCAGTTTTTATAAAAATTGGCAAGTTCGCGACAAGTGAATCTGCGGGAATATCAAAACACCAAGAGTGATCAAAAATTATATTTTTGGGCTAATTAAGTAAAAATGAACTTTTCTATGAGAAACCTGGTCAATCTGGGTGGATTGTGCGCGTTTCTTCTCAAATCAAACTGTATAAACGGAAACGGGCCCCGTGGCTAATCCAGGACCCCAGTATGTGATCTTTCTTTATAACTTAATCATTTTATTAACCAATACATTTACCCAAGCTTATTTTCCCATAACTGTTTTCTGAACGCGTAAACGAACATCTTGGTCCAGTTGGGAAAACGGGAATCTGAGCCAAGTTCAGTTCTAAGTATTAGACATTGAACAACATCACAACCTACGCCTATTGCCACTTTCTGGGCGTTCCAGCTACACCAAGATTAGTTATACAGCCCAGTTTAGTATTGAGATTCTAATAATATTAAAATATTAATATTATTATAATATTGATTATAGGAACTACTGATAGCAGACCGAACAAACCACGAGCTGATACAGTACTGAATATCTACTAAACCGTGAGTTTCATGACCCCATTTTTAAACTGTTTTACGAACTTTTGGGGTGAAAAGCATGTTTGCTTATATCTATGTACTTATCTGAAACATGTGGTGATGTGAATTATCTAAGTGCTAATACACGAAAGTCCCCACGATCACAGTGATTAACTTCGAGCCGGTGGCTTGTGAATAGTACTATTGGTTTGGCAAACCCAAACGGAGCCGGCACGGTTTGCCGAGACACCAAAACCGTTTGCACATGACCATAATTTTTACGAACCAGCTATGTAGTGTTAGACATAGCTACCGAGGCATGTTGTGGGCGGAAATGGGCCACAGTGGTTGATTGAGCGTGGGAAATGGAGGCACGCAGCACGAACAGTCCAGGCTTCACTGTGGCTTAGAATAATTACATCACATACATCATTTACATACATACATACTTATTTCATGATTACAAGTGTTGACTTGTGAATACTCATTACTGATTTCTTGAAACTCGTGAAACTCACCAACTCTAGTAGTTGACCCGTTTTAAACTGCTTTTCAGGTGTACCTAAATCGGAGTAATTTGATGATCTGTCACGTGCCTGAAGTGTGTGGTTGATGCTATGTATATAGAAGCAAGGGTGTTAGTAGTAAGAATGTATAGTTAACGAACAAGTTTTGTTTGTATCGCCTAGACTGTAAAACAATGATAGAACGAAGAAATGTAATATATTGTAAATTAGTTTGTAATGTTTCTTTATAAACAATGTGTTGATACTAGAGGTGTCTGTTACATTCCCGTTTTACGCTTCCGCATTGTGCTAATCGGGGTGTGACACCATGGTTCAAGGGATCCAAGCATCCCCGAATGCTTAGACTCGAACTGTAAGAAAAGAGACCAGTATACCCACCGCGAGTAGCTGCACGCCAAAAGTTTTCAGTATGTGATTAACCGTCTAAGTGTTAGAGAGAGGCTAAGAGGTTAGGGGAAGGGGGTGCTTAGGACGGGCGGGTAAAGTAAACGACTAATTACACTTGATCAACGTCATTAGCAGTTTACCCTTACCTTACAAGTTCTAAATGCCACCTGTATTTAATCATGTTAAAATTCTGTCTTTGTAGGGATAAGTCATGGTTAATACACGAGCAGCTAAGAGAGGTGCTCCTAGTGTTCGCGGTCGTGGTCGTAAGCCACGTGCTGAAGCCGAGAGTGAGATTCCTACTCCCCAGCAGGAAACCCCGATTCATGAGGAGGGGGATAACCCTGCCTTAAACCCTGCTATGCGCGCGGCTATCGCGGATGAGGTATACCAGGTGCTCCATAGCGCCATACCCAAGATCGTTGCTGAGGCCGTTAGGGCCATGGAGGAGTCGCTGATTGGTAAAGGTTCGGATAAGGGAAGGAAGAGTAAGGAGGTGCGGGTAGAAGAGGAAGAGGAAGTGTATGTGCCGAGTGGGGATGAAGATGAGGTGCGGACTATTAGTGTATCTACTCGGGGTTGCTCGTATGGTGACTTTAAGAAGTGTGACCCCCCTTCTTTCGATGGTACTAAAGATGCATTGGCAGCACATCAATGGGTGAGAGAGATGGAGGCCGTTCTGAGGGTTAGTAAGTGCAAGGGGGATGACATGATGACTTATGCTACTGGCTCGTTTCGTTCTGAGGCACTATGTTGGTGGGATAACTTGGCGCAAGCTATGGTTGATCGTTCGATTAGGAGGATGATGTGGGATGAGTTGAAGAAATTGGTTCTCGATAGGTTTTGTCCTCCTCATGAATTGGATAGGATAGAACAGGAATTTTTGACCTTAGAGGCTAGTACTATGTCGCATCGGGAGTATACCGCCAAGTTATATTAAGTTATTTATTAGGAATATTTTCATGCTTACACATATACGATAAAGAGCTCATATCTTGCTACATTCATTATATATACGAAGACTGAGATGAGTTTCCCGGCCCCTCTTTACTCTTGAATGGTTTATAAAACTCGGGGGAGAAACATACAATCTATTTCTAATAAGATTTCAAATATGTTTATCCCCATCTTTATGATTAATATTATTTGATCTTTGAAATGATAAATCTCATATTTTTATTAAACGTTTTTCACTCTTGTTTTCAATATAAAATTTTTTTATATCAACATTATGATAAACATTTTATAAGTCTTCAAGATACATATGGCATTCTTTGATTTTTATTTGTATTCGTATTTGTATTTGAATTCGTTAACCCGACCCGTTGGGTCGTTTCAATATATTATCATTTATTATTTATCATTAATAAAATGGTCCCTACAATTAAAGTTCATCGTTCGTTCATTTTATATTATTTTCGATTCATTTATTAAAACTCCGGGTTTTGACGTTTACCCAATCCGCGAACTATACATGCACTTTATGTAAATATTCGTGTATAATAACTTTCGACTTACTATTATAATTTTCTTCAAAGATTCAAGGTTCAAAGGATAATTAGAGTTTAAATAGAATTTTAATATAATATGAAAGTTGAGGGTTTAATGATTAACTTTAGTTTAATTTTAATTTTAATATACTAAGAATCTAATTGGACTGAAAATATAAATTATTCAAATTAATAATATTTTTAAAATATCACCCAGCCCACCCTCCCATACCCCGTTTTCCCGTCAAAAACTCCGACGAAGCCGGCGACGGCTCCAGAGACCACTATACACCCCGTAATCCTCGTTCTTTGACCTATATGTTTAGTATAACAAATTTAGATGACCATAACAATCACTAATCAATATATTAATTGCGTTATAACGTCCTAATCGTAAAGAGAATCCCGTAAAAATAGTCGGAAACCATCGGTAAATGGCCAGGATCAAATTATTGCAATTAACGACTACACGCTCCAATAACATGTATGACCCTATCATCAATCTAAAACTGCTACAATCATCAAAATACACTAATATATTTTTTTGTGATTCCGTTTTGAGCATCCAAGTTAATTCCGGCCATCTCGTCGTTCAACACCAATCTATAACCATTCCAAGTAACCAATGTATGGTTTTGCATCATTTTTCCTTGACAACTAAAACCCCTAACTTAGATTGAACAATCATGGAACCATTTGATCAAATTAGAACCTGAGGTTTGTTGAAGATGATGAACTAATAACATAACATATCTATTTTTATTTCTGTGTTATATTCAAATTGTTAGAATTGTCCAGTGGTTAAATAACTAGCTTCTTAGACCGCATACCCGGGTTCGTACCCGGGTCAATGCAATTTTTGATATTATTTTTTTAAACCATTTTACTTATTATCTAAACACCAAATAAATCATTTAACTCATAAATAATCAATTAAAATTATTTTTAAACTAATAAAACTTTTATAAAATATAAGTTATCATTTTCAACTAAAGCCCAACTTTCACGTTCGTTAAACAAATAAAACTAATTTATTTTCTTTTCGTTACTTTATAACTTTAAAATTTGTTAATTCATTATAAATGAGTCTATAAATACCGTTGAATTAAATTTAATTCATTAGCTTTAAAATTCATTAAACTTTTGGTTCAATAGATTTTCACTCATTAAACCGTAATTCGTTAGCCTATATTTCATTAAACCTTAGCTCGTTAACTTTAAATTCGTTAGCTTGTTAATTTGTTAGTTTTAGTTTTACTTCATTAACATATTTACAATCGTGCAAGATAAAAATCTCTATTTAAAATTCATACCTTGAATTTATCGTAACTTTTATATGAATGTTAAAGCTATAATATTAAAAATATTATAAACCGTTAAAAATTCTGCTAAGCTTAAAAATAATATTAAACTAATACATGCATTCAAAATAAGAAAAGTTAAACAAAATAATATATATATTTTTTCCATAATATTAGACATAATTAACTTTAGTAATCCCGTTAGATTAATCGTTAAATTTCGTATTTAATTTTGTTTATAGTTCGTGCGGATCGTTCGTTTCGGTTCCTTTGACGCTTTCGATTTTATCTTTATTTCCCGCTTCAATTTCTAAGATGAGTTTCTCACACTCGCTTTTTAATGCTTTTACATTTTTGGGGGTAACATGTATATCATATTTAAACATTACTTATTCATTTACAAAACTACAATTCTTATTATGGACTTGTGTGTTTATTTGCTTACTTGTTTTGTGCTAGTATCCGAGTACGTTGGTTGTTACACACTGGAAAGGACCTTGTGTGTGTTGTACTGTTATCCACGTACGTTGGTTGTCCCCAACTGGAAAAGACCTTGCGTGCGTTGTGCGATTATCCGAGTAAGTTGGTTGTTACCAACTGGAAAGGACTTTACTTGCGTTGTTACACATGTTCATAGATTGTATGGTTTTTATGTCTGTGTATCAAAATAGGGTGATTCTCACCAACTACTTGTAGTTGACCGTTTATTTTATATACATGCTACAGGTGCTATTATTAGAGGATGATTCTTGATGAAGACCCTAGAATTAGGATATCTTAAATAATGGACAAGTTGATTTCAAGTTAATTTTGTTTTCTTTGATTATACGTATTTCATTGTTTCAAAAAACTTTATATACTTGAGATTTTAAATGAATTAATGATATTATGGTCACTTAATAGTGTCACATGCATTTGAACAATCTGTATGTCACACTCAGGCGTTTCCGCTTAATCCGGGGTGTTACAATATATGTTCCCAAACGACTTTGTGATAATCTTATTTATGACAAACTTTATGAAAAATGTTATGCGTCGAATTCACAAGAAACATTTTCATATTAACTCAATCATTTTATAAGGAAAATATATATTTGCTACCTCTATGATAAACATATTTATTTAACATTCCCGAACTCATTAAGATGATAACTATTTGACAAGACACTCGATCTTTATGTGAACATGAATGAACGCAGCCCTCGGGTGGTTTTGTACCACACACATACTATAACCATTAACTATATACTTAGCCAAGGATTATATGAATAGTACTATTGGGATCCACCTACACACTTAGGGTTAGTCGCGCTAACCGCATGATCAACATGGTCGTCTGGGTACGGTGTAATCTAACGTTTTACCGTGATGGCACGGTGTTGGGAAAATGGTGTTGGGAAAATCATGATAGGTTTAGGCTTGGTTATAAGCTCATGAGCCAGCATATAAATTCATAGAGTTAGCTAGTTTACGTAGGATCATCGGTACTTATTTTGGCTATCGTGCTTATCATCATAATTTTCATTACGGATTTTTACATATTTCCCCAAAAAACAAGTTTTTACTGCAAAATGTACAATGCTTTTTAAGCATGGTTTGGGGAAATTTGTAATTTCAAAGTTTAGGAAGGGGAATATGTAAATGCCCCTTCATTAAAAGCGGCTTATGACGAACATAAATTCATTAATAAAGGTTTTCATGAGGAAAACGCTTTCGCTTATAACCATGAGGTCTACATTACGCTTTCAAAATCGTTTCAAACAAAATTACCACGTTTGTATTACGTTTTCAAGAATATGTTTCCTTACATCGCCCACGCCTATATTATGATTTCAATGATAACTTTTCATATATTATGGCCACACTTATATATTAAGTTTTCAAGGAAAATAGTTACATATTATGGTCATGGTTACATTATGATTTCAATGGAAACTATTTCATACTAAGACTATGTATACACTTTCGATGTTTTCATTTGAAAACGGCTTTACATTTTAACTATAAAACTTGTGAACTCATCAACATTATGTTGACTTTTTAAGTATGTTTTTCAGATATCTGTTGTCAGTGACACGGTTGGAATAGGTCAATTGTTTTGGGCTGGACCCTAGAATACAAAAATATTCTTATGATTGAGTCGGGTCTCTAGTCCAGACGTTCTGAATCCATGGAGTCGCATCTTGCGTTTCTGCCTTGGCGAGGTGCGACATGGAGCTTTTCTAAAGCGTTTTTACTTTTCAAAAATCAAATAAGTAAATAAGCAAATTTGAAAAACTCACCCAAACAATCCTTAAATTTGAAGTCATCATGGCCACCTACACATGATGGTTTCAAGAGAAAAAGGGAAGCCTCGTGCCTTTTTTCAGTAATGTGTCCTTTTGATATTGGGCTAAAGCCCATAAGCTCAATAATTAGCGAGCCCAAACTATGAAGAAATACGGCCCAAATACCATACTACTATGCAGGGCCATCTTTTAGAATTTATATGCCTTGGTCAAGCCAAAATAAAAGGGCTTGTATGCCCTAACAAGTAACGAAATATATAAGCTAATTTTTTTAAACAACATTAACGTTAAAACCAGTGGCGGAGCCAGGAATTTCTTCATACGGGTTCAGAATGTTTCGATTCTTGGATTTAGTAACTATCTGGCGTCACAGTTTTCGGGTAGAGTCTGGCCGGGTTGGATCACATAAAAAAATGCTCGGAGTTACCGACCTGCCTGGCACATCACGTCGGGTAATACACTAGTTATATGTATATTTTTGAATGGTAAATGAAAAGGTTATATGAAATAATATAAATTAACATAATATATAGTAATATTATCAGTCAAAATAGTTTGGTTGGCATAATTCATTTCAAGTTAACGAAAGTAGAACAAAAACTATTATTAATAAGCATGAAAAAGCTAATAAAATATTTGAAACATTTAGTGATCAGCTGTGAAGAGACTGATAAAATAAGTAGATACATATATATAGGCTTTTATAGGTCTAGAGGTTTATTTTCAAACAACCCCTACTAAAACAGAAGCTAAACAACTAATTGTTACTTTATCAACCTCTATCTTCTCTTTCCATCATCGATTTCTTTCTTCTAAACTGGTTGCCGGCCAGAAAAAGGACCAGTAAATATTTTTATAGCAATGTTCTTTTAAAATAATAATGGGTTCGTTCTCCCTAAAACAATGGCTTCGCTTGTGAATATGACAGTATATGCTATATCTAAAATCGAAAAAACACCGGGTTCGGGGAAACCGTTCACTTAGTCGTACCTCCGCCACTGGTTATAACAATAAACATAATGACTAAGTGATAATTCTTGAAGCTCTCTTTGCATTCTTTACATCAAACTTAGACTTTTTTTATTGCATCATCTAGTTTTCCTTTTTTACGTTTTTGAAAGCCGGATTATTCTTTAGAAGGCATATTCCTATTATTTGAAAACAAATTTAATAATTATATATAACTATACACACTATTACGGTAATACATTATGCAAATATATTTAACTAAACTCCTAAACTTTTTTCCCTCGCAATCTCACATGATGTCATGATATAACTATTTAACTAAATTAGTAAATTGAAGTAAAAGATAGCTATCAATATATCACAATCTGACAATCATTTAATGATAAATAAATCAAATCTTCAATCAATACACAAAGTCAAAAAGACAAAAGTTTTCTAAAAAAAAACCCATACCTTATTATTAGGATTTGGAGGTCACAATTAGGATTTGGTCGATACTCTCATATTCAATACTCGATAGCTTCTGGTCTTCTAGATGTCACAGTTAGAAATTTGGAATCAGCCTTTGGTCTCTCAATATTTATGGAATTCAATCGACCATTGCATGTGTACGTTTATCGATTATTATTATTATTATTAGGAATATTGGTTTTTATTGGTCCCAAGTATTTCTTTTTTGCCGGCGCTGGTCCCAACTATCACTTTAACTGCCAACGGTCCCAACTTTCACACATGTGTCTGCCACCAGTCCACGACTAACCGAGTACTAACTCCGTTATGTTTTAGCTGACGTGTCCATCCTACGTGTTAAAAAACGTTGACGTGACTGCCTGCGTGTATATTAATAACAAAAACCCGTCTCCTCCTGTATATTAAAACCCTAAACCCAAATCGATATCTCCAGTCGATCGACGATTAAGAACAACCCCAAATTAAAACCCTAATTCAATCATTGAATCGATCGAACAGGTTACAAAATCTGTTGTGGGGCATTTGAATCATCATCTTCAATCGATCGAACAGGTTAGAAGCCCTAATTTTAACAATGGATAATCAAGTACGTATTTCCTTCCACACTAATGGGGCATTTGATGTTGCACCACCGATTTTAAGGTATGTTGGTGGAAAAAAAACTTAATTAATGTTAGATGTTGACAAACTTTCATACTTTGAGTTATTGGATTATGCAAAGGATTTTGGTTCATACAAATCGAAAGATGGTCTTTGGTTGTATTGCAAGATTCCTGGTGATGGTCGTTTAAAGCTATTAGTTAGTGATAAAGAAGTATTTGAGATGTTGTCTTTGATTAGTTCTAGTTCCAGGTCTGCACAAGGTTTGGTTTTATATGTTCAAACTGATAAGTTATGGAAAACCACAACCGATACCAGTCACCCTCAAGCCCAGCCAATTAACTCTCCTGCCCAGCACATTATCTCTGATGACCAGCCCATTAAGTCTCCAGCCCAGCCCATTTTCTCTCCAGCCCAACAAAATATATATGAAGCCCAGCCCATTAGCCAACCAGAAGTTTGCTTGAGTCCTAGTTCAAAGGTTAAGAGGTACTCCAAGCTCACAGCTAGAAAACAAGTTCCACCAACTTCAACACTTAAATCACCAGCTAAGGTTACTAGTTTATCACTTGGATCTCCAGTTAAGGTTAAAGACACCACACTTAAACCACCACCAATTGACACAAATAAAGATGAAATAGAGAGTGGTAGGTCAGATTTAGAGAGTTCAGAAGATGATTATTCTGATGATGAGTCTTATAAATTTGATGATTTGGATGATGATGGATCTGAGAAAGATGATGATGAGTGGATAGGTTCAGTTGCTAAGTTACAAGAGGTGAATGAGAAAGATCTTGAAACAAAAAAGAAGTTACTTGAAGAGTGTCTAAAACAATCCGCTGATGCAATTAAAGAAGCATATAGTAGTGCTGAAGATTCTGATGCTTATAGTGACACATCTGGAGAGAGTGAAGATGATGACATAAGAGGGAAGAAACAAAAAAAAAATGTTCCAGTTGTAAGTGAAGAAACTAATTGGTCTAAGTTTAAATGGGTTGTTGGGATAAAGTTCCCCACTAGGGAAGCTTTCAAAGAAGCAGTTTCAAATTATGCTGTCACAAATGGTAGAAATGTTTACATTGCTACAAGTAACAAGAGTAGAGGGGGACGTGTAGGTGTCAAATGTGTGGAAGGGTGTCCATTTAGTGTATATTGTTCATTTCACAAGGGCAAGAGTTGCTATATGGTTAAGACTGTTAATAGTAAGCACAACTGTCAGAGAAACATGGTAAAGAATAGACAATTGACTGCTAAGTTTATAGCTAAAGACTTATTGCCTTTATTCAAAGCTAAACAAATGGAAAGGTAAAGAGATCCAGGATGCAGTTAAAGAGAAATATAAGGTTCTTATACGTAAATGGTTGGCTTACAATGCCAAGCATTGTGCATTTAAGATGCTTCACGGGTCAATGAGGGAGCACTACAGTAAAATTGGGTCCTACTTGGCAGCTTTGAAACAAATAAATCCAACTTCAACCTTTACTTGGTAACTGCTCCACCAGGGTTTAATACCCAGGACCCAGGTTCAAACTTGGAGACATTTTTTAGATTATTTGTGTGTTTTGATGGGGTGAAGAGGGGGTTTTTGGAAGGTTGTAGGAAGATTTTGTGTTTGGATGGTTCTTTTTTGAAGACCTTTTTAGGTGGTATGTTGTTGGTTGCAATTGGGAGAGATGCTAATGATCAAATGTACCCTGTGGCATGGGCTGTTTTTGAAGGTGAGTCTAATGATAGTTGGGAATGGTTCATGGAAGAACTAAGAAAATGCCTAGATGTCCAAGATGGTGGAAAGGACTGGACACTTATCTCTGACCAACAAAAGGTATGACCTTACTTTGTTAATATCTAAGTTATAAGTTGTAAGTTCTAGATGTCTAAAGTTTCTCTATATTTATATGACAGGGATTAGTGAATGCTGTGTATTTGATTTGGAAAAATGCAGAGCATAGAAACTGTGCAAGGCACATCTTTGCAAATTGGAAAAAGAAGTTTAAGGGTAAAGAGTTAAAGACATATTATTGGCAGGCATGTAGGGCTTATAATGAGCCTGACTTCAATGATGCTATCAAGGAGATGAGAGCAATATCAAATGATGCAATGGATGATTTCATGAAACAGAATCCTAATTGCTTTGTAAGGTGCTTTCTTAAGGGTAATACATGTTGTGATGTCATAGTGAGTAACATGGCTGAGACTTTTAATGGAACCATAGTTGAGGCAAGAGCTATGCATATTATAGACATGTTAGAATCAATTAGGCTCACAACAATGACTAGGATAATTACTATGCATTCTGAAATGTTAGCTGAAGATATGGTTGTGTGCCCAAGGATACAAAAAAAACTTGATAGAGCAAAAAAGTGGGCCCATAAATGTGCAGTGTTCCCATCAGCATATAATGTGTTCCAAGTTAAAGATTTTGCTGATGATCTTGCTGTGGACTTGAATAACAGGACATGTTCATGTAGAAAGTGGGACTTAACAGGTATTTATGAACTCAATAATTCAATAATTAAGTTATTTATGACAGGTCTTCCAAAGGTGAATAACAAAGATTGTATTTACAGGTATACCATGTAAGCATGTGTGTTCAGTTGCTGGGTTTCTTGGAAGAAATGCTGAACAGTTTGTTAGTGATTGTTATCTTAAGGATACATATTTAAGATCATATTCATACACTATTCCACCCTTGCCTAGTGAAAGGTATTGGCCAAAAGTTGATTATCCTTTGGACCCTCCTCCCATCAAAAGTCAACCTGGAAGACCAAAGACAAAAAGAAAGAAAGATCCCCATGAAGATCCTAAGAACCCATGTAAATTGACAAAACATGGAGGAGAAATGAGTTGCAGCAACTGCAAAGAAAGTGGTCATAACATTAGAACTTGTACAAAGCCTAAGACATCTAAGAATCAAGCCACATCAGAAACTGTTGCAAGGGGAAGGTCAACAAGGTCAACTCAAGCCACACTAGAAAGTCAACCAACACAGCAGTCAACAGGTTCTAAGAGGCCACGGAGGATGACAAACGAGTCAAGTCAACCAACACAACAATCAACAAGTTCTAAAAGGCCACGGGGAAACACAAAGGCCAAAGGCAAGGGGAAAGCTACTTGATGGTTTATGGTTAATATATGACAAGGATTATGTTGCAGACTTCTTAATGTTTAAGTAATGTATTTTGGAATGTTTAAGTATTTTAATGGTTAGCTATGTCAAAAACTTATGTTTAAGTAATGTTGCAGACTGGTTAATGTTAATGTTAATGTTGCAGACTTGTTATTATGCACAATCTGTTATGGGCATTTTGGTCATTTTGGTCATATTGTGGTCATATTGTGATATTGTTATTTTGGGCATTTTGGTCATATTGTGGTCATTTTGGTCAGTTTGGTCATATTGTGGTCATTTTGGTCAGTTTGGTCATATTGTGGTATTGGTCATATTTTGGTCATTTTGGTCAGTTTGGTCATATTGTGGTATTGGTCATATTTTTATTTTGGTCATATTATAGTCTGATATGCAATTTTGGTCATGCAGTTGACTTTATGCACAATCTGTTATGCAGACATGAGCACTCATGGTGGGTTTTATGTGCTCACAAAACACACAAACCAGTGTTTGCTTGCTTTGGTAGATTTTCTTTTTAGTTTCTATTTATTAAATGGTAGATTTTCTTTTTAGTTTCTAAGTGCTAAATGTTATGGGCATTATGGTAATTTTGAAGTCAAGTTTAGTCTGATATGCAATTTTGGTCATTTTGGTCATTTTGGTCATATTGTGAAGTTAATTTTGACTATTTTGTTTGTGCAGTAATGTTACATAACATGCTAACAATCAATTCTTGATTTGGTTGCATAAAGTGTTACATTTTCTTGATTTTGGTTACCAACACATTGTTACAGATTATATGTACTTGATAGCAACAACATCCATTACAAATCAAGTCTATATATGGAGAACAACAACATCCATTAACATTAATACAAATTACATGAAATTGATAGCCAAGGGGTCCCAAGAAAACATCTTACATTCCACCATAGTGCTATGACAACAATTGCTAAACCTAAAACAACATTACTCTTCCAATTGGACCTTTTCAATGAGAGTTGAAGCTTCAAATTCTTGTTCTCTTCTTCCAACACCATGTTCTTTAGCTTTAAATTTTCTATTTGCATCTCTTTTATCTCTTGATCTCTTTTTGAACTGTATTCCTTTAAGAAGACATCAAAATCTTTTCTCCACATGAACATTTTGCAGTCTTGATTCTAGCCACAAAAGAAGAAGGAATTCATGTAATAAATTTAACTTGAAAACAGTAAACTAGACAATGTACTTACAGGCCATAAACGGCAGCCGTAGAATTCATCCCCATTTCGAGAACTTCTATGACCAGCAATCCTAGAAACTGCAATTAAATCGTGGTGGCAGTAGACATTGCCCTGTAAATCAATTTTAACAATTTTAGGGTTTCTCTTACTAGCAGATGTACAAGACGATGATGAACTCATTGCGAGTAGAGTGTGATTAGGATTAGGGCTTAGGAGTGAAATCGATTCAATGATTGAATTAGGGTTTTAATTTGGGGTTGTTCTTGATCGTCGATAGATTGGAGATATCGATTTGGGTTTAAAATTAGGGCTTCTAACCTGTTCGATCGATTGAAGATGATGATTCAAATGCCCCACAACAGATTTTGTAACATGTTCGATCGATTCAATGATTGAATTAGGGTTTTAATTTGGGGTTGTTCTTGATCGTCGATCGATTGGAGATATCGATTTGGGTTTAGGGTTTTAATATACAGGAGGAGACGGGTTTTTGTTATTAATATACACGCAGGCAGTCACGTCAACGTTTTTTAACACGTATGATGGACACGTCAGCTAAAACATAACGGAGTTAGTACTCGGTTAGTCGTGGACTGGTGGCAGACACATGTGTGAAAGTTGGGACCGTTGGCAGTTAAAGTGATAGTTGGGACCAGCGCCGGCAAAAAAGAAATACTTGGGACCAATAAAAACCAATAGTCCTTATTATTATTATTATTTATTTTAAATTTAGTTTGGGCCCAATACCTCAAATGAGTTATGAGTAAAAAAAGAGTTAAGCGTCATTTTAGCACATGTGGTTTGTTCAATTACGCAACTTTAGTACCGTTTTTGAATTCATTGCAAATGACTACTTCAGTTTTCTAAAACTTGTAATTTTAGTACTTTTTTCTAACTCCGTTTGTTTTTATCTGTTAAGTCAGGGGTACTTTGGTAACTTCATTATTTTCCTCATTTTCTTATTTTCTTTTAATTAAATTCTCTATTTCCTCTTTCTTGTTATTTCTATACTTTGTGTTCTTTCTCTCCCTCTTTATTCTATACACCACCATCACACACACAATAGATCCATCTTCTTCATCTCTCTAATGACCACCATAACCATGACCATTGCAAACAGCCATTAGCTACCACCGATTTACTTGTATCTAGGGCGTGACCCTAATGGTTAACCACCATTGCTATCCCATCTACCACCGTAGGTTAACTATCACTGATTAACCACCACGGCACCATGCCACGCAATAACCACCACCAATTAATCACCACAACCGCGTTCACTAGAAATCAATGCCACCACTACAACCATCTCCGGCACCACAACCACCATCGCCACCACACCACTTCCATCTCAAATCCGGCAAAACCATAATCAGCCACCACCACACCCCTCTCTTTCCCGTCGCCATCACCCATTGCTCCTCTGTACATATTAGGAAGAACCCTACTCCAGTTCTTCATCAAGGAGACTCAAATTCAACAGAATTAAGGTTTTCTAGTGTTGAGAAGGTGCATATGGTGCAGGTCCATGGATATTGTGGGGAAGGGATGGTGGATCTAAATCGAATTTTAGGATTACGTGTAAGTTAGATTATGATCAAGTTATAAGGTTTTAGGGTTATGAAGATAAATAGGGGGAATGTGTTTAAAAGAAAGGAGAAAATAAATAAAAATAAAGAAAATTATCAAATTACCCAACAAAGTACTAAAATTGCAAGTTTTAAAAAGCTGAAGTAGCCACATGCAAAAAATTCAAAAACGGTATTAAAGTTGCGTAATTTGAACAACCCAAAGGTACTAAAATGGCGCTTAACTCGTAAAAATAATTATTGGGCCTAATATATAATGAGATTAAAATCTATACCTATTTCATATATATATATATATATATATATATATATATATGTATGTATGTATGTATGTATGTATGTATGTATGGAATGGATCATGCAAGAAATGATTTTAGGGTGAGAAGTTCGAGAAATAGATTTGAACCATTGATGGTGTTTAATCAATGGTGTACAATACAAATGACATATTAGTAGTTAATTAGATATTATTGCAACATGTATTTAATTCAAAAGGGTATAAATGTATTTGGTGTTTTGGCATCACTAAATCAGACTTCAATCTCTTCATCCGTTACCACCATTTACGCCTTAATTAGGAGCTTGTAAACACATTTATCTTGTAATTAGGAGCTTGTAGCGTCCGTTAATTTCTGTTTAGTGATGAAGCTATGTAGAGTTTGTATAATTCTCTGGTTTGATCTGGCGTGCTTCGAGGACCTCCTTGTCATCCCCGTAAGTTTAATTAATTAACTTTTCATCCAAGTTGTTCTGTCTTTCATAATTGAGGGTGATGTGGTCTAAAGTATACATATTATATATAAATATTTTCTATACTTTTAAATATTTTTGAGCCAAGTTTTTATTGAATATTATTAATATTTGGTTCATACGTGAGTTTAATGGTTTCAAGAGACTATGAGATAAAATGGAACACTTTTACTAAACATGAGACCAATGAATGATGAGTCGAGCATATGCTATATCTTACTAATTATTATTATAATGTATTAACTATTATATATAGTATTTAGATTAAAAAATTAATAAAAAAGAAAAAAAAAGAATAACGTAATAAAAAGAATAGAAAAGCAAATTATGGGCTAGAATAAAATAAATTAAAGATAGATGTTAAGCACATAATTATAGGCTAAACAACCCATTACGTACAATTGTAGGGTTAGGTGAAAAAAAATATTATAAAAAAGGCAGAAGTCGCATGGGAGCAGAGGTTTGGCAGTGGATTGACAGCACCTAGGAGAGTCGCCATTAGGATTATTTCTTGGAGCAACTTAGCAGTGAGATTATTATTTTCGTGGAGCAGAGTGACAAGGAAATGGGGCCGCCAATCTTAGAAGATTCCTACAACAAGAAGCAACAAGAGACATCTCTATATTTTTGTGGGTTCCACGGTAGCCACATTATTTTTATTTGTCGGAGGCGTTGGGGCTCAATACCTACTCATTCATAACATTATTTTCTGGTTTGAATTTATTATTTTCATTATGAATTCAGTGTTCGAACCTAATTATTTTGTTTTATTATTGAGTATGATTGTTGGCTAAACTTCCTGGCTACCTAGGTTTTGATGAATACTTGTTAAATCAATGGTGATTTCTTGGTTTTTGGATTTTATTGTTGGGTTAATGCTAGAGTAAAGAATCTTTTTATAATGGATTTGATGTGTTTGCATATATAATTTTGATTTATTATTAATCTTTGTTCCGTATGTGTCTTGTTGAAAGTCTTTCAGTTATAGACGCATATTTAGGTCGTTCATTATGTGTTTGTGATTATTTTATGGTTTTACTAGACGTAGTAACCCATATGAACATTGGTTGGTGATTTATTAAAATTTTATATTCTGGCTATCTAGAGGCTGAGAGGTAATAGATAGTCGGGTTGTCCTTGGGATTAGGTGTTTAGGCTAGAACGCTCTGACAGGAAGTTT
Source organism: Bidens hawaiensis (assembly GCF_021521415.1). Taxonomy (NCBI): domain Eukaryota; kingdom Viridiplantae; phylum Streptophyta; class Magnoliopsida; order Asterales; family Asteraceae; genus Bidens; species Bidens hawaiensis. Next base: position 4,662,787 of record NW_027491022.1, read on the forward strand.
CCTAGATTCCCCTAGTTCCATTGTAATTCCTTGTCTTATCGATTGTTCTTAGGTTACCCCTTGCACTTTCTTTTGGGTGTGTTGAGATAGTGAGACTGACAGGTGATCTGTCTTTTAGGGTACTTTAGTGTTGTTGGAGAGACTGACACAGGTAATTCGACCAACCGGTAAGTTTACATGCCCCTTAGAGTTTCCTTGTAGGTCACACCCGAAGAATGATCAGGGATCCACTAGGTTGCTTAAGGGTGTCGTATTATAAGATCCCAGTTCCATCATAGTTTCCATAGCCGAGAGAGATTCAAGATTCATAAATAGGATTCTAAACCTAGGTAGTGATTCTCCTATCTTTGAGTTCGTCTAGATAACCGAGTTAAAGTCTGTTAGTGTTAGTGTCAGTTTTAGTTTAAGTATTCATTAGTTTATAGTTAATAAACAAAAAAAACACAAAAATATTTTAAATCTATTTAATTAAGTTAATTAGTCAGGGTCTAGTTTAGGTATCGCTAGTGTCCTTTGGGTTTGATATCCGGACTTCATTAGGCTTTACTACAGTTGATAGGTACAATTGCTCGTTTAGTGGTCAAGCATTAGGATAGTCTAGATTTTATAAATTTAAAACTAGAGTGTCTAGGTTAGGGTAAGTTTTTATAGACTGCTTTAAGCACATCAAGTATTTGGCGCCGTTGCCGGGGATACTTAGGCGATAGCGAAACTAGTTTTGATTGATAAACTTAATTGATTAATTGGTCTTATTTGTGAGTCTAATTGTTTACGTTAGTAGGTCTTAGGTAGTCTCTTTAGTATGTCTAGTAATTTTTATAAATATTTTTTTTATTATTAATATTATTGGTCATTTAGGGTCTTGAGTTGTGGTGTGTCTTGTGAGTCCATGTCTTTGTGTATTTTCTTATTAGTATAGTGAGTCTATTATTTGTGTGTCTAATTGTCTGTGTCTAGTAAGTTTTAGAGAGATTTTTTTTAGGGTGTCTAGTAATCTTTTTATTTAATATTATTATTTATATATTTATCTGGTGCCCGTGATCCGTTTTGTTTAAGTGTCTATTGCAGTGATTATTATGGAGCATTACTACAGGAACCACTAGCATGGATACGATTATAGTCATCGGGATCGTTTTAGGGAAGTTTTTTGTGAGATATGTGGTGGAACCCATTGGTCACATGATTGCTATTATTCACAAGAGGGTCTCACATACGAATATGAAAATCATCGACCTTACTCATAACCGTATGAGCCTCAATGCCAATCACCATCTATGCGTGAGCTCGCCAGATTCAATTATGAGTTGTTGCAAAGATGTTTAAATAGTTGTGATCGCTGGGATCCAGAGGAAAGTAGAATTAGAATTGAGCAACATATAATGGAATTTGATGAAGCAGTTAGAAAAATGAATGAGAATTTGGATTTATTGAGCGACTGGTTGGCCGAAGATTGAGAGGAGCATTCAACAAGCAGTACAGAGCAAATTGTTTGTGAGTCGGAACACATCCCGGAACCGGAGACCATAATGGACGATGAACTCCCACCTCTGGTTCAGCAGAGCATTGGCCATGTTGGCTCAGATTATCGGTATTCCACGCTTTGGTACTTTGGATCCGAACCCATTGATGATGACTTTTGGGGTGATGAGGAGATAGAGGTAGTAGAGTTACCTAATAACACTGTGGTTGAGATTGAAGAGGGAGATGAGGTGATGGAGAATAACATGGAGGAGGAGCACATTCCTTCACGGGAGCTGGAATTTGGTGATGAGTTATTAGATTTGCCCGCTCCGTGTTGTGAAGAAGAGGAGTTTGACCCACTTGGTGATTTAAAACGGCTTGAAGATTTACTGTATAACGAGCCAAGTGTGGGAATCAAGAGGGAGCCTTGTGAGGAGAGCCATGAGGATGTAAGTGACTCGGTTACTACAACATTACATCTCGAATCTGATAAACCAAAACACGAACCGCACTCAATCTTCATTCAGGACGTGTCGAGGTTTGAAAAATTGGCTAGAAGAGAAAGGATACCGAGGCTCAGGGATCGAATTGCGCGTAGGAATTTGTCATACCCGCGCACAGAACATGAATTTGGTATGAAAGTTCGAGCTTAAGAAAGTGAATCACTTTGTTAAGTAGTTCGAGCAAACTTGTGAGCTAGACACTTAGGTTGTGTGTTTGAGTACATGCATAGGAAAGATTTAATATGCTAAGGCTTTCGAGCATAAGGGTACCTCGAGCACATTGAGCTGTAGCAATCTAAGTGAGTCAAGCAAAAGTTCTAACACTATTAAGAATGCATCTCGAGCATAGGGTATTGTCATGATAGATTTCTAAGTATCTCGAGCATGATGCAGAGTTGAGTAGGGTTAGATTACAGGTGTGTCTCAGGCATATATATTGAATAAGTTTTGATAAGTACATTCGAGCACACTACACCTCGAGTATGACTCAATACTCAAACAAGTAATCAAATGATCATTAAACATTTGGCTAAGGCATCGAGCACAAGTCTATTCGAGCATACTGTCTCGAGTATACTAGTGCTCAAAGGCAGTATATTTCAAGTACAACGAGCAAGGGTTTGTACTAAGTACTCGAGTACAGTTGGTTACAGCTGTTCATATGGCTGTATGCTCGAGCAAGGGAGGCACACTAAATTTGAATTAAATGACAAAAGGAGTTACTGTACCACCCAAACGTTAGGTATAAAAGGGGGACTTAGAAACCTTTTCACACATTTCTTCGTCTCTCTATTAAACCTGAACGCAAACTCCTTCGCTCGTGTTATCTTCCGCTTGCTCGAATACTCTAATACTCACTCGATTTTACTTCGAATACAGCCATTAGCTCCGTTTCGACTTCGGTAAGACATCGTTACTCGATAATCCTCACACCGATTTCGAAATTAGGGTTTCTAATTGATTTACGAACTAATTGTTTACTGGTTTTTGCAGGTACTCATATTACTATGGAACAGGTTATTGAAGACGCTATTGTCATCCACTCATCTTCGATTATTAGTTTTGCACCTTTGTGTACTGACATATTTTTTCCTTATTTTGCAGAACTGATGGCTTTCAAATTCGAGAAGAGGCACAATATGTGCGCTCAGTTAGAGCTTGATGATGAGAACATGGAGTTGGAAAACATGATTACATTTCTCAGAAACTTCAACTTAAGGGTAGCACTAACTGAGAACCCCATGATTTACAGGAATCATCTTACAGATTTTTGGGGGTCAGCTACCTATGTCAATGATGTTAACAGGAAAAGAATTGAGGCATGGGTCCTCAATAATGACATTGAGGTAATAGAAGCCTCTATCAAATCTGCATTGGAACTTAATGACAATTTTGATGCTCAACCATCTTTCTCAGTCCCAAGACTGTTAAGAGTCTTTCAGGAGACGATGGGATACCAGGGAGGTGTGAAGGAGGGCCAGTTCCAAAAAGGAAGTTTTCCACTTATCTACCGGTTCTTGATCCATCACGTTATCCAGTCCTTATCTCCTAGGAGAGGGACTTAGACATTATTGAGCAGAGAGCTCGGGACTCTCACTGTGGCGAAACTCTACCAACAACCCTTCAACATTTCAAGACTAATTTTTCAAAGGTTAGTGTCAAATGCAGAGAAAGAAGTCAATTAGAGATTTCTTATGTATCCTCGTTTCCTGCAAATTTTGATAAACAGAGCTTTACCGGATCATCAAAGAACAAGACAGATATTGAGATTACAAGATCCCAACATCTGCAAATGCATGAAAGATGCCAAGAGCAACTTTGAAGACAATGATGATTAGGATGTACTCCCATGGTTGCTTGTGCCAGCACTAGGAGCTATTGATGTACCTAGAACCCCTGGGAACAGTGATGATAAAGAGGATGATGATGATGGTGCAGATGATGCCAATGATCAGAATGATGGAGGAGATAATGGTCTGAATGATGATAATGCTATGGATATGGTCAATGTTGAACATGCTCAAGATGTAATTATGCCTCAAATTGAATTTATTGCTCATGAAAGAGATGATGCCGAGATAATGGGTGAAGACACTGAGATGGATGATCCTGCAAATCAAGGGGGCAATGAAGAACTAGAGTTGGTGGTTAATGATCAAACTGATGAACCAGTTGAGGGTCCCAGCAAAAAAGTTACCGAGTCTTTGGAAGATGATGACTTTATTATAAACGTCTATCAAATGTTGCTGAAACAATCAACAAGATAACTCCACCAGACTCACCACAACCTGAGGTTTACAATGATGAAACAGACTCCATTGACCTTAATGATGTAAATGACAACGTTTCTTCCTCCCCAGCTACAACTGAACCTGCATTATCTAACATTGAACCAATCCATGATACACATGTCCCTTCCCCACCAACATCCCTACTACATGATCCACTTCATACCTCACCAGTTTCCCAACCTGCCCAACCTGATCAAGATACACATCTTTAAACCCCACCATCCTCTCCATTGCAAGAAACCCATGCCACTACCACTACCTAGCCATTACAACCACTTCCCACAGAACCTGAGCCTTATAATGTCCCATCTCTAGAAACTGCTGAGTCAGAACCCATCTCTGAAACCGCACCAAAGCCACATCAAGAAACCCCACCTTCAAGCCCAAATCTGTATGATATTGTCTGTGAAAATTCCATGCTTGAATTTGAAAATATTATGCTGAGGGAGAAGAATGCGGTTTTGTAATCCAGGAACAAAGCTTTGGAGGTTGTGTTAAATGAGGCACTACTGAAAATTCGAACCCCAGAGGGGCAGTCTGAGGTTGAGAAGACCTTAGATGCACCAAAATAGGAGGAGAAACCTGTTCAAACAGAACATGATGGTGCAGAAGGATTACATGATTGCAGAAGGATTAAGGGTGATTGGAGACATTTATGCCAGCTTTGATGAAGAAGCTGTGGATGTTGGACTATCAGATGCATTACACATGATAAATCAAGCATATGAAGATGGAGAATCTGGTGATGAGGGGGAGAGTGAAAGTGAAGATGAAACTGAAGGGGATAAGTTGAAAAGGAAAGAAAAAGGGAAAGGGATTGCTTTTACAGATGATGATTTATATCCCCTGTCCTAACACAAAGTTCAATCTGATGATATACTTCACAAAGAGAATGTAAATGATCCTGATGTAGCATAAGTGGAATCAGTAAAGACTGCCAAAAGATTAGTGAATGAAGATTTGGAGTCTTTGAATCAAGAAAATGAGGAGGAAATTCCCCAAGAAGTCCTTGAAACATTGATCAAAATGAAAGAAAAAGATGAGGAGAATGAGAGACTGACAAAGGAGGCAGATGAGGCAATCAAGGCCACACTGGATGCTCTAAAAGCAAATATGAATGTTGATGAACAAAAGAGTACACGAACTGAAGAACCAGTGATAACTGAGCCTGAAGAGACTTTAGTAACTGAACCTGAACAATCTGAAACTGAACCTGCCAATCCAGAGAATGAAACTGATAAAGAACAAGAATATGGTTTGGGTCCAGTAAGTCATGAAGAAGATGAAACTATCGAAATCTCTGCAAGTACAATGGTAAAACTGGTCATAATAAAGGATCTTATAAACATTTTGAATAACCCAGAAAGATATCATCTTGAAATAGTATCAGCGGCAAGAAAGGCACAAAAAGACTTTATTAATATGAGTAAAGAAAGAGAACCAAGAGTTGAAGAGCCTGTTGAAGCAAATGAACCCATTATTCATGAAGTAACAGAAGAGAATGAAGAGACTCATATGGGTGAACCTGTTGTTGAAGAAGTGTTTGATAAAGAACCAGAAACTGAAATGACTCCACCTAACTCACCAGTCCCATCAGAACCAATCTTAACAGAGCAGTCTGAACAAAAAACTGAAGCGAAAGAATCACTGAAAAGAAAAGAAAGAGCTGAGATTGAAACACCTAAATCTAAAAGACAAAAATCAGTAAAGATAATGGTGTACAAGAGGACATTGGAGAAGCTTGAAGAGAGGAAGAAGGCTAAATCAATGAAGGTGGAGGAACCAATGATTGGGGCACTCCACAACCTTGAAGAAACTATTGATATAGAAGATGATAGTGAAGGAGAGATGAAAGGTGTTGAAAAGGAGAATGAAGACAGAGATTACTTGATCAGCTTGGACTATGACTTAAAGTACCTTCAAAGATTATCCAAAGAAGACATAGCCAAAGAAGCTCAAGGGTGGAGAATGAGAAAGTCGAAAAGAGAAACTTTAATTAAAGCTGGTCACAAGCCTGCATTCCTGAACTTTCAATCATTTGACACTATAGACAGACTTTACAAAAATACTCTTGTGGAAAATATTTCAGAGTATGTGAAAAAGGTGACAAAGAAGAAGGAACTGGCAAAAAAGGTGTTGAAAGAATCTGATAGCAGCAAAAGCAGAATTGAAAAGAAAGCCAGTGATGAAACAAACTATGAAGCATTAAAGGCTAAACATAATGACATAAAGTTTCTTCAACTGTATGGCTACAGCTATAATTTCCTGATAAGTCTTTCTCCTGAAGAATTGAAAAGAAAAATTCAACTAGTAAAAGCCTCTCACAAAGATCAGAAAAGTCAAGAAAAATGTGAGAGAGAACAGGAGTTAAGGATGAGATTGCAGAAGAAGAGAAATGAGGCCAAGAAGAAAGAAGAAGAAGTAAAAAGATGGTTTGAAGACCCTCAACGGGTACAGACTTTAAAGAGCATAGTAATGGAAAAAGGGATGACCGAAGAATAGTTTCAAAACATGCTTCATGAACAATTAATTAAAATATACAATAGAGAGCAGAAACTATATTTGAAAACCCAAAGAAAACTGCAGGAAGCTAAACAAAGAGCCGAAGAAGAAGTTCGAGTAGAAATGATGAGTGCTCTTCACAAGAAGGGTGCAAAAATGTCAAGATTAGTAGTTCAAACAGATGAGACCATCAGAAAATGGTATGAAGAGGCTGGGCTGCATCAGATAGAGACAAACACACAAGGAAGCTCGAACCGAACCCCAATGTCTGAGATTGTGAGGCCTGAGCAACCAAGAAACTTAAATTTGCCCACACATCTCTTTTTCGACAAAAGATCCAAGACCTTGAGGGTTGTCACTAAAGATCAAGAAGAAACTCTCATCATTTTCAGAGATGATTTGAGAAAATTCTCAATGGAACAGCTGAAGGGAATGGCCGAACTAGACTTACATGATAATCAAAACAGAAGACAATTGGCCAGGCAACAAAGAAACGATCTCTCCAAGTTCATTAAAGAACAAGCAGAACAGGGATTCCCATTTCTGAATCAAAGGAGGAGAGAGATACACAGCCAAGCTAAGAAGGAGAGAAGGAGAAAAAGAATTAACGAAGTTCACACTCTTGAACTCTCTCTATTCGATGCTGATAGAAGGAAATCCCAAGCAAGCAGCTCGCACAGCAAAAGGATGACCTTAAAGGAATGCTTAGCTATGAGGGAAGAGATGAGAGAACCAAATTCAATTGTGCAAATTAATGGAAGAATTACCTTCATCTCATACAACCAGCATAACGACTCAATTTCTCTGAGGAATGCGTCGGGAATACCCATTGTTGTGATAAGAAATGATGGGGATCTTAAATTCATGCACCCTTAAGATCTAAAAGACTTAATTGATGCAAAATTCCCTATTGACTCCTCTGATACTGTGGAACTTAATATGATCAAACAAAAGGCAGCCCTTGTCAAGCTAATGAAAAAAAGATCTCACACAAGGAGCAGGAGGAGGGGATAGCAGAAAGGAGTTCAACGATGATTGTTTTTATTTCTGTTTGTCTTTGTATTTGTTTTGTAATTGATGTAAAAAAAACTTTAATATGTAATGCCCAAGAGGCAGAATTCCTATTTATGTAATGAAATGACATGTTCTTGAATGATATAGCTTTGATGTCTGATACATGTGTAACTCTATGGAGGTATGTTTTGGTGCATCTGAGCTTGTTCCAATCTAGTGGGAGATTGTTGGGTCGGATTTTTGATAAGGAAGATTGGAATCTTCTCAACCTCCTCAGAAAACGGCTAAGTATGGACTTCGAGCAAGCCTAGACGATCGAGCATGGTTTTACTACTTCGAGCAAGGTCTTCAGAACCTTAAATGGTTGATTCTTCTAAGTGTTAAGGCTTCGAGAAAGCTACACTTCAACGAGCAAGAGTGTTCTTCTATCGAGCATGGATTGCCAATCGAGCAAACAGCTTGATCATACAAGTTTTAACCAAGTGTAACGAGCACAGGATGATCGAGCACATGGGGACAAGAATGGATGCAATAAGAAGATCTCACGAGATCAAAGCAAGGACTTCGAGCACAGTTTAGTTCCCCGAGCAAGATTTACATCCGAGCATGCTAAAGATTGTTGAATAAGAAAACTGAAGACATCAAGAAGAATGAGCTTGCTCGATGGATTAGTTCGAGCAAAGCATGGATTAGTCAAGAGGAATGAAGCTTGCGGGAGAAGAATATCTTCACTGAAGATATTCTAAGTAAAGTATGCTCGAGGATAATCATCGAGCATACCTAGCATAGTGAGTCTGCTCGAGCAAGATTGCTACCTTGCTCGAGGACTCAACACTTGTATTATTTTGTATTTCATTATGTAATGATTAGGAATTTCTAGAAGGAATGTCAGGGTCTATAAATAGGGTCCTAGGTTTCCATTTAGGGCACGGATACGGATAATGACGCACACAATACGAGAAACATTCTAAAAGAATATTCTATTTGTTTCTTCGTACTGCCCCCGCCGCCGTCACGCACGAAACCCTAGACATTCCTTTCACTGTTACATTAATGACTCATTTAATACAGTGAATCTTTGTCTTTGAATGTGCTTTTTATTGATTACTTATTATCATTTCGTGTTTGTTATTTTCGATCCTTTGTTCCCACTTGTTGGATATCCTGATTCCGCCGGGATATTCAATTGGCCTTTGGGTTATCGAGTTGGTGTTTTCTTATCAACCTTTTCTAAGGTTTCACCCGACTCATGGTCCTGACACCAGTCTTATTCGTAAAGAAGAAAGATGGCTCTTTTTGGATGTGTATCGATTATCGTAAACTGAATAAGCTTACCATCAAGAATCGATACTCACTACCGAGAATTAATGATTTGTTTGATCAGTTGCAAGGATCCAGTTATTATTCAAAGATTGATCAGCGATCTGGATATCATCAATTACGAGTTGTAGAAGAAGACATTCACAAGAATGCTTTCATAAGTCGATATGGTCATTATGAATTTCTAGTAATGCCATTTGATCTAACGAATGCACCTGCTGTATTTATGGATCTTATGAATAGAGTTTGCAAGTCATACTTGGATAGGTTCGTGATAGTATTCATCGATGATATACTCATTTATTCACGAACCAAGAAAAAGCACGAGCAGCATTTAAAACTAATCCTGGAATTGCTAAAGAGCGAGAAATTGTATGCCAAATTCTCAAAGTGTGATATTTGGCTTCGAGAAGTTCACTTTCTGGGGCATGTAATTAATGAGAACGGTATTCACGTTGATCCTTCAAAGATTGAAGCAATTAAGAATCGGGAGACACCAAGGTCACCTACTGAAGTGCGACAATTTTTGGGATTAGCTGGTTATTACCGTCGATTCATTGAAAACTTTTATTCCATATCTCAACCTTTAACTCAAAACGACAAGAAATTTGACTAGACTGAGAAACAGGAAGAAGCTTTCCAGCTGCTTAAGCAAAAGTTGTGTGGTGCGCCAATTTTGTCACTTCTAGAAGGAACAGATGGATTTGTAGTCTATTGTGATGCTTCACGTTTAGGTCTTGGATGCGTGCTTATGCAACGAGATAAAGTGATAGCCTATGCGTCACGACAACTCAAAGTGCAAGAAAAGAATTACACAACTCATGATTTGGAATTAGGAGCTGTTGTGTTTCCCCTAAAAATCTAGAGACATTATCTTTATGGCACCAAATGCACAGTCTTCACTGATCACAAGAGTCTCCAACACATACTTGACCAAAAAGATCTTAATATGAGACAACGAAGGTTGGTAGACTATGACTATGACTGCGACATTCGTTACCACCAATGTAAAGCAAATGTTGCAGCCGATGCTTTGAGTAGAAAAAAAAGAGAAAAACCACTACGTGTTCGTGCATTGGGACTAACAATTCAAACGAGTCACACAACGCGGATTCGCAATGCACAACGAGAAGCTTTGAAACCTCAGAACATAAGAGCTGAAAGATTACGAGGACTTGAATGTGAATTTATGGCAAAGTCTGATGGTACATTATACTTGATTGACCGAGTCTGGGTACCATGATATGGAAACTTGTGTAATTTAGTATTGGATAAAGCACACAAATCCAAATACTCGATTCATCCAGGTTCAACCAAGATGTATAAAGATCTCCAAGAATTTTATTGGTGGCCAAATATGAAAGGAGAAATAACAGTTTATGTCAGCAAGTGTTTGACGTGTTCAAAGGTGAAAGCTGAACACTAGAAACCATCTGGATTGTTACAACAGCCTGAAATCCCACAGTGGAAATGGGATCATATCACTATGGATTTTGTAACCAAGTTACCAACCATACCCAATAACCATGATTCTATCTAGGTTATTGTAGACCAGTTAACAAAATCTGCCCATTTCATTCCCATCCGAGAGAAAGATAAGTTGGAAAAGTTAACTAGACTTTATCTGAAAGAAATTGTATCTAAACATGGTGTACCCGTTTCAATCATCTCTGACAGAGACAGTCGTTTCGTTTCTCGATTTTGGCAATCCCTAAATGAATCCTTAGGCACACGCCTAGACATGAGCACGGCCTATCACCCTCAAACTGATGGTCAAAGCGAAAGAACCATTCAAACATTAGAAGACATGTTGAGAGCCTGTGTTCTTGATTTCGGCAAAAGTTGGGATACCCATCTACCGTTAGCTGAATTTTCCTATAATAATAGCTACCACTCTAGTATTAAAGCTACACCGTTTGAAGCTTTATATGGGAGGAAATGTCGATCCCCTCTTTCTTGGGCCGAAGTTGGAGAAAAACAACTGACGGGACCTGAAATTGTTCAGGAGACCACCGATAGAGTCTTTCAGATCAAAGACAGGTTAAAGGCTGCTGCAAACGAACCAAAGAGTTATACTGATAACCGTAGGAGACCACTAGAATTCCAGGTTGGAGACCGAGTTCTATTGAAAGTGTCATCATGGAAAGGAGTAATCAGATTCGGAAAAAGAGGTAAATTAAGTCTTCGATATGGTGGACCATTCAAAATCACCGATCAAGTTGGTTCAGTAGCATATCGACTTGAATTAGCTTTAGAGCTTAGCGGAATACACGATGTGTTCCACATCTCTAATCTGAAGAAATGCCTATCCGACGAATCACTGATTGTTCCTGTTGAAGATATCCGTGTTGATGATAAGCTTCGATTCATTGAAGAACCCGTAGAAGTTATGGATTGGAAAATTCAGAAGTTGAGGCGAAACCGGATCAAGTTAGTTAAAGTCCGATGGAATTAGAGACTGTTTCCCGTAGAATCCGAAACCAGTGCCACTTCCTAAATTTCGGGATGAAATTTCTTAAAGGAAGGGAGAATGTGACAATCGGCAAAAATTAGCAACTAATGTAACCGCGATTATGTAATAAAATAATTATATAAATAAAATATATATATATTTTTTGGTCCAAATTAGCAAAGTTATGAGAAATATATTACTATGTTCTAAAAAGTTTAAATTTGTCATGTAGTGAACACTACGCAAGATGACGTTGGCGACAATTTAAAACTAAAAGAAATTCAAGCGTGCCAAGAACAATTTGAAAAATTAAAATTTTCACGAAAATGCTACTAATAAGCTATCACTTATTTTTAGAAGGCTCGAATCACGAAAATTAGAATATAAATAATCCAGAGACAGAAGCAACACTATAAGAACCCGACACCAATTGTTTTCAGAAAAATAATTTCTTTAGCTTATAATGTCAGGAATTTGATTTCGTTTAAAGTCTGACAAAAATTACTAAAAACGGGATCCGACTAATTATCTAAAACTCGCAATACGTTAAACTAAAAATTATAACCTTGTTTAAAACCCACCTAAAACCACCTAATCCTTTCATATTTCCCTCCCTAGCCATCCAACTCACCACCACCTCCCTATTCATCCAATCCTATCAAGACATGGAGCCATCTTAGTATATAATGATTATAACCTACTTAGATTAAGTGGTTGTACATCATACCTTCCTAACACTTTTCAATCTAAAACACCCAACTCACCATCCTACTCTCCCTCTTCCCTCCATATAACCATGGCACCACCACACCCACCTTCACCATCCATTTTCAAATTCAATAACACACACTCTCAACCATGAAAGATTAAACTTGAAGGTAGAAAGAATCAAGACTAGGAAGCTAGGAAACTAAGGAGAGCACCCACACACAAGATCTCTTTTCATCATCCCCTTAGATCCTCAAAATCCAAGGTAAGATATGTAGTTGATTTTGGTTAAGTTTGATTAGACAAGGTTTTACATAAATAGGTTAGAATCAACCTTAGAAACTAAAATTTGTGAGTTCATGTGTGTGTGTGAATGAGCCGTGAGTGAGTGTGTATGTGTGAGGAGTGTTAAACACTTCCATACATGCATACACTCATGTTAATAAGCTTGCTTGGATTATTGAAATTGGTTATAGCACTTGAATTTGATGATAATCTTACTTGATTTGGGGATTTAGAAGTACATGGGTTATGTTGATGTTGAAAATAACTGGGTTTTGATGTTAAAAATGGATTTTTTTTATTAATGTTCAAATTTTTACAATGGTTGCTTGAAGTAGTCATAATATGAAATATGAATGATTGATAATAGTTGATTTCATAGGGTATTTGAAGTGGAATTAGATGAAGAATGATGATGACTTAAAGATCTTTGAACTATTGATGGTCATGAAAATTGATAAATGATTGTTTATAGATTGAAACTTGTAAATTAGGTATTTGTTTGAATACTTTGGATAAATTGATGCTTGTTAAAAATGTTAACAAAACTTGGAAATTGATATTGATGATAGGTTTCATACTAGAACTTCATAACTTGTTAGTTCTAAGACAAAATTCAAAGTTAGATTATTGTAGATTTTTTAATATTACTAATAATGAAAACTTTTGTTAAGTACATAGTTGATTTTGATTTTTGACATGGATATTTAGCATACATGAACTTGAGAGATTGTTTAATATTTATTATGATTATGATACAAGACACAATGCTAGTATTTGTTGAAATTTGTTTTAGAAATATATGATGAATACTTACTATAGATAGAAACTTTAATTGTTAAACATTTAGTGCATCTCTAGTTGATTGAATAATGATACTTGAACATTATGCAATTGAATGAAATACATGATGGGAATAAGAGGTTGTTTTGTAGGTACTACTTGCTTAGTATTAAATGACCAAATCACATTGTTATAACTAGTAAATTAAGGTTTGAGCACATTAGCTAGTAAATTGATTAAACTTGTATCTTTGTGTTATATGATCAAACCTAGAAATAATGATGAATTATAAGTTAGAATATATATATTTGGTGAATAAAATGTTTGGTGTGATTTCTTTGGTTTAGTTTGCTTGTCGGTAATTTTGGCGGTCGAAAAATAGACTTTTTAACGCGAACCAACACAACATTAGGGACTGTTTTAAAACAGCCCCTAAAGTCATAAAATATTTTTACAAAACATAAGCTAATGTACAAAAGGAGGACAAGATGGTAAAACTTGATCCTTGTAAGACCCCGAATCCCGGGAATCCTACAGTTGGTAATCACATCCACAAATTTACAAAAATTTAAAACCAAACGATTCTTTGTATTTAAAACAAGTTCAGAGTAAATAACAGCAGAAAAGTTTAAGTATTAAAAATCCCAAAACACGGGTACAGGTGTCCAAAATCAATTGTAAATAAAGTATTCGTATTATTTGAAATCTTCATCTCATTAAAATCGTTTCAAAGTAGTAAACAGCGGAATAGATAACATCAAAATTCCCAAAACCCAGGAAAGTGACCAAAATCAAAATTTAAATACTTATGGTAATAATTTAAAAGAAACAGTTTGCGTTATTAATTCTTCGACTAGATGTGCCTTCAACCGTCCGAGTAGTCTCTAGCACGTCCAAGCGGAAATCTCTAATCCTCAACCTGAAAGTCAATCTAACATACACACAATGTCAGCTTGAGCTGAGTGAGTTCAAGTTTTCATAAACAATAATTCATACTTTATTTCAAAGCTATAGTTATACACAATAGAGAAGGTATAAATAAAATAAATTATATATAATTCACCAAGTAATACAATCATCGTTGAACACACGTACACGGGCCTCTCCACCACGAGTCAAGACTCGAGTAATATATTTGACCCGGACGCGGTAAGACCTAAGCATGTGACACGAGCCTCACCACCACGAGTCAAACCCGAGTAATATATTTGACTCGGTCACAGCTTATACATCCAAACACGAGATACGGGCCTCCTCACCCCGGGTCTTCCCCAATTAATATATTTGACCCGATCCCGGCTCATATATCCAAGCATGTGATACGGGCCTCCTCACCCCGGGTCTTCCCCAAGTAATATATTTGACCCGATCACGGCTCAACATCAACGGGCCTCTTCACCACGGGATTTTAAAACCCATGTAATATATTTGACCCGCCAAAATGATGATCACGTCACACGGGCCTCTCCACCACAGGTACAACCCAAGTAATATATTTGACCCGGCCGTGAATCACCATGCACACACACATCAATAAGTCTACATACATCATTCTTAGTCACGAGGAACTAAATATCATTACACAATCGTAGGCTATAAGGTAACACATCCTCATACGTACATACATACCTCCATATATACATACATATATATTCCTACACACACACACACATATATATATATATATATATATATCATCCCATACGAGAACTAAGTAGATAGGTCTACTCATATTCAATTACTACCAAGTCTACTAACGTCCTCGAGTCTAGACCATCAATAGTGTATGTAACCTTAAGGACACAAGACCATGAACGAGTCTAAAATATCCTAAGGCATATAAAATAATTCAAATATAGCTTTCAAAATGCACCATCACGAGTGAGACCATGTAAAACTATTCAAATCATTGTAACGAGTAAAATCGTTTAAAATTGTATTTCGGTGTGTATGCTAGCCCAAAACGTAAAAGAGTAAAAAGGGCATCATGAACTCACCTGAATCAATCGAACACCTGCAACGAGTTAGGAAATCCCTAAGTGCACAATCACAAGCAAGGGCCTGTAAATTATACACAACGCGTTACTAAACTAGACTGTAAGAACACTCTAGCCTAATGGGCCGTTCAGGCCCAACACTCCGACCCAATACCCAACAACTGGGCCCAAGGCCTAATACTTTGGCCCAAGGCCCAACACTTGGCCCAGGGCCCAGCAACTTGGCCCAGGGCCCAGCAACTTGGCCCAAGGCCCAGCACTCGGCCCAAGGCCCAGCAACTCGGCCCAAGGCCCAGCACTTGGCCCAAGGCCCAACAACTTGGCCCAAGGCCCAAGGATAATCAAATCGGGTCGAATGCGCGTGAAATAAACCTTAAAACCATTTGTTAAACGAATCAGCCCCGAATGGACCAAACCATTTTAAATATTTTCATTCACCAAGATTATGTCACCTGAGTTGATAGGGTTGACGGTTCCTTTTTACGACTCTTACTTTAACGTTTAAACGAAAATTCGCACACCGCCGACTCGATTAACGAAGCACTAACCACGACAGCCCCGTGCATCAAAAATATAATTTTCCCACAGCCCTTAATCCCCCCTAGGTCTGTACAAACTGATTCGGTCGGTCCTCCGATCGTTTAACGCATCAAACTCAACAATTGCCAATCCTACACCCGATAAACCCTAGTTTTCGAACTAAAATCGATTGACCGACCTAAACACCTCCATTGGCCATGAAATTTTAGTATGATGCAAGTGACATACCTAGTAAGATTTTGGTGCAAAAAAACCTAATCAGAACACCTCCGGAATTCCTCAATTGGACAGCCACCATACAAGCCTAAAACGAACTTATCGATCAACAACGAATATAACATGCAGATTTTAGCATGCAAAGATGTATTTTATTACATAGGAAAACCATGGAATTAAATTAATAAATTTTTACCATTGTTGCATAAATATATTAAGTTTATAAAAATATTTTTATTATATTTTTCTAGTGGACACAAAAATCATAAAAATTCTTCCAACACAGAAAGGTATGTGCAGCTATTTCAGCGCGCAACAAAATGGTTTTATTTTTATAAAATTCATTACCAAACCAAATTAAACAATTCCAATTGGGTTTGATTCTTAACTCAAAATATTAAGTTCCAGAAGTGGAACCAACTAATTTGGACTTGTTGAAAAAGAGTTATGATGTCGGGAAGACAGACCAGAATCCGACATCCCGCATCAGCTTTGACACTCGATTTTATAAAATCATAAAAACTATTCAAATCTCGTCCAAAAATTACGTATTATACCTTTCTGGAAACTAGACTCAAATTATAACATCATGGAATCAAGAATCGATCAAAAACAGTGGATTAACATCGCGTTACAGACCCTACAATAAATGTATACGAATCTATCAGCAAGCTGTTATCATCAAAACTCAATCTTAACGACCAATAAGCGCGTTAATATGATCAATTAAGGTGTAAAAGACTTGGGGAATCATAAAAACGACCTTGAATTAAAGTTTTCACTGCTGAAACTTGGTTGGGCAGAAGAAAAACGAGCAGGGTGGGTCCAGGTCCGACGTCTGCAAATAGGTTTAGGGTTAGAGTTTTCTTTTGTTTTATGATATAAAATAGTTACATCCAAGTCCCTCCAAATTGAAGTATGTAGCAACTTGGTTGGAAAGTTAAGTGAGAACGTTTACGAGGTTTGCAAGGAGCTCCCGGGAGAATGCCGGGTCAAGCCCGAAAGGTGTACATAACAATACATGATTAAACCTTTTGTCGGAAATTAACGGGCGTTACAGTCCTAGACGGTTCGTGTCGCGAAAATCGACACGAAAACGTTAAAATTTGCCATTTTAAGAAAATAATAACTAAAATGAAAAATAAAGGATTTTTATAAAAGAACTTATAAAAACTTAACTATTTTATATAAAAAGTGTCTTCAAAAATTTAGAATATAAAATTTCACATAAAAAGTTCACCGGTTCGCCGTTAAACGCAAAACCGACATAAAACCAACAAACGACATCATAATCATAACATGAATAAAACTTATAATGTTAAAGTATTCCAGCAACTAAAATTTTATTTTTGTAAAAACAAACAACATTAGAATAATATAATTATTAGTATATGCTAAATAGGATAATCATTAATTGATGTTACTTGTTTATAATTTAAATTGTCAGACAAATAGAGATATAAGATAGAAGTATTAAATTATTGAATGCTTGTGTGATAACCTAGATTTAGACATAAACAAAATAAAAAGTCGCCAACAAGTCATTTTGAAACCGAACTATTAAAAGAAACTAGAAAGTTGTGTGAAATATTTTAAGTTGTTGAAACAACTTAAAGGATATATTTAATATAAGTATATTATATAATTATAGGACACGAGTCTTTTTGGACGTTTCATTTGACAAACTACTAAAATGTGAGTTTCTCTAAAATCCCCTCTTTTTAAAATAATTTACAAATGTTTTTAGGGAAAAGGCATATTTAAATTAAACACATTTTATTTTACAAACCGTGTTAAAGTGGGATGAGTCAATTTGACTAAATAACTGTTAACCGAATTAATAAGGGCATAGAAATATTGGTAGATCTACCGGGGTGACGCCCCCCACTCCCAGTCGCGTTGGGTTAAAAGTGGGAATATTTTGAGTTTGGTAGGTTTCGAGTTATCACATGTTGTATTCTTTGCTCGTTTACAACTGATACGATTTGTTTAAGAAATAAAATGTTATGTTTTCATAAAAAGAATTATCCCATCGTCGTTGAACGGTAGGAATTGGAGATGTAATAATTGAAAGCTATTATACATGGTTTTATATAAATTTATTTTTAAACAAGAACTCACCAACATTCGTGTTGACAAACGTTTTTAATATGTCTTTCTGGTAAATGATGGCTTCGTATCGGGCGAGAGAATAGCGGTGTGGTGTTTGAATATGTAAAGTAAAACTGGGATATGTAATAAAATTCGTGTTTATGACACGTGGAACTTTTATCTTTAAATAAAAGTCTAACTTTTTGTTTGAAAATATTTGCTTTGTTATGATTGGCTAAACGGCATCTGTCATAACCCGAACGACTTAGTCAAAGTCTTCCGCTGTTTGTATTAAGGTTTTCGGAGTGTGACACTAATGAGGCCATAGGGGCTAGAGGTGCACAAAAAACCAGAACTCGGAACCGAACCTGAAAAAAATACCCAGAACCGGTTTTTTTAATACCTGGGTTTTTGATACCCGAACCCGTACCCGACCCTACCCGTAGGGTACGGATAGGTGATGTGGTCTAAATTATACATATTATTATATAAATATTTCCTATACGTTTAAGTACTTTTGAGCCAAGATTTTTATTGAATATGATATTATTTGGTTCATGTGTGAGTTTAATGGGTTCAAGAGACAACGAGCTAAAATTGAGCATTTTTACTAAACTTGAGACCAACGAATAATAATAATAACAAATAACGTGTAAATAACTTTAATCATGGAAGATCAACCTTTTAAGTATCTATTACAATTGACAATGAGAATGTTTTTAATCCACGGATACATATTTTAAATGTTTGTTTTCCTTGTGTTTATTCGTAGATTGCAATTAATGAAAGTGAGCTCTTTGGAATATAGCGCCAAATGCAATACAACGTGTCCATAGAATTATTCAAATGGCCTGATACAAATAATATGTAGGCTAAATTGTTGGGCTATGGTGGATCAAGTGAAAAGAATGTGGCCCACGCAATTAAAAGAAGTCGGTTGGGTTTTTTTTTTAACTTGGAAAAAAAGATAACATATATATATAGAGAGGGACGTAAGACAGAAGAGGACTACGTTGGTTTTGAGCAGCCGCAAAGCAGAGAGGGAAAACGCTAGCAAAGCAAGAGAGAGCGAGGAGCAAGTCTTGGTTCAACCAAATATCGTCCGGATTCAACACCGTCTCATCCAAACATCTTTAATATTTGGTTTGAATTTATTATTTTCATCATGAATTTATTGTTTAAACCTATTTATTTTCTTTTGTTCTTGAGTATGGTTGTTGGCTAAACCCTTAGACCACCTAGGCTTATGATGAACCTACTTTGATGTTTTGATTTGACTTGGGATTATTTATTGTTATGGTTTTTATGGTTTAGTAAAAGATTTACTTATATTAAATTGATGCATATGGATACTTAGGATTGTTTGATGAGTTTTATTCCATAGTTTTTTTCTTGATTATTGTTTGTCATATGATAGGTGGCTATTAGGTCAATTACTTTGTGTTCTTGATTATTTTATGATAAGATCATAGGAATAATATTGTCAAATAAACCTAAGTGTGCTGTTAACCTAAAATCTGTAAAGTGCTAGGTTATTGATAGATCTTTACTATTTAATGTTGCTAAATTTAGTTCTTCGTAAGGAGTCCATCTAGGGTTGATTATTTATTATTGTCTGTTGAGTCAATTAAATATTGTAAATTGCCTTTGATTTCGGCGCTGTAAGGTAGGATTTCGTATAAAGGAACTAAATCATAATTAATTAGGTGAGCGTAAGGGAACTTGATTTTTAATACTGATGTGCGTTAAAATTTATTAGAAACCCATAGGTGTCTTCTTGAGAAGGGTCAGGGGTCCTGTTCGGGTTTTCTTTTAAGTGTCTATTTTACGATCCCAGTCCATAACTAAATATTTTCCCGGGTTAAGTCATAACTGAAATTTAGGGGATTCTAGCCTAGGTAGTTTTCTCATCATCATCTTATTTTAAATAACAAATTCTTATTTTTGTTTAAATTACTTGTTTTCTTAATTAATTTTTAATTATAGTATTAAATTAGTATTTTAAATAAAAACCCCTAAAACAAATATAATTAATAAGTCGTGTTTTGTAGTCGAGCCTAATTAGCTAATAAACGTAATTTAGAAAGTCTCGTGGGTTCGATATCCGGACTTACTTAGCTTTACTAGAGTCGACCGGTTCACTTGCCGGTTAGTAGTTTAGTCGAGTTTTAGAGAGTCTAGAGTATTACTTAGTGTTTATTTTTAAGTAATTTAGTTAATAATTATTAAACTACTTTTAGCACATCAAGTTTTTGACGCCGTTGCCGGGGACTCTTAGCTTTGATTAGACTTTCTTTATACGTGCTATTTGTTTTATTTATTGCTTTAAGTCGTCGGAGTCTAATTTTAAGTGTTAGTTATTTTAATATATTTTTAGTTTTTTATTTTCGAGTCTTTTATTAGAGTCTACCAATTTTGTTTTGTTTGTTTTTCAGGTACATGCCACATCTGCATTCGCAAGGACCGCCATTCGATTGTTTTGGACCTACTCCGTTAAAGTTCGAGGCAAGTTCGTCTGAAAAGCAACCGATCACCATAGATACTTCACCGAAATCATCACCCACAAATTCACTCGCAAATTCACCACCACCAAGTCCTAGACCCGTTCCAATGGCCGTGAATAACCGCACCGTGTACCAGCAAGCTTTTGAAGGGTTCCATGGAGATCATTCACCCATTGTCGCCCCCGACATTAATAACCCTAACTCGTGGCAGATCCCATCCTATATCATAAACAACATCACCAATCACCACCAGTTCCATGGTCGTGAAGATGAAGATGCACCGGCACACATCAACCGTCTGACCCGTGTGTTCAAAATGTTCAACCTGCAAGGTGCTACCCGAAACGCGATCTTCCTTCACTTGTTCCTATTTACACTTTTAGATCGTGCCGCCACTTGGCTCGATTCACAACCTGCTGGAACATTCACCACATGGGAGGCGCTTCGCAATGCATTCCTCAAGAAGTACTTCCCACCTGCTAAGGCCTCTCGCCTCCGTGATCAGATCCACTCCTTCCACATGGAGCCGAATGAGCCATACTACTAAGCTTAGGAGTGTTTTCAGAATCTGCTGTCCCGTTGTTCGCAACATGGTCTCACCCCTTGGGCCCTTGTTGAAAAGTTTTACAATGGACTTACTTATGAGGCTCAAGCAAGTTTTGATACAGCTGTTGGGGACAATCTGATGTACAGGAAAAACGTGACCGAGTGTAACGAGATATTTGAAAGTTTCGTGCAATCTGAGTACGCGAAGAAGCCACGAGGCGGGAATTCCAATCCCGTCACCAGTACACCCTCATCTGCTCGAGGTTGCACCAGGTTAATCTGGACACTGGTATGGCTGCTGCTTTGGAGAATCTCACCCGAGAGATAAAAGAGCTAAAGACTAAGGTGGATAAGTGTGAGATGTGTAGAGGTGGTCATGGTACGCTGGATTGTCCGTTGATGAATAATCAGGATGTTGATTTTGTGGCTGGTCAGAACAGGTTCCCTAACGCTTAAAACGACAACAATCAGAACTGGAACAGCTACAAGAATCAGAATCAGAATCAAGGTCAGAATAACTCGAGTTGGCGTCCGGCCGGTGGGCCACCTGGTTTCCAAGCTCCCTATAACCGAAATCAAGGTCAGTATAATAGTGGAAGTTCTAATGAGCAAGGTTCGGGTAATGGGAAAGATTCGAGTAGTGGTATGGGAAGATTGGAAGAAATGATGCAGCAAATCCTTAATAGAGATCAAGTCACTCAAAAGACCCTTGCCGACCATGATTTGCTTTTAAAGAATCAACAATCAGCTATGCTCGACATGCAGCGAACCATTGGTGATATTGCTCGACAATTACATGAAAGACCTCCGGGACAATTTTCAGGATCTACTCAGCAGAATCCGGCCACTCAAATAAAGGCGATTACTACTCATAGCGGTAGGGTTTTAGGTCCCGAGGTGCGTGGGAATGAAGTTGAAGTGGAAGATGAAGAGGTAATGGATGAAGAAATCGAGATGGAAGTGTCGGGTAAGTGCAGAACACCACACCAGTTGCACCGCCAGTAGAGAAGAAGCTGGTTGAAGTCCGGCCATCACCTTTGATTGACTATGCTCGTATATCCCGCTCGCGCGAAACACCATAAATATACGCGGGAGTATGGGCACTTTCTTGATATGTTCCGACAGTTGAAGATCAATCTCCCATTCATTGAAGCCCTCCAACACATGCCGAAGTACGCGAAGTTCTTAAAGGACCTATTGAAGAGGAAAGATAGGTTGGGGGAGGTGTCATCGATTCCACTCATGGGAGATTGTTCGGCGGTAGTGTTAAACCGCGTACCCGAGAAGTTGTCGGTTCCGGGTGTGTTTACAATTCCAGTTTTGTTTGGTAGTGATGCGATGAGCCAAGCATTGGCGGATTTGGGTGCAAGTATTAATTTGATGTCATATTCTTTGTACAAGAAGTTGGAGTTAGGCGAGCTTACACCGACTTGCATGTCTTTATCGTTGGCCGATCGTTCGGTTAAATATCCACGAGGTATTATCGAGAATTTGTTAGTGAAGGTGGATAAGTTTGTATTCCCGGTTGATTTTGTGGTACTCGATATGGAGGCCGACGAGAAGGTTCCCATTATTCTTGGTCATCCGTTTTTACGAACCGCGAAGGCACTTATCGATGTGTATGATGGGAAGATCACGCTTCGGGTTGGTGATGAAAATGTTACTTATGATGTCACGAGGTCGATGAAGCACCCGAGTGATCAAGATGATTTCAGTGGTCCATGCCATTTGGTTTATTATATTAACTCTTTTATTGCAGGTATGGATAAATGCTTTGATTACATTTGTGGTACGGATCTCATGGGAAGTAATGGTTTGGTTGATTGTGATGATTTGGTTGAGGGTGAGTTCTGTGAGAACGACTCGGTTTGTGATGAGTTGGTTGAGATTTCGGGTTTGCCCAAGATGATAGAGGTGAATAAGATTAGTTGCGAGAGTGAGGCGGGTTCTGAGGAGAAACCCGCTCCGTTGGATTTAAAAGTACTCCCGTCACACTTGGAGTATGCGTATCTTGATGAGGGCTCGAACTTGCCCGTTATTGTGTCATCCAAGCTGACAGAAGAACAAAAGACAAAGTTGATAGACGTGTTGAAGCTAAATAAGGGGGCGATTGCATGGTGACTTTCCAATATTCAAGGCATTAGCCCCACTTATTGCACACACCGGATTCTAATGAAGGATGAGTACAAATCGGTGGTGCAACCACAAAGACGCCTCAATCCGAATATGCAAGAAGTTGTGAAGAAGGAGGTGTTAAAGTTGATGGATGCCGGGATGATCTACCCGATTTCCGATTCTCCATGGGTGAGCCCGACCCAAGTTGTTCCAAAGAAGGGAGGTATGACCGTTGTGATGAATGAGAAGAATGAGCTTATCCCTTCGCGTACGGTTACCGGTTGGAGAGTATGTATTGACTATCGGCGGTTGAATGATGCCACCTGGAAGGACCACTTCCCGTTGCCGTTTATTGATACGATGTTGGAGCGGTTGGCAGGTCAGCAGTTTTATTGTTTTCTTGATGGTTTTTCGGGTTATTTTCAAATTCCCATTGCACCGGAAGACCAAGAGAAGACGACTTTTACATGTCCGTATGGCACGTTTGCGTACCGTCGCATGCCGTTTGGACTATGTAACGCTCCAGCTACCTTTCAGCGTTGTATGGTGGCCATCTTTCAGGATATGATAGAGACGTCCATGGAGGTGTTTATGGACGATTTTTCGGTTTACGGTAATTCTTTCGATCATTGTTTGGCAAATCTTGAGAAGATGTTGAAGAGGTGTATTGAAACAAAGTTGATGTTAAATTGGGAGAAATGCCATTTGATGGTGACGGAAGGGATCGTGTTGGGTCATAAGGTCTCGAGAGATGGTATTGATGTGGATCGTGCGAAGATTGATACTATAAGTAGACTTCCTCCACCAACGAACGTGAAAGCGATCAGGAGTTTCTTGGGCCATGCGGGATTTTATTGGCGGTTTATCAAAGACTTTTCAAAAATTACCAGCCCGATGACCCGACTCCTCGAGAAAGATGTACCATTCATGTTTGATGATGAGTGTGTGAAGGCGTTTACGTTTTTGAAAGAAAAGCTCGTAAGTGCTCCCATTCTTTGTTCTCCCGATTGGAGTTTGCCGTTCGAGCTCATGTGTGATGCTAGTGATTATGCGGTTGGAGTGGTTTTGGGGCAAAGGCGAGATAAACATTTTCACCCCATCTATTATGCTAGAAAGACGTTGAATGATGCCCAAAAGAACTACACCACCATCGAGAAGGAGCTCTTAGCCGTTGTTTACGCATTTGACAAGTTCCGCTCGTATCTCATGCTTTCGAAGACAATCGTTTTTACCGATCATGCGGCCTTGCGACAAGAAAGACGCGAAGCCTCGTCTTATACGGTGGATTCTTCTACTTTCCGAGTTTGACATCGAGATCAAAGATAAGAGGGGTGCGGAAAACGTAGCGGCCGATCATCTATCCCGTCTAGAGGACCCGAGGAGAGTAGAGTTGCGTGAGGAAGAGATTGGAGATACATTCCCTCATGATTCGATCGACTTTGTTGCGGCGGAGAAGCAAGGTATGCCATGGTTCACTGATTTTGCTAATTATTTGGCTAATGGTTTTGTTTTGGAGGGTATGACTACGCAACAAAAGAGGAAGTTCTTCCGGGATGTTAATCGGTATGTGTGGGATGACTCGTTCTTGTTCAAGATTGGTGGTGATCGGATTCTAAGGAGATGTGTGACAAAGGAAGAAGGTTGGGATATTCTTAAGCATGTTCATGAAGGGTTGACTGGAGGTCATCATGGTGCGCATGCTACCGCACAGAAGGTGTTTGATAGTGGGTTCTATTGGCCGACAGTTGTTAAAGATGCTGAAGAGTTCGTGAAGCTTTGTGATGCGTGCCAAAGAACAGGTAATATTTCATCCAAGAATGAGATGCCTCAAAACCCCATACAAATTCTTGAAATCTTTGATGTTTGGGGCATCGACTTCATGGGACCGTTTCCCACGTCGAATGGTAATAAGTATATTTTGGTGGTGATTGATTATATGTCGAAATGGGTGGAAGCCCAAGCGTTGGCCACGAACGATGCACGAGTTGTTGTGAGGTTTCTTAAGAAGTTGTTTACTCGTTTCAGTACTCCGAGAGCTATTATTAGTAATCGGGGCACCCATTTTTGTAATACCGTCATGGAGAAAACATTGGCTCGTTATGGGGTTACTCATCGTACCTCTACCGCCTATCACCCTCAAACGAATGGTCAAGTCGAGAATGCAAATCGAGGGGTGAAGAGGATTTTGGAGAAGACGGTTGGGGCTAGTCGAAAGGATTGGTCGGAGAAGTTAGATGATGTGTTGTGGCATTCCGAACCGCATACAAGACTTCGTTGGGTACTACACCGTTTATGCTTGTTTATGGTAAGTCTTGTCATCTTCTAGTGGAGTTGGAGCATCGTGCTTATTGGGCGTTGAAGACGGTGAATGTCGATCTTACTGAGGCCGCGAGGAAAAGATACTTTCAGATTCATGAGCTGGAGGAGCTTAGGGATGCAGCATATTCTCAATCGTTGAACATTAAAGAAAAGACGAAAGCGTTACACGATCGGCGTTTGAAAGGCGAAAAAGAGTTCAAGAAAGGCGATAAGGTATTGTTATTTAATTCTCGTTTGAAGTTGTTTGCAGGAAAGTTGAGATCAAAGGAGACGGGGCCGTACTTGGTGAAAGAAGTTTTCCCGTATGGAGTGGTGGAGCTAGAGAATCCGGATAATGGAACGTCTTGGAAAGTGAACAGTCATCGTTTAAAGCACTATCTTGTAGGACCGGGGGAGTCTATCTAGATGGAGGAAACTCCTCTCGATCCATCGCACTGAATTGTCACACATGATTCTTGAGTGAATACTCAAGTCTAGAGTTTGTATATTCTTTCTTATTTTTACTTCTATTTTATTTTTATTTTTCCTTGAGTCACTAACGTAGTTTTTTGTAGTTTTTATTTGTTTTTAAGTTTTGAAAGTTTTGAAGGAAGAGAGTGTGAGATAGAAGATCCCCTTGAAGTATAATGAAAAATTCAAGTGTGGGGATGGAACAGCAGGAGCCGTATACTTTTATGTTTATTTGCTGCTTTTATTCATGTTTATTGGATGGGTCGGTCGGTTTGGTTACATACTTTGAAAGATTAATATCTATCAGGTCGATAAGATGAATTTTTAGATATTGTTTGTATTGTTGTCATTTTCGTTTGTGTATGAGAGAAAGGAGATACTGGTTGTTGAGCATGTTCGGAGATGGAGGGCATCTATGGAAAAAGATTTTGGCATCATATTTCATTCGCATACTACCAGCTAAGTCTTTTCCTTTTTACTTTGTTTTTAGTCTTTAATTTTTTAGCTTCGCTTTGTCTTATTTATTTTTGTATTTTTATAGGTATTGTTTTATTTTAAATTTTTTGAGTCGTGTTTCCGTCCCTGCATTGAGGACAATGCAAATTTTAAGTGTGGGGATAGGAACTCACGTCTTTAACTTGTTTTGTCATCTTTATAAAAAAAATAAAAAAAAGTTTTGAAAAATGTCCGTTGATTTTGTTCTTTTTGCGTATAAATGGGAGATGAGGATACTTATCGGGAATCGGTTTTTCAAACTACTAATAATAAGATATAATTAAAGAACACGCACTTAACTTGGGATGTGTCGGTAGGCTCAGCTTTGAGAATGAAAGGGCAGTTTGATAGTTGGTTTTTATCGATAAAATATGATTTTTAGTTGGAAACATGTTGAGTCTGTATAAAATACGAGATGAAAGGTCTACCATACTCAAGCCTCATTTTTAGTTCGATTGTGAAAAATTATGAATTTTATAGAAAATTGAATACGCTATCATACGATGTTTGGGTAGGTTTAAACGTTAAAGTATACCGTGTAGCCGGTAATATAAACTTAAAACGTGCACTTCTGGTTTTAGTGGTTAACACTTCATAGGCGTATGGTTTTATAGCCTTAAATTCTGTATTGATGGGATGCCTCGGGTTCGGAAACCACGGGTCTTTTTACGGTTGTTCATCTGGGTATCTTTGGATATTTAATCAAATACAAGCTTTTAAGCATAAACCTGCAGTTTACTGCCATTACACTCACTTACATCAATTACAGTGAAGTAAAATCTTGATGATCCAGTGATCATCCCGCTGTTAGTCATACGTGGTCCTCTTACTTGCGTCCCATACCATTAAGAACGGGATCAACTAGAGACACGACGTATGTAAACCGACATATGGAAACTTGTAAAATCACGTGTGGTAATTGGTCCGGGGCATTGCTTGATAACGGGGGTATGTCATGTAGTGGGGAACACTAACTAGTTAGTTGAATAATTGAACCTTAATCGTATCTAATGGCTGCTTAGTATACTTTGATGTCTAAATTTAGGTGGATAAACAATATCCTTGATCGTCTTAGCTGTTCATAAAAAAAAATGTGCAACAATGTTTTAACTTGGAAAAAAAGATAACATATATATAGAGAGAGAGGGACGTAAGACAGAAGAGGACTACGTTGGTTTTGAGCAGCCGCAAAGCAGAGAGGGAAAACGCTAGCAAAGCAAGAGAGAGCGAGGAGCAAGTCTTGGTCCAACCAAATATCGTCCGGGTTCAACACCGTCTCATCCAAACATCTTTAATATTTGGTTTGAATTTATTATTTTCATCATGAATTTATTGTTTAAACCTATTTATTTTCTTTTGTTCTTGAGTATGGTTGTTGGCTAAACCCTTAGACCGCCTAGGCTTATGATGAACCTACTTTGATGTTTTGATTTGACTTGGGATTATTTATTGTTATGGTTTTTATGGTTTAGTAAAAGATTTACTTATATTAAATTGATGCATATGGATACTTAGGATTGTTTGATGAGTTTTATTCTATAGTTTTTCTTGATTATTGTTTGTCATATGATAGGTGGCTATTAGGTCAATTACTTTGTGTTCTTGATTATTTTATGATAAGATCATAGGAATAATATTGTTATTTAAACCTAAGTGTGCTGCTAACCTAAAATCTGTAAAGTGCTAGGTTATTGATAGATCTTTATTATTTAATCTTGCTAGATTTAGTTCTTCGTAAGGAGTCCGTCTAGGGTTGATTATTTATTATTGTCTATTGAGTCAATTAAATATTTAAATTGCCTTTGATTTCCGCGCTGTAAGGTAGGATTTCGTATAAAGGAACTAAATCATAATTAATTAGATGACTGTAAGGGAACTTGTTTTTAATACTGGTGTGCGTTAAAATTTATTAGAAACCCATAGGTGTCTTCTTGAGAAGGGTCAGGGGTCCTGTTCGGGTTTTCTTTTAAGTGTCTATTTTACGATCCCAGTCCATAACTAAATATTTTTCCGGGTTAAGTCATAACTAAAATTTAGGGGATTCTAGCCTAGGTAATTTTCTCTTTATCATCTTATTTTAAATAACAAATTCTTACTTTTGTTTAAATTACTTGTTTTCTTAATTAGTTTTTAATTATAGTATTAAATTAGTATTTTAAATAAAAACCCATAAAACAAATATAATTAATAAGTCGTGTTTTGTAGTCGAGTCTAATTAGCTAATAAACATAATTTAGAGAGTCTCGTGGATTCGATATCCGGACTTACTTAACTTTACTATAGTCGATCGGTTCACTTGCCGGTTAGTAGTTTAGTCGAGTTTTAGAGAGTCTAGAGTATTACTTAGTGCTTATTTTTAGTTTATTTAGTTAATTATTAAACTACTTTTAGCACATCAATAGGGTATGCATTTCAGTACCAAAACCCGTACCCGGACCGGATCCGATTTATACCCGGTAATACCCAAAAACCGGAACCAGTTCCATACCGGGAACCGGGTTTCTCCAATACCCGAAACCGGGTTTTTCCAATACCCGATTTATATCCGAAATTACCCGAAAATACCTGAAAAATACCTAAAAATACCCCTAAAAAGTGCAACCTCTTAAAAAACCCAATCTTTACTCGAAAAATACCCGGAAAAAAGCCCGAAAAATCCAAACAAAACATGAAAATAGGGTATATTCAATACCCAGAAATAGGGTATTCAAATACTCAGTTTTAGAATACCCAGTTCTATACCCGACCCGAACCTGATGCATAGGGTATGGTTTTTAAAGACAATACCCGGACCCGAACCCGACCTGGGTATTGCCAATACCTGATTTTCCAATACCCGGTCATACCCGAACCCGGTTCCATACCCGAACCCGGGTATTTGAAAAACCCGATTTGTGCACCTCTAATAGGGGCAGCTATGGAGGCGTTGAAAAGGAAACAATCTGAAGAACAAACTCCAATAGCACAAACCGTAAATGAGCCCGACCCTTCACAGCCTGAGCTAGAACCTGAAATTGAAACTGAATTTGGTCTAGGCGTCAGTGAAGAACCTAAAGAAAATGAAGGACCAAAAATGCCATGGAACACATATGTGAAATTTATTGCCCAACTGGTCATGCTCAAAACACAATATGACATTCTTCTGAATCCAGATGAGTATGCACCAGAGACTGTGGCAGCGGCAAGAAGGGCTCAAGCAGCAGAATGAGAAGAACAATGGAAAGCAAGCCAGCTGCTATTGACAGACAAACCAGAGCCTAGGATTGATAAAGTTATTGATGAAGAGATTCATATTGCTTAGCCCAGAATTGAAGAAATCTTTGATGATGAACCGGTAAGTGTGAATGAAGAGCCAATAATAACTGAGCCAGAGTCTAAAGTTAGGGGGTCTTTGAAGAGAAAAGAAACATCTGAAATTGAGACCCCCAAAGCAAAAGGACGAAAGTTTGTGAAAGTATACAAAAGAAGGGAAACGCAACCCAAGGTTGTTGAAGGACCTCAGATAATTCAAACTGAAGAACCCATGGTCGGAGCCCTTCACAACTTAGATGAACATATGGAGATTGATGAAGAAGAAGAAAGGACAAAGAAGACTGATGACAAAGAAAATGAGGATAGAGCCTACCTCTTGAGCCTCAAATATGATTTGAAATACCTTCAGAGAATGTCTAAAGAAAAGATTGCACAAGAGGCTGATGGCTGGAGAGTAGAGAGTCTAAACGAGAATTCTTGATAAGAGCCGGACATAAACATGCCTTCCTAAATTTACAATCATTTGATACATTTGAAAGAATATACAAGAATGCTCTCGTGGATGATGTAGAAAATTATGTAGAGAAGGTAAGCAAGAGAAAGGACAAGGAAGACAAGATGTTTAGAGAGGCTGAGAGAAGCAAGAAAAGAATTGAAAAAGAAGCTAGAGATGAAAGAGAGTATGAGTCATTAAAGAGCAAACACAAAGACATCAAGTTTATGCAATTACACGGATACAATTACAACTCTCTAATCTACTTATCTCTTGAAGAATTAAAGAAGAAAGAGTTGAGAATGAGATTGGAGAAGGAAAGATAGGAAGAAGAAAAGAAGAAAGCAGAAGTCATAGAATGGTTTAATGATCCTCAAAGAGTGCAAACACTGAAGGATATTGTGATGGAAAAGAGAATGACTGAAGCCGAATTTGATAGCATGCCTCATGATCAACTACTTGAATTATATCATAGAGAGCAAAGGCTGTATCTGGAAACTGAAAGAAAATTATTGGAAGCCAAGATGAAACAACAAGAAGAAGAAAGGGCAAGAATGATCAGCATTCTCTGCAAAAGAGGTGAAAATGTGGGAAGATTGATGATGCAAACTGATGAAACCATCAGACAATGGTTTGAAGAATCAGAGCAAGAGCAAGCAAAGAAAAATCCTTCATTAAGAGCAAGCAGAATTGCTATAAAGTCAGAGATTGTGAGGCCTGAATCTACAAAGAACTTGAACTTACCCACACATATTTAATTTGATAAAAAATCAAAGACCATAAGAGTTGTGACTGAAGATAATGAATAAAGTTTGATAATATTTAGGGATGACTTTAGAAACTTTTCAAGGGAACAACTGCAAAGAATGGCTCAGTTGGACCTTCATGACAATCAACAGAGAAGTCAACCCGCTGGTCAACAGAGAAATGACCTTTCAAAGTTCTTGAAAGAACAATCTGAGAAGGGATTCCCATTTATCAAGCAAAGAAGGAGAGAAGCCCACAGTGAAGCTAAGAGAAAAAGGAGGAGAAAAAGAATAAATGAAGTTCATATCTTAGAACTCTCCTTATGGGACTCCAAGAAAAGTAAAACTCATCAGGCAAGCAGCTTTAGTGGAAAGAGGAGAACTTTAAAAGAGTGCTTAGCCATGAGAAGGGAGATGATGGAACCAAACTCTCAAGTACAACAAAATAGGAGAATAGCTCATCTCACCTACAACTGGAATAGAGACTCTGTATCTCTGAGAAATGCATCAGGAGGAACTATTGCGGTGGTTGAGTATGATGAAGACCTACACTTCACACACATCCAAGATTTACAAGACATTATAAATGCAGAGTTTCCTCTTGATTCGGAAGATGGTGTGGAGCTGGATATGTTCAAGCAAAAAGCTGCCTTGGTAAAACTCAAAAAGGAGAAAGCTGCGGAAATGAGCCTAGAAAGAAGATAGCAGGATGGAGTATACGGATGATCAAACTTATTCCTGTTTATCTTTGTTTTGCTTGTTATTATGTGTATTTTGCTTTGTATTTTGAATAATGTTTAAATTTGATGTGTAATGCCTAAATGGCAGAATTCCCTTATGTAATGTAATGATATTTGAGCTTAAATTGACTATCTTAGGATTTTGATACATGTGTAACTATATGCAAGTATGTTTTGGTGCATCTGAGCTTGTTTCAATCTAGGGGGAGATTGTTGAGTCGGATATCTACAAAAGAAGATTGGAATCTTCTCAACCTCCTCAGGAAATCGGCTAAGTATGAACTACGAGCAAGCATGGGTCATCGAGCATGGTTTACTACCTCGAGCATGGTTTTCTGTGTATTCTTCTAAGTGTTGAAGGCTTCCAGCAAGCTACACTTCTCTGATCAAGAGTGTTCTTCTATCGAGTATGGATTGCCAATCGAGCAAACTACTTGATCATTCAAGTTTAAGCCAAGTGATCCGAGCACATTGGTGACGAGCATGGATGCAATAAGAGGATGTCATATGTTCTAAGTATAAACTTTGAGCATGGTTCAGTCCCGAGAAAGATTCACATCCGAGCATGCTGAAGATTGTTGAATAAGTTAAAGGCAGGATTGAAGACGTCAAGAAAAATATGCTTGCTCTATGGACAAATTCGAGCATAGCAAGGATTAGTCAAGAAGGATGAAGCATGATAAAGGAGAATAATTTCTATCATAAATTATTCTAAGTAAAGTGTGCTCGAAGTCCCTCATATGCACTGCATATCAAGTCTGCTCGAGCAAGATACCTATCATGCTCAAAGACTTTTATACTTGTATTTTATCTATCATTCATTATGTAATAATTAGGGGATTCAAGAAGAAATGTCAGGGCCTATAAATATCGTCCTAGGTTTCCATTTTAGGAGGACGAGTGGATAAGAACGGAATACGAGGACACAAACATTCCAACAAATATTCTCTTTGTCTCCTCGTACAGCCACCACCACTGTCACGAAACCCTAGACATTTCTTTCACTGGTTCATTACATGATGTATTCAATGCAGTGAATATTTGTCTTGGATACTGTTCTTACCGACTATATTTTATTGTTTCATTGTTCTTATCTCATACCTTCGTTCCCATCCGTTGAATATTCTAATTCCACCGAATAATTAATAGGCCTTTGGGTTATTAGATCTGTGTGTTCTTGTCAACCTACTTGAGGTTTGCACCAGATTTATGGTCTTGACACAATTTGTTTGCTTTATTTATATGTTCACTTACTATTATGGTTTAGAATTGAAAATTCCTAAAGTCTTGGTGATACAAGAGTAAGTCGATTTTCAATTAGTTTTCTTTATCTATATAATTCATTTATTATATGGTTTTAATTGAAAATTCGAAAAGTTATGAACACTCGATTTTCAATTCGATTTCATTACTTTTATTAAGTTTGTATTAAATCCATGGTAGTTCATTGATATTTTTATTTCAAAATTTGATATATTTTCCATATGGTTATTCAAAAATTTATGAGATTATTATTGAAATGCGAAAAGTCATGGACATTTCAATTTCGATTTCAAATTTTGTTTCATGTGATTTTATTTCCTTATTTACTTACATAGATTGATTTCGATTTTAGAAGTATTTCATGCAATGTTTCTTTTGGTTGTTTATACGAATTTCCTATTTACTTTCCATGTCATGCGAATCGTTCATGCTTCGCAGCACATCTTCTCGTTTCCCTCAACGTCGCCTCGAAACTCAACCCGTAAAATGACAACCCAGATTATCAAGCAATTGCCGCCATGATCCCGACCATGATAACCCAAAATTCATCAAAACCTGTAGGTTCCGAAACGGATCGTACACGGGATATCGCTAACAACGCAGGTGCGGAATCCCTGCGCAGGTAGTTACGAGTGTAGAGATAGAATCACACGAGCAATAAATCAACCACGTTATATTGATAACCGAACACGTGACTCACGGTCACTATTACAGAGAATAACACGTAACACCAATATGAAACACACTGAAACAAACCCTAAACGACCACCTACCAAACTGTTTCAGCGAAACAGTTTTATACACGACAACTTCGCCATTGGCGAAGTTGTCCATAACTTCGCTGATTCAACAAGTTCGCCATAGCGAACTTGTTGACAACTTCGCGTATTACAAAACAATCATAAACAAAACATAATTACATTACAGACTCGATTACAAATGCTAGACTATGAACTACTGACACACATGTACCAACAGACTCCCCCTTGGCAGTAGCTTCATATCTTGATCTTCAAATCTTGAGTCTTGTAATCTTCACCTCTACGCGTGCGCCCCTTCTCTCACACATACCGACACTACCCCTTGATATTTCCTAGCTTGATCCTTCCAAGCAGGAATGTAGAAGATCTTCTTCTCGTTGAGCACTTTCAAATCAGCCTGCGACAGATTAACAAGATGCATCGGGTCGTAAACCCGAAGTACTTCTTGTTCATCCTCATCTTCCATTACTGCCTCAGCTGTCTCGCAATCTACGTACCACAATTTTAAATCTTTTAGGACGTTCTTGGGCATAACTTTCATCGGTACTTCTTTCAAATGACGGACTGGTTTATACTTCATAACCATCCATGGTTTGCCGTCAGCTCTCATTCCACGATCTTTGTCTTCTATCAACTTTCCTTTTTGAGGCTTTAGCAGTTCAAACTTTTTGTCTTTAATGGCTTCTTTCCATACGATCTTCTCAATGATTCTTGCCATATCATCATTGCTTCTATTGATCAGCCCCAATCTCGCTAAATCTTTCACCTCACATTCTGGTAAGGAATTCAGAGATCTCAACAATCTCTTAAAGTACTGAATGCCGTCGTACCGTTTGATCACAAATAGTTTCAGCTCTTTGTCGTACAACCAGCATATGATTCCCTTCTTTGACTCTGCATAGCCCTTTATATTATAAGTCTTTCTGAACATCGATGGCACTGCAGGCTTCTTGGTTTTAACAAACCACTGAGCACAGCCTTCTTTCCAGTTCGGCTGCTCCTCCCATACTGTATCTTCTATCACACTCTCATCCCCCAATTCTGATCTCTCAACAGCTGGAATCTCATGTTCCACTGAATCATCCACAATCTCACCTTCTTCTAATACATCTTCCACATTAATCTGTTCTCCAATCCTCTCAATCTCATCCATAGGCAACACGTCGTCATCATCCATCAACTCATCGTCCTCCTCCTCATCCAACTCCTTCAAAGCATCGATAACGTCTTCAACATCAGCGTCGTCATCCACAACTACAACATCATCACCAGCTGCATTTGTAGACTCCCCCTCAGTTGTGGAAGCCCCAAGAGCCTGAGAGGTTCTTGGCAGCTCATCACCTGCACCGGAAGGTGCATTGGGATCATCGTCATGATCTTCTCGTCTTTTCGTTCTCAACTCATCGCCCCTACAAGTATTCTCCCCCTGAGATGCCAAGTAATCCTTGAAGGCATCTATTATTCTTCCATGTTCAACCAGGAGGGCAGCTTGTAGTCGATTGGATTCCACTAGGCTTTGAATGGTCTTTGTCTGATCAGCAACAATCCGCTCTAGTGATGTAATCCTCTCGGAATCTGAAGTAGGCGTTGGAGTTGGCGGGACATCAGCAGAAGTGACCGCAGGTGGTACACTTGGTAACACTGCAGTAGAAGTGATTGTCGACTCCACAAATCGTGCAACTACCACCGGTGGATTAAGCGGTTGGGGTGGTTGGGACACAATTGCTGGGGCCGACGTCTCGACCGATGTAACCTGTGCTGTAGTAGTAATAAGAGACATACCAGACAAGGCAGGTGGAGCAAAACGTACTAGTCTTGAAGATTCTCCAGCTCCCGAACCAATACCTCTCTGTTCTCTTCTTGAACGTCTAAGCACAATCTGCACTGCCTCCTCTTCATCCACTTCATCCTCATCCTCCTCCACAGTTCTCGGCCTCTTTCCCGTAGTCCGTTCCCGAGACACCATAAGTCTTCTTGCCTCAGCAAACGTCTCGTCTAGATCAGAGTCAGCTACCGAAGTAGCTGCTCTGGTAACATCCATAAATTGAGGACCCGAGACATCCATATCAAACACACCATGTACGCCAAAGGCAGCATTAAGATCAACATCTTCAGCAGTGGACACAGCATGAGATACAGTAGCTGGCACAGCAGCAGAGGCAACAGTAGAAACCACAGGCGCAGCTGATACAGCATGAGGTGCTGCCGCCTGATGTGGTTGGGGATCTCTGAACTCGTCCCCTCCTGCAGGAACATACTCCGGGTTGATGAGATACCCGAAAAGTGGAGTATGCCTGGGACGCCGCTCAGGGTTGCTACGAGTGCTCGACGTCCTGCACTGAGCAAAGATACGTTTTGTTACGCACTCAACGTATCTGATAGGGCGTCTTTGCGGTATAGACGGAGCGACATGATTAATAATCATTTGTAGAAACCGAGGATACATAGTAAAACGCTCGCGCGCCGTCGCCCGTCTCTGACGATCAATCTCGTAAAAGATTAGCTGACTAAAAGAATATCTGCGGTTGTAAGTCAGCGCAATCATGGCCGATTGCATCGACGCACCCATCCCGTCTGTTCCTGCCTTTCTGCCGGACATGCATACTATTAACACATGCATCAGAAAGCGCCATTGATCCAGCAGAAAGCCTTTCCTCCTCTGCGAGTCCCCCAGCGGACCCGAATAACCCATCCTCAAGTAAGCTCCGTCACGGAAAGGAGCTACGAACTCCGTTGGGTCGTCTCTCGTTTCATCACCGAACCGCAGAGCCAACCGTATGTCTTCCGAGGAAAACTGTATGTTGTGACCATTTACGGTTGCTCGCATCACCGGAGGCTCAGTTCTGCAATCATAATACACCGTCTGCCAGAAATCTTCAATGTTAGGCAGAGATATGGGTAGTGTATTAGTGATTGCGTGAAAAACTCGTGATCGTTGGAGAAATGTGATAATCTCCCTATAGTCTTCAACGCCTCGTGCGTCTGGATCCAAAGTGATGTATTGGTTATGGGCTGGAAAGAATTGTCGTTGCTCATCACCATCATCACCACCAGCACCTCCAACAGCAGCCATATCTGCATAAAACAAATCAAGTTAGAGACCATATAACCATCTCACAAGTTCGCTGTGTACCATGTGCGAAGTTGTGATGTACACAGAACAGGCGAATTTAAAGGTGAGGCGAAGTTGTGAACAACTTCGCTTCATCTGTAAGTTCGTCTGAAATCTTAAAAAAAAATTGAAATAGGCGAAGTTGTGTTCAAGGCGAAGTTATGGATAACTTCGCCATAGGCGAAATTAAGCTTCAAGCGAAGTTGTGGATAACATCGCTGAAGGCGAACTTAAGCCACTGGCGAAGTTGAGAATAACTTCGCGTAAACCTTAACTTCGCCTGAATCTGAAACGGCGACTGTTCAGATTCAAACAAGTTTTATCCGACGTTTCGGACCGATTTATGGATATAACAATGAAGTCCAACATATTTCAATGGTGTTAGGACGAGAAGGTCGTCCATGAACACGTAACTTGAGGTCGAAAAACTTGGTTTCGAAGGTTCAACGACCCGAGAGTCTCGAACCGGGTAAAACTATAAAGAGAAAGATAGGATGATATTGACAACACATACCACTAGTATAGTAGAAACAAGGAACACAAGATCGGAATCGAAAGTGAATAACAAGATCGCCGGAAAAAAATATAAGATCGGAATCGAACCGGGTAAAACTATAAAGAGAAAGATAGGATGATATTGACAACACATACCACTAGTATAGTAGAAACAAGGAACACAAGATCGGAATCGAAAGTGAATAACAAGATCGCCGGAAAAAAATATAAGTGCGCCGGAAAAGTTAAAATCTGAAACTGTTACTGTTCAAAATCCCTTATATAGGGCAGAGTTGGTTCAGGCGAAGTTACGCTTAACTTCGCCAAGGCGAAGTTAAGCACAACTTCGCCGAATTCAACAACTTCGCCCGTAATTTTCAAAATCAGCCCTTTAAGTTTGAATAATCTTGAATTTAACCTTATAAGTTACCAAAAAGAGTTAAACAAATATGATCAAGACCCAGTAACCAACAATACAATAATATAACTACAAAAAAACAAAAAAAACTTAGAAAAATTTTAACGAAATAAGGGATCAAATTTCAGTCTAGTCAGGGACCACTACGTTTTAGAAAAGATCCCAACAGGAATCATACTAACTATGTGACTGTCACTTAGATCCGTGTTTAGCTGTATTATGACATAGAGACACAGGTTGTAAGCACGTAAATAACGTAAATGGTTTTCATCGTTTCTGTGATACGGATTAAGGTTCAATTAAGCTCAAAAATTTAAGATGGCAACATCTCAGAGATAATGATGTCTTCTATCTATTCTCAAAGCGTATTTGGCTATACCCAAGTCACCCCGAGTTGACTTCGACCCATAGTGTCTGATTAATTTGTATATACTCGTTGACTGCATCCCGTTCTCTTCTTACTCCAGACATGAGAAGTCTTGATTGTTACTATGTCTCATAAGTACTTAAAAATATACACGTATATATATATATATATATATATATATATATATATTTTTTTTTTTTTAAAACAAATATTTTTATCGACTTCGGAGTACTAAACCACTGCAAGTCCCGAATCTGGATCACTGCAGTATCTTGAAATGCTTTCTTCACGGGAATCAGAACACTTACGGGCTCGTGTATGACTGGGTAGTCGCTTTTCTGCCTATCCTTCGAAAAGATATGTATGAAGACATACAAAACTCTTAAGGAGTTTCCACGTAAATTCGAGTAAATTTAAGTTAGTATCACATACACTTTTACGCACCATAAAAATTACCATGACATACAATGACTGTTCTAAAGCCTTTTAAGCCTAATAACTTCACTAGTTAAGCACACACAATCAGTATATATATCATTTTCCAAGGTTGGATCAATTTTCTGTTAAACACAGCATTGAACTTCTTACGAAGTAACAGACTTGAAAAGTAATTTCATTTCCCAAAAAAAACTTTAATTTCAATCGCCCCAATCACGTCAAAGTCGTCAGGTAAACGGCTATCCTGAAGATCCAATGGATCAACTGGACCGACCACATACAAGTATGTGTCCTTCTTACTAAGTATGACCGACTAATTTTCAGCAACTGAAAGAACACACGTCATAGCTGCCCCGGTTACTTTCAGTCTTCCGGTTAATGGCTATCCTTATTTTCTAAGTCGAAAAACGAGGACCAAAACATATCCGAGGATATGTCCATCAAACTGAGGTAACCGACTGATTTTAAGCAAAAATGACCCTTTTTTTTTTTTTTTTTTTTTTTTTTTTTTTTTTTTTTAAAAAAAAACAAAGACATGGTTACTCGGGATTGATCATCCCGTTTAGCTCAATTAGGTTTTGAAATCTGGATTTATCAAACGCTTTTGTAAACAAGTCAGCAAAATTTTCAAGTGTATCAACTTTTTCGATCTTTATCAGTTTCTTCTCAGCACAATCCCGTATGAAGTGATGACGAATGTCAATATGCTTAGTTTTACTGTGCTTCACGGGATTGTTAATTACTGAGATGGCGGCAGTGTTATCAATTAAAATAGGAGTAAGTAAGAAATTCAGACCATAGTCGCGCAATTGTTGCTGAATCCACAAAACCTGAGAGCAGCAGTTGGATGCTGCCATGTATTCAGCTTCGCATGTTGAAATTGCAACTGATGTCTGTTTCTTGCACTGCCAGGAAAC
This sequence comes from Bidens hawaiensis, assembly GCF_021521415.1. Taxonomy (NCBI): domain Eukaryota; kingdom Viridiplantae; phylum Streptophyta; class Magnoliopsida; order Asterales; family Asteraceae; genus Bidens; species Bidens hawaiensis. The sequence continues at coordinate 4,702,378 of NW_027491022.1, forward strand.
TAATCTTCCACCAAGAAACTGACAGCCTCCTGTTGTTGACTTCCGACTCTGATTACATCCACCATAATCAGAATCTGTATATGCCACCAGTTCAACGTCTCCTCCCTTTGGGTACCACAACCCTAGTTTCGGCTTGCCCTTAAGATACCGCAAAATCCTCTTCACACCTTTCATGTGAGATTCCTTTGGGTTTGCCTGAAAACGAGCACAAAGACAAACAGAAAACATTATATCGGGCCTAGAAGCAGTTAAATACATTAATGAACCTATTATCGCCTGATACAGAGTAGGGTCCACATCTGCGTCACCATCTGATTCAGCGCCCAATTTGTGATTGACGCAGATTGGGGTGTCATATGGAGAACTGTCCTCCATCTTGAATCTCTTCAGCACATCATGAACATACTTTGTTTGATGAATGAACATCCCATCCTTCTTCTGATCAACCTGCAATCCTAGAAAGAAGGTTAGTTCACCCATAGCACTCATCTCGAATCGTTTCTTCATGACAGCTTCAAAATCCTGACACATGGATACTCTTGATGCAGCAAAAATGATGTCATCCACGTAGACTTGAACCAGTAGGAAGTCACATCCTTCTCTCTTCACAAACAACGTACTGTCAATCAATCCTCTTTCAAAACCATTTTCCAGCAAGTAGTCTGATAACGTTGAATACCAGGCACGAGGTGCCTGATGTAACCCATATAACGCCTTGCTCAACCTGTATACGTGATCCGGAAAGTCTGGGTCAGGAAAACCCGGAGGTTGCTCAACAAACACAACCTCATCAACTTTCCCGTTAAGAAACGCGCTCTTCACATCCAACTGAAACACCTTCATCTTTTTAGATGCAGCAAACGCCAAAAACAATCTAATCGCTTCTAACCGGGCAACAGGAGCGAAAACCTCATTGTAGTCAATACCCTCTTGCTGATTAAAACCTTTAACAACCAGCCTCGCCTTATTTCTCACGATAATCCCCTTTTCATCTCTCTTGCACTTGAACACCCATTTCGTGCCTATAGCATGCACATTCTTTGGTTTTTCAACCAAAGTCCAAACTTCCATTTTTTCGAACTGAGCCAACTCTTCTTGCATGGCTTCGACCCACGAGCTGTCCTTTAAAGCCATTTGATAATTCTTCGGTTCAACTTGGCTTATGAAGCAAGAGTACAAACATTCGTTCATGATACCTGTATCTTTAATGCTTGTATAAACACAGGTGTGCTCATTCAAGCTACTTCTGGTTTGTACACTAGAGGACACATCACCTATAACATTCTCCAATGGGTGATCTTTGTGAATTCTCGTGGTCGGAACAGCACCGACATGCAAATTGTCTTCCAAGTTTGAAGAGATCTCATCTATGGTAGTTTCAGGCTGAGAGTGAAAAGGATTAATAAACTCATCTTCAGTTGAGGCCGCAGGGGTATCGATAGGGTTTGATGTGGAAGGCTGAGATTTTTCTGTCATCTGATGTTGCACTATCTCCTCTTCCTCATCAAATATCATCTTCGTCACTGCTCTTTCGTCTTCTTCAGAAATTTCCAAAGTAGGTACGTTAAACGACTTAAAAAGTTTAGCATAGTCAAACAGCTCAGCAGGTCCATTGCTTGGTTTTGGCGGTTGGTAACTAGTAATGTCGGTGTTACAAACCACCTCCACCTTGCAAGTTGTCGTATTGAAGACCCGTCTGTTGGGAGTCCCAACAACATAACCGACTAGGATTCCCTCATCAGCTACTTCACCAAATTTCGAATTAGTCTTCAAAATCGAACAAGGAGACCCAAAAGGTTCAAGACCGCACAGGTTGGGCTTCCTTCCGTGCATAAGCTCGTAACAAGTTTTTCCAAGTCTCTTAACTGTTAACACCCGATTCAGAACATAGCAGGCTGTAGCAACTGCTTCAGCCCAGAACATCACAGGAAGCTTTGAGTCTGCCAGCATAGTTCTGGCTCCTTCAATCAACGTTCGGTTCTTCCTTTCAGCTACTCCGTTCTGTTGTGGAGTATACGGAGCGCTGTATTGATGCTCAATACCCTTCTGAAGACAAAAGATTTCCATCTCAAAGTTCTTGAACTCTGTCCCATTGTCGCTTCTGATGAATTTAACTGATTTACTCATGACGTTCTCGACTTTTGTAATTAGATTCTTCACCATCTGAGTCGTCTCGTCTTTCGTTTTCAGAAAATATACCCACGAGTATCGCGAGTAATCATCAGTTATCACCAAGCAGTAAGAAGTACCGCCTAGACTTTGTACATTCACCGGACCGAAGAGATCCATATGAAGTAGTTCTAGAGTACCAGCAATTGAGTTTATCGTCTTGGTGAGATGACTTTTCTTGTGTTGTTTTCCCTTCTTGCACGCTATGCATTTATCTTCAAAGTTAAAACTCTTTAAGGGAACTCCCATCACAAGCCCATTTTTGACAATGAAGTTCATCTTACGAAGATGAATATGTCCCATTCTCCTGTGCCATAATTCTGATTCTGATTCGCTTGCCTTTGTCATTAAACAGGATTCTCCGGTGGCCATTTCAGTAGACCTCATATCCATCACGTATGTATTCGTTTCACGTGGAGCTTTCATTACTATCCATTCTTCTGGTATATGAAAACCAGGCTTCAATACAATCGCTTCATTCTTAGTGAAATGGACAGTGTATTCTTTATCACAAATCTGCGACACACTCAGCAGATTGTGCTTTAATTCCTCCACAAAGTTTACATTTTCAAGTGTCATTCTCCCATTCGACACAGTCCCTCTACCAGTAATCCTTCCACCGCTTTCACCAGCAAAACTAACTCTAGCTCCCTGAACAGGTTCTAAGTCTTGCAACAAGTGTTTGTTGCCTGTCATGTGCCTGGAACAGCCGCTATCTACAATCCAAAGATTGTTTGCAGCCCTGTTCAACTGTTCCTGCACAATAAAACAAAGAGTTAGAATCTTGGGACCCAAGACCAATTGGTCTTGGATCGATACGTCCCGTACCCTGGCTTTCTCAAGTTAGCGTCAGGATAATTTCTGTAAGTCCTGTTAGGGAATCTCCTTGCAGATTGGGTGTAATGCCTTCCAAACCTTTGAGAATTGAAAGTGTTATATCTTGAGGTTTGGTTATAAAAATGAGGTTGGTATTTATGAAAGCTTGAATTCGTTACATTTTGGCATTTTTTAAAGTTTTCATTTTTAGCAGGAACAAAATGACGCTTATTCTCATTTTTATTTGGCTTCACACCTCTGAATCTCGGCTCCAGAGGGCAATCTGCAACTAAATGCCCTAATTTGTTACATCTAAAGCAACACCGACTCTCCAATTTCTTGTCAAATGTTGGTTTGGATGTAGAGGCAGTGTTACCAGCCGTTCGTCTCACATAAGGTGGGACATACGGGTTGAGTGGAGTACACTTTTTAGAAGATTTATTTTTATCTCCACCGGTAGGTAACACTACATTCTCTTTCGTCTTCCCAGATTCGGACAACTTATCCGAATCCGATGAGACTGGACTCGTAACAGAAATATTTACACTAGAAACAGGCGAACTCGTTTCGCCACAGCTAACACTTGATTCTACCCTTGAAATCTTAATTGGAGTTGTCTGATTAACCTCGAAATCAACAGATTTCTGAACACTCGGATTATATGTATAATTGTGGTTAAAGGGTGGTGGAACTTCGTGATATCCGATTCCTCCCCTCTTTGCAGAGGTACCTGGATCACTCACGAGGTGATCAAGGATGGCCGAGGAATTCCTGAACTGCTCAAGTTTGCGGTTCAGTTCCACCACCTTTACCTGGTGGTCAGCAATCTGTTTATCCCGATCAGCAATCACTTTAGTTTTTTCCTCCAAAACTTCATAACTAAGATCAATTATTTCAATTTTCTCAGCAAGTTTAATTTTTAAGCTTTGAACATCTTTTTCACATGCTTTTATTTTAATTTTATAACTCGTTTCTCTTGCTTTCGTAAAATGGTGATCTTCTTTAATAGTTTTAAAGTCAGCATCTAAATGGACATACTGATCAGTTATCGTTTTAAGTTGCTCAGACAAATTCTCACAACTAGTACAAATAGTTTTAGGACTTACCTCGGAGCGATTATCTTTGTCATTTGCCATGAAAGCGGTTTCTTCTTCATTTGCTTTCTCAATTTCTTCAACCTTCTCACATTCTTCAGCTTCAGACTCAGCCATGTTTGCTTGCTCACCAGAACCACTTGAGCGTTGATTCCAGTTGTACTCTCCTGCCTCTCTGGTCAACATGGCATTTATCTCTCTGTTAACTCCTGAGTGTTGTGTAGGTCGACCTTGTCCTCGTTCAACCCTCTCATTTCTGCATTCCTAGGCAAAGTGCCCGTACTGTTGACAATTATAGCACCTTACCTTGGACTTGTCGAACCCGGGCCTACCACCAACAAACTTTCTTCCAGTTTTGTGCATAAACCGTTTAACACGCCTCACAATCATTGCCATTTGCCATTGCAAATCCATCTCCTCCAGATCATCAGCATCGATCTGGTCGTAGTCCTCATCCAGAACAGCAGGGTCCACAATCTTCCCCTGGATGTAGTTTTCATAGGAAGCAATAAATGATGCATAGACTGCAAACTGCTCTTCAGCAGATTTTACACTCATAGGCATCTTGGAATAATTATTGCTTGAGGCATGTGCAGAAAAACCACTTGAGGACGCTTGAGGCTTTGAAGTACTAGATCCTCCAGCAACGAAACATACATCACCATTCATGTTAACAGAAACATTTCCTTCATTAGGTGAGTCAGGACCTGACTCCCCTTTCGAGTAAAAAGCAGCAGATTCAGGCCTTGAACTTGAGCCGGAGTTAACCTTAGCACCATACATACCAGGGTCTTGTATCTGATCTGTTGGTGTTTCCTTTCGAACCATATTAAGCTCATAAGTTCTGAGCTTGTTTACTGCTGTTTCTAGATCATAGGTTGGAAAGTCTCTGTCTTCCCTCATAAGGACGGTGTACATTTCCCACTTCGGTGGGAGAGCATCGAGAAGCTTTTCAACGATCTCTTCTTCTCGGTAAGCAATTGAATAATTGCTGAGCTCTGTCATTAGATGATAGTATCTGGTGATAATATCATCCAGTGATTCGTTCTTCAAAAATTTGAAGACGGAGAACTGGGTCTTCAAAAGTTTTACCTTCGATGCACGGATACCCACATTCCCCTCGAATCTATTTTCAAGAGCATCCCAAAGCTCTCTTGCAGAAGTGTACTTTCGGAACGTATGGAGAACCTCTTGAGGAAGTGCCATTGTTATCGCAGCATGGGCCTTGCTTTCGGCCTCGTACATTTTCTTCTCTTCGTCCTCCATTTTGCTGTACTTCTTAACCACATCGCGACCTTCGTACACCATGGTTGGTGGGATATATCCATCCTGGATGCACACCCACATCTTTGCATCCTGATATTTAATATATTGGATGAATCTGTCCTTCCATGCCACGAAGTCAGTTCCTTTCATCAGCCTCGGGGCCTTAGTGGCAGACCCCGCTTCTACTTCCATCTTGACCAAATCGGAGATGTTGATCGACGACATCCTTGCAAAAACCTGAAAAAATCTGGAAAAAACAAAAAAAATATTAAAACAGCTCAGTAGGCGAAGTTAAGAATAACTTCGCTTGAAGGTTAACTTCGCTGAAAAGAGAACTTCGCTGAGATCTTAAATTCGCTTGAATTTGGCGAAGTTAAAAATAACTTCGCTTAGCTCTGGCGAACTTATGAGTTGAGCGAACTTGGGTATGAAGCGAAGTTGCGGATAACTTCGCTAAGGCGAACTTATGAAGTGAGCGAAGTTGTGGTTAACTTCGCTAATCCTTATATCTTCGCCAAAAACCCTAATTCCAGCGACGGCAACTTCGCCTGAAGAATGGTAACTTCGCCCGATGAACGGTAACTTCGCCCGATGAACAGGGAAGTTTGTTCAGATCTGTTTTCGTCAATCCAGCAGCTCCCGATCAATGCAAAGGCTTGAAAAAGACTGTCAAGCACTAGCAAAACTCAATCCCAACAAAAACACGTCCCGCGAATAGGTCAAACGAGACGTTTTCTACACCCGCGTGAAATCCCGAACCTCACAATCGAGCCGATTGGCTCTGATACCAATTGTAGGTTCCGAAACGGATCGTACACGGGATATCGCTAACAACGCAGGTGCGGAATCCCTGCGCAGGTAGTTACGAGTGTAGAGATAGAATCACACGAGCAATAAATCAACCACGTTATATTGATAACCGAACACGTGACTCACGGTCACTATTACAGAGAATAACACGTAACACCAATATGAAACACACTGAAACAAACCCTAAACGACCACCTACCAAACTGTTTCAGCGAAACAGTTTTATACACGACAACTTCGCCATTGGCGAAGTTGTCCATAACTTCGCTGATTCAACAAGTTCGCCATAGCGAACTTGTTGACAACTTCGCGTATTACAAAACAATCATAAACAAAACATAATTACATTACAGACTCGATTACAAATGCTAGACTATGAACTACTGACACACATGTACCAACAAAACCCACACTAACCGCAAATATAAGTGCATACACCAAAACTACGCCCGAACCAATCCAGACCCAACACATCTCTTGGACACTCAAACCCAACCCAACAAAAATACTTACACGGGAACCAACCTTTGTGTAACACGGGCAATTCCACCATTCTGCTACCGTAATTTCGAAATACTCCAAAAATTGATAGTCTCGGCCACTACATCAGCTTTTGCCAAGAACCTATGCATACTCAACACCGCCCATTTATTCCCACAGTCTGTTACTCAACCATTTATCCTAACCATATGTTATACTCGTGCTTCAAGCCTGCTACCATTGTAGTGACCCAAGCACACCCGCCACACTCAGAAAGGCCTAACTTGTTTCCTCCATGCAATACCTTACCCCACAACCCTTGTCTACTTATAGTTTATTCGTTTTCCGACATCAATACTTAGTTTTTTCAAACTCATCAAGCATGTCTATATTAAAAAAAAAATCCATGCATACTTTCCACATTTATTTCTTTTGTAAACACCTCATACTTTCAAATCCACGGCTATTTTAAGTATTTAATCAAGTTGATTTTCTTCAAAAGAACTTTACGTCTGGTTCATTATTATTATTATTATATTATTATTATTATTACCACTACTACTACTACTACTACTACTACTACTACTACTACTACTACTACTACTACTACCATTATTATACTTATCATATTTTTCCAAAGTTAAATGAAATCTTCAAATAAAGTAACATCTTTTACTTCAAGCAAGTCCTAAGCCCGTGAGGCTATTATATTATTACTATAAGAGTTTTATCTTCAACGAGTCATTTTATTTGACGATCTTCCATGATGTTTTCATAGAACATTGTCCGACAGAAAATGTTTTACACTAAAAGTTTTACAAAGTTTCCTAAGCTTTAGCGCTAACCAAGGACTTTTTGTATATCATAAAAAAATTTCCTTGAGGTTATAAATGCGTTATGTTTTGCAATCAATTTTCACAACCTTAAACAAATCTAAAAAAATTATTTTTTTCACTTTTCCGTCTTTGTCAACGTCAATGAGTTTCGGTTAATAAATCATGGCACCGTCCCCATAATAACTTTAATACCACAAATCCACCTTCGAAAAGACAAGCATCGGAAGTTTCGTTTTGTTTCTTTCTTCTTCATGTATATATTTTTATGTACATTTTTTATTATTCTATTCGGACATAATCAAAATAATTTTATGTATCTAATTCTTTCGAAGGTTGTTTACGAAGTTTATATTGAGTTTGGTTACTCATTGATTATTAAGCTATTTTCGTTTGTATTTGCTCTCAAGCACGAAGCGCAAATACATACATCATCCACAGTTGCATTTGTTAATCGGTTTACTTTGTTATCTCAATCTCGCAGTCTATAACTGATTTCCTATAAACATAATCGTTTAATGGAAATTATGACTATGAACATGCTTGTATATAAAAAGTAAGTGAACGTTACAATCATATTAATTTATCTTAAACTCGGGGTTTTCTAAAATGTTTGCGGCTTATGTACTGCTCGAAAAAAGCTCAAAACTAAACTAGCTGGCTCGGATCAGCTCAATTTCTAAACATATTTTAGGCCACTCATTCCTCATTATAAAAAATGAAAAAATAAATATAACATATAATTCTATTAATTCATTTGTTTATAGATTCTATATAAAATGTTTGTTAATAGTTATTATCTAGGAAGGACTGAGGTTGAAGTCTTAAAAAAGACAAAAGGGGTAGAATAAAAAGTAAAAACAATTAGTTGTTAAAGAGAAGTAGGCCTGTTCACGAGCCGAGCCGAGACCGAGCCAAGGCTAGCTCGAGCTCGATATTCAATCGAGTTGGCTCGGCTCGAGCTCGATATTCAATCGAGCTGAAAATATGAGCTCAAGCTCGGTTCGGTTTTAAATCGAGCCGGCTCGGCTCGGCTCGATTAGGCTTGATTTTACCGGTAATAATAACAATTAAGCATAGAAGTGTGAAATCACAGAAGGTTACCTATGAACAAGAACAACTAATTAAGCAGCAACATTAGAGAAGTGGTGACGGAACAGCATGCGTGAGTCCGTGAGATTGGTGACTAATTGGGCATAACTTCGTATAGGCGGAATAAGTGGAGTAGTGTTCGTTGTGACGGCCGACGGGGTGGTGGAATATGCAGAGCATCTGACAGCGTCCGGCAGCGACGCTAATTATGCAGCTTGAGATTAGGGTTGCAGTTGAACGTGGCAGTGACTGTGAATTGGTAATTTGGTATTTGGTGATAGAGTTATGGTTTGGGTATTTTATTTAATTATAATGGGCTGCCGGACGCTAATTATGCAGCTTGAGATTAGGGTTGCAGTTGAACGTGGTAGTGACTGTGAATTGATAATTTGGTATTTGGTGATAGAGTTATGGTTTGGGTATTTTATTTAATTATAATGGACTGAGAAGAAGGAAGCCCACATGTTTTATAATTGGGCTTGATAATTAAATGCATATATATATATATATATATATATATATATATATAAAATAAATTGAAATAAAATAGTTCGAGCTTATCAAGCGAGCTCGAGTCGAGCCGGGGTTAGCTCAAGCTCGGCTCGTTTAGAAATCGAGTCGAGCTCGAGCGAGCTTTCTCCGAGCTTTTTTCGAGCGAACTTCGAGCCGCGAGCTTTTTGAGTAGCGCTAAAGAGAAGTATGTAAAATGAAATTTTAATTTTAAGATAGCCATTAAAGAAGTGTAAAATACAAGTTAAAAAAAAACTAACATGCTCAGCTCGACTACGGCCAGTCAAACCTTTACGTATATATATTTTCAGTTTTTTTTTTCCAAAATATAATTCCGAGAGTTTAGAAACCAGCTGGATAAGTGTTGGTCAAACTCATTAATACAAGAAGAAACCTTTTCCAAGTTTTAACCCGTTTCACTCACACCACACCCTTTGCTTTCCTTTCCTCTCCTCTCCTCTCCTTTCCTTTATTAACCTCACCAAAAGCACACCACACCCACACCTACACCTACACCCACACCCACCAGCACCACGACGGCCGCATGGGCCAATCCCAATCCTCTTCCACCACCCAGGCGGCTCCGCGGTCAACCCACCACCAGCGGTCCTTCTCCCCATCAACCGACTTCGACTTCACATCGGAAATACCAGACGAATGCCTAGCTTTAGTCTTCCACTTCCTCCCGAGCGCCGACCGCAAACGCTGCTCCCTTGTCTCCAGCCGCTGGCTCCTCGTCGAAGGCCAGAGCCGCCACCGCCTCGCCTTGGACGCCAAACACGACCTCTTCCCCTTCATCCCCTCCATTTTCACCCGATTCGATTCCGTCACCAAACTCGCTCTCCGCTGCGACCGCAGATCGCTTAGCATATCCGACGAGGCCTTGCTTCTGATTTCCTTACGCTGCCCGAATCTCACCCGCTTGAAGCTCCGCGGCTGCCGAAACGTTACCCAGCTGGGCATCGCCGGGATGGCCCAGAGCTGTAAGCATTTGAAGAAGTTTTCCTGTGGATCTTGTATGTTTGGGGTTAAAGGCGTCTTCGCCCTTGTCCAGACTTCTTCGTTGCTCGAGGAACTCTCGGTCAAGCGCTTACGCGACGCCGACGGAGCTGCTGTGCCCGCACCTGCACCTGCAGCTTCTTCGTCGCTGAAGTCGGTGTGCTTGAAGGAGCTTTACAACGGGCAGTTGTTTGGACCGTTGATTACCGGTGCCAAGAAATTGAAAGCGCTCAAGTTGCTCCGGTGCTTAGGCGATTGGGATCGGGTGTTGGAGGAGGTTGCCAGTTTGGATAATTGTTTGGTTGAAGTTCATTTGGATAGGCTTCAGGTTTCGGATGTCGGCCTCTCGTCTCTATCCAATTGCCCCAAATTGGAAATTTTGCATATTGTGAAGACGCCGGAATGTACTAACGCTGGAGTAATCGCCGTCGCTGAGCACTGTAGGTACTTACGGAAGCTTCATATCGACGGGTGGAGAACGAACAGGATCGGCAACGAGGGTTTGCTTGCGATCGCAAAGCACAGCGCGAAACTTCAGGAACTTGTGTTAATTGGAGTAAACCCTAGTTTAATTAGTGTTGAAGCAATTGCAACAAACTGCCCAAAGCTTGAAAGATTAGCTCTATGTGGAAGTGAAACAATAGCTGATAGTGAGATATCATGCATTGCATCAAATTGTTTAGCTTTAAAGAAGCTATGCATCAAAGGGTGCCCGGTTTCCGACGAAGGGATTGAAGCTTTCGCTTGGGGGTGCCCCAATTTGGTCAAGATTAAGGTGAAGAAATGCAAGAATGTGACTTTTGAAGTCGGTGATTGGTTAAGGGCGCGCAGGGGTTCGTTGGTGGTTAGTTTGGATCTTTGTGAGGTTGAAACGGAACCGGTGGATGCAAGTGATGGTGATGGCGTTGTGCAGGAAGATGTAGTTGACTTTCCTCCAATTATTAGTCAACCTAACCCTGGTTCAGTTAGATCTAATTCGATCGGGAGCCGAAGAGGATCGATCTTCAAGACAAGATTTGGGTTTCTTGGAGGTAGGAGTTTTGTGCCTTGCACTTTCAGGAGATGGTCAAGTGGTAATAGCTCATGAACTATCTGTCTTTCACATATGAAGTTATGAACAAGTTAAATTGATCACAAGTTTGCATTTTGGTGTTAATATCTTTTTATTACTGTATGATTCACCTTTTTTACTTTGAATTTGATCTCAAGTTGAGTTCATTTTGTTGGCTTCGATTCTGTGTGCGCTCTCTCTTATTACTTTTTTTGTTGTTTTGAACTTCTCTTTTAATTCTTTTTCACATTAAACAGTTGTAGAGTATGGCAGTGTCTTAAAATCTTAAGTGGATTTTGGCTAACGGGTCGAAACATGTTTGCATCACATGATCGCTCCTAAAAACGTGTCTTTTAGCCCGTTTGGCCCTATCTTGATTGTTTCGGTAGGGTGCAAAGTGTTGTGTTTGTTTGTCAAATCATAGTTCTGTTGATCTTCACTGTGTTTGCATAGCTATCTTTTGTTGTGTCTGTGACTGAATATTGTTATGTTTTGCTTCATAACTTTGTCTAATCGCAAAGTAGGATGTTAGAGCATTCTCATCCGGTTCCCTAAATTTTTGTGATGAGAGTTTGTAAATTATAGGGTGAGGTCTTAAGTGGTTGTGAGTGTAAATTATAGGGTGGGGAGAGAAAATGTAGTGATTTTTTGTAAATTTGGGGAAAAGGTAGTGATTTTTTGTAAATTATAGGGTGGAGAGAGAAAACTGTAATGATTAATATACAAAAAAGTACAAAAAAGTATATTATTTAATTAAACAAAAGAGAGAAATGTGGTGTTTTTAGTGTAATTATAGAGATAAGAATAGAGAACCGGACGAGAATGCATCACATGATCGCTCCTAAAAACTTGTCTTTTAGCCCGTTTGGCCCTATCTTGATTGTTTCGGTAGGGTACAAAGTGCTGTGTTTGTTTGTCAAATCATAGTTCTGTTGATCTTCACTGTGTTTGCACAGCTATCTTTTGTTGTGTCTGTGACTGAATACTGTTCTGTTTTGCTTCATAACTTTGTCTAATCGCAAAGTAGGATGTTAGAGCATTCTTATCCGGTTCCCTAAATTTTTGTGAGGGGAGTTTGTAAATTATAGAGTGAGGTTTTAAGTGGTTGTGAGTGTAAATTATAGAGGCCGGAATGGGTAACAAACAAGATCAAGTTGAAAATAGGCATGGCAAAGTGGGCATATTCAGGTGATGTGTCAAAACGGGTTTTAAGCAAAATTAGTTCAGGTCAAAACGAATTCTAAGCAATAGGATTTCGGGTTAATTAGGGCGTTTTGAAAAAGTACCAATTGGGTTGGGGTCAAAACGGATTTGCCTCTTTGCCCAAAATTTAATCGGGTTAAGATGAATTGTTTTATAAAAGGGAACGACTAGCCCACAGGTGAATTGTTTTATAAAAGGGAACGACTAGCCCACACTCCACCGCCTTCCTTATCTCTGGGTTTAAATGGTTTTTTAGAAAATAAATACTCACCCACCCCACCCTGGGTTATAAGAAAAGGTACCCGCCCAATCCATCCCACTCCCACCCATACCTAGAGGTGGACAACAAAACCGGTTCCTGGAACCGGTTCGGTGGAACCGAACCGGAACCGAACCGGTTCCTACCCGTTTTTCGTAGGAACCGGTTCGGTTCCGTTTCAACCCGACGATCCGGAACCGGTTTGACATGTTTGGAGGTGGACCGGGTAGGAACCGGAACCGAACCGGAACCGGTTCTGGAACCGGTTCGACCGGAACCGGTTCGGAACCGGTTATAGCCGTTGGAGTGGTTCTAGCCGTTGGGAAACGGTTTTATGGCCGTTTTTTGACCGTTGGGGTCAAAAATGGCCGTTTTTTGGCTCCCCAAACACCCCACTACTAGTATAAATAGGTATTTGGTGTAATGGGTTCATCACAACACTCAAAACGCAAACCCGAACGCAAAAAAATACAAAAAAACGCTATTACAACGTTCTGAGTTCTCTAATCTCTTGTTTTCTCTTCTTCTATATTCATATTTGTTGTTATGGCTGCCTCACAATCATCGGTTGGTCAAGGTTCCACCGCCGGACCAAGTTTCGTTCGTATTGTACCTCATAATCGTAATCAAGAAGGCTTTTATAGAAATAATATGTCACAACTTTATATTTATAAGTTTAATGTTTTGTTAGTTTGTTTTTGAATATTTTAAAACATGTAACCTTTTTTTTTTGAACTTCTTAAAGTAAATAAAATGAATTTTATGTTAATTTTTTTTTTTATTTAACATGTTATACAAATACGAGCAGCGGAAACGAAAAACGAAAAAAAAAATATTTTTTACACTGTAACCGGTTGGAACCGGTTACAGTGTAAGAACCGGTTTAGGAACCGGTCAGAACCGGTTCTACCGGTTCCGGGTCCGAGGGTTGGGGAACCGGTTCGGTTCCCTAACCGGTTCGAACATGGAACCGGTTTAAACAGTGATGTTGACTAATGGAACCGGTTCTGAACCGGTTCCGGTTCCTTTGACCAACCCGATTTGATCACCTATACCCATACCTCACCCCACCTTGCGGGTAGAAATGAGTCGTTTTAGAAAAGAAAAGGGGCACCCGTCATGTGGTCGTGGCGGTGGGTGATGAAGGTGGAGGTGGAGGTGGAGGGACGAAGGAGGCTGATTAACAGCTGCGGGGGCGTCCGTGGTGGTGGCATGGGCCGCATGGCGATGGTTGTAGCAGCAACAAGTAAGCGAAAGACAAACAATGGCCATGGGTGGTGTCAATTAATTGTTTCAAAGCATAATAATGGAGCCTATTAATGCAGTTAACCAGCATGTGTAATGTGTTCTTGCATGGATGGTTTTTCTAATCTGAGTCGCAATCATGATTAACAGGTCAAACAAATAATTAACATTCTAATATTCAAAAATAGCATAATTGAAACGACATAGCGTTTGGTGCTAATGATAATACTTTGAAATGACTTGGACCACTTATCTAATTCTACCCTATATGTTTTATGTTAATGGATCCCACGACTCGGTGAGGGTGACAGAAAATTATTGATTTTGTAATAAAATATCAACAAATCTAGAAAATTGAGTCTGAAGATATTTTAGTTATATTGATGTTTTATTGACTTATATTTTGGGAAGTTATATCTCGAAAGAAATAGAAATTAGTAGTTGCAAATTCTTCATTTTGTATGTTAACGTAAAAATGATAATAAAGTTGATATATGACCAAGACAAAAAATAGTAAATTGGGACTTAATGGATCTAGAGGAAAGAGAGACCTTATTATGCTTTTTTTAGATGAACAAAAGAAAAAGGTATAGGGTTGCAGCAGCTCGTTAGCTATTCGAGATCGGCTTGTTAAAAAGCTTGATTGAGTCGGACTTAATCGAGCTTGAACCTGAAAGTAAGCTTGTTTAATAAATAAGCCCCAGCCCGAATTCACTTGTCGAGCTTGAGCCGGCTCGCGAGCCTAAACGAAGTTACCATTCATATAATTTTTAAAATATATATTTAATAATTATTAATTAATATATATAATGTTAAAAATAATTATAATAGAAAGAAATATATAAAAATAATTATAATTATATACAAAATATTTGATAAATAGTAAACGACCCGAGCCGAGCCCGAGCTAAAAAATTTACTCACGAGCTGATCTCGAGCTCTGTGTAAGTTAAAGGAGCCGAGCTCGAGCGAGCTCGGCTTAGCTCGTTTGCACCCCTACAACTACAAAGCTAGCACAAGTTGAATTTACTAACGCCCTCTAAAGGGAAAGAGCCATGGTGAGGAAAAAAAACAATGAGAGGTAGTGACATGAAAGAAGATAGTGCAATAAGGTTAACATCGGGTTAGGCATTGGTAATTCCAATTTCATACCTGGTTCTTAAATTGTGTTTCATACTCGGCTTTGTCGGGTAATTACCCGTAGAATATTTGTCGGATAATTACCCATCAGATATACCTCTAAGTTTGTTATAAAATACTCATTAGGATTTCCATTTAGATCTCTTTTTACAATTATAATTATTTTTTAAAAAATAAAAAAAAATTATTTATTGATAATTATGTATTTACTTAGATTTTAGTAATCACTTTGGTGAACTTTTTGTTTTTTTTTTTAATATCAAATAGCTGGACACCCGGGATCACTCTTCCGTTTGAAGAATAAAACATGATCATCATAAAACAAAATGCTTCAGACGAGATTTGAACCCAAAACCTCTTATAAAAAACTAATGAGGCTATCACCAAACGAATTGATCTTTGGTGTGTTACAATCAAGCTAACCTTTCTAGAAACCTTTTAAAATAATGTAAATCATGTATAAATCACTATCGAGTTGCATGCTTATAGCTTCAAGATGTTGGTTATTTATTTATTTATTTTTAATGCGTACATTAATTTAAATTTTTACTGACGTCCGGTCACAAAACAAAGTTTGGTATATCTGATTAACCATATTTGGAATTTGGTTGACTTTGACACCAATATACGATACAACCTTTTCTTTTTAAAATGCATCTAACTATCTAAGTAGTCATACAATATTATTAATTTATTATCACGTCACAAGGGTTTAAAATATTCACCATGTTTTGCTTTAGAATTGTATAATACTTATAATATTGCCGTTTTATTATAAATTCACATGTTGTGTATATGTAAACACAAGTTTCTTATATCGGTGATGTACTATACGGGCCAATATGGGCACTGCTTCCTTGACTAGGGCTTGTGTTGTAGACTGTGATTTATTGGTACCCATTTATATTATTGTTTAATTTTGACCACACGACTTTAACTTGAAGTTTGCAGGTTTGGGTTTAGGTTCTCGAATGCATTTGAACATGCTTAGTAAACCGGGTTGTGCTTGTGTTAATTTGACGGGTTAACCCGTTTTATTTATTTATTTTAAATGTGTTTTATGTATTAACTTACAACTATTTGGATTTTTTTAAGACTAAAAAGTGTAAAAGATAAGCTGGCATAATTTAGAATTTAAAGTTTTGAACATAGCCTTTTTGTTCTTTTAAACTATAATAACGTGTGATGTGCTAACACCCGAAGGGGGTTCGGGGCAGCCCCTGGAAGAGGTTGTGCCTCAGCACGAGCGTATCTGATCTATCTAACGGGTCGAACTGGTGGTGGCAGTGCAGCCTGAGCTCCAGATGCCTGAGGGACGGCTCGACGGCGTTTCCCCTGATGGCCCGCATTAGATGAACCCTAACCCGGATGAGACATACCTGCACAAAATAATTTAACATTTAAGCTCGCTTACAGGTAGTGGTTACGACTGTATAGCATTTCGGTCGCTCATAACCATGAATAAAATAATAAAAATTATAAGTGAAAAATAAAAAAAAATGTCGGGATATCCGTTCAATTTTAAAATAATAAATCGAATCATCCTGCCGAAAGAAGATTGAGTACAGGCGGACCGATTTGAACAACTAATGCACCAAAATAATTATCCCGACGACTCGATCTAGACTCATGCTACAAACTCTATACAGGTACGCTTAAACGCTTAAAAGTTTATGATAAGTCAGCTCGTTTATATCAAAGAACAATTAAAACACTTTTAAATTATAAGGATAAATATGTTTAGATTAATTTTATCCAGATAACATTGAAAATGATTTTATAACTCAAAGTTCCGGAATAAATTGTATAAAAGTGTTATGTTTAATTTGTATGAGCAGACCATTAATTAAAACATTAAAAAGCGACCAACCCGAAAACAAACTTACTTATACTTTCAACTTAAACTAGGGGTTGCCCAGCGCAATGCGCCGGTTTTTTTATTCCCTCTTCACACAATTTTGTTCTACTATCAGTTATGTACACGAAATTCCTACCAGATTGATGGTTGCACTATTGAACATTGTCATTTGAGTTGTGCGTGTTTCATCCTGCGGGGGAACTTAAACACGGTAAAGCGTCGTTTGGTTGCGATTCATACAATACTTACACGAAACAACAACATTACAGAGTTCAATTTCGTGTTAAAATTCACTGATTTACTCAATTAATAGAGCATCACATAAAATTACTTGTAACTAAGAAGTAATAGTAAACAAAGGCATTTTAAATATAATAAAGAATCAGTTAGTCTTTTGCAGATTTGAAACTCCAATTATAATATAGCTTGTAAATCAGACCAAAGGTCAATATAGATAAACAACTCTATAGCCAAGAAAATTGCAGTCTTGTATATCCCTTAAATTTATAACTTCTCATATCAATTTTTACTACTTTATAAGACTTACCAGGCTACCAGACATATCCTACAGACATTTATAAAGGCAAATACAATACCTTCCGTTTGTGAGCCAGAGAAACACCATGCAACAATTGCCTACATTCAGCCAAGCAATATAAAAAGAAATGAAACAAAACTGTTACGTAATCGCAAAGCATACAAAGTAAACAAATAAAATTACCTTAAACCTTCAACCGGCAGCAAGAATACTTTCAGCAAAAAGGTCTGCAAATGTAATAAAATGTAGCAAAAAAATAAATTTACTAAAAATTAATAATATCAGAAGCCTACTGTTATCTAGTTTTATGATGCATTTTGTTTTTCGCCTAGGTTTGCTTGTCTTTGTTTTGTAGAAAAATAGATCTGCATATCATGACAGCATTATCTAGTACCTATTACATATTTTAAGCTATTTATATGTATTGTTATAGTTATATAACTTGAGCACTGCGTATTTAGCAGACGTCAATTTCACTTAGTCGTTCTTCCCGCTGCCGTTAGGACCAACTACACCGGAAAAGCTCTGTCTAAGAGATTCAATTTCAAATTAAACCAATGAAATCAACTAAGCCTAAAAAAATGCAATTTAGGGAAAATGGGATTTGGGGAAGAAAGCCTAACCTACAAGAGGCATGGATTATGCATTTCTGATCATATCAATCATTTAACCACCAATTACATGTATGTGTGTGTGCATCTACGAACATACATGTATCTAACCTGCTGTCAACGGATTAACCACCAATTACATGTGTATCGATGGTGAATGAGGATGAAATAGTTAATTGGAGAAAAACGCCGACTTTTACAGGTAGACAAATGGCGGTTACGTGTCGCCGTTGAACATTGCTGCCGTCTCCGGTGAAGGGAAACGAAATCGTTGGCCATCATTTTCTCTCCCCTATCTTCGAGTCGGAAGCCTCCCATCGATTGCAACTGCTCACGCTGATTCAATCAGTATATGCGTGGTTATTAGCGGTGGAAATTACAAAGATGCCCCTTTTAGCAGCAAGTTTTCCTTTAATATATACTATAATTAACAACGCGTTAAAACTTAACAATGCAAAGCTCGTCAACTTACAAAAACCCCATGTTTTATATAGCACTAGCAGAATTGCCCACGCGTTGCTACGAGTTTGTGTAAATTATCCCCTCATATTGGTTTGTAGTGTTTGGTGGGTGTGTAATAGGTTATCAATGCGAGCGTGCTGTCGTATGTGCATATGGTTTGTTGGACATTGTTTTTTGTGCGGGGTTGCACATTTAAATATTGACTATGTATATATATACATCGTGTTATATGAAATATTTGTTAATAAAGTAGTTTTGTGGGTTTTATGATTTACATTCAACATAAAAGATTAAATGTGTGTTAATTTGTGAGTAGTTAGACTGGATTTCTAAATGCGAAAGTTGTATTGAATTCCATTGTTTATTTTTTTCTTATACATGATGAAGCATTAGATGTATTGGAATCCAAAATGTAATGGTACATGAATTATTAGGTATTGCTTTTGGTTAAAAGTTTTAAATTCGAGAATTGGTGTATATAAACTCCAACTATAGGTTAGTAAATAAGTCGACTGAATGACACATAGATTGATATTATGGTTGTTTAAAAGAAATAACATGCCATTTGTAAAAGACATTATAATTGGTGTAATTAACTCATGAATGAAAAAAAATGTGAAAACTATTTTTTATGAGTAATCTACAATAACAAATTGATTGGATGATTATATATTTGCAATTATTGTAGGTGAAGTAATGGATTACGGAGACATTATTGTGACGTGGTTTGTAACTTTTCTTTTAGAGTTACTTTAGTTTTTAATACAAATTGTTGTGTCTAATTATTTCATACAAAAAAGGGGAGGCTATCGCAACTGGTCGTAGTAGTTTGTATGGTGCGTATAAGTGTATGTCTAGTATGTTATATTTAATTATTATTGGGCTCACATGTCAACTGTATATAATTTAGTTGGTATGATATATGTACATAGAGAGAAATAAACACACATGCAACAGATTTCAAAAGTTGTCTTCCAAGCTCGCGAACAGAATTAATCATAAACAAGCGAGATATTTTGGCAGAAATTTGTATAAACTTGTACCGAGCTTCTAAAAAACCTTGTGATGATAAAATGGCATTGTTGTCATTGCTAAAATAATAATATGCCTAAATGTTGCAAACAAATACCGGTAGCCACTTACAATACAAATATGATTATGATAGGCAAATCATCTTTGCATTCGCACAAATCTGAAAAAAAAAGTTACAAAACAAAAAAACTAAAAAGACAAACAAATAAAGAAATAAATGAACGCATACCGTGGGCCATTGACATCGTATCTTGCAAGCTTATGTGAAATATCAATTTCAATCATGGCATCTTCATGATATTTGTTTATCGATCAAACAACTTCGGTTGTTGCTGGTTTTTTTCCTTTCATTATCCAAACACTTTAAAAGTTGCCAAAGGTATCAACTATTGATTCTAACCACGACGGTTGTGATATATAACCACAATATTGTTAGTTATAAGAATATAAAGTTCTGTTGTCTCGTCAGGCTGATCGTTCGACTTTATTTGAGTCAAGATGTAGCAAATCATGCACATCTCCTTAATGTTAAGATATTTGTTTATCGATCAAACAGATTTGGTTGTTGCTAGTTTTTTATTTTCATTATCCAAACACTTCAAAAGTTGCCAAAGGTATCAACTATTGATTCCAACCGCGATGGTTGTGCAATATGACCACAATATTATTAGTTATAAGAATTTAAAGTTCTATGGTATCACCAAGCTTAGGGCTGGCAATTTAGACATGATACACAAATACACGACACGAACTTACACGACTTTGTTAGGACTTATATTTTAGACCGACGCATCGAATTATTATTTTTATGGGTGAAAAATAATTAATATTTTTGGTCTCAACCAAGGGTGAATGACTTGAAGACTAAGACATGCTAGACTAGTATAAATAGATGTATTTGTTAATTTGTCTAGTATGAGAGTATTGTGTATTAGGTGAGATCTAGGGTTTTATCCCTATGAGAGAGCCGCCGCCTCCGGGATGAGCTCTCCTAGAGGTGGCTGATCTTTATTGTATGTTTGAGTGCTCTGTATGACAATCTTTTGATAAATGAAATCATGCTGCCACTTTTTTATTTGTGTTTCGATTACATATTTGTGTTCATCCAGTCTATTGTTCATTGTAATCGATTCAGGCTCTCTCCCAAAACACCACTCATCCGCCCAAAACACCTTTCAAGAGTGAATTCGATTCGATCCTAGCTCAGATTCGAGCTCCACCGTTAATAACGATCATTATTCACGCTTCCGCACCGGGTCTCGGCTCTCACAGACTTTAAGAGGTATCAGGTATGGTATTAACAAGTTTCGTGTAATAAACAGATAAATACGAATCGACTTGTTAATATTCGTGTCTAAACAGGTAATATCACACCCCGCCCAAGGCCTAGGGACGTGACTATCAGTTGGTACCTGTTTTAATATATCTGAGTAGCGGGTTTATTTTAGTAGAAGACTTTATATATAAAATATTAATTTACATTGAAAATCTACTCGGGAATTAAATACCCGAGTATTTGGTTACAAAATACTGTCGTATTATTATTACAAGGATTATATTCAAAATTGAGCCATCTTGAGCGATCTTCTATCTTCATGACTCCTAATCCTTGTCTATCGATATTAGCACTTAATTACCTGCAAGGGTTAGAAAATACGTCGGCTATGTGCTATTGAAACGTTGACTAAATAACATAATTTATAACAGTCGTTAAATATAAACATTGTGTTCTGTTTCACAATCTTAGCATGAACAACTGTCATTCTCGGGATTTGTACCACTGCCCTACACACACAATTTAAGGGTTCCCCGAGTTATATAGCTCCTGTTCGGAGACATCCTTTCCCTAGGCTATGTGACCTTGTTGGAGAACTGGTTATGACTGACTTGGTTTTTTCTGCCAAATGGTCAGTTGTGTATGGATCTAGACACATGTGTATTTGGTCTGAGTTGCCTTTTATTATCTATTTTGGGGGTGTTTGGGATTCCTTATTTTTACCTCCTTATAACTTGTAACTTATGATAAGTCAAAAAAAAGTGTTTTGGTTTCCTTATTAAGTGAGAGGAAATGTTGATAAATTACGCATTTGTAACTTATGACTTCTCCTTATAAGTTATAAGTAGATGAAAATAATGAATCCCAAACAGCCCCTTTGTATTATAACGATTTTAGAGACAAGTAATCTCATGCAAACATTTATCAGACTCTTTGTAATAAACAACCTGTGTACTACAAGAGTAATATCAGTTCACATGTTGTTGTCAGTTCGGTGTCGTTTAGAACCTTTCCTTTCAGTATGCTGTTAACCTATATTTGTAATAGGTTTGCATAAATACGTTGATGGTGTTTCTTGAAAATCAGCAGACCTTTAAGTCTAATTTTACCTTGATATAGTTATAGTCGTTTTATGAAAATATAATTGTATTTACATATGACGTTTGGTATAGCATGCTTTGGTTTAATAGGTTATATCACGTTGGTAAACTTCCCCAGGTAAGCAAACGGTTGGTTGGGATTTGTGCGAATTACTTATCTTAGGCAAGAAGAGTCTACTAATGATATCCCCCTTACAGTTACTACATGCCCGTCAAAATATATAATTTTGATAACATTACTTCTTATTAAAGTAACGTCATTACTTTAGTAAAAATATTATTTGAAAATCTTTTACAGTTTAATGACTATCCTCTTAACTAGGTCTCAAATAACTATGTAATAAAGTAGCTAAAGCATAATTCCTACCTTAGGCGACTACTTGAGAATGAGAACAAGAAAAGATCAGCGGATATTTGGTAGTGCTTCGCTTAATAAGGCAACAGATAGTTAACGGGGCTTCGGAACCTCGGATCTTGCGTAAACCTCGCGAAAAGAAGCCGTCGGATCGTCGGAAGACTATAGGCACGAACTTCTAGGTTAAGTGTGTGAAATATGAGGTGTTTTGGGATGAGATGGTTCAAATCTGTAGCTTCCCTACTTATAGTCTACTTTAAGCTTCTTCGCGTCTCGTGAAGGATAAGATATAGCCGTTCGCGTCGCGCGAACCGTTATTCTGACATGTCAGGCCACGTAACCTGCCAGAATGTGTCACGTGTTGACACGTAGTTGGACACGCTAATTACTTAACGAGGTTTTGCGTAGCGCGAAGTACTCATTCGCGTAGCGCGAAACTCTTTCTTCCTTGATTTCAGTGCCAGTTACTTTTCGTATCGCGAAGTAGTTCATTTCCAGCTTTGTGTCGCACTAAGATTTATGAAAACCAAAATTTTCATTTTTGATCCTTTATCTTTCAGAATAGACATATTTAGCCCATAATTAGATGGGGCATTTTCATAGTGTTACATCCTCCCCTCTTTTAGAAAAATCTCATCCTAGAGATTTATGTAAAGAGATAAGGGTATATTCTTTTTCATCTCAGATTCAAGTTCCCAAGTGAATTCCAGACCATGTCAGGAATTACATCTAACCTTTACCAGTTTCAACCTTTTACGTTTAAGGAACTTGGTTTGACTTTCTTCAATTTGTATTAGTTCTTCTACAAACTTAAGTTTCTCAATCACTTGCATGTCTTTCAGAGGCATTGCAAGCGTTTCATCGGCTAAACATTTACGTAGGTTTGATACATGAAACACGTCATGAATTCCTTGCATCTCTTCTGGTAGCTCTAACCGATAAGCTACAGGACCTATTCTTTCAAGAATTTTGAATGGTCCAACAAATCGTGGACTTAATTTTTCTTTCTTACCAAAACGGACAACAACTTTCAAAGGTGATACCTTAAGCAACACTTTATTCCCTCTTAAATTCCAACGGTTTTCGGCGTATATCAGCATAACTCTTTTGTCTGTCTCGTGCTGCTTTCAATCGTTTTCGAATTTGAATTGTTTGATCAGTCTTTCTTTGGAAAATTTCAGGACCAGACAATTGATTATCACCAATCTCAGACAAGCATACGGGCGTCCTACATTTTGGTCTGTATAATGATTCATATGGTGCCATTTGAATACTTGTGTGATAACTGTTATTGTATGAAAATTCCATTAGAGATAGGTGAGTATCCCAACTACCACCTAAATTTATGACACAAGCACGAAGCATATCTTCGAGTGTTTTAATTGTCCTCTCACTTTGTCCATATGTTTGTGGGTTTTATGTTGTACTCAAATTCAAGCGCGTACTCATTGCCTTTTGAAAACTTCTCCAAAAGTTGGAGGTGAAACGACTATCTCTATCGGAAATGATGGATAATGGCACACCATGTAAGGATACAATATTTTCTACATATAACTGTGCTAATTATCCATGTTGAAAGATTCTTGGATTAGAATGAAATGGGCAGACTTGGTAAGTCTATCTACAATAACCCAGATTGTATCATTTTGACGAGAAGTCCTTAGTAACTTCATGATGAAATCTATAGTTATCATTTCCCATTTCTAGATCGGTATCTCTAGGTGTTGTAATAAACCCAACGGTTTTTAATGTTCTGCCTTAACTTTTGAACATGTTAAACACTTGGCAACATATAAGGCAATTTCCTTTTTCATATCAATCCAGCAATAATCATCCTTAAGATTGTGATACATCTTGTCACTTCCAGGATGCATAATATATTTTGACTTATGTGCTTCTTCTAATATCTTCTCTCGTAAACTTCATACCATCGGTACCCAGATTTTTTTCCTAACCTGATTATTTCATCATCGCCCTTAACCAATTGATTCATGGTACCATTTTCTTTTTTAGCCTTTATATTCTCTTCTTCTAGTGCTAACTTCTAAGCTTCTTTAATTTAGGTAAGTAGATTAATTTTAAATTCCAACCTCAAAGCTCGTACTCTTTTTGGCTTATCATGTTCTTTCCTACTTAAAGCATCTGTCAGAACATTGGCTTTTCCTTCATGACAGACGATTTCACAGTCATAATAATTAAATGTTTCCATCCATCGTCTTTGTCTCATATTCAACTCTTTTTGATCAAATATATGCTTTAGACTCTTATGATCAGTATAAACAGTAAATTTAACACCATACAAGTATGTCACCATAATTTCAATACAAAAATTATAGCTCCCAACTCGAGATCGCGTGGTGTAATTCCTTTCATGTACTTTCAAGTGTCTAGAAGCATAAGCAATAACATTTTTCCCTTGCATTAACACGCACCCATACCTGTGTGTGAAGCATCACAGTATACGGTAAAGCTATCTTGACCTTTAGGTAGGGCTAAGAGAGGTGCATTTGTCAGTTTCTGCTTCAGGTTTTTAAATTCTTCTTCTTGTTTCGGTCCCCATTCAAACTTAACTGATTTTCGAGTAAGTGAAGTCAAAGGAACGGCTATTCTAGAGAAATTCTGAATAAATCTTTGATAATAACTGGCTAACCCCAGAAAACTTCTAACTTGTGTTGGGGGTTTTGTTGGGTCGGATTTTTGATAAGGAAGATTGGAATCTTCTCAACCTCCTCAGAAACGGCTAAGTATGGAATTCGAGCAAGCACAGACGATCGAGCATGGTTTTTACTACTTCGAGCAAGGTTCTGAACCTTAAATGGTTGATTCTTCTAAGTGTTAAGGCTTCGAGCAAGCTACACTTCAACGAGCAAGAGTATTCTTCTATCGAGCATGGATTGCCAATCGAGCAAACACCTTGATCATACAAGTTCCAGCCAAGGGTTATGAGCACAGGATGATCGAGCACATGGGGGCGAGCATGGATGCAATAAGAGGATGTCACGTGAATCAAAGCAAAGACTTCGAGCACAGTTCAGTTACCGAGCAAGATTTACATTCGAGCATGCTAAAGATTGCTGAATAAGAAAAACTGAAGACATCAAGAAGAATGAGCTTGCTCGATGGACTTATTCGAGCAAAGTTTGAACAAGTCAAGAGGAATGAATCTTACTCAAAGGGAATATGTATTCTTCGAAAGAGAATATATTCCAAGTAAAGTCTGCTCGAGGATACTCACCGAGCACATCTAGTATAGGAAGTTTGCTTGAGCAAGGTATGTACCTTGCTCGAGGACTGTAACACTTGTATTAGATTTATCTTTCATTATGTAATGACTAGGACGTCTGAAAAGGAAAGTCAAGGTCTATAAATAGACGTCCTAGGTTACCTTTAAGGTACAGATTTGGGAAACGAATTTCAAGATGGAGGCAGGCACGCACTGATTACGAAAAACATTCCTTTTGTTCATCGTACAAGAGCCGTCGCCGTCACACAAAACCCTAGACATTCCATTCACTGTACCACTAATGTATCAATAAATATAGTGAATCTTTGTCTTTACCGATTATCATTTACTGTTTTGTGTTTGATATCTGTTCACAATCCTTCATTCTCAATCACTGGATATCCTGATTCCGCCGGGATATTCAATCGGTCTTTGAGTATTCGAGTCGGTGTGTTCTTGTCAAACCTTTTCTAAGGTTTCACCCGACGGACGGTCTGACAAGTGGTATCAGAGCTTGAGTAAGCTCACTGAAGACCACGGGACTGAGGGTTTGTGAAGAAGCTTAAAGATTCACTGTGCTCTGCTGCTGAAAAACTCAGATCTGGTGAAATGGAAGACCAGGAAGTGTCAACCAACAAGCTTCCAAGGTTGCTTGGACAAGAGAACTTCATAAAATGGAAGGTGCTATTTGAAGCTGCAGTGAACTACAACGATCCAGAACTTTGGATGGCTATCATTGAAGGGAAATATATTCCTTCAGTAGCTCCAAACAATAACGTTGTGGTTGATTTGAGAATGAAAAAGAAGGATGATAAAGCACTGTCAATGCTGAAGTTGGGGCTCTTATGGGAAATTTTAACCACTGTAAATCATCATAAAAACGCAAAGGATATGTATGACGCAGTGATTGAAATGTTTGAAGGGAACACTGAGTTGAGAGATATTAAGAAAGACCGACTGAAGCAGCAGTTGGACATATTTAAGTTTAAAGAAGGAGAAAGGTTGAAGTCAGTGTTACAAAGGTTCATGACCATTGTGAATGAAATTAGGACCACTGATTTGCAGATTTCCGATTTTGAGCTTAACAAGAAGCTTCTGTCATCTCTCTCTGGCGAATGGTACACTGCAAGCAAGTTTATAAAGGAAAAGGCAAGTTTTTCTAGCTTCAAATTGGATGATGTGATTGCCTTTCTTAAGGCTGTTGAGCATGAAATGATTGAGAATCATATGATTCGAGAGGACAAGCCAAGCTTTCAAATGAACAATGCTCTTGTGGCACCAATGGGCAATCTCTCGATCAAGAATCAACAGCCTATTATTGAGGAACCATCAGAAGCAAACTCATCTAGTAACAATCAGTCAAGATTCAATGTGCAGCTGATGGAAGATGACAATCAATCTACTGGAAATGGGCAATCTACTTTTGCACAACACAATCCAACTCAAGGAACAGATTACCAGGCATTATTCTCAATGTTCACTGAGTCTTACCATGCCTTTGTGGCCAAGAATCTGATAAACACAAGCATTGTGCAAGAAGACTTAGAACAGATAGATGCTGATGATTTAGAAGATATGGACATCAAATGGCAAGCGACTATGTTGGCAGTAAGAAGCAAGAGGTTGTATAATAGAACTGGCAGAAGTAGTTTCAATGGACCCAATGAAAGGATTGGATTTGACAAATCCAAAGCCATCTGTTATAACTGTCAACAACCGGGATACTTTGCAAGGGAATTTAACATGCCAAGGCAGTCTGGCAATTAAGTTAACCAGAATCAGTTCTATCAAATAAGAACCAAAACTATCAGCAGCAAAGGAATCAAATGCCTAACCAAAATCCCTATCAAAATTAGAATAGAACCTAGCAACAAACATTTCAACCTCAGATAAATAATCAGATGCAGGTTCACATAAATCAAAACAGACCATCTCAAAATGGTGTGAACCAGCAAAGGGATCAAGGGAATGTAGCTGTTACAAGGGTGGCTCAGGATGGAGAGTTTGACTGGAGTAATCATGCTGCTGAGATGGAAAGGGCAAATGTCGCATTCATGGCCAAAATAAATGACAAGGCTGAATCTTCCAACACCCAGGTAAATTCTGACACTCCTATTTCTGATCTTCTTGCTAAAATTGATGAATTAAATCAGGAGGTTGGAAAATGGAAAACTGAATGTGGAAGGAAGGATGTCTTTCTGACTGTGTATGCGGATAGTGAGGCTACATATGAAAGTCAAATCAAGGGATTGGAGGATGATTGTATGGTATCATATCAAGTTCAATCCAGAATTAGAATTGAGATATAAGGACTAAAGAAGATGTTTGCTGATGAAAAACTCAAGAATGCAGAGTTGTTGATTGAAATGGAGTTTTTGAAAAACCTTGTCTCTACAGGAAACATTATTGGTCATGTTGACAAAATGACAAAAGAAGAGAAGTACAAGAAGGTACCACCACCTTTTTGTGACAGTTATCCTTTGAAAGTTGATAAAGAGAGCAGAAGTGAGTATCTCAAACAGTTCAAAAATGTGTTTGATGATAAGCCTGAATTTATCAAGCAGTACGATGATGTGATTGTAGATCATGTGATGAAAAAGACTGATAAGTCAGAAACTGTGATTGATGAACAGCCTCAAGGAGTGAAAAAGAAGTGGAGTGAATACTCCAGTGAAGAAAGCAATTGTAGCTGTGGAAGCTCTAAGTCATCAAAGGGGAAGAAGAATAAATGAACAAATAAGAAGAAAAGTGACAAAATTTCTCTTCTTCCACCTATGACATCACAGGTAAGAAAGCACCATGAAAGAATGAGAAGAGAGCATGTTCCATTTGATATATGTGCTAGGACACAGCCAGTCATCAAGAAGAGAACAGAACCACAACCAGTCATAAAGAAGAAACTGAACAACCAATGAAATCTTCTTATGATCAGAGTCAATACTAAACTGGGCTGTATAACTAATCAGGGTGTAGCTGGAACGCCCAGAAAGTGGCAATAGGCTTAGGTTGTGATGTTGTTCAATGTCTAATACTTAGAACTGAACTTGGCTCATATTCCCGTTTTCCCAGCTGGGCCAAGTTGTTCGTTTACGCGTTCAGCAAACAGTTATGGGGAAATAAGTTTGGGTAAATGTATTGGATAACAAAATGATTAAGTTATAAAGAAAGTTCACATACTGGGGTCCCGGATTAGCCATGGGGCCCGTTTCCGTTTATTCAGTTTGATTTAAGAAGAAACGTGCACAATCCACCCGGATTGTCCACGTTTCTCATAGAAAGTTTCGTTTTTACTTAATTAGTCCAAAAAACATGATTTTTGATGACTATTGGTGTTTTGATATTCCCGCAGGTTCGTTAGTCGCGAACTTGCCGGTTTTTATAAAAACTGAATTTGTTTAATCTTTAAATTAGCATAATTAATTAACCGTTAATTATTAAATTATGAAAATTTAGCCACTTATCAATTAAAATATGTATATTTTTATAAAAATATTTCTGGAATTATTTACTGATTTATTAATTTATAAAAATTCATTTTATCAGCTATATTTCGCATGAAAATCATCCGTTTACCCCAAACAATTTCCAAAAATTCCACAAAAATTCTTGAATACTCAAATCATGTCCCAAAACAAGCTGTATCAATTCCAGAATTTAAAAAGCTCATGCGATATTTTTTTCGGCCCAAATTCGGCTATAAAAATTCACACGAACACATATACACAAAACACCTTTAGACTTCTCCAAATGATCCCAAAATTCATATGTGATCAAAAAATTCAAATCTGAGTTCCCGGAAAAATTACATAATTTTTGAAGTATTTTAGCTATTTTTCCCAAATAAACATCCCAATTCGGTAATAAATTCGCCAAATATTCTCGGATGGTCGAAAAATTACCAAATTTGAACAGGGACTCAATAACCTAGTCCCTAATGTCCTTGAAAAATTTCAAAGCCTAATAATATGCACATCACAACCTTAACCTAAATAGCCCGTAAGCGAGTGTTTCGGCATTACCTTAGCGGTTTTGGTTCGTTTCCGGCTTTCTAATCAACTTTTCAGGCTCTTGTGCTCCTATGTAGGCTAGATACAAGTCCTATATCACAAACCAAGTAGGTTTCATCAATAGAACAACCCTTTAACTTAGGGTTTCGGCTAGTGCACAAAAATAAACTTTTGAACCGTAAAAACGCCGTTTCAACCCTTTAATCCGTGTTTATGGCCAAAAAAACTATCAAAACAGGTTCCTTACCATGTGTATGATCAAAACATATTTATGGACCATTTTTGGTATTTTTACATGGTTAGGAATGATTTTTAGTAATCAAGACATGTTTTTATGGTATTAATCAAGGTTAAACAAGTACAAAAGTTACTTATTTAAGCTCCTTACCTTAGGGTTTGAAAGATTCTGGAAAATCAGGTTTAGATCTGCTTGGAGCTCAACTTCTTATCAACTAAAATGAATAATCAAGCTTACAAAGCAAGTTTTATAAAAAAATGGGGGTGGGGTGGGGTGGGCTGGTCCGATCGAAAGTCTTTATGGGCTCCCTTTGGGCTGTTTTGGCCCAATATTCTGATTTCTCAAGCCCAAATACGAAAAGCCCGGTCTAAATTTAGTCCGATCGGAAGTCTTTATGGGCTCCCTTTGGGCTGTTTTGGCCCAATATTCTGATTTCTCAAGCCCAAATACGAAAAGCCCGGTCTAAATTTAGTTCGGGTTCGGTTTTTGGTGCAAAAAACTTATCGGGTGCGTTAAACATCGCGAAAACGAGTGTTTTTCGGCTAGTTTTGTATAAAATTATAAAAACATACTTTATGTTTGTAAAAATCAAAAATATTTTCACGGATCGCTTAAAACATTTCAAATAAGTGTTTGGTAAGTCTTTTTCGGCTTAACGGATGATACAATACTTGGTTTGTAACTATCTTTCGCGTTTAAATCTATTGCGGGTAGTTAAACGAGCATGTTTTCGTTTAACTTGTTTGCTATAGAACTAAGGCCATATTACTAATATTTTAGCTTTTATAGATCGTATATCACTTATAGATGGCCCCCCGAGATAGCTGGGTCATAAGCTGACCCGTTCGGTTAATCGTTCGTTTGTTACGCAAAAGGCGTTTATTTGCTTAATCGGTAAATACGTACTGAGATGTACCTTGTTTTGGCTCAAATGTCACTCATTCAAAAGAAGAAGAGGGAAGTTCTTCAATATTGCCATCCAAGCTGAAGAAAATCGTTTTTGTCAAAGAAAAATATCCACAAGCAATTGATCTCAGCAAGCCAATCAAGATGGATTTTTCCAACACTTTGAATCCAAAGACATCTTTAGGATTTGACTTCCCTAAACCAAGTGACAATATCACTTAGGTATATTTCATGGGCACCAAGGATGAAACCCCAAATTTGATCAAATCCTGTGTACTCAAGATGGAAAATCAACTTGACAAGAAAGTGAAGGTAATTAGAAGTGACACTGGGTCAGAATTCAAGAATGACACTATGAGTGAATTCTGCACTTCTAAGGGTATTTTCCAGCAGTATAGTGCTCCTAGAACCCCTGAACAAAATGGTGTTGCAGAAAGAAGAAATAGAACTTTAATTGAAGCTACAAGGACCATGATTGCTGATGCCAACCTTCCTGTTACCTTCTGGGCAGAAGCAATAAACACTGCATGTTATGTGCAGAACAGGGTTCTACTCAACAAGGCTTAAAATAAGACACCATATGAAATTCTCTACCAGAGAAAGCCTTATGTGAAGTTCTTGAAGCCTTTTGGATGTAAATGCTCACTCTTGAACACAAAGGACTACTTGAACAAATTCCAGTCCAAATCACTGGAATGTTTCTTTGTGGGCTATTCAACTCATTCAAAAGCTTATAGAGTCTATGTGAAAGAGCACATGGTGGTCATTGAATCATCTGACATCATCTTCAATGAAAATCAGTTCAACAATACTGATGGTCCAAGATGGCTATTTGATCTTGAGAAAATGATCAAATCATTTAAAATCTATAGTGAAGACATGGATGATAGTATGTTCAGAACCAGCTTTGAAGAAAAAGAAAAAGAAAAACAAGTTGATCTGAACAAACTATGGACCTCAGTTGCTCTTGAAGCAAATGGTTTTGACTTTGGTAGAAACATCCAAGAAGAAGATGAAGTAGAGAGAGTTGGACAAGTGGCTGAAGTTGAAATCTCAAATGAAGGTCCAAGTGTTATTGAAAGTGAACCCATCCAAAGTCAACAACCCTCTCAGACTGAAGAAATGTCTCAGTTGCAGACGCTGTTTGACTCATTGCAGCTAGGAGGAAATGAGGCATCTACATCAGGACTCAATCATGTTCAAACCTCTGCTGAAAATCAAGACAGATCTGAAGATGAATTTACTGAGATGAATATGACAAATCTAGAAGCAGAAGTGTATGTACCACAAGTTGTTCAAACTACCTCTGTTGAAAGAAATCACCCTGCAGAGAACATCATTGGAGACCTACATGAAAGTTACCAGAAGTGCATCTGAAAGAGCAAATATCTGTCTGTATGCCTGTTTTCTCTCCCAAGTTGAACCAAAGAATATCAATCAAGCTTTAAAGGACAACAGCTTGGTGGAAGCTATGCAGGAGGAATTAGCTCAGTTCAGAGACTTACATGTGTGGGACTTAGTGGACAAGCCCAGAGGCAAGTATGCAATTGGTATAAAATGGGTCTTTAGAAACAAGAAGGATGAAAGGGGGATAGTGATAAAGAACAAAGCTAGATTGGTAGCTCTAGGGTGTCTAAAAGAAGAAGGAGTAGACTTTGAAGAGGTATTTGCTCATGTTGCAAGACTAGAGGCTATCAGGATTTTTCTAGCATATGCAGCATCAATGAACATTAAAGTCTATCAGCTTGATGTAAAATCTGCATTTCTGAATGGAAAGATAGATAAAGAAGTTTATGACGCTCAACCTCCTGGATTTGAAGATCCAATTCATCCAAACAAAGTCTACAAGCTCAACAAGGCACTTTATGGATTACATCAGGCACCAAGAGCCTGGTATGATGAGCTTTCTAACCATCTTTTAGAACATGGTTTCTGTAGAGGGGCCATTGACAAGACTTTGTTTTACAAAAGAAAGGGAAAAGATTTGCTACTGCTGCAAGTGTATGTGGATAACATCATTTTTGGCTCAACAAATGAACAAATGTGCAAATAATTTGAGCAAGTGATGAAGTCCAAATACCAAATGAGCTCCATGGGAGAAATGAATTTCTTCCTTGGACTGCAAGTGCAACAAAAGACAGATGGAATTTTCATCAATTAATCAAAATATGTGCAAGAGATTCTCACCAAGTTCAAGTGCCAAGACTTCAAGACAATGTCAACACCAATGGACACACATGAGAAAATGGTACCTGATGAAAAGGGGGAGCCAGTAGACCAGCATGAATATATCTCACAGCATCCAGGCCAGATATTATGTTTGCTGTGTGTGTCTGTGCAAGGTTTCAAGCAAACCCCAAGGTGTCATATATGCTAGCAGTGAAAAGAATATTCAGATACTTGAAAGGAAAACCAGACTTGGGAATTTGGTATCCAAAGAACTCTTCCTTTGATTTGATGGCTTATACTGACAGTGACTATGATGGTTGCAACATAAGTCGAAAATCAACTTCAGGAGGATGTCAGTTTCTTGGAAACAGACTCGTGTCATGGCAATGCAAGAAACAAACCACAGTGTCAATCTCTACTGCTGAAGCGGAGATTGCTGCATCTGCCTGCTATGCACAGGTTCTGTGGATTCAAAACCAACTGCTGGATTATGATTTGAATTTCTTACTCACACCTATTTGAATTGATAATACTGCCGCTATGTTCATTGTTAAGAATCTTGAAATTAGACATCATTTCATTAGGGATTGTCAAGAAAAAGGGCTTATAGAAATGAAAAGGGTAGACACATCTGATAATTTGGCTGATTTGTTCACCAATACTTTCTGTTAAAATGCCTAGGAATGATTAATGCCGATGAGGTTTAATTTAGGATGTGTGCTTAAGTGAGGTGTTTACTGATGATCTATGTTACTCACTTTGAATGTTTGCATGATTGACTGCGGTGCTAAACTGACTATTCTGACTATTCTGTTCTTGTGTGGAATTTCTTTTAGCTTTGATAATTACAGCTGTTAGTACTTTGATCTATGAATTTTTATGATTCTAAGTACTTCGAGCATGAATCTGTGCTTGATGATGTGCTTATTGCTCTTCGAGCACAAGCATAGGGTTCTGAAAGACTATTCTAAGTGGTTCGAGCACAGATGTCGTTGCTCAGTTGCTCGAGCATAGACTTGCTTTGGAAAACTTTTCAAGTATTCCAAGCATGGTTCTGTACTTTATGGTGTGTTTGCTGTTCTTCGAGCACAAATAACTCACACTTGAGGACACTCAAGTATTTCGAGCACAAATGATATGTTTTTGATGTTCGAGCATGGACATGTGCTATGGAAAACTTTCTAAGTATTCCTAGCACAACTCTATTGTTCGAGCACAATGTTCAAGTCTATCGAGCACAAACTCTGTAATGCTACATCTTAAGGTTGCTCGATAGACTTCCGAGCATGCTCGATGGAGTTCTGGGCATGCTCTACAGACTTAGCTGATAATTTGATGTTTTTATGCTATCTGAAAGTTTGTGCTATGATAATGTGAAAGTGTGTGCTTGGTTTCAAATGCTTAAATGACAACACCATCTTTAAAATCACTGTTCTTCGACTTAATTTTCAAAAGAAAAATGGTTTTTAAATGGTAAAGAGTTTTGATTAAGCAACATGGTTTTGGTAATCATACAAGGGAGATGATAACATTATCCAAGTTCTTAATCAGAAGCGAAAATTGTTTTTAAAGTGGAGATTGAATCCAACTAAACTGGGAAATGATAGTATATTGTCTAATCTCCTAACTCATGGATTATAGGCTTAAAAGATTTCTATTCAGTAAATTGACAATTTGTGTAGCTTCTTCTCATGAGTGTAGTGATCTAAGTGATACAAATACTATAATCATGCTAAATGTGGTGATTCATTTGAAAACTAAGGTATGGTTCCTTGCACATCTCTACGAATGATAGGCAGAAAGGCAATTATCCAATCATACACGAGCCTGTTGATGTTTTGGTCTACCAAAAATAGTTTATCAAATTATGAGCAGCTACTAAATAGCTATATATATATATATATATATTTGAAAGTTTATAATCAA
This sequence comes from Bidens hawaiensis, assembly GCF_021521415.1. Taxonomy (NCBI): domain Eukaryota; kingdom Viridiplantae; phylum Streptophyta; class Magnoliopsida; order Asterales; family Asteraceae; genus Bidens; species Bidens hawaiensis. The sequence goes on from NW_027491022.1 coordinate 4,737,046, forward strand.
AAGAAAATGAAGGAAATGAAAAAAAAAATGAAAACGAAATATGCTTCACAATCATAAATGATAAATAAATACATCATGACCTTAAGGGGCACTAACAGAACTACAAGAGTGGGGCATTAAACACTCTGAATGAAAGGAATGTAAGTCCAGATGGCTTGTAAGTCCAACGTTCAACCTTATGGTCTGATATCTATATATATTATTATAAAATAAACTGCTCGGACAAATAAAAATTTTGACCAACGCATCAGGGGGTTGAAGTCAATTCGGGGTGATTCGGAGAAAGCTAAATAAGCTTTGAGAAGAGATAAGGAACAACTAAAGTCTAAAATGTGACCATTCTAACTCAAGCAACTAATTGAACCTTAAGAATATCACAAAAGGTTATAAGAATCATGCTAAGAACCTACACCTAGTGTTAGTCTGACTTAACTTATAATACGGCTGAAAATGAGTTGGTGTGACAGTTATTGGATAATCTGATCCCATGTTGAGATCTTTCCAATGAATTGACATAACCTTTTGAACTGGATTTTGATCTCTTGTTCACCTCAAACCCAAGCTTGAGCAAACGGAATGATTTCATTCACTTGTAATCTTAATTGTTGCAAAGTTTGAGTGTGATTTTTGTCTTAACTTCTAGGCAAATGATTTTGACTTCACCACTGTTATCTATGTTTGTTCTCAGTATTTTCGAGTATGATCTAGGAATTAGACTGTACTTCGAGCTTACTTTTGATGTGTTTTGTTATCTTTGATCTTCGAGCACGAAGAAATACTTTGTTATTTTACTAAGTATCTTCGAGCATGATTGCATGAGTAAGTACGATTTCAAGTCTACGAGCACAACTGAATGATAGGAAACATCTAGTGTTTCGAGCAAGGTCTGTGCTAGGTGTCTTAGTGAGCGTGTAGAGATGATTGAGTTAAAATTTCGAGATAAGGAAAGATGATTCTATTGCTAAGAACTTTTCGAGCACACTAGGGTACCAGATGTCTGTGCTCGAGTGCGGGATTAGGAAAGATTTAGTTTGGTTTAAGGCCTTCGAGCACGCTGTACTTCGAGCACACAGGAATGCAGCTCGAGCATAGGGAATTGATATGATATATTTCTAAATATACTCGAGTAAGCATTCTATCATGTCCTTGTTTACAGGGGGACCCAACTTTTATTTTGGCTGTATACTCGAGCAAGGGAGGTACATGTAAATTTGAAATTAAGTGACAACTGTCGTGTGCTAGACGACAAACCAAGGTACTGTACCACCAAATCATTAGGTATAAAAAGGGGACTTAGAAAGTTTTTCCCACATCTTTCTCTAATTAAACCTACACGAAAACCCTCTTGCTCGTGCTATTTCCTACTTGCTCGCCGGTCTATTAGTCATTAATTTCACTTTGATTATAGCCATTAGCTCTGTTTTGACTTCAGTAAGACATCGCTGTTCGATAATCGTCGCACCGATTTTGAAATTAGGGTTTCCAATTGAACAAATTGACTAATTGTTTACTTGTTTTGTAGGTACGCATATTACTACGGAACAGAACTGATGGCCTTCAAATTTGAAAAACGGCATAATATGTGTGCTCGATTGGAGATAGATGATGACAACCGTGAGTTGGAGCCAATGATAAACTTTTTGAGAAACTCCAATCTGAGGGTGGCTTTAACTACCGACCCCACAATATACAGAAATCATATTTCGGATTTTTGGGGGTCTGCAACATATGTCAATGACGTCAATGGGGAAAGAATTGAGGCGTCGATTCTAAATCATGACATTGAGATAATTGAAGCCTCAATCAAAGCTGCTCTGGAACTTAATGATAATTTTGAGGATCAGCCGTCCTACTTCGTCCAAAAGTCACTAAGAGTCTTTCAAGAGACTATGGGCTATTAGGGAGGAGTTAAGAAGGGACAGTTTCAAAAGGGAAGTTTTCCGTTAATCTACACATTTTTGATTCATCACATTATTCAGTCTCTATCTCCACGACGAGGGACTTGGACGTTGCTAAGTCGAGAGCTTGGGTCTCTCACTGTCGCCATTCTTTACTAGCAACCCTTCAACATTTCAAGACTCATCTTTCAAGGGTTGAGTCTCTCACTGTCGCCATTCTTTACTAGCAACCCTTCAACATTTCAAGACTCATCTTTCAAGGGTTGATTTCAAATGCAGAGAAAGCCATTTCATCAAAGATTCATAATGTATCCATGTTTTCTGCAGATCTTAATAAACAGAGCCTTACCAGACATTCACAGGACAGGGCAGATTTTGAGGTTGCAAGACCCAAATATATGCAAACATATGAAAGATGCTCAGAGTAAGTTTATTAAGAATGATGACTGGGATGTACTTCCATGGTTACTCGTACCTGCACTAGGTGCTATTGATGTACCGAGGACCCATGGCAACAGTGATGAGGAAGATGATGACGGTGATGATAATGATACCGATGATGATGGTGCTGATGGAGGAGATGAGATGGTTATTAACAATGCTGCTGATGCACATGTTGTAGTTGATGAGACTGTGTATGAAATTGGTCAAGAAGCTCATGAGCCAACTGATAATGCTGATATTCGTTCTTCACCTGCCACAACTGAGCCAACTGAACAAGACATACCTATCCATCCTCAACCTACAACAGAACCAACTGAACCTACTCTCCCAACCCAAATCCCAGAACCATACCAAGTTCCTTCCCCTGAAATTGAAGATACTGAACCATTCTCTGAACCAGCTCCAAAACCTACTGCTGAAACCCCACCTTCAAGTCCAAATCTTTATGATATTGTGTGTGAAAATGCCAAACTGGAGTTTGAGAACATAATGCTAAGAGAGAAGAATGCCATTTTGGCTGCAAAGAACTCGGCTCTGGAAGCTGCACTGCAGGAGGCGTTATTGAAAATTCAAACTCTTGAGAGGCAGTATGAGGTTGAGAAGACCTCAGATGCACCAAAACAGGGGGAGAATATTGATGTTGAAGAGGAGGTTGGACCATCTGATGCACTGAATATGATAAATCAGATCTATGATGATGAGTCAGAGGTTGAGGGGGAGAAAAGTGAAGAAGATGAATTTGACAGGGAAAAGTTGAAAAGGGAAGAAAAGGGATTGCCCACACAGATGATGACTTACATCCTTTACCCAAGCATGCAGTTCAGTCTGATGATCTATTGTTTAAGGAAGATGTTATTGATAAAGACATGGCTGAAGCTGAGTCAGTGAAAACAACAATCAATCTAATGAATGAAGAGTTGGAAGCTCTGGAAAGAGAAAAGTTAAATCAAGAAGAGGAGGAAATCCCACAAGAATTCATAGAAGCCTTAATAAACATGAAGGAAAAGGAAGAGGCAGAAGAGAGGAAATTAAAGGAAGCTGATGATGCTATTAAAGCTACATTGGAGGCTCTAAAAGCAAGACAAAATGATGATACACAAGTGCCCACATCAGTTGAACAAGATGTATTTGAGCCTGAAGTGGCTGAAGAGCCTGCAAAGAATGAACAAGAAAAAGATGCAAAGCCTTTGATCACTGAGCCTGAAGAGGTTGAAGTAAATGAAGATGAACTGGGATTGGGACCAGTTATTCATGAAGAAGATGAAACCATTGAAGTCTCAGCAAGCACTATGGTTAAGTTGATTATAATGAGGGATCTTACACTGATTCTGAATAATCCAGAGAGACATCACCCAGAGATTGTGATGGCAGCAAGAAAGGCTCAACTAGAATTTATAAATCTGAGCAAAGGAGAACCAAGATTTGAAGAACATGTTGAACCAAGTGAACCTATCATTGAAGAAGTTACTGAAAGACCTGTTGACACACAAACAGTTGAAATTCAAAATGACGAATCTGAGTCTGTTGATGAAGAAATAATCCTAGAAGAACCAGAGGAAATACAACTCAAAAGAAAACCTTCATATGAAATTGAGACCCCAAAGCCAAAGAGACAAAAATCTGTGAAGAAAATGGTCTACAGATTGAGGTCAGAGATGCTTGAAGAAAAAAGAAGAGTTCAATCAAAACAAAATGATGAACCAATGATTGAGGCTCTTCATAATCTGGAAGAAGTGGTGGACTTGGATGGTGAAAGTGAAGATGAGGAAAAATTGAAGGAAGCTGAAAAGACAAATGAAGATGTTGAATATCTGATCAGCATGGGTTATGATCCTCTGTATGTTCAAAGACTATCAAAAGAGGATGTGGCAAAAGAAGCTGAGGGTTGGAGAGTAAGGAAAGGTAAAAGGGAAGTTTTGATAAAGGCTGGTCACAAGCCTGCTTTCCTGAACTTACAACCATTTGACAAGATTGATAGTTTGTACAAAAGGGCTCTCATGGAGAACCTATCTGACTATGTGAGAAAGGTGTCTGAAAGGAAGAAAGAGAAAGAAAAAGAATTCAAAGAATCAGACAGTAGCAGGAAAAGGACTGAAAAGAAACAAAAAGATGAAGAAGAATATGAATCCTTAAAGTCAAAACACAAAGATATCAAATTCCTTCAGCTGTATGGCTACAGCTACAACTTCTTGATAAATCTCTCCCCTGAAGAACTGAAAAGAAGAGTTACAACAGATTAAAGACTCTCACAAAGATCAAGAAAGTCGAGAAAAATTTGAAAGAGAGCAGGAGTTAAAAATGAGATTACAGAAGGAAAGGGAGGAAAAAGAAAAGAAACATCAAGAAGCAAAGAGATGGTTTGAGGACCCTCAAAGAATGGAAATGCTAAAAACTTTTGTAACAGATAAAGGGATATCACAAGAACAGTTTCAGAACATGCCTCTTGCTGAGCTAATGGAAATATACCACAGAGAGCAGAGGATGTATCTTGAAACACAGAGGAAACTACAGTAAGATAGAAGGAGGGCAGAACAAGAAGTTCATGCAGAAATGATGAATGCCCTCCACAAAAAGGGAGTAAAAATGTCAAGACTGGTAATGCAAACAGAAGATACAATAAAGAGATGGTATGTTGAAGAGGGTCTTGATAAGATAAAGAAGGTTGAAATGGGGAGCTCAAGCAGAACCCATAGGTCAGAGAGTGTGAGGCCTGTGCAGCCAAGAAACTTGAATTTTCCCACACATCTCTATTTTGACAGAAGATCAAAGACCTTAAGGGTTGTGACTGAAGATGAAGCAGAACATCTCATCATCTTCAGAGATGATTTGAGAAATTTTTCAAAAGAACAACTGACCAAGATGGCTAAGCTGAATTTATATGACAATCAAGTAAGGAGTTAACCATCTGGTCAACTGAGGAATGATCTCTCCAAGTTTTTGAAGGAACAAGCAGAAAAGGGATTCCCATTTCTGCAGCAGAAGAAGAGAGAGATCAGGAGCTAAGCAAAAAAAGAAAAGAGGAGGAAGAGAATCAGTGAAGTTCACATATCTGAGCTTTCCAGATCTGAATCAAAGAAACAAATAACTCTAGCAAGCAGCTCTCAGCAGAAAAGGAAGACCTTAAAAGAGTGCTTGGCTATGAGAGAAGTGATGAAGGAACCCAACTCAAGAGTACAACAATTTGGAAGAATCACATACTTAACGTACAATCAACATGATGATTCGACCACTTTGAGAAATGAGTCTGGGATACCTATTGCAGTCATAAGGGAGGATGGAGATCTGCATTATATGAATCCACAAGACTTACAAGATTTAATTAATGCAAGATTCCTAAGTGATGCCTCTGACTCCTCTGAATTTGACATGCTGAAGCAAAGAGCTGCATATGTGAAGAAACTAAAAGAAAGAGCTGAAGCCAAGAACAGAGGAAGAAGATAACAGAATGGAGCTAATGAATGATTGATTTTTATTTCTGTTTATCTTTATATTTTGTTTGAGTTGTAAAAATTTAGTTTGTAATGCCTATGTGGCAAAATTCCAATTATGTAATGAAATGACATGTACTTAAATGATTTATCTAGAAATCTGATATATGTGTAACTCTATGCAGGTATGTTTTGGTGCATCTGAGCTTGTTCCAATCTAGGGGGAGATTGTTGGGTCGGATTTTTGATAAGGAAGATTGGAATGTTCTCAACCTCCTCAGAAACGGCTAAGTATGGAATTCGAGCAAGCACAGACGATCGAGCATGGTTTTTACTACTTCGAGCAAGGTTCTGAACCTTAAATGGTTGATTCTTCTAAGTGTTAAGGCTTCGAGCAAGCTACACTTCAACGAGCAAGAGTATTCTTCTATCGAGCATGGATTGCCAATCGAGCAAACAGCTTGATCATACAAGTTCCAGCCAAGTGTTACGAGCACATGATGATTGAGCATATGGGGACGAGCATGGATGCAGTAAGAGGATGTCACGTGAATCAAAGCAAAGACTTCGAGCACAGTTCAGTTACCGAGCAAGATTTACATCCGAGCATGCTAAAGATTGCTGAATAAGAAAAGCTGAAGACATTAAGAAGAATGAGCTTGCTCGATGGACTTATTCGAGCAAAGTTTGAACAAGTCAAGAGGAATGAAGCTTACTCAAAGGGAATATGTATTCTTCGAAAGAGAATATATTCCAAGTAAAGTCTGCTCGAGGATACTCACCGAGCACACCTAGTATAGGAAGTTTGCTCGAGCAAGGTATGTACCTTGCTCGAGGACTGTAACACTTGTATTAGATTTATCTTTCATTATGTAATGACTAGGACGTCTGAAAAGGAAAGTCAAGTTCTATAAATAGACATCCTAGGTTACCTTTAGGGTACAGATTTGGGAAACGAATTTCAAGATGGAGGCAGGCACGCACTGATTACGAAAAACATTCCTTTTGTTCATTGTACAAGAGCTGCCGCCGGCACACAAAACCCTAGACATTCCATTCACTGTACCACTAATGTATCATTAAATATAGTGAATCTTTGTCTTTACCGATTATCATTTACTGTTTTGTGTTTGATATCTGTTCACAATCCTTCATTCTCAATCATTGGATATCCTGATTCCGCCGGGACATCCAATCAGTCTTTGAGTATTCGAGTCGGTGTGTTCTTGTCAAACCTTTGCTAAGGTTTCACCCGACGGACGATCCTGACAGGTTTGGGCTTTTCCCATTTCATAATAGCCTGTATTTTTGCTGGATCTACTTGAATGCCTTTTTCATTTACAATATGCCCAAGGAATTGCACCTCAGACAACAAGAATTCACATTTTGAGAATTTGACATAGAGTGTTTCGTTTCTTAATGTTCAAGTATGACTCTAAGGTGAACTTAATGATCTTCTTTTGTTTTTTAGTAGATAAGAATGTCATCAATGAAGATAATAACAAACTTATCTAAATAAGGCTTGTAGATTTTGTTCATCATGTCCATGAAAGCTGCCCGAGCGTTAGTGAGTCTGAATGACATAACAGTAAACTCATAGAGTCCGTATTGAGTTCAGAATGCTGTCTTTGATATATCATTTTCTTGAACCTTCAACTGATGATATCCAGATATAAGATCAATCTTAGAAAAACAACTTGCCCCTTGGAGCTGATCAAACAGATCATCGATTCTCGGGAGCATATCGATTCTTGATTGCGACTTTTTTCAGTTCACGATAATCTATGCACATCCTCATTTGACCTGTCTTTCTTCTGAACGAATAGAATTGGAACTCCCCATGGTGAAGAACTCGGTCTTATAAATCCCTTTTGCAATAGTTCGTCTAATTGTTTCTTCACTCTATCATTTTGGTTGGTGCTAATATATAAGGAGATTTAGCAATCAGAGCTGTTCCTAGAATTAAATCTATTCTAAATTCAACCTTTCTATCTGGCGGTATTTCAGGTAGTTCATTGGGAAATAGGTCTTTAAATTTAGAAACAATCGGAATGTCTTTCATTTTCTTAGGTTCAGGTTCCGTAGTTACATATGCCATAAATGCGAGGCAACCTTTACCTAAGCAATGACTTGTTTTGTTCTTTGAAATTAATCCAATTCTACCAGCTTCTTAATCCCCAACCATACGGATAACTTTCTTATTCGGAGTTAGTATATCTATAGCTTTCACATCGCATAAAATATGGGCTTGGTTGGAAGATAACCAATTCATTCCTAAAATTACATTAAAGTCTGCTAATTCCATGGGTAATAGTTGTACTGGTATATCATACCCAGCTAAGGAAATATAACTACATACAACTTCAGATATTTTGATTAAGTTCCCGTTAGTAATTTCTACTTCATAATGATTGTTTGATTTAGCTAGAGGTTCGTTTAATAGACTACATAATTTATAATCTATAAAACTCTGATTTCTCCTGAATCAAATAAGACTCTAGCATAAATGTTATTGATAGGAAACGTACCAGTGATCACGTCTGGTAATTCTCCCACCTTCTATGTATTAAGCATAAAAGCGTGGGCGTTCCCTTTTCTTCCATCATTCTTGGCACCACTTCCACTAGCGCCACCAGCTATCGGTCTCTTCTTAGTGCATTCAACACTAAAGTGCCCCCTCTCACCTCAATCAAAAGAAACTATCAACTTTTTCCTACAATCCTTCTCCTTGTGTCCAGGCCTTTTATAGAAATTGCAAGTTGAAAATGGGTCAACCTTGCGAATATCGGTTTTAATAGTTGGCCTCAAATATTTCCCTTCATGTCTGTTCCCACAGTTTTTACACATCGGTCGGTTAAACATATTCGACCCCTCTTCCATTTATCAAATCTCTTCCTCCCATCACCTTCTCGTTTCTGCTCATTAACATTCTTTCTTTCCTCATATCAATTTCTAATCATGCTTTCCATGAGATATCCGGCGAGTTCCATCGCAGATTCAGTTGTTGATGGCATATGTGATCGCACATGATCAGGAATTTCTTTGGGTAACCTGTAGATGTAACGGGTGACCTTGTTATACTCAGGAGTAACCAGATGAGGCGCCAATCTGCAGTACTCAAGAAATTTCGTGTTGTATTCCTTGAGGTTTGTTCCAATAACTTTATGATTCCACAATTTCGTTTGGATCTGGTCAATTTCATGTACCGGATAAAATTTTTGTTTGATTAATTCTTCAAAAGTTTCTCCACTCAAGATTGTTTAAATTGTTTCTCCTCTTCTCCTCAATCAGTGGGTTCCACCATTCCAGAGCTTCCCCTTTAAACATTTGTGAGGTATACTGGATGCTCTCCTCCTTCGTACACTTACCTATAATGACAATAGGTTCCATCTCCTCGAGCCATCGAAGAGTGACTATTGCTCCCTTATCCCCATAAAATTCTTTCGATATATACACTTGGAAATCTTTAAATGTACAGCATGTGCTGACTTTTATTCTTTTCACCTTGCTTGGTACATGATCAGCAGTTGAGCTTTCATAACCCCAATCTTTCTTTTCTTTGACTTCTTTTTTTGTTTTAGTTTCTTTCTTAGAATGAACAGAAATGCTTTGGCTCGGTTGTGCATGTTTGGTTGATTTTGCCATACTTTTCGAATTGGCAGTATTATCTTGTGTTATTTTAATTAGAGGTGTAACCGTTTCTTTAATAATTTCACGGATTCCACCAAAATACTCTTCAGGTATGACTTTATTATTTTTTGGAGTCTTTGTTTGTTTATTAATTTGACTCCCTTGGCTCTCTTGTTTCTTTTCACTACACATTCTGTGATTCAACAAAATACACGGATTCAAAACATAGTACACACATTTCTTTTATTTATGTCACATTATATATATATATATATATATATATATATATATATTACAGAGGGATAGAAATAAACATGCTTAACAACATTGTTTCCTAATTCCTAGTCCATTTCTTAACAAGATTTTTCATCCACGTTTCTTAATAATCTTATCGCCTATTTTCGTTTTCTTAATTCTTTCATTCCTTGGTTCATCCATCACCGGTTGATTGGTTTAGATATCCCACGGGTGTGGATGCTGACGGAAAAATATAGGTGGTCTCTTTTGGGTACATATATGGATTCGCCACATATGCTTGCATTTCATGATCGGGAATATTTGTTGTGTAGAATTCCTCTACCGGTTAGGCTTCCTCTCGAATTTCACTTGCCTGTTCAGATATTGTCAATATATGACCTTGATATGGTGGAAAGTAAGAAACTTCTGAATAATGGGTCGGTCCATGACTTAGTCCTGCTACAGTATGCGGATTCTGTTAACCAGGTGGTGGCGACCCGAAGTGCCACATGCTCTGGTGAGAGTGACAGTTCATCCAACTGGATGAATATGTACTAATATCCTGTTTGATTTTGCTTTGAACCTCCACCTCGTCAGATGGATGGTAGGTTGGAATTTCGGACGGATAATGTTGCGAAATGCTCTCAGAAGTATCGCTTGATATTTCTATCGGCATTTGTGGACTACCAGGAGTATATATCAGTTGGCTTCCGTAAGCCAAATAAGGATCTATTTGATCTATCGGATACATCGGATTTATCAGATTCGTCGGAATTGTTAAATTCGTCGAAATTGTCAGATCAGTTAGATTCATTGGATCAATCAGAATCCTCAGGTTTATCAGATCAGTCGGTTGCTTGTGACCAAAGTTATAGTTATTGCTGGCCGTATCAGATGGCTCCTGTTAAGGTGCAGGATTAGAAAGTCTTGCTACTCGGCGTTTTTGCCCGTAGTTGTTTGTTTAAGACATCTACACAGATTATTACTCAAGGATAGATAGACTACCAATCTTTGCTTATCCATACTTATTAAACAAATGATTAAAGCTTAGGTACTAATGTATTAATACCTAATTCGCTGAAACCGATGGCTCTAATACTAACCAGTCACACCCCCGCCCAGGCCCTAGGGACGTGACTATCAGTTGGTACCTATTTTAATATATCAGAGTAGCGGGTTTATTTTAGCGGAAGACTTTTTATATAAAAATATTAATTTACATTAAAAATCTACTCGGGAATTAAATACCCGAGTATTTGGTTACAAAATATTAATGTATTATTACAAGGATTATATTCAAAATTAAGCCATCTTGAGCGATCTTCTATCTTCATGACTCCTAATCCTTGTCTATCGATATTAGCACTTAATTACCTGCAAGGGTTGGAAAATACGGCAACTATGTGCTGGTGAAATGTTGAATCAATAAAATAATTTATAACAGTCGTTAATACAAACATAGTTTTCTATTTCACAATCTCAGGAGGAACTCCTGTCATTCCATAGATTTATACTACTGCCCTACACACACAATTCAAGGGTTCCCCGAGTTACATAGCCCCTGTTCGGAGACATCCTTCCTTTAGGCTATGTGACCCTGTTAGAGAACTGGTTATGACTGACTTGGTTTTGTATGCCAAATGTTCAGTTATGTATTGATCCAGTATTTGGTTTGAGCTGCTTTTTATTATCTATTTTGTATTATAAGGATTTTAGAGACAAGTAATCTTATGCAAACATTTATCAGACTCTTTGTAATAAACAAACTGTTTACTACAAGAGTAAAATAAGTTCAATCGGTATAAGGTTAACGTATTCACCTGTAGTTGTCAGTTCGGTGTCGTTTAGAACCTTTCCTTTCAGTATGCTGTTAACCTATATTTGTAATAGGTTTCCATAAATACGTTGATGGTGTTTCTTGAAAATCAGGAGACCTTTAGGTCTAATTTTACCTTGATAAAGTTATAGTCGTTTTATGAAAATATAATCGTATTTACATATGACGTTTGGTATAGCATGCTTCAGCTTAATAGGTTATATCACATTGGTAAACTTCTTCGGGTAAGTAAACGGGTCCTGCGGTTGATTGGGATTTGTGCGAATTACTTATCTTAGGCAAGAAGAGTTTACTAATGATATCCCTCTTACAGTTACTACATGTACGTCAAAATATATAGTTTTGATAACATTACTCTTCTGAAAGCAACGTCATTACTTTAGTAAAAATATTATTTGAAAATCGTTTATAGTTTAACGACTATACTCTTAACTAGGTCTTAAATAACTATGTAATAAACTAGCTAAAGCATAATTCCTATCTTAGGCGATTACTCAAGAATGAGAACAAGAAAAGATCAGCGGCTCTTTGGTAGCGCTTCGCTTAATAAGGCAGCAGATCGTTAACAGGGCTTCGGAACCTCGGTTCTTGCGTAAACCTCGCGAAACAAGCCTTCGGAATGTTGGAAGACTCTAGTCACGAACTTCTAGGTTAAGTGTGTGAAATGTGAGGTATTTGGGATTAGATGGTTCAAGCACGTGGCTGCCCTATTTATGTCGATTTTGAGCTTCCTTGCATCGCGCGAAGGATAAACCATAGCCATTCGCGTAGCGCGAACTGTTATTCTGACATGTTAGGCCATGTAGCCTCCCAAAATGTGTCACGTGTATCAGATTACTTAATGAGATTTCACGTAGCACGAAGTACTCATTCGCGTAGCTCGAAACTCTTTCTTCCTTGATTTCAGTGACAGCTACTTTGCATATTGCGATGTAATTCAGTTCCAGCTTCGCGTCACGCGAAGATTTATGAAAATCAGAATTTTCATTTTTGATCCTTTTTCTTTTAGAATAGACATATTTAGCCCAAAATTAGATGGGGTATTTTCACGGTGTTACAGGTAAAATATCCGTTTACCTGTTAAGTACATGTTAGTACCTGATTAGATTTTTTTAAAAATAAAAATATATAGTAATGTAAAATGTTATAGGGTTAGGATAAAATAAAACCCCACTTGAGTTGAGAAAACTCTAGAAACTCATTCTCAACCGCACATTTTTAATTAAATTTTGAATCTTGTGGTTCACAATTAAAGTTAATAAAAATTGTAAAAGTAATTTTTCTCTCTCCTGAAAATATATGTAAAAGTTAGTAAAAAAATAGAAAAACAATTTTTTTTTATTTTTCGACGTTTTGTATTAAATGTAACAACATATATTACATATGTAAAAAAAACGATGTTACATAGGATTTTCACAGTTTTATCAAGTCAAATGGGTTTTAATTCTATACATTGCGTTATATACCCTAAATAGTTAACCCTAAATTTTTATACCATACAATTGAATACGGTCCATATCATTCCAATCCAACATCAATCAGTAGACAGTGCACAAACCCTTCTCCGATTCTCCCTTTCCAGATCTCGGGTAGTGTAGTGGTTTCCCTCCACATCTCCGGTAGTCGTAGCCCTTGGATTCTCCGGTAGTCGTAGCCCTTCGATTCTCCTTTTTACCTCTCCACTATCTCTAATTCTTCAACAATTCGGCCTTCTCGCAGTTGCAGCTTCGCCACAGGTATTAACAGTTCGTTTCTTATCGTGTATACATGGTATTAACATATTCATGTTTGGGTTTGGGATACAAGTACACGATAAGTTTTCATGTTATGTACAGATATACATGTTACGTGTTCGCATCTTATCGTGTACGGGGTATACACATATGTCAGCCCTAGTCAAGTTGATTGTTTGAGTTTATTTGAGTCAAGATGTAGCACATCACACACATCCTCTTAATGTTTGGCCACACAAACACACACACACAAATATATATATATATATATATATATATATATATATATATATATATATATAAAATAAGATAGATATGCAATCACTTTAATTATGTTAATGGACCCGCTAAATTGTCATATTAAGATATTATTTTTAACAGTGCATTTTCTTTTTGACTCAATAATGTGTTTTTTTATTGTTGTAGTGTTACTTTTTTGTTAAATAATAGAGAGAGAGAGAGAGAGAGAGTGAGAGAGAGAGAGAGAGATTCTGGTGTGAATGTTTTACATATAAGTAAATAAATGAGCAAAAATTGTTTTCTATTTAGCACTTAACACTAATGAATAGGATCAAGTGATCAACTATGACCATAAGTTTGCGTTTCATCACACGGTTGCTTTGATGTTAGTCATTAATGAACATGGTGTTTGGATATGAATCAAACATGACTCTTATGAATTGATCTTTCAGAGAGATAAAACTGCTTTTGATTCTAATTGATTAAAAAGATGAATCCTCAAGCTTGTTGGTTTAGACCACACAGTAATTTGCTTGTAACGTAAATGTGCAGAAAGTTGATAGTGAATATCTGTGGAATAAAGGATTAAAATCTGCACAATTTAGTAAAGCAAATGGCTATTTATATAGCCATACATAGGGTGTGTTGGGATTGCTTATTTACCCAATTTATACATCCTGGGTAATTCCATGAATCAAACTACCCCTAAAAAAGGGGTTAAAAAGTCAAATGGGTTGAGTAGCTAAAAAGAAACACGTCACATGGGTCGAACGGGTCAAACAAGTCAAATAATAACTTAACAGGTCTAAACGATAATAAACAAATTCATCATAGTTAACAAACTAACAGTACCAAAAAAAAAATTAAAAAATTACCGCCTTTGACTTTTCATCCCCACAAGATCCCAAGGAAAAGCTTTATCAGGACATACCTTCTTCAAAACTTCTTCAATTTCTTCTCCTACTTTTAAGTTCATACATTTTCTAACAACAAAAAATGCAACAGACAAATATGTGACTTTATAAGTGACGATTTTTAACCCCTTTATAAATGGGTCAATACAAATAGCTAGGTCAGCGAAACCCAAACCAACTTGATTTAAGTCATACCAAAAAGAACCATTTCAACACGAACCCATTTTGAATTTTTTACCCATAATGAAAGCTGGTGTTACCTTGATTAACCACACTATATAAGTAGGTGCAAACATGCTTGTGATTCATAATCCTTAAAAAAAACAACATTATCCGGAATAATCGTACACGAGCGAAAGAGTAGTAATTCAAACATTATCCGGAATAATTATACACGAGCGAAAGAGTAGTTATTCACTATCCAAAATTAAATCAATATGGGTCCGACCCATAAAAGCTGCAATATGATTTATCCAATAAAGTGAGAGGAAACGACAATAAAGCCATAGTTGTGAAAAAAATAACAAATAAATAAATAAATAAGAGATATGCATACCTCTCTTCCTATGTAAAGCTTCCTATGTAAAGCTTGACTAACGTTTCACTCTAGATAAGCTGTTTCTGTCATTGTACAAATTGTTAATGATATATAGATGCAATAGATTCATGGAATTATAAATATGGCAACCTTAAACCTTCCAAAGTTGATGTACTTTTGTACCATATGACGGGCTTTCTTCTAATTCTTATTTATACCATGAATCTTCTAACTTCTGATTCATCAACTGCTGCCCAATCGGCTTAATTTTCAGTCACTGAAAACAAAAATAAATTAGAAAAAACTACGTCAATAGTCATCGATAGTTGAAACTTAAACTTACCGTTTGATAGTGAAAGCAAGGGTTCCCAATCTTGGTTATTAATTAACTCATCAGTTATCTGAAAAGAACCAAAAAAAACCTATTAGCACTCACAAAATCATTATAAACAGAAAACATAAAAAAAAAGATATTAATAGACCAAGAAGTGTTAAGTTCACACCTGACTTTTGGTCATGTAAGATTCAAACCAGCATTGATGATTCCATGCACGGTAGTTTATCTTTGATTTTTGCAAATTAAAGTTAACAGGATCAGGGAGTGCTATCAAAGAGATAATTATTCGCTAGATCCTGGGAAAGCAACTCATGAGCCGAGATAAAGATTGAAAAAAACAACTCACCAACAGAGGCCGATTGTTCGAGCTCTGGAAAAAAACATAACTATATATATCTATCATTAATTGCCTTACGAGTTGCATCAAGTTCATAATGTAGAACTTGGTAGAACTAGAAAGAACTCACGCCATCCCTTTAAATGTACATGAAAAATATGAGTAAATATATTTGGAATGAAGAAAAATAAAATAATAAGACAATACTTGTAGAAGATGATGCGCTTTGGTTTTTACCCAGTTGCTCTCTAGGGCAATAGCAGAAGTTCCCTATCTTTTGTGCATAACCAAATGAAACAATAGATAAAATACATAAAGTTGGACTTGATTGATGCATCCATTAGTAAAAGATCATACATAATCATCAAGTATGAATGATAAAAAAATTGCATTAAAGAAATAAATTTACTAAAACATTTTGAGGTTGAAGATTGTGAAATTTGTAATATTCTATTTTAATTTTCAATTCCTTAAATCTACCTTCTTTCTGAACATAACATAAAACGCCTCAATCTCCTCACCAAAACTATAAGGCCCCGAACCCCGGGTACCCCACAGTTGGTAATCATTCAAAACACTCGTAAAAATAATTAAACTTAAAAACAATTCACTTCATTAAAATAACCATTTCAGAGTATAATTCAGTGGAAAACATAAATAATAAAATAGTTCACAAAACCCGGGAATTTTTACCAAAATCAACATAGTTATCTTTAAATAAAAACTTTTAAAAGCAAATGTTTAGTAGTGAAACTTAAATTCCCGTATGCCCTTCACCGTCCAAATAGCTTCGTGCATGTCCAAGCGATAAGGCATCCTCTTCCTAACCTGAAACTCACACTAACATGCAAACAAAGTCAGCTTTAGCTAAGTGAGTTCAATTTTTAAGTAAATAACATCATTAAATAATATTTATGATAGTCATACCAAAGTTTTAAAACGTAAAAGGGTATATCCATCAAATCATCATTACCAAACTAAACATCCTCATACATACATATACAAAATGTATATGTAAACATCCTTTCAATGACATCTCTATATATATCACAGTATATATATATAACATCCACGTATAACATTAGGGTCGAGCAAACGTACAACCCAAACACCTTAAAAGGGCATCATGAACTCACCTGAAATCAATCGAACACCTACAACGAGCTAGGAGAATCCTAAGTGCACGATCACAAGCAAGGGCCTGTAAATTATACACAACACATTACTAGACTGGACCGTAAGAACACTCTTGCCTAATGGGCCGTTCAGGCCCAACACTCTGGCCCAAGGCCCAACAACTTGGCCCAAGGCCCAACACTTGGCCCGAGACCCAACAACTTGGCCCAAGGCCCAACCCTTGGCACAAGGCCCAACAACTCGCCCCAAGGCCCAACTCGGGGCCCAAGGCCCAACAACTTGGCCAAGTACCAACACTTGGCCCAAGGCACAACCACTTGGCCCAAGGCCCAACACTTGGTCCAAGGCCCAGGGACAATCAAATCGGGTCGAACGCGCGTGTAATAAACCTTAAAACCATTTATTAACGAATCAGCCCTGAATGGACCAAATTCCATTTTAAATCTTTTCATTCATCAAGATTATGGCACCCGAGTTGATAGGGTTGACGGTACCTTTTTACAACTCTTACTTTAACGTTTAAATGAAAATTCGCGCACCGCCGACTCGATTGACGAAGCACTAACCACAACAGCCCCGAGCATCAAAAAAATAGTTTTTTCCACAGCCCTTAAACCCCCCTAGGGCTGTACAACTGATTCGGTCGGTCACCCGATCAATTAACGCATCAAACTCAACAATTTGCAATTCTACACCTGATAAACCCTAGTTTTCGAACTAAAATCGATTGACCGACCTAAACACCTCCAATGACCACGAAATTTTAATATGATGTAAATGCCATACCTGGGAATCTTTCTACCCTAGAAACTCTAATTTTTATCCACCGGAAGTGGGTCAATTACACCTTGGTCGAAATCTGTCCAACGAAAAGTTTCGGCAAAATTGAGCATCGAAACGATTAGGGGTGAACAAAAAGAGTGTTGGAGATTGTAGTACATACCTTGAACTACTTCTTGGAGCTTGGAATCGATCAAAAAGTCAAAGCAATGAAAGGGGGGAGGGGCTGGAAGTGGCCGATCGGACAGGGGGCTGCACTAGGGTTTATTTTTTTTTTGTTTAGTGTTATATCATAAAACTTTTTCATTCTAGCCCCCGTAAAATAATAATAATGCAACTTGGAAGAAATGTTAAGCGATTAGACGTACCGGGATGACGTTAAGGCTTCCGAGAAACGTCGGATAAATCCCGAGAATTATACATACTCTACAATCTTTCATCCTTGAAATCGGAATTAACGGGCGTTACAAGTCCACCTCCCTTACAATGGGATTCGTCCCCGAATCCTGATGCGACAGGAACAACTTCGGATAATCCTTTATCATCTCGTCTTCGGACTCCCAAGTGGCCTCGGAACCCCTACGGTGTTTCCACTGCACCTTCACCTGTCTAACCACCTTATTCCTCAAACGCCGCTCCTGACTGTCAAGAATAGCATTCGGTTGTTCAACATAGTTCAGCTTACTG
The DNA here is from genome assembly GCF_021521415.1 of Bidens hawaiensis. Taxonomy (NCBI): domain Eukaryota; kingdom Viridiplantae; phylum Streptophyta; class Magnoliopsida; order Asterales; family Asteraceae; genus Bidens; species Bidens hawaiensis. Next base: position 4,755,223 of record NW_027491022.1, read on the forward strand.
TCGAGCTCAATCTCCTCAAAAGGCACATGGGCCTCACCATCCGCTAAGCATTTCCTCAGGTGGGACACATGGAAGGTAGGATGAATCCCCGCGAGCTCCTCAGGCAATTCCAGCCTATATGCTACCTCACCGACTTGGGCCAATATACGGAACGGGCTAATAAACCTGGGACTGAGCTTCCCCCTCTTAAGACTTCTGACGATCTTGCGCGGCCCTCATAAATGCTTTAATCTTGTCGAGCTTCTTAGTCGTAGCCTCGACCACCTCTAAACTACCCAACTACTTTTGACCAATGGAACCCCAACAGACTGGAGTCCTACACCTCCTACCATACAACATCTCAAACGGTGGCATCCCAATCGTGGCGTGATAACTGTTATTATACAAAAACTCCACCAACGGTAAGTTACGGTCCCAACTACCACCAAAGTCGATAACCCAAGCCCGCAACATATCCTCGAGAGTCTAAATGGTCCTCTCGGACTGACCATCTGTCTGCGGGTGATAGGCAGTACTGATGAGGAGTTTGGTGCCCATCTCCTCGTGAAACCTTTTCCAAAATCTGGAGGTGAAACGCGTATCCCTATCCGAAACAATAGATACCGGCACCCCGTGCCTAGAGACGATCTCACGAATAAACACATCGGCCAGCAACTCAGAATTAAAAGTCTCTCGAATCGGCAAGAAATGAGCGCTCTTGGTCAATCTATCTACGATTACCCAAATGGTGTCATAATTACCCCTAGGAGTACGAGGCAATTTAGTCACGAAATCCATAGTAAGATGCTCCCATTTCCACTCAGGTAATTCCAACGGCTGAAGTTTCCCAAATGGCTTCTAATGCTCGGCCTTAACCTGTAGACACGTCAAACACTTACTCACATACTGAGCCACCTCAAATTTCATTACAGGCCACCAATAATTTTTCTTCAAGTCTTGGTACATCTTGGTCGCGCCTGGGTGAATAGAATAGCGCGACTTGTGTGCGTCATCCAAAATTTTATCTTTGAATCCTCCATACCTCGGTACCCATAAACGACCATCCTTATATTTCACCCCGTCACCGACGTCTTCCAACAATTTCTCCTGACCCCAAACACGTTCTGACATAATCCATTCCACCTGTAACGCTTCATTCTGGACGTTGGCTATTTGTTTCATAATGTCGAGTTTGAGAATAAGCTGGTAGGATTTCACACGAATCGGCTTCGGCCTCTCCTTCCGGCTCAACGCGTCGGCCACCACATTAGCCTTACCGGGGTGGTACATAATATCCAAATCATAGTCCTTAATCAACTCCAACCATCGACGTTGGCGCATATTCAGTTCCTTTTGTTCAAAGAAGTATTTTAAACTCTTATGGTCGGTATAAATAACGCAAGGAACACCGTGCAAAGAATGTCTCCACAACTTAGGGGCAAACACCACCGCCGCTAGCTCCAAATCGTGGGTAGGGTAATTCGCCTCATGAGGCTTCAACTGTCGTGAGCATAAGCGACGACTCGACCTCGCTGCATCAAAGCATACCCAAGCCCCTGATAAGAGGCATCAGAATACACCACCAAATCATCGGTGCCATCAGGTAAAGCCAAGATCGGGGCATGCATCAATCTGTTCTTCAACTTGAGAAAAGCCTCCTCCTGTTCCGTACCCCCAACGAACTTAACACTCTTCTTTGTCTGCTTGGTCAGTGAAGAAGCAATTTTTGAAAAATCGGGAATAAAGCGGCGGTAATACCCCGTCAAACCAAGAAAACTACGGATTTCGGTTGGAGACTTAGGAGACTCCTATTCATTCACGGCTTCCACCTTTTCAGGGTCAACCAGAATACCACTCGGGTTAATAACATGGCCCTAAAATTGAACCTCACGTAACCAGAAGGAACACTTAGAAAATTTCGCATACAATTTGTGCTTCCGTAGAGCCTCCAACACTTCCCTGAGATGACCGGCGTGTTCGGTGAACACAAAAATGTCGTCGATGAACACAATAACTGAACGATCGAGCATCGGTCTACACACCTGGTTCATGAGATCCATGAACGCAGCCGGTGCGTTGGTCAAACCAAAAGACATCACCAGTAATTAGTAATGTCCATAACGAGTGCGGAAGACAGTCTTAGGAATATCTTCCTCCCGAATCTTCAGCTGATGATACCCGGACCTAAGGTCGATCTTCGAGAACCAATTAGCCCCTTGGAGTTGATCAAATAAGTCGTCGATCCTCGGGAGCGGGTACCGATTTTTAACAGGGAGCTTGTTTAATTCACGATAGTTAATGCACATCCGCATGCTACCGTCCTTCTTCTTAACGAGCAGGACCGGGGCACCCCAAGGTGAGATGCTCGGTCGAATAAAGCCCTTATCGAGCAAGTCTTCCAACTGAGCCATAAGCTCCTTCATTTCATTCGGCGCTAAGTGGTAGGGAGCTCGGGCAACGGGTTTGGTGCCCGGTACAAGGTCTATCTGGAACTCGACCACGCAATCCGGCGGCACATCTGACAAATCATCTGGAAATACATCCGAGAAATCCCGAACAATAGCAACATCACCGACGGTAGCCACCTCGGTATTCACATTCATAGCATATGCCAGATACGCCCCGCACTCCCGCTGCATCAACTTCCCTGCCTTAAGCCTGGATATAATATGTGGCGTCGCAACATTCCGATCACCGAAGACCGTAATCTGAGTCCCATCCGGGGCCCTTAGATGAACGAGTTTCTGACCACAAATGATCTGAGCATCAACATTCGCGAGCTAATCCATCCTGAGCACCACATCGAAACAACCAAACGGCATCAAATACAATCGAACCAGAAATCTATAACCAGACAACTCTATGGAACAACCTTTAATAGCCCTAGACCCGGACACGGATTTTCCTACGGAGACCTCAACGTCAAACCCATCGACTACGCGCTCGGGTGATTTGTTCAACAAGGAACAAAAAACGATAGACACAAAACTCCTACTGGCGCCCGAATCAAATAAAACTGACGCCTGTAACTCATCCAGTAGGAAAGTACCTGGGACGATATTATACTACTGCTTAGCTACACGGTCAACACATACGATTTCAAAGGAACAAGAATTTATAACGGTGGAATGAAAGCTAAATAAGGAAAAAGTACCTGAAATGACATCCGCATCCTCCTTCGCTTCCTTCTTAGAGATGTTAAAAGCCCTCGCCCTGGCCTTCGGCTTCTCATCCATCTTCCCCCTCGAGGAAGTCCCCTGCCCGGACCCCCCCCCCCCCCCGCCTTACTGAAAGGACAGTTTGATGCCAAGTGACCCGAACCCTTACAGCGGAAACAGCTCAATGTCGGACACTCGAAATGAGGGTGTCCTACCTTATCACAACGAAAACAAGTGCCAGACCCAATCCTACATTCCCCCTTGTGCGGCTTCCCGCACTTCTTGCAATTACCGAACTCCGCACCCCTTTTGAACTCAGAAGTCTCAGTCTTTACCCTTTTCTCAGACGGATTAAATTTGCTTCCCCCGGGCCACTTACCGTACGAATTTGAGTTCCATGTCTTCCTATTCTTTGGCAGCGGTAACTTCTCCCTCTGATCATACAGCGTACCTGCTAGAGTGACCACCGAGTGAAAAGAGTTCATGTCGTTAGTCAACACACCCCTACGAATATCCACCGGAAGCCCCTTCACGTACTTCTAAATCCTCTTGGTTTCGGGAGTAACCAAGTCGGGACATAAACGAGCCATCTTGTTAAACATGGTGGTATATTCCCGATGCAACATAGCACCAGCCTCCAAGGTCAAGAATTCCTGCTCGATCTTATCCAATTCATGCGGAGGACAAAACTGATCGAGAACCAATTTCTTCAACTCATCCCACGTCATCCTCCTAATCGAACGATCACCCATAGCTTGCGCCAAGTTATCCCACCAACATAGTGCCACGGAACGAAACGAGGCAGTAGCATAAGTCACCATATCATCCCCCTTGCACTTACTAACCCTCAGAACAGACGCAATCTCTCTCACCCACTGATGTGCTGCTAATGCATCTTTAGTGCCATCGAAAGAAGAGGGGTCTCACTTCTTAAAGTCACCATACGAGCAACCCCGAGTAGATACACTAAGAGTCCACACCTCATCTTCATCCCCAATCGGCACATATACTTCTTCTTCCTCTTCTACCTGCACCTCCTTACTCTTCCTTCCCTTATCCGAACCCTTACCAACCAGTGACTCCTCCATGGCCCTGACGGCCACATCAACGATCTCGGGAATGGCGCTATGGAGAACCTGGTAAACCTCATCCGCGATAGCCGCGCGCATAGCAGGATCTAAGGCGGGGTTATCCCCTTCCTCGTGAATCGGGGTGTCTTGTTGGGATGTAGGAATCTCACTCTCGGCTTTGGCACGTGGCTTACGACCACGACCACGAACACTAGAACCACCTCTCTTAGCTGCTCGAGTATTAACCATGACTTATCCCTACAAAGACAGAATTTTAACACGGTCAAGTACAAGTGGTAATTAGAACATGTAAGGTAAGGGTAAACTGCTAATGACGTTGATCAAGTGTAATTAGTCGTTTACTTTACCCGCCCGTCCTAACCACCCCTGCCCCTAACCTCGTTAGCCTTCCATCTAACACTTAAACAGTTAATCACATACCGGGAACTTTTAAATCTAAAGGAATGCCTAATTAATTAAAAGTTACCTCTTGGCGTGCAGCTACTCGCGGTGGGCATACTGGTATTTTTTCTTATAGTTTGAGTCCAAGAATTCGAGGATGCTCGGATCCCTCGAACCAAGGCTTTGATACCAACTTGTAAGGCCCCGAACCCCGGGTACCCCACAGTTGGTAATCATTCAAAACACTCGTAAAAATAATTAAACTTAAAAACAATTCACTTCATTAAAATAACCATTTCAGAGTATAATTCAGCGGAAAACATAAATAATAAAATAAGTTTCCAAAACCCGAGAATTTTGCCCAAAATCAACATAGTTATCTTTAAATAAAAACTTTAAAAACAAATGTTTAATAGTGAAACTTCAATTCCCGTATGCCCTTCACCGTCCAAGCAGCTTCATGCACGTCCAAGCGATAAGGCATCCTCTTCCTAACCTGAAACTCACACTAACATGCACACAAAGTAAGCTTGAGTTGAGTGAGTTCAAGTTTTAAGTAAATAACATCATTAAATAATAGTTATGATAGTCATACCAAAGTTTTAAAACGTAAAAGGGTACATCCATCAAATCATTATTACCGAACTAAACATCCTCATACATACATATACAAAATGTATATGTAAACATCCTTTCAATTACATCTCTATATATATCACAGTATATATATATATATAACATCCACGTATAACATCAGGGTCGAGCAAACGTACAACCCAAACACGTAACATCAGTGCATGCAAACACAAAGTAGGCATACACATCATCAGTAGTCGAAACGACTACAACATCGCCAGATATATGCCAAGAAATAATGTATATACATATATATATTTAACATCCCAAGGCCTACCATATGCTAGCAAGCCTATATAAATTCGTTTAAAACCTTTCATCATGTAAGAAAACATTTAGGTGTGCATGCTAGCCCAAAAGTAAAAGAGTAAAAAGGGCATCATGAACTCACCTGAAATCAATCGAACACCTGCAACGAGCTAGGAGAATCCTAAGTGCACTATCACAAGCAAGGGCCTGTAAATTATACACAACACATTACTAGACTGGATTGTAAGAACACTCTTGCCTAATGGGCCGTTCAAGCCCAACACTCTGGCCCAAGGCCCAACAACTTGGCCCAAGGCCCAACACTTGGCCCGAGACCCAACAACTTGGCCCAAGGCCCAATCCTTGGCCCAAGGCCCAACAACTCGGCCCAAGGCCCAAATATTGTCCCAAGGTCCAACAACTTGGCCCAAGAGACAACCACTTGGCCCAAGGCTCAACACTTGGCTCAAGGCCCAAGGACAATCAAATCGGGTCGAATGCGCGTGTAATAAACCTTAAAACCATTTATTAACGAATCAGCCCCGAATGGACCAAATTCCATTTTAAATCTTTTCATTCATCAAGATTATGGCACCCGAGTTGATAGGGTTGACGGTACCTTTTTACAACTCTTACTTTAACGTTTAAACGAAAATTCGTGCACCGCCGACTCGATTGACGAAGCACTAACCACAACAGCCCCGAGCATCAAAAAAATAATTTTTTCCATAGCCCTTAAACCCCCCTAGGGGTGTACAACTGATTCGGTCGGTCACCCGATCAATTAAAGCATCAAACTCAACAATTTGCAATTCTACACCCGTTAAACCCTAGTTTTCGAACTAAAATCGATTGACCGACCTAAACACCTCCAATGACCACGAAATTTTAATATGATGTAAATGCCATACCTGGGGATCTTTCTACACTGGAAACTTTAATTTTTATCCACGGGAAGTGGGTCAATTACACCTTGGCCGAAATCTGTCCAACGAAAAGTTTCGGCAAAATTGAGCATCAAAACGATTAGGGGTGAACAAAAAGAGTTTTGGAGATTGTAGTACATAACTTGAACTACTTCTTGGAGCTTGGAATCGATCAAAAAGTCAAAGCAATGAAAGGGGGGAGGGGCTGGAAGTGGCCGATCGGACAGGGGGCTGCACTAGGGTTTATTTATTTATTTTTGTTTAGTGTTATATCATAAAAATTTTTCATTCTAGCCCCCGTAAAATAATAATAATGCAACTTGGAAGAAATGTTAAGCGATTAGACATACCGGGATGACGTAAAGGCTTCCGAGAAACGTCGGATAAATCCCTGAGAATTATACATACTCTACAACCTTTCATCCTTGAAATCGGAATTAACGGGCGTTACAAAAACTAAAACACATACGCAAAATAGAAACATCAAACATCGATCATATTTGCCTGGTAAAGAAGGCAGACATGCGAGTGATAAAGGGTGCACTTGAATCCACTGAAAACGGCTTAAATTAGGAAGAAACTTGAAACCCATCCAATGAAATCTAAAAATAACGAAAACTGACACAAACTTTTAAATAATATCCGAAATTCAAATTATTTACCTTTCTAAGTGGATTATTGTCAAGGCTCAAAACATACAAGCTTATGAAGTGACACAGGATTGCATTTGGTCTTTAATCTTGTTCGTTGATAAAATTGAAGTCTGCAAGAAGTTAAGAACCATGATCATGAAAATAGTACCAAGCTTTCAAATAGATGACAAATTTTATAAAATTAACTTCAATGGTAACAAAAGAAGAAAGTTTCGTTCCATATAAACTCATCATTCCAAAATAAATCCCACATCATTTCAGGACTCATATCTTTACAAACGGTTTGAGACTGGGGTGTGGGGTTGGGGGTTGGGGGGTGGGGGTGGCCATATACCAAAACATAAATCACATTATTCAATTCTCAAGTGCAATAATAGTAAAACTAAATTGTAAAAAAAGAATTTGAAATCTATCGCAAGCTCCCTCTTCCAAGCTTAAAAACTCATAAGAACTTAGAAGTTGACGTATCTCATTTTTATCCAAACAGGTCCTTCATCTTTCTCTAAAACAAGCTTGCATATAGCTTCAAATCACCTTCCCCAGCAAAATTCTTGATTTCCCCATCCAACTTTTAACTAAAATTGAAAAAAAATGTAGATTGGAAATAAACTCACCTTTGTACATGAATTTGGCCTATCACTAAAGGAGGTTACACTTGGAATCAATGCAATACGCCATGGAAACTGTAGACAACAAGCATCTATTTCTCTATTTAGTATTAGTACCAGAAACTCAAATTTAAACGGATTGTTGAGTTGGGATTGAGAAACCTCCAATAAATTGATGTTTTAATGTATGAGTTAATTGAATGAACAAATTTTTTGAGCTCGTTTAACTTCCCAATTAGATTGAGAAGCCGTTTATAATAATTAATTGAAGTATAAAGTTGTGAAGTTTAGTGAGCTTTATTATATCTTCCAAACCTTTACATTAATGAAATATATATATATATATATATATATATATATATATATATATATATATATATATATATATATATAAAATTTTTCATCCTCAAAAGGGTTAAAGAGTAACTTTACAAAACATGAAGCTTAAACAAGTTGCACGAACCATTTTAAGAACGTATCGAGGCATTGGTAAACTACTTTTTTTGTTCAATTATGAAATGTCATTTTTGTCCTTATAATATAATTTTGAAATTATCTTGGTTGCTCATCATTCTTCCTTAATAATATATATAATAATAATATAAATATAGATATAGATATAGATATACTAGTCTACCTAACCAACCGAGCCCGACAAACAATTCATTCGCTCAATTTCGCACTTAATAATCAACCTAAACCAACTTAACGAACCGATTTATAATCAATCTAAACATACTTTTCAGCAATAGACCACAACTAACCTTGAAGCATCTAACCACAGACCCTCAGTTTACGTAACCTATCTGACCAAAGCGAACCTACGACACGACTCATTTAAAACCGAACTTTCGATACCCGACTCGAGTACAAATCAAAAGATAAATAAAACTAAAATTGAACAAAACAAAACAAAAATACACAGGGGCACGTACCTTGTTGTAGACTTAACAAGTAAAATATGAACACGAGGTGATTGGCAATTACACCCAAACTAAATCTGGAACCTCTATGATGATATCTTGGATGGTGATGTTGATTACGGTGCTCGGTGTGGCTAGAGATGGTGGCCGGAAGGTGATAGTGGTGGAACGAATATGGTGGCTGGAGGGTGATGATGAGAGAGAGAGAGAGAGAGAGAGATAGAGAAGAGTCGGTGGAGATGAAGATGGGCAACCCCCACCGTCGGCCATATAATTGTTCCGAGATTCAATCCGTCACACCATGCGTTGGGCATGGATCACTCCCCTGCAGGGCGTGGCACGTTATGATGTCGACTGGGAACCACCCCGCTGCGTAACGCGAGGGGCTGGTTCTACTCCCCTGCGTGGTGCTGGGGAATTAAAATATATTTAATTCTTTAAATAAATACTCTTTAAATGGCCAGCTGTCTCTCGTCCTCTCGTGATCTCGTGCAAACTCATCCTGAATTTAATTTACGTTAAGAACATACATGGAATTCAGTTTGATGCTTATAAATTGGTGCCATAAAGATATTAGTCCCTGCAAAAAAAAATACAAATAAAACAAAACACAACACGCAAAATGACATATGGTACAAAAATCTATACAAAATTCTAAACTCGGGTATCACCCAAGGCCTATCCCTATAAAGCAATCAAAGTAGGGATGCTGAGGAGAAATACATCTTCCTCGACCGAGTCAAATGACCCACAGATATAGTGCTTCAACCTATGGTCGTTCACCTTCCACGCTCTTCCCTCATTATCAACAAGCTCCACTGCACCGTGCGGGAATGCCACCTTCACCGTGTACGAACCAACCTATCTTGATCTAAGTTTATCTGTAAATAACTTCATATGAGAATTATAGATTAACACTTGTTCCCTACGCTTGTACTCTTTAATGCCCATAAACTTTCGATCGTGCAATACCTTCATACGCTCTTTAAAACTTCATAATATCGCGTATGCTTCATCCAGAAGCTCTTCTACCACATGTAATTGGAAAAACTAGTTTTTCAAAGCTTGGGGTAGATCCTGATTAACTATTTTCAATTCCTAGTATGCTTTATTCTCCAAATCAACTAGCAAATGACACGCTTTCCCATAAACCTTCCTAAAGGATGTAGTCCCAATAGACGTTCTGAACGTAGTTTGAGAACACCCACAGCGCATCATCTAACTTATCAGACCAGTCCTTTCGATCCTCGCTGAAAGTTTTCTCCAAGATTGTTTGACGCCTCTGTAAAATCCCGAAACTTTCAGGCCAGTTTCGGAAAGTTACATTACATCAGGGACTGAAAATGACATGTCTGAGTTTTAAGATCCATCAAGCTGCCCGATGGACCTAAAAGAAGACCATCACGATAGGCGATGGGAGTCTCACAAAACCCAACATATGGGTGGTGTCACGCTACGCGATAGATCAATCCTAAGGGCATCACGATACGAGACGTAGCCTCCACGGTCGTGTGACACGTGTCCAACCACGTGTAAACACGTGACATACCACGTGGTGACACGTGGCAAGTCTAGGTTTGATGTTGCAATCCTAGTGGGTGGTGTCACGATACGCGACGACCCACCATTTCATCCGTCGCAATACACGATGAATTAATACAACAAGAGGCGGCTAAAACACCCTTTGCGCTACGCGATGGCTTCCTTATTTCTCCGTCACGATACGCGACGAAATAGAAAATTTTGCCTATAAAAGAGGGTTGTGGTGAAAGGCCAGTTCATCCCAAAACACTATCACTCACACTTAGTTAGTCTCAAAGTACGTGCCATACACTCTGGCGAGTAATTTCTCAAAGTACGTGCAAAGTGGTAGGAATTCTGACGCTTTTCTCCCTCAATACCCAACGACTATTAGGATTGATGCCTGCTCTAAACTTAGGTATTTCATCCAAAATACCCGCATAGGGTAAAGGGTTCTACCTAAGTGTTTTATTATATTAGCTTAGTAGTCGCTAGTCGGGGATATAGCCCATACCTTGATCCGACATACGTTAAATATAGCTTTTTATAAGCCCAGATTATAGTCAAAATATAATGTTTCTTTACAATCAAGAAACATAAAATTTTACATGCAAGGGGTATAGTCAAATTAACGTTTCTTCTTGAAGAAGAAACCTAGTGTTAACGTTTCTTCATGAAGAAGAAACGTAAGACATATATGATAAATAAACAAAAGGGACTAAAGGTACAAATGCTTTATACAACCAAACGATTAATCAAGGTAAAGGTTATGCAAAACAGACTAAAGGCCTGAGCTTGATCTCTTGATCTAGATAGTTATACAAGGTTATTCTTGTACTATTGGTCTGAGGTAACTCAAAGTATAAATCATTAAAAGTGCTGATCAAAACAAAGGTGAATACACTCATATCAATAAACCACTTTAATCGAGTCATTTATCCATAAACCAAAGTTTACATGGGATTAAAGATCCCTAAAACTTTTGTATATGCTGGCATTCATGCTAATAATGTCTGAATCCTTACACATGTGGGCAGAGGGTAGGCATACCCCACCATGTGTGGTACAAGTTCCAATCTCATTGAGCTGTCTATAGGGCTGTGTGGGCTTGACTAATGTGATATAACTTGTACTTCGGTCTAGAGGCCCGTTAATTGTTTCAAGTATGAACTAAAGGTTTTCGTAAGTGTTTTAAGGTCAGCATGTTCACCAGCATGTGTTGCTGACACATTTTATAAAACTGTTTTACAGGTAATAGGAATAGTTGATCGGAGTTGATGAATAGTCATTAGAGGATCTGATGGCTTAGATGAAGTTTTTATAATATAAATGATGTAAATTATAGTTTTTCAAGTTTAACACTTTTGTACTAATCATCGGGTGTTCAATTCTCGACTTTTGAGTATAATAATTTTTAATCAAATACTTTCGCTTAAAAACTTTAAATTTTAATATATTTACAAAACAGGTACCAACTACTAGTCACACGCCTAGGCCCATGGAGCCGGGTGTGACAGGTTGGTATCAGAGCCACCGATTTTAGCAAATTAGATATTTACATGTACATAAGCTTTGATCAGGGATACGTTTCAATATTATAATATAGGGATAAGATAGGTTGGTACTATTTCCTATCCCTTACCATTCTTAGCCTGGTAGATGCCGTTCAAGAAATATTTTGACACTTTTAGTCATGAACGTGGAATGACGAATTGCCCAAAACCAGCTATTCCAGAAGTTGCAGGAGGGATAGCGACAATTATTATACTGAATTCTTTAGTTAAGATCGGCAAGTTGTGCCAATAATACCATACGAAAGCCAAAAATTCATTTTCCTGGCACTTAACAGATGCCGATAAATATAACAAGTGATCCTCCAACTCCCGAATATCATCCTTAAGACATTTCGTATATCATCCCTAGAATGAATTGGAAGTTGAAAATTTGACCAAGCCAGAACCAGATACATCAAGTTGGATGCAATGTCACTCAGATCAAAGTTGATGGCATTTTGGAACACCAACATACAACCCACTGTATCCAACACAGATTCAGTAGCAGGCCCATCCAGGAGGCCCAATATAAGGGTGATGCAACTCCAAGAAAGATTTAATTTACAGATAGAAGTGAACATGAATGACATAGAAACAACTTTAGAGGAGGCCTGGAGGAAGAATCATATGAGGAATTATAGGAGGACCTGGAATAAGAATCATAAGGAATTTCTATGGATCCATCAGGATATTCTCACTTGGAGGAACCCGAAGAAGAAGAGGATGATAATGATGAATGTCCATATTCAAAGAATAATATGGAGTCTGAATGTTTGGGAGACTTTAGCCTGCGTGGACCATCATTCTGTATGCCCTCACATAACATTTCGCAAGACAGTGATGTTTGAACACCAGTCAATTTCCCGCCCTATACTGGTATCATCCCTAGAATACTTGAACAAGCTGATGAAATCAGGTAGCAAGAAAAAGCTGCCGAAGCTTTCTATAACATACCATTTCAAGCAAGTCCCCTGCAAACATACCAAAATAATCATTATGACATTGTAATGATGGGTTACCGAGGTCTACCACCACAGTATGGATACCCCAACTTCATACCGTAATAAAAAAATGAGCATCTTGACCATGCTTTACATGAAACCTATTGTTAGAACATAATGTCTATTTCTAGGGTCTTAGATGTACTAGATATGATTGTATAGGGCTAAAATGTCAAATGTACAGTTTGTGTTTGTTCGTCAATGCATAAGTCTTCAAGTCAACGCATATCATGTGCAGCGTATACGATATACGCCGTATATCTTATACGGACTTGATGAGCTTGTTCATGTTTCCTATAAATAGGGGACTTATGAGTTTCTACTTAGACTTTTGGTGATTGTTAGAGACAGAGAGAGAGTAGAGAGAGAAAGTGTGCAAAGTGTCATATCTTGTATTGTTTCTTGATATATATGAAGATAAGCTTAATGTTTACTTGGATGTATTCAATCTCAATGGATTCCGCACTTTGAGGTATAAGCTATAACAAATAGGGATCCTTATTGTCATTTACTTCATGATCGCATCCCCTTTTCAAGTGGTATTAAAGCTTGTTGGCTCGTTACTAGCTTGAACACTTCAAGTTTTCAAGGTTTTTCTTTCTACATTCAAACTTTACCGTCAAAAGTTCTTCAAAATTGCACATATTGTTCTTTACCTATCCGTGACAAACCCTACCAAAGTTCATTCAATTCCTACATCATTTACATCTTCAAAAGCCAAATTTACCAACAACATGAAATTTACAGGATATGTGTTACCTACGTATATGTTGATCAAACGTAACATATACGGCATATAAAATATACGCCGCATATGTTATACTGAGATTAGATATACATTGTTAGGACATTTACGTTGATCATTCTTGTTGTTCTAACATATCCGTTGGTCTTACACTTATACGTTGACACACAGTGACCAGCTTCATATCCGTTACAAGAGACTTTTTGACCAGAAGGTTGACTTTATTCGATATGGAAAACCTAAGTGCGTTGGTGTCACAGCCATCTATTCTACTTCAGAATATAGTTTGGAAAATGAAATGAGAACTTCCAACAAGCCTCTTAAACTTCTGAAAATGAAAGACTATCCTTCATGCGCTGACAAATTCGAGATGTATGTTCAAGCGTTGAACTATGATACATGGACTGCCGTGGAGGAAGAGTATATAATTCCCTAGAATGAGAATGGAGAAAATTACAGATTATCTCAGATTGCTGATGCAAATAAAGATTCATTTCTTAAAGAGAAGAAGATGTTGAATCTCTTTCAACAGTCCATCAAAGCTGAGATCTTTCAACTTCTGCAACACAATGGTTCTTGTCACTCAATATGGCAAGTGTTGTTGAATAAAGATTGTGGAAATCCCGACATGAGAAAGAGAAAAATTGCTTTGCTAAAGAAAGAATTTGACATATTCACTCATGTTAAGGGTGAATCATTTGCTCAATTGGTTGAAAGATACTGTTATCTTGTGAATGAGATGAAGAGGTTGAAGATTGACAAGCCTGAGTATGAGTATATAGATAAACTTGCAGATGCTTTACCTGAAGAATGGGGCACTTTTATCTTAATCCAACAATCAAACCCCATTGCTTATGCCCGTCTGAATTTGGCAAGCTTTATCAAGAAACTTGAAGCTCATGACTTGGAATTGAGAAAGAAACAGAAGATGAAATCTACAGTCGTAACACAAGATGTGGGATTGTATTACAAAAATTCTCATTCAAGTGTTACTCCAAATCCCAAGATTCCTACTGCATTTTGTGCTGAGTCAATTAGTCAAGCTTGTGTTACAAATATTGCTACTACTCCTCAATATAGTAGTAGTTATTCTGGAACAACTCCAATTACTCAAGATTCTAGTTCAAAGGAATCTGATGTTATCCAATGCAACGTAGTAGTGAATCTGAAGAATACTGGAAATATGACCACTGACCCTATCAAGGAACACATGGCTTTTCTAGGATCTGTTTTAGAATCATATGAGTGTTTGGTGGCGGGTCGCATTGGAAATTACAACATGACTAAAGAGGATTATGAACAGATAGACCCAGAGGCAATGGAGATGATTAACATAAGATGGTGCATGGCTAGTGTGATAAGAAGGGCACAAAGATTTAAAGAGATTACTGGTCGAAACGTGCTTGATGGTACGTCTTCTAAATTAGGCTTTGACAAGTCTAAAGTTAGATGTTTTCGTTGCAAAGAGAAAGGACATTTCAAAAGGGAATGTACTAGCAAAAGTGTGGATGACAATGCTGCTAATCCTTTTGGACGAGAATATTATAAACAAGCTATATTTCATCGTCCAGAGGGAGAATCATCAAAGGGGAAGAAAACTTCTGAAGCATTAACCTCGCAGCAAAAGGCAGCTACAATCCAAGTTGATGAAGGCTTCAATTGGAGTTTGGTATTCCATGCAAATGTAGCTCAAGTGGTTGATGAGGACACAAAGGAGGTTATTGCTAAAAGTGTGATCAAGATGGATAAAATGGTTGATGACAAGGATGAAGTTGAGACTGAGACTCAAGAGTCTAATGATGCAGTTGAAGACAAGAATGTGAATGAAGATAGCAACAATGAAAAAGACATTTGTGATACTTCTGATGATAAACTTCCTCGAACCTATGACAAAATTCATGAAGTTCCTTCTGATTATCTTATCTCATTATTTCCTCCTGATATTGTTGAAAGTTTTGTAGGTTGCTTTTATGAGGAGGATGTACCACAAGGAAAAATTGATTTTGGCGAGGAAGAAAATGATGAAATTTAAGATGTCATCAAGTCAGAAGATGAGGAGGAGTTCGTTTTTGTTGATGAAAAGATAGCTGAGAATAATTTTATTGAAGGAGTGATAGAAGACATCACAAATGTTGACTCAAAAAAGGCAAATGAAGAAGTACTTGATCAAGTGTTTATGGCCAATGAGGTAATTCTAAACTCAAATCTATGTGAAAAATGTGAATTACCATGCTATGAATGTGATTTTAAAAATCTAGAAATCAAAGAATTAAAGAGACACTATGATAAATCTTTGTTTAATTTAAATGTTGTTAATGAGGCCTACATGAAGCTTCAATCGTGTGAAAAGGGTCTTTGGGAAAAGATTTTACAAAACCAAAAGACAATTTCAATGCTTAAGCACACGGTTGAAGACAAACAGATTGCCATTAACAGACATATTGATGAAAACACAACACTCAAACTTGAGCTTCAAACACTCAAGATTGAGACTAAACTAGTTAACTTGAAATTGGTAAGCTACGCTGTGTCGTCCTATGTACTTGATCACATTATCCCCAAAACATCATCAAAGAGTGAGGATAACGAGACCAAGAACTTAAGAGAAGATTATCATGCTGTGCCTCCACCTTGTGGAATAATTATGTTCCAAATAAACCAAAAGGTTTGAAAAAGGCACTCAATGTGGAAATAAACATGCCACAGCATGATATTTCTAAGTCGATTATTGATAATGAGAGTTCTGGTTGTGATTCAGCAACTGGAATAAAAATGGGAGAAGCTGTGTTGAAAGAGGAAGTTGTTAAACCCCATGGTTTGGGTAATCAAAAGAATGGTTTGGGTAATCAAAAGAGTGGTTTGAATAATCAAAGGAAGTAGTTATAAACTCGACAAGATTTGCAAACATGCAATCTTCACGAGTTAATAAATTTCAAGAGAAAAAGATAAAATTTGTACTTGGTAAAACTTCCAAGTCTGAAAAGGAAGTTGAATTCAGAAAATAGTCAAATGATGAATTTTATCGTTTGAAAGCTGAACGTGATCATGTTGAATCAACATCTCATATCAATAAGTTTATTGATAAGAAACGTTGTTTTGGTTGTAATGAGGCGGGACATTTGTTTTATGCTTGTCCTAATCGATACAAACAAGATCACGTTTCTATTCAAAAATCTCAAATGATTGTGAGCAAGAGACCTGGTTTAGGTTATATGTGTGATAAGAAACCAGGCTGTGTCATTGAAAATGTGAAAATCTTGAAAAGAAATGAGTCAGTGGATGCTAAAAGGATTGTTTAGAATGATTTGTTAAAATTAACAATTTCAAAAATAAGTAAAACATCATTTTATAAAAAGAAACAATCTGTTGGTTAAAACTGGGTACCAAAATCTGTTGTTAAAATGCCTGATTGTGATGAGAAAGTGAAATCTACATCTGAGTCACCAACATTAAGGGATAATTCATTATCATGTGATTCAGAGGTTGATAATGATAGGTTGTTGTTTAAACAATTTAAACAATCCAAGACCAAGAAGGCTTGGGTTTTCTTGTTTCACTAATTCGTTAACTGTATGTGCAGGGGCTTCCAAGATCCCACGATTCTCATTGGATAATGGATAGTGGAGCCTCTAGGCACATGACAGGTACTATTTACTTGCTTAATGATGTAAAATAAATAAGAGGAGGGTATGTCGGTTTTGCTGGTAATCAAGGTGGACAGATTGTTGGTGAAGGAACCTTAACAAATAGAAAGGTTACATTCAAGAATGCCAACTATATTTCGGAGTTGGAATAATCTACTTAGTATATCACAGATTTGTGATAAACAATTCTCTACACACTTTACTGATCGAGAGTGTTTGATTTTGAAACCGGGTTTCAAAATACCTAAGAAATGGATCATTATGCATGCTCCTCGTGTGAATGATCTTTATGTCATGAACATGAGTTCGACATCTACTTCATCAGGGTCTGCTCAGTGTTTCATCTCAAGAGCATCTGAACGGGAATCTGTATTATGGCATCAAAGGATGGGACATATAAGCTGGAGATCTAGATACATTGCAGTAAGACTGCCGACATTAGCTAGAAGTTCTTGAATCCATGAGTTTTTGTCAACATGGCTCTCTTCAAGCTCTCTAATGCAAATATCCTTTACAGATGAGTCTTTTTCAAGCTCAAAAACTCTGTATTGTAATGCTTGAATATCAACAGGCTCAACTTCTATATCAATCCTGTTGCCCTTGTCTTGAAAAAACTTGTCTTTCATGGCCAAAATATGAGCCACCTTCTCAGCTACACTTGGGCTTTCTTGATCAATCTGAATAAACGATCCCGAAGGTTCAGTGTTGGAGTAAATATGAGCCTCAAAGTCAAACTCGTGCATAATGTCTTCCAGAATTGGTTCCTAAGTTTGCTGAGCGATGGTAGATGGACATTGAGCAACTTGAGCCTCAACATTTACAGGCTCAGTAATAGTTGGCAGTATAGTTGGTGTTACTTTAGTAGCTAGCACACCTGGTCTCGGATCTTTCTTTCATCTTTTTCATGGAATGAAATCGACGGTAGGCTCTTCTTCAACCTCATCTTCTACTTGTGTCACAGTGACTGATTGAGGAGGCTTCAATGCAGTCGACTGGAGCTGTTCTTTGAATGCTTCGAATTCTTCGAGTTGTTCAGCAGTGGGCACAGACTGTTGTATCTGGTGCTCAATCTCCATAGGTTGTGACAGAGAACTATCAAAATCATCATCATCAGATAATACCTCAAATGCAGTGACAGGCCTTTGAATACGAACCATATGTTCCTCAGCAACAGCAGCACCAACATTTCCCACAATCCCATCGGTTTCTGCAAATCTTCCAAATTTTACCAATAGATGAAGTCCTTGATATACTACTTTCGTCCCTTTCCTTAACTATTTCATTAAGCCGAAAGTGCTTGGTCTCAATGCCTTCATATCGAGCGTCTCCATAGATTTGATCAGATCAGGATAGTGAGAATCAAAGATCATCTGTAGAAATCTCGGGTACATCAGAAACATTTCTTTGTTTTTCCCTTGAAGGTTGCTCATCATTCTTTTTCCCTTGAAGGTTGCTTATCATTTCATCGAACACGAACTTGTAGTAGTTGTAATCCCAGTCCATGATCAGAGCAGTAACAACTGACATCTGATTAAGGCTTATCTCATCATTACCCCCTTTACGTCCCGAGACACACGTAAAGAACGTCTGAATTAAGAATCTCCAATACGGATGAAAGAGCTTCTTGATTGCAAGAGGGTAAGCTCCTTTGTAGTTCATTCTTCTAAAGATCACAGCAACATCATCAATAGGAAACTCTGTGGGATAATGAGGTTGATCCTCGAATAATAGCACCTCATGGATGATGGATTCAGAAACAATAACAGGCCGTGTCTGAATGTTCGACTCAATTACAGCTATTCCTCCGGCACCTCTTAGATTGATAGACACATGTTTCCAGAAGTCATTCACCATCTTCTTGCATATGACAAGATTGTCTCGTGAGGCGTGGGAAATCTTGCAGGTGTTCTGGCCAATGATCATGGATTTGAATTCCTTGTAATTAGGAGGGGGATCAACTAAGCATCCGGCTACATTGTGAGTGTCAATGAACTTCAAAGGCACCTGATCAGCCATAACTACAACAAACGAGTTAAATTAGTGATACATCAAATAAAGTTGACATAGACTTTGGATTTCACATGTTGTGTTTTCGGTCCACAAAATATGTTTTTGGTTCAGTATTGTGTTTTTGGTCCAAAAAAATTCAGAAACATCGAGAACAATAAGGTTTACGGACGACCGAACAGATTCTCAGTCAAAGTTTGACCGAGAACATAATTGAACCATAGGATCTCTGGTTCGACCAAGGTCGTTCGGTCAACCATCACCAAAAACGCTAGAATTCATTCTCTTCATCTCCCACGTCATGTCAATCACCATCGGAAAGCTACTTGTAACTTCATGAAAAACTCACACCCTAATCAACCCTAATCGTTCAATGCGAACATCTAGACGAATAACATCTCACACATCAATCGTTTTAAGATGACCCCACTAATTTCGCAACCTTAATTCAAGGAATCGATTTAATTAAGTTTGGTTACCTTTGAGACTTGACGAAAACGAAACGTGAATGTTCTTTATGCAATTTGGAAGTTTGGGTATTTGAGAGCGAGAGTATTAAGAGACTTTGCAGATTTAAAACATTACTGATAGCAGCCAAAACCACCTTTTAAACTTCTGAAATAGAATCATATGGGCCGAGTGTCCGGATGGGCCGAGAACACATGACAATAGAACACTTTAGGCCAAACAGAGTGGCCCACTTATCAAAATCAGCAGTCGTCAAATTTTATGATCTAAATCCGTCCCGATTCATGTGAAAAATGATTTCTTAAAGACTTTTGTTTCGACATGAGTAAGCATGAGGTAAAAAATAAAATTTAAAAATAAAATAAAATAAAATAAAATTAGAATAAAAATTAAACTAAAACAAAAATAATTTACCTATCTAGCCTTCAGTAGATTTAACATATTTTGGGATCAAATTTCAGCTATTTTAAAACAAACAAACCTTTTTAAGAAAAGATCTGAACATGAAATCAGATTGATTAAGATACTTTCACAATGTTCCATTTTCAGCATTATTGTGACATAGTGAAAAGGTTGATAGCAGGTAATTATCATGATTTTCATTGCGCCAGTGATAAGATTAGATTCAGTTAGGCATAAATATTATATGGACATCACTTATGGACCTATGATGCCCCTTATCTCTTCTCAAGGCTTATTTGGCTTTCCCCAGATCACCCGAATTTGACTCCAAACCCCGAGTGCTTGATCAAAAAATTTTTGCTATACAAAAATAATTTTAAGCTTTAAGGTTGAACGTTGGACTTACATGCCATCTGGACTTAAAAGCCTTACGTTCAGGGTGTTTTGGACTTACTTGTATGCCCCACCCCTGTAGTTCCCTGGTGTCCCTTTAAGCCTTTTGAAAAATATACTTGGATGATAATAATTTACAGAATGTGTGTGTGTGTATATATATATATGTATATATATATATATTTATAAAGATTTTTAGCGATCTAAACACTAGCAGGCTTTTGTATGACTGGGTAATTACTTTTGTGCTTATCATTCGGAGAGATGCATCTAGGGACATGCAAATATCTTCAAAATGACTCTCCAAAATAAGTTTAACAGATTTAGTTTATATCTCTTCAAACTTTTACTTATCATGGAAAGCTACCATACACATCAATGACTAATCAAGAGCCTTTTTAGCCTAATAACTTCACAAGTTAGGCACACAAACTCAATTTATCTATCATTTTTCAAAGATTGGATAAATTTTCATTTGATAACTTAGAAGACAATTTTAGATTCAATCACCCCAGTCACCTTCAGTCTTCAGGTAAATGACTATCATATATGTCTACAGGTAGACAATAGGACCAAATATATATTAATACATGTCCTTCAAACTTAGGCAACCGCCATAATTTTCAGTGAAAGAGCCTAAAATCAGATAGGTAAACCAAAAACTTATATAACCTTCTTATATTCAGTCGCCCAAGTCACAGCCCAAGTCACTTTCAGTCCTTAGGTTAATGGCTATCCCGTTAGTCAAGAGCTGACAACAGGACCCAACATGAAGATATGTCCCTTGAACTTGAGTAAGCGGCATATTTTTAAGTGACAGAACAAAGCGATTTTTTTATTATTAACACAAACACACACACTCTTTTTATATTTTTCCTTTTTGTCCCCCTAAATTTATACAGAAATTATGATAAGCAAAAAAAAAAAAAAATTTATGTACAAAATTTAAACCTCAAAAATACTCAGTCATCAAAACGTAACATCTTAAGAAACCCTACAAGCACATTGAATCTGGCTGTTCCGACTGGTTTCGTAAATAGGTCTGCCACATTATTATCAGTGTGGACCTATTCAGATGAATTAACTTCCCGTCGTAACAGTCACGAATAAAATAAATTTTGATATCGATGTGCTTAGTTTTAGAATGCTGAACTGGGTTTTTAACAATGGCAATGGCAAAATCATTATCACAGAAGATAGGAGTGTTAAGAAATTCCATACCGTAGTCCAGCAATTAATGTTCTATCCAGATAACCTGTTAACAGTAGGCAGAAGCAGCAAGATACTTAGCCTCAGCAGTGGATGAGGACACCATTTGTTGCTTCTTGCATTGCCACGAGACGAGTCGATCGCCCAAGAACTGACATCCAGCAGACGTAGATTTCCTGTCAATATGATCACCCCATAATTGCTGTCAGCAAAAGCGTACAGATCAAATTATAAGTTTTTGGGATACCAAAGACCAAGATTTGGTTGTCCTTTCAGATATATAAAGATACATTTAACAACAATTAAATGAGAGAGTTTAGGATTAGCCTGGAAACGAGCACATTGATAGACTGCGAACATGATGTCAGGGTGACTGGCGGTAAGATACATTAAGGACCCGATTATCGATCGATAGTACGTTTGATCTATGGGTTTTCCTTTAGGATATGATGAAAGATAAGGCCTTTCAGCCATAGAAGTTGTCGTGCTCTTGGAATCTTGAAACTCAAACTTTGCCAACATATCCTCGACATATATCCCTTGATGTAGTAGAATGCCTGTCGAGCTTTGACGAACTTGCAAGCCCAAAAATGTCGTCATCTCCCCCAACGAACTCATCTCAAACCTTTTGCTTCATAACTTCCTCAAACTCAGAGCAGAGACCAGTGCAGGTAAAGCCGACGATGATGTCATCCACATAGATCTGAACCAAAGTCAGATCTTCTCCAACAATCTTGTACCCGTGCTTCAAAAGATGAGCTGTCAACGTCGCATACCATGCTCGAGGAGCCTGATGAAGGCCGTAGAGCGCCTTATCCACCTTATAAACATAAGACGGATGCTTTGAATCCACAAACCCCGGTAGGTGATCCACATAAATTTCCTTCTTTACCTCACCATATAAGAACACTGTCTTGACATCCATTTGACAGACCGTGAATCCCATGTAGGATGCATATGCAAAGAAAATTCGAATGGCCTCAAGTCGAGCCACTGGAGTGTGAACCTCAGTATAGTCCAAACCTTCAACCTGACGAAAACAACGAACCACAAGCCTTGCCTTGTTTCAAACAACAATTCCAATATCATCCTGCTTGTTGTGAAAGACCCATCTCGTATCCAGTGATTTCTTCCCAGCGGGTAATTCGACCAACCTCCAAACCTTGAGTTTTTCAAACTTATTGAGTTCCTCATGCATGGCGTCAATCCAGCTTGGTCTTGTAGAGCCATGTCAACTGTCTTAGGCTTAGTTTGTGAAATAAAGAAAGAATGCAAGCAGTTGTTGATTATTCCAGTCTGACTTCTGGTTGAGACGCCAGCTTCAAAGGGACCAATAATACTGTCAATTGGGTGACCCCGTTGAATTCTTGATGGAATAGAGTGATCTGGAACAGAACAGTTTGTTGGATCTTCGAGAGCTTCTATGAGTGGGTTCCTCCATCCCGATGTCGCGGTGCTGTGCAAATACGAGGTACTGGCAACATACTCATTCGAAATGGCATCAGGGAATAGAGTGCTACCAAATATCTGACGAATGACACTCTCCCCCTCCACTGGTGAAGCCTCTGCTATAGAAGGCTCTTGTGGGGATACAGTCTCGGTGACAATCTCTTCCAGATTCTCTGGTGACGACTGAGGGATGTCCCGAGATTTGGATGGGTCGACGCTCAGCTTAGAGACTTTTGAATGTCAGTGGGAACATCTTCCTCATCATCAACAACAGTAGAAGTCCCTTCCCGTGAGTTTTCTGTATCGACTACTGGAAACACATTGAATGGCTTAAACAGTTTGTCCTAGTCAAATAACCAGTTAGGCCCCACACGAGCATCACTCTCATTCTTTTCTAGCCAGCGCACATCATATGATTCGATGATCTATTTCGATGCCTTGTTGTAGACTTTGTAGGCAGTTCGACCAGCATAACCAACAAAGTTACAATCATCTGCATTGGCTTCAAACTTTGTAGTCGATTCAAGATTTAATAAGGCACACGGACAACCAAAGGCTCGAAAATGTGCAACTGTAGGCTTGTGACCGTAAACAATTTCATAGGGGGTCTTCATCTGAGATTTATTGATCAACACTTGATTTTGAATGTAACATGCAGTGTTGACAGGCCAGAAGAATAATGGTAACTTTGAATCACATAACATCATCCTTGAAGCTTCGATCAAAGTTCGGTTCCGTCTTTCAGCAACACGATTTTGCTGCGGAGTACGTGCTGAGCTATACTGACGAAGAATTCCCTTTTCGGCACAAAAATGCTTCAGTGTAGAGTTCTTGAACTATGTGTCATTGTCACAGCGAATTCCCTTGTGCTTCAAATTCAATTGATTTTCCATAAGCAGCACAAATTTCTTGATCAATTCTGCAGTCTCACCTTTATTCGACAAGAAGAACAACCAAGTGAAGCGAGAGTAGTCGTTGGTGATGATTAGACAATGATTATTACAAGAAAGACTCAAGACATGAACTGGACCAAACAAGTCCATATGAAGCAACTGAAAGACGCTAGAAATTGTATTAATCAGCTTTGGCTTGTGTGCTTTGCTATGATGTTTGCCTAAAGCACAAGCCACACACTTCTCGATTGTCACAAAATCTCTAACTGGCAGGCCACAAACAATGCTGTTTTCGCAAATGGTTCAGGGTTTTGACATTTTCATGACCGAGGCGACGATGCCAAAGCATGGCATTATGTTCTGACACTTTAGAAAACAGACATGTAATTTTGTCAGGATCGTTCTTGTTCATGTCGATCAGGTAGGCAATATCTTTTCTCTGAGATATGACCAAAACCCACTCCTCTGGTATGATGATACCAGGTTTCAGAATCAAACATTCCTTGTTAGTAAAGTGAGTTGAAAAACCCTTGTCACAGATTTGTGACACGCTGAGCAGACTGTGCTTCAATTCCGAAACATAGTTAACATTTTAGAACTTCAGAACACCATTACTCACAGTACCCTTTTGAGTAATCTTCCCCTTTTCTCCTCCCACAAAGGAAACATATCCTTCATTAAAAATTTGAATATCACTCAGCTGAGATATGTCCCCCGTCATGTGCCTGGAACAGCTACTATCAACAAACCATAGCCTGATGATATTTCTTCATAGCTGTTCCTACACAATGTGCGAGATTAGTTAGTTTTGGGTACCCAGTCCATAGCAGTTCTAGGTAAGCCTGACTTGCTAAATCGTGTTACGAGTTGCCATGACATATCATCATGATTATCAAAAATCAAATCAAAAGACATTGAGGACTTGTTGCCGGAGACTTGGGCAACCATTTGTATTTTGGTTTGTAACCTTTGTGATTTACACAAGTGGTTGACTTGGTCTCCGGTTTGCTAATAGGAGACAAGTTCGGATTTGAATTTTTGAATATTTTAGGTTCTGAGGCCCACCTTGGTCTCGAGCCAAAACCGTGTTTCCATTCCGCTTATGAACCATAATAGGCTTGGTCTGATGAGAACTTGACCTATCAGCCTTGTCTCTCCTCCAATAACCATCAGAGGGCTTTGCCTTATAATACCTCATTCTATTTGAGGTAAAATTCTTGTAGGTATTTTGAGGCATAGTCCTTTGATAGTGTCTGTAGTATGGAACATACGGGAGACGAGAACAATTTCTAGCAATGTGATCGGGAATGCCACAGTTGAAACAGGTTTGCCATTTAACGTAATATTCGTTGTGGCCGATTCCCGGTCTTGCTCTGCTGTGTGAGCTTGCTTGTTCAGCTTTGGACTTAGCATTAGAATTTTAACATTTACCATTACCAGAACCTTTTTCTTTCACAAACTTATGTGACAAATGTTTATTTTGACTTTTAAGTTCATCAGATTTATTAAGAGACAGATCACTGCCTTTTGAAGTTTTAGAAAAAGTAACCAAACAATTGTCTTTGATCTTAAACACAGAGCCCACACACACATCAGTAGCATCATTGTTTAAAATAGGCAAAATAGGCAAATTAAAAGAAATAATACAGTCAATGGGCGAGTCATCATCCTCATGTAAGGCCCCGAACCCCGGGAACCCCACAGTTGGTATTCATTTAAAACACTCGTAAAAATAATTAAACTTAAAAATAATTCATTTCACTAAAATAACCATCTCAGAGTATAATTCAGCAGAAAACATAACTAATAAAATAAGCTCCCAAAAATTCCAGGAATATTGCCCAAAATCAATTCAATTTTGTTCATAAAACTTTTTAAATTAAAATGTTTAAAAATAAAATATTCCATCAACGTACGCCCTTCACCGACCAAGTAGCTTCGTGCACGTCCAAGCGATAAGGCATCCTCTTCCTAACCTGAAACTCACAATAACATGCACACAAAGTCAGCTTGAGCAGAGTGAGTTCAAGTTTTAAATAAATAACATCATCATCATCATCATCATCATCATCATCATCATCATCGTACTCAGTATATCCCACCAATAGCAAAGCTATGGTAGGGTCTGAGGAGGGTAAGATATAGACAGCCTTACCTCTACCCCATAAGGATAGAGAGGCTGCTTCCGGTGAGACCCCCGGCTCGATAGTAGTTTTGCATAAAGCCTTGGACATAAGGCACATAGCACTCAATCATCGGGACACCGGCTGATCGGTGCATGTACCCTTGTCTTTCGGCTATCAACGCCACTACATGATGCCTGATTAACCGTCCATCACTTTTAACGTTATTTTCACGAGATTAGTAAAATAACGTCAAAATTAGTGCAATTTCACTTTTGCCCACCCGAGGGTTCACACATATATACATCATATGTGCGCACCGCAAGCAGGGCTTAAATAAATAACATCAATAATAATAATCATGATAGTCATTCCAAAAGTATTAAAGTAAAAAGAATACATCGGTCAAGCCATCATCATTGATAAATAATCATTCTCATATATATATATATATATATATATAAACATCCTTATAAGTACATCCCTATATATATAAATATATATATAACATCCAAGTAATAACATCAGGGTCGAGCAAACGTACAACCCAAAATCGTAACATCAGGGTCGAGCAAATGTACAACCCAAACACGTAACATCAGGGTTGAGCAAACATACAACCTAAACACGTAACATCTCATCAACGCATGCAAACACAAAGTAGGCATACGTAACATCAGTAGACGATACGACTACAACATCACCAAATATAGGCCATACAATAATTTATATATATATACATACATACTATAACATCCGAAGGCCAATTATATACTAGCAAGCCTATATAAAATAGTTTAAACGTTTCATCAACAAAAATTGTTTAAGTGTGCATGCTAGCCCAAAACTTAAAAAGAGTAAAAATTGGCATCATGAACTCACCTGATACGAGACACGGATTCACCCCAAGCTAAGAAATCCCTAAGTGATCCCAAAACCCAAACACCTGTCGGTTTACATACAATCGTTACAATCGACATCGAAAGGACTCGTTTATTCTACGAGACGTTCTAACATGGTTCGAGTTACCTAAACCCTCGACCTCATAAAACTAAACCACAACAGCCCCCGAGGCCTCACATTCACCACAACGACCCTTAGACACTCGGAAGCACTAGGTGATACCAATACGTGCGTTTAGGAGTCGTCTAGGCCGTTAACATCCAACTCAGCCCCCTGTGGACCCATTATGATAGAATCACAGCCAACAAGTCCACACGACGCCACACGAGTCAAACGGGTCGGTAACCCGCAAGTACGACACACCAACTACTCAATAAACGCAATTGCGCGTTGTAACGACCCGTTGGAGTAACCGACAACCAATTCATCCCCATAACTTATAAAAAATGAATTTTGAACAGCCCGTACGTCAAACCGAGTGTCCCCGAGCTGAATTGGTCGTTAATCACTTCAACTTTTGCGTTAAACGCACCAAACTACAATTCTAGTAAACCGAACACTAACAATCAAGCTACAACCAGTTGACCAATCTAACGAACACCAATGAACACGATACTTAAGTATGTTATACTAGACATACCTAGGAAGATCTTGGTGCAAAAACTCACTTCAAACAGCCTCGACAAGAACACAATTGAATACCCACCGGTTAAGCCTAAAACGAACCTATCGATCAATAACAAGTAAAACGTGCAGATTTTAGCATGCGAAGATGCATTTAATTACATAGGATAACCTTTGAAATAAATTATTAATTTTTTACCAGACTTTAATAAATGTCTTAGGTTTATAAAAATATTTTTATTATATTTTTCTAGTGGACAAAACAATTATAAAAATTCCTCCAACACACAAGATACGTGCAGCTATTTTAGTGCGCAACAAAATGATTTTATTTTTATAAAATTCAATACCGAACCAAATTAAACGATTCTAGTTGGGTTTGATTCTTAATTCAAAATATTAAGTTCCAGATGTGGAATCAACTAATTTGGACTTGTTGAAAAAGAGTTATGATGTCGGGAAGACAGACCAGAGTCCGTCATCCCGCATAAGCTTTGACACTCGATTTTATAAATTCATAAAAACCATTCAAATCTCGTCCAAAAATTACATATTATACCTTTCTGGAAACTAGACTCAAATTAGAACACCATGGAATCAAGAATCGATCAAAAATAATGGATTATCATCACGTAACAGACCCTACAATAAACGTATACGTATCTGTCAGCAAACTGTTATCATCAAAACTCAACCCTAACCTGTTCAATAACGGGTTAAATGGTGAAAAAGACTTGTATGGACGTTAGATTAATCTTTAATTGATGTTTTACGCTCACGAATTGGCCGGAAAATGAAAAAAATCGCGGGGTGGGGGGGGGGGGGCAGAGAAGCTGCCGATCAGACAGAATGGGACTTGGGTTAGGTTTTTATTATTTTTTTAAGTTATAAACAAACATGTTACACACTAGCCCTTCTAGTTTAGGGGATATGGAAACTTGAGAGGAAAGATTAGATGACTTAACGTACCGGGGAGATGGTCGGGTCAACGAGAGATGCCGGATAACTCCCGAGAAACATACATACTCTACATGCTGAAAATCCTTAAACCGAAAAATTAGCGGGCGTTACAAGTCCAACCCCCTTACAGTGGGATTCGTCCCCGAATCCTGATGCGACAAGAACATCTGCGGATAGAGTTTCATCATCTCACCTTCGGACTCACAAGTAGCCTCGGAACCCCTACGGTGCCTTCACTGCACCCTTACCTGCCTAACCACTTTATTTCTCAGACGCCTTTCCTAACGGTCAAGTATAGCAATAGGTTCCTCAACGTAGTGTAGCTTACTATCAATCTCAATATCATCAAGAGGCACATGGGCCTCTTCATCCGCTAAATATTTCCTCAAATGGGACACATGAAAAGTAGGATGAATCCCCACGAACTCTTTGGGCAATTCCAACCTATACGCTACCTCACCAACACGGGACAATATACGGAATGGACCAATAAACCTCGAACTCAGCTTCCCCCTCTTACGAAAATGGATAATACCCTTCCAAGGAGAAACTTTCAACATAACCCGATCCCCAGCCTCGAACACAATTGGTCTTCGCCTTTTATCTGCATAGGACTTTTGGCGATCCTGAGCGGCCTTCAAACGGACGGATCGGTACAAAATCCCCAGATCATACTCCTTACTCAACTCCAACCATCGGCACTGACGCATAATCAGTTCCTTTTGTTCGAAGAAATACTTTAAGCTCTTATGTTCGGTATAGATAACGCAAGGAACACCATACAGATAATGTCGCCACAACTTAAGTACAAACACTACCGCCGCCAGCCCTAAATCATAAGCAGGATAATTCGCCTCATGAGGCTTCAACTGCCGTGAGGCATAAGCGATGACTCGGCATCGCTGCATCAGAACACACCCAAGCCCCTGGAAAGAGGCATCAGAATAAACCACTAAATCATCGGTGCCATCGGGTAAAGCTAGAATCAGGGCATGCATCAACCTGTTCTTCAACTCGAGAAAAGCCTCCTCCTGTTCAGTACCCCAAACAAACTTAACGCTCTTCTTAGTCAACTTGGTCAATGACGAAGCGATTTTTGAAAAATCGGGAATGAAGCGGCGGTAATAACCCGCCAAGCCCAGAAAACTACGAATTTCGGAGGAGACTTAGGAGATTCCCATTCGTTTACGGCTTCCACCTTTGCAGGGTCAACCAAAATACCACTCGGGTTAATAACATGACCTAAGAACTGAACCTCACGTAACCAAAAGGAACACTTAGAAAATTTCGCATACAATTTGTTCTTTCGCAGAGCTTCCAAAACTTCCGTAAGATGACCGGCGTGATCGGATTCACTTTTGGAATACACTAGACTGTCGTCGATGAACACAATAACCAAACGATCGAGCATCGGTCTACACACCCGGTTCATAAGATCCATGAACGCAGCCGGTGCGTTGGTCAAACCGAAAGACATCACGAGAAATTCGTAGTGCCCATAATGAGTGCGGAAGGCAGTCTTAGGAATATCTTCCTCCCAAATCTTCAACTGATGATACCCGGACCTAAGGTCGATCTTCGAGAACCAACTAGCTCCTTGGACCTGATCAAATAAGTCTTCAATCCTTGGGAGATGGTACCGCTTTTTAACAGTGAGCTTATTCAATTCATGGTAGTCAATGCACATTCGCATGCTACCGTCCTTCTTCTTAACGAACAGGACCGGGGCACCCCAAGGTGAGA
Organism: Bidens hawaiensis; assembly: GCF_021521415.1. NCBI lineage: Eukaryota > Viridiplantae > Streptophyta > Magnoliopsida > Asterales > Asteraceae > Bidens > Bidens hawaiensis. The sequence goes on from NW_027491022.1 coordinate 4,785,465, forward strand.
TGCTCGGTCGAATGAAGCCCTTGTCGAGCAAATCTTCCAATTGAGCCATAAGTTCTTTCATTTCATTCGGTGCTAGACGGTAAGGGGCTCGAGCAACGGGTTTTGCGCCCGGTACAAGGTCTATCTGGAACTCAACCTCACGATCCGGCGGCACGTCTGACAAATCATCTGGAAATACATATGGAAAATCCCAAACAATGGGAACATCATTAACGGTAGCCACTGCGGTTTTCACATTTATACCATATGCTAGATATGCCCCGCAGCCCCGTTACATCAACCTTCCCGCCTTAAGCATGGATATGATATGTGGCGTCGCACTATTCCGGTCACCGAAGACCATAATTTGGGTCCCATCCGGGGCCCTTAGACGTACAAGTTTCTGACCGCAAACGATCTAAGCATCAACAATTGCGAGCCAATCCATCCCAAGCACCACATCGAAACCGCCAAGCGGCATCAAGTAAAACCGCACCGGAAATCTATACCTAGACAAGTCGATGGAACAACCCTAAATAGCCCTAGACACGGAAACGGACTTTCCTACGGCGACCTCAACCTTAAACACATCGACTACGCGCTCGGGTGATTAATTTAACGAGGAACAGAAAGCAGTCGACACAAAACTTCTACTGGCACCCGAATCAAATAAGACCGAAGCTTGTAATCCATCAAGTAAAAAGGTATATGGGATAACATTACGCTCCTACTTAGCTAAACAGTTGCACATACATTCTTGAAGGAGTGAGGAATTTAAGCGGTCAAGTACCAAGGAACGCAGAGTGACAGCATGCTACGCCTCAGCTAAACAATTACGAGCAAAGCGTTCGAGAGGATGGGAAACGAACAGGAGAATTTAGGGAATAAGATGAACTTTAACGCTAACGACTGAGTTAGCCAAATCCTATCCCTACAAAGACGGAACCCTAACATAGTCAGACACAAGTGGTATTTAGAACATTGAAGGTAAGGGTAAACTGCTAATAACGTTGATCAAGTGTTATTAGTCGTTTACTTCACCGGCCCGTCCTAAGCACCCCCTGCCCCTAACCAAATTAGCATTCTATCTAACACTTAAACAATTAATCACATACTTGAACTTTAAAATTCAAAGGAATGACTAAAAAATTTAAATTTACCTCTTGGCGTGCAGCTACTAGCGGTGGGCATACTAGTTTCTTTCTTACAGTTCTAGTCCAAGCATTCGGGGATGCTCGGATCCCTCGAACCATGGCTCTGATACCAACTTGTAAGGCCCCAAACCCCAGGAACCCCACAGTTGGTATTCATTCAAAACACTCGTAAAAATAATTAAACTTAAAAACAATTCATTTCATTAAAATAAGGTGTCTGGGAAAGATATTCATTCTACAGTGCAAGATCAGAAGATTGTGGTAAATGAAGATTTGATTAGGAAAGTTTTGGTTTTCGGGGATGAATCATCAGATCTAGTTGATCTGGATGAAAAGCTGGTAAAAGGATGTATGCTTCTTATGGGCTACAGAGACTCTTTGAATAGATTAGCTTTGAGGAAGACTGCACTGTCAAGGCCATTCATGTATCTTGTTCATATTGTGGTTCATTGCCTAGGACATCGTAAAGGAGGTTACGAGCAGATTCTAGATTACCAGATGAGCACGATGGCTGATTTGTGCTTGAATTTAAAGTACAATTTCTCCCAAATGATTCTTGACAACATGAAGATGAAATTCGGAGATGATCAGTGGTTGCATTATCCGAGATTTGTTCGGATGTTTGTTGAGGAGTTGTTTCCTAATGTCAAGAAGGAAGGGCCTAAGATTTTTCTTGATCATGTAACTGGCAACAATCTGGCCAAGCTAGCTTCGTATAAACATGTGAAAGAAGCTGATATTCCTAAGTTCAGAGGATTATTTGGACACCTGAAGAATCTTGATTATGTTGCGCCATCTGATAATAAATGGTTTGATATGGGTGAAGAGGAAACTCAGAAGGAGAAAAAGAGAGAGGAGGATATTAAAGAGATGATGTGGATTGCGTCATTGAAGAAATTCCAATATAAGGGTGTTGGAGTATCTAATCCCACAAATCAGAAGCCCTCAAATAAACATTCATGGGAGGATATGAGGAGGGAGTATCGAGAAAGGGTTTTTGGGATGAAAAACTGAAGATTGAAGATCGAATACGAAGCAACATCCAAGGGGGAGTTTGTAAGAGCATAATGTCTATTGCTAGGGTCTTAGATGTATTAGATATGATTGTATAGGGCTTGAAATGTAAAATGTATGATTTTGTATGTTTGATTAAAGCATAAGTCACAAGTACCGCATATGTTATGCGGCGCATAACATATGCGCCATATAACTTATATGGACTTGGTGTAGTACATGTTGTTGCCTATAAATGGGGGACTTATGTGTTATTCAGCATACTTTTGGTGAATGTTAGAGTGAGAGAGTAGAGAGAGAAAGTTTCCTAAGTGTTATATCTTGTATTCTTTGATGTTATCAGTGAAGTATATGCTTAATGTTTACTTGTTGTGTTCAATCTCAATGGATTCCACACTTTGAGATATAAGCTGTAACATATAGAGATCTTAATCGTTATATACATCAGCATAGCATCCTCTTTCACAATCCTCAACTATTACTTCATCTACACATGAAGTAAACACATTAGAATTGTTCACCCGGAGGTTGATTCAGTTGCCGTGTCTGAACCAGCCGTGCCCTTGTCGGTTGCAGTTGAGTTACCATACTGCGAAAATTTTTCTTTTCGTTTTTTTCTTCTTCCTTGGTAAGAGGAAGTCCAGTGTAATTGTTATTATATGGAGGGGGAACCATGTTGTACCCAATACCCACACCCTTATTTTCTTTCCATTTCAACTGATTTTCTATCATCGACTCAACAACAGCACTAGAGACATCAAACTTTTTAAAGTTGAATACATTATTTTTGAATTTATTTGTTAGCTTTTTATTTCCAACCTTAATGCATCTAACTCGGCGGTTAGTTTAGCAATTTTCTTTCTAGCATCTAGATGGTTATAGCATTTTGTGTTAAAATCCGATTGAAGTTTAGAAAATCTTATTGCTGTGCTTCTATTTTACTTTTAAAGCTTTTTCAAGTTTCTTAAGTTTGGAATTCTCATATTTAATACCCTTCATTTTCCTAATTAAGTTACTATTGTGAATTTTATACAGTCCTACTTTATCAATGCATGATTGAGAGCATAATACATGACTTACCTCAAAGGATTTTATGGAGGTGAAGACCATGAAAGCATGCTGAAGATCCCTGACCTGCTCCTTAGCTTCGTTCTCCTCTTCTTCCTAATTCGTCTCAGAAAAATTTGCAACTTGATTGTTGATGTTCAACGCCGCCATCTGATCCTCCTAGGAGAAGTTTTGAGCCACCAAACCACGCTCACCCACACTTGAACTAGCCATGTTCTCTCCTCTTCCACCATTCACCGGAACCATCGCCCTCTCTCTATTTCCTTCCTTTGCCGCATCGGTACACTCACGAGCAAAATGACCCGGCTCATGATAGTTGTAGTATCTCAAGGAACTCTTGTTAAATCCCACCTTCTAGTTTGCAGGCACGTTCCAGTTGTTTCCGCCTGTCCTTTTGGTGAAATTTTTGGCTCTAAACACAACCATGGCGATTTGCCAAGATATGTCAATCTCCTCCACATCATCAGGATGTATCTGATCCAGCTCAGCAACCACAACAGGCTGTACCAGGTCTCTAGCAAGAAAAGCATTATAGCAGTTCATAGAACCTGCCATTAAAGCGATGTTCTCTTGTGTCTCCTTAGGAATGGTAGGAATCTGAATGGGAGACTGGTTTGAGGTAGCCATAGGAGTTTGTGATTTCGGTGCAGGAGCTTATTGTGGAAAGAAGACAGGAGCAGTTGGTGTGGGTTGTGTAATGGGTTGAGTTTGAGCGGACTTGAACGTGGAAAAGGTCTGTTGAGACGGCTACGATTGAGCTGGCTAACCCTGGGATAACAGTGAGAAACTATCTTGTGAAACGAGAGCATTATTGGAAGCAATGCCATAACCAGCAGTATTATAGGTGTTTGCATGGTTGATTGCATGATGTTTGTCAACCATATCACACGCCTTGATAATTGCTATCACCTCAAAAAGTGTTAATATTGAAAGATTGTTAGTCTTCTTAATAACAGCCACATTCAGATCCCAGCTCTGCAGCAATGAGTTGACTAGCTTATTGTTAATCTCTGCAGACGTGAGATTTATATTGGCCGATCTCCTCTCCGTGACTAATGAGATGAACCTGTGAAGCTATTTTTCAAGAGTTTCTCCCAAGACATAGCTAAACATATTGAATTGTTGTCTTAGGAGATCCTTCCTACTTCTCCTCATGTCTTGATTTCCCTCAAACACTTCAATAAGAGCCTCCCAAAGTGCTTTAGCAGAATCCAACTCTCTAAATCCCAAGGCAATTTCAGGCGAAAGTGCCATGGTCAAAGTAGCCAGGTCCTTTTCATCCTGCTCAACTTTATCAAAATCAGTATCTGTATACGACTCAACTGGCTTCGTCTCCACTTCATCAGAACCCTCTCTTTGATACGTGATAACCTGAGGACCTCGAACTATGCTCCTCCACAATTTCGCATCCTTTGCCATCATATACTTCTCAAACCTGAACTTCCACTCAGCAAACCCTTCTGAAGACAGTACACGGGGCACGCGAGTGGTAGTCCCCATGATGGAGTCAAAATCTTGATGTAGAGTAGCATTGGAAGACGTGCTAACAACAGATTGATCCATAATAGCCTTAACTGAAAACTGTGAAAAGAGAAACCGAAAACAGCAAATGTCTTCCGAAAACACATTAAGTTGACCGAAAACGTCGAAATCAATCCGAGAATTTGAAAATCTTCCCGAAAACCTTGAAATCTTTCCGAAAGCCTTGAAGTTTTCTCGAAAACCCTGAAGTTTATCTGAGAACCTTGGAATCTTCCCGAAAACGTCAAATCTTCCTGAGAGCCTAACAGATTCATTGAGAACTAATAACAGTTCAAGATATGGTAGTCTTTGAATATTCAACTAAATCCTGAGAATAATGGGATTTGAATTAAACACAAGATTTACCAAATTCTATTCCAAAAGCTTCTCACTAGCCGAAGAACACGAAGAACAGTTCTTCAATATCCAGCAATCTTCAACCAAAAATGCACTCGTGAATCACCAGTCGAATCCTTGTTATCACCAATAACCGAGCCTAGAGTACGTCTATAGGCTCTGATACCAATTGTGTGTCCCGAGACAGGATCTTTCAATGTGATATAAAAATAACTCAATGATTAGGCGAAAACTAATCACCGAGAACAATCTAAAACACTAACACAAACACAAACACAAACATAGATGATGAATAAGCTTCAAAACACACGTATATTGTTACGTCGGGTGCTTAAGCCCTTAATAAACTTACATGGGTGTCTACTATCTTTGGACGAACAACCCTACAATATTAAACACATATCCTATATATAGAATACGAACTAGGCCCAAAACTAACTAAATCCCACCAAGATCAAATGATCTCGGTTTACATAAATAAGCCCAACTAAACCCAAAAGGATAAACCATAAACTTTGACTCAAAAAAACTCAAAGAGATGAAATTGCTAGAGAATGACTCGTGTATATGGCTGAAAGAAGACACGCACCAAACTTCTATGCCTACACTGATATATTGAGGCAGGTAAACCAACTTGAGAGGTACAATAGCTTTGTAAGGTACCATGGGCCTGTGTGTTCAGTTGCAAAGGAAGGGCTATAACCGAACTAACCAAAGAATACCTGGCCTCATTCTCAATGAAAACAACAAATTTGGATATGTGGGATGATGAGGGAGTTAAAGTCCGAATTGAGGTAGTCTGGTACAACACCTCAGTGACTCAGTTGGGAATTGATATGGGGATTTATATTGAAGATGAGACAGACACGACATTATGGTATCAAGCTGGGACCACCTTTTCAGATGAAGATGACAAAGAAACTGTAGAACCAGGAAACACCTGAATACAGACATGGGTTCAGTTAAGTTATGGTGATACAGACTATAATCCAAGCAGCACCAAAAGCACCGCCCATAAGGACCCACTTTTTCGCTACATTCACCGATTGTTGAGCCACAGCATGGCCAAAGCGAAGGGTCGTGAAACATAAAGATCTGTGAGCCCTCTACTGCATTAAGAGCCAACTACCTTGCCATATAAATTATCTTTTTTGTTAGCTTTTTAGGACAAATGCAAGTGCAAGAAAGCCCAGGACACCGATCTTTGGAGGGCCGTGGATTTACAAGCTTTATAGAACATATCAAGATGACTTGGAAGGAATCCGAAGGCCAAAGTCGATCACCCTTGACCTCGATTATTGTATCAACATGGGTATGGTCCAACAGATTTCCAGGGATCCACCAGAATGGCGATTCCAGGACTTATATAACCAGATTTGGGATCCCGAGGATCCGACAGACATGACTTTGCAGAATATACCCAAGAGGAGGGGAGGATCACCATCATGCCAGTCCCGTCGCCCACCTATTCCAACCCTAGCGGACCAGGACCAACATCCGCCGGTTCCAGCTCGTTGCATCCCAAATGATTTTCATTTGAGGGGCTGCGTAATTTGATAGATCGCTATAACACTAACACTTCTGCCTCTATTGATAGGTTAGCCAGGCAGATTTCAACATCAGACGCACAGCGTGCGGCCGAGTACGCGGAGATGAGGCAGGACATTTGGTACATGGATGGCCGCATGGACTGACAGTGGGGTCCTTTCAACCCGGAGGACCCCGGTAACTTGATTAATAGCGGTAATAGCAGGTTCAGGGTGTGGGAAAAAGGGGCGGGTGGTGGTAGCTTTATGACTTTCTTTTGTGATGGTTATGTTTTAAGACAATTTACTTTATGCTTGGTTGTAACTTGATGATGGTGTTGGTCATTTGTTGGGCCATTTGAACGAACTTTTAATATGCCCATCGAGGTCGAGTGTGGAGGGTTCCACATTCAATTTTCTTTGTTATTATCTTGTATTTGGATGTTAGTTGTGTGCAGTTTTTAACTTTAGGAAGCACTACAGGGAAATAAACGAAAAACAGGGGATTCTGAACCGAAATTTCGTTCGACCCATAGGAAAGTTTCTTTCCTACTTACCCTCCATGCCTCATTTTATAGCTTTATGAATGAATCAAATTGAGGACAATGTGAGATTCATGTGTGTAAGACCCCGAATCCCGGGAACCCTACAGTTGGTAATCATATTCAAAATTCACAAATTTTTAAAAAAACAAAAGGGAGTTCATTTTATTAAAACCATTAAAGAATATTAAACAGCGGAATTTACTAAGTATCAAAATGCCCAAAACTCGGGAAAAGGTTCCAAACAATAAGCAGCGGAAAAAGGTGAAGTATCCAAAGAAAAATCTCAAACCCGGGTACAAGTGCCCAAAACGAATTAAATGTAAATAAAATGTCTGTTTTATTTGAAATCCTTGACCAGGAATACCTTCAACCGTCGAGCACGTCCAAGCGGCAAGCATCCTCCTCTAAACCTGAAACTCACACTAACATACACACAAAGTTAGCTTGAGCTGAGTGAGTTCAAGTTTAATAATTGACATTTAAATAAATCATTCCAAGGGTTTAAATATAAAAACGGGATCTGGACAGTTAGGCCATAATAAATAATAAGTATTCATACTTATATATCTATATAATTATATCCCTATGCTTAATATCTAAGTAATAACATCAGGGTCGAGCACACGTACAACCCAAACATGTAATATCCAAGTAATAACATCACGGTCAAAAAAAGGACTGTGGGGAAGTAGATTGGGGTAGGTGGCAAAAAAAGGAATTTAAAGAACTAAAGAAGAGGCTCACACAAGCTCCAATCCTTGTTCTGCCCGATGGGGAAGTAGATTTGGTAGTTTGCACTGATGATTCATATCAGGGGTTAGGTTGCGTGTTAATGCAAAGAGGAAAGGTCATAGCTTATGCATCTAGGCAATTGAAAGTTCACGAATATACGTACCCAACGCATGACCTAGAGCTAGCTGCTGTAGTACATGCTCTTAAGATCTGGAGACACTACTTGTATGGTACCAAGTGTACTATATACACGGACCATAAAAGTTTGAAATACTTCTTTGAGCAGAAAGAGCTGAACATGAGGCAGAGAAGGTGGTTAAAACTGATAAAGGATTATGATTGTGATATCAAGTATTACCTGGGAAATGTTAATGTGGTTGCTGATGCCTTGAGCCGGAAGAACGCATAAGTTATCGCGACAATAAAGTCTTATAAGATGATAATCAACTCTGATTTCTTTGAAGACATCAGCAAGGTTCAGTCAGAAGTGTTGGTAGATGAAGGGTTAATGAAGAAAGAAAGGATTTTTGGGCAGCAGAACGAGTTGATAGATAACACTCATGGTGTAAAGACTAGGTTTGACCGAATGTGGATCCCACGACATGGGAAAATTAGAGGTCGAATCCTAGATGAGGCCCATAAGTCCCGTTACTTGATTCATCTAGGATCCACCAAGATGTATCAAGACTTGAAGAAAGACTATTGGTGGCCGGGTATGAAGAATGAAGTGGTGGATTATGTCAGCAAGTGCTTAACTTGCTTGTAATTCAAAGCAGAACACCAGAAACCATATGGAAAGATGCAGTCGTTAGAGATACCCGAGTGGAAGTGGGAACACATCACCATGGATTTCATAACTAAGCTACCACGTACAGCTAAGAATCATGATACCATATGGTGATTGTGGATCGTTTGACGAAGTGTGCTCACCTTTTGCCTATACGAGAGGCTATCTCGTCAGAAACGTTGGCAAATGTGTTCGTCAAAGAAGTGGTTACAAAGCATGGGGTGTCGTTATCGATTGTGTCAGACAGGGATACCCGCTTTACTTCAAGATTCTGGAAGAAGTTCCACGAAGCCATGGGAACAAGACTAAACATCAGCACGGCGTATCACCCTCAAACAGATGGGCAGTCTGAAAGGACTATCCAAACCCTTGAGGATATGCTACGTGCTTGTGTGTTAGACTTTGGAGGAAGCTGGGATGATCATCTGCACTTGGCAGAATTCTCATACAACAACAGCTACCATTCGAGTATTGGTATGCCTCCTTTTGAAATGTTGTATGGAAACATTGCAGAACTCCTGTTTGTTGGAGGGGAATTGGTCAGAAGGAGATTGGTAGTCTGGAAGTTGTGCAAGAAACCTCCTCAAGATTCGATCAGATCAAGGCAAGAATGAAAGCTGCTCAAGACCGTCAAAAGTCGTATGCGGATAAGCGGAGACGGCCCATTGAGTTTGATGTTGAAGACCACGTGATGCTTAAGGTCTCGACTTGGAAGGGGATTATTCATTTTAGAAAAAGGGGAAAGCTGAGTCCAAGGTACATAGGGTCGTTCAAGATCGTGGCCCGTGTGGGTGAAGTGGCTTACGAGCTTGATCTACCCGATGAGCTAGAAGGAATCCACTCTACCTTTCATGTTTCTCACTTGAGAAAATGTCTAGCTGACGACACATCCCATGTGCCACTGCTGGACATTGAGGTGGACGAGCAATTGAATTATGTCGAGCAACCCATTGAAATAGTCGACCGCAAGGAGAAGCAGCTTCATCGTAAGGTTATTCCCCTAGTAAAAGTGATATGGAAGCATCATAAGTGATCAGATGCCACTTGGGAAGTTGAAGAAGAGATGCGCAAGTTTTACTCGCTTTTGTTTAGTAGTAGTGGTTAGGTTTCGGGGACGAAACCTCTTTTAAAGAGGGTAGACTTGTAACATCCAACTTTTGTTAAATAAATAACAAAAAGTTTTGTTAATAGTGTGTGTCGTTAAAATAGTCTTGTGTTAAGTGTTTGGGAAGTAGGAATTGGGAATGGGTGGTGGAACCCATGAAACCCCCTCTATATATAACCCAACCACTTCTTCCTTTTCTTTTCCTTTCTCATCCAAACACAAAAACACACACACACACTCAAGAACACACACACTTTCTCTCTACATTCCGGATCCAAATCCGTGTAAAAAGAGGAAGAATCTCGTGTGTAGACATCATCAAATAGCAAGAATCATCGTCCAGATCTACGTATTGTCCGGATCTGAACTCGAACCCGAAGCAAAGTTAGTCGTGCACAGCTAAAGAAGGGCATTACTATTAACGGCGAGAGAAACCGACTTTAGGTGAGTTTCTAGCCCCTTTATCTGTTATGTTTTTGGGGCTGTGTGCATACTCCTTTGTGATAAGTTGTTAATACACATAACTTAAATGGTAAGTGTATGATATGTGTATGTTATATGTACGACTAAGTATTGAATGTTATTATGGAATGTTTATACGAATGAATATGTACATATACGTATATCCATGACCAGAAGATATGTAAAGTATGCATGAATGAAAATGAATGTATGAACAAGTGACGTGATAGGTATGGTTATTGGAGGCAAAGGGACCAGTCCCTAAAAATATCTGAGACAGAAGGGACCAGACCCTGATAATATCTATGACAGAAGGGACCAGACCCTGATAATATCTTAGACAGTAGGGACCAGACCCTAATAATATATGTGATGGTAGAGATAGAATAGCTTATGGTAAATTACATGGCCTTATGAAAGAAAGTATGTAAGCATGTGTGCATGTATATAAAGTTTGTATGGAAGAAGTAAGAGTAAATAAGGTATGAATACGTATCTTCGGATGCGTTTGAGTAAAGCTATGAATGTATAGTATGTTAAATGATTAACTAGAACTCACTCAGCGTAGCTGACTTTTAGTACGCACGCAGGCAAATAGATTGAGGCAGCTGGCTTGAAGAGGGACACATGGCATGGATGGATGAGATTGGCATCTACGAAGAAGTGTCATGACTGTTTTAATTAATGTTAATGGAAAGACAATTTGTATGTTAAGACAAAAATGAATATTTGTAATGTGATGTTTGAAGTTTTAAATTATTCCACGAAAGTTTAAATTAACTCTGATTTTAGAACTATGTTTATGAGTAAATCCAACACCAAAGTAGGGTTACCGAGAACGAGGCCGTACATTTTTGGGCTAAAATGGGCCAATGGGAGCCCATTAAGACTCCCGGCCGCCACCAACCTTGAATATTATTATTTTGCTAACTTTCTTAGTAAGCTACAATAGATATTTTAGAAACCAAATTTTCTAGAACATCCATATTCAGCTGCTCTTTCACACAACCAACAAAAAAACCAAGGTATTTTAGCTATGTTAAATTAATTTTTTTATGTTTAATCAAGTTTAATTCTATATAAACATAGTTTGATTACCAAAAATCATTCCTAACCATGCAAAAATCCTAGAAACGGTTCAAAAGCATTTTTTGATCATACACATGGTTAGGAATCAGAATCATGCTCTTTTTTTGGCCATAAACACGGATTAAAGGGTTTAAATGGCGTTTTTACGGTTCAAAAGTTCGGTTTAATACCCTAGCCGAAACCCTGAGTTAAGAGGCTGTCATGATGATGAAACATGATTATTTTGTTATATAGGACCTGCATCTAGCTTGCATAGAAGCATAAGAACCCGAAAACTTGATTAGAATGGCGAAAACGAACCAAACCGCTAAGGTATTACCGAATCACTCGATTACGGGCTGTTTAGGATTCGATTGTGCGCGTTTCTTCTCAAATCAAACTGAATAAACAGAAACGAGCCCCGTAGCTAATCCGGGACCCCAATGTATGATCTTTTTTTATAACTTAATCATTTTATCGACCAACACATTTACCCAAGCTTGCTTCCCCACAACTGTTTCTGAACGCATAAACGAGCAACTTTGCCCAGTTAGGAAACAAGGAAACTGAGCCAAGTTTGGTTTTAAGTATTAGACATCAAACAACATCACAACCTAAGCCTATTGACACTTTCTGGGCGTTCCAGCTATACCCAGATTAGACATACAGCCCTATTTAGTATTGAGATTATAATAATATTAAAATATTAATATTATTATAATATTGATTATAGGAACTAGTGATAGCAAATCGAACAAACCGCGAGCTGACATAGTGCCGATTATTTAATAAACAGTGAGTTTCATGACCCCACTTTCTGAACTGTTTTACGAATTTTTGGGGTGAAAAGCATGTTTGATTACGTATACATATCTGAAACTTGTAATGATATGAATTATCTAAGTGCTAACACATGAAAGTCCCCACGATCACAGTGATTAACTTCGAGCCGGTGGCTTGTGAATAGTACTATTGGTTTGACAAATCTAAACGGAATCGGCCTTGTTGCTGTGTCACATAGCGTCGTTTGCACATGACCATATTTATACAAACAGTGGTTGATTGAGCGTGGGAAATGGATGCACGCAGCACATACAGTCAAGGCTTTACTGTAGCTTAGCATCATTACATCATTTACATACATACATACTTATATCATAATTACAAGTGTTAACTCGTGAATATTCATAACTGTTTTCTTGAAACTCGTGAAACTCACCAACTATAGTAGTTGAACCGTTTTAAAATGCTTTTCAGGATTACCAAAGTTGGAGTAAAGTGATTTCGTGCTATCCATCGTGGAACGTTCTTGATGCTATGTGAATAGACGCAAGGTTATTAGTATGAATAAAATAGTTTAACTAACATATTTTGTTGTAACACCTAGTTTGTAAATGAAAGATAGATCAATTTAATATAATGTAAATTAGTTTGTAATGTTTATTTATAAACAATGTTGTTGATACCAGAGGTGTCTGTTACATTCCCGTTTTACGCTTCCGCATTGTGCTAGTTAGGGTGTGACATATTAATTGTTCACTTTACCTGCCCATCCTAAGCACCCCTGCCCCTAACCATATTAGCATACCATCTAACAGGCAAGAAATTATACACATAATGAAATTCTAAAACTTATAAAAATGACAAAACAATTAAAATTATCTCTTGGCGTGCAGCTACTCGCGGTTGGCATTTCTAGTCCCTTCTTTTACAGTTCGAGTCCAAGCATTCAAGAATGCTTGGATCCCTCGAACCATGGCTTTGATACCAACTTGTAAGACCCCGAATCCCGGGAACCCTACAGTTGGTAATCATATCCAAAATTCACAAAAAATTAAAAGAAACAAAAGCGAGTTCATTTTATTAAAACCATTTCAGAGTATTGAACAACGGAATTTACTAAGTATCAAAATGCCCAAAACCGGGGGAAAGGTTCCAAACAATAAGCGGCGGAAAAAGGTTAAGTATCCAAAGAAAAATTCCAAACCCGGGTACAAGTGCCCAAAACGAATTAAATGTAAATAAAATTTCTGTTTTATTTGAAATCCTCAACCAGAAATGCCTTCAACCGTCCAAGTAGTCTCGAGCACGTCCAAGCGGCAAGCATCCTCCTCTAAACCTGAAAGTCACACTAACATACACACAAAGTCAGCTTGAGCTGAGTGAGTTCAAGTTTTAATAATTGACATTTAAATAAATCATTCCAAGGGTTTAAATATAAAAACGGGATATGGACAGTTAGGCCATAATAAACAATAAGTAGTCATACTTATATATCTATATAATTATATCCCTATGCTTAACATCAAAGTAATAACATCAGGGTCGAGCACACGTACAGCCCAAACACGTAATATCCAAGTAATAACATCAGGGTCGAGCACGCGTACACCCCAAACACGTAACATTCCATCCGATGGTGATCATGCCACACGAGCCTCTCCCCTTACGGGCTTTCCATGGCCCGCCATAGGATTTTAGAACCTTAGTAGTATAGTTTGACCTGGCCAAGGTCACCATCCATCCGTATGCAAACACAAAGTAGGCATACGCAAACATCCTTAGTCGATAACGACTAATTAACATCGCCAATTATTGGCCATAAAGAAACGCATGTATAAACATACGTATATATATATGTATATATATATATATATATATATATATATATATATATATATATATATAAGGGTTCTTGTGAAAACTCTTTTTAACGAGAAAACATAAAAACTCCTAAAAACTTCTAAAAAACTATTTTTTACTTATAAGAATTTTGAACGAGAAAATATAAGAATAATGGCTAAAACAGAATTTTGAAAATTTTTTTTATTTTTAATTAAAAATAATTTTTTATGAGTTTTTAGGATTTTTTTAGTTTTCTCTCTAAAGGTGAGTTTTCTCTTGATCCTCTCCATATATATATATATATATATATATATATATATTGTTGGGTTTCTATGGAATTTACAAACTTAGTTAACCGTTTAACTAGTTATAATTAATGCGGAAACGTGATAGACAAACTAACCATATGAACAACCTAGTTTATTCATTGCAAGATTACCAATAATCTATTTACTAGAAACCCGAAGCTAGGATCAAATGATACGGGAATAACTAAACTATCAAAGTATGTAAACACTTACAATCTTAGCCCTTTAAGAGTTTGGTGGATGGTTGAAGAAGATGATGATGTGAATGCAAGACTTTCAAATGAA